>NC_133388.1:190664587-191885421 GCF_047511655.1 Castor canadensis
GAGTTTAGTTTGTTGAGCTTTCTGTATATTCTGGTTATCAGCCTTTTGATTTATAGCTAGCAAATATTTTCTCCCACTCTCTGGGTGATCTCTTCGATTTAAAGGCCATTTCTTTTGTTGTACAGAAGCTTTTTAATTTCATGTAGTCCAGTTTGTCCATCCTTTCTCTTAGTTGCTCAGTTGCTAGAGTTCTACTGAGGAAGGCCTTGCCTATACCTATTACTTCCAGAGTATTCCCTGCTCTTTCCTGTACTAGCTGTAAGATTTTGGGTCTGATATTAAAGTCTTTAATCTACTTTGAGTTGATACTAGTGCATAGTGATAGGCATGGGTCTAGTTTCAGTATTCTGCAGGCAGATAACCACTTTTGAAACTGTCAAAAGTATCCCTGTTCAACATTTGTTGAACAGGCTGTCTTTTCTCCATCGCAGGTTTTTGGCACCTTTGTCAAAAATAAAGTGGGCATGGCTGTGTGGATTCATATCTGGGTCCTCTGTTCTGTTCCACTGGTCTTCATGTCTGTTTTAGTGCCAGTACCATGCTGTTTTTATTGCTATTGCTCTATAGTATACTTTGAAGTTGGGTTTTGCTCAGTATTGCCTTGGCTATTTGCAGTCATTTGTGTTTTCAAATGAACTTTAGGGTAGATTTTTCAATCTCTGTGATGAATGTCATTGGGATGTTGATGGGAATTGTGTTGAACTCATAGATTGCTTTTGACAGTATAGCCATTTTCAGTATGTTGATTCTGCCAATCCATGAGCATGGGAGATCTTTCCACCTTCTGTAGTCTTCCTCAATCTCTTTCTTCAGTTGTTTGTAGTTCTCCTTGTAGAGGTCATTCACATCTTTTGTTAAGTTTGCTCCCAGTTATTTGATTTTTTGTGGCTATTATGAATGGTATTGTTTTCCTATATTCATTCTCAATTTCTTCATTGTTGGAATAGAGAAAGGCTACTGATTTTTGTAAGATGATTTTGTATACTGCTATGTTGCTGAAGTTGTTTATGGTGTCCAGGAATTTTTAGGTGTAGTTTTTTGGGTTTTTGAGGTATAGCATCATGTCATCTACAAACAGGGATACTTTGACAGTTTCTTTACCTATTTGTATTCCTTTTATTTCTTCTTCTTGCCTTATTGCTTTGGCTAGGAATTCCAGGACTATGTTGAATAGGAGTGGAGAGAGTGGGTATCCTTGTCTCATTCCTGGCTTTAGGAGAAATTGTTTCAGTTATTCCCCATTTAGAATGAGGTTAGCTATAGGTTTGTCATATACAGCCTTTATAATATTGAGATATACTCCTTCTATTCCTAGTTTTCTTAGACCTTTTATCATGAAATGGTGTTGAATCTTATTGAAGGCTTTTTCTGCATTTATTGAGATGATCAAGTGGTTTTTGTCTTTGCTTCTATTCATGTGCTATATTACACTTATTAATTTGTTTATGTTGAACCATCTCTGCATCCTTGGGATGAAGCTGACTTGGTCGTGGTAAATGATCTTTCTGATATGTTGTTGGATTCAGTTTGGCATTTTTTTACTGAGGATTTTTGCATCAATGTTCATTAAGGAGATTTGCTTGTAGTTCTCCTTTTTGGATGTGTCCTTGTCCATTTGGGGGATGAGTGTAATACTGGCTTCATAGAATGAGTTAGGCAGTGTTCCTTCTTTTCTATTTTATGGAAAAGTTTAAGGAGTGTTGGTATTAGTTCTTCTTTAAAGGTCTGATAGAATTCAGAAGAGAATCCATCAGGTCCTAGATCTCTCTTTTTGGGGAGACTTTTTATTGCTGCTTCAATTTGATTTCATGTTATAGATCTGTTTATGTGGTTAATATCCTCTTTGTTCAGTTTTTGATGGTCATAAGTATCTAGAAACTTGTCCATTTCTTCAAGATTTTCCAAATTTATTGGAAAATAGGTTCTTAAAGTAGTCTCTGATGATTCTTGGGATTTTCTTGGTGTTTTTCATTATCTCCCCTTTTTTTTGTTTCTGATTGTACTAATTTGGATCTTTTACCTCCTCATTTTAGTCAGATTTGCTGGGGCTTATCAAACTTGTTTAATTTTTCAAAGAACTAGCTTTTTGTTTCATTGATTCTTTGTATGGTTTTCTTGGTTTCTATTTCATTGATTTTTGGCCCTGATTTTTATTATTTCTCTACTTCTGCTTGTTTCGGGTTTTGTTTTTTTGTGTTTTTCTAGTAGTGTGAGATGCAACATTAGGTCATTAATTTGAGATCTTTCTGTCCTTTTAACATACGCACTCATGGCTATAAACTTTCCTCTTAGGACTGCCTTTGCTGTCCCACAGGTTCTGATAGGTGGCATTTTCATTTTCACTAACTTCCAGGAACTTTTTGACTTCCTCTCTTATTTCTTCTATCACCCCTCTGATCATTGAGTAATGTGTTACTCAGCCCCAATTATTTGCATATTCTCTGCTGTTGTTTTTGTTGTTGAATTCTAGTTTTATTGCATTGCAATCAGCTAGAATGCAGGGGGTTATTTTTATTTTCTTATACTTGCTGAGGCTTGCTTTGGGCCCTAAGATATGATCTATTTTGGAGAAAGTTCCATGGGCTGCTGAGAAGACTGTATATTGGGCTGTTGTCGATGAAATATTCTGTAGACATAAGTTAGGTACATTTGATCTATAGTGTCATTTAGTTCTAGGATTTCTTGTTGATTTTTTGCTTGGATGACCTATCTATTGGTGTTAGAGGGGTATTAAAGTTTCCCACTACCACTGTGTTGTAGTCTATACATGCTTTTAAGTCCTTTAGTATATGGTTGGTGAGACTGGGGGCATATAGGTTGATAATTGTTATTTCCTTTGGATATATTCCCCCTTTTATTTGTATGAAGTCTCCTTCTTTGTCTTGTTTGACCAATGTAAGTTTGAAGTCTACTTTGTCTGATATAAATAGTGCTACTCCTGCCTGTTTTCGGGGGCCATTGACTTGGTAAGTCTTCTTCTAGCCTTTCACCCTAAGCCAGTGTTTATTTCTGTCAATAAGATGAGTCTCTTTTAAATAACAGATTATTGGATCTTCCTGTTTCATACAGTTTGCCAGATGGTGTCTTTTGATGGGGGAGTTGAATCCATTGGCATTCAGTTTAATATTGATAGGTATGTGGTGATTCCTGCCATTTAGTTGTTCTTGTTGTTTAAGGATTTGATTGTGTGCAGCTGAATCCATGCTACTCTCTGATTACTTGTCTTTTCATGTGGTTTGGTACTGCCTGTCCTCTCATGGTTTTCTTTGCTTTCATCTTCTGTGTTCCTAATTCCTTATAAAATCCTCTTTAGTGGTGGCTTGGTGGTCATATATTGTTTTAGTTTTTGTTTATCATGTAAGATTTTTATTTCTCTGTCAATTTTGAATGATAGTTTTGCTGGGTAGAATATCTTTGAGTTGAAATTATTTTCATTCAGTGCCAGAAATACCTCATTCCATGCCTTTCTTGCTCTTAAGGTTTCCACTGAGAAATCTGCTATTATTTCAGTGGGTTTACCTTTATATGTTATTTGTTTTTTCTCTTTTACAGCTTTCAATATTCTTTCTCTGTTCTCTGTGCTTGCTGTTTTAATGATAATATGCCATGGGCAGGTTCTATTTTGGTCAAGTCTGTTTGGTGTCCTAGAGGCTTCCTGTAGCTGAATGGGCAAAGCTTTCTTGAGATTTGGGAAATTTTCTGTTATTATTTCGTTGAATATATTACGTATCCCTCTGACTTGCACCTCTTCTTCTTCTTCAATGCCCATGATTCTCAGGTTTGGTCTTTTGATGGAGTCAGTGAGTTCTTGTATAGTCTGTTCACAGCTCTTGGGCTGTTTGACTATTTTTTCTACTGTTTTTTTCTTTTATTTCTATTTTATCTTTGAGCTCTGAGATTCTATCTTCCACTCATTGCTGGAGTGGCTTTCCACTGCATTTTTTGTTTGATTAAAGGGACTTTTTATTTCCAGGATTTCTGTTTGATTCTTTTTTCTGAGGTTTTTCCATATCTTTGTTCAACTCCTTTAAATTCATATACTTTTTTAAATAGTGTCCTTTCTTGCACTTTGTTGTTTGTTGAAGTCCTCTCTGAGATCATTTATTTGTTTCTGTGTCCTCATGTTCTTTATTTTTGGTATCTTGAAATTTCTTGAGTGCATCTTGAACATTCTGGCTAACCATGTCTACTATCTTCCCCCTGAATTTCTCAGCAATTTCTTCCAAGATTTTCTCTTTGAGTTTTTATTTTGTGGGAGTGACTGGGCTCCTTAGTGACATTTATCATTACTTTGTTGCATTCAGGAACTGGGTATCCATTTTCTTCATTTCCCGCTGAATCCTCTATTGAATTACTATTACTATTATTTTGAGGAGTACGGTTTCCATGCCTTCTTCTTCTTCCCATCTTCCACTTAGTGCTGTGCAATTATGTTCTTGATAGGCTAGTTGGTGGTTTTAATTGCCTGTTTTCTTTTCCTTGGTTTAATTTGTGTGTTGTGACTGACTTGGTCATTAACTAGGTTGATGTGCTTTTTCTGTCCCTTGCCTGGAGGTATAATTTAGCAATAACAAAATTACAGGTCAATGCCAGACCAGTTGTTTACATATTTTATACAGAAAACCTCTTGGTGATAATATCTATAAACAGTGTGAGTTAGGGGGTGGTTAATGATTATTAAGCTAGATGTAGACATTTGGGTAATTAGTAAAGGTGGCTCCAAAAAATGGGGGCAGGAAAAAGAGTGGGTGAGTGGGGAAAAAAGAATGGGGGTGGCTGAGTTTTGTGGCCCTTGCGTGTTTGGGTGTATTTCTGTTGTTATAGTGGAGGGTGCTTCTGTCAGGGATTGCAGGGGCCTGGGATTGTATACAGTTGGTACAAAGGGCTAGTCAGTAGGTGTGTAAGAGGGAGCAGTAGTGCGGTTACAGGTTGGGGAAGGATATGAGGGGGAGGTGAAAATGGGGGAGAGAGTGGATGAAAAGGAGCAGAAAAAGTAGTTGGGAGGGAGAAAAATGGATGGTAGCACAGGAAAAGGAGGGAAAATGTAGGGAGTAAGAATGGGGATAAGAAAACAGTGATGGTGAAGTTAATAATACACACACACACACACACACACACAAAACCCACCAGGTACAGGAACAACAAAAAGTTGTCTTTTGATAAAGGTTTTGGAGTTATTCCTTAGGTGTCCAATCCTGGTATTGGTGTACAAGCAGAAACTCTGATGTGGTCTCACCAGGTGACTGGCTTGTGAGTAGTATTTGGTTCCTTCTGTCCACAGGACAAGTTGCAATTGTGAGGTAAGAAAAGTCTGTCAGTGTGCAGGGTGGTCAGAGCTGTTGCTATTTTCACCAGTCAGCTTGATTGCCCTTCAGCTGCAAATCTGTTTGGTCAGCTCCTCTCCCAGAAAGGTGGGGCAATTTGGTTTTGAATACTGCCCTCTGTCCCATGAGATCAGCTCCGGGGTCCACTACCTGCCCTGCTTTGGGAGGTTGGTTTGTCACCTTGCCCCCACTCTCAAGGGCTGTTCTATTTTTTGTGAAAATGGCACCTTCATTTATCTAGAAGATGAGGTCAAAAATCCTGGAGTCCTGTGATTTATGTTTCTTCATACCAGCCAAATCTACTGACAGCCCTTGTCAGCTCTATCTTTGACATCTACCAAGAATACTAAGGCTTCTTACCTCTTTGTTTGCACTAGCCTGGTCCAAAGCAATACTTATTCCTTAGCAGGGTCAGCATGATTTTCTCAAAACCCAAGGCAGCTTGGAGTGCTCAACTGCTCAGACTCTCCAGAGCTGCCTTCCTCACCAAGGAAAGTTCATGGTAAAGGAAGTCCTCACCATGGCCACAGTTACAGGCTTTCTTCCCTGTCCCAGTGACTGTGAAAATCACTTTCTAATTCTTTCTCAAGTTCTCACATTCCTTCAAGGCCTTTGCAGTGTCTGTTCCCCTGAAGAGGTACTCTTTTCCTGGTCTGGCTCTCTCCTCTTTCTTTGCTGTGTCTTATCAGTGGACCCTCTCCACCTATCCTCTATTAGACAGCTGTAGACTTGCCTTTCCCTTGGGGACAGCTTTCTATGATAACAAATTATCCAAACTTGGTGCCTTAAAACAACAGTTATTCATTCTCTCACAGTTCTAAAGATGGAAATCTAGGTGGGACAGAGATGTGCTCCCTCTGTGAGCTCTAAGGGAACTCCCTCCTGCTTTTGGTGACTGCTGGATTTCCTAGGTTAGTGGCTACAGCCCTCCAGTCTCTGCTACGTGTTCATGTGTTCTCCTCCTCCATGTTACTCTCTGTCTTTTTGGTCTCTTGAATTTTGGGAGGTACTCTTCAACCTACTACACCTTCCTTTTTCCTTTCTTGTATTTATGGTAATCTGACATAATCTAATTTTAATTGTCTTTGCTGATTTCCACTACAAGGATGAGAGCTCCTGCCTCATCTGTGTGTCACTACTGTGGCTCTCCAGTGAGGCCTGACACATAACAGGGGCTCTATAACCATGAGTGTGCTGGAAGGCTGAGTGCAGGTGCCCCTCCACAACTGGCACTATAGTTGCCCAGCAACTCTGCCAGCAACTTCCCACAGAGCTGAGGATCCACAATTCCTAGAGTTGGAGTCCCAGGCTGACTGTGGAGAACCTCATGGGGCCCCTCAGCAGCCAGTCCAGCCTGCAAGCAGAACGCAGTAGCTCCCACTGCATAACGGTTTTGGAAATGAGTCACCCTCTGCTTGTTCCTCCTCTGATTACAGAGGTAAAGCAGGGTGCAGGATTGATTGGGTGGCCTTGTGAATGATTATTAATGGCTTTTTGCTACATTACAGGATTGGTTACATTTTGCATTACTTTTTATGAGTTTGAAAAGCTAATAAAATACAGAAAGGTAATGCATATTCATGGAAAAAAAAAAGGACCAAAACCCTAGTAGTCAAAAATGAAGAAGGAATAAAGGCATTTGTAACTCTATGACTCGTGGCAACCAACTTTGGCTTATTTTCAATCAAACAGTTTTCTATGTGCTATGAATCTTGGTTGGGATCATTCCCCATATTCAATTTTAAATCATGCTCTTTTCCCCTTAAAATTAGACACTGAGCATTTTCCACATCATTAAAGACAACTAATAGTTACCATTTGTGCAGTGCTTACAACGTGTAGGCATGGGGCCAAGCGCTCTATTCAATTACTCTTTTAATTTTCACAATGGCTGCATGTGGTTTAAAAGGATGAGTCCTGGAGCCAGGTGACTGGGAGCTACTCATATCTCCATCTCTTGTGACTTTGGGCAATGGGAATGTATTATTTCCTGTAGTTACTGTAACAAATTACCATAAACTGGGTGGTTTAGAACAACAATGAAAATTCGTTGGAAATTATGGTGTCAGCAAGGTCATGTTCCCTTTGAGGACTCAGGGGACAATTCTTCCTTGCTTCTAGGGGGTTGCTGGCAATCTTTGGCCTTCCTTGGCTTATGTATGCATTGGTACAATACCTCCCTCCATCTTCACATGGCTTTCTTTAAGGACATTAAATGTTGGATTTGGGGACTACCATAGTCTAGTATGACCTCATCTTAACTACTTGCATCTGCAAACAGACTATTTGCAAATCAGATTCTGACAGAGCATGAGTTTGGGGAGCACTATTTAACTCGGTGCAGGGGACTCTCTGTGGCTTGCCTTCCTCATCTGCCAGTTGAAGGACTAGTCCTATCCCATAAATAATGCAATGATGGGAGAAGGATACATGTGTGGCTATATGGCATAGAACTGGGGCCAGCACACTGCAACCTGCATGGTTGGATGTGCTGTAACAATAAGTAGTTATAAAGTCATCCGCATTAACCTCATAAGGTAGTTGTATCAAGGCCCCTCACCCAAGGGTGCACAGTGGGCATAGACTATTGCTGATGGAGAGATGCTTGGGAGGTGTTACCTCCTGAGAAGAAATATCAAGAAGCAATCAAGAGAAGAGAAATTTAGACTAGTCAGGCCTGAAAGTAACTTCTGGTTTCTGTCACCTGCAGTGGGCCTGGAGGTGAGTTATTGGAGCTCTTTGATGCACCAAACTTTAGCTCTCACATGGGACAAACCACCCCCATTTCTCAGAACTGTTGTGAGACCAAAGAAAGCCCATGTGGGGTTCTCAGCCCAGTGGGAACCGTGCACACAGCACTCAGGAATAAGTCAGGATTATTTTAACTTTAATTCTAGTTCTGCTGATTTGGAATGTCCATTTGTTTGTTTTTTTAAAAGAAGCTTTCTTTTTTTCTTATTACAGAAGTCATATATGCTCATCATAGAACAGTTAGAATACACAAGGACAAAGGAAATATTAATCGCCTTCAATGTTACCATGTAGAAATAAAATCTACTAGCTACCCCTGTGCAGGTATGCATATAAGTACATACATCTATAAAACATATTTTAATGGAATTATTGTGGGTTGTTTTTTCTTAGCTATAACCTGCAAGCGTTTTGTGTGCATGTGTGTAAATACAATTTGTCATAGCTTTGTGACGTTGCGTTAAGTGGCTGCATTATGGGGTAGTGAGCCCTAGCTTTACTTAGATGCCAGATGATGGCTGTCTCATCTTTGATTCACTTTGATAATGCATCTGTTTCCATATTGGTGACATGGGTCTGTGGTGGAATATGGTGGCCTTTTCTACATCTAGCCAGTGACCACATGGAAGAATGGGAAATGTCATGGAGGGTATATGTGTGTATAGGTGGTCATGATTCATGAAGCATCTCCATGACATCAACTTGGCACCTCCTTGCTGCGCAAATTCAGGGGTCTCTTTTGAAGTGGGGTGGTGATGGCTCTTTGAGGCCAAGACAATATCCTAGGAAGTAAATGGCAAAGCATGGACCTGAACTCAGGAATTGGGGCTCTGTCCACTACACAAAGGAATAGAGGCTGATGGTTAGAGGACCTCTGTTTACACTCTTTTAATCATGGCTCCCTCCTCCTGCTCCTTCTACCATTCACACTCACTGTGCTTTGGGGGATCTCAAAGTGTCTTAGTCCTTCTTGTGCTCCAATAAATAACAGAATACCAGAATACAGAATATGTGTGGTTTTACGTACACACACACACACACATACACACACTAAGGATTGAAGTCAGGACCTCACACTTGCCAGGCAAGTGCTCTACCTCTTGAGCCCCATCTCCAATACTTTTGCTTTTGCCTGTGCCAGACTTGAACCTCCATCCTCCTACCCCTCTCCTAAATAGCCAGGTTTATAGGCATGTGTCACAGTGCGTGGCCCAAACTGGGTAATTTATAATAAGCAAAAATGCATTGACTTATGGTTCTGGAGGCTGAGAAGATCAAGGGGACAGCATCTGTCAAGAGAGTTCTTGATGCTTCATTCATGACTGAAGGGATAAAATAATGAGAGAGAGAAAGAGAGTAAGGGGGGAGCTGAAGTCACAATTTTATAATAAGCCATGTCCCCCAATAATGAACCCATTCCCACAATAAATAACACTGGTCCAATCACTCCAGCCCCTTGGCCTAAACTCCTCTTACTAGGTCCTACCTCCCAACACCATTGCACCAATCTCCCATAGTTAGGGGAATTTGAATACTTGGAGGAATCCCTAGAGAAGATGATTCTGATTTCTCCTCCATGGCCTCAGTGTACAGTAGTTTATCATGGCTCCTTTGCTGTTGGCTTCTTTCATTAGGCTCTGAGCTTTTCCAGGGAGAATTTTTGCTTTCTTCGATCCACACTCCTGTGCCTAACAGGAAGGAGTGCAATAAAGAGTGACGCTGGATGAACTGAGCAAACAGAGTGAAGATGAATGGTGGCATCTCAGGCAATAGCTGCCTGCCTGGTCAGAGCCACTGTGTATTAAAGATGCCACCTGTGTATATCGCGTCACAAAGATTACACATTTTGCTTACACACCTCACCATGGAAGTCAGGCTGAGTTTAAGTTGCAATGATGTGGTTTCACCATGAGAATGCTTTCCCCTTCTCTATTCTGTTTCCTCCTGGATCTTGTATATTACCAGCGGCATTCTCAATAGGAGTGTGAATTTTTATTCTTAAACACTAACCTCATGGGAATGCACTGGTACTTCATTACATTAGCTGATTTGGGGGAAGTCTGAACATTATTGAAAAGTACTGTTTTCTACTTTTGGTTCATTTATATCTTTTGGTCTCCATATACTATTCTTATCAAGTTACATTGGACACAACACTAAAGAATTTAGTCACTGAAGATCACAGCTGAAATGACTTTTCCCTGGAAATATTGTTTCCATTTTTAAAATTAAAGTTCAGTGATTACTGTCATAACAGTTTATTTTTAATTATAACTCTTGATCATTTCATTGGAAATGCCATCAAAACTTTATAAATTCAGAAGATCTCCCTGTTAAAGAAACTTGATAAGAAGAAAATCTAATGCAGTAGAGATTTTTATTTTTATTTTCTCATAGTTTTCTTTTGAAATCTACCTGTAGGTCATTTGATGCTAGTTATGAAGTGAGACTCCAATCTGACATTTCATCTCAAATATTAAAAACGGCCTTCCAATTTCTACTTACAGGTTTATCTTTGCCATCTACACACACACACACACACACACACATGCACACACGCACATACATGTGCACACACACACATTCTTCTATGGCATCCTCAGGCCATAAATAGAATAAATAAATTCTTGGGCAGCTCTTTATTTACACTGGCAGCTGATTTTTTCAATTCCCACTTACTTCATAGTTGAGAACAATGAAACAGAGAGGCAAATCAATTTTCTCAGAGTCACCTGGCTGTTAGAGGGATAGTGTGATGAGGACAGCCCATTTCTGTGCATTTCCAACTAAGGACTGCCCCATTGATCTCATGACATTCTAGCTTTTCTCCCATCAGACACTACAATTAAGAACATCAATTATTTCCATGTCTGTTTTCCCAAGTAGACTTTCTAGTACAGAAACTGCCAACCCCACATAGCCACTAAGTGTTTGAAATATTTCAAACTGAGATGCACCACGATTATCAAATACATGTAGGGTTTTGAAGGTTGGTACAGGAAAAAAAGTGTAAAATATGTCATTGAGAGTTTTTATAATGATTATTGAAATGATAATATATTGGACATATTAAAATAAAATTATTAAAATTAATTTCATCTGTTTCACTTTACTTTTTTAATGTGGCTCCAAGAAAATTAAAAATTACCCCATAGTTTCCATAATATTTCTGTTGGGTAGTGCTGAAAACTAGATTGTTAAGCTCTACGTGGGTACTCTATTTGTTTGTCTTCTTTCCCACCATTTTATCTTAGTAATTAGCAGAGTTCCTAGGACGGAGTAGATGCTCACTAAATATCTGTTAGTGAGTGAATGTGAGTAAGCTATTACCCAGTTATAATCACACTGCTTTCTAAAAGGACATGATTCTCAAAAGTCATGAGTTGTTTCTTGCTCCAAGTTTAAAAGGAGTGGTTAGGACACATGACAGCGACAGAAGACAGAGAACTTTGATGGACTGTGAACTCAGGCCACACAGGCAGCCTGTTGGAGAGTCTGCCAATAGAGGGGTCTGATGTGCTTCTAAGGACACCTTGGCCACGCACAGTCACATCTTAGTTTCTGAGGCAGGATAGCTCAGGGAAATGAGGCATGGGAAACAGAAGCCAGGAACTCAGAGATAAAGCCTGTCTTAATGAATGACTTGATTGCACAAGGCCCTATTTTCTTTGCTTTAAGACTTATTACCTGCCCCCCAGCAAGCTGCAGCATCCAGTAAAAAGAAAAAAAAGGAAAAAAATAGCAACTTTCTCCCTCTGACCTTGCCCGCTTGCTAGAATGAGCAAGGCTATCTTAGAGGAAGACACTTATCCTGGGTAAAACACATGAGAAAATGACTCCTCTGGGTATAAAAAATGTTTACAAAGGAAAATACTTGTCACAGAAATGGATACCTACCTTGGAGGAAGCATCTGGCTTCAAACATCCATGTCATTATGTCCCAAAATTTAGAAAGCTGGCCAACCTTGAAAATCGCTGGGCTCAAGTGATACAGAAGTGTGACAGCAAGAATGATGGAATATAGCAGACAGCACGCATCCCAGGATAAATGAGAGTCACATCCTCGCTCCTCACTTTCACCATTAATACTCGCGATGTTGCAGCACTGGTTGCACCTGTTATCAAATGTGCCCGAGTTCATGCATGGTTGTGTACTATGTTTCTTCTTTCCTTTGTTTTGCTTTACTAATCAACTTTCTTGGTCTCTACCTCGATGTGTTCTTTTTCAACATCATGAACTTGGTACTCAAGGAATAGGCAGAGGCCTCCTCCCTTTTGGAGGAAGATAGTTAGAAGATGTCCCTTGGAGCATCACTAGCAGTGGTAACCTTTCCACTGATAAAATGACTGTCTCTCTCTCTCTCTCTCTCTCTCTCTCTCTCTCTCTCTCTCTCTCTCCCACTAAACCCTTCGGCAGAACAGCACAACCGAAGTGCTAACTCTGGAGCAGGTGACCTGGGTTTGAATCTTAGCCTTCCTACTTATGAGCTGTCTGCTTTCTGGAAAGGCTATTCATTCCTTCCTTCTTTCACCTCTGTGCACCTCACTCCCCATTCACAGAATCAGCCTTGTAGCCAATAATGCTAACATGTTTAGGACAGCTCTGGGTGGATGATAATTCTCCCCACTGAAAGATAGCAGGGCCACAAGAACTCATTCCAACTCAGGAGCCACACTTACCTTTTCTGGACTCTTTTTGCTCCCTGCTGGCTCCTGAAGCCGTAGGGTGGGAACTTGTTTGCTTGTTCACTGTTATAATTAGAGAAGGCCTACCTGCCATGACACCTTGGTCCCTGACCTTTACGGAAAAGCTTTAAGCTCAGTTCACTGGCAGACATTTAATAATCATAGGACCTTGGATCAGTGTCTTAAATTTATGAATTTTGCTTGGTGGAGGAAATAATACAGTCTGATCATTCCATAATGTGAAAATCCAAAATCCAAAAAATGCTCCAAACCTTGAAAATTTTTTTTTTTTTTCCGTACTGGGGTTGAACTCAGGGCCTACACTTTGAGCCATTCCATCAGCCCTTTTTTTGTGATAGGTTTTTTCTAAATAGGGTCTCACAAACTATTTGCCCAGGCTGGCTTCGAACTAATATCCTCCTGATCTCTGCTTCCTGAGTAGCTAGGATTACAGGCATGAGTCACTAGCCCCAGTGAAACTTTTTTATTGTTTATTTGAGATAATGTCTCACTGTGTAGCTCAGCCTCAGCCTCCCTAATGCTGGGATTATGTGCCACCATGCCCAGCTCACTTGAAACTCTTTGAGCATAAACACGACACCACAAGTGGAAAATTCCACACTTGACCTCAGGTGACTGGTCACAATAAAAATATATAAAATTACTTTCAGGCTATGCATATAAGGTATGTTTGAAACATAAGGGACCTTTACGTTTAGACTTGGGTCCTTAGGGCTGGATGTGTGGTTCAAATGGCAGAGCACTTGCCTTGAAAGCATAAAGACCTGATTCAAACCACTGAACCTCCTCCTCCACAAAAAAGGTAGACATGGGTCCCAAGATAATCTAAAATCCAGAAAGTTTTGAAACTCAAAAATACTTCTGTTTCCAAATGTTTTGTAGAAGGGATTCTCGACCACGACTTACCTCTGTGAAGTCAAAACATGTCAACCTTCCTTGTAAATCCCAAAATATTACAATAAATGAGTAAGTGAGATACCAGTCATGCAGTTTACATCCACACATCTGAAAGAACAGAAAACAGGATTGACTAGGGGAAAGTGAGAATGAGTTTTTCTAAACCTTCTTGTATTCTTCATGTGGTATGGAGTGATGGTTACCAGGGGCTGGGGGAGTGGGGAACTGCTGCTTGAAGGAGCCCAGTTTATCTCAGGATAAAACATTCCTGAGAAGGCTGGTGGTGATGGTTGTACAGTCTGAATGTAACTTCATGCTTCTGTCCTGCACACTTAGGAACCGTTAAAATTGTAAATTGTATTTAATATATGCTTTACTGCAATTTAAAATGTAACAATAAAAATTTAAAAAGTAGGACAATCTATAGTGTAGAGTTCTCCCATGAGTCTCCAGGTGGTAGGGAGCAGACAGGAAAAGAGACACCCAGGAGCCCAGCAAGGGCTCTAGTGTGAGAAGAGGAGAAAGGAAGGGGCTCTAAGACATGGGAATTGTTTGGGACCTGAGGACATACAAAAGAGGGGTTCCCAACAGATGGGGGGAGGGATTGGAAATGATTCTTGGGCATAAGCCAAGGCAAGGCAGTGGGTCTGCTTCAGGCAGAGGACAGAGATGAACTGTAAGCTGCAGGCAGGAGAGCCCAGGTCTCAACCCATGTGAGAGTGAGGGAGGCCCATGGTGGTGGGAGGAGAAGGTATGGTGAGGCGAAGATGAGGATCAGCGGGCCTCAGTGAGTCTGTCCCCCAAGGGCACTAGGGAGCCGCAGAAGGGATGAGGAGTTGGCCTTCTGACACAGGTCATTGTGAAGGCGTCCAGGAATGAGAAGCCCGAGAGAGAACACCTAGCAGTGGCAGTGTGGAGGGGGCAAGATGAGCAACTAGAGAGTTTCAGGAGTCCACCAGGGCCACGGATTCCTGGTGGACGATAGAGCGGATGGGGCGCTTCCTGGACATCTAGGTGGTGCAGCGTGGGTGGTGGATGGATGGATGGACACTGGACTTTCTTGGACCCTCCGTGCCTTTGGTTACATAGTTCCTAACACCCTTGACAGTGGTCTCATGCCTCCTCCGACTCCCTCCTTGCATGTTCCCTCCACTGGGTTCCCATGGCACCCTGCAGTTTTCTGTTTCTAAGTGCTCTATTAAAATCATCGGCTTTCCTCTCTTTCTCTGTACACTTTAATAAAGGAGGAACCATGTCTTTCTCCTTTGTGCTCCCAGTGTGTCTGGCTTAGAGAATATTTGGGGTTAGTGTGTGTTGAATGACTGGCTATGTGCAAACAGCTTCAAATTCACCAGATTATAGGCTCCATGAGAGCAGGAGCCATGCCTGCCCAGTCACCATCCTGTCCCTTGAGTCTGCCTATCAGAGGGAGAAGATGAGTTTGCTTTGAAGGGTTGATAAGAAAATGTACCTGAATAACTCTTTGTTCCTAAGGACTCTCTGAGGCAACAAGACTGCTGACTACACCATTCTTGCCATCTCTGTGGTATGTACCTGTGAGAGAAGGCCACAGAGGGCCTGGGAACTGGAACGCTCACTCGTGCACATCCCCACTCCCTCATTCATTCGCTCATTCATTTATTCACAAGTTCATTCACTCATTTATTCATTCTTTTAACAATACCTTTTGATCTGCTCTGCCCACAAGACCTTAGGTGTTGATTTGTTAATTTTGGAGAACATCTTTTGCCAATGAAGCAGCATATCAAAGGTGATGTTCCAAACCCGGGTTGTCCTGAGGGTTGTGGTCCTTACCAAATATTCATCTGAAAGAACCTGTGGAGACACCTGCTTTTCCTCCTTCACAGGCTTCTGCAGGTTTATGTGAGAGGAACAGGCACAGGAAAGTTATAGGAGGCAGACGTGAGCTCCCTCAGGAATCCCCAACCCCCAGGCAGGATGCTCTGGGAGGAGCCCCCGTGCATGAACTCCCTGTGGATGGCTGGGCACCTGGCTGGGGTTTGACATGAGCATCTACTGAGTGGTTCACAGGATGGGAGGGTGAACACCTGACTCCATTTAACTCTCATTTCTAGACTCCTGAGGCTACATTTCTTTTTTTTTGATTTTTAAAAATTGTTTATACATTTATTCATATGTGTATACATTGTTTGGGCCACCTCTTCCCCCTGCCCCCCCATCACCCTTCTCACTTCCAGGCAGAACCTGTTCTGCCCTCTTTTCCTATTTTGTTGAACAGAAAACACAGAAAGACATAGCATATTTGCTAGTTGAGATAAAGATAGCTATACAGAGAGATTCCTAGCAGTTTCCATGCACTTATGTATTGTAACCCACATTGGTTCATCTCTACCAGACCTCTTCACTACTTCCCGGTCACCTTCTCATAGTGGCCTCTCCCAGTTTAAGATTACTTTATTAGCTCCTCTACAGTGGGCACATCAACCACATTCAAGATTTAGGTTTCCTTCCCTTTCCGTATCCCTCCCGTGCTCCGTCTCCCCTTAGTGTATACCCATGTCCACTAACATTACTGCGTTTGTTTCAGGTCTACAATCTGAGGCTAAACTTCTTGCAGCCTGTTTTCCTTCAGTACATCTTTCATGTTTTTTCTAACTACTTTATCAGCCTCTAAGATGGAGTTGCCAAGTTTCTCAAAGCCAGGGTTATGGTTCTAAGCATGCTAGATTTGAATCTTGGCTGGTCATTAGCGGTGTGACCACAGGTTACTTAACCTCTTTGAGTCACCTTTCTCCTCTACAGTGAGGAGCCTCATATCTCCTTCTTGGATTTCTGTGGGAATTACATGAGAGAATGGACATGAGAAGACACCCAGTACTGTCTCTGGTACAGAAGGTCATCTACTGATTCCCAGTCTCTGTCTGTGTGGGTGTGGGTATGTGGCCTTGAAGAAAATAATAGAACACTCTTTTGGAAGTCCACTTGTTGATATATGAATAGTTCTTAGCACAACACTTGCCACATAGGAGGCCCTCAACTTCACATAAATGTCAGCAGTGATTATTACCTGAGTGTGCCCTCCCAGTGACCCATGTGTCCCTAGCCTGCTTCTCATGATGGTAACTTATTATTGTCCATCTACCCCTGTGCTGTCTTCCACCTACAATGTCCTCCCAATCCAACCCAGCACTGCACAGAGCTGTACATAGCAAATGCTTTAGTCATCCATGAATTAACAAGTGAAATTAGTGAAGGTAGAGGCCACTGTGGCCTAATGCCCAGCTCTGCAGCTCTTTTCCAGTGGACAGATTTCTGCAATCCAGAAGCACATGTAAGGAATCCTGTCTTCCTACCAGGAACACTACACTGCCCAGCTCCACAGGCCACCAGGACCCTTGCACAGTAGGGAGCTGCACACACACCCCTGTTCTGGGACCCCTAGGCTCCCAGGAGCCCCCATGCCTGGGTAAACACCCTGGGAAGGAACACTTCCCTGTGAGGAACAAGGGATTCTGGGAAACCATAACTGATTGTTTAAACTGAGTCTTGGAGTTGACAAAACATTCCAGGGAAATGTGACTCCCTGGCAGCCAGGAATCATTTCTGGCCCTGAGGCTGAGGACAGGCTGGTGTCAGGGCACATGAGAGAGGGAATGCTGGGGGAGTGTCAGGAATTCCAATTAATTCTAGACTAAGGGCTGACTCTGTTTTAAAATATTTGGCCCAAGAGGTGTGGACGTGAGGCTGTTTGTGTGCTGTTTTCCTGTGGGAACTAAGGCCTCCAGGACAGGTCTGAAAGGGGCCTACTTTCTGTCTCTCATTAGAGTCCCATGCTGGGAACCAGTGGGGGCCTCTCCAGGAAGAATCTGTGAAACACACTTAGGACTTTGTGTGTACATGAGTGATGTGTGTGTGTTTGGCAGGGGGAGGGGGGAGAATTTATTGTAAACAGACCCCAATTTGCTTAATTAAGTGTAAAAGGGTAATTTATTGGAAGGTCCCTGACTAGCTTAAGGTCTGAGGAAGAGGTGAACAACAAGGATGACCACAGCAAAGGGGGCCAGGGTCATTTGGAAGCCTGAGCAGCAAGCGTTTGGAATTCTTTGGAGGGCAAAGGTGGGCAAACATTCTGTCAAGTGCCAGGTAGTAAATATTTCCACTTTAGAGCCATACTAGACTCTGACCCTTTAATGCCAAAGGAGCTGTAGGGCACGTTAAATGAATGAGCATGGCACTGTTTCAATAAAACTTTATTTATAAAAACAGGCACTAGTAAGATTCTGGCCTCAGGAGTGGAGCCTTCCTCTAGCCTGAAACGAAGTTGTGAGAAAATTTGGTTTCCTCCCTGTAGCCCTCTCACATTTCCAGGACTCCACTTCCTTATAAGGGTATTCTGATTGGTGAAAAACAGGCAGAAATTGGTTTAACAGGCCTAGGCCAATCAACTCATTGACTCACCACTGACTGCAGTGATTGCTCAGGTTGGCCCAATGGGAGTAAAGCAAGGAGTTTTGTTCAGTGACACTGGAGGAGACCTCCATTCCCCCACTCTGACCTCTGTTCTCTCCTATCTCAACCTTTTCCCTTTCCCTCCATGGGAAGAGCTGACATCTGTGAAGGGGCTCCTGGAATGCAAGGGTTTCATTAACCCAGGGTAAGGGATTTTTCCTCACATCCTTTTCCACTTCAAGCTATACCAGACTGAAGTAATTTTATGTTCAAGAACCAGTAAGTTCTAGGGCACAGAGACATGAATGTTCTCCACAAGCCTGCGGCTAGTGAGGAAGATGGAGTTATAACAAAGAAAATCGCAGTGTGCTGGGACACACCACAAGGAAGAATGAGGACAAGGCATTGTCCTTGTGCAGAGAAGGTAGCTCAGGGAGGGTGACAGAGCTCTTGGACCTGGGGAGGCCTGTCTGAGAAAAGCCTGGAGGGACAGTTGTGTGCAGCACTGCAAAGGGTAATAACCTCAAATCCTTCCTGCTCTACCTGCCCAAGGGAAACTTGGGCATCTTAAAGAGACAGACCCAAAGAGGTGCCTTGGTGTTGTCACTTAGCAGCTGGTTGAAGTTCCACTGTACAGGGGCTAGAAACAGCTGACCATGGTAGAACCCATTTGTGGCAGAGGTGTCTTTCCAGGACAGAATTGACTTTTCAGGCTGCATGTACAACCCTGATCCATAGCCATGCAAAATTGCAGCACCCTTGACTCTTTAATGAATGGTCTGAGGCTGGAATGATGTCAAATAGACTTGTGTCCCAATTAGGAGTCAGGAACTTCTACCTGTGTGACCTTGGGCAAGTCAGTCTACCTCTCTAAGTGCTGTTAGGTCACATGTACCAGGGGCTGCTCAACAGAGCTGGAAAGCACAGGTCCAGAATACGTGGTACAGAGTGGCTTCTTGGTAGACACAGGCAATGATGTGATCAGTTCACCCAGGCTGTGCCAGCATGGAAAGCTTGGGGGACTTCACCATTTATAGGATTTTTGAGCTTCTAAAAGTCCTACCATCATGAAAGAGCTTGTTCCTTTCTTGCTTTGTACCTGCTTTGTAGATTAAAGCTCATTTAGAAGGTGCATACCTGGGTATGGGATGGGTGGGAGAAAGAAGCCACTTTTTTTGTACAGAGTTGCCTTCCTGCAGGCCGTGTCTGGGGTCCTTTTCCTTTCATGCTTCCTGTCCACGTGGCCTGTCACATGTTTACAAGGGGGGACTCCAGAGCCAGAATGCTTGGGTTCTAATTCAGGCTTCTAGTAGCTGGCAAACCTTGGGTAATGTCCTGGAGTATGTACTCCTCAGTCCCCCCTCTAGAAGATGGGGAGAACAACAGCACGGGCTTTGGGAGAATTCAATTCATTTAACAGTTTTTGACATTCTTAGAATGGTCCCTGATCCCTGGGAAAAGGTGAAATGGGGGCTCGCTGTTATTATGCTGAAGATTACAAAAGCCATAGTTATATCACTCTTGTTTTTTCCTCCTCTGAAGATATTTTTTTCCCATGTCTGTTTTGCAGGTGGTAAAACTCACTCTCGTGGAGGTCAGTCACATGTGCAAAGTCACTTGGGGAATGTGTCACAGCTGGACGCCAACACCATAGCTCTCTGACTTAGGACAGAACAATTTGCAAAACTTCACTTTCCTCTGTGTCAGTGACACATTCCACTTGGGCTGTGGGTCCCGGTGATCTGACTTGTGGGCCCCAGGCAGCGTCAGTACAGCTTCACATGCTTGAGGCTCTGGCCTTCTGTAATGAGTTCTGTGTCAATTACCAGCTCCTGGCCCAGCAGCCTCCAGGGCAGGGCCTGTGATTGTTCTGTCAGGCCAGGTTCTGGGCAGGGCATCTCAATTTGGGCAGCTATTCAGCGGTCAATCATAATCTAAAACAGAGACAGCAGGGAGGCCTTATGCCTAGTGAGTTCTGGAAAGCAGCCAGCCCTTCTCCCAAATAAGGCACTCAATTCTCAGCAAGCAGCTTTCTACCAGACGGTTCATGCTGGTTAAGCCTGGCTATTCCTAATTACAGTTGGTGGCTGGCAGAGCAGTTCAAGTGATTCAGCACCTGCCTAGCAAGCATGGGGCCCTGAGTTCAAACCCCAGTACCACGAAAAAAAAAAAAATTCACCTTCTGATTACAATTGGTACTGGCTAGTTCTTACAAAAGCTTTAAACTCTCCCTCTGCTCACTCTCTGAGCTGCTCTCTGCCTTTGGGAAGAATCCAGAGAAGTGGCATTCCTCAAATTTTCGCTGAAATGCATCCTTTCACTACTGCTCTTCCTCATCCTACCTATCAGCAGTCTCTTTAACTAGACTTTAAAAAATTGACTCAAAACCTAGTGATGGACATCGGTGAAGTGGCTAGATGGAGGGTGCCCAGTTCCTTTGATAGGTTCTAAGTCCAGGCCCAGACACCTGCTTCTCTGTCTAGAGTATTTGCTGGCAAATAGACCTTCTCTTCAGTGTCACTAATACAAGCCCTGCCAAATTATCCTTGTGATCGCTATGGTTTTAATTGGAAATTTATGGGGTTCAACGCATGCCATCTCTGAGTTTAAGTGTCGTGTTGCTTTAGGAATTACCTCTCACTTGGTTTCTCACCAGCCTGGATCTCAGTGACTGCACAGGGTCAGGGCTGTCCCTGCTTATAAAGCACTTGACACAGATACGGTCCTCTTTGGTCCTGAGAGTCTGTTTTCAAAGGAGGAAATATTTTTATCTCTGTTTTACAGAAGAGGAATCAGGGCTCAGAGTAGTTAAGCAATTTGCCCCAGGACACTCAGTTTTGACAGACAAAGAATGAGAACTTGATGTCATTTGGATGCCAACCCTCTTGTTCTTTTCCCTGTGCTTTTTGGTTGCTTATTAATTCATTCCAAACCCATTTATTGGGAGCTTACTAGACAATAATCTCTGCTGTGGGAGTCCAGCAGCAATAAATGGTTTCCACCCTGGGATGCAGAGGGGAGATAAGCAACCAATGAACAATCCTGAACAGTGGTAATTGCTCTGCAGAGGATTAATGCAAGGCGATGCTGGTGGAAGTACAAACAGGGACAAGCTCTGAGGAGGGCAATTGGGCAAGAGCCATGGAAACTTAAAATGCACATTCACTTTGATCCAGAAGTTTGATTACTAGGTAATTTATCTCTAAAACATGCCAGCACACATGCAAATCAACTGAGATATGTACAAGGCTATTCATGGCGTCATTGAACGAGCTGAAGAGTGGAAATAATGTCATGTTCAGTCAACAGAGAATATGGTGTGCTCATCTGTAGCTATGAAACAGACCAAGCCAGTTTATAGATAGAGCAGATGATCAATTGATAGAAATATGAAATGACATCTCAGAAGTTTTGTCAAGTGAGAAAAGCAATTTGTAGGACAATATATTTAGCATGCTGCCATTTCAGTAAGGGAAAAAAATCAAAGAAGAGAATATATGACTCTTTTCTATGTAGACCACATGGGGAGAGACTGACTGAGACAGTAGAACAGTTACTTCCAGGATCCCTGGTTGGCTAGAGAGAGGAGGAGAAAACTTTTCACTTTTTTCCCCTTTGTACAATTTTTATATTTTATTGTACATGCATTATATAACATATTTTCCCTCCACCCATACCAGCCACTAACTCACATGTTGTCTGTATTCTTACAAAACAAGTGGGGCTATTTTGTTTTGTTTTGTTTTTTACTACTTAGAGTATCCTTAACAGTGAAATATACATTTTTACCTAAATTTCATCTGATCTTGTCTCTAAGGTTTATACACCCAGCTATTATATTCTTTTTTCTTACCCATGCCTTCATTTATCTCCTCTTTACTGATTATTCCTGTTGCCATGCCAAATGTCAGGGTATCTCTATAATTTAGAACAAATAAAACAAACAAATATCTTCCCTGACACTTGAACTCTTTCTAGCACCATCCCATTTGTCCACTTCACTTCATCGAAGAACATTTGAACCTGACTATCCTTTTGCCCTCCTAGGATTCTCTCCTTGACTCATTCTGGTTGGGTTTCCAACCTCATGACCCAAGCAAGACTGCTCCTTGTGGGTCACCAATAACCACTTAGCCAATGTTCATTCTTTTCTTCAATCACTTCCTTCTTGGCTTCCATAAATTCACAATTTTCAAGTTTCCATCATAATTTCCCTGGCTACTTCTACCCCTCTCTCACTCCCTAGCTCTTCTGCATGATTTGGAACAATTGGAGACTCCTGGGTCCTTCCTCTTCCACTAACCCCTGTCTTCTGTGGTCCTATGGTTGTAAATGTTATTCCATTACTCACAACATCCAAGTCCCTGTTTCCATTCCTTTCCTTTCCTGAACTCTATGACAACTTATACAGAAATATCTGCTTGCCATCCCCACATAATTTCCATAGGAATGTCAAAGTTAATGTCATTGAGATGGAACCAGTGGTCTCTCCCCTCCCCTCCAAAATCTGTTCATTCTGAGTATTTTTCATAATGGTGCACAATATCCATTTGCTCACCTAAAAACATTAGAAATTAAGAGATTCTCTTTTGTGCAGATCCCACACTCAGTATTTCAACAGGTCTGGTGGTCTTTACTTCCAAACCTATACCAAACCTGTGAATTTTTCTCACCTTTGCCAAGCCACCTTTCTTTCTCCTGTGGATGACTGACATAGCTTTTAACTGGGTTTCCTGCTCTTTAACTCTCGTCTCTTTTAAGTCTTTCTTTACCCTGGCAGAGTTATCACTTTGAAACCTCAAATTGGATCTGGCTGCTGCCTGTCTAAAATCTACCAGTGTCTCCTTGCCATCCTTGGAATACAGTCCACTCTCCTGACTTGGGGAAACCAACCAGTGGGTGGTGAGCTGGGCACCATACACAGGCTGTCCGCATTGAAGTCAGGAGGAACATTGCTCATGGCAGTGAGCCAGCAGAAAGTGCTGGAAAGATTCTATCCTCATGCTAGTTGGAAGGATCAGTGGATCACAGCCTTGTCTTTTTGACTGGGTATAGGAAGAGAGGTGGGCCAAGCATGTGACACAACTCTTCATTCCACTGAATTGAAAGTGGTAGTATCAATCATTATTTCCTAAAGTAAAATTACCAATTACACAGTTCTTTCTATATCACTGAAGGATATAAAGGATATTATACCCATTTGTAAATGAAGTAGCAATCAAAGTCATAATCTATGGAATCAGGAATGGAGGTGCATGCCTATAATCTCAACTACATTGGAGGTAGAGATTGGGAGGATTGTGATTTGAGGCTAGCTCTGGCAAAAAGTTAATGAGACCCCATCTCAATAAATAAGTCAGGCATATTGTTCAGGTCTGTAATCCCAACTGCATGGATGGATGGATCATGGTCCAAGGCTAGCCCCAGGGAAAAGTGTAAAACCTTATCCAAAAAAATAACTGCAGCAAAAAACAAAACCAACAAAACAAAACAAAACAAAAAACTAGGTGTATAGCTCAAGTGGCAGAGCACCTACTTAACAAATGTGAGATCCTGAGTTCAAACCTCAGTACTTCCCTCCAAAGCCATAATCTGAAAATAACATGGAGGTGAGGAGTTGAGAGTATAGCAGTTCAACAAGAGAGAACATGTGAAGTCATCATTCTGGAAAGTAGGAAGTGATAAAATTGTGCAAACACATTGCATGCAGATTGAGACCTGTTACTCTGAATTCAGAGTCAGGCCAGTGGACAAGGTGGTTTTTCCCTCAGGTATAGACCACTGCTTAGACAAAGAAGTGAGTTAGTGAGTTTTGACCTTGATTGGATAATGATGGGGGAAGGCAAAGTAACTAAGAGTGTTTTCAAGCAAGCAATTCTATTCAAGAACTGTGATCTCTAAGCGAGGTCAGAGGAAAGTGAGGGTATCCACAGGGAACTTGAAATGATGAATTTGGTGAGATTAGCAAATTCTTCAAGAATTTTTGCAATGGGCACATTAAGTAGGCAAAATGAGGTGATAGAGGGTGAGTGGCTTGGAATAGAATGTCAGATGGATGTAGTTATTGGGATAACAAGGTCAAGAGTTCAACCATAGAAGTATATAGTTGAGAAAATAAAAGGATAGATTAGGGAAGGCAAGGTTAAAGTGACTGATGGACCAATTGTGGATATCTAAGTCTTCTTGAATAATGTTGACACCAAAGGAAAGGAAAAAAGCAAGCCAAAATCTTGGGATCTGTGAAGAAATGGAATAATGGAGAGTCGGCAAGGTGATGTGTTTATCTCCAGGAATATTCAACTGCTCAGGTGAGAGGGTGAACTAAGGAGACATGAATGTTGACCAGGCAAGAAAGATACAGGCACGAGGATGAGGGGTTTAAGGGTGCTGAAAAGAAAGTGATTAAAGTGATGGTGTCTGAGGGAGGTGAGGAGAGTAGTGTAGATGACAGGCAGGCATGTAACAAAACAAAGGGGTGATAGGGGTGTATCTGATGACATTTGCCTCAGAAGAATTGAGGCTTTGGAAGATGGGATTAGAGACATTGAAGAGATAATTGAGCAAGGGGAACACTGCCTCATCTTTTAGAGCTGTGCAAAGTCCTAAACAGAGTGATGAAAACAGGAACTGCCCTCCTGGGACTTCCAGTCTAACTTGTATGACTAACATGGAATCTGTTGACTGTTATAAAAGAGAAGCATTAGGTGCCATTAACGTTTGGAACTGAGTGCCTGTGGTGGCTTTCAGTGCTTGTTAAATGAATGACTTATCAGCTTTTATTGCGATGTGTGTGTGTGTGTGTGTATATATCTCATTGACTTGAGTACATTGTTCTTTTATCTTCAATTAAAAAGAAAGCACTTTGAGGACAAGGAAAATATGTTCACTTACTTTCCTTTCCTTTCAGTGCCAACTATCACAAGGTTAAGTGCAAAGACCCATTTTAAATTGACTTATTTGCTATGACCTTGGTAGCAAATGACAGAAAACCAGATGAATCTGGCTTAAAAAGGGAGGTAAGTGCCTCAGAAGACCAGGAGTTCCACAGCGTGAGCCTGGGTTCAGGCATCTTCTATCCAGGGTTCAATGATGGCTGTTACTGGGAATTTGCCTCCTGCCTTAGCTGGGCATGAGTTGGCTTCATTCTTGGAGGGGCTGCCCCGAGTGATGTGAAGAACTCCCAGCAGCCCTGGGTGTCAGCATCCTTGAAGAGATAACCCAGCACAGAGGGAACCCTCCAGATGGTCACATGGGATTCTATGGCTGACTCTGATTGGGCTGGCTTGGGTCACATGTCCAGTCAGGACCTCATGGTTACAAAGATTGAGATCTCTGGTGGACTGGCTCATGAGCCCACTTTGAAGCCACAAAAATGAACAACCCTTTTAGACTCATGAATAGAATGTGGAACAGCCATGCTTTTTCAAAGGAAAATCAGGACACTATTATCAAAGAAAGCTGAAGAGGCCTTTTGAGGAGGCGAAAACCCCAAATGTCCCATCCACATGGACAGAGCTGCTAACCAGGTTAGTGGGAGGTGGAATACAAAGCCCTGTTGTGGGGGGTTGGTGATAAATAGGTAGGTGTTAAATGAATTTTCATTCTCTTTAACCCTGGGTCTATATTTGGGGCTCTGACCATGAGTTGTTGAGTGACATCAGCTAAATCTCTGATCTTCTTTGGGGTTGATGACTTTTTTTATGACTGATGTCCCCATGGCACATTTCAACAAAAAATTGCCACAATTTTTCCCCTCCCTGAATCCATATTGTTTTCCCACATGGCTCCTCTGAGAAGGTAGTCTATAACCTTGCATCTTGAATGGAGACAGTCCTGGTCACTTGCTTGGGCCAATAGATGGTGTCAGGAGAAGTGGCTCAGTGCCATAACTAGGACCCAAAAGGCCATGTGTCTAGGGAACCTGCTGAGCTGCCTGCTGAATCCTGAGACCGTGCGGAGATGGAGTGCTAAGACAAAGCCCACTGTAGTCTAACCAGGCTCCTGTCAACCTCCCAGCAACTGCAGACCCAGAGTAAGGCCAGCTGAAACCAGCCAGCCCTGCCTAGTTCAGACCCACAAAACTGCCCAGCTGATCAGTCACATGAGCCAAGTAAATGTTTGTGATTTTTAAGACACTAAACCTTGAAGTGACTTGTCACGCAGCAGTAACAATTCTATGCAATCCTCTTGCAACGTAGGTCTTCTGTCTTTCCCAGATTTGCTAAATGCCACTTTCTGCTCAAATTTGTTGAGGTAAAAGCCATTTTCTTCCCCACAGCTGACTTTTCCTGCATATGAAACTGCTGTAGCTTCAGTTTTCAGGGTTTAGATCAGCAAGTGTCAGGCATACTCTGCAGTAACAGGCCTGAGAACACTTTTCCTGATTAGCTATGTGGCCTGTTGATTTTCCTTGTTTCCATGATGCTTTTTCCCTCTGCTGGTTTTTACAGGGTTCCCATACATAGGTTTTAAAGGTTTACTCCTCGTTTTGATTACCAATGCCTTACCTACTGGGCCTTTGCCCTTGGACTTAAAGGATACAGTTGCAGAAACTGCTTGGTCCCCACTTGAGCAGCTGCCTCCTGTGGCAGGTCGCTAGTCACCTGTAGCAGTAGAGACAATCAACACTGCCCTCAGTGTTTCCGAAAGGATCCAATGAGATGGGAGCACTATGTTAGCACCTCACTTGGCTTGAGGAAGGGGATCAATGCATGGCAGTTCCTTTCTTTTCTGATGGTGTCATTACCATGCATTGGATCCTATGATGACTGCTGGGGTTCAGAGGTAAATGAGACATCAAACATTAAAACAGCAATATTTTAATTAGGGTGATTCTTTTTAAAAGAATCATTTCAAAGAGTGCTACAATGAGCCCAAAGCATAAGGCAACCCCGAGCAGGGCATTTACTTGCTTCTGCAGTGGAACCATGAAATGGTGGAGGTGGAATGAGCACGGCTCTTCCTGTTGGTGGGGGGAGGAGTAATTAAAAACTGGGGTGTGAGGTTAGGCATGCCTGCTTGTAAAGTTTAGTTCTGCAATTTACAACAGGTGTGATCCAGTGAAATCAATCAAATGTGGAAAAAAAAAGAACCCTTCTGTACAGATGGTGGGAAAGTAAATTAGCACAGCCATTATGGAAAACAGTATGAAAGTTCCTCTAGAACTACCATATGATACAACTGTCTTACTACTGGGTATATAGTCAAAGGAAATGAAATCTGTCCTTTGAGGAGACCTCTGTACTCCTGTGTTCATTGTAGCATTATTCACAATAGCTGAGAACTGCAAACAACCTAAGTGTCCGTCAGTTGATGGATGGATAAAGAAAATGTGGTACATGTACACAAAGGAACACTATTCATCCAGAAAAAATAAAGAATGAAATCCTGTCATTTGCAGCAACAAGGATGGAACTGGAGATCATTATGTTAAGTGAGATATACCAGGCAAGTACCTCAATGACCTCACTCCTATGTGGAATCTGAAAGAGTTGACCTCTCAGAAGTTGAGAGTAGAATGTTGGGTACCAGAGACTGGGGGGATGTAGAAGGAGAGAGTGCTGGGAGAGGTTGATAAAATGGGTACTAAGTGACAGAGAGGAGTAAGAAGTTGGTGTACTGCTGCATACTGTAGTTTTCAAAAAACTAGTATAAAGTAGTTTGAATGTTTTCACCATTAATGATGTTTGAGGGGATAGATATGTTTAAACTGTTTTAAATATTATATAGTATATATGTATTGAAAGATCACGTGGTATCCCGTAACTATTACAAGTTTCATGCTTTTATATATCAACGAAAAATAAATTTAAACAAAATCCTCAAAATATCAAGAAAAATGTATTTCAACTTCTTAAGCTTCAGCTTTTTCACTTGCAAATAGGTGACACAGTAGTATTCACTTCTTGGGGACTTTGCAGGGATGTGAGGAGATGTGCTCAGCCCTGTGTACAATGCCTGGGAAGCAGCAAGAAAGTCTGAGGGCTTGTCCGCCCCGACCTTGGTGACTGAGAAACCAAGGATGCATGGATGAAGAGGGACAAGGCACCTCCTGGGTCCTGACTTTAGTTAGTGGTAATTTGAGTTGAAATCTGCCAGAGTATGAAATTACAAAGTAGATTCTCAGCAGGGATAAAGGATCTCCTCCAGTTTCCAAATCAAATAGTTATTCTCCTAGTTTTGAAGTAGAATTGATTTTCTGAGTTTTACAAAAAAGTGATGAAAAAATAAGCAAGTTACCCATTAGATCCATTATGGAGTATAAGGACCAATCAGCTATCCAGTGGGGCTGATGTGGTTTCTGTGATGAGCCCAGGGTCCTGTCACATCAGGTGCAGTGGGGAAAGAGGGCCATCATAGACAGGGGGAGGGACCTCAGGCACACACAGAGAGAACAGTCAGAGAAGGAGCTGGGTTCTAAGGGCATAGGGCTCCATGAGAGTTAAAAGTAAGAAGAAAAGAGCAAGCTCTGGATTCTGGGAAACTTCCACCAGAACTTCATCATCCTCCTAACAGCCAGTCCTGGATCAGGCTGAATTAGCACAAGGTGCTAATCATTACTCCCAAATTAAGCATTAAAACTCTGGCCTGATTTAGTGATAAGGAGAAAGGGAGACTTAAAAGTTTCTGAAAGAATATTTAGTTAGTTGACTGCAGTTGTGATTCAACAACTTTTATTGAACTTACTTGGAATTCTATGTTCTGGTAGGTATAAAAAGCCACAGTGCAGTCCCTGCTCTCCATTTGCTCAGTCTAGTGGGCAAAGCAGATACAAACACAGAATTTAGCCCAGAGCTGCCTTAGAGACACATGCTCACTTTAGCAGGTAGGCAAGGATCCCAGCCTGGGAGGATGAAAAGGAACTGATCATGGCGGGACAAGAAGGGATGGCATCAAGAAGGTGGAAGGAAGGCTCTTTGACGGCTCTGATGGGCTATTGCACTTGAGAGGCATGAGAAGGTCAAAGTGAACCTGGCACAGAGATTGTCCAAGAGAAGGGAAAGGGGAGACTGGACAAGCAAAGTTGACCATTCACAGTAACTGACTATGTCTCATCTGCTTCCATATCGCTTACAAATACCAAGAGGATGCCCAGTTCATAGAAAGATACTAAATAAAATTTGGTGAATGAATGAGAAAACAAATGAATGATACACTAAAACTTGAATAGGATGCCTGGCAGAAGGGAATGGAGCTTTTCAGAAATGGAGGGGAACATTAAATGGGGAAGAGGCACCTGTGAAGCAGCAGGAAGAGGAAGTGCTCAAACAGATGGAGGGATCAGAGTTGGACGAATAAGGTAGAGATCCTACCTCAGATGCTGTGTGTGGTCCTGGCCCACCAATGGATCCTCTCAAGCCTCAGTTCCCTCTTCTATAACACAAGGATAATAATGCCGACCTGAGTAGTCAAAACTCTTACCGTTGCAAGAGACAGAAGGCAATATCCATCCATCCATCCATCTATCTATCTATATGTATGTATATATATATTTTTTTTTTCAGTTCATGTAACTGTAATGCCTGGGTGTGGTTTGGTCAAAAGCATAGAAGAGGTGCCTATGATCCAGTTTCACTCCATCTCTTAGCCTCCAGTGTGAGCTGGCTTTGCTCTCAGAAGCAGCACACTGGCAAGTGATGGAATTGCCCTCCATTATACATAGAACCTCATGTCACATATTCTACAAGGTACACAAAGATCATTACTGTTTTCCTCCACCCTTGGGACAAACATGGAAACTATTCTCCAGCTTTCCAATGCTTCACTCTCCTGACCAGATTTTGTGATACCTTTTGGGATGGTTAATTTTATGTGTCAACTTGACTGAGCTAAGGGGTGCCCAGATAGCTGGTAAAACATTATTTCTTGATGTGTCTGTGACCGTGTTCTGGGAGAGATTTGTATTTAAATCAGTGATGTGTATTTATATTGAAATTTGTATTGAATCACTAGTGTGGTGGGGACTGTCTAATCCATTGAGGACCCCGATAGAATAAAAAGTGAAGAAGGAGTGATTATCATCTCTCTCTCTCTCTCTCATCTATCTATCTATCTATCTATCTATCTATCTATCTATCTATCTATATCTAATCAATCTATCTATCTCTTCTTGAGCTGGGACACACGTCTTCTCTTACCCTTGGGCTTCAGTCCACTTGGTTCTCAGGCTTTTGAACTCAGGCTGAACTGCACCACTAGCCTGCCTGGTCCTTTGGCTTGTAGACAACATACTGTGGGACTTCTTTACTTCCATAACCATGTGAGCCAATTACTATATTAAACCTCCTCTTAATATCTCTATATTTCCTATGCTTCTGTTTATCTAGAGAACCTGGCTAACTCACCTTAAGATCTCCTTTCTAACCATCCCCTCCAAGGTCTATAATCAGCACACCTCTGACAGTTTTCTTTGATGGTTCTATGTCCATATAGATAGGAAATTCTTCTCTTCCCATACAGCATCTCTAGGTTTCTTTCCCCTTTTCTCAGTGTTATGAGATCCTTTATCCCTTGCTAACTCAAGATAGCTATTGGAAGGGTGACTTAGGTTATTTTTGTTAGCTAAATAGAGCTTAAGGTGACAGCATATTAAGAAACAATACCCTAACTCTACTTCCTTCCTACAATACAATTTTTATAATAACAAAAATTTATTTTTAAATGTTGATCCTGAGTCCCATAACACAAAAGGTTGCCAGCAATTCCAGACTAAATTCAAGTCTGATGGAAAAGAAATCTGCTCTTTTTCCTTCCGTGTAAACACAAGTCTTTGTCTCATTGTTCTTGCTCTGAATCTGATCCAGTTCCCATTCTTGATCTAATACCTGGGGCCACTGGGATGTTCTGTGTGGATTGGCTTATGCTTTGACTGCATTCCCACTGAGAGCAGAAGTGAGTTCAGCCTCACAAAATGACATGGGACAAGAGAATAGAGCAGTGGTTTTCCTAAACAATTCAGGATGATATTACTAAAGAAAGAAACATCTGCAAGACCATACCTATGTGTGTCTAGTCTACATTAGATATTGGTAAATTGGGGTCAGAATAGATTAAGATGGCATATGCAAAGGACCCAATCCAGTAGTCCTTTTGGCTGAAGCAGTTACTAAAGAATACAGTACTAAATCTTCCTTCCTGGTGCAGGCTGTTTCTTATATTAGGAAAGAGTATACTTTCTGCAGGCTTCCTGCTTGAGTTCCAATCCTATCATTTCTCCTTGCCAGCTGCATGTCTTGGTGGCTAACCTTTCCATGATGCATGCAACCTACCACCTGCCTTGTGAACATTAGATGAGTTAATACAGAGAAAGTATTTAGAACAGTGTCTGGCACATGGGAAGAGCTTAGCTTTTGTGGTCATTGCCCAGAGGAGGTCTGTGGTCAATTATGCAGCAAAGGGCTCTGATCTCTGCCCAGGGGCAGTTAACCATGCAGAAAGAATGGACTCCAATTACAAAGAAATCCTTCCATCTTTCTCAGGGCATGCACAAACAATCTCAGATCCCTGTCCAAACAGTACACTGGGCCATCTGGGATTGCTCAGGCCAATGTGTAAGAGCTGGGGGCAGCCATAGCTTCCTGCTCAGTGAATTGTGGCCAGAGACCAACAAGATCCAGCTGGAGATACAGAACGTGGCTGGATTGAAGTAGACTGAGTCCAGAGGTCTGGCTTCAAACCTGCAAGTATTTGGGAATTAAATTTTTTGAGGAGTGATTGATGACTAGTGGTGTGCTGGAAAGTGTCAGCAACAGGCTCCCTAGGGAAAAAAAATAAAAGTCTGATTTACAATATTTGCCTATTTCTATGGTGTAAATATTCCCACTGTGCTGTCTCCAAAGTACCAGTGTAGCTTGTAGTTATCCAACAAGCATTTGGGAAAGTGATGTGCACAACCGGTTCTCCCACACTTGTATGAACAGGCTCCACCACACCACTGCCTGGTTCTCCTTGATGACTTTTAACTTGCCTCATTCCTCCAGAACTCTGAACCTTAAAGCTATTCCCTGGGCATACAGCATAAAATGTCATTCTCCATGAACATTGTGCTATTTCTCACCTCTGCCCTATCACCTTTGCCTCCATTCTGCCTGTCTTACCCTTACCTCCCCAAATCTCCAAGTAAGGAAGCTAAGTAAGGCAAAGTAGGCTGTGTATTGCACACCCTCAGGAAGCCATTAACACAAGCTATAATTGTGTACGGCGAATGACCTATTCAATCACCAATGGCAGCTCAGCCTCCCAGGGTTTCCTCTTCTAAGAAGTCTCCCTTATCTTCCAGGCTGGATTATTGCTGTTCTTCTGCTCCTATTGCATCCTGAATTTTCTTTATTCTCAAATCCCTTATGTTTAACACATTGCAAGAGTCTTTTGTAGTGTCTTTCTCCACTTCTATATTGTATGTTCTATAAGAAGAAGAACGAAGTCAGATTCATGCATAGGACATGGGTTACCATCCAGGGGCTCTTTCTGGAGTGTCTTAGGTTGGGCAGAGAGAACAAATGGATGATTAGATTTTTTCTGTGTTGTCCCAGGACTCTGATGCTGGTTTGTTGAGCAAAAAAATACTGGGAGATAGATGGCAACTATAAAGAACAATCTTTAACTGACAAAGCACTTTAGCAGTGAGCACTTGAGAGATGGTGAGCTCCTTGTCTCTAGAAACATGAAAGTGAATGTTGTGACTGATACAGAAGGTAAGCTCTCTAGGGATTTCTTTGTGAATAAGAGATTCATGCAGTATCCTTTGTCCTGAAGTTTTAGAATGGCTTCTGTAACCATGAGGTGACTGCATGGTGGGTGCTTAGCTCACACATGCTATTTCTCCCTAATTTCCAGCAGAGAAAATGGGGTCAGGTCAGGGCGCAGACAGATAGAGCCCACCTGTTAATGACTTTTGGTTAGAGACAAGTCCAGTTGGCGGCACAGAGTGGCATGTAATATGCGCGGGGACTTTGTTCCCACAACTTCTGCCTGGAATGTGTTAACGTGTTTGTGGCCTACTGTGACCAATGACTCACTTTCCTTACTGGGCTCAGCTTACCTCTCCACCTTCAGGAAGTCCTGTCTAATCCCACCACCAGGACGCACCACTCTCTCTTTGTGGTCTGGCAGCTACTATGTATACTTTAATCATAGGATCTGACACTGCTCATCGAAATTAATAAAATTAACATTTGTTTGTGGATTTGAAGGTTTGGGGTGTCTCTGAGGGCAGCGACTACTTTTCTTTGCATCGTGGGACCTAGTTCAGCACCTGAAAACTAAAGATGCTCTAAAGTATCTGAAGAATAAATAAACATATGTATGTATTTGGAGACTGGACACTTCTTTTTTTTTCTTTTTTTATTATGTTCATATGTGCATACAATGTTTGGGTTATTTCTCCCCCCTTACCCTCACCCCCTCCCTTACTCTCCTCACTCCCTCCCTTACCTCCCCCCCTCCCTCCCTTACCCCCCCTTACCCCTTGCTACCAGGCAGAAACTATTTTGCCCTTATCTCTAATTTTGTTGAAGAGAGAGTATAAACAATAACAGTAAGGAACGAGGGTTTTTGATGGTTGAGATAAGGATAGCTATACAGTGAGTTGACTCACATTGATTCCCTGTGCATGTGTGTTACCTTCTAGGTTAATTCTTCTTGATCTAACCTTTTCTCTAGTTCTGGTCCCCTTCTCCTATTGGCCTCTGTCACTTTAAAGTATCTGCATTAGTTTCTTTACATTGAGGGCAACAAATGCTATCTAGGTTTTTGGATGTCTTACCTATCCTCATATCTCCCTTGTGTGCTCTCACTTCATCATGTGATCAAAGTCCAATCCCCTTGTTGTGTTTGTCCTTGATCTAATGTCCACATATGAGGGAGAACATAGGATTTTGGTCTTTCGGGCCAGGTTTGGACACTTCTTTGTGAAGGAAATCCTTTGGAAAAGTAGTTATGTGTTATAAATGGAGGAAGGATCAAAACAGTAGAGATAGGAAAGGGGCTGGAAATGTGGCTCAATGGGTAGAGCATCTGCCTGACAAGCATGAGGTCCTGAGTTCAAATTTTAGTACCACTAGAATATAGAGGGTACAATTGAAAGTCAGATTTTTATACAGAATGATGAAATTAAGCTTTTGTAGGAAAATGGATGGAACTGGAGATCCTCAAGTTAAGTAAAATAAGCCAGACTCAAAAAGACAAATACATGTTTTCTCTCAAATATGGAATCTGAACTTGAAAAAAAATGACATAAGTGTAAAAGGGGGACTGTTGGGAGGGAACCAGAGAGAGGGTAATAGGGGGATATGATTATATGATTTAAGTATTTTATGTGGACTGTGAGAATAGAATAATGAAATCCACTAAAATTTTAAAAAGGTGAGGGAATGAGAAAGACTAAAAGAAAGGGTGAGTTTGATCAAAGCATATTATATACATTGGATCCTTTTTATAATTAATATATGCTAGTAAAAAATAAAGTAGAAGAGGAAAAAAAATCAGACTTTTGAAGCCTACTGGTCTCTTAGGTTTTAAAACAAGGCACATTTGTGTGTGTGAGTGTTGTAATGTGAATCCTAAGAAGCACTTGTTCATCTGTCTGTGCCTCCACTCCTGTGCTCACAGTTATTATTTTCTGAAGCAGCAATTGATTCATACCTCTAACCCCACTATAGTTTCAGAAACATTGTGAAAAGAAAATCCTTGGTCATCATCCCCCTAAGTGACTCTGGTTTCCATCATTTGTGCTGAAAAATGTATTGTCGATCTCATTGTTTGATTGTAATGTGTATTTTTCCTGGATGTAAGAAGTTTATCTTCTCCTTTGAGTTTTCAGTAATTTTATCTTATCATTCCTATACTACATGTTTGTGTGTGCATGTGCACAGATCCCCTTATGAGTTTATAAGGATTCTGGAACCTGTGAATTAAGGTCTTTCATCAATTATGGAAAAATTTCACCCATTACTTCTTCAAATATTGGTTTTTGTCCTTTATTCTTGTTTCTTGCCTTCTGTGACTACATTTATATTTGCATTATTCATTTCCCTTCGAAAGGAAAAAGCTAGGATAAGGATGTGACCTCATCTGGATTCCTTATATGTGGGATCTTAGCCACTACTTGTTACCTTAGTTTCTTTATGATTCTCTCAAAAGCCTGCATATTTAATTTTTTTCTTATTTTTATTTCTTCTCATGGTTATATTTTTTTCTTAGTAGAAGATAGGTCTTGAAGAAACTACTTCATCATAGCTAGAAGATTTAGCTAGTGACTTTTCGTTTAAGAAATCCTATGTAAAAGGGGACCAAGAATTAGAGAAAAGGTTAGTTCAAGAAGAATTAACCTAGAAGGTAACACCCACGCACAGGAAATCAATGTGATTCAACTCCCTGTATAGCTATCCTTATCTCAACCAGCAAAAACCCTTGTTCCTTTCTGTTATTGCTTATACTCTCTCTTCAACAAAATTAGAGATAAGGGCAAAATAGTTTCTGCCTTGTGAGGGGGTAGTGGGGGAGAAGGGGGAGTAAGGAAGGGGCGGGGGTAAGGGGGAAGAAATGACCCAAACATTGTATGCACATATGAATAAAAGAAAAAAAATCTAGGTTCTAAAAAAAAAAAAAGAAATCCTATGTATATCCAGAGTTCTTTTTCAAGCCCTGACCAAGCCCTCAAGATTAGAGCCTTACCTGTGACTGGGAAGTAGTGAGGAGGTCTGGTAGAGATGAACCCATTCGGGTTGAAACACACAAGTGCATGGAAGCAACGCTAGGAATCTTTATCTCAAGCTAGCAAAAATCCCTGTGTCTTTCTTGTTATCTCTCGTGTCTTCTCTTCAACATTGTAGAAGAGGGCAGAATAGGTTCTGCCTGGAAGCAAGGGGTGGGGGGAGAGGGAGGGGACGGGAGGCAGGAAGGAGAGATGGCCTAAACAATGTATGCACATGTGACTAAATGAATAAACAATAAAAAAGATTAGAGCCTTACCTGAATTCCTGAAATTGCCACATAGATCTGGGGGATGGGTCAGATTCTTTGTAACTGATAACTGCCATATGTAGCCCAGGGATGAAGGAAGAACACTCTGATCTTCACCTCCACTGATTGTCTGTAAAGCTTCTAGAACATTCTACATCTGCTGTTTACTTTCCCTTTTTCTATTTAACCCAAACCTCTCTTTTGTTAACTTTACCAAAAGGAGTAATTTGTCATTTTTTAACCACCATGCAGTATTGTAATATTTGATAGAAAACTAAAAACAAGAGAATGTCCAACGAGAGGCTTGCAAAGTTGGGAAAGGATACTTTAAATATTCAGACACTTTGGTCATTGAGAGAGGTAAAAGGCTTTACCTGAATTACCTCGGTTAATCTTAACCCAGGAATAGGTGTGGTTAGAAGGATGAGTGATTTGCCCTGGTGAATAGGAGAGCAAACATCTTCTCAAAGAACGTAAATAGGTTCCCACCATGACAGAATCAGGAATATAATTTGATCACACAGAGCTTGAATAAAAGGCCTACAGCCCTGACTTCAATTCCCAGCATGGGGGAAAAAAACCCAAAAATCTTACGGCAAATGTTTTTTTGTTTGCACAATCTCAAGGAAGAAAGACGGAGGTGCAAATGGAAGTTGTGTATGTCTGTGGGTGGTGGCCCTTGCGTTATACAAAGTGGAACTTTGATATGTAATTTAGATAGTGCGTCATAGGGGAATAAGAGGGAGGAGCTTGTTTCTCAGTGCCTGGTTTTCCATTACTCAAAGCTCACAGGACATTAGCAGACTTGCATTACCCAAGGGTGCCATTCAGCCCCTCTGGAAGTCTTTGGAGACACTAGATCCAAGACATTTATGGAGTCATTCCCAAACAAACCAACATGTAGGTGCAGGCCAGCAACGCTCTCACTGCTCTCCTGGATCTGACAGGAGGACCTGCCAGGTAGACTGGGTCTGAGGCATCTTATACCTCAATGCCAATGGGAAAGCTGCTCCCCAGGGAAATAGGCACAGACAAGGATGGAAGAGGCACAGTGCTGTCTTGTCACATCACAAGCCATCTGCAGGTCGAGGTCAGCTGCCACAGGCAGCGAGATCAGCTGAGAAAGAGGGAGCATCACTGTGGGAATGGTCCATTCCCAAAAAGATAGCAACAAAACTCTAGACTTAATGAAACCCTAAACCTCCTCTGTACAGCTTACAGGAAAATTATTGATTGTAGAGAGCTTCCTGAATGTTCAACAATAACAACAAGAGAACACAGCTGAATCCAGCCCAAACTCCAATATCAAAAATACAAATCATAATGTGCAATTTCCCTCATTCCCAGGAATGCATATTCCAGGAACCCAGTGTTGAAGGAAAGTGTCACGTTCCTTTCCACACTTTCCCTTTTTCCAAATGGGAAGAAGAAAATCAGAGGGTTGATGAGGCTGCACCAAGGGGTCAGGATGCAACTTTTAATATGCAGTATGTGTGTGTCTGTGTGTGTGCATGCATGCTTACAAGCACATATAAGTTTGCATTCTAGTTAGTGTGTTCTGTGTATTGGTGTGAATACGTGGGCTTGATTGCACCTAAAAGTACATGTGCACTAGAACAACTGTGTATATGTCTTTGCATGAGCCTAGGCTTGTGTGTGGATGTGTCTGACCCACACCTGTGTAGGCGCTTGCATGCGTGACTGAGAATGCAATGAGAGTGCACTCTAGTGTGTATCTGAGCCAGGATGGAAAGAGGCCATGTGTGTTGGTGAGTCAGTTTTCAGCCTGCTCTGCAGTTACTTCCCGTTTTGCTTCCCCTGGAAAGATACTTTTCACTCAAGTTCAGGAGTCTCTCTGCCCCTCTGGATGTGAAGCACAGTGAGTGTCCATCTCAGAAATGTCCACTTGACCTGCTTCTCAGCCCTGGTCCCTGCCTGGGAGAATGAACTTCACTACCAACTTTCCACACCCAAAACAAATGCTCAAGAGGGCAGTCTTAGCAGGTCCTGACTACGCTCATGCAAGTGAACAAGACCAGGTGGTCCTCGCTCGCTGCCCCTGATGGGTTTCTGCCTACAGCGGACACAGCAACTGTCATCCTCACTAGTTCTACAACCATGGCTGGCATTGTCGTTGCACCTGTACTAATACAGTTGGGTTCAATCTGTTTGACTTCTAAGTCCCAGATGCTCTTGGCTGGTTCTGTTCACTGTCATCGAGTTCAATACAAGATACAAAGATAAAACTAAAATGGAGCAAATCTTAAAATCGAAAACAGGTTTTGAAAATGTGGTCTAAGACATCGAGACTGGATTTGTTGGAGACCACTGTCTCCACAGAATGACACCTCTAAGTGAGCAAGAGAAGCAGAAGGAAAAGTTGTACTGAGGTGTGTCTGTGTCTGAGGCCTCCCCACCCCAATCCCCTTACAGACCTGTAGCTGGAGGCCTTGAGAGGCCTCCCCATTGAGGCTGATGTGTAGCCATCATCATGTCCAATGTCCATCTCCAAAGCTCTTTCCATCTTGCAAAAATGGGATTTGGTAATCATTCAGCAGCATCTCCTCAGACCTCTCCCACTGCCTTTAGGAACCACCATTCCACTTTGTCTTCATGATGACGTTGGCTACCCCAGGCACTGTATGGAAATGGAACCTTACGGTGTCTCTTTTGTGGCTGGCTTATTTCCCTCAGCACAATGTCCTCAGTGGTCACCCATGTTGTCGCATATCTCAGAATGTCCTTCCTTTTAAAGTCAGCAATGTTCCATTGGGCGTGTACCCCATATTTTGCTTACCCATCCATCCATTAATGGACCCTTGAGATGCTTCTCTACCTTTTGACAATTGTGATTAATGCTGCCATGAGTGTGGATGTACAAATATCTCCTTCAGATCTTACTTTCAATTCTTTTGTGTATATACACAGAGTGAATTGTGGATCATATGTAAGCATAACATTCTAAGTTTAATTTTTTAATTTAGCATTCTTATTGGCACATATTAGTTGTACATGGGGGTTTCATTGTGACATTTCCGTATATGCTTACAATCTATCTTGGTTAGGTTCCCCCCACCATCATTCTCCCTCATCCCCCTACCTCCCTATTTAAAACAATTACAGTAAGTTTTATTGTCTTGTTTTTCCAGCAGTAACACACAAGGTTTCCAAATTCCCGACATTCTTATACACACTTGTTATATTTATTTGTTTTCTTTAAATTTATTTATATAGTAGCCATTCCAATGGGTGTGAGATGCTAACCTGAGTTCTGAAACATGAAGAGAAAGGAGAGTAGGAGTAGATTTAATGAGGCCATATCACCCAGAACCAATGTCCAGAGCTCATCCATGGCTGAGTGCAGAATGCAGAGTGAAGTGGACAATGTACAGACAACTGGGCACCAAGTCCAGGAGGAATACAGAGGTAAGGTCTGAGTTGGGATGGCTAAGAGTCTGTTGTTCTGACATTTTGCTCCCTTCTTACAGGTACTTGGACCCCCTGTGTTATTGGACCCACACTCAGGAAATTGATTAGGTACCTTTTCATGGGCTTCTGGTGTCCAGAAAACTGTTCCTATTCTTTTGTAGCCACTCGCATGACACCATCCAATGTGCAGATATGAATGGTGAGGCCTGTGGAAGTAAGGCTGCCCACAGCCCAAATGGTCACACCAATTGGCACCAGAAACAGAGGGTCAGGCCTTGTCAGTCAGTTGGAGAGAGTCCAGACCAGGATGTTAGGAGACCCCGGATCAAATGTAGTTAGCCTCATCCTTGGTACCATTTAACTGCAAGGTCACTTAGCTAACAAACCTCCTTGCAAGACCTATTACACTGTGAATGTAATAGGTCTCAGCCCTATTGCAGTCTGGCCACGAAAGCACATCACTGCAATGAGGTGAGCACTGTTGGAAAGCAGGAAGGAGAACTGCTATTTACAGCCTGGGGATGAGTGTAAAGGGAGGTAAAGGATGAATAGAACCAAGCTTGGTGCAGAAGGGAGAACAAAGGGATATAACCAGAACAGTGTTCACCATATTTTAGGGGCTCAAAAGAGCATTGTGGATGTTGCTGTTGACAGTGACTATGATGATGTCTGACTCTCAGTCCAGTGCTCTTCTCTGAGTCCCTTCCCTTGGCAGCCCACTGCAAAGCCTGCACCTGCAGCAGTTGGTAAATGTATGGATGGAACTCTCATGGTCACATCTCATCCACTTAACATGGATTCCCAAGAGTAAATGCTCCCTCACAAGGATTTACACTTCTTGCCTTCCCCTGTTTGCAATTGTGATATCATTTCCATGCATTTGCACCATGGAGCTTGGACAAGGAAATGTGATTGGGTTTATGGGTTTGTTTCATCTGCCTTTTGTTGGACTAGGAGTAAACCTTAGGGTGTGCAGGGGAGAGCCCTGGGACAGTCAGAGCCCTGGAAGAAGCTCCTCATTTGCTGTGGATACATAGACCACAAATGTGCACATATCCCTGGGTCTACTAAGTGTGGGGAGGGTGGGAGATTGGTTTGAATAATCACAATTGTGGATACAGTTTGCCATTTTTGAGCCTTACATTATCTCCCACTGTCTTCAATGAAAGATTCTTCAGCTGTTGCAGAAAGAACATCATATGATGTTCCAGCTCCAGGCATTCTGAGTTCCATTTCAGAGCTCAACCTGAATGAACCTCAGTTTTCTCATCCACAAACATCGGACTCATTTTGCCTCTTTCCAGTTGTTTTGATGGTTAGAGTGAAACATGAAAGTGTTGTGTGTCAGAATTAAAAATGAATGTGGCATGGGGGAGAGGAGCACTATCCCATTTAAAAGCTGTTCTCCAAGGTAGCTTCAAAGATACCAGCCACTTCTGTTCTGGAAGGCTTTCTGGAACCACCTTGTAGCTTATGTATCCCAATGAACATTCTCCTTTTTAGAAGAAGTTCTTCCAGGGGGCTAAAGATTTATTCCAACAAAGCGACTGTTGATTGAAACAGGATCAGCCTTATTTAGAAACTCCCTTTGGAGCAGTGCTGAACAATGGAAATATAATGTAAGTCACATATATTTTCTGAAGTTCCTTAGCAGCCTTGTTTTTAAAAAATGAAAAGAAGCAGGTGAAATTACTTTTAATCATATATTTTATTCAACCCCCAATATCTAAAATATTATTTCAGCATTCAATGGTTAAAAAAAAATTATTAATGTGTATTTTCCATACTTCTTCAGAACTAAGTCTGTAACATCCAGTGTGTTTTACACTTACAAGGTTTCTCAATTCAGATGCTAATTTTCATGGTAAGTGCTTTATCTGTACTGCAATCTCATAAAATTTATAATTGAAAAAAATAGATTCATAATCCACATTGCTCCAAACACAATAAAAAATGTTCCAGCAACATTGCATTAAGGGAAGAATATTTTACTCTGCTTTAGTTTTTAGATTTAAATTTAAATTATTTAAAACGAGAGAAATGAAACAACCATTTCCTCATTCCTGTTAGCTACATCTCAAGCACTCGGTAGTCAAATGTGGCTGGTTGTTACTGGGCAGCGTGATGTAGGGCCTTGGGGATGTCTCTCTGAGGGTCTTCAGCAGGACTCATCTTCTTTTTTTGAAGTTGGCTTCACATTTTTAGAAAAAACATCCCATATTCACTGGGAGTCTTGCCGTATTGAGGGCAATTTTGAAGCCAGTTAAAGTGCTTAATTTTGGAATGAGGACAGAGTATTCTGAGAAGGGGTGCTTCTCTAGGGTGCCTCCTGTCTGGACTTTCTTTTTGTGGTCATCAAACCATTCAAGTAAACAAGCTCAGTGTGTTTGTTACAATTGCTTCCATTACTTCACTGTCACGCTTGACTCAGATTGAAAGTGGCCCTTGTGACCCAACACACAGAGACACACACAAGAATGTCAGCATGACTCATGGGAGTAGTGGCTGGAGAAACTGAAGACCAGACTGGTAGCTGGGTTGGGTTTTCTTCTCCATTGGACTACCAGCCCCACCCAGGACTGCACCCTGTACAAGAGGCAGGCCCTGGCCATGCCATCTACCCAAGCTTCACACCTCAACAGTCTTCTCACAGTTCTGCAGCCCAGTGACCTTCTCTTGCATATCTGTTTTTCTACACTGTTTTCCCTCTGGCTTATGTGGAGTCAGGATTCCAAGTGAGCTACAAGCGGAATTGCAACTTTGCTTTTTAACATTCTAACCCATAATAACCTCAGCAGGTACCCAAATTGAACTACTCCAAAAAAGAATTTTAGTCATCAAATCCATAGTTCCCCTATTAGCTACTCAAATATCTCAACGTGACCTTTTTTTTTTTTTGCAATTGACTTTATCCAGCATTATCAGGATTAAACAGTTACAAAATAGGATAACTCCCAAACCTACTAGTTGTACAGAGTGATAGATGCAGGAGCCTCCTCTCTTATCTCCCTTCTTCTTTTCTTTTCTTTTATTTCAGTCATTCACTCAACTTGTCTAAAACACCTGATCTATACTAGACACCAGGGTGGGTGCTGGGGCTCCTAAGACTAATGAGACAGGACCTTTTTTAGTTCTGCTAACTAAAAACAGATATGCAAACACATAAATGTTATTGAGTACCTACATCGTAGTACTACTATCTCTATCAGTGTAAATGTCTCTCCATTCATTATGAAATTCATACACAGCATGGAAAGAGCTCAGGATTGGAAGTCAGTGGGTTTGAACTCAAAGTCTTGACTTTTCGTACATTGGTGTATCTTTGGGCAACTCACTTAACAACACTGAGCCTCAACTTATTTTTTGGGAGGGTTGCAGAGAGCCTCAATTTCTGCTTCTGCAAAATGGGGATAATACCTACTTGGGGGTCTGTTTGGAGGATTAAATGAGATAATTCATGTAAAACATAGAGCTCCTGGAACACAACTGGCGCTCCATACATGATATGCTAGTGATCAGCCCCACAGCAGCTTCCAAGTGGCTTTACTATCTTGCCAAGTGAAGCCCAGAGGGGATAAGTATCTTGCCATTGAGCTGATGATTATTGATCATTATAGATTGATGTTACTGAGCCAGCAGTGGGGTCCTAGCCCTTTGAGGACAGGGGTAAGCTCTCACACTGCCACACAGAGCCCCAAAAGCACATTTCAGAGACACCCAACTCACTGGGGAGACTGAAGGCCCCCAGAGAGACCAGCCAAAGGGACGTCTGAGAAAATCAGTGAGATCAGGGGAAAGAGATAAAAGTTTCAGAGACAAGGACAATATAGCATCTGCAGATAACGAAGAAATTTACCACAGTTGGAGTGTGGGCTTGTGGGCATGTGTGTGAATTTGTACATATGTTTATATGTGTGCCTTTGCTTCTGTACACACACAACAATGTGTTTAGTAGTTGTTGATTAGAGAAGTAGGTAACACAGGGCTAAATTCAAGTATTATGCTTTATTTGAAAAACATCAAAGGGATTTCACTTAATCATGTATGAATTTTAGGCAGATTACACAGGTTACTGTGTGAAGAAAAAGCAGAAGAAGGGAGGGGACTGGGGGCAGGGAGAGCAAGCAGAACACAATTGCCACAGTCCAGGCAAGAAAAGATGGTGGCCTTGTCTAGGGAAGCAGCAGTGAAGATAGAGACCCTCTCACAGTTGAGAGATATTCAGAAGGTGAGATTGATTTGAAACCATGACTTCTGATTATCCCCAAACCATCAGACTGACCCAAACATCCATAGAAGAAATAATTCAGTATAGTAATTCATGTGGGTTCCCAGAACCTGCTTTCTCTTTGGGTGTGCTACCCTAACCTTCTCTTTGGCTGTATTTCTCAATCTCAGTGAACTAAGTTGTTAGATGAAACTCATTGTGTAAACACTACCTTAGATTGAGTGTTGTGTTAATCAGGATAACTCATGTTAGCTATTATAACAATTAACCCCAAAATGTCAGAGACCTAACACAATGCATTTTGTTTTCTGTTGACATAAAGCCCAAGGTGGTTAGGCGCATGACTCTTCTCCAAGTTAAAGTGACACTCATAGAGGTACCTTTTAATTGGTGGCTCTATCTTCTGTATTCAGCCACCAAATGATCAAAGTAAAAGAACATGGAAAGCTGTATGAGACACTTCGGGGCCATGTCTGGAACTGGTATAGATCATGGGGGTACACATTTCATTGTTCAGAACTAGTCATATAGCACATATTTAAAGATTTGGGAAAAATGCAATGTGTGTGTGCACAGTAAAAAGTTGGATGTGGTGAACATCTACCAGATTCTGCCATGACCTGAAGAGTAGTTGGAGAAACCCAAAGGGTTGCCCAATGATATTTCCTTCTGTTAACCCAGAATGCTCTAGGAGGTTTCTTCTTCCATCTTGAATTCCTGCATCTGTTAAGGAATGTGAACAGAAAGTTCAAGTGTGTTTAAGGCTGGCTTCATTCTCTGAGTTTGTTCAAGAACCAGTGGGCAGTACATGGAATGACAGTGAGGTGTTGATGTTAGTAGAAGGATCAAGCCTTGAGACTCTAGTGTCAGGTTAATCTGGGTTCTCATTAGCCACTTGTCTGCCACTTACTAGGATGGTCCAGGCAAGACTTACTCTTTGATTCCTAGCGTATGGGTGGTTTTTAAGATCTCTGACCTTTTCTGAAAAAGAGTTCGATTGCTACACTGTGCAATGAAGAATAGGGTAAGAGAGACATAATGAAGGGTAAGTGACAGTAGACAACGCCCCCTTGTCAAGAGAGTAGAACACATGTCTCTGAAGTAGAATTTATTCATTATCAGGTGAGTTCTGCCCACCTAATCTAGGCATCCACTATCCTCTTCTCACCCACAAGGCATGCTACTTTTAGAAGGCTAAGCCCCTTAATTAAACACGTTCTCCAATAATTATTGATCATTTGATTCACGAAAAGCCCCCTTTCCATTTTAAATGTCTACTTTCTTGTTTCTAAGTTGAATTTGATATCTACAAAATTGCTCTAGACTCTTAATCTTCTAGGCATCTGTAGAGGAATATTGAAATGACAAAAGTGAAGAGTGAGGCTGAGAGTTCTTGCTTCTGTCTTACACAGAAGAACACTTAGAAAGGTTGATGTTCTCAGGGAAGCTTGGGAATTTGTATGTTGTTGAGCAAACTGGTCCAGCAATGAAACAGTCTTGTCCAAAGTGACCCATGCACTAAGGCTAGGTGACTGAGACTGTTTGCTACAGTCTCTCCTCTGTCTTGGCAAGACCATATAGGTTAACAGACTGGCTTATCACTTCTCAGGGTCATGAGAGAGTCCTGAAGACCTGGCATCTGGTAGATTTCCATATAGAAGAAGAGCTCCAGAAGTGTGGAATCTGCAGAAAAGTGATTCACCCTCTCTATTGTACAAACAAAAGGGCTGGCTTGCCAGCTACTCCAAGGTGAAGACATGATTGAGGGAATAAAGAAGCAACCCATCTTCAGCCACAGAGTAGAGTGGACATTGTTTGTCTTGCCCTTTTCTTCCCCCTTCTTTTGGTAGAACACTCTGATTTCCCTAGAAAATGACCCCTTTCTCTCTGCCATGCTCTATAGTTCTGTTGAGGTTGACCCCATTCATTAACCCTAGTCTGAAGCCAATCACCCTAATCAGAAGGATTGGTTTAAGATGATCAAAGGCATTTCTTGAGGCTGATGGAAAAAAATTATCTCAATTGGGATTATTCAGAGAATGCTTGAGAAAGGAGCTGTATAGACATACACCAGCTATGAAAGCAGAGAAACTGAATCCTGAGGACCTATTTAGGAATTTGTCATTCCTGAAACTTGTATGCCCAATATATTCCTCATTCTCCTCCTCAGCAAAGGTATTTTGAGTGGGCAGGGGAAGGATTTGTCTCTTGCAATTAAAAAGATGCTGACTAATGCAAGAAGGCATGAGATTACCCAAACTGTTTGAGTAATGATATTTATAACTGCTTCAAGAATAAGTCTTCACAGAACTCCTTTTAGGTACTTCACAAATATTGGCTCCTTCTCTCCTAGCAACTGGAAAAAAATACAATTATTCCCATTATATCATTGCAATCACTAAGAATCTGTTATATTGAGAGCCTTGGCCAAGGTCAAATTCCTTGTAAGTAGTGAAGTAGGGATTTAAACCCAATTCTGTGAGCACCAGTGGGCTTGCCACTCTATTACATGATCTCTCCTGAAGGGTGAGGCCAAATAAACATGAGGAGAGAGGAAAACCAGAGGACACAGTTTGACTAACTATCCAAATCATCAAACTATTTCTCCATCAATGATACTAACATCTGGGAAAAGGAGCTATTGTTATAGGAAAGAAAAAAAGAATGAGACACAATGAACAAAACAGCAATGAGTCCTACTTGAAAAGAGAATGTGCCTACATGGAAGGTAAGAGAACATGTGAAGGTTTGTTTTGTGCCTATCATTTTGTTTGAACTTTTTGGTGATATTAATAGAAATCATCTGGCACAAGGATGTAGCAACTCCTACAAAGCCAAGACTGTGGTTTAGTTGTTTCAGAACAACTAAAGTGGAAGTGGAGACCAGACAGAGGTCAGGCCTCTACCTCTTGTTTCCATTCTTCCCTGCTTGTCTTCCCCTGTGAACAGGCTTCACGCATTCTTCACCTGTGGGGTAGAACTTAGCTGTCCTTCTGGTTGACCATTAAATGGAGTCCTGGCTGCCTCCAGAGACTGACTTCCTGTGTCACTTCTCACCTTTTTCCTCCTCTAAATTTCTAAAGAGAAGATAACTAATTGGTTCCATGGGGTGAGCTGTCCTTCCTGGAACATTTAGTCCTGGATCTCCACTGCAGGGAGGTAAGCAGGAAGGCGGCCAGGACACGGAAGTCAGTGCCCACGGGAGAGGGTGGTACCCACGGCCCCAGCAGAGATTGTTAGCACGTCACCTCAGCTGGCTTTGGCTCCTTTGATACTCACTTGTTCATGTTCATGACCCTTTCTTCCCCTACACTGGGCATCACTGGAGGTCTCCCTCAGCTTCAAGAATCCTTGGGAAGGCTAGCTTAGTCCTGTTTCAGGCTTGAATAGCAGCTCAGTGTCTCCTTGCCCTCAGTTGTATGTTCTGTCCTTCTATAAGATTACTTTTGAATATATGCCCTGTTGAAATTTCAACCTGAATCTGCTTACTAGAAAACCCAACCCATGACCATTAGAAAAGAAAAGCATAAACTGAGATTCTGGAGCTGAATGAACCACTCCTTGTCTGGCAATGTGAACTCCATGCCTGGTAGGTGGAGCACAGAGACGCTCAGTACTTGATACCAAGAACAATTGATGGTATACTGGGATGGCTACCAGTAGAAAGGTTTGCATTAGCTGATGTGCAATATCAGACGTTTATCAATATGGGATAAAGAGCAAATGTAAGAACAGCAGAATGGAGTGGCTGTTTTTTAGCTCAGTTGAGACTCAGGAATGGAAATGAAAGGCCAGGTACCTCCTAGTTAGCATATGGAGATGCTCTTTCTCAAGAGGCTAGAAAGAACCTAGGATTTAATTGTCAGAGCATTTGAACTCCTTAGAAAGTGCAAGACCCCATTCAGCAGGTCAACTATGTCAAGGTCAGGGGTTGGAAATAGTTGGGCTGAAATGCCACCAAATCTTGAGTCTCCAGACTCCCCTTTATGAAGTGCTCCTACCCCTCCCTGGACCCTTTTGCTTGAAGTTGAGACCTGCCCCTACAAAGGAAGGAGAGCTACCCTCAGGACACCTGCCCCCTAGAACCTTCCATCTACATAGGGTCAGGAGAGTAAGTGATTTGCCCAAAGCAAATTAGTAGTGCTGTGGAGTTTTAGATCTAGATATGTCTGTCTCCAATGCCATTATCTCCAAAGCCATTTGTATCCCGCTGTGTTTTTCTCTTTAATACAGATTTTTATAATTGATCTGTTGGCAAGCTGTCTAAATTTTACAGGCAGAGGAAAACCAGGCTGATAAGACATTAATTGCAGCACATACTTGTAAACAGAACTGCTATAAGATAATGAGCTAAGTGTCTGCAGTTATTCATTCATTCTTTGACTTATTCATTAACATACTTTTATTAATCTCTTACTCTATGCCTGCCCTAGGTGAGGTCCTGGAGGTACAGTAAGGAATAAAGCCTAGGTTCTGATTTCCAAAATGTACTTTCCAGCAGGACAGAATAACACATAAGTAAGTTAGTGAAATCAATCACTTCTAGGCTGATAAATGATTCTTAAAGCTTCCACTTACAACCATATGAGACTCCCTGAGCATTATTTCTGAAGGAAGAGGCCCGCAGCTGTGTCCTACATCAGTCAAATGCTGGCACCCCTTGTACAGCTCATCCTGGAGTGAACCCAAACACCATGAACAGTCCCACATCCCATATAGGGATGGAGACTGTTACTGGTTCTTTCTTCAGGATGGCCCAAGCAGGTGGTGGCCTGCTGGCAACTTGTAGTCAAAGCAACCAATGTTGACATTTCCATTTTAATTTCTTCATTTGGTGATGATTTTCAGTGCCAAGAAGAATGAGATGCAGGACCCTCCCACCATGATATAGAGTGTACTGTGAAACTGGGTGCTAGCAACCCTGTGGGGATGTGACACTTGAAGATGCCATCAGTATTTCTTTGCATCTTATTTTTCCCTATCATTAATCACCAGTAATCTATACCTGCCCACCTATTCAGAGGCCACATGCTGGAGTTTCTAATGATAAGAAGGTCATGAGTAAAGGCAAACAGACAAGGAAAAGAAGAAGGATTATAGGTAGAGAAGGAAGAGGGAGAGGGAAACATTTAATGATCAACCCACAAGAGTACATCATTGTTTTCCAGTCCAGAGCCATGGCCCTCAGTAGCCTGAAGGGATGGTATCAAGTCCATGCACGCCAAAGTTGGACTTTGGTCACACCACAAATAACCCAGTTTCAAGAGGGGATGTCAGTGAGTGGCACAAAGACTGGACAGTGGCAGATGTGAGGTGGCAGAGGTGGACGGCCACTTCCAGGTCTTCTGTCTATAGGATCATCTGGCTCCCTTTGTTTGTTTGGCAAAGCCTTTCTCTACCCAATGCCCGTTTTCATTTCCATGTCTTACCCGTTCAAACTCCATTCCCGTGACCTGATGTCTTTAAGCTCTAAGTAAACGACTCCTCATACTCCCCACACTGCAATGCTTCAACAGCTCAGACATTTCAAAGAATGCTCTTTTGGTCTGAATATGCCCATGCTTTTAAAGCAGTGAATGCCTCCCATTTCCTGCTCAAAGGGTGTCATCTATTTTGCTTCCTCTGACTTGCCCAGACAGTTAATCCCTCTGTCCTATGGGTGCTTTTTTAGTTGTTTGCACACCAGTGAAATCTGCCTATACATGAAGGTGGAATCTCACATGGGGCTGGGTCCATACCTTTCAGCATAGAACCTGGTAACCGCCAGATGCCCCACTAGGCACATGGAATTTGTGATTGTTACTAGGAATTAATGAATGAGCATCTTGTGTTATTGCTCCAGGCCTTGATGGACTCATTGGTAAAAGGGCTGCGTGGGGAGTGGTAGATGAGATTAGTGGTTCTCACCCAGGATGGTCACCAGGGCAAACGGGGGGAATTTTTTGTTTTGGTGCTACTGGAATTTGAACTCAGGGCCTCACACTTGCTAGGGTGGCACTCTAACACTTGATCCATGCCCCCAGCCTTTTTTTTTGGATAAGCTCTAACGTTTTTGCCCATGGTTGGTATTGGACTGCAATCCTCTTATCTATGCCTGCCACATAAGTGGGATTATAGACACACAACACCAAGCTCAGCTTATTGGTTGAGATGGGGCTTTGAATCTCAATCCTTCCAATTTCTGCCTCCAGAATAGCTGGGATTATATGTTTGAGCCCCTGGGTCTGGCTACAACCAGGGGGAATTGTTAAGAGTCTACTCCCACCTCAAATGAAGTAATCAGAATCCTTGGGGGTTTTTGGCAGTTACCAGGCAGGTGGCACTCTGTGTATTAGGAATCAATCTCTGGGCAGAAGACCTACAGAGACCCTTTCATTTTGTGCATTTAATGAACTCTACTTTGCTTTGTTGATTCCCGTACGAAAAAGTGCAGCTCCAATAGCAGGAAGCATCCAAGCCTGGCAGGGATGCTTCCTGGATTACAAGCGTTTCCCAAATGTGCCTTAGCAATTACCTGCAGAGCTGAAGATATTTTAGATTTTCTCTAATATTGTTCTTGCCCAGCCTGCTCTGGGTGCTGTTAATCTTGGTAAGAGCAGCTTTCAGCTACTTAGAAGCTTCTATAGTTCAGGGGATGTTTCATTCACAGCCATTTCTCCTATAGGCCCAGTAAATATCGAATGCATGGTCAGTCCTATGCTGCATTTCATTTGCTTTTTTCTCCTCATTGAGATGAAGTTGAATTCAGTTGGGTAGTGTTCTTCCATGTCAGTCACTATTTTGATCTTTAGAAATTACAGTTGGGTGTGTCTGAATTTTTCAGTTAACTAATTAGCCATATCTCTGGGAAGATTTCCCCATACCAGAAGTTCCAGGTAAATGGTCCAACTTTACTGACTGTTGAAGTAAACACAACATTTACAGGAGCCTGCAGACTTCGCTTGGCCATGGGTTTTAAGGAAGAGGAAGTGAGCTACATGCTTCTGAGATATGCTGAGGGCTGTCTTCCCACACACAGCCCTGCATGCATAGGTGGAGAATCTGAAGCTCAGGAAAGCTGTATCCCTCTGCTCACCAGGTGTGCTGACAACGTGAACAGCAGCATTTCCCAAATCACCCCACTTATCTGGCCTCCCCTGAAGGTTCTGTACCTTCCAGGCACCCGCCCAGTCCTAGTGAAAGGGCTGTTTCAACAGCTTATTTCCACCTTGGAAATCTTTGGGGTTTATGAATTTATTATCTCTCCGATGCCAAGCCCATGTGCTTGAACTTACAGAAATTTGGGGCAAAGGAAATATATCCAGACCTTCTCTACCCCATACTAGCTTCTGCCCCTGTCCAGTCCTGCCAGGAGGAAGAGAGTGACTGTCATCATGAAGCTTTTGGTTTCTGTGTGTTAATGAGCAGTTGTTTGTATTAAGGGGTCCCTCTTACTTTCAGTCTCCTCTGTTGGTGGAAGAGGGTCCAGAGTTGAATTAAGGGTCTATTGTATAAATCTGACCAATTTGTTGGATTCCTGGGATCCATCTCCCTTCCACTTACCTCTTCCATGAACCAGAATTGGTGGACTGAAGCGATAGATCCCAGGAGGTGCAGAAGGCCCTCTTGGCCTCAGATCACTCATCCTTGCAGTTACTGTAGCATCCTGCATGGGTGGTGATTAGTGACAGGGGCTTGACTTATTCATGAAGTGGTACTGTGCCTCCAGACTGCTATTGTGCCTTGTGTCTGCAGAACCCTTGGAATCCAGGAGAGCAGGAGGAGGAGGAATATTTGACAGGGTAAAATTCAGGCATTACTGTATGCGTGGCCTTTATACCAAGTGACTCATCCTTTTTTCTTATCAGTACATATTAGTTGTTCAAAATGATAGCTTCATTGTGAAATTTTCATACATGGATACCATGTATGTTGATTATATTCTCTCACCTCTACTACCCTCTTTCCCTCTTCCTTAGCCCCTTCCAAATCTCTAATAGTTTCCCTTTTACTTCTGTGACCATTTTTTCCCTCTAAGTTCTTCATTTGAGAGGAAACAGATAATACTTGTCTCTCTGATCCCTGCTTATTTCACTTAACATGATGCTCTCCAGTTCCATCTATTCCCATGCAGATGGAGTGGTCTCATTCTCAACATCCACCATGAGGATGCACAAGCAGAGAGGAAAAGGCAGGCAGACTTGGGAAATCTAGTGCTCCACATGCAGTGATGGCCTGCAGACCTGCTCGTTCATGTCCACTAAGGCATGGGGACAGCCCCATTTGGGCATTCTCAGCTTCTATTCTGGAGAGTCTGTGTCCTGATGCAGTCAAGAATGCATGAGTCCTCAGCTGTATTTGGCATAAATTCATTACTGAATAAATAATGATAGTATGGTTTAAGACAGGATGCATGGCAGAACTGTCCCAAGAGGGATGTCCAAGCAGGTAACCAGGGTGGGCCTTGCCTTTAGGTGGGACCCAAACCACTACATGAGGTGAGGACTGAGAGTGACTCTGTGAGAGCAGAGGAGAGGGGAGTTCAAAGGATACTGAGCTGTGTCTCTGGGCTGCAGCCTTGGAAACCCTGTTGGTTTGGGCTGAACCACTTCAAGGTGGAGAGATCTTGGGCCTTGGGTCTTTTATTGAGAACCTGTAATGTATAAGCATCGAAAGATGGGATACTTAAATTACTACAATACCCTCTCTGTCCTAAGACCCAGCTCAGTCAGTGAGTGTCACTCAAGAGGGGAATAAATCTTGAGGTTAGTAGTGTGAGTGGAGATATGGCTGCTCCTGAAGCCCCGACAAGGAGCTTTCCTGTGGTCCCATTTCACCCTTGCAAAATATCAGGAGATGAGGGATTTCCATTATACAGAGAAGGCTCAGAGACATGAAGTCATTCACCCAAAACCTCACACTTAAAGAAATGGGACCAGTGTCTTCGTGGATCCTAATTCCATCTCCTGTCCCTCTGCTGTGACTGCCCTAAACTTAGTGGTCCCACTCACATGCTCAGTGTAGAAGTTCCCTCCTCTTCCTTCCTCTTTTCTCTGGACCACAGTTTCCTGGTTTGTCAAATAGTAGGGCTAAGCCAGATGGCCTCTGACATTATGGGATTTACAGGTGTGACTCATGAGAATCACAGCCCAGTGTCTATTTCTCACCTTCTGGTCTTCATCTATGTTCTGGACACTCTCCTCTTCCTAGGAGAGGTGAGCTATCATCAGTCTACAGTATATCAGGAGGATTTCTCAGAGGTAGAAGGGGAGACCTCTGACAGCCAGTATTTTTGTGAGTTCTAAGATGGTGTGTGTGTGTGTGTGTGTGTGTGTGTGTGTGTTCTTATGATGTGTCAGAAGAGCCCAGGAGCATAGGAGACTATTCTTGGAATTGCTGAGGGTCCTGAAATAATTGGGAGAAGCACACACTTAGCAATGAATCTAAATACATCCTGTAAGAATGAGCTGGAAGAAACCCCACATCAAATAGGAGGAGCTGACGCCATCCTGTGAGAGGCTGGCCCAGTAGCCTCCTCGTCACTGGTTGAGGTCTAGAATTTACCCAAAGCCCTGTGGTTCTCCCACATGCTCAACTCTTTCTTCACCTTGGACTTGGCTCACCTGTTCCTCTCCCTGGAAAGTCCTGGGTTACTGTTCTCCTTCTGGCTGGCACATCTTCACCTTGTGGCAGATGCTGTTTACACACAGCCTCCCCAAACCCTGGCCAATGCCAATGTCCCTGCATCAGCAATTGTCCCAGCTTCCCACCTCTGCACTATATAGGGCAGGTAGAAAATGGAAATGGTTTGGCACTGCCTAGGGCAGTTCTCAGCCAGTGAGGGAAGAGAATGAACACACTAATACCCGGTCCCTTTGGGGTACAATACCAAGATGTCTTCTGGATGATTGCTACCAGTTGTCTGTTAGGTCATCTGCCTGCTGAAGCTCCTTTATTGACTTTTGTCCTGCCTGGTTCACCTCTCCCTTGCTCACTGTTGCTAGGATTGTTTCCCAATAAGTTTCAAGCCCCCAAGTCCTCACCTTGCTCAGGGTCTGCTTGGGTGCGGGGAGGTGGGTACTAAGACACAGTAAGGTCTGCTTGCCCCTCCAAAGCCTTTGCCTGCTTACCCCATTCAAAGGGAAAGTTCTCCTCTTCAGAGAACCCCCGACACCTGTGATATCTCCTGTTCCAGCATGGAGCATGATGGGTTACGATAGTCTGTGCATCGCTGTGTATCCCCCACAAGGCTATGCATTCCTGGAGCTCAGGAGCAATGTCTGTTTATTTTTAGACTCCCAGTAGCTGGCAGGTAGGAGATTCTCAGTAATATTTCCCTTTCAGCTTCACAACTCACTCACTGTGTGGCCCAGGTTCTCCACTTGCAAACTTGCCTAATGTAGGTAACCCTACACTTGTGAGTGTCTGTGAGGACGAGAGGTGGTTCAGGCCACATATCACCTGAGACTCCCACCACAGGGAGGGTTTGGATAGAAGTGTAGTCACCATTATGAGCTGGAAAGGGTACACCCCAACTCCTAATGTGTAGGTTTGTGTCAATTTCTTAATTTTTTTTTACAGTCTCTGGTGTATCTCAGGTTTTTAATAATCCTTTCTGCACCTGGGGCTTTTTCATTGTATAAATGCTGCTTCAGTGGGAGGATTAAGTTGGTGGGTATTTAGAATAATCGCAATCATAGCATGTAACACGCACACACACACACACACACACACACAAATTCAATGCTCTCAGCCTGGAAGCAATACCTTCTAGGTGAGTCCTTATGCTCTGGCTTAAAAGAAATGGGCGAGACGACCTGGACACGACACACTGCCCCACTGTGCTTCACCCCAGACTCCTGCAGCCCATTCAAACATGACAGCAAGTAGCTGAACTACTGATCCCAGTCTCCTGCTGCCTTTCTCCATAAATGTTTCCTTTCAGAGAAAAAAAAATACAAACCACCTGTCAACAGATGAGAGGAAATAAATGCAGATTTCAGAAACTAAATCAATTTAATCACCACTGTATCCCTCACTCTTCCACCTGCAGAGCCCTGGTATCTGTCGGACACTTGCTTTTTATGATGCTTATGGGACCACATACCTCTTGGGATTGGGATTGTGCTAGGAGTTATAGGTCCTATAGAAGCTACAGTCTCGAGTTGAGACTATACACACTTACAATCAGACACAATCTCAGGGATCCCTGGATTCCCTGAGACCCCATGGGTCACTGGGAACTGAAGAACCTGAATAGAGTCATCTCCCACATCCCTATTCAAAGTGAGGTTCTGGAAGGAAGGGACCTTTCCCACATCATGCACAAGTCAGGGTTGAAGCTTAGACACAAAGCCAGGCAGGAAACTGACTCCTATCCCGTGATCCTCCTCCTCCTCCGAGAGAAATATCACATAAATTTACTCACACTGTGGCCCAAGTTGAAGGCCGATTGTGTTTTAAAAATAGAATTTGAGGTCTAATTTATATACCATAAATTCTTCCATTTTAAGTGTACCATAGAATGACTTTTAGTAAGTATACAGAATTATGGCGCCATTTCCAGACTCCAATTTTAGAACGTTCTCATCACCTACAAAAGAAACTTCATGCCTCATTAGCCACCACTCCCTACTCCTACCTCCACCCTAGATAAACATTAACTTACTTTCTGCCCTGTAGACTTTCCTTTACTGGCAATCTCATGTGAATGGAATCACACAATATGCAATGAAGTATTTTATGAGTGATGTCTTCCACTTGGCGTGCTTTTGAAGTTTCTCTCTGTTCTAGTATGGAATAGTACTTTCTGCCCTTTTATTGCTGAATTCTATTCCCAGGGCCAACTGCTGAAGATAATAACACACACATGTGTGTGTATGTGTGTGTGTTTAGTGTTTACCTGTCATCAAGAGCAAAGGTGACCCATGGCCAGAGCTCTAAGTTAGCTGGGGAGGACAGGGAAGGTGGCTCTTCCTACCTCAGAGACAAGAATTGGCCCTAACAATCTGTGTTTTCCTTCTTTATTGAGTCCTTGGCCCTTCTCTACTGAAATCAATAGGGATTTCCAGTTGTTCAAGCTGTAGGGTATTGGAATCTTCTCCCCGAACTGGAATTATTTTGTGCTTGATCCACCTGAATTAAAAAGCTTGGACATCCTTATCTTCATCCCGAACTTGAGGATGGATGGCCTCATGAGCTCTACCCTGTAATGGAAGGTTGCAGTTGGGTTGATAGGGAGGTGATCAAGGCACTGTTTTGTGAAGCACTTGCCAAGCCCTTGTCCCCTGTGGATGACTTTGGGGGAAGTGTGTGGAATCCAGACGGAGGCCCACCTCTGTCCCTAGCTGACAGCCAGCATAGGTAGAGCATAAGGTAGTACCCAGAAGGATGGTAACAAGGTCAACTCATCCTGAAGAAGCAGCTGGAGCAGCTGGAAGCTCCCAATTCAATGTTCAGGGTTCTCTTCAGTTGTCTTCAATTCTCAAAGCTCTGTCATGTTGGAGAAAGGAAGAAGACTCACTCATGAGGGTCCAGAGGGCTAGATAAGGACCAGTGTGCTGGAGTTATACCTCATGGATAGTGGTTGTAGTGGTGGGGAGATGCGGTAGGTGTGAGCCACCATAAAGGGATTCAAGTGTCACCAGAGAACCAGTCCCACTAGGCAATTTAGGTTCCAGTTATGAATGTAGGTATAATCCTGGTCACATCAATGTAAAAACTCTATTAACCTGAGGAGCAAAGGCTGCTGTGGTGTCTCAGGCTCCCTTCTGCTCTGTGGATGCCAGGCTACAGTGTGGGAGATGCCAGGACCACACCTGTCCTTTTTTGAGCCAGGAAATGGGCGGGGCTGATTCATCTTGGGGTGGAATACCAGGTGTGTTGTTGAACTGACTGAGAAAACTGGGGTTAATTTCTCTTTTTGCCACTGTAAGCATTTTCCCATTTCCCTAAGCTCTAGACTTTGGGGTTAAATGATGGAGGTTAGGAAATAAGAACAGGGTAGATCCATTAGTCATTCCCCATGTCTTTCTGCTACCCCAGTACATCTTCCTTAATATTCCTAGCATTCTAGAAGCAGTTTAATGGCTTCTACATTTAAGAGGGACAGTGAACTTGCCTTGCAATCATTCCTGTAAGATTCTTTATGAATAGCAACAATGTGCACATTACGATTTTATATTCCACTTTCATAAGGATGGAATTGCCATGGGTGATTTTGAATGAGATGGTCTTGTCTTCTCATTGCAGTAGGTCTTCTGGCAACAGCCTGCTCTATTTCCTGGCTCTTCACCAGATTAAATTAACTTTACCCACAGTTCATCCCTTACCCTCTTAGGGCAACCTGGATGGACAAATCAAGGGCTTACAGGATTTCTGACTCTCAAGGGTTCTTAGAAGACCTTCCCAAATGACATGCAGAAATTACAGAACAGAGCAGAGGATGGCTAGGCTCTGCACGGGTGCTATCAAGGACGGCCTCTGTGTCTTAGCCATAGGTGATTCTTAGGCTCAAGAGCCTTAGGAAACTATGATCAAGGTAAAGTGATGTGGGGTCAAGTCTCGGCCCTCTAACATTAGGCTGATTAATTTTCTTGCATTTCATAAACTGAGCACACGTTGTAGAAGGCTGCACTGGGATGATAGGTGGAATTGCTGAGCATGGACAGGAGCCTTAGAAGCTGGCCGTCCTGCTTCTGGGGATTGGATCCTTCTGTTGGAGCAGGAGGGTTTCCTTGGCAGTCATGGTGGAGCTTTTAGCATGTTATTCCTGAGAATCACAGGAGCTGAGGGAAGTCCATGGGAATGTATGAGGGTATGTGTTGGGCTGCTGACTCCTGGGGTCTGGGTTATGGTTGGGCATCTCTCTTGTCTACATTGTTTCTGGACATGGGGAACTTAAGTCTGATTTTTTTACCCTTCCACACATGTGAACTAAGACTTTCATATATTTTTTACTGACTAAATTAGCTGAAGTTGACTTCTTTGTAATCTGTAGCCTAGAACTATGACCAATACAATTGCTTCTAACAATTCCTCTGCTTAAAGCTGCTAGGCTATTTGGAGCAGCACAATGAATCTGTATACAGACAGCTAGCCTCAGAAGGATCTCTATAGCTCATTAATCTGGATCTTTTATTTTATAGAAAGAAACTGAGGGCCACTTTTTAGAAAGTAGTTCCCTGGTATCTTTCAATGGCTTACTCAACATGTAGAGTATCATGTGTTTGCTTCAGCTTGCCAGACTGAGTACTCAGCACTATGTTTGTCATCTCATGTCATGTATCTAAGGGTCCAGAGATATGGACACTGTCAGCCCTTTATATGAGGGAATTAGGATAGAGCCAGACAGATAATAGACCTAACTCCAAAGCCTATGCTTTTAGCAGTAGACATGTGGTTACCTTCTATGACATGGCTCTCATATCACCCTTCATAATCCTAACTAATTGGCTTACAGATGAATAGGAAAGAGGAAAGAGATATAGGATGAAAACTTCTGTCTTCAGTGGTGGTAGGTCACTGAGTGGAGGCAAAGTATTTCTAGAATTAATTCTTTAAGAGTGGATGAAGACTTCACCTTCAAAGACAAACCTAAATCACTCATGAGCAGAGGGAATGACAACTACCGTGAAATGAACAGCATCTTCCATGGGCTCAGAGAAAGGACCAATGCCATCCCTCCCCACCCTTCCACCCTTCTTCCTTCCATCCAAACCCACCTTTTACAAATGAGAATGACCACTGATGGTGAGTTCAACCCAAGGACTTGGATTAGATGAATTTTATTAGTGCCCAGACCAGGGCCGGCTGAGGGGCCAGGGTCAGATCTTTCCATCTCTTTCTCTCTTTCTCTCTCTGTCTCCATGTCTGCCATCCCAAGTGGTAGCACATATGCCAGAGAGCAACCATTCTAGTCAGTGGTGGAACCAGCTCATGAGCAGCAGAGACAAACTTGGTTTCATCCCCATCAGCCTTGAATCTGTTCTTCTAGGAGTGAGCTCTAGCTCCCCTTCCATCCTCCAACTAGGTATCATGATTCTATTTCATATAGGAATAACCAGTGCTCAGTGAGGCTGGACTGCTTGCCCAAGACCACACAGCTAGTACGTGACATTCTAGTATTTAAATCCAAATATGTCTAGTTCCAGTTTATTTTCCTTTCATATATTTTTACATTCTGTGCCTTGTGTTCCTCCCTGGTAGGGACTGAACTAAAATTTTACAAGGATGCATGTATTTTTTAAAAGACCCTACATCAATGCATAATTAATTTGAAGCTTTCTCTTAAAAAGTTTTCTAAACTAAGAACAAAAACTCTTATTTAAAAAGTTAAAGTCCTAAAACAGTTACAGAGATATTCCAAGGCCCTTTAATACTTCATTCCTGGGCTTGAGGGGAAAAACTCCTGACATCTTCTATAGGTGCTTGAAAAGGCGATCTCAGGCATTTCCTGAGATTAGCCTGCAGCAGGTAAGGATAAAGTGTTTTCATTAAAGCAATTAGAGCAAGCAGGGTACAGGTCTTTCTAAGGGGCATTGACTCTGGGCCACCTTCGGTATAAGTCTGAGGTCTTTGACTGCTGAAGTACCTGAAGGCAAGGAAGGGTTAACTCCGACTCCTAACTGCAAAAACAGAAAAGCCCTATACTGGATTCAGCAAAGATCACATCTTCAACAGCCTATTTTGATGTTGACTGTGGTTCACTTTTTAATTCTTTCCAATGTCTAATGAAGTCATGGCATGTCCCATAATTAAATGAAAGGCAAGTAGAGATGAGAAAGGCACCAAACAGTGTCTGTGGGGGTACAGCACTGAAACTGCTCTCTTAAATAATGTAGCTCATGTATACCCCATGGATGTCCTCAGATACAACCTGGGCATGGCAGATGACTGACATGTGGGGTCATGGAGGGACTAGGCATGGTGTGCTAACATAACTGGCCTTTCTCTTATGCACAATGGAACTTCTTCAAATAGTTTTAAGGAGCAAACTGACATTGTCAGATTTTCATCATGCATAGAGCGCCCTGGTGGACTGTGGAGAATAGACAGAAGGGAATCAGCTGGAGGTGGGTAGACGATGAAAAGCAGACAGGAAGATGTCTGGTTTTCCACTTGACTGTCTCCGTAAGGTCAGGGAATGCCAGATGCATGCGTCAATTATGCTACTTGAACTACGGACAGTGTCTCCCTGGGAAGGCCCACAGTAGATAAGCGTTAAGTGGCTGAATGATAGGATTTTAGAGACCCATATGATGGAGCAAAGTCTCAGCCAGAGACTTGGTAGAGGAAAAACGAGAGGAAAGAGATTTGAGAGACAGGGGACAAGAATGTGAGAGTGGTGATGGATAGAATTGGGATGTGAGAGCAAAGTGGAGCCTGGGAGGCCCTAGGTTCCTGGTCTGAGGGCCAAGGCATCTGTCTGAGTGAGATGGGCATAGACTCAGGAGAAAAACGGGTCAGGGTGAGGTTGAGATGCCTAAAAGACATGCAAGTGGGGCTGTCCTGGGTGTGAGGTGTAGCTGCTCCCTTTCTCCTTGGCTTTGCCTTTGTACACACTGTACTGGTTCCTCTAGACTCCTTTAGTTCTTCTTCCCTTTTAGCACAGTTAACCTTCCTTAGCCTTTACCAAGTTCTACCTCACTTTCCCAGGAAATCCTTTCTGGACCCAGATATGCTACTCAGGTTTCCTGTGGTCAGGCTCCAACAAACTGGTTCCTCCTCTTCTGTCTTTGGACCTCTGTGGATAACTGGCCCACATGTGTGGCTAATGGATTGATATCTGTCTCCCTCTCTGGAGGCCAGCTCCATACTAGCCAAGGTTATTATCTCTTTGTGACGACCAAGTGCCCTTAGTAAAAGGCACTGAGCCTAGCACACGCTAGTCACTCAATAAACATTTCTTGAATAAATATTTGAATGAATGGATGAATAAATAGCCGGGTAAATGAATGAATGCATGAGAAAACAGCTGATTGAACTCTACCTCTTAACGCATGTTATTATTTAAGCTCCATTTAGTTCCCTAAATGGAATCAGAGATGCAATTTGGCAGAGCAAGGAAAATGTGAATTCTTTGGTTTGAATCCAAGTGCCTGCACATAGTAGTTGTTTAGTAAAAACTTGTTGGATAATTTGTGGCTTTTCTTACTACTTTTTCTAAATGCCTTTAGGCAAGAAATACAATATTTTGGGGATTTAATTTTCTTATTTGTCAAAATGGGGATAAAGACATCCATCCCTCTTGTTTTTTAATGAGAATGCAGTGAAATAATTTATGTCAATACCAAGCACACAGAAGACATTTGGTAAATACCCATGATCCACAACTGTATTAAACATGTAAGGGAACTCTGCAAAGTTCACAGAGGACAATCAGTAGGGAATGAGTGTAGCATCAAGAAACCCCCAGCCTCTCCACACACAAAAGAACACACACACAAACACAAGTTCCCAGTCCTAGTCCTCTCTCCAAATCCCCATACACTTTCTGCAGCTGGCCACACTCCTCTGTTCTGTTGCTGGTGGTGAAGGCTGGGGAGGTAGAGACCTCTACCCAGTCTTTCCAGGTTTTTGTCACGGTCAGAGGAAGAATTCAAAGATGAGACACAGTAAGGAATTAGGAGGAAGTTTAACTACAAATTGAAAATCACACTCAATGGGTGAGTGTGGCCATTCTGAGGGTGAGTCACCCCCACTGGGGGTTGAACAGAGTATTTTGTGGTCAAGATTAATGAAGGAGAGCAGAAAGTTGACCAACTGGTTTTGGGTGGTCTGGATTTTAACTGGGCGCTCTCATGATGTCCTACTGTAATGCATTCTGTCATTGCATTGGCCATGAACTTGCCTCTTTCTCTTACGCTGTTTAGCCTGCCTTTCCGCCTTTCCTACTGTGAACAGTTCCCAGATATTTTCTACCATGACTCAAATACAGGGAAGTGATGACTTGAATTTGCATGTGTTCAACCTCAGTACCCATGATGCAATGGAACCTCAGAAGATGGTTCCACTCACTTCTAGCCTCTCAGCTGCTTTAGCATGTGACAGGTTCTCTGTGCAAGTTTGAGCCCAGAATAAAGGACAAGAAGAAAAGAAAGAAAGAATAAGAGGGAAAGAGAGAGCAGTAGGTGTCTGCACCTGCCTTTTGCTTTCTTTCAAGGCACAGCAGCGTTACGAGGCATGAATTCAAGGACAGAGAATAGCGTGTGGGAGCTGTCAGAGGGGGTAGGCCCTTTGTCTGATGCAGCCTAGCACATTTTACTGAAGATAAATTCCCATGTGGAGCTCAGCTTCACTGGCTGCATGTTGGCTGCCTTGCAAGAATGCTGATCCTGCAGCTGCTACCATGTCACCTGGGGATCCTGGCCACCTCAGTGCCACTGCTGGATGTCATTCATGATGTGAGGACTCAATGAAAGAGTGGTAACACCTCTTTCATGTGCACAGCACTCTAGAATTGTAATTCTCTATGCACATCATAGCTCTTTCCAGAGCCACCTCCCAGACATCTCAGCATAGACAAAACAAATCCATTGTCCCTCCAGGCCTCTTTGGTCCTTTTTCTGCACCATTCAGCTTACCAGTTGGAAATCTGGAAGTCATCTTAGAAGTTCCAAATCAGTTGGTGTTGAAACTATCTGGGTTCAAATCCCAGCTCTAGTGAGAGACAAGTGTGAAGGGAACCTCACCTTCTGACCTGTCAACCTTATGCTGATTGAGAGGTTCAAATGATCTTCACACTATGAGACCTGAGTAAGTTACTTGACTCTCTTAGGGTTAAATTTTCTCATCTGCACTATAGGAAAGTATGAACCTTACTTGATCCAGCTTAGTATATATGAAATACTCAACAAAAGAGTGTTTTCTTACCTTTGCTCATCCATAATTTCAGTTCAGAAACTTAGAAATCATCACTTTACCTTATATTCCCGTTGAGAATCATTTTTGGCATGATTAAAAACACATGTTCTCTCCCATGCTTTTTAAGACACAAAGCCTTAAGGCTGCAGGGCCTAGGAGTCTGTATTTTTAAAATCAGTCTCAAGTTTGTAAGAATCACCCCTGTCGACCAACCCACTATCAGTGAAGACTTGGGATTTAGTTGGAGTTCATTCAGTCCTAAACTGACTGGCTTGTAGATTTGTGGTGTAGACAGAAAAGACAGAAGGGGATTCTTTAAGGTCAGGGATGTCAGAGAGAGAGAAGCTCTTCATAGTTGTTTCTCACTAGATGCGAAAGGTTGACAAGGCTTCTGTCCATTATTGCCAATAAAATGACTATTGTGCTTAAATTGGCAGTGCTTAGTGAGAGAGGCATGCCATCTTGGCTCAGTGATGTAATCATGGCACTCCTAATTAAAGGACTGCTGGCAGAAGGCAGCTCTGGCATCTGCGGACGCCCTCTGGGGCTGCACACTTAAATGCCACCACTTGGTTCCTGAGGCTGGGTTTGGGTGGGGAATGAGCTCTGGAGGGACCTGGAGAATTTCCATCTTGAAGATCTTTTGTGTCTCTTAATCAGCCCTCAAGATTTGTAGGCAAGAGGTCCTAGCTTCTCAGCTTCTCTTCCTTGTGGAGTCCCCGGAAGCCTCAGGGACATCAGTACAGAGTGAGAAAGCTGCTATCCACCCCCCATCTCTCCTTCCTTCGTGCTTGGAATCCAAGTATAGTTTCCAGGATGGGGATAAATTAGCCCTGTGGGCAGACAAGGAGGGGAGGGACTGCAAACACAGATTCCAAAGTTTACATTCAAAGTTTGTTTTCCTCCCTTATTTTGGTTACTTTGTTATTTTATGGATTGTAAGAAATGATCACCAAGTCATATGAATGATTTTCTTTGCTTTCTGTTTAAGTTTTAGTGATCCAAGCCATGGGTTCAAATTTAAAACTTCATACTTCCTGCCCCTTTCTTCAGTGAGGCAGATCCAGAGAGGAGCCTGCCCTGTCGGATCTCCACATTCATACATCAGCATCATTTGCATTGAGGTCCAAATTTTAGGAAGTAAGGAGCCAGTGTTTCTTCCTGTCCAGCAAAACCACTCAATAATCACCTGGAAATTAAAAATAAAAATATGAGAATACGCAAGGGTAGTTCCTTCATGCCTGTGCCCCAGTCTGGGTAAACTGAGGTCTTGTGAATGGTCTGCCCAATGGTTCACTACTATCATAGTAGGACTGGGGCCACTTATAAGACTTCAAATCCTTTCTTTGGATGCCTTGCTAAGTGGGAAGGCACACAAAGGTTGCTTTATCTCTTTCACCATATAATTATATTCCAAAGTTTAGGGTAGATAAAATACACACATATATACCTATAAGTGCATGGATGTCTATGTGTATATGTACATAACACATGGAGATATATGTATATGTATTTCACCTAAGTTCCTATCCATGTGTACATATAAAATACACACTAGTGTGCACATATTGTATATTACTCCTACAAATACACGTGTATGCATATACCTATACATATATACACTTACATCTAATCATCTGAGTCATCTCTATACCTGTACCTATCCAAACACATGAAAGGTGTGTTACTGGGATCCCAGGTGTGCCCCAGAGACTCAGCAATTAGCATCGACTTCTAGGCCCCATCAGTATTATCTAAGGTGCCTCCGACTCTGCTGCCCTATCAGACCTGGCCTCTTGACCTCCATCCAGCATTCTGGCTGCTTTGGCTGCTGCTGCTCAACCTTGGGGCCATGATATGGCAGAGAGAAAAACTGCTCTGTTGCACTGCAGCTCCATTTGGAGAGGCCCCCCAGCAGAGCTGCTTGGATGTTGAGCAGTCATCAGGCAGCAATTCCATCTTTTCCTCCCAAGCAGGACAGGGCTAGAGGCGGGCTAGTTGGTGAGCATTGCCTTAACCCACCCTCAGGCCTGTGGCTGAGCTCCTGGTTGGGTCTTCGGATGCCCCTTTCTTTTTTTTTATTTCTTTTATTATTCATATGTGCATACAAGGCTTGGGTCATTTCTCCCCCCTGCCCCCACCCCCTCCCTTACCACCCACCCGCCCCCTCCCTCTCCCCCCCCCTCAATACCCAGCAGAAACTATTTTGCACTTATTTCTAATTTTGTTGAAGAGAGAGTATAAGCAATAATAGGAAGGAACAAGGGTTTTTGCTGGTTGAGATAAGGATAGCTATACAGGGAGTTGACTCACATTAATTTCCTGTGCGTGTGTGTTACTTTCTAGGTTAATTCTTTTTGATTTAACCTTTTCTCTAGTCCCTGGTCCCCTTTTCCTATTGGCCTCAGTTGCTTTTAAGGTATCTGCTTTAGTTTCTCTGCATTAAGGGCAACAAATGCTAGCTAATTTTTTAGGTGTCTTACCTATCCTCACCCCTCCCTTGTGTGCTCTCGCTTTTATCATGTACTCAAAGTTCAATCCCATTGTTGTGTTTGCCCTTGATCTAATGTCCACATATGAGGGAGAACATACGATTTTTGGTCTTTTGGGCCAGGCTAACCTCACTCAGAATGATGTTCTCCAATTTCATCCATTTACCAGCGAATGATAACATTTCGTTCTTCTTCATGGCTGCATAAAATTCTACTGTGTATAGATACCACATTTTCTCAATCCATTTGTCAGTGGTGGGGCATCTTGGCTGTTTCCATAACTTGGCTATTGTGAAGAGTGCTGCAATAAGCATGGGTGTGCAGGTGCCTCTGGAGTAACCTGTGTCACAGTCTTTTGGGTATATCCCCAAGAGTGGTATTGCTGGATCAAATGGTAGATCAATGTCTAGCTTTTTAAGTAGCCTCCAAATTTTTTTCCAGAGTGGTTGTACTAGTTTACACTCCCACCAAGCAGTGTAAGAGGGTTCCTTTTTCCCCGCATCCTCGCCAACACCTGTTGTTTGTAGTGTTGCTGATGATGGCTATTCTAACAAGGGTGAGGTGGAATCTTAGCGTGGTTTTAATTTGCAGATGCCCCTTTCTTTAGTGCATTCTGACTCCTGCTGCATTGGCCCCAGGTCTCCCAAATACATACAAAGTCCCAAGTGTCCACTCAGGTTCTTTGTGTCGGAATCTTAATTTGGCATCCAGCATTGCTCTTTTCCTAGGTGACATCTCAGCCCCCATTGCAACACTCCATGATTCCTTCCCTTGCAGAGATAAGGGACAATCAGAGACAAAGGATGTTAAACTGACTGCTCAGCCTGGTGACTTGATACCTGAGGGCTAGCACTGTGTCCTCATCTCACAGTCAAAGAATCCGACAGGGAAAGGGACCTGACACACATTATCCAGCTGAGCCGTGAGTTCCTGGAGTCTGCCTCCAGCTGCTCCATCTGACTTAGAAGTACTTTTCTCTGTGCTGCCTCTTAGTGCAGTGGCATAGCTGGCAGACACAGAGCTCTTTTGGCTCCAGGCCCAGTGTTCTTTGTGTAGTGCCAGATCCTCCCTGAGTTGAAACCAGAAGTTACAAGCCCAAAGCCTACGGGGCCCAGGCAACTGCCAGAAGTATCTGTGTCTAAGACCAGAGATTCCATGGAGTGACCAGACACTGAGAACTGCCCAGGAAAGGACGGAGCCTGGCTGGCTGGAGGACACACATGCCACCTAAGCAGGACTACTGTGGCCAGCAGGAGATGAAGTCTCAAAGTTGCTGGATCTGATAATAACATGACAATGGGAATCTTTGGGAAAATTCCCTGAGGTAGAGCTAATTCAGTGTGTCATGTGCACATATATGTACATACCTGTACATTATGTTAGCTAAATAAAATACATGTTGGCAGAATTATGCTGACAGGCTACCACTTTGCTTCCTTTGCTGTATTCCATTCTACCATTTGAGGAAGTTATTTTGTTGAGGTAATTAGCAAAGGCAACTTGTGTGTAATGCTGTAGAAGAATTTTAAAAGCCTATCTCAGTGACTCTAGGCTTCCTGCGACCATCTTTAAGTCTCCAGTCAGGGAGACTGAGGCAAAGACAGCCTGAGTGATAACCTAGAAGGATGGGGTGGGGAGCTGAGGTCTGGAGGGGACATGAGTCTGATGAGTAAGGCCCTCTAGCTGCAGCCTACCTCTGAGAGTAAGCCTTTTGGCTGAGCAGGTGAGGAGCTCTTCTTCTCCAGACACCACCCAGGGCAGCACCAAGCATGTGTGACAAGGGAAGACTACGACTGCAAAGTGCCCAGGGAAGGACATGCCAGCCACTAGGATATCCACAAGATTTGTAAGTCCTAATACCTGTTCAGAAATTATCAAGTGTTTCGATACGGTGATGGCAGAACATAAAACTGAGCCGAGTCATTCTAAGCTCAGGGTCCTGTGTGACCATCCAGCTTGTGTACCCATGAAGCCAGTCCTGGGCAAACATCATTAATTAACAGTCAATATTTGTTGAGCAATTACCATGTGCTTAGTAATTCACATGCTTTTATGTAATCTTCGCTGAGTCTTATGAAGTAGATGTAGCTACTATTCCATTTAACAAGTAAGGAAAATGAGGCACAGAGATGTTATGTCATTGTTCAAGATCACATGGCTGGAGAATGGCAGAGCTGGATTTAACCCAGTCAGTATGGCTATCTGTTTCTATGGTTTGCATTGTCATTACTATTGACCTACTGTGAATTTGAACTTGACCTCTTCCTCAGTCTGGCCAGGATGAAGTACCCTGAGACCCCTTGGCACAGAGACCAGACCCAGGATCTTACTCCCAAAGCCAGAGAAGCTCAGGCCCGGGTAGCAGGACAGGTCCTCTGGCAGGCTGCCTGTGCAGTACTTGTAGTGGTAGATCTGAGGCCTGAAGATCAAGGGAAAGACAGTTCAAACGAGGACACTTCTGCCTACTATCAGGCCTCCATCAGCTGAAAGCACAGAGCTTTATTCTTTGATCCAAACTCTGCATCACAGCTAATCAACTGTGGGGTGATTACTCATATTACATAGTTCCAGGCAGACTCAGCACTTTCTGACCTGGCCCTGCTGGATGACAGATCCTCTTTCCTCCGTCATGTAGTTTGCAGGGAGGTGGGAGCTGCCCCATGAGATAGGACACACAGTGCATTCTCTTGAGACCACACAGGTGCTTGCCTCTGACTGGCATGGATGATTTTCTTGGTGGCTTCTCTTCTTGCACAGAGAAATGACCCGTGTCTGTGTGGTCCAGTCTTATTCAACTAATATCATGAATTCAAGTTTTAAATAGCAAGACAGAAGTTGATACAACAACCTCATTTGTAGAAATGTTGAAAGTCAGGATAAACATGTACCCCCCCTTCTTGGTGGTTTCATTTCTTGCCCATGAAAAATGAATACTGGTAACAACGATGGTGATGATAGTAACAGCTAACATACATTGAGCTGTTGAAAGGTCCCAGGCACTTGTAAAATGCTCCACTCAAGTTATCTCTTGTGTACATGGGGCTTGACATAGGTGTGATTCTGCATCCAAACCACTTAGATTCTTTCTTCAAGTCACACTACATTACAGCTCAGGCAATTTACATGCAATTAATCCTCCTAATTGAACATTTATGGTTGGATAATATAACCACAGTGTGGGTGAGTGGTAATTCATTCAGCTCCTCTCTGCTCAGGTTGGATCTGGCCCCTTCCATGAAGAGGCAGGAAGTAGAGGTAGGACTGGCAGCTGACTAGCTATGGGTGACCCCTGCCAATTCCCACATCTCTGGTCTCTGTACCCCATTATGTTCCAGACCCAAGGTCCTCTTTTTGTCCTTTGTTTAAATTGTCTGTGCTCTGTCCTCCCAGGGCCTTTGTGAGTGCTGCTTCCTTTGTAAGACCACTTTCCTCTTCTCACCCTTCCCACCCTCAGCTTGGTGTCACATTCTCGGGGAAGCCCATCTTACCCCTGGGTCCTCATTCAGCTGAGGAGCTTTGTCCTAACCCTGGGCAAAGCTGTGGTTGGAAATTTACTTTGGATTTTATTTATTAATTCATTATACTCCCCATGCCATAAAGACCAAGCATGCCTGGCTTGTTTATTGTTCTGTATTACTGCTGCATCCTTACCACCTAACACATTGCATGGATTCAATAACTGCTTGTCAAAGCAAGGAATAAACAAGAAGGTGTGTTCAGGTAGCAGGTATGGGTGGACTCTGTGGGTGTGGGCGATGGAGCCCATCTGAGCGAGACCCTAATCATGCCTGGGGTAAGGGTGTAGTGTGTCATGGCTTCATCCAGGGGTAGTACTCTGAGTGTAAGGATGGGCATATCAGATTGTAGGTCAGGAAAGCATCATTTTGGCTCATATGTGGACTGGGTCTGAAGCTGGATAAGGTAAAGAGTTGAGTTGGTGTTAGCACTCCCAGGATGCTCCTGGGCAGGTGCAAGGTAAAGCTAATGCCTGCCACTGACCTAATGTTTCTTCTTTCCAAGAAGCACTGGGGCCCTAATTCCAGACCAGGGGTTGACCATGTTCTCTGTAAGATCCAGATAGTGAATATTTTAGGTTTTGCAGACTGGGTGATCTGTGTGACAACTGCTCAACTCTGCCACCGCTGCCCAATGCAGCCACAGAAGTTGTACGAGCCCCTGACCTGGCTGCATGCCAAGAAAACTTTATTTATGGATCTGGAGACTTGAATTCCACATTATTTCATGCATCTCACAATATTCTTGTAAAAGCCATTCGTAGTTCTTTGGTTGTATAAGAACAGGCAGCCAGAGGATTTGATTCAGGTACTGTGGCTTGCCAACCCCTGCCTGACACTTTCACTCTATATCCTGGGTTACTTTCACAGCCATTTCACAGAAGGTGCTTCTGGAGGGCTGAGACAGGTTCTCATCTGCCCTTTACCCCTTGTGTGACAGTGGGAGCCAGGTGTTTAGGGATCAGGTTAGCTCATTCCTTCCATGGCCATCCAGCAATGGTCACATGAGGACAAGGTCCAGAGTTATGCTGGGGTCTCTGCCATGTTCCTCTCGACAGCTGGGCTCCTGAGGAGATGCTACACAGGGTTAAGGAAGACCTGAGGGACAGTGAGATGACACCATCACTAGCCATCAGCAGCTAGAAAAAAATAGATTCCCAGACCCCTGAGTTGTGGGAACCCTGGGAGTTATGTCTTCTCATTTGTCTAAAGAGCCTCATATTCACACTTAGAATTGGACCTGATCCATTCATATATTTGACCAGCAAAACTGTGCAAGATTCTAGAACAAATCTTTTCCTCCACACACTTCATTATCAGAAAATAAGAATTTGACATCCACAAAGGGCATGTAGAGGTAAGATCTGGGGTGGAATGAAGGATGTGGGTAGGCTTACCACAGGTAGTGTGTGGGTAAAGATGACAGATCACAACTGATTTAAAAAAGAAAAGAACACAACCAACCTGATTTTAATCTTACATTATTCTCATAAATGACTCAGGGTGTATGCATCCTGGAAAGCCAGGCTTACCGTGGACTCCAAAGTCTTTTTTTTCTTCCCCATACAGTTAATCATGGCTATCTGTGCCTTCCCCTGGACCACTTGGATCTCCTGGACCACTTGGATCTGCTGGACCACTTGGAATCTGTGTCCTTTCTTACACATGCACCCCATGTCTTCTACTCAGCAGGGTCCCCTCCTTCCCCAGGGCTTCCTAAAAGTTGTCAGACATGAATGGATTAAGAAAATGTGGTATCTATGCACAATGGAATCTTATGCAGCCATGAAGAAGAACGAAATGTTATCATTCGCTGGTAAATATATGGAATTGGAGAACATCATTCTGAGTGAGGTTAGCCTGGCCCAAAAGACCAAAAATCGTATGTTCTCCCTCATATGCGGACATTAGATCAAGGGCAAACACAACAAGGGGATTGAACTTTGATCACAGATAAAAGCGAGTGCACACAAGGGAGAGGTGAGGAAAGGTAAGACACCTAAAAAACTAGATAGCATTTGTTGCCCTTAACGCAGAGAAACTAAAGCAGATACCTTAAAAGCAACTGAGGCCAATAGGAAAAGGGGACCAGGGACTAGAGAAAAGGTTAGATCAAAAAGAATTAACCTAGAAGGTAACACACATGCACATGAAATCAATGTGAGTCAACTCCCTGTATAGCTATCCTTATCTCAACCAGCAAAAACCCTTGTCCCTTCCTGTTATTGCTTATACTCTCTCTTCAACAAAATTAGAGATAAGGGCAAAATAGTTTCTGCTGGGTATTGAGGGGGTGGGGGGAGTGGGAGGGCGGAGTGGGTGGTAAGGGAGGGGGTGGGGGCAGGAGGGAGAAATGACCCAAGCCTTGTATACACATATGAATAATAAAATAAAAAAAAAGTCATCAGTCATCTCTCTCTACCCAAACACATACCCTCATTGTTTCCAGGTTATATTTTTGTTTTCTTGTTAGTTGTTATTTTGTTTTCCAAAAAGGAAAATCTGATTTGATCATTTGCCTGGTAGAAATTCTTGAATAGCTTGTAATGATGAAACAATTCTGGGGACAGACACTAGGGATGGATGGCTGCCTCAACTTGTACATTGAAATGTACACTTAAAATGGTTCCAATGGTAAATTTTATGTTCTGTAGGTTTTACTACAATAAAGATGATTTAAGGATCCCCACTGATCTTAGAATACCTTTTTTAAGACTGGTAGGATCCTCACAGATGCTTGCATCCTACCAGAGGGATTTATTCTAGACTCTAATCTTGACTTCACCTTCAGTGTCTTGCCATTCTCATCTGTGCCTCCTTGTATCTCCATGGTCCATTTCCTCTGCCTGATATGTATTTTATTTTCCTTTCTTTCTTACTTCCAGCCTTTAAGATCCAGGTCAACAAGGAGCACTGTCACCTCCTCCAGTAGCTTGTTGTGATTGACTTCACTTTTTTTTTTGGCGGTACTGGGGGCTTTCCACTAGCTAGGCAGGCACTCTTTTTTTTTATTGTTTTATTATTCATATGTGCATACAAGGCTTGGGTCATTTCTCCCCCCTGCCCCCACTCCTTCCCTAATCACCCGCTCTGCCCCTCCCTCTCCTCCCCACCCTCTCAATACCCAGCAGAAACTATTTTGCCCTTATCTCTAATTTTGTTGTAGAGAGAGTATAAGCAATAATAGGAAGGAACAAGGGTTTTTGCTGCTTGAGATAAGGATAGCTACACAGGGCATTGACTCACATTGATTTCCTGTGCATGTGTGTTACCTTCTAGGTTAATTCTTTTTCATCTCACCTTTTCTCTAGTCCCTGGTCCCCTTCTCCTATTGGCCTCAGTTGCTTTTAAGGTATCAGCTTTAGTTTCTCTGCGTTGAGGGCAACAAATGCTAGCTAGTTTTTTAGGTGTCTTACCTATCCTCACCCCTCCCTTGTGTGCTCTCGCTTTTATCATGTGCTCAAAGTCCAATCCCCTTGTTGTGTTTTAGGCAGGCACTCTTAACACTTCAGCCATTCTGTCAGCCTAACTTCATTTCTTGCAGGTAGAGTTAATGATTCGTTGTTTCATTCCAATACTAAAAACTAGATGAAAAAAGGAATATTCGTAAGCTATATGTCAGAAATATGGTAGATGACAAGAACCAAAATAAAAAGAACATGTGTCCACCCATGGATCCAGGTAAAAAATTAGTGCTTCCTCTACAAGCTTTCTACTTATCTCTCCCCAAACTCCTTCCCTTCCCTCGCCTCTCAGACTTGACTCTTACTCTGGACTTTGTACTTGTCATTTCATTTGTTTTCTTCAATTTTATGGTGCTCATTTGCTGCCCAGAACAGTGCATCATGTGGTCATGCATGCTTTGGAACTTTCTATAAATGCAATCACACTGCATGTTTTCTGTGACTTACTTTTGTGATCCACCTACTCTTGCATGTGTTGATGTACTTTGCTCATTGTCACTGCTATGTACTGACCATTGGATAAATATAACACATTTGTAAACATGCATTACTGCTGGTTGTGGAAATTTCAGGTTTTGAAACTAACTACAGGCTGAGCTTGTAGTCCCAGTTCTTCAAGAGGAGGAAATAGGAGGATCGCAGTTTGAGGCCAGCCTAGGCAAAACTTGAGCAAGACCCTGTCTCAATGAAAAAGCCAGGCATGTGCCTGTCATCCCAGCTACTTAGGAGGCAGAGGAGAAGGATCACAGTCCATGGCCTATCTGAGCAAAAGCATGAGACCCTGTTTGGGAAACAAACTAAAGCACAACGGGATACAGTCAAGTGGTAGAGAACTTGCCTAACAAGCATAAGGCCCTGAGTTCAAATACCAGAACTGCCAAAAAACAGTTTAAAAAAATCAGATTGATGTGGGCATCTCTGTTCAGGTCTTCTGGGAAAAATGCCAAATTTTCTTGGGTATGCATCCAAAAGTGCAAATGCTGGCACAAACGTGGCATTTTTCTTTGTATTTTGGTTGCTGATTTCTATTTTTCTCTTTTGTTGAGCAGAATTTGTTTTGGCCATTTTCTACAGAATTGTTTGGTTTGTTCTTATTGGTTTGCACTTCTTCGTATACTCTGAAAAGTATTTAGCAGTTTTGTATGTTGCAAATATTTCCCCTAGCTTCGGCTTATTTTCATTTCTCTTTACAGTTTCTTTTGATGAATTCAAGCTGCTCTTAAGTTTAATGGAGACAATTTTGTCTAACTTTTCTTTATGATATGTGCTTTCTGTGTCTTCTTTAATGAATCCATTTCTAGCTTGAGGTCAGAAAGATCTCTTCTGGGTCATCTTCTGAAATTCATATAGTTTTACCTTTGACCTTAAAGTTGTTGAGCCTCAAGAAGTTTTTCTGTGTGTAAATGTGACAAAGATTACCCAAATAAGGTATTTTCAATACAAGTAAGAACTACTCAGAGTCACCTATTGAGTCATTCCTTCCCCTAGTGATCACTGTCTGGTTGTATTGATGTGGAGTTTTGTCCCTGGGCTTTCTCTTTGGTTCTGCTATCTGTTCCTGAACCCACATAGCACAGTCTTCCCCCTTACAGCTGGGTAACAAGTCCAATGTCTGGTAAGGTCACTTACACCACTGATTTTTTTTTTTCCATTTACGTTTTATAATCAACTGGCCGATTCTACTAAAGAAGTCATGGTTTAGATTATACAATTCTTTTTTTGTTGGGTCTGGAGTTTGAGCCTAGGGCTTCATGCTTGCAAAGCAGGTGCTTTACCTTTTTAGCTACACTGCCAACCCATTTTGTTCTGGTTACTTTGGAGATGGGGTTTTGAGAACTATTTGCCTGGGCTGGCTGGTCTTGAACTGCTGTCTGGCCTTGAACTGCTGTCCGTCAGATCTCAGCTTCCCAAGTAGCTAGGATTACAGGCATGAGCTGCTGGTGCTCTAAGGTATCATACAATTCTTAATAATTGGTCTCAATGTATTTTATATGATGCACATAAATCCCTGTACATGTATTTATCGCAGAGTTCATGTCTTATTCTGAAAGCTTTTCATAGGTCCTGATAGAAAACAAGATTTTTGAATGGATAGATGAATGGCCACAGTACTCCACCAAGCTGAGGTTCTTACTTTACACAGAACCCAAAATTCATAGCACAGCTAAATCATTCAGGGGATCCAAAGAAAGGACCTTTCACTCAGTAAAAGAAGGAGAAGAAAGTCCTGTCATTATCTGAGCTCTCTGTGTCAGAAATGGAGAAATGGACAAAGATCCATCCATTTTAGAGTCATTTTGAAATTTTATAAAAGGTCAAGTGTCCCAAGTGTTTCAAAAATAGGATATAATTCATACAATCATCCTTCATACATCTTCTTGAGCCATAGAGCTTGTGGAAGGCCAAGAATTTCTTCCTTAGGCTTCTAAGTGTGGGTTCTGTAAGTGTGGTTCAGTTCTGACCTCCTGGCATCTGGAGTTTGAGTCTAAGACAATCTAAAGACAGAAGATTCATGGGCAGGTCTCACAATAGGACAAGTATTTTTTTGTTTTACATATATACAAACTCAATTCCACTCTCTCTCAGGAACCTGGTGCTTTTTTTTGCCTGAGAAATCTTGGGAGAACACACACACACATAAATGCACACATTCACACACTTAACAAGACACATGCAGGATTCCTTTCTTTTCTATTTATTTATTTTTGTTTGTAATTTGAAACACAAATTCTTGGCAAGCAAAGGGCTGTCAGCTGAATGGCACCAAAGAAGGAAAGCAACACTCCAGACCGTATGTGGTCAAAGCTTGAAAGCCATAGTTTTAAAGCCTGGATTCAAATCCAGACTCTAAAGACTCCTATTTGTCTGACAATATGGGGATGAGCAACCTCTGGAAGAGGTCAAGTCTTTTCTAACACACAGTATGGAATGGAAATACCCGGTCCACCTCTCATGGAGGTGTGTATTAGTGAATGAATGAGTATAGGAAATTTCTCATAGCCAGTGACATGTCCTGGAAATTCTAGATCTCTCATTCAAACAATAAACATCCACTGAGCACCCACTATGTGCTGGACACTACAATAGGAGTACGTGCATGGAAGTTAAAAAGCAAAGCCTCTCCCTCAGGGAGCCAGTCCAGTGGTGGAAGGCACTCAACAATCGTAGGGCAGAATATGCCAAGAGTCAAGCAGAAAATAAAGTTGGCTAAGTAAGAGGAAGTGCTTGAGGGAGTAGAGGATGGTGGGAAATAAAACATTTTATTAAATAAAAAATTTTATTTTATTAAAAAATTATAAAATTTTAATTATAAAATTAAAATTTTTATTTTATTAAATAAAACATTTTATTAAATAAACATTTTATGTGGGCTGGACTGGGAAGGCCTTTCTAACACTTGAGCAATTAGACCACAAGGGCAGGTGGATGTAAGCTATATGTCTCACTAGGGAAAATCTTCCAGGCTGGGGGATAAACAAATCGAGTTCTTGAGGTAGGAGATGATGATGAGATGGTGGGTAGACTGAGAGGGTTTATATGGGGCTTGTACATTTAGTGGTAGCTCTTTCCTCTCAGGAAAGAAGTGTGGAGGTACAGCCCGTGCTTTTCCAGTCTGCAAGTATGAGAATGGGTGGAAAGACTGGTGGATATGCTGGACTCAAAAGAAACACCTCTTGTACAAAATATCCTTTTCTAACAAAAGTTTACCCAGCAAATTGCAAAAGGCTTTCATGGGAATTTGTTTCCATATATTTGCTCAGTGACTCTGTGAGGTGACCTGTGAAATCAGCATCACCAGGAGACAGGCTCCACGATAGAACTCACTGTGTGAGACACCTATAAATGGCATCACTGATATTGATACCGGAATATAAAAGCAGAAAGGGACAGAGGGAGAAGTTGAGCTGGGTGATGTCCCCTCCAAAGCCTGAGCTGACCTCATGGAAGGTCTGGAGCTATGTGGCCCTGCAGAATCAGCCTGAATTGAGCTATAGGGACTCAGCTGTAGTCCCTCAGTCAACTTGACTGGAGCTGTGGGGATGGATGCCTGGTCCCTCAATGCTGGTCTGTTACATAGAGCAGGCAAGTGACATGGCTGCCCTTCCTATCCTACTCCACAGCCAAGCCATGTTCAGCAACTCTCAGAAGAATCTGAGTGATGCTTGGGCCGCCACACTCTTCTCAGGCAGAGGTCACTGCAATTTTCTATTAATAGAAAAAAGAAGAGAATACAGGAGGTGACCAGTGGACGAAGACATCCTTTCCTTTTCCACCCTACTCTGTGGCAGCAACACTGCACCCACCCCACATCACCAGAGGCCATAACTCTGGCATGATGGTCTACCCCATCTCCCTCCCATTGGTGTCCAGCCACACTGACCTTCTCTCTGAATCTAGAACATAGCACAGTTTTCTTCCTTCAGAGACTTAGCACCTGCTGTTTCCCTGGTATGGTGATGTTTGTTTCCTTCCTTCCTGACAAGTCTCAGTTCAGATGCTCCCTCTTCAAAGTAGTCTTTGTATGAGTTAGGAACCACCCTGTGCTGGTAACAGAAAGCAACTACTGTCTTGGTTAATACACAAAAGGTTTATTCACTCACGTAAAGGATATCCAGAGAAGGCAGGGCAGGTTTGGAAAAGATGCTCCATGGTATCATTAGGGACCTGAGCTTGTTCTATCAATCTTTCCTTATCAATGTTTGGGGATTATTTTCATCCTAAAATTCAAGGAAGGCAGTATGGGCTCCATCCATCATATACACATTCCAGAAAGGTGGAACATAAGAAGAGTCTAGAATGTACCCACCCTTTAGCTGCCTGTTCCTTATATTAAGGAGATTTCCATGTGGTACAACCTTTAAATAATGCACTTACACTCTCCACCTTTAGTTGCACAAGAGGTTGGGAAATATAGTATTACGCTGAGCACCAAATCAGAGTCGCGCTACGAGAACAGATAGAATGGAGTTTGCAGCTGGCAGTCTCCATTGCCACCATTCCTTCCCTCTTGGCTTTGTCATGCTGGCCTATTTTTATTTTTAGTAGGAAATGTTACTGTCTGAAGTTGTCATGCTGGGTTGTCTCCTCCACTAGACCAAAAGGTTGCTGAGGTTGGGATTTTACCTGTGTCGATCTCTATTGTATGTTCATTTCCTGAAGAGCTCTTGGAAAAATTGGGCCTCTTTTCAAAGGAGTGCCCATGGTAACATTGTACACATGGATGCTTTCGTTCACCTACAGATTTATTCTGCACTTATTTTTTAGGCTCTATCTGTGTGTCAGGTGCTCCATTAAGCACTGAGAGAGGTAAACTGTGAATAAGACAGTCTCCCAAGGGATCCTGACATGAAATAGGGAAACTAAACTGTGATAGGAAAAAACCCTAGTAAAGTCAGGAACAGAAGCCATAGGAGCCTAGCAGGGAGCAGCCACCTGCCTGGAGAAGGTCTTCTTACCTGATCATGCTGACTAAGTAGGAGCTAGTTCACCAGGTAACCGACTTCTCAGTTTCTCTTCCCTCTCCAAATGGGTCAAGAAAATGCAATATATAAGCTGGGCACCTTGGCTCATGCCTGTAAATCATAGCTATTCAGGAGGCAATTTGATGCCAGCCTGAGAGAAAAGTTGACAAGATCCCACCGCAACCAATGGCAGGGTATGTTGGCACATGCCTGGGTGGGAAGCACAAATAGGAAGATTGTGGTCCAGGTTGGCCCTGGCATAAAGAAAGACCTTATCTCAAAAATAACCTGCACAAAAAGGGCTGGGCATATGGCTCAATTGCTAGTGCACCTTCCTAACAAGTGAGAGGCCCTTAGTTCAACCCCCAGTACTGCCTCCCCACCAAGAGAAAAGAAATGCAGCATATGACTGAAGCAAATAAATAGCCTAGAAAGGCCTCTTTTCCTTCTTCTGCAGGATTTCTACCATCCTGCCTACAGACTGTAGACTTCAGGATGATGACGGAGAGAAAACAAAGACTCCCATGGGGTCTTGCAGGAGGATTGTATCTGGGAGGGAGAAAGGAGGATGACAGAGAGGGAGGATGTGCTCAAGCAAAAGGCTGTCTAAAAAGTCATTATGGGCTTTTAAGTAAATTCTCAATTATAATTATTCTAATGGATTTAATAAGTCTGCAATTTGGAGCTATGATGTTCTGAGTCAGCTGTCGTATGCTTCAGCAAAAGACTTTCTTTCTTCCTTTGAAAGCAATAATAATAAGAGGGCACCTGCTATGGAGCAGTCTGTCAATTCTCACCCAACAGGGGTGGGGGCTTTGTGGCTTATTTCAAGCCCAGGTCAGCCACTGAGATCTAGCTGCAGCCCACAGCACCTGGGCTGTCTCCCCTGGATTCTGCTAAATTTGGCATCAGCTAATAGTAGCAGAGAATGTTCCAGTGGGAATGAATATTAAGATAGATGCTGCTTAGTGGAGGTGGATTCGGATCCTTTTTCTGGCTTGTAGAAACTAGGAAACCTTGGGCAAGCCAGTTTCCCTCTCTGCCTCAGTTTCCTTTTGGGTAAAATGTCTGTCTCACACTGTTGGAGAAATAAACAATCTCATGCGTCCCTTCTTCTTACCATTTTCCCATGATGACCAAAAGGCAGCAACTCCAGAGAGAGCTTCCAGGCTGCCCAGGTTTCATGGGAGGATAATTACCATTGGTGTAAGGAATATACACTTCCTGAACGAAGATGGGCAACCTATAAAAATCACAATTCTAAGTAAAAGGAGGGGAAGAAAAGAATTACTAACCAGAGAGACCTTGCGGGCAAGGAGCACACAACTTGGTCAGATGGAAAACCTCCTCCAGACACAACCACAGCCTGTCAGATACATTTCTGCAGGTGAAAGCAATGACAATTACATTTCTGATTTTAAATCTGACACTGCTAGGGAGCAAGTAGGCAGTAAACACTTGCAAGACTGTATTTCTAAATGTTTAGTCTTAATTATTACTCTTGGAGTTTTTACAGTATAATGCTAACAGGCAAATGCATGCTTCTTGAACTTAATTTCATGCATAGAGTGTTTACACAACTGTGGATTCCCTGCAGGGCAAAATACCAAGGTCAAGAGTTAAACCCATAGGGCAAACAAACCCAAAGCATTCTTGTTTACAATAAAATCAGTGTACACATAAATAACGGTCTGATATTTTCAAGGTAATTATCTAGATTGGTGTTGTCCAATACCATCAGTCATATCTAAATTTAATTAAAATTGATTTAAATTTTTCATTCTGTAGTTGACTAGTCCCATTTCAAGAGCTCAATAGCCACATGGGGCTGGGAGCCTTAATGTTGAATAAACAAATAAATGTGTGTGTGTGTGTGTGTGTGTGCCATTTCCTTCATTACAGGTACTTCTGATGGTCAGTGCTGATGATAACTTTTCTAGAAGTGGGCATTTTAAGCAGACTGTGGTTAGTGTGTAGAAATAGGCAATCTGTGAATTAGTAAATGCCCCAAAAGGGCATCATCACAAAGGGTGTGCTATTGAGAAATTGGACTCACACTGCAAGTTTTCATAGCTTCTTAATTATACTGGACATTTTAAAAAAAGTTTTTAGTTATTGATAGGAGAAAACCACCAATACATTGAGCAGACAATTAAGTGGCTAGTCACAGATGTTTGGAAGTTCTTCCCCCAGGAGAGATGTTTCTTGGACAGGGAATGGAAATGTGAGAACTTTGTTCACCCCAGCCTCCCGTGTGAGGGTGGCTATACCTCTCACTGCCTGTCACCAGGGGAAGGAAGGCATGATGGGAAGTGGGCATTTTGGGGTTGTTGTCTGCATTCGTTCCCCAGGCAAGGAAACCATATTGAATCTGAGAATGATGGCTCCCTGAATTCACACTTTCTCTTCCACTCATTGGTTAACTCTGCTTCCCATAGCAAAGACAGCCTGGATTGCACAAAAGGAGGCGGCATGCTGCAGCCTTTAGACCTTGGAGTCGGCCTGCATAAGATCGGGCTTTGACATTGGCCTGGTTATTTTCTTCTCTAAGCTTCAGTTATCTCATCAGTAAATGAGGAGTAATGACATGTCTGTCCGATGGAGCTCTTTGAAGAATGCACAGGGACATGCATGAAGAGTTCTGAATACAGTGCCCAGCTCACAGCATGCAGATTAAGTGGTTTGCTGCCATTGTGCACACAGGCTTGTAGAGCAGGCAGTACCAGCCACCAGTCTCAGCTTTGCTGCTAATTAACTGCCTGCTTCACTAAACCTATTCACATTTTCTTTGTGTTGATTTCCTCATCCATAAGTTCTGAATGATGCTACTGATGCGGAAGTTGGTCCTGAAGAACTAATGAAATGAAGCACCGTCACACAGGTGTGGTGTGGCTCTCTCATCGTAGAAGCTAAATAAATGCCGTTGCTTCTCTTGACCTAGAGGATGGTCTTGGAAGCAAAACCATTCAGATCACTGGCTCTTTCAGTTTTTGAAGTCCAAGACTGAGTTGGACCATTTTCTATCAAAATGGGTCTTCCAACAAGAGTTCTGTTTTGACCACATACCTCTTCTAGTCCTTGGAAGATATGAGCAAGGAGATCAGTATCATTTCATAGGGTTTCTGGAGGGCTAAGAAATGCCTGGCTACTTGGAGCAGAGCATGTAAGAGCAGAAAGTTTCAGTGGAACTTGTTATTTGAATGTCCACTTCTCACCGGGGAGACCTTATCTCTGTGGGCAGAGAGTTGCCTCCCTGCAGGGAACAGGCCTGTGTGCAGTGGGAGAGGCCCATAGCCCAGATCCCTGGGGTTGAGGGAGTTTGTCTTGGCCCAGGGTCCAGCACATGGCTATGCTCTGGTGCTGCTGTCAAGGTTGTCCCTAGAGTTGTTAAGCTGTACATTTATCCTTGGCTTTTCACATGCCATATCATGTTCACCATGTTCTGTGGTGGAAGGTGGCTCTAACTCCATTGCACAGGGTTGGAAGCTGTCCCTGAGAAAGGAAGAATACTTTCCAGAAAGACAGCTGCTGCATGCAAGGCTAACATGATGACCCAGGATGCATAACCCCTCCTTATGTTTTACATTGTTTGTTTTTTCCAAGTTAACTTCCTTCGTGTTTTCTCTCAGATCTCCACATCCCCTGTCATGCTCCGAAGGTCCTACCCTGTCCACCTGTGCCCACAGCATCCCCCTCCACTCTCATTCCCTTTTTCTTTTTGTAATTTTCATGTTCACAACATGACTGAAAAGAATGCAATTTGACCAAAATAATTCTCTCTAAAGGCTCACTAACAAACATTTACCAACTCAAGAGGTTTTGAAAGAAGAGGTTGGATTACTTTATCATGTCCAATTATGGTAATTTCCAGGTACTTAATAACACCAGATCCTATGACAAGGTGCAAATTGAGGCACTCACTCATTGGCCAGTGAAATCGGGCTGCCTCTTAAACCTGAGCCTCCATCTCTTGATATAAGAAATGAGGCCATTCAGTCCTTTGCCGTCAGCAGACACCTCTATCCCTAGGTTCTGTAGCCCTCCAAAATGAAGGGAAGCATTTGAACTCTGAAGAGGTTAGACTTTCCCATGTACTCCTTCATTGTTTGTAGGATGCCAATGGATTTGGAGACAGCACCAAATACATAGTGTGTTTTAAAAAATAGAAAAGAAAACTTTTAGAAGCAAGGTTTTAAAGAATTGTAAAGGAGTAAGGCCTTAAAGAAAAGAGAGAGAAACGAAGCAGAGTAAAGAGATGAAATTAATAGAGATAAGAAGCAATGAGTCTCCACCCAAGCGCCCAACACACTGGCCCCAACTTTCAGCATGTCTGTCCGTCTATCCTTTGTCCTTTCTGCATCTCTCATCGCCCCCAGTTAGGCCCAGTTAGGTTCAGTAGCAACAAGGGAGTGCAGAAAATCTCGCTCAAACATAGCATAATCCTCTTCCTTAGACGTCTTGTATAAAGTCCCTGTGTGGGAAGCTCTTGGTAAACAGAGCCCAATATTCCATCCTCCTTGGAATTCTCTCCAAGCAGAGAATTTATTCCACAGGGAATCTCCCACTTCTGGTCCAAAAGCGTTTATTGTTAAATTCCAAGTGCTTGTCTCCATTAAATTTCCTCTGGAAACAGCCTGCATATTTCTCCTCTAAGCAGGAGGCAGCAACTTTGTATGTCTACCATTTCTTCAGTTTTTGACAGCCACAAATGAGATCTTGAGGCAAGGAAATCAGACTGTAATAGAAAAGAGCAAATGATCCGTAATGGTGAGGATGAAGTACAAATTAATACTTCAAATCCTGCCATCTACATGCATATGTATATATCAGCCAGGGGCTAATGAGCAGAATTTGATACTCTCCAAACATTCAGTAAGCACCTCCCAAAATAGGTGCACACTTGCAAATTGCTTTGTAGTTTACAGAGCATGGATCATGTGCTGAATTAGTCAAGGTGCTGACTGTTGGTGGCAAAAATCTGAAACCAGTACTGCTTAACTTAGTTAAAAATATGAAGACTGTATGTGTGTATTTGTGTGTGTGTGTGTGTGAGAGAGAGAGAGAGAGAGAGAGAGAGATGTGGGGTTTCCTGGAAGGATACTGGGGCAGTTCAGAGAAACAAAGAAAATAATCCTAGACATAGAGTAGGAAAACTTGGGGCCCCCTTGATATTGCACCGTATTTCCCCATCATATTCCAACTAGATAAAACAAAACCGTTCTAGGTTTCTCAAACAGAGGATATTGAATGTAGGGAAATGGTTCTGCAGGTGATGAATTTGAACAGTAAACAACAAGCTTGCCCAGGTTAACAATAGCAGAAAGCCTACCTCTGCCAGGGCTAAATAGGAAATGGGGGAGGTGGTGCCACAAATTCAAAAGAGGGTCTCTTGTACTAGGATCTGAAACCAAAGCTAGAACAATAGAGAAAGAGAATTACTCTTCATTGGCACTGAAGTTATGAGGAAAAGACAAGGCCACTCCTGAAGACACCAGGATTCCTTCCTTTCCTTGCCACTCGTCTTCTGCCAGTGCTTCCCAATGCCTGACCCTCACACAGGGTAGCTGGCAAGGGATGCTGGGATGTGCCTCTCCCTGTACTGCCAGGCCAAGCAGAAGGGAAAGGTCTGGGAGAAGCAGGCACATGGCCAGCTGGAAAGCCTTACTATTCTGACTCAGGAACATTGCCTCCAGAATGACTCAGCTCAGTAGTCTCTAGACCCTGGCCTTTTCTCTTTAAAGTTCAAGTTTCCCAGCAGGAGAAGTGATGGCCATCAGTTTGATGGAGGCAATACCTGTAAATTCTCAGCTGTGCTAGGCACACAATGGCTAAGGGATGATCAGGAGCCCCCACTCTACACAGGGGACTTGCAGATGCATTCTCTTACCTGAAGGGCTAAGAGGTAGCCTTGACTGTAAGTTTTGGTGAAGATCACAAGACAAGTAATTTCCCACATTATTTTGTGATGGTCAAGAGGTACATGGAGTCACATAAACTTAGGTTCAACTCTTGGCTTTATTTCTCACTGACTGAGTGGCCTTGGGCAGACAATTTGACCTCAACGTTGTCATCTTAATAAAGGAAATGATCACATTTACCTCACCACCTGCTGAGAAGAACAGTGAGGTCACACGCATACACACACACACATTGGTATTCAAAATTGCAAATTTCCAACATCTCAGTGTCTTCTGTGTACATGTCATGACCTATTTCAGAGAAGGCTTGAGTCTGCTCAGTAGAACTCCCTCGTTGCATTAAATAAACCTGTTCTAATGTCAGGAGTCAGCATGACACAGAAAGATGGGATTAAGACCTAATCCATGTTTCAATGTGTGGGGCTGGGGCTGGGGTGCAAAACTGGTTCTGGTGTACAAGGCATAGGTACACATCTGTTATACCAACAAATATAGCATATATCCTCAGTATTATACTGTAATGGGGACACCATCTAAAAGTTTCCTTAGGAAGCTGTAGTGAAATGCCCAAAGCTCTCTGGAAAGTCTGCTTTTGCTACATAGAGTCCTCCAACTGTGCTGGAGAGAGTCCAGGAAGACAGATGCAGGGGGCTTGACTTGGGCTTTGAAACAGATAGAAGAAACCTGGAATCTACCTTGTCTTCATTCCTAAGCACTTGCCCTAGAGAGCATTCCGTTCTCTGGGTCTGTTTTTTAACTCTGAGTTGAGGGTGGTGATGTTCTCTTGCAGGGGACTGGGAGTGAGTGGAGTCATAGCCCATGAGATGCAATGGCCGGTAGGCAGGCTTTTGCTGCTCTCTTCATGGTGCTTCGGTTACCCTATATTTCCCCTGAGGCCAATCACAGTTTTTTTTCTCATTTCTGATTTTTACATTGCATTCTGTCTTATTTCTCCCTCTCATATCTCTGAACACTTACTCTTTCCTCATTTCTTTGGATCGAACCTTCTTTCATTGAATAAGCCCCCTTCTGGGACCCTGCCAGCCCTGCTAAGTACACCCAGTGTTGGGACTGACTAAATGTCTTTCAAGGGTGGATTAGACAATCTTGTTACCTAAGCCCTGTCCTCTCACCCTCAGCCCTATTGCCAAGGCCACCAATGGTCATTCTGTGCAACAATTATCCTGTGTCATTCAAATGGTACTCCAAGGCAAGGCAGGGGTAATTTTCCCCCATACAGCCTCAGATGCTGAAGTTGCAAAACCAGTATTTGTGGCCAAACTCGCCTAACTCCACATTCACTAGCAGCCTGCTGGGGCTGGGCCTGGAATGCTGACTCCCTATGTAACTATGAGAAGGGGCTGGAGAACACTCTGAGACACTCTTGATGTGGCTCCTGCACAGACAACAGCCTCTGCTTTGCCTCAGTTTACTTACAGACTCTCACCAACTTAGCTATGAACCCCTATGGATTAGTGTTTTCCATTCAATCGTTTGTTCATTCACTCATTAATCATTCACACATTTATTAATCATATACTATATTAGTTTTCTAGGGCTGCCATAACAAAGTACCACAGAATGAGTGGCTTGAAACAACAGGGATGTATTCTCCCACAGAAGACATCAACGTACGAATAGGACTGTGCTCCCTTGTGCTTGTCTCTCCTTAGCTGCTGGTGGTTGCTGGTGACTCCTCGCATTTGTTGGCTTTTGGATACATCACCTGATATAGTCATAACTCCACATCCCTGGACTCCTCATGTATGGATTCAACCACTGTGCATCAAAAATATTGCAAATAACTCATGTCTGTACTGAGAATGTACAGATGTTTTTTCTCATCATATTCCCTAAGCAATATGTGGTAACAACTATTTCCATACCATTTATACTGTATTAGGTATTATGAAAGTCCAGAGATGACTTAAATTAAATTGAAAATAAAAATAATTTTAAAAATTCATAAAATAATTAAAATAAAAATAATTTTAAAAATTAATAAAGGACCCTTCTAGAAAAAAAATTGAAGTGTATGGGAGGATGTGTCAGTTATATATAATATTATGCCATTTTAAACAAGGAACTTGAACATTCATAGAATGTATTTCCACATATTCATGGAAATTTCTAGATTCTATAGCCCATCAATACTGTGGGGTGACACCATATGTATCTACCTTCATATGGCTCTCTTCCCTGTGTGCCTCTCTGTTTCCTCACGTGGCATTGTTTTCTGGGTGTGTTTGTGCTCAAACTTCCAACATTTTATAAGAACACAAGTCAATGGCTTGGGGCCTCAGTGCAGTCCATTATTACCTTATCTAAGCTTGATGACATCTGCCAAGTCACTAATTCCAAATGAAGTCACATTCACAGAAATGGGGGTTAGGACTTCAACATGTCTCTTTAGATGACACAACTGAACCCACAGCACTTAATGTCCTTTACTGGGTACAGCTGCTCAGTCCTTAGTGTTGGCTCCATGATCCTACTCCTACAAGGTACCCTCAAGTCATGGATTGAGGGAGGGACATCAAACCAATTCTTTGTTTCTCTCTGGTGATCTTTCTTAGGCCTTGTTGCCTGGATCTCTGGCTTTCCCTTACCTCTAAAGTTATATTTTCCCATTAAAAATTACATATATATATATATAAAATCACCACATATGTATATATATATATATATATATATATATATATATATATAAAATCACCACAATGTCTATGTCTAATCCCCAGCGTACAGAAAGTTTAGCTCAGTGACATATCTAAGCAAACATCTTCCAGGATGAGGCCAAGGTGCTAGCTCAGGATTTAATAAGATGAAATGGGAAAAGGAATTAAATTAGAAGGAACAAGAATCATAACTCGTCTCAGGTTCCCTTGGAAAAAAATTTGTTTTAAATCACTTGCAGGGAAATCCTCACTCCCAACTCAACTGCTCTAACACTCAACTCAATTTTACCTCCAGAAACCAGCAGATTCAACCGCTTCCCTGAAAAATGAGTTCCAATAAGGCTGGCAAACACTTTCTAACATTGGCCCAATAGAGACTATTTCAGCCTTGTGGGCATTAGAGTCTCCATCACAACTACTCTACTCTGTTTTGTAATATGAAAGCATCCACAGACCATACACAAAGGAAATGGCATGGCTATTTTCCAATGCAACTTTATTTATAAAACAAGAGGGTGAGTTGGCTTCGATGTGTGAGTCATAGTTTACCAATTCCTGGGATATGGCATAGAATTATGAAGCATCCTAAGAAATTGAATCTGAGAGCCAGAAAGAAGCACATTAATGAAGCAGGTGTTAGAAGCATCTCTGCAAAGCCAGCTGTCACTTGCATATGCCTCATTACTGTGCCTTCTCCTCATCCCACCGGTACAGTAAAGAAGTTGTGGCTTCTATCTACCTGGATTTTCTTCTAGTTGTCCTCAGGGCCACGTGGCACCACTCTAACCTCTCTTGCACCCAATAGCCTCTTGAATATTTCTATCTCCTATGCCTCCTCTTCTCCTGGAAAAATACTTTAAATTTTTTTGATTATATTTTGGTCAACATGACTTTAATTCTTCCTCTTCTCAAAGTTATCTTCATCCTGTGGGATGTTGACTTCAGAAAGAAAATCAGGAAAGCAAAGAGTGTGTACTTCAGTTGCTACCTGGGAAACTCACCTGGTGGAGTGAGGTATTTGGCTTCTGAGAGACAGGTCCTCATCTGTAGAAGGATACTAAGCTCATGGAACTGCCCAAGAAGGGAAAAGAAGTCATTTGGCCTCATGGGGCCCAGAGCAAAGAGAGCCATTGGTAAGTGAGTAGGGTTGCAGCTTAGAACCCCAGAGGGAGTTGTCATGGCTAAGGAGGGTAGATGTGACTCCTGGAATGTGCCTGACCACTTAGATGGTGCAGAGTGAAGTCCACTCTGATGGGTAGAAATAGCTTTCAGTCATGATACAGACACAAGAGTGCTATGAGTTGGATGTAAATGTTAGGCTTCAATTTGACATCACTTATGCCATCTTTAATTCAGCTTGACCCTCGAGTTTTTGGCATTGGTAGAGACAGACCCCCCCGCAAAGTGAAACATCTTGTTTCCTAGCACCTGTGCCGGAACACAAGACCACCTCCTTAACCACTCCCAGCAGGATCCTATTCTTGCCATTGGTTCGTGACCGAAACCTCCTGTTTCCCAGAACCTGTACCAGAACACAAGATCCAGTTCCTTGACTACCCCTAGCAACAGACAATGGACAAGCCATGATGAAAAAAATTATTTCCCACCTTTTACCTGGTCCTTCCTCTCCTATATAACCCCCAGTCTGTAAGTGGCAGGGGTTCTAGCATCTGCTGGAGACCCCTCTGCAGGTTTCTTCTCTTGAATAAATTTGTGCTGGTAGTAAGCCATCTCCTTGTCTATCTCTTTGTGATTTTCAGTCTAAAAGTAAATCTCCCCCAAAGGCCCGTGCATTAAAGACTTGTTCCCCAGGGAGTCACCATTGGTTGTGTGATCTTTAAGAGGTGGGGCTTACTGGGAGATCTTTGAGTCATTGGGGGCATGCCCTCAAAAGGGATGATGGGACCTTAGATCCTATCTCTTCCTCTTTCTTTTCCTGGTTTTGTTCTACTGTGTATTCCTGACCATGTTGTACTGCCTCAATCCTAGAAGTAATAGGGCAACCCATCACAGACTAGAACTCTGAAACTCTGAGGCAAAATAATTTAAAATTTAAATTATCTCAGCTATTGGTTATGGTGATGGAAAGCTAACAAAAAAGGGGTTATAACCAGGCAAGTGGGGAGCTCAGTTGAATTCACCTGAGTGCCTGTCAGTGACCACCAAGCAGTGCAGGTGGGCCAACTAGCCAGTGGGGCCAGCAGAGTGGACCCCAGGACTTGAAGGCCTATGGAGAAATCTCAGCTTGCCCTTTTCTCTGAGAAGTATGAGGATTCACTCTGACTCCCCAGTTGTGCTAATTCCAATCTTTCTGAATTCTGTCTGCAAAGTGTAATTGATTAGAAGGGTGGGGCTGGTTTTATGGGAAAGCAAGGGCTATGGGTATATCTCCCTCACTCCTTTCCCACACAGGTCTGAAATAGTTGTACTTATTTTACGTAAAATACTAAAACTCTTCACCCTCCTTCTATTCTGTTAAATCAGAGGCTTTGCAAACTAACAACTAATATTTTATAGGAAGGATGAGGACCAAGCTGTGCCCTGATTTTAACGATCCCTTCTTCAAAATGTTAAGACAAGAGCCTGTCTAGAATGTACTTCTGGAGCTTGCCACAAACTCCATATTGCATCTATTCCCACCATTGATACCTCCAACAGCATAGGGTCTTTTGATTCAATATGGTCCAGGAGACCTGGCTCCTGTACCACAGCCTAGACCAGACATAGTCTAGGTCTCTCAAAACTAGAAGCCTATCATACCACCCAGTCTGAGTCTAAGCAGTAGGCTATGTGGAGCATGTGCTCCAATAAAAACCTGAAAATACCCACCAACTGTCATGGTTCTTTATTTGTAGAGGAACGAAGGAGATGAAACAATGCCCATTTTACTTGTTGTTCATGTCCAGACATACTCTTGCCCATTGGATCCTAAGCATTCTACAAATGTGGTCGGACATGGGACTCTTACTGTAGCTGTCTACTGCATTCCCCAGTCCCCAGGCCAGTTCCAGGCTTCTCTGCCGTGCTCTGGAGTGCATACATCTTACCAATGTCTCAACCCAACAGCAGTCTCTTGCTTATCTGGTTCCCTCAATATAACATCATCAAGGTGCATCAAAGTGAAGTTCTATAGCACGTCAGTGAGTTCCAATCTCTTTGACAATATTATAAAAGAGGGTAGGAAAGCTGACATAATCCTGGGTTCTGTGTGTACGTTGTTGTCCACTCAACAGGATTGAAAACTCTCAGTGATCTTCTTTCCCTACTAGAATACAGTAGGACACATTTACCAAGTCAATGGCTACATACCTTGCCCTGAGATTTCTTAATATGATCTAATAAAGACACCACAGCTGGCACATGGACTGGCATCAGGGCCACTTCTTGGTTGAGCTTGCAGTCAACTAGGGTTGTCCTCTAGGCTCTATCTGGTCTCCACAGAGGCTGCACTAGTTCACTGTGTGGAGATGGGACAGCGACTCTCCACTCTGCTGAACCCTTGAATTCTTCGGGAAGGCACATGCCTCCCTCTTCCCCTCAGTCAGGGATTGTTTGTATCTCAGCTAGTGAGGGGGCATACTTTACAAGATCCCACTTGGAATTCCTTACTATGATAGCTCTTACCCCTCCAAGCCCCAAATGGAGCTTGAGATGCACTCCTAGTCCCTTAGAACATGCATATCCAATCTTTCTCTATTTGATCTATTGCTGTTGTAGGAATTTTGTATCTGTTCCATCTGTAGCTACAAGATTTTAGAAAGTGTGTGTGTGTACAACTGATATCCTTATTTCCAGGTGTCCAGAGCACTTGGGGCTCACAGTAAGGCACTGATGTCACCAGGAGACCAGGTACTCATGAAAGAGTCTAAAAAATCCATGAAGCATCTGCCTCTCTCTGGTGGCTGCCTTTGCAGGATCCTCAATCCTGCTGTGGTGAGGCTGCTCCTCTGTTCATAGTATGCATGTTGTTATAGTGATGGAAGAATAAATGGAGAGTCTATGGAAGTAACCAATATAAACAGTTCTCCAAATTCCCTCTTACAGTGGACCTGAAAAGTCACATCACATCACTTGCAAAAGGCTCAACAGAAGCAATAAAGGCAGGAGAGCTTCCAAGGACTGTTGAGGACACATTTGTTTTGTTGTTGTCCTGGTGAGTCCTGGCATCCTGGGCAGGAATAGCAATGTCCCTTGATGATAAAAGGCCCTTGAAAATGACTGATGAGACTAACACCTGTTAATGCCCTAGCTAGACTGATGGGAACTTGGCAGGGAAGGACCACAATCCTTTTTCACCAAGAAGGGAAAGAGGCACAGGGAGAAGCCATAATTGCCTGAGCCCATGTGACCAGCGAGAGATATTGCTGGGACTGTTCCCCAGGGCCTGGGCTATACCAGCGCTTGACTGACCACCAGGCCATCTTGAACGCCACTTAAGGCTGGAGAAGAGAGCAGAGCCCAACCCTCTGGCATTTTTCTTATCCCTGCAGTGTGAAAGAGGTGAAGGCCTGCACTCTGCACTTCCCTGAGCAGAATCCCCAGGCTCATCAGCAGCAGAGAGAGTTCCCTCCACTTCAGATAGGCTGATCACAATCATCTTGAAGCACAGTGGTGGAGAAACAGTCTGCGGCTTACTGTGTTCTGAGTCTTTCCAGGAAAGGCTCAAGAGGAAGCAGCTGAAAAGCTCAAAGTCCAAGGAAGCACTGTGGTGGGCCCCAGAAGGCAAGACAGGGATGGCCTGACAGGCTGATGCAGCCATTGGACCAATGAGCCCATCACTGGGTGCCATCTTTGCAAGGAAGGAAGGTGGAGGAGATGGTAGGCCCAAAATTGCTTTGATCCTGGGACAGGAGTGACTCAGCCACACCTGCACTGGCCTCCTGTGCAGGCCAGTACCTGTACACACAGCCATTGTCACACTCCTGGCCTTTCTTCCTGCATATGCACGCCCTGTGTTGGGTGACATATCCACAGCAGACACTGCATCACCCTCCTCATTGTGTCTTTCCATGGATATGCCTCTGACCCTGCACCCCACATCTGATACACTCCAAATACCTGTTGTCTCACAGCCCCCAGGAGGAAATGTTTGCTCTCCTCTGCTCCTCCCATCCAGTCTGCACTATGCCTGGCAGTTTGTGTTTGAGGATAGATTTCATGGCTATTATTTAATATTCTGCTCTGTCACTCCTGCCACCTTGGCCTGCTTCACCTGGGCTTTTCCTGGTCACCTCCCCCTCCATTCTTATCCACCTCCAAGCTCACTCACCTTCTATCCACACACTCGCTCATTCATTGAACCAACATGAGTGGGGGACCTATTATGTGTGGGAGATTTAGCTAAGCTTTGCAGATACAATTGTAATTAAAATGGAAAAACTCTGTCCTCATGAAGTTTCTATTCCACAGGTAGGGATACACATGATAAACAAGCAAGCATAGATGTCAGAATGAGACTGGAAGTATGGTTCAAGTGATAGAGCACCTGCTTTGAAAGCATGAAGCCCTGAGTTCAAACCCTAGCCCACCAAAAAAAAGGTGGGGGGATAGATGTCAGGACAATAAAAATATTAGATGTTAGGTACAATCTCTCTCTCTCTCTCTCTCTCTCTCTCTCTCTTTCTCTCTCTCACACACACACGGAAGAGGTTTAGAATCCCTAAACCTGGGCCAAAGATTGGTTTTTTTTAAACATTTTGATCAAAACGCCTTGTCAATCCAGAGAGAGAATATATATTAAAATTTTGCTTGGTAACGTTAAATATTTTGATTTGGATAGTGTCAAACTCTTCCCCTACTCCATCTTTACACAAAAGCAGCTCCTTCTAAAACATTCTTTGTCCCTGGGGATGGTCCTTCCAGTCCTCTAAGATCTTAGAAAAAGAATCCCGCCTCTTCTCTTCCACTCACACCAAAAGCACAGTCCATTCTTTCAGCATTAGCTTCAAAACACATGCACACCCTAGTGCCCTCCCACCTCCTTAGGAGGAGCTCCTCATGGTCATGTGTGGAGCTGTCCCTGGGGAGGCTAGGCGGGGTTCCTGTGGATGTCAAGAGAGGTGTTCCAGTGGGAGGGAGGGAATGTACACAGAGCTATAGCATGAGAGGCTCAATGTGTCCAGCAGGGCTTCAGGAACAGGACCCCATGGCAGGCTGGCAGGAGAGAAGGTCAGAGGGCAAATGGGTCTAGTTCTGAGGCCAGTGCAGGTTGGAGGGGAGAGACTGTGGCTCTTCTGCTGGGGGAGGTGGAGAAACTGGAGCCCTCTAAATGTTGGGTTTAAGAGAGGAGCCATCCAACCTGCACTTCTCAGGGGTCCTCTGGCTGCTGCTCTCAGATGGATGGTGGTAAGAAAGCAGGGAACTTTCCAGCTGCCCTGTAGCAAACAAAGACAGAGACCTGTCAGTGTGGATGGTGAGATGGGGTCAGGGTCTAGACAGGTGAAGGTGGCTTTGAAAGAATGACTGCACTTTGGGTATGTTCCGAAGAGAAGGGTAGTGTTTGCCCTAAGAGCTGAGAAGGCTGGAGACTGGAGGGACCATTTCAGGAAACAGAATGTATTGGAAGAAGCCAGTATTACAAGGAAAAGAGGGAGTTTGTTTTGACACAGTTCAAATCACAAAGCATTTGGTGTATCAGAGCATTTAAATATATAAATATATATGTATGATTCAATTGCATTTCAACCTTATAACCACCCTGTAAGTAAGTAGGAACACACACACACACACACACACACACACACACACACACACGCACACACCACATTTCCAAGTATACCAGGGTACTTTTCAGAAAGGGGGCAGATACAGTTCAGAGAGGGCAGTTGCCATAGCAATTGCTTCTAGCTCGTCACCTTCTTTATTGCAAAATTACAGAATTTCATTTCTCTCTTACATAACTTTTGCAGAACCACATCTTCCAGGCAAGATACTGTCTTCCAGAGCTGGCCTCCAGACTGGCACAACAGCTCATGCCTGTAATCCTAGCTACTCAGGAGACCAGTATCAGAAAGATCATGATTTGATACCAGCCCAGACCAAAATTTCAAGAGATCCCCCTCCTCTCACCTGATAAAAGGTGGGTGTGGTGGTATAGGCCTGGCATCCTTGCTATGTGGGAAGTATAAATAGGAGGACTGTAGTCCAGGCCAGACATAAAACCTTTGTTTAAAAATACCTAAAAGCAAAAAGAGCTGGGGGCATGACTCAAGTGGTGGAGTGCCTGCCTAGCAAGCACACGGTCCTGAATTCAAGCCCCAGTACTGCCAAGAAAGGAAGGAAGGAAGGAAGAGGAACAAAGGAAGGAATGATGGAAGGAAGGAATGATGGAAGGAAGGAAAAAATGAGAAGAAAAAGAGCTGATTTCCTGCTCACAGTCTCAAACATTTGTCCCACACTCACTAAAGGGTAAGTACTAGGTGCGGACCCTTCCTTTGAGGATGCACACTGAACCTCCATTCTTACCCAGTTGACAACTCAGGCACCACAGTCTTTCCCAGCTGCCATTGAGGCTGGGAGCACTGTGTTTGTAGCTGAGTGATCAGGTTTCCAGCTAAAGCTTGGAGGGGTCACCTCTAGAAGTAATGGGAAAGGATATATAAGGGACACTTAACAGTCTGCACCACATTTACTCCCTCCCATTTCCATTCAACCTAGAACTTGACCTCAGCAAAAAGCAAAACACATTCCTTTGCTGAATTTTTTTTTTTTTTTTTTTTTTGCTTTCCACACGTGGCGTGGTCTTTATTTGGCAGTACCTTACATAAAGCAGAATAGACAGATGAGGAGACAGGGAAATTATTTTATTTTAATGAATATTAAAAGGGTTAAACTCAGACATTGCAATTAGAAAATAAAAACTAAAAAGTCAGAGCAGCTGTGCACTCCCTTCTGTAAGGAAATATAGGCCCCAAAAGTGACCACGTGGAGAAAAGTGATCTGGCCAAGAGATTCTTTATTGCTGGGTGGGAGAGGAAGAGAGCAGAGATCCAAGAGAGAGAGAGAGAGAGAGAGAGAGAGAGAGAGAGAGAGAGAGAGAAAGAGAGCGAGAGAGAGAGAGAGACAGAGAGAGAGAGAGAGAGAGAGAAGGGCAGGGGCTTAAATACCCCTCAGTGAGACTCAGCATGATCTGATTGGTTAGGATCTTATGGTTCATGCTGATTGGAGGTTGGGTCAGAAGGAGAATTCAAGCTAGACTTGAGGCAAGACTGTGACCCTGGAAAACAGAAGCTTAAGGGTGCAGTAAGAACCGAAACCCATCAGCGCCATTATTGCCAACATTCCTCCCTTTTTTGTTTGTTAAGGAAGGGGGGGCGTTGTGTTCGCTCTGGCTTCTTTGAGCTGGCAAGGGGCGGCATAGGGGAAAGGAGGGTCAGTTGGCAAACAATGTTGGGGTGTTGAGCCTCAGGATGTCCTTTGCTGAATTTTTTTCAACAAGTTAGTCTGTGGAAGAATAACTACAACTGAGTAACATCCTGGAGACCTTCCAAAAAGTTTCCTGTCCCCAAATCTCTGCCTTTGTGCAGCTTTTATGGATCATCATAGCCTCTGTTGACACCCCCATTCCTGTCTCAGTCTAATCACCAATCAGCAGTCAGAAACTCAGTCAAGCAATGCAAGCAGATGCCTCTGTCCGAGCACCTATGTACAGTCTTTCTTTTATGTATTCCTTGTCAGCCAGGGAGGAGGGTAAGCCATAAGTTCCAGAGCTCTCTGCCACTACTTGGGGAGGAGCACAGCTCATGTAGCAGCAGAGGTAAGAAGAAAATCAGACCCTCTACCACCACACTCCCCCTCACCCCACTCTGCTTTAACCAATACCTCCAACCCAGACTCCAATCCCACTGGACTCAAACCCACACAACTCTGGCTCTCTGGGGTGTCAGGGGCCCTGAAGCATGCCTCGGCAAGGCCCCCTTTCAGGTGCTCAGCACCTTTGCAACTCCATCTCTTACCACACTCCACACAACTGACCAACAGCACTGCTGCCTCTCCTACAGAGATCTAAGGCCCACCAAGAATGAGTGGAAAGCTGGCTACTCCACTTCCTACTTCTTTTCATGGGACTGTGACAGCGGGCGAATATTTCCATAGGCCCGATCAATGAGGCCTTAAGTTCACAGCATCAGGGGACTTTAAGTAGGGTTGTCTGTCCAACTTTGGCTGGGATGCTGAAATGTTGCTGACCAACTGACTGCCTGCGAGTTATCGCTCACCCTTCAGATACAGCCTCAGACTGACTTCCTTCTGGTTAGTTGCAGTGGAACTTTGCTGCAAACCAAAAGAAGAAATGTATATGTTTTTCCTAAGAGGAAGCACAAAATTTAGAGCCAGAGGAGGCCCCAAGTTACTTTCTATGAGGCTGAATTTAAATGGCCACTTTCCTTTGGACTCTCATAGATCTGAGTACCTCTGCTTTGACAGGTCTTATATTCTACCAAGATCTGAGCTACCTTATATTGTCTGCCTCACTAAGGAGCATCCTAATTCAGGGCAAGGATCCTACAAATGCCAACGTGGACCACAGCCTGATCACATGGGACAAACTCTGATGTGTCTAACCACACCATCCTGGAAGGAACTCCCGAGAACAGGTCTGTCACACCTTCATTTTACAGTCCAGAAACACAGAATCAGACAGCATGATCAATTTATGCAAAGTCATATTGCTGTTTCTTGTCAGAGCTAGAGCTCCGATGATTTCAGGCTCTCAAGGGATAAAGACAGTGATTTCACAAAGAAGCAAAGTAACACATCCTTCATTTTTCCAATACCTGACCATTTGCAAGGAACACCTGTGTGTTTACTTCAGGTACCCTCACAATAATTTTATTGTCATGATGGGGCAAACAAAACCACCTTCACCTCTAAGTTGCCAAAAAGTTGGGCTTAGGGAAAATCCTTCTTAGAATTTTCTCCTGAATTTTCTTGTACAGTTGAAATTCCTCCTTGTTAAAATAGAAGATAACAGCACCTCTTCATAGGATGCACTGAGCACACTACTCTAGACAAATATAGTACCCCTCATCTGTTTCCGTTATCTGTCAGACACATTGATTTACCCAGAATTCTTTTTTTTGAAGAACAGAAGTTCAAGCCTGGGTATAGTGGCTTGTGCATATAATGTCAGCTACTTTAGAAGCAGAGCTAGGAAGCCTGTGGTTCAAGACCAGCCTGGGCAAAAATTAGTGAGACCTTATCTAAGAAACAAGTCAAGCATAGAGGCATATACTTTTGGTCCCAGCCACTTGAAAGGCAGCGGTAAAAGGATTGTCATCTAAGGCCAGCTCTGGGCAAAAAGTGGAGTATGGTTCAAGTGATAAAGTGTTTGCCTAGCAAGCAAGAGGCCCTGGCTTCAATCCCTAGTACTGCCACAAAAAATGTTCAAAAACCATTCTCCCATGCTCTACATTTTCCTCACTTATCTAATTTAACATTTGAGGTTTTTGAAAATTGTTTTAAATGCCAAAATGGACTGTCTGCATCGTTACTAAGAATTATTCCTGATTAGTGACTAAAAAACAAATTTTACTTATATTTTTACAAGAAAAAGTCAGAAAACTACTCTCTCCTGGAATTCCATGCCTCAAATGCATTTCTATTTTATTCCTCCATGTCCCTACTCTTTCTGTGGACAGAGTTGCAGGGTGGACCCGTGTGGTGTCCAGGTCTTTGAATATCGTGGGAAGAAGGGCTGAGCAAATGGCCTGTCTTCACTGACGAGGGCTGTGACACAGTCCCTGGTGCACCAACAGCACAGTTCTGCCATGCAGAACTGTCATACCCTAGATGACAGCCAGGTGCCTTGAAAAGAGAGCTGAGACCCGGAGCTCATGCCGTATGGAGAAAGCGAGAGGGAGAAAGGTAATGTCATCTACCTGCTCTTACTTTTGTTCTGGAGAGGGGAGAGAGGCGTAAGGGTACCTCTGCCACCACAATGTCCCACACAGGACAGGGAACACACCTAGCTGCTTCTCCATCTCCTGCCTGCCAGCTCATATGCTCCCTGGATGTTAGGTGAGTCAAGCGAAGCACTGTGCATACTAAAACATTTTTCTTACAAGATGTGGTTCCTTCTATTACACAGGGAGATATAAAATGCAAAAGAATAGGCAATCACATTTCTCGATTTGAGCATTAAGTTTTATTAGTGTACAGGGTGTGTTTTGTCATATCATTGCCATCTGTTAATGTAGGGATCACTGGCTGTTACAGTTGTGTGAGGGAGGGGAGCCCCTTGCAAAACTGCACCAGTTCTCACAAATCACAAATGATTGACACTCAGTCCACCTCTGCAGGCACTGCAGGGTGCCACCAGCTCCCTGCATATGGGAGCCACTTCTTCAGTCTACCTGGACCATGCCTGGCTTATAGCTGATGCTCAGTAATTGTCTCGACTTTTGTTTCTGCTTTTAAGTAAGATGACAGTGTTCTCTCTCCCTCTCCCCTGAGCTGCCTTAGAAACCTCTCAGGCTTTCTGTGCTTCCAGCAAAGCCAACACCTCCTCCTGCAAAACCTTGGCAAGGGTAACACTTTATACCCAGTTGTGGTGTGTGGCCTCTCTTGGGCCAGTGCTTGTCTGATGTCTCGTGGAGGTACCATCAGGCTGTCTCATCCTAACATCTGATTCCTGTGTGATCCGCCCAGGAAATGCATGGGGAAGTGGTGCAAAGTGGATGGCCACTGATGATTGACCAGGAACCAGAACAAGTCTACGGAGAAATTGACCTTCAGTGCTCACCACATTAAGCCTTGGTGAGAGGTTCTGCAGGAAGTTGGCTCTAGTGCTGAGTGTGCTCTCCAAGCTATCCCAGCCTCTGCAAAAGAGATATCTATATTCATAGAGGCTTTGGAAAGAAATCCTTAGTTGTGACTGGGATAAGCCCAGATTTACCGGGCTCAGGTGTGATCCTTCCACTCCCTGGGTGGGCTTTCAGCAAACTGTTAAGGTCTCTGAGACTCAGCCTCTTCATCTGTGAAATGGACATGAAGATACTCCGTTTTTGTGAGGAGTGCACGAATTAGTTGGGGTTCACATATAGTCAGTGCTCCATACACAATCTGTAGAATGAGTCACTGAATGTAAATCACCTTTCCCAGTGCCTGGTCTATGATTTATGCTTTTTAATGATGCAGTCAATGAATGAATATATATTTCCTGACATAGTCCCTGACATGCAGTCTGCTCTTTGAAATGAAAAAGTCGCTTTCTCCCTAACCACGATTTCTGCCCCTCCAATCCTTCATGATTTCAGTGCTTTCATGATTTGTAAGTGCTGGCCCCAGAAGCATCAAAGATCAGTCAAGAACACAGAGAGACACTGAGTCAGGTGCTACCGCCCCCTCCCAGTCTCCTCTGCCCTGTGCCACACCTGGAGCTTTTCTTCCTACATATTTCCCCTTTGTGTTGTACTTGTGAACCTGTTCTCTCTCTTCCTCTGTCTGGGAGCTCTCTGAGAGCAGGATTCTTACTTATCTTGATTTTGAAGCACTGAAACAAACGGACCTAAATGAAAGGAAGGGAAGAAGGGAGACAGGCAAGAAAGAAAGGAAGGAAAGGAGAGAAGGAGGAAAGAGAGAGAGGGATTGTAAATGGCCAAAATAAATGAAATATATGCCCACATGCTAGAGATACCCAAGAGCCCAGGGGCCAAAAGAAAGAGCTCCTGATAGTCACTGCCAGAACAAGTTGAGTTAATAAAATTACTTCTTAGCAAAATTAAGTAGTATTAAATTAATACCCAAAGTATTCATGACTCTGTACTTCTATAAATCATTGAATAAACAGAAAAAGTTTTCATATATTTTCCATAAATATTTTATCCTCAGCAGTCTGTGACTGTAACAAACATTTATAAAAAGAAAAGGCTCACAGTTTTGGAGGTCCCAGTCCATGACCCATTGGCCCTGCTGCTTTGGATGTGCCCTGCTGGCACATCTTGGAAGGGGTGTGTGTGTGGAAGAGAAAGTCAGTTCACTTCACGGTGGAGTGCAAGAGACCTAGGTCTTACAATCCTCTTTAGGGGCATGCCCCCAATGACCTACTTCCTCCCACTAGTCCCCACTTACTGAAGGTTCCACCATCTCCCAGAGCACCTCAGGTGGGGACCAAGTCTTCAACACAGAGGCCTTTGGGGATACTTACAATCCAAGCCTTAGCACAGGGAAGCATGCCTCCCCACTCCTTAATGTCACTTATACATTGTGGCTTCATTCCATAGAGTATGGAAGGGTGGGGAAAAATACTTTACAGGGGAGAAACCTGACAAACTATACTCCACAGGTGATCAAGATTGAGTACCATCAGTCATAATTCATGTTGATTCAGTGTCTCCTTGATATGATGGGATGAAAACGACATTCTGTGTCTTTCTCCAAAAAAGCCTAGTCATAAGAAAAGTCTAATCAAGAGAACATCAAACAAATCCTTACAGTGAGACATCTTACAAAACATCCTCAAAACTGTCAAGATACCAAGAACAAGGCTGACAGACATGTGGAGCCCAGAGACAGGACAAGTAAATATAATGTGGTATCCTGGGACAGAAAGAGGACATTAAATAAAAACTAAGGAAGTCTGAATAAACTACAGACTTTAGCAGACAGTAAGGCACCAACATCAGTGCCTTCACTGTAACAAGTGCACTGCACTGATTTAAGCTGTGAAGAAGACAGGATGAGTTTCTGAGTACATAGGCACTCAGTACTATTGCCCCAAGTTTTCTGTAAATATGAAATGTTCTAAAACACAAAGCCCACCAAATGAATGAGAAATGGCACAGTTATCAAACAGCCACGAATATCAGAATTTTGACCTCGTTTGGATACTGATTCCCAAAAAAACAAACAATAGCAACAGGGACAGGGGAGGGAAGAAGGGAGGGCAGAAGGAGAGAAGAGAGGGAGGGACAGAGGGAGAGACGGAGGGAGAAACTTGACCTAAACCCAGAACTGCACTTCCTGTGACCTGCGGAATGACTTTTGTTTCATGTACTGACTTCTTTCCTTCCATTTTACTTTCCATAGAAGGTTTTTTTCAGAGTTGAATTTAAGTAGTAAAGTGGTAGCCCTTGATCTTTCAGGTCTGGCCTTGATCTTTCAGGATCAGTAGAGTTTCTGCATCTCGCTCTTTCCCAAGCTTACACCACGGTAGTGATTTGCATCCTGAACTAGACAAGAGGCCCGCTGCTTTATCTAGGACAGTGGACACCCAGGTGTGAGCCTCCCTGGGCCAGGGCCTCCTCATAGCCACAGCCAGCCTGCATCTGCTCTCTAGCTCCACCTGCTGGACCCTGCTTAAATCACCTGAGTAAATGCCTTGCCCTGTAAAACCCCATGCTGGGCACTAGGGAAAAGAAACAAAATTCATTACAGGAGGGACTGCTAGGATTAAAGGGAACTTTAAAGATGAGTCGTCTCTTTTATATGAAAGCAAGCCAAATGTTAGATGCACGGGTATTTACAAGATGTGGAGTCAAAATCTCCAGGGTTTGAGCCCTGGGCTGCCCCTTCCTGGAAGTGACACCTCAGGCAGGTCCCTGAGCCCTGTAGAATTCAGTTTCCTTATTTCTAAGAATGGGAACACCAAGTCCATCTCCCAGGATTGCTGTTAGTTTACCTATTACTATCATTAGTCTGTAAGAGGAAGGCAATATCATTTTTTGGTAGTTTTCTGTTTTGTTTTGGTGGTACTGGTGTTTGAAATCAGGGTCCTGCACTTGCTAGGCAAACACTCTACACTTGAGGCACACCTCAATCCTTTTTCTTTTTTAGTTTATTTTTTTTTAAATAGGGTCTTGTACTTTTCCCCAGGCTGATCTCAGAAAGCAATCCTCCTAACTCTACCTCCTGAGTAGCTGGGATTACAGGTGTGATCCACCACACTTGCTCCGACAGTTAATTCTTGATTGCTAGTAGAATTTATAACTATATTTTTGCAGTGCTGGGGCTCAAACTCAGGTCTTTGTGCATGCTATGTAAGCATCTTATCACTGATCTACATTCTCAACCTATCTTTCTTTTTTTTTTCACATTTCTTATACTCACGTGCACATCCTTCCTTTGAGAGTTTAGAATAATGGACAGATGGCAGGACTTGAGAAGAGCTGTTTCAGTCTAGATGGGGTCAGTAAGGAGGTAAAAAGAAGAGAAAAGCAGCTGGAGGCATAAGATTTACAAAGGTAGACATCTACTTCCAGCTCAGTGTTGCAGTCTGTGGAACTCATCATGTATTCATCCATTCAGAGAACATTCACTTCATCCCTACTGCATACCAAGTAGGGGAGAATGATGTAGTCTCTGCCTTAGTGCCTCACCACTGCCAGCTCTTGACTTTGGCATTACACTTGCATCACAAAGAAATTCCTAAAAAACAACTTTTGGTCTCTCTACTAATGTCCAAGGGAGAAGGCAACTATCCTGTAACCACTGTCTAGTTAACAGAGGTGGTCAATCTTTATGGCAAAATGGAGCTGTCCATCTCCCATGGCTCCAAGTTCATGGCCATTAAAATATCCAACTAGATCTCCTCCCTCTAGGTCTACATTGGCGACAATTTTTGCACTAGTAACAGATTACGACGCAGTTGTGTTTCCAGACAGATGTTCTACCCATGGCTGAGCACATTTTGGTCTACTTCGTAATTACACACCCTGGCCACTGTCACCTGATGAAGCGAGATTATGATTTGAATATGGTTTGGAGCTCAAGCAGTGTCTGTTGAGTAAATGAATGAATATTAATTACAAGGGAATTTGATGAATATAAATTAAAGCCAAATACAAGTCACCCCTTCATTCACTAATTAAAAGGAGATTCTAACTTAAAGATCAAACCTAGCATTCTACTAACACCAGCAGAAAAATTTTACCCATTTGGTTGTAAATTAAGTACACACTCAGCCTCATTTTATGTGCTACTATATTGTCCATAATATACTGCTTAATTGTTTACATTAAAGCTACATTGTACTTTTTACTTGTATATTTATGTCCTTAGGTAGATTATAGACTCCTTTTGAGAGCAAAGTCCTCAGGACACTTTCTCAAGGTCCCAGACCCTCACTCTGCTTCCTCTTTTCCTTTTCACTCATTAACATTTATCTACTGAGCATCCACTGTGTGTCAGGCTCTGTGTCAAGCTCTTTGAAAAAAAAGATCTGTACTTCCTATCTTAGCATTCTTTCTTCTCATGTGCTCTTGAAGTCATTGCAATTTGGTGTCTTTGCCCTGCCACCCACACAGATATAACTGACAAAAACTCTGTTCTCTTTCTTGCAAAACCCAACAAACACATTCCTTCCTTACTCTATTTATCATCCCTTTCTTTCAGAAATCCTCTGCTTTTCCCACTCACCTTGTCTTTTTCACTCTCTTTCTGGAGCTTTGGAATAGTACATGGGAAGGTGTATTTATTTGAATATTCCCTCCAGCATTGTGAATTCAATGTGTCCCAAACTAAGCACATCATTAGTGTTCATCAAAAGATAGCACTAAGAAGAAAGGGGACTTTCTGAGTAGATCACTCTTACTGGGGAGAGATGCAAATGGTTGTCTTGTTGATAGCTGCAAAAAGGTTTTTAGGTCAAGGTGACACTATTCTGTAGCCAAGTAAGCAGTGTGAAGATCTCAGTGCAGAAGAGGGGCTCAAATTAGAGGAGAGAGAGCTATGAAAGAGGTCAGCTGTGTGGAGGATGGGAGGTAATGTGAGAAAATTATGATGGTCACACACAGCTGTTAATGCACAGTTCTCCAAGCTGGTTTGCATTAGAGTCATGGAGATCATTTAAATGGACAGATCGTCTGCCTTCAACAACCGTGTGCTTTAAATGACTAGAGATTTAAGAGAGGGAAAAGTAATGTGGTCACTAGGAATGACATCAGTGGGATCCTGATAGAGCCATCTATGGGATGGACCATGTAAGCCCCATCATAGAAGGAGCTCAGGATTCCAAATGCAAGAGAAAAGCATCAGGCCACATTGGTGACTGTGGTGGGCTCTTCTTCCTAAAGAAGTTTAAGTTCAAGTACAGAACTCTTCATAGCTATGTTGTGCAGAGTCAAGGAAAAAAACTACGGCAAGAACCAACCTGCATGTTGAATCCTCTGCGTAAGGAGCAAAGCCTTAAAAACCTTTTCAGGCTATGACCATGTGTATCTCTATTCGATTTGAGTGCACCAATCAGGAGTCCCTTGCCCCCATTCTTAGTACTCTCCTTTGATGAACCCTAATGGCATGTTTAGTTTGGGACATGTTGATTTTATCATAGGAGAAGGAGGCAGAGAGAGAGAAAGAAACTGAGAAAGACTAATTAGTATTTACACACATAGATGTGTTTGCTATGTGGTCTGACTGGAAAATAAATTTTGTTTTCCAAAATGGCATGTTAAGTACAGTTCAGCCAATGTGGTTCAAGACAACAGAAATGGAATAGAAGCAAGTGGAAGAGCCACCCCGGGGGTGGGGGAGGACTACATGAGAAAATGGGGAGGAGATGATGGGACAGAGAGAACTGATGTTTCACCTGGCCTTACGACTTCCCTTAGGACACCTTGGGCAGGTTATTTCCTTTTTCTAAACCTCTGGGTTCTCGTTTGGAAAATGAAGGAAATAATGCTTTCTCTCCGTGTATTATTGGGAGTTCATGAGTTAATGCTTGGGAGAAGGATTAGCATAGTGTCAGGTACTTGTTTTGTTTCTTTGCTGGGCCTGGCATTTGAACTCAGAGCTTTGTGTTTGCAAAGCAGGCGCTCTACCTCTTGAGCCACATCTCCAGTTCAGTGTTGGTTCTGTCAACTCTCGGCATCTTCTCTCTAATTTTCTATATTTCTAGAAAGGCCCATAATGAGATGATGCTTTCTAATTGTACCATGTTTGGGTTGCATCTTCAACTCGTGTGTTAAGAAGTGACCTGTTCCTAGCACAATGCTAGGGAATACAAAAATAAGTATGACCCAGTATGTGTCTTAAAAGAGCTGAAGCCACATTGAAAGAAATGACAAAAGAATTTGAGGGGCTCTGATCAGCAGTTTCACTAGTTTTGAACTGGCAGAGACATCCTTCAAAGAGGGTTATGTCTATCACCTGTGGGATTTTCATGGTTACCCCATTAGGTGGCAATTCTATAGATAAGGACATTGAGACACAGAGAAAATAACTGTTCATTTCAAGGTTAAAACAAGAGGAAGAAACTTGAATCTGTATCTGTCCATTGCACCTGCTCTGCCTGTGTATGTTCCACAGAGCTCCTTGCCCCACACCTGCCCATCTCTTATCTTCTGGTGATTAGTAGTGGCTGCATGTTAGAGCCCAGACATCTGCAGCCCCTCCATGCTCAGCCCACATGTGTCAAGGATCAAACATGTCCATTGCTAAGGGAAGTGAATTGGGGTCTCATCACAAGGATTTTTCCCAGGGCCACGAGGAAGAACCCAAATGGTGGGGTCCTCCCTGACAGAACACCCTGCCTATCTTTGTATGCAGCAACTATTTCTAGGAGCAAACAACCTGAAATAGGTTCTGGATTGTCACAAATATCCAAGGTTTCTGTAAGAATGCACTGTAATTTAAATTAATAAACCCATGAAAAAAGAGGCTTTTCCTTGTTCATCTCTGTGTGGTCCCTAGTAGGGAACCCCCGTCCTCCTACCCCCACAGGTGTACAAATTGCACTTTCACTGCGTGAGGATGAGTATTCTCTTCCTTCTGTTGCTAACCTTCATTTCCAATATCGCACTTCACTAATCATTTTTAACAAACTCCTAATTTGTTCATTTCAGTCATTCTCATAACGAACAAATGATCACTTTGTGCATTAGACACTATGCTAATTAAACATCCCTGTATCTTCCTTGTTGTTAATTTCAGTTCCACCATTTTAAAACACAAAACAGTGATCATTATTAATTTCTTGCAATCAATTGTTAGAAACAACTTCCGATGTCGGCTGTCCATTGTTGTGCTCACCTTTCTTTTCTCCATGCCTATTCATGCTTGTGCTGATTTTGCTGTCCATGAAGAACAATGGGTAATAAGTTTTTAGGATGTCTGAAAGTCTTAGCTAATTTTCATCACTCAATGCTAGTTCTGCTTTGTACAGACCTGCAGGATGCCATACTAAGTGCTCAAAAAAGTGAATACCTATGATCTCGTATTGTTCCCATTAGACTGTCCGTGATTGCTCATCAGACCTTTCTAGATGATGTTCCCTCTCACCCAGCATCCCTTGTTGGAGACAGAAAGCCCAATAACTGTCTAACTGTTGTTCCTTTGTAGGACTGTCTTTTTCACTGATAACTTAACATGGCTGTTTTAACACTGATGCTCTGATGCTTTGAGCTTTCTCTCTTAAGTCTCCAAAAAAGTGTTGATTGTATTTATCCTGTGGACATCCAGGTTGTGCTTCCCATCTGTGGAATGTGAAGGGGCATCTCCTAGTAGACCTGTCTGGGAGCCAGAGCCATTATGACCTGATCTTATTCTTGTTCTTCTCCCACCAATGTGATACCCACACTCATGCACACACACACCTGTACACTGTTCTTATCCTCTAACCACTCTGTTGGGTCCTTGGGCCCCCAATGTCAGATCCTTTCAGTGTTTCTCACCTGCACCGAGACTCTAGTGAGGGTGTGAGGTGCAGGACACACAATTTAAGGAGTTTCTCACTTGTACAAATGTGCCTGCACTTGGACAACCCTGGAAGTGAGGGCCTCCTTAAGCTTTGTCTCCCAGGTGCCTCATTCCAGGCTCATTTCCTACTCATTCACAGGCTGCCCTTCTACCAGGAATGCCTCAGTGCAGGGGTTAATTTTATGTGGGTGCTTGACTGGGTCACAGGGTGCCCAGGTACTTAGTCCTATGCTATTCTGGGTTTGTCTGTGAGGGTGTTTTTGGATGAGATCAACATTTGAGTTGATAGATTAAGCAGAGAAGATTGTTCTCCCCGGGGTGAATGGGTGTTGTTAGATCAATTGACAGCCTGAAGAGAACAAAATGCAGATCCTTCTGAGAGTAGGGTAAACTCTTCCTGCTGGACAGTCTTGAGCTCAGATATTGATCTTTCCTGCCTTTGGACTTGAACTGAAATGTTGGCTTGTCCTGGGTCTTGAGCCTGCTGGTCTTCAGAGAAGAGGTACACCATGCCTTCCCCTGGACTTCCATTTTGTACATTTGTCGTCTTGGGACTTGACAACCTCCATAATTGCATGAACCAATTCTTCACAATAATTCTTCTCACACATATACACATTTAAAAATCTCCTGTTGGTTCTCTTTCTCAGAACCCTAACACACTTATCCCTTTTGTGATGGGCAGACTTCAAGGTTGGCCCCAGCCCCTTCCTCCTGGTATTCTTGTCCTCATGTATCCTCTCCCCTTCCGTGTGTGTGTGTGTGTGTGTGTGTGTGTGTGTGTGTGTGTGTGTGGCGGGGGTTGTTGTGATTTACTTCTAAGCAATAGCTTACAGCAAAGGTGATGGGATGTCACCCATGACAATGCTGTACTAAATGTACATATGGGCCGTTTTAATGTTTCTATTCACTCTGTTACTGAGAATGATCCTGACACTCACTAGCTCCTCAGTAAGGAATGGTTCTCTCAGAGGATGTATGGATGCCATGTCTCCAGCTTTCTCCATGAATCTGTAATTGGAGGCCATGTAGTGCTTGTGTATGTATTGCGCACATGCATGTGTGTGCATATGTGTGTTTAGCACTGGAGTTCAGCTCAGAGCTCCATCTACACCATCCTTGTCAGCTGTCTCTGCCTTCCCTCTGTGGTTCTGGAAGCCACAGTAAGTTTCAGTCTGGGGCTCAGAGCCTAAATAAAAACAGTGCTTAAGAGTCTGCAGGGCGTGGACCACAACAGCCCGCCCTTCTCAGTTGGCAGAAAGTCTGTAGCCCCAGCAACTGTCCCAGGGGAACATTTTTCAATGAAGAAGTGAAACTCCAATTATGGCAAACAAAGAGCTGTGCCTGGTGAGATACCATAGAAGTTAACCCTGCCTGCACTGCAGAAAGAAAGGGGGCCCAGAAGCCTCCATGCCTGGCTTCTTCCACCAGTGTACAGCAGCTCTTCCAACCTAGTTCAGTTAACAGGATCTGGGTCACAAGTTGGGCACAATTGTGTTAGAAAGAAAGAGGTGGTTGGATTCAGACAGGTGACGTTGTCACTCCCAGTTTGGTCTATGAGGAGCTGTGAACTCCTGGTGTACATTTAACTTCTCTTTGCTTTGGTTTCTTTATCTGTCAACTTGGGTGGCAGGGGCCACTACCCCATTATCACAGCACTGCCACAAGCCTTGGTGATTATTAGCCTGCCTTGATCCATTACCATCTCCTCCTACTACCTCACTTGGTGCTTCCAAATTCATCTTTTTCAAATTCACTTTCTTAATGTGCTTACCTTGCTCAAAGATAGTCACTGGCTCCCCATTTCCTACTTGATAAGCACAAATTCTCTGGCATAGTTCACAAGCCCATTTGTGTGGGAGATCTGCTTTTCTTTTACCTCCTAAAACTCCATTTTGTTTTTCCTCAGGAACCTCTCTCTAAACCCCCAGCTAACAAGAAAGAAGCAGTGCAGCTTAGCCTTGTGTTTATGCCCACTGTCTCTGGACCCAGCAGGCAGAGCTCATTTCTTAACACTTCTACTTACAGGCTAGGGGATCTCAGGCAAGCTGTTTAATGACCATGTCAGAACGAATGAGTTGCCTCTATGTGAAGCACTTCTATCAGTGCCTGGTGTGCACTAAATGTGAGGCAGTGCTTGCTGCCGTTCTTGTCTCCTTGCAATGAAGTCCCTGAATGCTTTGTTTATAATGCTTATTTTTATAACTTTATGCCTAACACTCATAGATAATTGCATGCTTTTAAAAATATTCTCTCTGCAACTGTAAGCCCTTGGAACATGGGGTCGGTATCTTGTTCAGCCTCCATAGTAACCACAATAGAGACTTAATCTAAGACAGTATTCATGAGTGTCCATGATATTGGACTAACATTCAGATGACCAGCAGAAACCGCATGCTCAGCTCCACTGAGCTGTGCCAACACTTCATTTGGATTAGTCAGTCTTCTTTGTTAGCTCTGTTCCTCTATATTTGATTATAAATACTGCAAAGAAGCCCAAGTGATTTCATTAAAATGTGAAGAGTAACTAACTGACAAGCCTGGGACTGGTGTCCTGAACACGCCTGCTGACTGGCTCTTGGAAGTGCTGTGATTGGTCCCCAGGTGCAAAATGCACACCTAGGCCCAAAAGTTCCTACAGTTAACTCAGGGTCCCACAGCTGCCCATAAGTAGGTTTCTAAACTTTGTTTCTAAAAGTATTCCTCCAAATGGAGGAGAGAAACCACAGATTTTCTGCCTACATCAAGAATTATAGACACTTACAAGAAGAAGATGTTGACATTCCTACCTCGTAGAGGTTCTCAGTTTAATGTGGTTAACCAGGTCACCAGCCTCAGCCTTGTCTTTCAACCCCATCCCTCTCCTTGAGGCTCCAAGTAAGGTATGTGTCCTCTGGAAATGAAAGCCCTCTTTCTCTCACTTGAGAGTTGAAGGTTTTAGCCAGTTCCCTTAGTGAAGAGAGATAGAACTAATGCCAGAGACATACCTACCTCTTAGCTGGGATCTTTATTGGCGTTATGGCATAGCTGCATTACTTATGACATGATCAATGTGACTTATTATGTGACATATGTTCTATTTTATTTTTAACTCTATTATTTTTGACTTTTATAAAACCTACAGTGAAAGACCCCTTAAGTTGGCCTGAATCAGAACCATGTTGTGCAGCCTAAATGCTGGACTTCTGGTAAGTGTAGCTTAGGACCTGTGAGTAAGAAACCAACTGGACAATATTTATCACGACTCTTCTAGAGTTTCAATACTTTTGTTGCAGTAATTTTACTCCTAGAAACTCATCCAGTGAAAAAAGCAGAAATGTGGACAAAGACATTGTGTGTGTGTGTGTGTGTGTGTGTGTGTGTGTGTGCGCATATGTGAGTGTTTGGGGATGATCTGTTGGTTTTGATGAGTAAAAAATGGAAACAATCTATCTCACAACAGTGTGTCATTAAAATAATTACAGTGTGTTGGAAGGATAGACTATGAGGCAGCCACTGAAAACCACATTTATAATGAATGTTTGATGATGTGGGGAAAGGGTTATGATGTGGTATTTAGTGAGAAGGCAGAATGTAAAATTGTATGTGGCTCCCAATTGCAATTTTCCACATGTGCATTGTTTAAGATCTTTTTTCAAGGAATAAGCATGACTTAAAATACAATGGATCTCTGTCAATTGTTCTCAACTGGAAGTGACTTTGCCTCCAAGGGATAGCTTGCAAAGACTGGAGACATTTTTGATTGTGATGCCTTGAGGAAGAGGCTGTTCCCGGCCTCCAATGGGTAAGGACCAGGGACAAGGTCAGCCCCCATGACAAAGAATTATTCAGCCAACGTGCTATTGGTGTTGAGATTAGGACCCATGCTCTGATTCCAACTGTCTTTCTTCTCCACTCTAAACATGAAAATTTTCCTTATCTCTATTATTTTTATTAGTGGTGAGATAATCTCTTTGAACTGTTTTGAGTTTTCAAATAACTAATCAACAGTGTTTAGTACAATGTCTGATGTACAGATAGATAGATGTATACATACATGTGCATGCATGTATATTTAGTCTTTCATTGGTTGTTGGTGGGGGGAGGACTGTCACTAGGACCCTGTGGGGAAACCAAAATCCACAGACCCTTAGTATTTACATATAACCTTTGCACATACTTTTAATGATCTCTAGGTTAGCAATAATACCTAGAAGGATATAAATGCTATTATAAGTAGTTGCAATGTGTTGTTTGTAGAATAATGACAAGAAGAAAAGGTTGTATATGTTCAGTTCCAATGCAACAATTTTGGGGAATTTTTTCAATCCTCCATTGATTAAGTCTGCTGAAAACTTGTGTCCACACACACACAAAATGAGTGTGTGTGTTATCTGTGTGTATTATGACAAAAACCAAAAAATGAGTAGCTTAGAATGATTGGTTTAGAAAAAAGTTTTGTGTTTATACTTTTCTTTATATTTTTCTGTATTTACACTTCTCTATAGTCCATATTTTCTGCAAAACATACAAATTCTTTTTTGTTACCTAAACAACCTAATAGTATGTTAGCACCCTGGAGGGTTCAAGGGCATAACAGGGCCAAAAGAGGACATCTCTGTCATGTGAAGAAATGTAAAGAAATTCTGTATCCACGGAGCCATGAAACACATCACTAAAATAGAGCCTCAGGCTGCATTGCCAGAACACCGCTTCACTTCCTCAGACGCCAGACAGTCAGCATTAGTGTCATGGGTCCTGCGTGTGTACCCATCAATTTGTTTGCTGTGTTTTGCTGAGGTAGTGCCCTAGAGATTAATTATTTCCCATTGATTTTATTATGCACCAGGAAGCCTCTCCACTTACCCTTTGAACAACCCATCTCACGTCCTCGCTCCAGTGACACTCTGAGGGGCAGACAGTTCCTATTGTACTGGGTTTTCAACTTTGTTTCTATCAAACTTACCTGAGGAGCCCTTGAGGAACACACAACATCCATCCCTACTATGAGGGATTATGATCTGATCTGTCTGGGGATCATTTTTTTTAACAGCTCCAGAACTTGAAATACAGAGCCATTTTAAAAAACAACCATTTTAGTTGTAAGCATGTTATAGGATCCTTGATGTGGCCCATGACAGATGGATTGAACTTTCTTCGGGTGAAGCAGAATCAGGGTTGCTGTCATGGGTCAGGATGCCCTCAGAGCCTCCAGCTCCACCTCCTCTGCAAGGCTTGTCAGCCGTGACCCTTTCGGGAAGCCCTGACGGGTAGGAAGCTCTCAAGCTAATGCAACCCCTTGATGGCCCACAGAACATGGTGGAAACTTCTCCCACATGCCAGCCTTTCAACCTTTAAAAGGTGGGCCTCACTCACATTCCTCCTGAGTCTTCCCTGCTCCAAGCAAACACTGCTAGTTCTATAACCAAAGTTCAGCCCTGTAACTCAGTCACAATTTGCAAATAACCAGAGCAGGCTTTTTGAGGAAAAGGAAAACTAAGGTTTATTCATTTGCCAGGCAAAACATGTAGCCCAATGACTCTAGTATCAAAAATAATCTGCCTTTCTGCCCCTGAGAGAAAATACCTAGCTTTCGTGGGAGTGCTCAGGAGCACAGCTTCAGGATGTGATGGAGTGTACACCCCAAGACCAGTTGGTTAACTTAGTTCTATTTATCTCCAGGCTTTCTTGTGCCATAGCTCTGAAGTTGTATATCTTGTTTGGCAGAGGTTTATTTCTTCCTGTGGTCACAAAGAGATAAGCAGGGGAAGACTGCCAGGTTTGGTTGAAAGAATGCTAATCTTGAGCTTCCCAGCATGGGGTAGAGAAAGAGGGAGGAAAATAGGTGTGGGTTTAAATTCCTATATAATTGGCATAGCAAACTGGTCAACAATGCAAGCAAGCTGGCTGCAACTGCAAGGTTTTTATTTGGGAGTCCCATTACGGTTCTGCCCATCGTCCTCAGGGGACAAATAGGCCACTAACCCATCTTCCCAATTACATTCTTAGTACCTCTCTAGGCTAAGGAATCACTCTTGCTTTATGACCCACATGTCTCCTCTCTAGACTCTCCACACAGCACTTGTCATGTTGTTTGTGGTACCCTGTCCACCATGAACTCCTTCAGGGTCCTAGCCATGGCTCATTCATCTCTGTACTTCCAACAGCTAGCACAATGTGTGACATGCAGAGTAGTAACTTGTGTGTGTGTGTGTGTGTGTGTGTGTGTGTGTGTGTGTGAATTGCAGCAATCTAAATTAAAATTCTCTAGTTCTAATCTTGACACTCTTAGTCTGTCAGAGAGGTACCAGCTCTGCAACCTATGGCATTGCCTTGTGACACTTTAGGAAAATTTGAAAGGTTCGAAGTTCCCACGCCTAATTTGCCAACTCCTCCTAAACCCACAGGAGGGAAGTGAGAAATGGGCTTGATGTTTATGATGATAAAAATAGTCATTTAAGCCCCTACACCCTCAGGTTTTTCTCTCATAAGACTTCAGCACAGAACCTTGAACTAAAATTGATTCCTGAGCGAGGAGCCACACTCCATGCTGGATTTGTGTCTGGGCTACTGCTCTAGGACTAAAAAGTACAGTATCTGACATAAAACAATTTGGAGAAAATAGAAGAAAGGGTCAACAAACTTCTATAAATCAAGAGAAATTGCCAGGAGTGGTAATTTTCTGTGTTTTAATATTGGTTCTGCAACCTTGAAACACATTCTGTCTCTTTCTCTTTCTCTCTCTCTCCCTCTCTCTCTCTCTCTTTTAAGAACAATATATTCAATTCCAGTCTTCTCTTTCTTTATATCTGCCACTCCTTTCTCTAACACTGAGAAACCCTGGTTCCATTCCCTATACTTGACCAATCCCTACAAGTATGTCCCACTCATGCATATGTCCCCTCACTGTAACCATCCTATCTCCTGTGCTCTCCTCACTCTGCTTGGGCTTTGACCACTATCCCCTGTAGACTCTCTCCTCCACCTGCTCTGGCTCAGGTACCCCAGTGTGTTCTCTCTCCTGACCCCTGCAAGTAGAGGACTCACCATCATTGAACCGCTTAGACTTACAGAATGTGCCAAACTCATTCTGTATCTGCTCATCCTCACCTATCATTCCCTCTGCATAGAATATCCTCCCTGCCATGACCACTGACAAAATCCTCCCTTTCAATTTGAGTGTAAATGTTTTTTGGTCTGTGAAACTCTCTTGAGCACTAGGGATAGTTACAATGCTCCTTTGTCTTTTTATAGGCCTTGCTCAAGTATCATCAGACCATGGTATACCTTGGTGTCTCCAATGGCTTCTGAGTTCTTGGCAGAATAAGCTTCTTCAACATCTAAGGCATTGAAGATGTCTGATAAATGACTGAAATGTAGCCCAGCTGCAGTAGCACCAGAAAAATGAGAATGGCTGTGAATGAGAGAAGTTTAGCTTCATGTATGTTCTAAGCACTCACAGATCACGCCCTACCCCCTGTCTTATGAGTTCAGCTCTTGTGCCATGCAGTCAGACCCACTCCTACCCGCTGCTTCATTGCTGTAGGAGTCTAAGAAATTCAAGATCAGTTTACTTCTTAGTTGTTTCTCAGAATCAGGCTACATTCTCTGGTGTCCACAATGTAGCTTTTGTCCCTTTAAGCAATTGGGAATAGTTCAATTTTCACAGTTAAATGAATATGAACCTTTGAAATTCATAAAACAAATGGAATGAAAATTTAGCCCATCAGATTTGGCAACTTTACAAACTGACCTTACCCTTCCAGCTTGAGCAGAGAATGGGAGACTCTGTGATATATTTAATACTCATGAGAACCCCTGGAAGGTTGGAAAGGGAGCCCAAAGAGAAGGGTTTATGAAGAAAGAAGAGGTGAACTAGACCCCATTCTGCCCTCTGAGCTTAGCATGCCAGGGAGACACACTGGGTGTAGTAGGGAGCTAGGCTGCACTTTCCCATGGCACAAGCTAAAGAAAGAGACTGGGTTTCAGTATTCAAGATTTCCTGAAAGATAAGATTGAAATTCCCTTTCCCTTACCTTACTCCCACCCACTCATGGAAATAAGCCACCATCCGATCTCTCTGCAGTCCTGTGGGGCTTCCCACCTTCATGCCTCATTTGGGTTTCTCTCTACTTTAATCAAATAACCTGTCTTTCATGTTTCTGGCCAGCTGACCCAATAAAATGGAGATGTTTGACCTAAGACTAAGGCTTTTGAACCTGGTCCCCCACTTGACAGCCCTAACTCAGCTCCGGCTTTCTCATTGGATGGATGACTTAGCAAGTCAGCTATCTTCTCATTTATAAAATGGAGACAGACCATCCTAAGAATCAAAAGAAATAATGAATATAAGCATTTGTACGTTGTCAAGTGTTGAAGAATTTGCTATTGTAATTGTTGTTATTATAAGAACTCAATGGTACTTGTTAAAATGGATTTCTTGGTGGTTTGGATAGTAAAAAACTGCAGAAATTACTTGAGAGATGTGTAGAGCCTCTTTGGATGAATCACAGAATCACACAAGTGGGAAAGACTGCAGTGGTAATTGAATCCTCCACCATAAGCCACAGCTTCCTGACTAAAACCAGTATGTTGGTGTTCAGACAGCGCCTGTCAATCTTGTGGACATGGAGAGCCTAAAGAAAGGTGAGAATAATCCAGGCTGATCCAGATGACTTGTAGATGAGGAACAGTTTGCCCAGGTTGTAGAATTAGAGAAGGTAGAAGTGCAACTGATAATAACAGCATATATATTATACTGTAATAACAAGCTCACAGGGAAATGCCATTCAGGCATCGCCTCATTTTGGCTCAGTTACTCAGGATGGACGTTATCCAGCTCATCACAGTTTGAAAACAGACTTCAGGGAATCTTTAAAAAAAAAAACTGTTAAAGTTATTTTTCCCATCCAGAAATCGAGATCTAAATGCTCTACTGATTTTCTTGGTTTTATATGGTGGGGGTCTTATTAAAGATTTCCTTTGAAACAAAGGGTTCTGATAGTGACAAGCGCAGTAAAAATTACCTAACTAGAAGACATGCTAAATGCTAAGGGGAGTAAGGATAAAATTCACGTGGGTGGGTTTGTGTGTATGAATGGAGGGCTGGACGGCATTAGAATGGGAACAGGGGAGAAGCAAATTCTAATATTTTCCAAGAACCTCATGGGTTAATGTGTCACCTGTGGGAAATAATGCTTCCTGATTCCCCCAGCATCCACCAGGAAGTTTTTTTCCCTATCACCCTCTGCTACTAAAAATCCCCCTGGAGGCTTAGCAGCTGAGTCATCTCCAGAACACAAGGCTCTATTCTTTGAATAGATTGATCCAACCCCTGGTGGTAGCTATGAGCAGAGGTTAGTCTCGGTGCTCCTTAGGATAACGCCATTGAAGTGTTTTTATGAGGAAACATGTCAGGGACTCCTTTTATTATTTTTCTGCTAAGGGCAAAAAAGGATAGAGCTGTGGATAATTGCAGCCAGTGGGATTCCAACATTTTTTGTTGAAGAAAGGCTTAAGATAATGCTTTTTAAATTACTTTGTCCTGTGACCTACAGTAAAAATACATTTTACTTTATGCCCCAATATGCACAGGTACACAGGTATAAAACATAGATAAATATAGTACACAATAATATTTACCCTTACTGTGTGCAGTTCTCTCTTCTTCCCTTTTCTTCTCTTCTCTCCCCCTTCCCACCCCTCCCCTCTTCTCTTCTCTCCTCTTTTCTTTCTCTCATCTCCTCTCTTCACCTCCCCTTCCTTTTCATTTTCTTCTATTCCATTCTATATTATTTAAAATAATTTAGAAAGTATTTTTAAATAGTATGGAAAGTACCCACTAAGTTGATTATAACTTAATATTTTATAGTTTTAAAACACTGACTTTGGACAACAGTGTAGAAGGTGGTGGCTAGAGGAGTTATCTCAAAGCTGGATTTATACTGTGTGATCATAGACTGAGAGTGTCAACTGTGTATACCAATGAAGGGGAGAGTTGGAGATTATGTGGGAGCTCTTCACTACCCAATGGCTCCAACCACCACCTCCCAGGAGTGTCACCAGGTAGCATAATAAGAAGGTGAGGGGCTTCCCCTCTTGTTCTAGGAGTAGCTCGGTATTGAGGGGAAGATGTGGCTTGGAGCAGTTGAGTGAGTTTAGTACACGGGCAAGGGAAAAGCACACAAGCTTGAGAGAGAGAGAGAGGGACTTGAATGTACTGTGGAACTGGGTGCCCGGGGAGGGAGGCAGAGGTAGAGAAGCCAGGAAGAGGAGCTTCCAGGTAAGCCATGTTGATTTTGAATGTATCTTCTCTGCCTCCTTTGTGACAGTCATCTAAAGGAATCAAGGATATATCATTCCAAGATATGTCAAACTGGTAGGTAGTTATTTCAAGCCAAAATGAACCAACAAGCAGTAAGAAGAGGCCATTTGACTTGTCTATTCTTACATACAGAGAAATATCAAGATTCCTTTGCAAGATATTTTCCCCCATTCCATGGTAAGAAACTTGCTGTCATCTCCAGAAAATGGTATTGGGCCTGCAATGAACCTGAATAAGCAAACATTCTGAGTCATCTTTATCTTCTGGTAGCTTCATAGTCTGTTTATCTCTTAATGATTCCCTAGCATTTACTCTCCTACTCCAGACACCGCTTGGTATAGTATTTCATCACAAACTTTAAAAGTATAACAGCATCTTGCTTTTACTTCTTCTTCAGAGCCCTATGTATACATAAAATTGATGAAACTTGCATGCTTTTCTCTTATTAATCTGTCTTGTGTTAATTTGGTTCCTAGACCCAGCCAGGGGGTCCACATAAGAACTGAGGTAGTGGGATGAGGGCATCACTTCCTCTCCTCTCCTCACCTGCAGGGTGATCATATTACTGAGTACATATAGAAGTTATTTGTTAGTTGCCAAGAGTTGGTCTAAGCACTTTACAGATGATTGATAGATAGATATAGATATAGATATCTATACAAAACCCCACAACAATGCTAGTGTGTAGGATTTATTAAGTAAATTGCCCACAATTGCCAATCCAGACTTGATCTCCATGTGTTAGCTCAAAAGCCCCACTCCCCACTGCTCTGTGTTGGATCTCATAGAGCAGCCCTGTGCCCAGTATGCTAGCTGACATGGGTCCAGGTGTGGGCCAGTGGAGTGATATATAGGCTTTCTATTCCTGGTGAATGTTCTCTTGGAGTATAAGGTGCAAATCAGAAATTGGTAAAATGTAGGCTCCAGAGCTAGAGGACAGGCATAATGTTGGAAAGCTATAGAAATTCTATCAGCCATCTGAAACTTTATTCTGTAGGGTAGAGGTTTCTGAAACACCAATCCTAAAGTACAGGACCAAATATTATAGGCTCCTGCTATGTCAATTAGTCAACACTTACGGATTGGGGTAGGGGCCCTAGCCTCAGCATTCCCCACAGCTATTTCACAGTGTTTTGACCCTGAGCATCTCACTTTAGACTTTTAGCAGTACATAGTGAGGGAAATATGACTGCAAGCAACCAGTAGGCCTAAAGTAGAGGCAGTGGCAGGACTAGGCTTGCATTGTAGAAGATCGTCCTGGTTTGAGAATGGGAAATAGATGGATGGGAGGCAAGGTGGAGGTATAAGAATGGTGCTTAGAAGCAAATATACCAATTCTGAGTCCTTGCAGGAGGAATCATGAGCTGAAATAAATTAAGAACTATTTACAGGCATGATTGGTAGACTTTTCTGACTGAATGTGACAGGTGAAGGATAGGAATGGGTAAAAGTGACTTCCAGATTTCTAAGCTCATACCACCTGAGTTAGATGACAGTGGGAGAGGTGATGAAGGAACAGAATATGAGGAGGTAATGGAACGTTCCATTAGAGCTGCCCAGCAGGGAGGTGGACATACAGGGGTCTGAAGAGATGGGTCAGCAGACATAGATCAGGGACTCATCAGCATGCCAGTGGTAGTTAACAATACAAAGAGACCCCATCATCTAGAGAAAGATCTAAAAAAACAGGGTCCTCTAAAACCCCAGCCTTTATTGGGTAAGCTGAGGAAGGTGAGGGTAGAGAAAGGACAAGGAATACCCAGAGTTGCAAAATTTAACTGGGAGAATTATGTCAGCAAAGCTAAGGGAACTGAGGTGAAGAAACAGGAACTGGCAGACTGAAAGCCTTTTAGGGTTCATTCCACTACACCTTAATAGACTGGGTTCCTGAACGTCTCACAGTAGGACATCTCTTATTGAGAAAACATGCAGACAGAGGCAAACTTGAGCTGCAAGAACAAGGTCATGAACAAAGTTTTGATTTCACAGATTTTATTTTAGTATTTTCCAATGAAATAGCAACAGCTTTATGTGAAATAATTTGCATATTTTATTCGTAGCAGTAATGTTAACTAAGACTTGCTGAGTTCTTTTCCAGGAACAGTACCAAATAATCCTATAAGGAAAATGCCATTTTTGTAAAGACACATACACACACACAACACATACATACACACCCCAGAGTGCGTGTGGAAGAGTTTAGTGCCCAAGGCTTGGTCATTAGTAAGTGTAAGAGTCAGAAATCCATCCAGCAAGCCTGGACCATTAGCCAGTGCACCAAACAACATCACACACACTGTGTCATAAATATCTAGATACAAATTCCTTTGCCACTAGAGAGTCTGCAGGACATAGCTCTATCAGAGTCTTAGTACTTATGCATTCTGCTGGCTCTTTGCAGAGAACACACCGCTAAGAACTCATTCAGCTTTCTGGTTTTCTGACTAATTGCTCAGGACCTTTTGATCTTTACATTCATGGTTGTCTATCTCTCATGCTAAAATGTCTCCAGGAATGCCTTGAAATTTGCATAAACTCAATCGAAATGCTTAGGTAAGTAGAAGATAATCTGCATATGCTACAATTATGTAGGAGACACATTTGTGGGTGGGGAGGGATTGCAACATGTTCTAATTTTCGAATGGAATTGTTGGTGCGTGTTGTGGGAAGGAATCAGCCAGTGGTAGCATCAGAAGGTGAGGACAATGACATTCGGGGACTGTCATTTTCCTGGAAACTGCACATGGGTTACCGCCTCTCTTCCAACGTGAGCATTGTCAGAAAGCAAACGTGACAGGACTATTCCTGTTGCTGACTCGCAGGCAGGCCCTCCTCCGATCCCTCTTTGGGTTGATAAGAAACGAGGGAGCAGACCTTTTGATGACATCATTTAGAAATGGAGGAACGATTGTGTCCCTTTACGATGTCTGTCAGCTTGAAAGAGCTATGAATCACAGCAAAATGGCATTTTATATTTAGCAATTCATTTCCTGTTCAGATCAAGGTGACAATCTTGCACAAAATAGCTCCCCGTGACTTACAGCAGCTTTTTAAGATGTTGTAGCAAAGTTTGACGAATCATTATTGACTGAGCTGTGAGGGTGTACACAGCTATTAATAAGATATGTAGTCTTCATCTGCTTCAGAGAGTAATTATTATTTCTTTCCCTAGGCTTACTTCTTACAAGAGAGGAAGATGTGTTTCAGATTTGACAGAGCCCTCATGAGCCGTGTCAAAAGCAATGTTTCTAGACTTTACCACATACAGAAATCTTGCGATGGATTCTATATTTAAGACTAAAGTGCAACATGCATAACAGTAGACATGAAGTAGGATGATAAAATATTTGTATTGTTAGTGTATCAATAATTCATTAACATTAAAATTTGTGTAATAGAACTTATAAAAGGCTGGAGGGAGGTCCAGGGTATCTCTATTTTCATTTCCTGTGGCTGGAGCTTGGATTTTATGCTTTCAGCTCTTATGGTTGGTTGAGTGAAATCTCACCTCTGTATTTAATTAGGTAATTTACTTTTTACAACTGATGTTTTTTCAGAAATCATCTAAGGCATTGGGGTATGGAGCTGAATAAGGCCTGGTCCCTGGCTCAGAGTGTGCTCAAAGACCCCTGGGGAGTGTAAGATAGTCACAACTCCTTTTTGATTTTATAGAGATTTAAGCAGGCATGTGGACCACAAAGAAAACACTCAGTAATTTTGTGTATATGTAGATCCAATGTCAGAGACTGGCAAATATTTAATTTTCTGTGTAGCACAGGCATTAAAGCATAAGACCTGGACTTGAGTCTTAGGTCAGAAACTTTGGATATGGTGTTTACTTTTGTGACCCTCAGTTTTCTGATCTGTAAAATGGGACTGGGATAGCACTCACTCTCCCAGCAGTAATGGGAGGACTAAATGAGACTATGCACGTGCAACACTTAGTAGTGTGGTTTTTTTTTTTTATAAATTTTCATTAGGACATATTTGTTATATGGGAGCATTCATTGTGACAATTCCTATTAGACTTACATTGCACATTAGTTGCATTGCCCCCATTGTCTGTCCTAGTAGTGTTTTGAGGAAAATATGTTTAGTGCTGCTATAACAGCATGGCACAAACTGGGTAGTTTGTAAAGAATGAAATTTATTTCAGCACAGATTTGAAGGCTCAGAAGTCCCAGGTCAAGGTGTTGGTATCTTGCTGCATCATCCCATGATGTAAGATGGAAAGACAAGAAAAAGAGAAAGTGTTTTGTCTCCATCCCAGTCCTTTCCTCTCTTAGAGTGCACCTGCTCCAGTGACAACACACCCATCAATGCCAAGATATTGGCAACAGTCCATTCCTGAAAGAAGTTACAGATCTCAGCCTTGTTCCTTTGCATGAGTGATCAAAAGTAGAAAGCATGAAACAGAAGAAAATAAAATGAGGTTGAAAAGCAGACACTAAGTACTATGGAATCCAGCTTTACCTGGTTGAGCATGACAGACTGCAATCCCAAAGTGTCTTTGCTTAGCTCACTTACAAGGCCATGAGCCGGGGAGGACTCGAACCCAGGTCTCTGGATAGCTAGGGTAGATGTCTTTCCAAAAATCTCTTCATAAATAAGCCAGACATGCAGCCAAGGGCCAGAGTTATTTCTTCAGCTTTGTGTCACTTGTTCATTCATTCAGCTGGGACCTAAGAATTGGGTGAGCAATAAATATGCTTCTGTGGCCTGCTTCTGTGTCCAGACACTATGGTTCTATGGGAGAATGTGTTGGGTCTTTATTTTTATTTTCTCTTCCTGAAGGTCATCATTCATTTATTCATTCTGCAGTAGATATTTTTAAGTACCTCTTCATACCAAGCAAGACAGCAGCCTCTATGGATGCCAGATGGAATCAAAGGGACTTTTACCCTCATACACCTTAGAGTCCAATGAAGAAAGAAGCTCAGCAGGTGACACAGAAACATGCCATTACAAATGGAAAAGGAAGATGAGGGAGAAAGCCTGCATCTGCTGTGAGGAGACACCAGGGGCAAGCTGCATGTCCCCTCCGCAGAGGGAAATTCAGAGGAATGAGCCAAGCTCACCTCTGCCCTCACTGTGTCCCTCAGCATTCCTACCAGTGTGTGCAGACTGACTGCAGGGCCTGTGCTGAGCACTCAGGGACTAGCTAATCCCCAGAAACTTCTGAGTGGCAGGAGTCACCAGGCTGAATGGCACAGTTCAAATGACTCCTCAGTCATTGAGCAGATACACATGTGCTATTTAGCACCTGTGTGAAAACCAGCTGTAGGAAGGCGGGATGGCTCTTGGGCAGGAAAGTTCTGCTTCCTGTTGGTCCTTTAGGGAGATCGTGCAGGGATGGGCTGGTGGAGGGCATGCCAGAGCCCCATGAAAGAAAGTCACAGCTTGGAGAGGTGATGTCTCAACAGCTCAGAGTACTCTATCCTGTTGGTCACCCAGTAGCATGTCCTGACCCATCTCCCAGACCTGAACCCAAGGCATGGTGAAATTTACCTTCACATCTATGTCCCTGGGGGGAGGAAGTTAATATGCACTGAGTAGCATCTGTGATCACCATCGTTTGCATCTCCCCAATAACTACAGAATTGCTGAAGGCAAAGACTTTGGCATTGCTACACCTTCCTTGGTTTTTGCACTAAGGCAGTGTGCAAAATTTCACACTTAACTGAGGAGCAAATGAAGGTCAGACCTTGCTATATGAAGAGTAAATAGTAGAAATGTGTTTTAACTCAGAGCTCACTCCAAATCAGATGCTCTAAACCCTGCAACCACGTCCTCCCCCACATAATGTCTTTCCAGCCCCCAGGAGCACTGTGTCTGGTAGTACTGACTAGCCATAACAGTGACAACAGCAGGAGCAGTAACAACTACAGCTGAAGTCACAGCAATAGTAGCAACACGCGTGACAATAACAGCAGCAGCTGCAACCCCTGAGCTCCTGGGGGTCGGCACTGCACTCTCTATGCAATGTAGAGTTCACTCCTTTAATTTCAGGACACTACTTAAAGTAGTGCCCTGTGGATTACAGAGGTGAAGTAACTCATCTGAAATCACACAGCTGATCAGTAGTGCTGGTTTTCTGCATTTCTTCCTCAAGTTCTTCCCCCTGGACCTCTCCGTTTTCCAAGGCCATGCCCCTTGTCTTTCTCCCTCTCTGACAGTCTCTGGAGAGAGTATTGCTCTCAGCTCTTATTGTCATCTTTCTCTTTCTTTGCCTGGTTTTCCTTCCTTTCCTATTCTGTGTCTCCCTTTGGTCTCACACAATCATTCACAGATTCATGTAACAGATGTTCATTTAGCATCATTATGGGTGGAGCACTCCAGTGATCCATGGCACTGCTATGTTGTACATATCAGGAAAGACAACTACTGATCAATGGTCAGCACCTTCTCCCACTTCCCAGCTCAGAACACCTGCTTCCTTCCATCCATGTGGAGTAAGGGTAGAACCTCAGTCACACACATCCGGATTTGCACTTTGGTGGCCTCACTCATAATTGTACCCATGGGAAAGGCCCCTCATTCTCTTGAAGTCTTCTTTCCTCAACTCTGTGTGCACAGGGTTTGGTTATTGTGGGCATGTTAAAAAACTTAAGTCACTGCAGGACTTGATGGCTCACGCCTGTGATCCTAGCTACTTGGGAGGCTGAGATTCAGAGGATTGCAGTTCAGCACCTGCTCTGGCAAAGGGTTTTTGAGATCCCATCTTAACCAGTGACTGGGTGTGGTGGCATACCTGTCATCCCAAGATGCATGGGAGACTGAGATTGTGAAGATCATGCTTCCAGGCCAGCCCAGGGGAAGATAAAGTTTGTGAGACACCATCTCCACGGAAAAAAGCTGAGCCTGAGTGTGGTAGTGTGGGCTTGTCATACCAGTAATAGAGGAGAGTGGGAAATAGGAAGATAGTGGTCCATGCCAACCTAGGCAAAAACTAAGGTTCTCTCTCCAAAATAACCAGAGCACAAAGGGCTTGCAGGCTTGGCTCAAGCAGTAAGAGAGCCTGCCTTGCAAGCACAAAGCCCTGACTGAATGCAAGCCTTAGTACTGCCTAAACAAAAAAAATTGAGTCTTCATCCCATCCCTTCACCTCCACTCTATCTGAAGGCAGTGATCACTGAATACTTGTCCATGTTTTGGGCCTAAATATTTTTTAAAAGACAGTTATATTTTACCTTTCAACATCTTATTCTTTATGGAAAAGAGTATATCCATGTCTCCATGTGGCTCAGCCCTGCATGAATCATAGTTAAGGAAGCTCAGTACAGACATCAAATGTCACTTCCTATAAGCCATTTCAAACTTCTCTCATGAACTTTAAGGAGCTGACTGAGATCCAATCTGTATTGCACATGGACCTTTCACAGTCTTCTTCCGTGAACTCCTGTTCATTCAGATTTGGCACCTACTCCAAGTCCCTCTCACATCACTTCCCCAACACTTTCAGGCCACGCATTTCATCCTTCCCTCATCCAGCCTCATTTTCCCCTATGACCAAGGTATCTCCCCTTTCCTCTCATCTCTCATGCCAGGATTTTCCTTTTTGTTCTTCTGACTGGTCATCAAAACTATGTTATAACCAATCTGGCAAGTATGCACCTTTTAATAAGAAAAACATTGAGCTCAAGAGTAAAAACAAGGAGCTCATGCATTGGAAAAATCCTGTCATGCTTGTAACACTAATACAATGCACATGTTGATCATTACGTCTAACAGCGAAGAACTACCAAGAGAACGTCACTTTCCATTTGATGTCCTTCAAAACTGAGAAACTTCCTGCAAAGTTAAGTGTGCTGCCTGCAAAGTTACTGAGCTGCCTCCGTTTCCTCCTTCCCCTTTTCAGCAGAACCTTCTGAGCCCATCTGAGCTGCAGGATGGAAGCTGTTCTCTGCCTCTGGAGATGAAGGATAAAGCACATGACCTCAGCTGCAACCCTGGGGCAAAGGAAATGCTGGAGAGAAAGCAGAAAATCCTAAGAAATGGGTGGGGACTCCTCACCCTACTCCTGCTCACGTTTCCTCTTGACTCCCTGCCCAGAACTTTGCTTATTTTTCAAGTCAGTCTAAGTAAGAAGCCCACGGAAGTGTCAAGAGTGATTAACGTTCTGATTTGGGTGATCTAACTTTCTACTTGACAAATGTGTACATTCCATATTTCTAACTCTAAGCATTTGGATTTTTGAAAATAAAACCAGAAGAAATATTCATAGGAAAGAAGCGATTGCTAGCCAGAGCTTTCTTCAGGGCCTTTCAGCTTGGAAATGCCTCTGTGGAAGGGTGGGGCTGGTCGCTGACCTCACCTTGGCTGCTTACAGGGAACTGACATCGCTGTTAAATTTGAAACTCTTCCAGACTCCAACAAGAAAAGATGGTCTCCACCAAGAAATTCCCTGGAACTGGAAATGGCCACAGGCATTAGTTTTCTTTGGACTAAAAGTCTAGAGAGAATCCATTTGTCTTAGAATTCGGTCAGATTGGAGGATAAGAAGACAGTGCTGGCAGAAGGTCCCTGTGGGGTATATTGCCCTGTGGGTCTCAGACTTGAGTGAAAAGAAAACAACAAGGCACAGGTTCTGGGACAACGGCCCTGGATTGGAGAGGAATAGGGACGGAGTTTGGTGGGGTCTGTCACTAGACTGTCTGCAGATCTCCAGCTCAACCCTGGGCCTTCCTGCCTGAGTCACAGTGAGGGGACTCTCTAAAAGGCACCGGGAGCACAAAGAAGCTGTGTCTTAGAGTTTGGGGGCACAATAGCAGGTCTGGGAATACCACGCACATATATAGAGGGCACCATGGTGGCACCTCAGCTACCAGCTAGTCAGGAGATGGCACCCTCCCACTGGTCTTTGGTAGATTTCAGCAATGAGATCCCAGATATCAAGAATGCAAAGCCACAGCAGGAAAGGTCACTGACAGGCCTGGTCAGATGAACCCACAGGTGATCTGCTGTCAGCAGGCCCTATATGTAACTGGAAATCCCTGGCCATGAAGCTGTTGGAAGTCCTAACTGGATAGGCTCTTTCCCTCTCCAGCTTCAAAAGTCTCAGGGTTACCTCTGTTGAAACTGCAAAGACATATCATCCTCCATATAAGAATATTAGGAACCATTTGTTTCTTTTTTCTGCTCAGATTTCTGTGTCCTGAGAGAAACTAGTCCTCACTCCCCGACTGTGGCCTCAGTGGATCCCCAGGCTCCTCTAAGTGGAGGACAGGGAACAAAATCCAGGGCTGGGCAGAACTACAAGCTTTGAACAGAAAGCCACATAAACAGGGCTGAGCAGGACTTTTCTGTGAAGAACACTGTATAAATTCTGGGAAGTAAATAATTTTTTTTGAGGGTAACAAGCTATAAAAACATAGGTGTGGGACAGGCAGAGGTATCTTCTCTATTACTATTGCAGAAAGTCCAATGGAGAATAAAGTTAACCCAAGGAAAGGGCAAAACAAGGTTAGAAGCACAGAGATGGACACATCAGCTGAGTTGCTAGACATGGATATGCCCACAGTCAGTTTCTACCTTGGGCTGCCTTCTGTTTTAAGTCTAAACTCTCCTCCCTCCTTCCCTTCCTTCTAAATTTGCTCTGAGTTCTCTTAAAGCACTCTGCTTAATTGAGAAACCAATGTGTGGGTGTGTCAAGCCCCATCCTATGGATTTTCCCCAAGGTGGGGGGTCAGGTGTGAAGAGTCCTCAGCATCCAGTTACCTGGCCTTTCGTCATCTTCAGTAGTAACTGAGTAGACAGGTAAACTTTCACATGTGTCTCTTGAACTCCAGCCCCTGGACCTTCTGAGACAAGGACTCAGAGGACCTGGTAGCCCAAACTACCATGCTAGGAAGTATTTTCTTCCCCTATGACCTTCATTACTAGACTGTGGAGGACAAGCTTCCACCCATGCCAGTCCTTTTGAAAGAAGGAAAGAAATGGTGGGCATTTTACTCCTGCCTCTGGACAGCTATCCCAGATCACCAAGAACCAGGTTTACGAGTCACAAATTTGTAAAAGTTCAGTTCCTTACCCCAAGAAAGCTAGTGAAGCTGGGAAATGCAACTGGGAAAAAGATGATGACCCAGAAGGAGTTGGAAAATTGGGGAAACTGAACCCAATTTCCTCCTGATACACCCTCTCTGTGTCCTCTAATTTGCAACCTGGAGGTAGGCCCAGAGGACAGAGATCTGATTAGCACTGAGCCGGCCCCCCATGGAACTCTTGAAGCTAAGGAGTCCTGGAGTTGGGGAGGGACTCTGAGACCCACTAATAAGCAATCAAAACTCTAGGGAGTGGCCACATCCACGGGCTCTGATCAAAAGCTCTTGTCTGACTACTAGCCAGTGGTGTTTCTAGAAGTTGAATCAAGCAGCAATGACTGAGATTTTGGGAGAGATGCATGGCATAAAAAGCATCAGTTCCGGCATATGTGGACAACTGGTTGCACAACACCCCAGCCCACTGAGACAGCAGGATACAGGTTGCCAAGTGACTGCAACTGCCCTGAGGTGGAACCCTTCCCAGGCTGTCTCAAATTGGCCGGAGAGGAGAGTGAAGAAAAGGCAGTCCCTCAGAGGACAGATGGGACAGGTGGACTCACCAGGAAACTCCCTGACTTGCCCACCAGAAGGCTGTACCAACACCAACCACATCCCTGTTCTCTTTAAACAAAGGAGAGACTTGGCTTATTCTTCTTTTCCTACTTCTTCTCTGCTTTTGTGTACTGGCTGTGTCAAGAAGAGTTAAAATTATTATGAAAATGCAGGTAACATGCACCTGAGAGTGTTCTTTACTGAGGAGTTCAGTAAAGAAATGTGGCATGGGACCTGGTGTAGTAACTGAAAGCATTTTTGTGTTGTCTCTTTATAGGGTAGAAATGGGTACATTTTCATTTTGACAAGGCACAGTTCCCTTTCTAAAGAAAGGAGTATTTCTAGACATTGTGAAGATCTCAGAAATGTACAGGCAGCCAAGAGATGGAGTGTGGTGGCAAGACCTCTTCCATTTTCTATTTTCTTCAGGTCTACTCTTCTACCTCCTCGTTCCATGTGTTCACACTGAGGTTGTCAATCACAACACCCACCCTCATTAGTTATAGTCTTTCAGTTATCAATAGCTTTGTACAAGATGATGCCAAAATTTAAGTGGCTTGAAACAATTGTTTATTCCATCCCATCATTTGGGGGCCAGTTGTACTCAGCCTGGCTCTCCCACTGGTGTCAGTGAAGGGTGTGGCTGCTGTGAGTTGGTCAGGGACTTGGAGGCCCAGAATGGCTCCAAGAGAGTGAAAGGGAACCTGTAAGGGCTTTTAAGAAACCAAAAACCACACAGCATCACTTCCACCACATTCTGATAGCCAAATACTTCAGCAGTTAGCTCATATTCAAGGAAAGGGGACAACTGCTCTCCCTCTTGATGAGAAGAGCAGTGTCCATAGACAAGGAAGAGAGAAATACTGGCAGACTCTCTTGATGATCTGCAAAACTTCACCCTCTGGCTACAAAGAACCACATCTCTAGTGTATGTAAAAACCCCTCAGGCCTGCCAAGATCCCTAAACTCTCATCCAATCCTGGCATCAGGCTGAGACTACAAATCCAAAATATCATCTAATCTGGTCCAGATGCAGATTAAGTTTCTGGGGCACAATTCAAAACTCCCCTGATACAGCTCCCAGTTGTCCAGACTCCCGAGAGCTACAGAGTCAAATGGTCTCCCACCCCTGAGTTCAACATACAGTGATGGGCATGTGACACTGCTGTTCATAAAGGAGAAAGGGAGAAATAAGGAAGTACTCAGAAACTTAGCCAGGCATGTGCAACCTGTGCTCCAAAGTAATAACCAGCAGTTTGCATTTGGTTTATGGTTCTGTGGATTGTTCTGCTCCATGGGCTATGGATGGCATCTCTCATTTGGCTGCAAGGCTGTCCTGTTGCTTCCCCCAGATTCCTGTGACCAGCACATCAAGGTATGGAGGTATGGTACCTTGGGAACTACTTGTCTACTTTGGTTGAGGTAGCAGGTCCATGGAAACATGCCAGAGTTGATTGACTTCTTCACCCTCAACTGGCCACAGGGCATCATTCCAACATGCAGGAAGAGGAACCCAAATCCCGTGATGCTCAGCTCCATGTGGTTGGGCAGGGACCCTGGACACCAGCTCTAGTGTCTCCAGGGAACACTCTGAGTCTGCTCTGAACTTGGGGACACCCTCTCTTCCTCCTCCCAAACTTGTTGGGTCATCTAAAGGCACTCCTCAGGAATGTGTCACAAAATACAAATTGTGAGATTTTTCTGATTTTGCTGATATAAGTTAGATACTCTGACATTTGTACTTTAAACTGGATTTGCACAAGCTAAAGATGAGTGGTAAAAATCCATGCCGATAACTTAACATTAAATATCAAATTTTTTAAATGTCATAAATTTAGAGAGAATGCATGAACAAAAGGGAGCATGCTCTATATATTGATATATTTAATAGCTTTTTTCTTGTTTTTGTCTTTGTTTTTAACTGGGCCCTGAAGATTCTGTAATCAACTCTGTATGGCTACAATCATCTTGGAGACATCCAATTTGGTTTCACTCCCATGTCTGGGACCTCAGGAAAGAGTTAGATGTGATTGAGACTACCTGGGTTTCTCTCTTATGTGGTCTTTCATCATTAGCATTGCAGCCCAAGCTCTTTTACAGGGTATCTTGCTCCCAGGAGGATGGAAGTAGAAAATGACAGAGTTCTGAGAGCCTGGAGTCATTGCCACTGTATTATTGCACTGGTCACACCATGTTGCAGGGATGTCCCGGATTTAAGAGAAGGGATCCAGACACCCCTCTGAAGGGGAGAAGTAGCATATGTAGCTGAGGAAGAGAGGGATTGGGCTCAGCCATACTGCAGAAGAACATTCTGGTGATTGCAGTTAAGCTATAATCATCATGTTTGACAGCAGAAAGTGGACCTCAGGTGGACACAAGGCTCAAGTAAGCTTGCTCACGCCACGCTATCATCTAGCATTTGGACTTTAGAAGGGAGAAAATCCCTCTTCTCATTAGATTGCAATTGCATGGGTTTAGGTTTAGGAACACCCTCAGCCATTCTCCTTTGATGTGGAGAGACCCAGATTATCAAAGGGAACAGCCAGAGAAACACGGTTCTCTAACCATCTGTGGGAGACCTGGATATTCTTGTGCATATGACCAACTGACTCTTGATGTCCACAATGTGTGAGCCAGTACTATTGTTACATTAAAGTCACCTTGAATTTGCTTTCTGTCACAACCAAAATACTCAGGACTACAGCCAGACACAAGACTGATTGTAAGCATCATTTTATGTCTTTCTCTTTTTTATTTCTTTCTTTTATTTTAACATTTTTACATTTACTTACATCTGTATACATTGTTTGGACCATCTCCTCACTCCTGCTGTCCCCTCCCGCCCCCCTGCTTCTGGGCAGAACCTGTTCTGCCCTCTTGTTCTCTGATTTTGTTGAAGAGAAAACATTGGAGATAATAAGAAAGACATAGCATTTTTGCTAGTTATACAGAGAGATTCCTAGCTTTGTTTCCATGCACTTATGTATTGCAGCCTACATTGGTTCATTTCTACTAGACCTCTTCACTACTTCCTAGTCCCCTTCCCATAGTGACCTCTGCCATTTTAAGATTACTTTATTCGCTCCTCTACAGTGGGCACATCAACCACATTCAAGTTTTAGGTTTCTTTCCCTTTCCCTATTCCTTCTGTGCACATTCTCTCCTTAGTGTGTGACCCATGGCCAATAATATTTATTTTAGGTCTATAATCTGCATATGAGGGAGAACATGCAGTTTTTGGCCTTCTGAGCCTGGCTAACTTCACTTAAGATGATATTCTCCAGTTCCATCCATTTACTTGCACATGACAAAATATCATTCTTCTTTGTGGGTGAGTAAAATTCCATTGTGTATAAATACCACATTTTCTTAATCCATTTGTTGGTAGTAGTGGGGCATCTTCACTATTTCCATATTTCCATAGCTTGGCTATTGTGTAAATAGCACTGCAATAAACATGGGTGTGCAGGTGCCTTTGTAATAACTTGAATTGTATTCCTTTTGGTATATTCCCTAGGAGTGGGATTGCTGGATCATATGGCAGATCTATGTTTAGTTTTTTAAGAAGCCTCCATATTGTTTTCCAAAGTGGTTGTACTAGCTTACATTCCCACCAGCAGCATGTGAAGATTCCTTTTTCCCCACATCCTCACCAACACCTGTTGTTGGTGGTGTTTTTGATGATAGCTGTTCTAACAGGAGTTGGGTGGAATCTTAGTGTGGTTTTGATTTGCATTTCCTTTATGGCCAGGGATGGTGTCATGTGTTTTTTGGCTGTTTGTATTTCTTCCTTTGAAAAAGTTCTGTTTAGTTCAGTTGCCAATTTCATTACTGGTTCATTGATTTTGGGGGAGTTTAGTTTTTTGAGCTCCCTGTATATTCTGGTTATCAGTCCTTTGTCTGATGTATAGCTAGCAAAGATTTTCTCCCATTCTGTGGGTGGTCTCTTCAGTTTAGAGACCTTTTTTTTTGTGTGTGCAGAAGCTTTTTAATTTCATGTAGTCCCATTTGTCCACCTTTTTTCTTAGGTGTGCTGCTAGCATTTTGCTGACGAAGTCTTTGCCTGTACCTATTGTTTCCAGGGTATTCCCTGCTCTTCCATGTACTAACCGTAAGGTTTTGGGTTTGATATTAAGGTCCTTAATCCACATTGAGTTGATACTAGTACAGAGTGACAGGCATGGGTCTAGTCTCAGTTTTCTGCAGGCAGATAACCACTTTTCCCAGCAGCCTTTATTGAAGAGTCTGTCTTTTTTCCATTGTATGTTTTTGGTGCCTTGTCAAAAATAAGGTAGGCATGGTTGTGTGGATTCATATCAGGGTCCTCTATTCTGTTCTAATGGTTGTCATATCTGTTTTTATGCCAGTACCATGCTGTTTTTATTGCTATGATTCTGTAGTATAATTTGAAGTTGGGTGTTGTGATACTGCCAGCATTGATCTTTTTTCTCAGTATTATCTTGGCTATTCATGGTCTTTTGTGTTTTCAAATGAACTTTAGGGTAGATTTTTCAATCTCTGTGATGAATGTCATTGAGATTTTGATGGAATTGCATTGAGCATGTAGATTGCTTTTGGTAGTACAGCCATTTTTACTATGTTGATTCTGCCAGTCCATGTCCCCGGGAGGTCTTTCCACCTTCTGTAGTCTTCTTCTATCTTTTTCTTCAGTGGTTTGTAGTTCTTCTTTTAGAGGTCATTTACATCCTTTGTTAAGTTTATTCTTAGGTATTTGAGTTTTTTAGGTTATTGCAAGTGGAAAGTTTTCCTATATTCTTTCTCAATTTGTTCATTGTTGGTATAGAGAAAGGCTACTGATTTTTGTAAGCTGATTTTGTATCCTACTACGTTGGGTGAAGCTGTTTATGGTGTCTGGGAGTCTTTGGGTAGAGATTTTTCGGTCTTTGAGGTATAGGATCATGTGATCTGCAACTAGAGATATTTTAACTGTTTCTTTACCTATTTGTATTCCTTTTATTTCTTCTTCTTGCCTTATTGTTCTGACTAGGAATGCCAGGAATACGTTGAATAGCAGTGGAAAGAGTAGGCATCCTTGTCTTCTTCCTGACTTTAAGGGAAATGGTTTCAATTTTTCCCCATTAAGTATGATGTTGGCTATAGGTTTGTCATATATAGCCTTTATAATGTTGAGGTACATTCCTTCTATTCCTAGTTTTCTTAGAGCTCTTATCATGAAATGGTGTTGAATCTTATCAAAGTTGTTTCTGCATCTATTGAGATGATCAAGTGATTTTTGTCTCTGTTTCTCTTAATGTGCCATATTACATTTATTGAGTTATGTATGTTGAACCAGCCCTGCATCCCTGGAATGAAGCCAACTTGGTCATGGTGAATAATCTTTTTGATGTGTTGTTGAATTCAGTTTGCCATTATTTTACTGAGAATTTTTGCATCAATGTTCAATAAGGAGATTGGCCTGTGGTTCTCCATTTTATATGTATTCTTGTCTGGTTTTGGGATGAGTATAATACTGTCTTTTTAGAATGAGTTAGGCAGTGTTCCTTCCCTTTCTATTTGGTGGAAAAGTTTAAGGAGTGTTGGTATTACTTCTTTAAAGGTCTGATAGAATTCAGCAGAGAATCCGTCAGGTCCTGCACTTTTCATTTTTAGGAGACTCTTTCTTGCTGCTTCAATTTCATTACATGTTATGGATCTGTTTATATGGTTAATATCCTCTGGGTTCAGTTTTTGGTTGGTTATAAGTATCTAGAAATTTGTTCATTTCAAGATTTTCCAATTTATTGGAATATAGGTTCTCAAAGTAGTCTCTGATGATTCTCTGGATTTCCTTGGTGTTTGTTGTTATGTCCCCTTTTTCATTTCTGATTTTAGTAATTTGGGTCTTTTCCACTCTCATTTTAGTCAAATTTACCAGGGGCTTGTCAATCTTATTTATTTTTTCAAAGAACCAGCTTTTTGTTTTGTTTCTTCTTTGTATGGATTTTTGGTCTCTATTTCATTAATTTCAGCCCTTATATTTATTATTTTTCTCCTTCTGCTTGTTTTCAGTTTGGCTTGTTCTTGTTTTTCTAGGAGTTTGAGATGTAGCATTAGGTCATTTATTTGAGATCTTTCTGTTCATTTAATGTATGCTGTCATGGCTGTAAACTTTCCCCTTAGGACTGCCTTTGCTGTGTCCCATAGGTTCTGATAGGTGGTGTTTTCAATTTCATTAACTTCCAGGAACCTTTTGATTTCCTCTTTTATTTCTGCTATGATCCACTGGTGGTTGAGAAATGTGTTATTCAGCCTCTAGTTATTTCCATATTTATTGCTGCTGTTTTTGTTGTTGAGTTCTATTTTTAATGCATTGTGATCAGATAGAGTGCAGAGGGTTATTTCTATTTTCTTATACTTGCTGAGAATTTCTTTGTGTCCTAAGGTATGATCTATTTTGGAGAAAGTTCCATGGGCTGCTGAGGAAAATGAATATTGTGCTGTTGTTGGATGAAATATTCTATTCAGTTAGGTCCATTTGATTTATTGTGTTATTTAGTTCTAGGATTTCTTTGTTGATTTTTTTTTGGATGACCTGTCTATTGGTGAAAGGGAGGGTATTAAAGTCTCCCACTACCACTATGTTGGAGTCTATATGTGCCTTTAAGTCTTTGTGTATTTTTGATGAAATAGGGTGCACTAACATTGGGTGCATATAGGTTGATGATTGTTATTTCCTTTTGATATATTGCCCCTTTTATTAATAGGAAGTGTCCTTCTTTATCTCCTCTGACCAATGTAATTTTGAAGTCTACTTAATCAGAACTAAGTATTGCTACTCCTGCTGGGTTTGGGGGCCATTGATTTGGTAAATCTTCTTCCAGCCTTTCACCCTAAGCCAGTGTTTATTTCTGTCAATAAGATGGTTTTCTCGGAAACAACGGGTTGTCAGATGTTCCTTTTTAATCCAGTTTGCCAAATGTTGTCTTTTGATGGAGGAGTTGAGTCCGTTGACATTCAGTGTTAATATTGATAGGTATGTGGTGATTCCTGTTATGTAGTTGTTTTTGTTGTTTGAGGACTTGATCATGTGCAGTTGAATCAGTGCTACTCTTTGATAACTTGTCTTTTCTTATCCTGTGGTTTGATACTTCCTGTCCCTTCATGCTTTTGTTTCCTTTCATCTTCTTTATGCTGAATTCCTTCTAGAATCTTCTGAAGTGGTGGCTTGGTGATCATGTATTGTTTTAGTTTCTGTTTATCATGGAAGGTTTTTATTGCTTCATCAATTTTGAATGATAGTTTTGCTGGGTAGAGTATCCTAGGTTTACCTTTTTATATTATTTGTTTTTTTCTCTTATAGCCTTCAATATTCTCTCTCTGTTCTCTGTGCTTGTTGTTTTAATGATAATATGCTGTGGGGAGGTTCTATTTTGGTCAAGTGTGTTTAGTGTCCTGGAGGCTTCTTCCTACATCTGAATTTGCAAAACTTTCTTGAGATTTGGAAAGTTTTCTGTTATTATTTTATTGAATATATTACATATCCCCTTTGGTTTACATCTCTTCTCCTTCTTCAATGCCCATGATTCTTAGGTTTGGTCTTTTGATGGAGCCACTGAGTTCTTTCATATTCCTTTCACAGCTCTTGAGTGGTTTAACTAAGATTTCTTCATTTTTTCTTTAATTTCTATTTTATCTTTGAGTTCTGAGATTCTGTCTTCCACTTGTTCTAATCTGCTGGAGTTGTGTTCCACTGTGTTTTTTGTTTTTGTTTGATTCTTTTTTCTGAGGTTTTCCATATCTTTGTTCAACTCTTCTTTTATATTTTGTGTTGTTATCTTTAATTCATAAATCTCCCCCTTTGTTTCACTTTGGTGTTTACTGAAGTCTTCTTTGAGTTCCTTTATTTTCTTCTCATGGTCTTTATTTTTGGTGTCTTGAAGTTTCTTGAGTACATCTTGTACATTCTGGTTAACCATGTCTAGTATCCTCTCCATGAATTTCTCAGTGATATCTTCTAAAATTTCTTCCTCAGGGTTTTTATGTGGGTGTCACTGGGCTCCTTAGTGACATTTATCATTTTTTATTGAGGTCAGGAGCTGGGTATCCATTTTCTTCATTTCCCACTGAATCCTGTATTGAATTACTTTTTTGAGAAGAGTGGTTTCCATTCTTTTTTTCCATCAATCCACTTGGTGCTGTGCAACTATGTTGTTAATAGTCTAGTTGGTGGTTTTAATTGCCTATTTTCTTTCCCTGATTTAATTTTTGTGTTGTGACTAACTTGATTGTTAGCTAGGTTAATGTGCTCTTTCTGTCCCTGGCCTGGAGGTGTAATTCAGCAATAACAAATTTATAGGTTCAATGCCAGACCAGTTGTTTACATATTATATAGAAAATCCCTTGGTGATAATATCTATTAACAGTGGGAATCAGGGCAGGTAACGGTTATTAGGCTAGTTATAGATTTTGGGGAATTGGTAAAGGTGGCACTTAAAAGGGAGAGCAGGAAAAGGGTAGATGGGTGGGGAAGTAGTATGGAGACTTCCTGGTTTTGTGGCTCTTGAGTGTGTTTGAGTATATTTTTGTTGTTGTAATGAAAGGTGTTTGTGTCAGGAATTGTGAGGGGCAGGAGTTGTGTATGGTTGGTACAGTAGGCTAATCAGCAGGTGGTGAGTGTGTAGGAGGGAGGGGTAGTGTGGTGACAGGTTGGGGGAGGATAGGAGAGGGAGGTGAAGACAGGGGAAAGAATGAATGAGAGGGGGCAGAAAGAGTAGTTGGAAGGGAGAACAGCATAGGAGAAGGAGGGAAAGTGACAAAGGTAAGAATAGGGATAAGAGAATAGTGATGGTGAAGTTAATAATACAAGATTAATAAAAATAAAAAATTAAAAAAGAAAAACACAATAAAAAAACACCAGGTTGAGGAACCACAGAAAATTCGGTATTCTGGTAAACATTCTGGAAGCATTACTTAAGTGTCTAATCCTGATATTGGCATACAAGTGGAAGCTCTGATATGGTCTCACCAGGTGTCTAGCTTGTGAGTAGTATTTGGTTCCTTCTGTCCACAAGATTTGTTGGAGATGTGAGGTGAGGTAAGACTGTCAGCTTGCACAGGGTAGTCCGAGCTGTTGTTTTCACCAGGAAGCCACTGTGTTGCCCTTCAGCTGCAGCTCTGTTTCGTCAGCTCTGCGCCCCAGCAAGGTGAGGCCATTCAGTTTTGAATGCTACCCTCTGTCCCAGATATGGGCTCTGGGGATCCACCACCTGCCCTGCTTTGGGTGGTTGGTCTGCCACCCCACCCCCGCTTTCAGCCTTGGTGCTTTTCCCAATCTCTGCTAGTTGCTAGTGGCAACTTTGAGAAGTTGGCTTGTCACCCCATTCATGCTCTCAGCCTTTATGCCTATCTCAATCTCTGCTGGGTGCCGGCAGTTCCATTGGGAGGTTGGCTTGTTACCCTACCCCCTTTCTCAGCCTTTGTTGTTTACCCACGTTAGTTCACAGGAGTTTGGCACTAAGAGTTTGTTTCCTTGCCCCACCCTGTTCTCCAGGGCAGGTTCAGCATTCCACCCCCACTTCCACTGTCAGAGTTAGATTACAGTTTGCTGATCATGTTTGTCAGTTTTGCTAGGGGGGTGTGGTTCAGTCTGCTTAGGGGCTGTGCTGGATTATTTTCCCAGGGGGTAGGTAGGGGAGTCATGCATGGTGTGTGATTCTCACCTGTTCATTCTGCAGTTTCATGCAAGCAGCTTTGGAGCTGGCTGGTGGGGAGAAATGGCTCTGCTTTTTTTAGTGTAGCATGGCATTGGGAGGCTTTCCATGGGCTAGGAGTCCAGGATATTGCAGAGTTTGATTCTGATTGATGCTCTGTTGCCTACTTGTTGGAAGAAAGAAGAAAAAAGAAAAGAAAAGAGAAACAGCTGGGGAGCTTTTCCCCCAGGGCCAGACACACCTTGCTGGTTGTTCTGCACTGGATTTTCACTGTTGTTAGGTGCAATTAAAGGCTGATTTAAGGGTCTGCTTTTGAATTTTATGTGCACCTAATGTGGTGGTGGTTATTATTTTGGCTAGGAGCAATCAGCATTACCCAAGTGTAGCTCCAGTAACTCAAGGAGGTTTCTAGGGTCATGGAGCTTAGGATTTCTGATTCCCTACCCTAGACACCATGTTGGAGCTCTTACAGCATCCTCTTAAGGACATAGCAGCATCCTATTTCTTTTCAAAAACCATAAGAATCATTTTCCTTCCCCCCAATCTTTTCAGACCCTAAATCTAATCCATCAATAGGTCTCTTTGACTCTATTCCAAGTCTCAAATTCATCTACCTTTTCACCACCTTCCATTTGTAATTAATCTGCTACCTTTCACCTGTGACAAGATGCTAACCCTCCTGTTCTTATCCTCTCCTTATAATGCCATGCAGAGGAATAATTTTTAAAATAAAATGAGAACAGAACAACACTCCACTAATGAGGACCCCCTAGGGCTTTCCACTGTTTTTAGATAAACCTAAGTGGAGTTTGATCAGCACCTGAAAGTCTTCTATGTCCTACCATCTGACTGTTATTCCCAATGAACCTTGGACCTGTATCAGTCCCTGATCTCTACATACCAGCCATATTGTTGGGCTGCTCCCTGTGTACTCCTGATTCTTCTCATCTCACCCCCAGAGTTTCTCTGGGACTGAGTCCAAAGCAAATGTCACCTTTGCAGAGAGTCCTGCTAAAAGACACTGCATCTCTCTACAAGAGCCTCCTCCACTTATCAACCTGTTATAGGACAGAGATCATTTCTAGGTAGCTCTTGCCATACTGTAACATTATGCTTTCTTTAAATTTGGGTTTATTTGTATAGTGTCCACATTCTTCTATTAAAATATAAGTTCTCTGAATTGTTTGTCAGAAAGGGCAGTCAGCATTATATATTTGCATTATATCTGTGCAGGTAGAGCACAAAAAATGTGCCCATTACTCTAATATGAAAACTTCAGGGCCAGGGAGGTTGGAGAGGAAGTGCATTGGCCCAGAGATGGAAAATGGGGTAGCCAAGAGTAAATTCCCTCTGTCTAAATCTAAAGGCCATGCTCTTTCAGTTGAGGAATATTATATCAAGGAAGGAGACTAATATTAATTACAATATTGAGATGAAATTGTGGTGATTTAAAGGTATGGAAAAATGTCAAGCACTTTCCTTCTCCTTTTCTCTACCAGGCACCTGACATTTTCTCTTCAAAGTAGAATGAGATTTTATAGCTTTGGATAATGAGATTTTCCATGTGGCTTAAAATGTTTTTCTTTGTCTTTTTGTTTGTCCCACAATTTTCTTTACAGACCCACTGTTATTTCCAGAACCTTTCTTAGCAGGAAAAGTTCTATAAAGTTCTTAGCAAGAAAAGTGCAATATTTATGTAGCTTGGAATTCGGTTAAGTAATTTGGAAAGTTGAACTCATCAGCTGAGGTACAAATCCTGGAATATAAAATGAAAAAACAGGAACTCTGATCCAGTAGCTTTAGGTATTTTCACCCTGCTCCCTCTAGACAGGCTACTATGGTATGTTGTGAGGGGGTCACTGCAGGACACCTAATAAAAATCTGTTTTACAAAACCTCTCTAAAGTTTCTTCTCTTCATTGAGCTTGTACTGTAATATTACCTGAACTCAATGCTCAACCATCTAGTGTCTACCAACATCTCAAGGTCTAGAAGTAGAACAATCCTGGAATTCTCTTAGATGCCCCTCCTCACCCACTGCTCTGCAGAAATGTGTCTGTCCTCTTTTCAGATGTTGTGCATTAGTAATGCTGATTTGTGAATTCCCTGTCAGGTAATCACATGGTATCCACTTATTGCACTGACTTCCTTACCTCAGTACCCCTGAACTTCCTTATGTGGTTTGTGTAGCAGTGTTCCACTTATCCTTGTGCATGTTTGATTCTCATTGCATGAACATAGGATTTATTGATTCATTTCCTATGATGAACATTTGGGTGGCTGCCATTTCAGAGCTTTTCATAGGTCACATTTCCTTGAAGCAGAGCCTGAGACACTTGTATAAGTTGTTTAAGTAATTCATTAAGGGGATGGTGTTAGAAGAAATCAATAAGGAAGTAGAGGAACCAGGATGAGGAGAGTTCTTGGGTGTAGACAGAAGCTAACGATGGCTGTGGTTTAAAGAAAGCCCAGCCATAGCCTGATATTGTTGGGAGCTCGGGAATCTGTCTTTCCTGGGGGCAGGATAGTGGGGCTTTGAAACTCTGCAGTCGTTAGTCCTGGCACAAGGCCATCAAAGGTCATGGATGTGGGGTTAACTCTCAGGCACCTTTAGAAAGGGCAGTCAGCAAAATTTAAGGAAGTAGTCACTTTTAAGGTTGTGCAAAGTTCAAGGTCAGCACTTGGATAACCTTAAGAGTAAAAGCTTCATTATATTTTGCACTCAACCAGGAACTGCAGCTATGAACCCTTTGCATATGCTTATTGAATGTCTACAGACTTTGGAGTGGAATTGCTAAGCCATAAGGTATATGAATATGTTTATATCCAGATTTAGTAGATACTGCTTGAGAGTTTTCCAAAAAATGGTTGTATCAGTTTATACACCCATTGTAGAGTATTGAATTCCAATGGTTTGCGTTCTTGGTATTTTTAATCTTTTTTATTTTTGCCATTCTGGTCAATGAGTTTAACTTGTATTTCTCTGATTACTAAAGCTATTGAACACATGTTCATTGAATATGTGTGCTTAATGTTCTTGTTTTTATTTTTCTGATTGAGTTATATGACTTTTATTGACTTATGGAATTTTGTTTGTGTTTGTGCTCACTTACCTTATTCTTGATACAAGTTCATTGTGGGATAATATTTATTGAAAACATCGTTTTACCACACTGTGACTTTCTTTTTCTTTTTTTTTTTTTAATTCACTTAAAGGGTATCATTTGGTGAAAAGAAGTTCCTAATTTCAATGCAGTTCTAACTTTTAATCTTTTTTTAAGGGTTGGGATTTCTGTATTTTCTATTCTAAGGTTACACGTACTTTCCATTATCCTTTAGAAGCCCTATTTTTAATTAAATAAATCTGTATATTAGAAAAGTTTTAAATTCTAGACAAGTTGCAAAGATAATGCAGAGTTCCTGTATCTGCTCCCCCAGTTCTCACTATGCTTAGCATCTTACATTAGTATGGCACTCTCGTTACAACTAGTGAAACCATACTGATGCACTGTTATTACCCAGAGATTTTCTTAAGTTTGCCCAATAAAGTTGCTCTATTCTAGCATTCCATCCAGGATATCACACTATATTTATTTATCTGGTTGCTTTAGACACCTCCGGGCTGTGAAAATTTCTCATATTTTCTCTGTTTTTGATGACTTTTGATAATTTTGAAGAGTATTAGCTAAACATTTTGTAGAATTTCTTTCAACTTTGATTTGACTGATGTTTTTTCTCATGTTTAGAATAGGGTTTAGGGGGTGGAAGCTCACAGTAGTGAGTGTCTTCTTATAGTACAGTATCAGAGATACATGTTGTCAACATAACTTATCACTAATGGTGCTAAGTTTGAGCATTTGTCCAAAGCAATACTGCCAGATTTCTCCACTGTACAGTTACTCTCATCTCCCCCCTTTTTAGATAGTAGTCTTTGGAGTGTAGCTCGCAGTTAAGATTTTGGGAGTTATGCTCCATCTCCTTGAAGGAAAATCAGGTACATAAATGATTTGGAATTTCTTCTACATGATAGTTTTGTCTCTTCTTCCTCATTTACCTATTTATTCAATAATTTTTGTAGATTGATATCTTTCCATGGATGTGTATTTTATATTTGGGGTTATTTATTTTTTTGTTTCTCAGATTGTTTCAAGTTTGTCCGGTGGCTCCTTCCCTTGGTCATTAGCCTTTTAACTTGACTCTATCTTTTTTTGCTTATTTATTTTAATCACCACTTCACTTTCTGGCTCTAAAGATGCTTCAGGTTCATTTTATATATGCCATGTCCCTGCTCTAGAATTAACAGTTTTTCAAAAGGACCCTTATTTCTTTTATTGGAGAATAATTTTAGAAACCATGATGTGTGTGCCGAGTACACTTATTATGCTTATTGCTTACTGGGATGCGTTGTTTCTAGGCTTCTTAGAAGGCACAACTAAGAAATGTATGTGCTTGTATATGTACCAGAGCCATATATAGTAAGCCCATATTATTTGCAGATTTATTATAAATAGTTTTGACCAAGCATGGTACACAAAATAATAAAAATCAAAAGAAATTTCAAACAAAAATTCTAAGTTTCTGTTTCTGAATTATGTAGATCAGTTGACAATGAAACTCTCAGTCACCCTCACATTCTTGTCAGCTCTGTTTAAAGCACTAAGTGATCTGCTCAGTGATTATCTGCCTTTAATTTTGTGAAAATAAGTCTCCTAAAAAGCAGACAGTACCACACAAGCAAGGTAAAAATTAATGAGCTTAGTTTAAATAATAAAGTGAAAATTTTAGGTTTGTTGAAAGACGGCATGTCTTAACAGAAGTTGGCCAATGTTTCAGGAAAATTGAATCAAGTATTTTCAATGCAATATGAAATCTATGCTTTGAACATTCACAGATTTTACTCAATGGCAGTCCTCCCAGAACCATAAACCCATAGATTCCAAAGATCTACACATGTATACACACATATTTGTAATTATTTTTATGCTTATCCAGTGGTACCTATAGTAAGCTAATGATTTGGTCACACTGATGTCTCCAATACCACATGGTTTTCCAGCCTTCCTGCTTCTTTGTAATCTCCCACTTCACCAGTAGGAGATCTGATTTCTCTCATCTACTTACATGTTGCTTAATCCTGGCAAACATTGACAGAAGGTTTTAGAATTGTTAAGCCATCATCTCATGAGAAACAACTTTACAGCCCTTGTACAATGCTCTGACATAGTTCCTTTTGTCTTTGGTCTAACATTTCCCATGACTTCCTAAAGTTATTTATATCAGCACCTTTTCCCCCATATCCTGCAGAGAGGTAATGTCATACATTTGGAAGATATTTATAATCTTTGCCTTAGTGTACATTCTATCTTGAGATCTCTTGCCCTGGAGTTTAAAAAAATGTGCACATATTAGGATTTATTCTTTGTTCTGTGAAGCTCTATGGATTTTTGACAAATGGGTAGTGTGATGTATCCACTGTTACTGAACCATACAAAACAGTTTCATAGCCCTAAAAAAGTCTCCTGTGCTTCACTAAATTGACCTTCCTTATCTTTATATCCATGGCAACTACTAATCTGTTTCCCATCTTTAAAATTTTGTCTTTTCAGAATATTATATAAATGGAAGCATGCAATGTGTAATTTTACCAAACTGACTTATTTCACTTATCAATATGCATTTAGCTTTCATCCGTGTTGTTATGTGGATTGACAGCCTATCTTTCCAATGGTGAATAGCCTCTGACAGTGTACACATACCATAGTTTGCTTATCCATTCACCTGTTAGAGCACTTCTGGGTGGTTTCCAATTTTTGTGGATTAGGAATAAAACTCTACAAATATTTAAATGCAGCTATTTGTGTGAACACAAGTTTTCAAATCCACTGGGTAAATAACTAGGAGTGCAACTTCTGGGGTACAGGATAAGACTATGTTTAACTTTATAAAAAGAAACTGCCAAACTGTTTTTCAAAGTGGCCATACCATTTTTGCTTTCCCACAGAAATGTTTGCGATGTCTTATTGCTCCTCATCCTCACCAGAACTTGTTTTCCTAGTAATTTTAGTTATTCTAACACACATGAAGTGATATTGTTCTTTGTTTACATTTGGATTTCCGTGACAATTGCTGTTGGATCACTTCTCATATGCTTACTCACCATCTGTATGTCTTCTTTAGTGGCTATCTGTTGATATCATTTGCTTGCTTTACATTGGGTTGTTTGTTTCTTATGGTTGAGTGTTAAGCCATCTTTGCATATTCTGCATAGAATTCCTTTGTCTGATATGGAATATTCAATATTTTATCCAAGTGTGTGGCTTCTTTTATGTCCCAACAGAGTCTTTCACAGAGCAAAAAATTTTAATGAAATCAAACTTTTCAATATTTCTTTCTTAGTAAAGTTAATTTTTTAAATTTACAGCAGTGTTTGGTGTTGTTTCAAAAAAAAAACCAACTCATCATTAAGCCCAAGGTCAAGGAGATTTTCTTTGTGGCTTCTTCTAGAATCTTTATAACTTTGTATTTTACATTTAGGTCTATGGTCCATTTTGAGTTAATTAGAGACTACTTTTTAAGCTTTTCCATTTAGAAGATCTAAAAACCTCACAGAATTGATTTTTATATAGAGGACAAAATAGGGGGTCAGAATTCATTGTTTCTGTATGAATTCTAGCTGACACGGTACTATTTAGTGAAAAGATTGCCCATTATTCACTACTTTGCAGTGTCACCTTTATCATAAATGAATTGTCCTAATATGACTGCTTCCATTTCTGGACTATACTCTGGCCTATTGTAGATTTGTCTGCCCTTACACCATTGCCATACTGTCTAAATTAATATGGCTTTATAAGAAGTATTTATAGCTGGATCTGGTGGCTTACATCTGTAATCCCAGCACTCAGGAGGCTCAGGAAGTTCAAGTGTTTGATGTCAGCCTAGTCTACAGAAGAAGACTCTGTCTCAAAAAAACAGAACAACAAAAATGCTTTTATATTGGATAGTGTAAATTTTCCAACATTCTTCTTAAGATTGTTTTGGCTATTTTTTGGCTTTTTGATTTGCATATGAATTTGAGAATCACCTTTTCCATAAAAATTCAAATTGCTATTAAGATAACACCAAATCTGTAGATTAATTATGGACCATTCAATATTGAATCTTTAAAGTATTAACTTTTTGAAGTCATGAACATGTTATACCTCTCCATTTATTTGGATCTTCTTTAATTCTTCTCAATAATGTTTTATAGTTTTGTTTGTAGAAGTCTTAAACATCTTTAATTAGATTTATTTCTATGTATTTAAATTTTTTTTAGTTATTGGCATGTGTGTATAAGTTTAATTTTTGATTGTTCTTTACTGGTATATAAAATTACTGATGACATTTTTAAAAATATTAATTTGTATCCAGTGATTGTTTGTAATTGTTTTCTGTATTCTTTCGTTGGGTACTGGGCTGAGTATCTCCTGCTGGCCTCTCTAGATACATGAGACTGTCCTCTACTTTTCTCTGCCCTAATGAGTCCACTCAAAGTGTCCAACAACCTTTAGCTTCCTGCTGAAGTTAGACAATGGAAGACCCACAGGAGAGGCTGGGAGGGAGAGGGCAAAGCCAGAATGTATATTCTTCTGGTTCTTTCCCTCTGGCATTGACTCTGCTCACTGTCTCTCAACAGAGGATCACAGCTCTTCATAAAATAACTGACTACACAGGTATCACTCCCCTCATTTCAGAAATCCTGTCACCTTGGACTGAGAAGCGATGAAAAATCTAGTACTGGTGGGTCCCTCGCTGTCCTGTTTGGTCCCCTCCATTCTGCTACAATTTTATAATTTTCCTCTGAGAAATAACTCTCCTTCAATGTTCCTAAATGCATGTCTATCCATTCCTGTTGACATTCTGACTGAAGCAAATACAGAAACTTCTGAAACAATAGAATTAATAAGTTCAGGGATGGGAAACCAAAACATTGTAAGCAGATTCTTGGGAAAATTGGAACCACTTGATCTCCACTTTTGCCCCCTTTGTTCCCACCTCCCTCTGCACTGACAATGAGAAAAGTGGAAAAAAACATCCATCAGTGATATAAAGCACTTATGATTGACATCACAACATTGTACATAACACATATGCAAGATGATCCTTATCCTCACAAGATGCTATCTCCATGCTGGGTCTAAGGATGGGTCCTGAATAGGCCTCCACCTCTGTAGAAGGCCCTGTGTTTGCTTTGGGGCAGTAAATCACATATGCATCCATCTGTTGCTTTACTTCACTGTAGCAGCAACTGTGTAAGATACGAGAGCAAAGTGCAAAGCATTCAGTAAGTCTTTAGATTGGGGAAGCATCAGAGCTTGGCACAAGCAATTAAATTCCAGAATAGGTGTCACATCCAGAGAGGACAGATTCCTGCCTCACCAACATGAATGAAATTTACTTTAATCAATCTGTCTCCCATAAACTGACTGGTCCCCTCAAAGCATGTACCATAAAAGGCCTCAGTCCTGGCTACTGCTCTGCAATGGTGAACACTGAGAATAGCAGTAACTGTGTCATCCCAGGTAAGGGGGCATGCACTTGAAATAACCTTTCTCGACAAGCCCTCTAAGCAAGCATAGGTATTGTTGGCAAAGGAAACTGAACACCACTGGTAAAAACTCCTGGCCACCTGTTGAAGGACCTCTTCCCACAAAGTCAAGGGACCCAAATCTCAAGGAGTCTAATTAAAGTTTTTGTTATTATTGCAATCAAGACACAGACTTAATTAGCATAAAGAAGAAAAGTAATTTATTGGTGCTATATGAACCAGAGCCAGTTTATGTAACAGAGTAGAAGTTGAAGATCAGGATATCAGAAGTGACTTTACCCTCAAAGGGCAGCCAAGAACTGCAATTCCAGTTGGGTGGCTGTGGAATTTGTCCTCTCAACCAGGACCCTCTGGCAGGGAAAGGGGTTATACACATCACTGTGTGTGAGGGCAGGCATCCGTCACAGCATGTGACCTCTTAGGGACAGCATTCTTGGATTTGCCAGTCTTTATCTCCAGCTGTTTTTCATCCTCTACCTTTTCCGCTGAAGTTGCAAGACAGACATGGAAGAACTTAGATGTGCACACCATAGACAGAGGAAGTCAGGAAAGCATGTGTGATAGTCTCACTGGGACTGAGTTCAAGAGTAGAACAGCACCTTGTGCCCAGCCTAAAGTGAAGTCAAAGACTCTTATTAATTAAAAAAAATTATGTTGGCAACACATTGTCAAGGCAAGTGTATTGATGCATGGCTATAATCCTAGCACTCAGTAACTACAGCTGAAGGACCTCAAGTTCCAAGTCAGCCTGGGCTTTATAGCATGACCTTGTCTCAAAAAAGCATACATAAACAAAAACAAAAAGCAGTGAATGTCTTCCCCCAGAAGAGGAGTATAAGGAGTAAGTGAGCCCAAATGCCATGTTTTCCTGTAATGGCAAGTTTGAAAATTCTGCTATGATGTGTCATGTAGTGAAAAGGACATGGGTTTATGGAATCTGGAGAATAGAGTCCAAGTCCTGACTTCAGCACTTTTAGCTGGTGCAATCTCATGCAAGGTACTTGACCTCTTATAGCCTCTGTTACCCCACATTTAACTTGGGAATCCAAAAGCCTGGCAAGAGTAGGATTGTTCTCGTGGGGGTAGTGACCCAAACACTGTATACTCATGTGAGTAAATGTAAAAACAATTTAAAAAAAGAGTAGGATTGTTCTGAACACTGAATGGCACAATGTATGTAAGTACCAATCAGGGGTCCCATACACTGTGCAATAACTCCCGTCCCTCTGGCACCTGACCTTATTCTTTTCCTCTAAAAACAGTTGATTTTCTTGCAATAGAAAGAGTTCAGTCTTTGGACATGCTGTAATCCTGAATGAGTCATTGTTTATTAGCTATATGACCTTGGGCAGATTCTGTAACTTCTCCAAGTCTTTCTCCATTCCTTAACAGGAGAAAACCATCTACTTGTAGGTGTTTGATGAGGCTTAGGTAAGACAAGAGTTTCCAAGTGCCTGATTCCCTGTCTGGAACCAGAAGGTGCTCAATGAACACTGTAGAATTGGCATGATAATTTCCAGCTCCCTGTAGCGCTCAGGGCTTCTGAGAAAACCAGAACACCTTCAGCAAAATAAAATGTTCTCAAACCACAGAGCAAATAAAAGATTTGTCAGGAAGTTCATGAGAACAAGGCATCAATAATTTCCAAGTTATCTTACAGGTTAGCATAAGTCTCGAGTCTGCTAGAATCAATTTCCAGTAGGAGCCCACACTCAAACAGAGAGACTCCTCCTCTTCACACAATTCCTTGCAATTTCCCTTGTTGGCTGGGGAGGATAGAAGAAATTGCACACTTAGAACATAGGCTGGAAGAGAGGTGCTGTGTTGATTCCTGTATCTGTCATTTTGGGTTTGACTTTAGGAATCCCTATCTTCTACCCTCAGTTCTTCTACTTCTAATATTGGTAGGTAGTGTGCACAGGTGCTACTTGTCTCCATGCCACTCTCCTCTCATGGTGAATGCATTCAGGACACCTTTCCTGATGTGCACAGTTGGGCTTCAGAATCCTGCTCTAGGTGGCCACCCATGAGTCGATCCATGTTAGTTCCCAAAGCGAACCATGCTTACACAAATGCTACCTGAGCGCTTTTCTATTACTGTGCGTCCTTTAACATGTTCAAGCCTCATCACAATGTTAGTTTCTGGACACTGTTATGATGGGAGAGCAGTGTGACTATGTAATTCTTGAGAAAGGAATTGAGGTGAGAGCTCCTCTTCTTCCTCTTCTTGTCTTGACTAGAAACAGGAGGGGACATTCCAGAGCACTTTTACCATCCCAAGAAGTCCTAGAAAGATGCTTCTGCCCCTACTTTCCTCTCTGTGGCCACCCACATTTGTCTTCTAGATATGAGGAATGCTGGAAACCACTGGCGAGAGTGACATCAGTAGGGTAATGGAGCCATGAATGGAGGCCCAGTGGTGTGAGTGCCCTGTTCTGCTCTCTGAACTTGCTCTGTAAGTAGCACCCTCTTCCCTCCCATTGCACAGTGCACCCACTCAGATCAGTGTTTCAGGTGGGAGTAGGGTAGAAAGAGGCCCATATGACCTACATCTAAGCCTCTAAATTTCACTATCTAATCTAGCCTCTAGGAGGGAGTCCTGCATATGGGGGAAGATTGACTGCCTGCCTGGCCACTGACAAAACCAACCTCTACTCCACCTTTGACCAGGGACACTGTGCATCCTCACTCAGCCTGGAGAGAAGGCTGGATGGTCAATTTTTCATCAGTGTGACAAAATACATGAGAAAGCAATTTCAGGGAATTTTTTTTTTTTCTTGGCCCACAATTTCAGAGGTTTCAGTCCAGCATGGAAGGGAGGGCATGATGGAGCAGAACAGTTCACATCATGGTTGCCAGGAAACAGGGAGAGACAATGGCAACACTAGTAGGCATCCACCTTCTTTCCCTTTTATTCTATCGAGAATCTCAGCCTTCTGAGTGGTGCAGCCCACCTTCAAACCCACTTCGATGAAGTAAAGTGATTGTCTTAGATTACAAATTGCAGAGGTGAGTTTTAATGTTGAGATTTCAACTCTAAAATACATAAATGGTAAAAGGGAAAGTTTTTTAGCTCCTCAAAAAGGATCTAGGATGTACCAAGTTAAGCATTTCAGAATAAAGAATTTTCCCCTTAGTTAATCCTCTCTAGAAACAGGCTCACAGACACACCTGGAGGTGTGCTTTGCTAATCTCCTAGGTGTCTCTCATTCTGATCAAGTTGACAGAAAGATTAACCATCACAGTCAGCCTTGGATGCCTTGCTCTGAGGTCCCTTATAGCTTCTAACACTCTGTGATCCTGTCAGGAGATTGGCTTTTTTTTTCCTGGAGACTGGTTGTAACCTTGGGTAATTTCAGTTCTGTCTGAATCTTTTCCCCTCTCAGTCCATCTTTTCTATCTCTGTGTCTCTCCTGGTCACTCTCTCCTTGCTACTTGCTTCACAGGAAGAAAATTTTACTGACTTAACACCAAACTCTCTCTTCCAAGTTGACACTCAGTTCTCTATGTGGTGCAAAATGTGGCCAAGATGCCTTCTCCACTCCTCTCTGGTCCCTTCACTCATGTATGTGACTGTCTGGCATATGAGAATGGCAAAAGGTGGGCTCTGGGGATCCGTGGTTCAATATGTTCTGTTCTCAAGGTTGGGGGCCAAGCAGGCTGCATCAGTGTGTGCCTAACATGCACAGGTTATTCTCTTAAGACATACATATTTTGGTTTGCACAGCCTATGAGAAAATCATTCATTTTCATTTTCCTTATGGAAAAGAGGTTCAACGAGGTAAGGTGACTTTCTTAGATTATAAGTTGCAGAGCTGGGTTGAAAAGTTGGAATTTCAACTCCAAAACACATAAATGGGAGAAAGAGCTTTCCAGCCCCTCAAAGAGGATCCGGTGGCTAACAACAAAGAACTTCTGGCTTGAAGTAAGGAAATAATGGGATCACACTTGTTAATCTGTGTTTAATATGTTGCCATCGACAGTTGGTTTCCTGCCTCTCAAGGGACAATGAGGAAATGGCTCTGTGTGTGCATAGATATGAACTGTCATTGGCATTGCTATTGTTGTTTCTGCCTTGGTTCCTACCACTCTCTCAGTATTAACCTTCCTTGATGTCAGTCTCTCTGTCCCCAGCGTGGACCTCAGGCTGGTGTTGCCTTGTACTGGATCTCAAACAGAGCAGAATGGAAACAGGGAGGAAGTAAGATGCAAAAGCCCCTGGACATCCTGGGCATTTGACCAAGGAGCTGTATCCTGGCTGGTGCAGGTCTTGGTGGCTGGATGGGGGCTTGGGTAGGTTGAAGACAAGGTGCCATCTGGGTACCCTAGTTTCAGGTCAGACAAGGACTCTGTACCATGACAAGGTTGGCAGAACTGGGTGCGGAAGACCTATGCTAGAGTCTGAAGGAGACCTAGGAGCCAGGCCCTTTATTTTAGGAATCCTACTTACTAGGCTGGGGCAACCGGATGACTTCCAGACCCTACCTGTCACATTGTTTAGGGTTTTGAGCTACCAGGGGCTGAGCCTTCAGCAGACAGAGAGTCAGGAGGTAGCAATGAGCAGACAAACAATGGCATTGTCAACCAATGGGCTCCTGCTCAGCACCCACCTTTTCTTAGAAACCTGCTTGTCCTGTTTGCCTGCAGAGTGAAAACACACGGAGCCAAGGAATGTCGTTGCAGGATTTCAGCATTTTCCCTGTCCAAGTTTATTATTCTGGATTTAGGCTATCTGGATAACTTTGGGCCCTTAGTGACTTCCAGGCCAGCTTCATTGCTTCTATATTTTGGGTCAAATTACATGTTGGGTTTACTCTGGTAACAGCTCCCAAGTTCCTCTGAAAAATACTTTACTTACAAAATGACTCAGACAGCGTCTTGGGTGGTATGGTTTGAATGTTTGTGCCCTGTCAAGAGTCACACTGCAACTTAACTCTCAATGCAGCAGTACTGAGAGGTGAAGCCTTTCGGAGGGGATTAGGCCGTCAGGGTGGAGCCCTAACGGATGGGATGGGATTGGTATTTTATAAAAGGACTGAAGGGAATTAGATAGGTCCATTTGCCCTCCCACCCCTTTTGTCATGTGAGGAGACATCATTTACCACCTCTGGAGGATTCAGCAAGAAGGCAACATTTGGAAGCCATTGGACCATCAGCCCATACAGAACCTGCCAACATCCTGTTCTTAGACTTTCAGCTCCAGAACTGTGAGAAATAGATCTCTATTATTTATAATTTACCCAGCCTCCCATATTTTTGTAGCCGCATGAATGGACAAAGACAATGGACCTTTACTGCTGAAAAATGCCAGGTCAAAATTGCCTTCTCCTTAAAGGAAAAGGATGAGAGTCTCACTTTCTTTTTTAGTGGTACCTGGGGTTTGAACTCAAGGCCTTACATTTGCTAGGCAGGCACTCTACCACTTAAGCCACTCTGCCAGTCCATTTGTATATTGGATATTTTTGAGATAAGGTCTCACAAACTATTTGCCTTGATAGCCTCAACTGTGATCCTCCTGATTTTTGTCTCCTGAGAAGCTAGGATTATAGGCATGAGGCACCAGTGCCTGGCGAGAGTACCACTTTTTAGCATTCAGAGACCTCTGTCCCAATTCATGGGATGAGTTTCCAAAGAGCTGTGCTGGGAATATTTTCATTACTTTCCAGTTGAACTTTTCGTGTAAGTCAAGCCTGATCAAATTCTTCCCCAGCTTCCTGGGTTCTCAAGGTGATGTCCCATCATCATACTTTGATTTTTTAGCCAACCCATAGTCTGACCCAGAAGACCTCATCTGTGTAATATCTCTATTCTGTTTTGTACTATTCTGCACACAGCCACACTTCCCAGGTACATTAGCATACTGGAGCTATCTTCATTCCATAGACTTGTTGGATCCTTTCATGACTCTGTGTGTTTAACTCCCTACATATTTATTGGGTGTCTCAAGTACACCATGCTAGCTCAGGGAACAGAGAACAAACTTAATAATTTATTCAACTATGTGCTAAAAAAGAGACCATTAAACTAACAAATAAATCCTGCCAGCCCTCCACATCCATGAGTTCTACACCCATGGATTCAACCAACCATAGATTGAATGTATTCAAAAAAATCACATCTGTACTGAATCTGCACAGAGTTTTTTTCCTTGTCATTATTCTTTAAACAAAATAGTATAGTAACTATTCACATAGCATTTACATTGCATTAGATACCATAAGTGATTTGGAGATTATTTAAAAGTATTCAGGAGGATATGCAAAGGTTATGTGCAAACACTACAGCAATTTTTCTAAGGAACTGAGGACTTTGGTATCCATAGTGGCTTCTTGTATCAATGCACCCTTGATACCAAGGGTGTATGACTGTATATAACACAAGCATCAGTGACAAATGCTCTGAGGAGACTTAATATCACATAAAAGGGTAGAAATCCATACAGGTTAGTGTTTAAGAGTAGGAATAAGGAAGGCCTGACATTCAACGGTGACCTGAATTAGGAGGAAGAGCCAGCCACACACATATGTGGGAAAGAGGAAGACTATAAGCTGGGGGTGACAGGAACCTGTCACTGCACAAGATCAAGAAAGCCCCCACTCTTACAGAGCCTACATTTGAGCAAAGGAGATTGACACCAAAGAAATAATCCCTCAACACATGCCACAGTCACCCAAACCATGGCCAATAGTGAAGTGTGTTTCCTGTTAGGAACACGTGGGAAACAGTAAGACAACATCACAGGGGAGCCTGAGGTGTCTGGGGGGTATGCTGAACCAATTGTCCCACTGTCAGTTTCTGTACTATCATCTCTTCTGTATGTCTACCAAATCCCAGGGAGAAGGATACCCTGGTGGCCACCAAATAAAGCATGTTCCCACTTGTATTCCCCTCAGAATCTTCTGGAGTGTGTCTATAAAACAGTTGTGGTTAAGCCGACCACACATCTGTTGAGTCAGAAGATGTTAACTTCAGAGAGTGGAACGGATACCAAGTCACCCAGCCTGAAACATCAGCATTTTTGGGGCAGTATAGAAGATTGAACAGTAACATTTTGCATTTCCATCTTATGCTTGAACATCTGTAATGAGAGGGGAGCTCCTTACATCCGGTAAATCCCTGCCTACTTCTCAAGTCATGAGAAATGAGTTCTTTAGGTTGGGTAAACATCTGCTTACAGTTCAACACTTGCAATAGAAGCCATGTAGTAAATGCTCGTGGCCCTTAGAAATATTTTGTTGGCCAAAGTTTTAATGTTTAAAATTGACTATTGACAATAAGCATAGTGAGATTTTACTTATTTGGCTCCTTTTGAAAAAAATCAGAAACTCTGCAAACAGAAAGCTGGTTTCTGTCAATAAAATATCTGCTATAAAGAAATAAGAAAATAGTTTATTCTCAGCCAAATTTGATTGGCCATGATGCAGGAACACATATTCACGTTATTGTGAATGACATGTCCTATCTTGAAAATGGATACATAAACTTTTATAGTTATAGAAAGAAAAGCCAGGAATCTGTGTATGTGTGTGTGAAATTTAGCAAGAGTTTATTTAGTAAAGTAGAAATGAGAGAGAAACACCCCCTATATGAAGGTTCAAAATGGCAGGTTTCATCTCAAGTATGTATATCCTTGGGGGACTTCCAGCCTGGACCCCCATGTAAACATGTGGTGAGTCACCTAGCAACTGTCAATAATTTTGTTTAGTTTTTGTTCTTTGACAGCATTTGACCATAGAGAAAAAGAACCTAGAAGAGGTTTTATTATTCAGAATATGGAGTCAGGGTGTTAACGGCAATGGTGAATGTCTACTCAGAAGATTTCTAAATTCTTTGTGTCCCACATGGAAAAATCCATGGTAGGACATGTGGGTATAAATGGAGTTTGTTAAAAGTTAGGGAAGGGAATTACAAAAGGGGTCTTGGTGGACCCAGCTGGAATCTAGAAGCAGAGAGTTTCTCTTTTCCAGGTTCTTTTAAAACTCATGGTAACCTATGGGTAAGGAAGAACTCTACATGGGTGCTCTCTGGGCCAGGTGAGGGTTGTTTGAGTGTCCTTGAGCTAGGGTGTGAATAACCTACAGATATTTGCAATTGAAAGGAAGGCTCAGAGAAAAAGAGAGAAATGTTCAATCTGAAATATAATATCAAATCATATTTTCTAAGAGTCCTAAAACTTTCCCTAATTCTCCCTTCAAGAGCTCATGTCCCTGAATTCTTTCAGGGGTATGGATGGAGACATCAATCTGGCTGATTCTTGCTGATAGGGAATTATGGGGGATTTTCAGTGTCCAGAGTTTGTTCTTTGTCAGAACTCAGAGAAACTGAATGAGCTCAGGCAGAGAGAGCTCCTGAGTAAATGGCATTTTCATTGTTGGACCAGAAGGACCATGATAACAAAATGAAGCCACTGTCATTTCCAAAGGTGGAAAGATGTTCTGTAGCCCTTTTCGCAGATCTGAGGCACAGCACCAAAATGTTACCTCTGGATGAGGAGCTCCAGATGTTCCTTGGTTCTTGGGTACAATGTGTACGATTAGGATACTACCTCAGGTGCAGCAAAAGAAACACAAAAAATAGGAAGCTAGAGTGACTCATTAGCAAAGTGGAATTACACCTCAAGGGTGAGGTGGGCAGTTTAATGTGTTTGCAAAATACACAGCTGGGGTCACCAAGAAGGTGGGCTACAGCAAGCTGGGGAAATGTACAGGATTTAAATGTTATCTTTATCATATTCTTTAGGGTTAATAGAGGCTAGGTGTGTCAAGCTTAGACAGTTCTATCTAAAAGTTAGGATGTTTGGTCAGATACAGTGGTTGATAAATGGCTATTAAAACAAGCTAAAGATAGCCCAAGATAATGTTGGCACTTGACCTACCACATTCCATCCCTCTACAATTGCAATGCTATACTCAGTCAGGGTCAAACAGTCTGCTGAATCTTTACTGTAGATGCTGCTTTTTTAGAAAACTTCAGTTCACATTTCCTAAGCGGCAGACAGGCAGGAGCTGAATGGTGGCTACCTGATTTCCTTGGAACATGAGTGAGCCCTGCTGCTGTTACCCGAAAAATAGTCTTGAAAATTACCTTGATTCTTGTGTCCAGAAGGAGAAGAATTCAAGCAAGACTCAAAGATTTAGTAAAAGTAATAGTAAAGTTTATTAGGAAAGGAAGACGCTTTTCAGGCTGAAAGTGAGTTGTCTCTAGAGTGAGAGCAATGGAGTCGGGGGGAGGGAGAGAGAGAGAGAGAGAGAGAGAGAGACATTTCCTGTTTCCCACACAGGAAATGAGAACAAAAACCCAAAATGGTAGCCCCCATCTCCTAGTTTTATACTAGAGAGCTGTGGGAATACAGGTGGTCAAAGATAATGGATCTGGGTGGCTGAGATGGCTGTTAAAAAAGGGGGGAATCATTCTCCCAAATCGTACCCAAAATCACACTCAGTCACACCCACGTCCCACCCAAATCACAAAGACACTAGGTGTGCTTTAAAACTTTCCTTTCATTGTTCTCTACCCATCCAAGCATCCTAATAGCCTGTTAAGATCTCAAAGAGGAAAGCAGAACAGGCAACTCTTCTTTGTCTCCCTGTTTCTGTAACTTGGCATCTAAAAGGCAATGAGAAGTGGATAACTGTTTGACTTTCTTTGTTCCAATGTGAGAGTCTGACTCTTTAAATATTTATGAAAATAATATAATTTCCCTGTCTCCTCTTGTGGCCACCACTGATGTCTAACTGCTACCTATCATTGCCATCATGCCCAGCACTCTGGGGCCATCGTCCCCTGCACTCTGGGGCCATCGTCCCCTGTATCATCTGACATTTTACATTATGGATCCAGTTCTACTCTGGGGCCATCGTCCCCTGTATCATCTGACATTTTACATTATGGATCCAGTTCTTCTAGGTGTTGGATCTGAAACCTCTCTTTATTGTTTCCATTTCTGGGAGGGTCAGACATTTCTCCATCTTCCTTCCTATGATAACCTACCCTACCCTATATGATGAAATACACTCCCCTATATTCCCCTGAGATTTCTCAAGCCCCAGATCCTATTGAGCTCAGTTTCCTGAGAAGACCCTGTTTCCAAATACTCCACCATCTTGGTTCTAGCTCTAGATTCCTTAATTTCTGAAAGTTTCTCCTAGAAGCAAAGAGCAAAATTTGCTTCTTGGGTGGTCAAGAGAGTACATTAGATTTAGATTGTGGGATTTGTCTCCTTAAAAATCCTGGATTTGCACATCTTCATTCTTCTTCTCCAAGTCCTCCCAACTCTGCTCTTGTTTCATTTCACCCAGTGTTCCTTTGACATTTTAATTTTCCTTTCCTTTTGTTTGTTTGCTGCTGCCCAAATCTCCCACGTGTCAGTCACAATTTTATTAAGAGATTATTGCTTACCTACAAAATAAATCTTCTCACATCTCAGTAGCTGTCAGTTCAAGTTCAGTAATAATGTTTTCCCTTGATCTTTCACAAACAGTTTCTCACTTCATTAAGAATCTTAGTAAGCCTTTGCAACATGCACACATGCACAAACACCCCTACACAAATATGCAGCAGGAGGCCAATATATTTATTCACCAGACTCTCTAGTAAGTAGAAAACTGCCTTTATTGGGAAAGAATATTTGCATAAGTGTTTTGATAAATAGAAGAGAAGGTGGGACCAGTTCCCAATCCATTCTGCATTGACTGAGAATGAGCTGTGCTCGGTTACCCAGCAAGGGGAAGTTGTTTACATAAAAAATGGAAAAAAAATTCAGTTTCTGGGGTAAAATACAAAGGAAAGAGAAAAGAGGAACCTAGTGACTGCAGGGGGCAGTGACCACCCAGAAGTGGATGGCCAAAGGAGATTATTCAGAGAAAAAGAAAAGTTCCTTTAACTGACTCTCCTTCCCATCTTTGTGAAGTATACATTGACCACTCTGTCTTTGGGACAGTTGATTACTTTGGGGAAAGGCAAAACCTTGTAAAGCTTGATGTCCATGCTTTGTGAAGTCAAAAGCAGAGAAGGTGTGGGCCCAGGAATAGAGACAGAAGAGGCAGTAGAAGGTCAAGTCCTAGAGAAGAAGAATTGAAGAAACAGTAACAAAGACTTATGAACTCAACAGGCCAGAACTGGATTCTGATCTAGCACTATCAGTTCACCAGAATGCAGAGATCCTTGCTATCCACTTAGTATTGTCACTGAGGTGCATGGACATGTCAGAGGCTCTTACTCTCAAATACTCTTAAGATTAAGAGGCTAGAGCACTGGAGTTACAGGCAGGAAAGAAACTTTATTGATAGAGAAAGGCTAAGCAGAAAGGCACATAGTGGGATCCAAAATCTGGGTACCCCCTGAGTGCTGGAGTGGGGGTTATATACATATATATATGTAAGGCTTTCACCTTAACCAAAAGAACAGTTCATAGTAGACTCCTGTAAGTCCATTCTTGGTGCACACATGCCTCCTGCACCTCCTGGGCTTCAGATCAAGGTGGTTCCTCAGTTTCTACCAGGTTGCAGGGGCTTCCTCATGCCTAAGATGTCATGGAGCTGATTTATGTTATGGGACTGCTACAAATTCCCCCTATGGGTTGGAGTCCCTAACTGCCATTAGGGAGTTGGGATGTGGAGATCCAGTCTTTAGCTACTTCCTGCTGAGAGGAGATGAAGAGGGGCCCTGGCAGGAGTCAGGGGTCCAAATCCAAAGGGGTGTCCAAAGGTCCACGGTAGTAAGAGTGGGTGAGGAGTAACACTTGAAGTTTGATGGAGTTTAGGTGAGAAGAAATGAAACACAAGAGAAGGTTAAGGAGGCAAGGACTGAAGGACATATCCAATAACAGCAATGGGTCCCAGGAGAGTGCAAAGCCATGAGAACCAGCCACCAAGCCAATTGTTAGGTTTCTACCCACCCCAAGTTTGTATGGGGAAGTGGGAGATTTTTTCTGATGTTAGTGACAATGTTTGTTACCACTTATCTGTTGTCATCAATTTGAAGACAACAGTCTGAATGGTTGAATTTGCCACATACACTCCCATCCTCAGCTAGAAGACAGTCTAAGGCCAGGCAGTTTTGTTATATAGCAGCATGCCACCAATAATTCTAAGGCAGATGCTGTCTGGTTGGTGCTTCTAACCCAATGGTTTGATTGAGCATGTAAATGGGAGTCCACTAACCCCAACTCCCATCTTGTGCCGAAGTGGCTGGTCCATAGGTCTCAAAGATCCTCTGGGGAGGCCATTTATTTTCTCCCTACCTCTGATTTCCCCCTACACTGAGAACTCTCTTTGTTCTGGTCCCCAAGGTTTCAAAGAGAGGGACTCCCAGTTGTTGTTCTTGGGAGTTGGGCAAAAGGAAAAACCCAGGCTGGACAATCCCTATAGTACAACTTCCTGTCCAAGTGGAAGGGAGTCTGGAGTAGCTCTGTTTGCCACATATCCAGAATAACCCATCTGACATTTTCTACCACCTTGGGGCAGTGCTGGTGAGATTATCCCGACATTTGCCGATCTCAGGGATACCTTAAAATGAATTTGCCTCATTAATAGTACAATTTAAGAGGAGAAATTGGTTAGAGAGTTGCAGCATTGAGAGACATTATTGGGTGGGGACGATGCCCAGTAATAGGTAGGCTTTTTGGGCAGCCAGGTTAGATTTGTCTCATTGCAAGAGAGTACCCATTTACAAGGGATCTCTCTCACCTATTTATCATATGTGGGCCCAGTTCTTTCAAGATATACCTCCCCAATCACTTCTGATGTGAGAATCTAGGATTGGGGAAGTCTCTCTGGATATGTGAGGAATTTTAACCAGCACCAAATCACCAGGATAAAAGGGTGGAGGAGAAGAGGGGGCACAAGAGATAACTTGGTGTAACTCAGTTAGGATTTGTTGGAACTTAGCATGGGAGGTAAGTCTGGCTATTTCACCATCCAGAATGAGGTCATAAGTGAGAAACAGCCATAAAGAGACTCAAAAGAGGTGATACCCAGCTTGCCTGTGGTGTTTCTAAGGCGGAGGAGAGCCAGGGGCAGAAGTTTGGGCCAAGGAAGATGTATTTCCTGGTCCAATTTGGCATGGTGGCATTGAATAATCCATTGGCCCATTCCACTTTCCCCAAGGACTGGGGCCTCCAGGCACAGTGGAGGTGATATTTTATGCCTAGGGCCTTGGATGCCCCCTGAGTCACTTCGGCTCAGAATGCTGGGCCATTGTCTCCCTGGAAGGTGTGAGGGAGACCACATCAGGGAATGTTTCCTGGATTAGAACCTTGACCCCTTCCTGTGGAGCAAGGAAAAGCCTCAACCCACCCTGTAAAGCTGTCCATTAGTGCTAGAATCAAATGGGAATGAGGACTCCTTAGCATGTGGTGAAATCAATTTGCCAGTCCTCTCCAGGATAGAGGCCTTGCTTTTGAGTTCCAGCAGGGGGAGGAGGTGTTGGTTACAAGGGTTATTATGCTGACAGATCTCACATCCCCTAATTTTGTCATGTAGGATCTCCCTAATTTTTATACCCTCAAACATGCGTTTCACCAAGAACAGGATGCTTCTACTCCCAAGTAGTAGGTTTGATGTAAAGTTTTGAGGACCTTCCTCTGTAGGCTCTGGGGTAGGAAAAGCTTGTCTTCAGGGGAGACCCACCATCTTCAGCGGTTCAGGTGGTAGCCCTGAGACAATGCCATTTGGGCTTCAGAGGGGAGGTAATGAGGTCTCTTGGGCAGAAGAGATTATTCCCACAAAAGAGGACCCTTGTTGTAGGGTCATTGAGCTGCCTCTTTTGTGACTGCATCTGCTTTTTTATTGCCCAAAGCTATGGCATCATTAGTCTTTTGGTGTCCTGGACAGTGGATAACTGCCACTTGTTGGGGCAAGAGGACCACATCTAAAAGTTTTAGGATCATCTGAAAATGTTTGATGAGAGACCCAGAGGCAGTGAACATTCCCCCTTCCCTCTAGATGGCTGCATGAGCATGTAAGATCAGAAAGCCATATATGGAGTCAATATAAATATTGGCTCTTTTTGCCTTGGGTGAGCTGTAAGGCTTTGGTGAGGGCAATAAGTTCAGCTATTTGGGTGCTGGTGTTTGGGGGCAGAGGTTCTGCCCACAAGATTTGAGAGGATATGACTACTGCTGCTCCAGCCAGTCCTTCTTCATTATTAACCGAGGAGCTCCCATCAGTAGAAAGGGTAAGATCTGGATCTGGTAGAGGCTTATGGAAAAGATCGGGTCTTGGTGTAATTTTCAGTCAAGAACTCCTCACAGGAGTGACTGAGGATATCCCCTCTGCAGAGAGGAGGGAAGCAGGGTTGAGATTAGGGCAGGTTTTGAGGGTCACCTTCAGACAGTCCAGGAGTTGGGTCTTGTACCTGAGTAGTCAGTTATCAAACAGCTATAATTCTCCCTTAGAGCTTCAGATGCCTCCCAGACTGTGGGGGTATAAACAGTAAGAAATTTTCCTAAAATAAATTTTTGAGCCTCTGGTATGAGCATGCAACAGAGGCGATGACCCTCAGGCAGCCTGACCATCCCTTAGCTACATTGTCTAGTTCCTTGCTTAGATACCCCACAGGTTGGGGAGTGTTTCCTCAAAGTTGTGTGATACTCTGAGGGCCAGCCCCTCTTTTTCACAGATATATAACTGGAAAGTGTCTTGAGTGGACAAGCCTAAGGCTGGGGCAGAGCCAAAAGACTGAGCTTAAGAAAGGCATCTTGGCTTTTGTTGTCCCACTCAAGGAGGGATTGAGAGTGTTGCTGAGCCTTTTGCTGAAGGCAATATAGGGGGTGAGCAAACTCAGCATAGCTGGGAATCCAGACTTGACAGACTCCAGTGACTCCCAGAAAAGCCCTTGATTTTTGAAGGGTTTTAGGGAGAGGATAGTTTGCAATTGAATGAAGTCGCTCCGGGCTAGTTTGTTTTTCAAGAACCAACCCAAGGTATTTGACTTTAGGTTTACCTAACTGACCTTTTTTCCTGGAGACCTTATAGCCCTGACTGACCAGGAACTTTAATGGGGACTCTGGCTCTGGAGATAGTGGGTTCAGATGGACCACAAAGGAGATCATCTACATATTGGAGTAAAGTAACCCCCTAGGAATGCTAGTCCATTAAATCTCATGCCAATATCTGGTCAAAAATGTGAGGTCTATCCTGAAAGCCCTGGTGCGGGACCATACAAGTTAGTTGTCCTGCCAGTTTAGTGGGATCCTCAAAAGCAAAGGGCATTTGGCTGTCAGGATGGAGAGGTATGCGGAAGAAGGCATCCTTTAAATCTAGAATTGAGTATTATTGGGCATCAGAGGGAATCTGAGCCAGGAGAGTACAAGGATTAGGGACCACTGGGTGTAGGGGCACTACAGCCTCACTGATGAGTCAGAGGTCCTGTACCAACCTCCAATTATTGGACTCTTTTGTTCTGCCAGAATAGGGGAACTATAAGGACTGGAGCACTGAACCAGTAGGCCCTGTTGTTTGAGGTTATTTATGATAGGCAGGAGACCCCTCTGGGCCTTTGGTTTTAAGTGGTATTGTTTTTGTTGAGGGAACTGGAGGGGATCTTTTAGATGAACCTGAACAGGAGAGGCTGTTTTTGCCCTTCCGATGGTGGAGTCATCCTTCCAGACTGACAATCCACTTGTTCCTCAATTAGGGGCATACAGAAATACTCTTGGGTGGGGGGTATTGAGTAATATTTGGACCTTAAGTTTGAACAGGGAGTCTCTTCCCAACAAGGGGATAGGGGTCTCAGGAACTTGCAGAAATGAGTAACAGAAGTGGAGTTCTCCCAAGAACATGCTAAAGGCTGGGTAAAGTATTCTTCTAAGGGTTGGGCAGATATCCCCCAAACACTGACTTTGTTGTTAGACCTGGGACCTGGAGAGAAGTGAGCACTACTGTCCAAAAGGAAGATAACTTTGTGCTTCTCAACTGTCAGGACTAGCCAGAACTCCTCAGTCTGGATATTAAGAACCAGAGCCTGGACAGGAGGTCTCAGAACCTGTCATTTGAGGGAGCCATTTGGCCTCTTCTCCCATTGGAGATGGGAACAGTGTGACTTCCAGTGATTGCCCCTACAGAGAGGGCAGGGTCTGAAAGGGGACCCTGTCTCCCAGGCTGTCCCTCTCATAGGCACTCTTGTTTGAAGTGTCTCTCCTGTCCACAATGGTGGCAAGTCCTGACATTAGGTCCCTGTCTGGAGGAGAACTCCCTAAGGGCCCTGTCTGGAGGAGAACTTTCTAAGGGCCTCTACTAAGTTGTGGTGTCTTTTGTCTTTTTCTCTCTTTTTAGTAAGGTCCTGATTATAGATACAGAAGTAGCCATCTGTACCAGCTGGTCTAATGTTTTGTCACCCTCAACCACCAGCTTTTGAAGTTTTCTACAAATGTCTGGGGCTAATTGGGTAAGGAGTTTGTCTCTTAGGAGGACCTCCCTGACCTATGACTTGGGACCCAATGTGGTGTGTTTTGTAATGTGTTTTGTCTCTTTAAGACACTGTAAGAAGGCCATGGGGAATTCATTGGGTCTTTGTTGGACAGCAGTAACCTGGGAATAATTAAGAGGTTTGACTCTAGCCCTTTTTAAACCTTTAGTGGTGAGGTGAATGATATGTTGTCTACACCATTCATCAGCCTCAATTTGGGGGTCACATCTGGGGTCTGTCCCTGGAACCACTTGGGTTCCAGTCAGGATTCCAGGGTACTTGTCTTCTCTTTCTAAGGCTGTGGGCTTAACAGAAGACTTTTGGAGATGATAATCACTGCCTGCTTGAGTGGCCTGATCAAGGACTCTTTGCCATTCCAAGGAAGTGAGAGTTTGGTCTATTTGCAGCATGACATCTTTCCAAGCCAGTTCAAAAGTTTGGATAACAGTAATACAGGTTGAATGTACTGGTCTGGGTCATTGATAAAGCTGCACAAGTTCCATTTACTTTCCTTAAGGTCACTTAATCTGAAGGGGACACGGATTCTTTTCCAGATTGCTGCTTCTTCCCCTGGGAACTGGTTGGAAGGAATAGCAGCCAATGGCTGCTGAGTAAGGAGACAAGGGAGCCATGGGGTTGGGTGGCCACCCTCTTCATTTGCCTTGGGCAGAAGGGAGGGAGTGGCTCTCTTAGGAGCAACTGGGGGTGTCTTTGAGGTATCCCCTTCTTTAGGTGCGTTTTTACAAGCCATGGTCAAGGTTTGACCACCTCCCTTATTCTGTTTCACCCATTGATGGTGTTCTTTAAGGAGAAAGAACAGCTGCATGTAGAGGATTTCTGTCCATTTGCCCTCCCTCTTGCAAAACAGGTCTAACTGGAGGATAGTATTGTAGTTAAGCGTTCTGTCCTTGGGCCATTTTTCCTGATCTCCAAGAGGATATTGGGACCAGGCCTGAGTGCAAAAGAAAATCAAAGCCTTGTTGTGAAGGTTGTCCTTCCAGCATTTTAACAGGCAGGCAAGGGGAGACCACTCCAGAGCTCAAGAAGAGGAAGTTCTTATCTGGAAAAAGAACATGTGGCCTACAGTGTATGTGTGTGGGTATTCTTATTTATTGGTATCCCAATAAGGAAATCCCTCCCCAAGTAGAGTGTTCTCTCTCCTCCATTTTGTCTTTTCTGCCATCTGTGACTAAGACTGAGGGAAAATCTGAGAAGGACTTCTCGGTTGCATTCACCCTACCATTGTGACCTCAACCACATGTGATTCTGTCAGCCTTAAAGACCAAACACTTATAATGTCTCCAGTTAGTGAAGGCATCTAGCTCAAAGACAGCTCACTAGAGGAAGGGCTCAATGAGAGACATGAGGGCACAGAAGCTCCAAGTGACGTGAGCCACCACCATAGTGCAAATACATTGCCTTAGGGCAATCCTGAAGGATAAAGATAGGGCAGTGGGGGTGCAAAGGAGGGCAGAATCCCAGAAAGTGGCAATCAGTCAGAGGGGCATATGTTATCCAAGAAAAAGCAGGGGAACAAAAAAGGACAAGGGAATTCCTGAGAGAGTCCTGATCTCCCTACTAAATGCAGGCGTGTGTCCTCCATATATCCCTGAAGAAAGTCACCAAGTGTTGGCTGGGGAAAAAGTGTAGAAATGAGAGACAGAAAAAAGCCTGGCAGTCAGAAGGGTTCAGATTCACCCATGTGGCAGTAAGGCAGTCACATATAAGCCCTGGGACAGGCTCAGCATGTCGCATTCGAAGGAGGGATGTGCTGGATTCTGCCAGAAACTTTAGTGGGCTCTAGAAATTCCCCCTCCACTTTCAGGAGAAACCTCCTTATTTATAGAGGGAGGAAGGGAAGGGGCAGCCAGAGAGTTCTGCTTTTGGCTACTCCACAGCAGGGAGGACAGAATCCATAGGAGTGCTAGACGATCATGGTCACTTCCCAGGTAAACTGTCTTCAGTTAGGCACAGCTGATATGGACCTTTCACCCTGGGGAGAAGAGGGTCCTTCCATGGTCACCAAGATGTCATGGGGGTGCACAGGTGCATCAGAAGGATCTTGCTCTCAAACACTCTTAAGATTAAGAGGCTGGAGCACTGGAGTTACAGGCAGGAAAGAAACTTTACTGATAGAGAAAGGATGAGCACAGAGGTGTACAGTGGGGTCCAGGAACCAGCACTGGACGCTTTCACCTTAACTGAAAAAAACAGTTTGTAATGGAATCCTATAAGTCAATTCTTGGCATGGATGTGCCTCCTCACCTCCTGGTCCTCTGGCTGAGCTGGGTCCTCTACTTCTCCCAGGTTGTGGGGGCTTCCTCATTCCTAAGATGTCATGAGGCTAATTTATGTTATGGGACTGCTACAGTGTTAGCAACGGCAGTGGAGTCTGTGATCAGAAGACTTCCAAAGTCCTCGTATCCTGCAGGGAAGAATCCATAGCAGGACACGTCGGTGTAATTGGGGTCTATTAAAAGTTAGGAAAGGGAAACAGGTGGAAGCCAGGAAACAGAGAGAGTGTACTTTTCCTCTCCAGGTGCTTTTAAGACTTATGCTAACCTATGGGAAGGGAGGAACCATGTGATTCCCATCCAATAACAAATAAGTAAAGAGGGGTATGGGTGGTTCCTGGGCCAGGTGAGGGCAGCCCAAGCCTTCACAAACTTGTAAAAAGAAGCTAAGACACCAACTTGGTATAGTGCCTTTCTATTACTCTATTTTATAAGGCTTCTATACTTGAAGACACCTAATATACAAAGGAGCCAGTAGCAGTATCACAGATGAAACTTTGAATTTTGTTTAGGTAAAGTAACAAATTGTCAATAATACAGTACTGACAATTAAAAACCCTAAAATTTCCAATGGTTAGGGGAAGACAGTGTCAGTAATCCCAAGTAGCCCCTGTTTTAATGCTCAGTTGTGTATCATATACATAAAACAATGTTTATCTACATATGTAAAACAGATGTTAGACCTAAATACCAAAACTTACAACATTTGTCATAAAGAGCAGAAATGTCAAAGACCTTATTAGATAGAATGTACCTCAGATAAAAGAACTATAGCTATTTACATATTTACACTTTTAACTATCAATGATTTTACAATGTTTAGATGCACATACTAGCGGTATTAGAACTATTTAAAAGAATTTTTACTTAGTTTTAACTTAGTTTTCTCAGTGTTACCAAGCGATACCTTAGGATTTTTTTGTCTGGAAAGAGATTAATTTAGGCAAGATGCAAAGAATAGTAAATAATTTCAAATGGTCTATGAAAAGAACTTACTCGTTGAGTTTGCTGAAGTTTTTTTTTTTAACTATTAAGCTATATTTACCAAACGACAATAAAACACAAGAACTATCATACAGTTAGCAAGGAAACTGAAACCAAAAACAACATGTAAAATGAAAAGATAACAATATAAAGGAAGGCAATCTGTTGAGTGTTAAGAAAGAAACATCCTAATATGAACTTTTGTAACCAGTACAGAATTAACTACCAAATCCATATTGCACCAAGATAAGCTTAGCTGATACAAATCCACAGCCTGTGGTCAGTTTCCCCTAAGACCTGTGTCCTTTGCTTGTTGCAGGGAGCAGATGAGGGCAGAAAGCTCAGGATTTTGTGACTGTGAGGGAAGAGCCAGCCGCACATGCACACATCAGGCCATGGGGGTGTTGTCAGCTTGCAAACTGAGACAAATGAGGGAACAAGTACATTTTTTTAAAAAGATAGTAATAAACCAACAAGTTTAATGTCTCAAATGACTTGATGCAGAAACAGAGACAAGGGAGTAAGCATTAAGTTAGGAAAACCAATGGCTTGGATATTGATAACAAATCACATCCTAGACTGCTGAAGTTAACAGAATAGCTTGGGCCACACCACAGGGTTGTTGTTGACCTACATGCAGCCTTTACAGCCCAAGGATAGCAGGTTCAGTCATTTAGAGCTAATGACATACACAACTCAGTATTTTAGGATTAATCACTGTTGGTAGACCTCAATAAAAACTTAAGGTTTCATGATCCTGTCTGGAGGGTGAACTTTGGTTTCGGTAATAGTTTGTATCAGCATTTAGCACCAAAAATCTTTGACAGTTATTTTGATAGAACAGAAATCTTTTTTTAAATATACCTTAAATTTTGACCTCAGAAAACTCTCTAGGCAAACTTTAAAGTATAGCCAACCCAATAACACATGTATAAACATATAAAGCTTAAGACCTTAATTTTTATCTTGAAACAACCTTTGTAAAAATCTGAATTTAGATAATACTATTTTAATACAACTCTCATCCACCTTATACCTTAAATGACTCAGGAAGAAAAGTCAATTGAACTATGTTTTTAAAATAGCAATCTACAAGAACACATGGGTTTACAAACCTAATTATAAAAGGATCAAATGTCAATTACATTCATGATAGAATGAAACGGATTATTGTCCATAAGTTTTCTTTTAGTTCTAAGACAGAAGAGAGTTCGGTCAGGATGGGATTAGAACTTTAGGAAACTTTTGAAAGAGTTTTACACATTTACTTTATAAAAGTAGTTTAAGAGTCATCCTAAAGACAGCTATACACACAGAGATGTTTTGAGCTACAGATGCCAAAAAACATGTGAATTGATGTGTGCCTCTATGAGCTCAGAAAAAGTAAAACTTCAGTGGCCACAAATACATAGGTAGGAGACAGACTAAGACATACACAGAAATTACACACAAAACAATTATATTAATTCAGACTGCACTCTTAAACAAATCATTTCTTTGTCATTATTTTTAGTAGGTTAGTCAGCTAGATTCTTAAGTAGTTTATAGCAGAACTTTAACTCAAATACCCTATTCTTGTCCAATTTGTGACAGATTAATGTATTAAAACTATATTAATTAATTTAGAGAATTTTAATCACGTTAGTTATAATTTTCCTAGAGGATGGCAAGATGGTAACACCCACGAGTTTCCTATCCTTAGTGAGTGGCAAGATGGCACTGGACATGTGGTGGCTTTATTGTGGTGTCAGCATTTCCTGTGACCACATGGTTTCTCCAAAGGGTCTCTCAAATGGAACACAAGAACATGTTGCATGAAACATACAGGCTCAAAATAGCAATCTATCATAGGAATAAAAAAATCTCTCCCTGAGAGACAGGAGTTACTGCTCATATGAGTTAGTCATCTTTTTTAGATTAGCAGAATCAAAGTGCTGCCCATATTTAAAGATACAGCCAAGTGAATATGTTGGCTTCCCCTATGGTGGGTGGTGGAGAGACAGAAGGAAAGGGAAAGAAAAATTTTGCTCTTTAGGAGAGAGGGTACGCTTCCTGGACTCATGAGGAAGTCTCCAGCACAGGTCCTTTCGACCTGGTTCTGTCAGACACCTCTGGAGAGAAGGAGAAGCAGAGGCCCCTGACCTCAAGTCAACCATTCTTCTAAGGGGTCATCTCTCCACCCTTTCATGTGGCTCCTGAATAGAATGTTAATGCTGAACGCTAATCCAACTATTATCCTAATGAAGAGGTCAAGTAACAGAAGCAAATTCAGGTGGGATGTGAACTCATGGCTTCATACTTGCAAGGCAGGCATTCTACCACTTGAGTCATTCTGCCAGTCCTTGTTAGCTTCCCTAATGAAAGGAGATTTAGACACTATCTTTAGAATCTGGTAAATAATCCCATCAACCCCATCAGTGAAGGGCACTAAGTGCTTACTGGCAGGTCCAAGGCATGTGTCCCAGGAACAGGAGAATGTGACCTTAGGGTGAGTGACCCCTGGAGGCCATGTGTACAAGGAAAGTGCAGGTGAGAGCTGGGACCAGATGCCCAGGGTAAACAGAGTCATAGCAGATAGACAGGCAAGGGAGTGGTACAAGAGAGGAGGAGGAAGTAGGTTGTATACATATGGCAGCCACAGGAAAAAGGAGTTTGGCTTGAGGCCTGGGGTTGCAGCCACCAGAGCTAGTAATGTTTTAGCTTCTCTGGGGTAGGGGTGGCAGTGCGCTTTGTGCCACTTCATCCTCATGCCTCCAGGTGGAGGCTGCCTGCCTGGGTGAGCCTTCCAACTGCCCAGTGGATTCTGCCACCCAGGTGGACCCCATCTGCCCCCAGGACTCTACTCCTCCCAGCCACAGAGCTGCCCCCAGTATGGTTCCCCACAGTGGCAGTGGAGGTGGTTTCCTGGCCAGCAAGTTGACACTCCCACGCCAGCACTGACAGGAGGGACCAGAGACTTGGTGTGCAGCCACGTGGGGGCTCAAGCCTTTCCCCTGTGCCTGGCACTTCTAAGCTCTAGCCAGCATGCATTCCTGGCCCCTCCAGAGGCTGTTTAAAGCCTGGGGCCTATTGGGTTGAGTGAGGCATGCCTCTTATTCGCCCTTCAGAAGCCCACCTGGTGGCCCATAGTAGAGGACAGGTTAGGAGGTAGAGGATGAGTGGAGAGGGGTCCAGCCCAAGTGCCCAAGGTCATGACTGCCATGGCTGGGGCTAGTCCTGGCAGGCATCACCCAGAGCCCTGGGGCAATCCTGATAGCCCTTGCTGAGCCATGCAGCTGCCTGGGCCCAGGAGGGTCAGAGAGGGAAAAGGGAGAAAGGGAGAGAAAGAAGGCAGAAGAAGGGAGGGCATCACAGTTTTAAGGTGGCCTGCCCCAGAGGGACACCATGAGATGCTGAACGTTGGTGTGAGCATTCTCCATGAACCTCAAGCCATAGGGGGATAGCACATTGGATAGACAGACACCAGGAGGTCCTAGGGACCCAGTGTCTCCCAGCTGCATTTCCCAAGGGCAGAGCTTGGCTGTCCCCTTGACTGTGCAGAATGAAGAAAAGAAAAGAGAATGGAAACAACCATCTAAAATACAGGGTCTGGGGACTCACCCTTTCTCCTGCTTGGCTTGCCATGTGTTTGCAGCAGTTGTGGAGTCTGTGATCAGAAGACTTCTAATGCCCTTGTGTCCCACGGGGAAGAATCTGTGGCAGGACATGTGGATGTAATTAGGATTTATTAAAAGATAGGGAAGAGAAATTCAGGAGGAAGCCAGGAAGCAGAAAGAACATGCTTCTCCTCTCCAGGTTCTTTTAAAATGTATGCTAACCTATGGGAAGGGAGTAACCAGGTGATTCCCATCCAATAATCAATGAGTGGGGAGGGGTACGGGTGATTCCCAGGCCAGGTTAGGGCAGTCCAAGCTGTCCCTGGGCCAGGGGTGGTCAACCTACACATATAAAATATGAAGTCACGTATTTTTATGAGTTCCAAACTTTCTCTGACTCTAGCCTGCCTCAGTTTTACCATTTATCTGTTGGTTTTGTCTATATCTAGGTTCGTAAAGTTAGCCCATATCTCTGACATATGGAATAAGAAACCTTCACCCTAGGTTGGAAACAGGGATCAGGGATTGGGAGGGTCAGTAAGTAGGTTTTATAGATTCACAGGAACAAAGAAATGGAAAGGAAATTGAGGCTCTTATCTTCAGGAGCTATCAGACCTTCTATGTGCCATTGTTATACACTTAAAACTATACTTGAACAACTCTACTGATAAGACTCACCTCTTGCATCAGCCCAACCCACTCTTGGGTAACTATGAGATAGAAAATACTCCCCTTACACCAAGGAAAACTTCTTTCTCTATTATTCTATGTACTTACCCTAAACCTGCACACTGGTGTACCTACAACAAACTCATTGCTCTTGCCCTAACAGTGCTTAAGATATTGTAAACATTGACAAGTTCCAGACCATTTTCTTTATGTCATTTAGTTCTGTTTTTTTAATTTTTGGTGGTACTGGTGATGGCACTCAGGACCTTGTGTTTGCTAAGTCAGCACTGTACCCCTTGTGCCACTCCTCCAAGCCTTTTTTAGTTATTTTTCTGATAGGTCTCTAGCTTTTTAAAAAAAAATTTTGGCATGGGTTGGCTTTGATCAAAGACCCTCTCAATTTGTGCTTTTTGAGCAACTGGGATTACATATGCACTGCCTAGTTCCACTGTCAATGTTTCACTTACAAAATGCATTTAACCCCTTCAGTATTCCAGTAAGTCTTCACTGGAACTGTTCTTTTATAGATACGTATTCTACAACAAATCAAGTGCTCAGACCAAAAGTAGTATTCTAGCCTGTATGGTCAGCATGGGAGCCCACCACACTGATTCTCCACCTGTGATATCCTGTCTGCCAAGGAGAACATCCACACCTGCACAGATCTTCCTCCTCCGGACCTAGGTAGAGGTCAGCTTTGCTTCAGTTTTGCAGCACAGATTGTGTAGTTGAAATAGCTTCCAATTCTGGGGATCGCGCCACAGGTCAAAGAGTCTTTTCTTAGAGGACTAAATTCCCTACCAACGGGAACATAAATCATAGAGTGCTCAGTCCTAACTGATAGTTTTAATACCCAGGAGGCCTTCACAAAGCAATCCTGAGTTCCTCTGATTGACTGCTACAGGGGGTCACATTTCTGGAACAAATGTCAGTGGAGGTTGTGCCACTCAAGACCAGCTCATCACAAACAGCCCCGGCTCACCTCTCCTGGTCTCCGCTTATCACAGAAATATTCAATGCCACTGCTGTCCTTTCTGTGTTTTCATTTCTGGGTAAAACAGCTGGTTTGTTTTGTAGATTAAAAAATTAACTTATGGCTTTCTTAACATACTTTCACCTCGCCTGTAACAGCTAGAACTCAGAGGAGAAAAAATAAGAAGGATGAACAAAAGGGGAAATGAAAACTAGAATATTTTTTGATAATACTAAATTAAATTGCTACACAATTGCCGTGATTTTTACTTGTTTATTTCTACATCAGTAGCGAGTTTATGATTGCATTTGGGCATTACTCCAGCATTTAATGTGGGCATTTTCTCACTTAATCCTCCCGGCAAGCTCATGGAATGAGGAGTCAGAGGTACAGGACAAGGATGCGTCCAGTGTCTGTCCAGGGGTGCTTGTTCTGCATCTTCCCAGGTGCAAGCTGAAGTGTGTAAGACAGAAAGCCCTGTCTCAGCTAACCAAGCCACTTTGTGTTGTGAAGGGGTAGCTTTTCTCTCCCTTCGCACCCTACTTTTCTTGGCTATTTTCATTTTGTAGGTATAGTAGGAGGTGGCCTGGGAGATTCACAGGTGAAAAGAAAGACTGCACCCAGTGTGGGTATTAGCACACAGTGTGCACTCAATAAATTCCTTAAAGTGCACAAAGTTCATCACGATAGTCAGAGCTATGCACTCTTAATTGCCATGCAATATGGTGTCAAACACAGACTTTCATTCATTCAACAAACATTTATTTAAAAACTCAATAAAGAGACTTTTCTAGCACAAGATCCTTGATGTTTTCTTACCAGGTTAACTGCTCTAAAGCAGGCCAGGAACTAGTTCACGATTAAATAAATGGTCACCAGAAGAGCCTGAGTCTGAACTGCATTTTCTCAATTTCCTCACATGCTTGATACTTCTACTGCACCACGCAGCTTTTCAAATAGCTGGTGTTTGATCTGGAGCTGTCAGGGTTTGGGAAATGAGAGGGAGAGATGGAGGCGTGCGTGGTGGGGAGCCAATAGCCAATCAGGGCAGGATTCCTGTGTACTTGGAGGTTAGCGTTGCAGGCCTGGCAGGGATCTTACCAGGCCAAAAGGAAGGTTTCAGTGCCTAAGAAATCACAGTGTTTCTTAGGGATCAGATCACTAGTCTGCAGGGTTCCTGGCTGCGCAATCAAACCCAGTCCTGAGCCAGAAGAGATGTGAAGAAAATTCACTTTGAGAACAATATTATCCTGAGGTTGGGAGCCCAGTTCTGAGGTCATTGTTTACGAAACATGAAAGGCCTAAATCACTTCTTAAAAATCTAGGTCTAAGGAGGCTGTAAGGAAAGGGTGTGGGAAGGTGAAGGTAGTAGAAATAGTGTATACCCATGTATGAAAATGAAAATATGAGACATATTGAAAATACTCCAGGAATGGGGGGAAGGGAACAAAGGAGAATGATGGAGTATGTGAATTCAGCTATGATGTATTGTAAGAACTTTTGTAAATGTCACGATGCATTCCCAGTACAACAATAATTAAAATAAATAATTTTAAAAAGAGATAAAAAGCATAAAAACAATTAAAATCTGAAATGACAGATCTTTGTCTCTCTCTCTCACACACACACACACACATACACATTCAGGTCTGATAGACTGGCACCTAAACCACAATGCTCCTTTCCCTCTGTCCCCAACTTCTTTAATCTGCTTCATGGGAGGCAGCGAACATTGTATGAGGAATGAGGATTTGTAATTAAGTGCGTGTCCTGGCTCTCCAGTGAACCTATTACAGTGCACATTGGTTTTTGTTTGCAAGTGTTACAATATCAGAAAGCCAGTTTGACCTAGCTAAGGCAGACAGAGAGAGATTTCTGGGAAATCCCACTGGAGAACCAAACCTCAGAGAAAATCAAGTCTGTCTCCTTTGTCTTCTCTCCCAGGGCCTAGGTTTCAAATGTTGCTCTTCCAGCTCTGATCCTTGCAGGGACCATGGTCTTTGGCTTTGGAGCCTTGCAGTTCGTACACTTGCTGTATAACTCTGGGAGTTCTGATGAACCTGTTTCCTCATCCATAAAACTTGACTAATACAGGTTACCTTCCAGGTTTATTCTAAGGGTTAGATGCAGTAGCACTTGTGTATCTGGCAATGACTACATACACAATACATGTTCTTATTCATACATTAAACTGCTTTTGTCTTTAATGCAATTTTGCTGTTTTTCCCCTATGGCTAAAGTAATTTATGCTCATTGTTGGCAATATAATAAACTGAAAAAGTTAGTAAAACCAGTCTCCCATAGTTAATCTATGTAATCTATTAAACATAAGATATCTTAGCCTATTCTTTTCGCTTAGTATAATTCACTGGTATAGTTTCAGGTGCATTTGTAGAAGGGGGTATAACTTGAGTTTGATCAGTAATACCTAGTAGGGTAAAGACAAGGAAGAGAGAGCCATTAGATATAGATTTGCATATGAGCTGCTTTGCCTTTCTAAGGGAGCCTCCTTAGGAAGGAAGGAAATAGTGAGACCGAAGGCAGTATAAGCACTTCCACACAACTACATAGGCGTAGGCCTGAACTTGAAGGAGAAAGGATATTGCAGCTAAGTTTGAGGGGATTCTTAGGAGAAAATGTTAGGAAAGGAATTATTCCCCTACTTCTTAAGGAAATACAAAGCATGGGTGAATTAGAACCCCAGGGTCCTTGTTCCTCTCTGGTACCCAAGGGATCTGTGATCTTACAAACATCAAAGACAGCTGTCTTGGAGGTGGATTTGGTAAAACCTGGCTGTGAGACTTTTGAAGGTGGTAGATATCAGCAAGAGATTAGGGAAGGGGAAAGTGAGCAGAAAGAGAATGCAATTTGTGAACCTCAACTTCAGACTTCCTGGTGAACATGCAGGAGGCATTCTAGTAGGACAGTCGGAAGTGACTGGGTGAGACTCCTTAAGAAGGTGAGGACAAATTTGAATGTGTTTGACTTATTACTATCATGTACAGTGATGAGGTTCAGGTAATCCACAATTCTGCATCTCTCTGGGTAAGCTTTAGTTTTATGTCTGCAAATCATAAAACCAAAGGGAGGTACTGGGATGTTCTTTGTTTAGTTTCACATTTTTCTCTGTTTGGATAGCCTCCAATTGTTCATTATAAGAAATTCTGCAGTAATGAATAGTGATCTAGTTAACTTTTTGTGGTGCTCGTGTTAATTTTTAACTGTAATATAAATGAAAGTGAACTTTTCTCCCGCAAAGAAGAAAAGAATAGGATCATTAAGCAGTGATTAGTTATTATAAAAATCTACTGAATAAATTGATTGAAGATCTGGATATGTATCTCTTCAAATTTTCAATTTTGATTTTATAATGTGCACAAAAGGAGCAAATATTGCAGTGTATACACATGCATGCGTAATTTACATACGCCTACACAGGATGTACATGTACACTTTATATGTGCCAATGTGAGAAGAATAACTCATTGGATCTTGAGCTATTCTTAATTCTTTCTATGCATCATATAATATTTTATTTCATTTATTTTTATTTTTTGTTGTATTTTTAGAAAATAGTATATTCCAAACAAAACATGAGTGACCAGGCTCATGGGAACACAAACTAAAGTTACCCAGAACAACATGAAGGACATAATCATTTTAAAATGAGATCACCTAAACATTTGGTAAAATAAAAGTTTTATCATTTTTACTGACATATTTTAATTATATAAACCAATACATAAATGCATATAATGTACTTTGATCACATTCAACTCCCTTTATAGCCCATTCTTATGTCCCCTTTCTTGTGTTTGCCTTCTACATCCATGTTAATTCCCTTTTACTGTCATGTCCTCTTTTGCCCCTAAATTCTGCATGACATCACATAATCCATAGAGGAGTCTGCTTCTTGTTCCTGTCAATCATAAGCAATCACCATTCCTGACTGGTGGCGGTAGCTGACTTTTCTGTCAGAACAAATTTTTTAAACCATACATGAGTCAAAATCCCAGAGAACCACAATAGTGATATAGGGTCATAAGGCAGTCTTTGAGAGAAATACTCTGGGAAGGATGATTTTTTGGGAAACTGTGGCTTTTTAAAGCCCCTTTAGAAATTGTTTTTGGGGCTGAGCTGAATTGTAAAATATCCTCAAGACCTCTCAATCTCACTATCACCAGAAGTAATGGATTTTCATTGTGTTTTGTTCTTCTGTCCCACAAAAGCTTTCCTTAGAACCCGGGACTCCCTTTATAAACTTTATTAATCAAAGTATGTAAAGTATTTTACACTACATGAATCCCTATTGATCCCTGCTGGTTCATACTAACACTGCAGCATTTTATCAGATGCAATTTCTTTTCACTCTTAGATCTACCATTTACCAGATAACATCTTATTTCTCTCTTTTTGCTATCTTCCTATCTTCCTCTCTATCTTCCTGCCATGTATACATAGAGGGTTTTAAAATTATCAATATTTTATTTAAATGACATATATAATCATGTATGTGTGTATATATGTATAATCATATATGTGTGTATGTGTATATACATGCAGATATACACATTCACAGCCATCAACTATAATGAGTAGGTCTGTTCAACTTCTTTAGATGACTTTTCATAATGAATTATTAAATAGGAACTCCATTACTGAGGAGCTGTGTAATACTTCCCATACCATGGAATAGATATAACAACAGTCAACAATCTGTTGTTAAACAAACACTGTCCTTTTGATTTCTTTGCCAGTTATAAACTTAACTGGAGAGAGAAGGGAAAGTGTGGCTTATATACCACCAATCCTTTTCTGCAACTCCACAAATCTGAAACAAAAACCTCAGGTATGTAGGTTGAGGGTGAAGTAGGATGGCATGGAAATGAAAGGGAGGAAAGCAGTAGACAAAGACCAGGTGAAATTCAGAAATACTGAATTTTACTTTTAGATTGTAAAATAAACAACTGACTCCCAAACCCAGAGTCTGCATTATATCTCCTGCCTGTAGATGTATGCTGTGCAGAGCCCTCTTAAAGTCTCTGGCTGTCTGCAGGACAGAAGCTGTGGCCTGTCTCTGACATCCAGGTGTCTGTAGAGCAGAATTTATGTAGAACAGAGTTATATAGAATACTAAGCAAAAATGATATGAAAGGGAGAGAATTCCTGCCAGCATGAGTACAAGCAAAACAGAAAAGGAAAACTTTGGGAAGCTCCACTGTCACACAAACTGGCCCTCCAAAAATAAAGTTTAAGATGGGAGATGAGCAAAACATGAAGCAAAACAGCTCAGAGAAGGGCCTCAACCCTCCCTAACTTGCTCACTGATATCATGAAGAGGGAAGATCTTAGGAGAGGTCTCACAGGCAAATCTCTTGGCTGTGGAGAGCAGAGGACCCTTTATTTTTATATGGTTCATCTCCAAAGGCCTTATCCTTCTAATGGCTAAGACTATGAAGATCTCAAGAATCAGGGTGGACCCAAGAAACTGATTAAAGCTTGGATGTAGATTGATAGACCCAGATCTACTTGGGTAGGAAGTGTGAGTCATGTGAAAGAGGGAAACTGAGGTCTAAAACACCAATAGAGCTGCAGCCTTGACTCTGTGAGTTGTGTGTCAGTACAATCAGGGGTGCTAGGACAGAAAGCTGCAAGGCCAGATCACACAGGAACAAAGACAGCCTTGGACTTTGCTGGTTGCTTTGGTTTAACTGCTTTGTACAGTCTCAGAATGTCTGGAGAGGTTGAGGAAAGGAGGCTCTGCTCAGGCATTTTCCTCACCAAGTTTGTAAAGACATAGTGCTTTTGGTGTGAGAGGGAGTCCAATCAGGGGGTTCTCAGGTTCAGTTTGGCATGAGTAGTTTGAGAGTGGCTCCAAAATAAGAATTTAACCTAGCGAGGAAGATAAAAGAGGGCACATCTTATACACAGACCTTTCTGCTCTAACTTAGGCATCAGAGAGACAGAACTGTCCCTTCTCATTCAAAGTAAACTGCAAAACACAAGCCTAACATGAGGAATCCATCCTCTTCTCATGGAGGAATATTACCTTTTTTTAATCATCATTTTCCTTTCTTTGTACTTATTTTATTATAGTCTCCCTCACTATTATTTCTATACCTTCATCCCACACACTTTGCTCACTTTCTTCTCCATTTTTTCCTTTCTCCTTCTTTTTATTATGTAATTATTAATAACTTTGTCATTAATAATTTTTAAATTCCCAGTTTATCCTTAGTTTTTAAACTTAATTTGGGTGTGGTCAATATTTTCAATAGTTTTTACTATATTAAAATAACTGGTTTGTTTTGAGTTGTTGGTTTTGTTATTAATCTCTCATTTTCTCCTTTTAGTGGTAGTGGAGATCATAACCAAAGGAGAAGGCTGCCCACTATAAAGACTCTATAAAAAACTAAAATAGATATCCATTTTGAAATGTGCAAATTGCAATGTAGAAACATGGAAATATGAAAAAGCAAATAATATGACTTCCCTAGAAGATCATAACTCCTCAATAATCAAATCCAGAAATGGTGAGTGTTTGAAATTTCAAAGAAAGAATTCAAAAGTCTAGTTTTTAAAATGATCAATGACTTCAAAGAGGATTTAAATAAACAAATGAATCAAGTAAAGGAGTCTATTCAAGACTTATTTGAGCCCTTTAGCAACCTGGATGAGAAATTCAGGAATGAGATTAAGATTCTGAAACAAATAAACAGAAATAAAGGAAATGAATTGCTCAATAAATCAAACAAAATATCAGTGGAAGTATCCCATTAGAGTGGATCAAACAGAAAAATATCAGGAATTGAAGACTTGGTTGAGGAAATATTATATCCAAGCATAAAAAAACTAGAACTTTTAAGAACTGTAGGACATGATCAAGAAACTTAATCTAAGAACAGGGTAGAAGAAGGAGCTGAGAAGCAAAGTAAAGGCATAAAACATCTATTCAATGAAATTGTAGCGGAAAATTTCTGAAATCTAGGGAAACATATGGACACCCAAGTATGTGTGGCATTTAGAACTGTTACATGCTGTATTATAGTTAAAATGTTAAGCTAACAGAACAAAGAAAGAATACTAGAAGCTGCAAGAGAAAAATGCCACTTACTTAGGCAAGCAAGTTCATCAGAATTAATTGAAACAGAAACTGTAAAAACTAAGAAACTATAGAATGTTTCAAGTCCTAAGAGTAAATAGCTGCTAACCAAGATACAATATTCAGCAAAGTTTTCTTTTAAAATTGATAGAGAAATAAAGACCTGTCAAGATAAGAACAAAATACAGCAATTCATAACCACCAAGCCAGCATTGTAGAATATATTCAAAGGAATTCTAAACATGGATGAGTAAGAAAGAAAGTCATAAGCATGAAAGCTCAGAAAACAATAAATTTTAGATTAGCAATAGATGAACAAATGATAATTATGAAAAAAAATCACACAAGTTCAACTCAGTAAACTGGAATTCTCCTAAGATGAAGAAAAGAAAAGAAAAACATCACTCAAATAAACCAGGAAAAAAGTCAATGAAATTGCAGAAATAACACTAAATGTAAATGGCTTTAACTTTCAAATTAAAAGACACAGACTTTAATTGGATTAAGAAACAAGATACAGTTGTCTGTTCTCTGCAAGAAACACACTTCAGAAAAGACACACACAGACTAAATGTGAAAGGATAGAAAATAATATACCAAGCAAATAGAAAGCAAGCAGGCATATCTATATTCATATCTGACAAAAAAAAGAAACTAAACCAAAACTAGTCAGATAGAGAAGACCACTAAATATCAATAAAAGGAACACTCCATCAAGAATATATAACAATTGTAAATGTATATTCACTAAACTGCAGTGCACCTGATTTCATAAAACAAACAGTAGTGGGGCCAGGAGTTTTGGTGCACTCCTTCAATCCATGGAAGGATCATGGTTTGAGGTCAGCCCTGGGTAAAAAATTAGTGAGACCCTTATCATAATGAATAAGCCAGACAGTAGTTATGTGTTCCCATAGTCACAGCTGTGTGGGAAACACAGGTAGGTAGATCATGGTCTGAGGCCTGCTCAAGGGCAAAAATATGAGCTTCTATCTGAAAAATAGCTAAAACAAAAAAGGGGGGCTGGAGGCATGACTCATGTGGTAAAGTGCCTGCTTAGAAAGCAAGAAGCCTAATTTTAAACCCCAGTACTGCCAGCAGAAAAAAAAAATAAAGAAACTTTGGGTCAAGGCAGTTGTAAGAAGAAAAGAAAGATAAACAAAAGTTAATAGTTATGGGTGCCTACAATTGAAAATCAGGGAGAGTTCAAATAATCTAAAGATCCACATTGAATTCTTAGACAAATAAGAACAAGCCAATCCCCAAATTATTAAGAAGGAAGAAATAATGAAAACCAGTACTGAAGGTAAGGAAATAGAGACTAAAGTAACAATACAGAGAATCAATGAAACAGAGATGGATCATTTAAAATACAAGCAAGATTGGCAAACCCTTAGTCAAACTAGCCTTAAGAAGAGAGATGTCCCAAATGAATAAAACTAGAGATGAAAAAGAGGTTATTCCAATATATACCAGGGTCATTATTGAATAATTTGACAATTTATATTCAAATAAATTGGAAAATTTAGAAGAAATGGATCAATTTTAGAAACATAGGACTTACCAAAATTGAACCAAGAGTATATAAATAAACTAAACAGCTCTATAATGAGCAATGAGTTTGAAAAAGTAAAAAAGTGTCTTCCAAAAACTAAGGCCAGGGCCAGGGAGACTCACTTCTTAATTCTACCAGACTTTCACAAACTAAATGATACCAATCCTCTTCAAACTGTTCCATAAGATAGAAAGGCAATGCATGCTGCCCAACTCATTCTATCTCACAGTGTTATCCTGAAACCTAAAACCAGATTTGGATGAAATCAAAAAATTGTAAAATAATTTTCTTGAAGACCATAGATATAAAAATCACAAACCACATTGAACAGCCCATTAAAAAGCTCATGCACCATGATCAAGTTGGTTTCATTCGAAGGACACTGGTTCAGCACATGCAAATCAATAAATGTAATCCAGAACATAAGTAAAGCCAGGGACAAAAGTCACATAATCATCTTCTTAAGTACATAAAAAGCCTTTGACAAAATTCAACATCCCTCCATGATAAAAGTCCCAAAGAGACTAGGAAAAGAAGAACCATACCTTCACATAGTGAAGATTCTATGTGGTGAGCCTATAGGCAACATTATACTAAATGAAGAAAACTGAAACCATTTCTTCTAATCAGAATGAGATAAGGTTGTTTACTCCCTCCGTTCTTATTCAAGATCATGCTTAAATTCTTAGAGCAAAAAAGGCAAGAGTAAGAAAAGGGATACAAACAGGAAAGAAGTCAAATTATCCCCATTTATAGATATGATTGCATGCTTAAAAAATACCCTGACAACTTCACCAGAATACTCTTACATTTGATAAACACCTTCAGAAAAGTAGCAGGATACAAACCCAACATATAAAAATCAGTGACTTTTCTGTATACCAGAAATGAACATGCTGAGAAAGAAAACAATCCCCTTCAAGATAACCTCAAAAATATCTAGGAATAAGTCTAACAAAGGAGGTGAAAGGCCACTACAACAAAAACACTAAAATACTGAAGAAAAAACTAAAGAAGAAACTGTAAGATGAAAGAAATGCCTACCATGTTCTAGGATTGTCAGAACTAATAAATGGGGAAATGGTTATATCCCAAAAGAGATCTATAGATTCAATATAATCCCCATTAAAATTCCAATGGTGTTCTTCAAAGATATAGAAAAATGTGATCCTGTAATTTATTTAGAAGCCACAAAGACCCTGAATAGCCAAAGCAATCCTGAGGAAAAAGAACAATGCTGCAGGTATAACACCTGACTTCAAATTATGCTACAGAGCCATGGTAACAAACACAGCATGGTGCTGGCACAAAAACTGACATGTATACCAACAGAATTGAATAGAGGACTCAGAAATAAATCCATATCTGATTCTTGAGAAAGTTGCCAAAAACATATATTGGAGAAACCACAGCCTCTTCAACAAATGTTCCTGTCAAAATTTGAAATCCGCAATTAGAAGACTGAAGCTATATCCCTATCTCTTACCCTGTCCAGAAAATCAATTCAAAATGGAGCAAAGACCTCAACTTTCAAAGTCGTAGGAGAAGCACAGAGAAAACTCTCTTAAGATAGAGGCATGGGCAACAATGTTCTGAACAGGATGTCAGTAGCTCAGAATAACAGAATTGACAAATGGGATGCATGAAATTAGAAAGCTTCTGCAAAGCAAAGGAAACAATTAACAGAGTGAAGAGCCCCACTACAGAATGGGAGAAAATCTTTGCTGGACATTTATCTGAAAAGGGATTAATATCCACTATTTGTATATATAACAAACTCGAAAAGTTAAATACCAAAAGAACAAATGATCCAATCAATAAATGGGCAAATGAACAGACAGCTCCCAAAAGAAGTGCAAATGCCCAATAAATACATGAACAATAGGTAACATTCCTAGCACCAAGGAAATGCACATGAAAACTCATTGTAAAATCATCCCACCTCAGTCAGACTGGCTATCGTCAAGAAAGCAAGTGAAATTTCCTCACTAGCTAGGGTCTCCATTTTAATTTTAGGTTTTTTTTTTTTTATAGCTTTGGGTTTCCTGTTCTGGTTTTAAATGATCTTTTCTATACTATTAATGTCTACATTGAAATCCCTAATATGTTAATTGTTTTTTGTAGTTGCAATTTAATGCACTACTGCTTTTGCTTATTGTTTGAAGAAGAGATATAAGTCTACTTTCTTTTGGGTGAACAGCCAGTTGTATCAGAATCTTTTATTAAATAAGCTTACTCCCTCTCTCTCTCTCTAGCACTCTGTTGGTGGGAATGTCAATTAGTTCAGCCACTATGGAAATCAGCACGGAGTTTCCTCAAAACACTAACACTGCTATGCCACTCTTGGGAATGTACCCAAAGGAATCAAAGCCAGCATCCAATAGACATACTTGCTCAACCATGTTTATTGTGGCACCACTTATAATAGGTGTCATGGAATCAGCATAGGTACCCATCAATGAATGAAAGGATAAAGAAAATGTGGCATATGTGTGCAATGGCACATCTTTCATCTAAAAAGAAGAATGAAATTATATTATCTGCAGGAAAATGTGTGTAATTGGAGATCATCTTAAGTGAAACACACCATATACAGAACGACAAATATCACGTGTTTTCTCTCATATGTACAAACTAGATTTTTAAAAAAGATATTAAAGTAGAGGGGCACTATTTTCAAAGAGGAAGTGGACCAGTGGGAGGAGTACAATGAGGGATGGTGAATGTGATCAAAGTACATAGAATATATGTGTGAAAATGTCCTAAAGAAACCCCTGTTTTAGGGTTCATTTATTTTAGAGCTTTTGGGTTTCCAGTTCTGGTTTTAAGTGATTTTTCCTACACTATTAACCTGGTATATTTACTCATTTGGGATAGAAGCCCAGAAATGTGATTGTTGAGGCAAAGAACATAATGGATTTTCTTCCATTGTAAAAGAAGTTGTCGTTTTGATCTTCAGAAACACAGAACATTGGTCATTTCCAGCTATGATGTGTAATACCAGCTTTTTCTTTTCATGCTTTCCTGCCAGTCACAGGTGTAATTACCCTCCACAGTCCTGTCATGGTATGGATACAAAGTGTAATATTGTAGGCAGTTGAAGTTGCATTCTTCTGAGTAGTACATAGACTCAGTGACTTTTCATAGTTGTATTATTTACAATCACTGTTGTTCTTTAGAGAATTATTCCCTCATATCCAGTGACCATTTTACATGGAAAGATTCTTTATGTTCAATTATAATTTTGTCATAAACATCATAAACATTTTATTTTGAAAAAAATTTTAATTTATCTGTTGATTTCATTCTTTGGGGTCTCCATTTTAACTTTAAGATTCATTTATTTTATAGCTTTTTGGTTTCCTCTTCTGGTTTTAAATGATCTTTCTTATACTCTTAATGTCTACATTGAAATTCTCTAATATTTTTATTAATGGTTTTGTAGTTAAAATAACACACTTCAGGAAGCGATACAATCTATTTTCTTTTGGATAAATAACCAGTTGTATAAGAATCTTTTATTAAATAAGCTTACTCCCTCTCTCTATAGTAAAACTCATGTTTATGATGCATACATTCCCATCTTTACTGGAATCTCCTCCTGGAATCTACATCCTACGTTACTTATATAATTATTTATTCCTATCTAAACTCATACTTATTTGAGTTGAATGGACTAGTATATTTCTCATGTCCATGAACAAATTCACCTCACCAGTTTTCTCTTGATAACATTCTTACCAATTTAAGGTAGTATTTACATAAACTTTGAGATTGTTGTGTGTAATTCTAAAAAATATTCTAGTAAACATTTCTCTCGATGGATGCACACATCAACTTTGGAGAGCTGACCTTTTCCTGTGATATTCAATCTTCCCAACTAGAAGCACAGTTTCCTCAGTAAGATTTTATGACTGCTTCATTAAATGTCTTAGACATTCTGATAATTTTATTCCTAAAGTATTTTATAACTTTTGTCACCTCTCCTTTATTTCCATTTCTAGCCTGTTATATTTTAATTGAAAAAAATAATTGAGGTTTTATCCAAGGGCAACTCAATAAAACAAAACCTATTAATTCCAGGAGGCATGTGTATCTTAGTCTCAAGCTTTGGAGGTGTGCAAAAATGTCGTTAGAAATACATAACTTTGTCTCATTCATGCATCAGTCATTCATCACTCATGGACTGGGTTCATGCTCTTTGCTCCACACTTTCCCAGGTGCTTGGACTTTCAGTGAATAAATAGCTGAGATGTTTGCTTTGGTGGAGCTGATATCCTATCAGGGTTAACTACAACCAGAAAGTGGTAAAAGCTATCATAGGGCAGAGTTATTGAGAGGAGAGTAGGTCTGGTTGGCTCCAGGAATAGTCAGGGCGCCAGGGAGAATAGTATGGAGTGAGGAAGGTGAGAATAGTAGGAGAAAAAGTCAGAAATAGAGTGAAATATTGGGGCATGGTGAACCTAACAGTATGTTGTAAGAGATTTCTTAGAGAGATACAGACAGGGAGAGAGAGAAAAATATAGCAATTTGGGGGAGGGGTTGGGACTTATTTTGTTCTATTTTTTATGGATAAACTTTTCAAAATAGTCCAGTTGTGGTGGCTCATTTCTATACCCAGCCACTCAGGAGGTGGAGATTGGGAAGATCATGGTTAGAGGCCAGCACTGGAAAAAAGTTAGTAAGATCCCACCACTAGGTGTGGTGAAGTGAATCTTTCATCCCAGCTATATTGGAGGCCATCTACTGATGGCCTGTGGATCACAGTCCAGACCAGCCTGGGCAAAAACAAGAGACCCCATCTCAAAAATAACATAAAGCACAAAGGGTTCAGGGAATGGCCCAAGTGACAAAGTGACTGCCTAACAAGCACAAGGCCCTGAGTTCAAACCCCCATACAGCCAACAAAAAACAAGCAAATAAGCTTGAGTTACATGAGTAGCTGAAGAGATCTGGAGTTCCTCAGGAAATGTTTGGGTACCAAGGGGTCATAACTAATTTAAATGCTTCCATTCAGATATAAAAATACCAGGCACATTTTTTCTCTTACCTCACACCCTTCACCTCTTTCTCTGGCTGGCTTTACTCTGCAGGAATCTTTGCACACGATTGCTGTCCACACTAATTCTGGGATATGTTGGAGACCATAAAACTGCTGTGACCCCAGGATGCTCACTCCATAGGCTGCAGTGGAAGGCCAGCCCACATGCTATATGCAAGCAGAGAGGCTTCCAACTCATTAACTGCATAGGTGGAATAGGGAAGGCGCTGTTTTCTGTTGAATGATTGCTGTGTTTTGAGCAGATAAATGACATGATCTAACTTGTGCTTAGAAAGGATAACTCTGACTGCTCTGTTGAGAAAAAAAAAAAAAACTTGAGGAAGCTCCAGGAGGCTCAGTCAAGAACCTGGGACAGAAATGATGGTGGCTCTGAGAAGTCACAGTGGAGGGATGAAAAGTGGACAGTGTGTGGATATAATTTGGTGGTGGAACCAACAGAATTCTTATTGAACTGGATGCTGGGTTTGAGAAAAACAGAGGAGTCAGATACAACCTTAGGGTTTAGACTTGAGCAATTGGAAAGATGGAGCTTTTACCAACTGAGATGAAGCAGGCTGCGCAGTGAGCAATTAATTTGGGCGGGGTACAGAAGGGAAACACTCCAAGGTTCTCACATACGCATGATGTTTGAAGCCATAAAAATGAATGAGATCACCAAGGAAGGAATGCAGCTGGAGAGAGGAGAGAATCAGGGATGTAATTCAAGGGCACTACATCATTGGAATTTGGGGAACAGCAGAGGAACCACTGAAGAGGACTGAGAAAAAGAACTGGCTTGGATTATAGGAGAAGACCTAAACAGCCAAATAAGAATGTACCAAGAGGGTGGGCGTGGTCAACAACCCCAGTGTTGACTGTCACAGATTAGTGTCCCTGGGAAACAGAAATTGAGACAGATTTCCAGAAAGAGGGCTCCTGTGGGGCATGCTTGGAACAAAACCTAAAATAGAATGAGGGATGTGAATGTGGACAGTTAAGAAGCAAGGCCACTGCACAGAGGTCTCGGCTACTCTCCAGATGCTGTGGAGGTGGGGGCCTCTTTTCGGACTTGTCCTGAGTTGTGGAAACGTTGTCAGTCATGGTAACCACCACGGACTAGTCACTGGGGTTGGGCTCCCCCAGGAAGGGGACATTACCTGGGGTGAGGTTCCCTGGGAAATTCATGGGAAGACACTCAAGGTGAGCTGTGAGCAGCCAACATTCTGAGCAGCTGCGGGAATGTTAGAAATAAAGTCAGTGGTCATTTTCAAGGCAAGGCCTTTAACCCCGGCCACTTACTTGCATATCAGCTTGTGCGTTAGGGGAGGGCCAACTAATAAGGACACTTAAACTGGGAGGGGTAAATCCTGATAGAATGAGGAAATGGATAAAAGCTATGTACATGCCAGAAAGCACATATTACAGGGAGACCTTCCCGCTACAAAGGGAGAGGGATACCACTAAAACCACCTTCTAAAATTTGACAAATCCCAAGAGAGGCATATTTTAAAATAACCCAATAGAAGAGTTAGGCAATATCCGGGAAAAATGTACAATTCATAGTACTCAGCCAATGAGGAGGGGAGGTTGGCGATGATGACTTTGCGCATTAGAAAATATAGTGCTTATTGTAACTGATTTGCATGTGTCTGCTCACCAGGCACCTGATCTTGCGAGACCACCATTAAAGTCTCACTTTCAGTGTACTTCACTTGTCTCTGAGTCCATTCTTTGAGTTTGGACAGGTGAACATCTTTTGCACAGGGAAGGAGTAACAATAAAGTGCTTCATATAAGCACTTTGGGGCTGCGTGGTAGGGACAAATTCAGTCGTAGTGGGGTAAGGCTTAATGGGTAGAATAAGATGGAAGCTCAAGAAAATACATCATTCTTTGATCAATCTGTTTTGATCAAAAAAGAGCAAAGATATGCTGTGGGAGGGGGGAAGAGGATGAGGGAAGAGAGGATTCCTCAGTATTCTCACTGTGTTGATGCTGGAGAAGGCAGAAAAAGTAGTGGTGTTGGGATGAAGCTTAAAACTGCTGGAGCAATCTCTTCAAGCACTCTTTTACAGTGTTTTAAATTATTAGTTCATTTTATGTCACATTGCATTTGCGAGGTGTTGAATATTGATGGAATTAATGGATCGCCCATCTTGTGCAGGATTTTAAGAGCAATGCTTAAGAGTCTCACTGTTTTAAACACTGTCTACAAGATGATGCTTAAGAGTGGATTTATGCAATAAATCCCTACCTAGATGCAGTTAGTATTTTTCTTGAATAAAGTCATAATAGCCACTGATGTTTTCCAACTGCTTCCTAGTATTGGTTCATATGCTCTACCAGCCTTTGCTTATATTGAGGATTAGGAGCGAGGACAGGGGCTGGAACCTCACCATTCCTGGCTTATTCTCTGAAGGATGACAGAAGTTTATCTTCCTTATTTCTTGGGCTCTGTTCAGTTTTTTTTCCTTCAGAATTTCCTATTGCATATTTAATTCTGTTACATTAGCAATGACATTACAGTAATTATAATATAATTTACAATATAGTATTACTAGCCAGTGATTACTTATAATTATACTATTATGTATTATTAATAGTGATTAATGGGTTCTCAAAAAACTTCATTAGCATTTATTAATTTAAAAAAAATAATGGTGGTTGTTCTTGTTCTCCCTTTGGAGATGATCCACTTTCATACTCTTCTCCTAATAAACTTTGTAATTATTTTCACTAAAAAAAAGGGGGGGTCTCATTATGACATTTTCATACATGAAAATAATGCATTTTGATCAGATTAATCCTTCATTCTCCTCTCTGATCTGCTCTGCCCATCATTGCTCCCCTTCCTTTTTCCTAACAGTTCCTATCTTGGGATTCTCATCTCCAAAATTCACTAAGAATTGTGACTACAATGACCAAAGCATGGTGTAGTGTGGAGTTAGTGCAGAGTATACATTTTGCATCAACATTTTTACTATTACTGTACAAGGTGCTTAAACTGCTTTAAGCACTGATTAAACTGAAAAGCACTGATTCCTCACTTGGCCCCATGAATCAACTAAGCAGGACATGGTATCTAAGTCTCCATTTTGTATTTGCTGTCCTTGCTCTCAGCCATTCTGTCTTGCAGTCAACTTGGAAGCAAGGAAGGACAGGAATGATCGATAACATCTTTATGACAAGGGACTGAAACTACCCCTAAGGAGCAGTGGAGATTTGCAGGACAGACCACCCCTCCAGATCAGGACAATGACCTATAATGATGAGGCTGTACCTTGGAGCAGGAGCAATCATCTCTTGGAAACCAGTAGTGACAGAGGTAACATCTTCTCTGGAACCCTCTGGGAACCCTTGGACTAAGACAATGGTCAACCAGAACACATCTGTGACTGGGGCTGTTTAACTATGCATACCTTTTTCCCCTGCCCCCCAGTTTGTGTACTTAAACCGATAGCTCACGTCTGTATCCCGCAAAATGGTTGAAGATGGGCTAAGTGCTCATTCTACCTCTTCCCACAGTATGTCCCGAGCTGTATAATAAATCTCCTTTCTTTGCCTTTACCATGCCTCTTTATTTGGCATTTAGGGGCAGGTTGCTGGATCTGGCATATGAAATCTCAGGAGTATGGGTCTTGGGTCCAAAATTCCAGTTTCACTGTCACATTGTATTCTCTTAATTCCAAGTAGTCAATAATTTGGGGGTATTCTTTGTTACTAAATATTTATAGCTTTACACTTTTATGCCTGGTATATCTTTATTCATCTTTTTTTTTATTCTCAACTTTATTACTTTGTCTTAAAGTTATTTTTGTTACCAATATGGAAATGGGTTTTATAAATTTGGCAACTGTGGTCATTCACATACAGCATAAAAATAATTATATTTAATATTCGTTGCACTTTGTTATTTCCAATTTTCCCTCCTGTTTAATTTTGCTGGTCTGTTGCAGTTACAACACATCTGTACCTGTCTTCTTTGTTAGTTTAGAATAAGTTCTACCCTTCTTGATACAAGCACTAATAATATCTCTGTACTTGAAACTCAAAATCACTCTTCCTCTACTACAATATTGAAATAAAACACCACTTATTACTGCTAACGAAGGTTCTTTAATTCAGTTCTTCACTGTTTTCTTCTTAGCCACAGGTAATAAGAATTTAGAAATATTTTAGTCCTCTCCTCTCACACCTCAGGATTTTATTCACAGAAGGACCTTTCTTTTTTCCCTTTCTACCATGTTATTTGTATTTCAGAAAATGTCATTGGTATATGTGCTATTGAAATCAGAATCTTCTTGTGAGATGGGGGACTGCTCTGTTGGCTTAGGGTCACAGCTCTTTTAGCTCAGCTGCAGAGAGTTCCTTACTCACTATGAGGTCTTTGTCTCAAGAGTGTGATGAATGCATTTCACAGAAAACTGAGGGTGTGAGCATAGACAAGAAGTTTATTAAGAGAAAGAATAAAAGGGGGTGGGGAGAAGGGGGAGAAATGACCCAAACATTGTATGCACATATGAATAAAAGAAAAAAAAATCTTGAAAAAAAAAAGAGAAAGGATAAAGCTCCCTTGTGAGGCCAGGAGGGGTCCCAAGCAGGTAGCCAGGAAATTTTGGGTCTGGGGTTTTTTAACCTGTTTGCTCCTGGGAGTAGCCCATTCTCTATGATAATTAGGTGTGCAGAAAGCTGCATTCTGGTTGGCTGTGCCCACAACCTTCTAATCAGACCATCATCTTATCTATTCCCATTTAGTCCTTTCTGCCTTCCTCCTTTCCCACCCTCCTTAGTTCTGGGGGATGGGGTATGGCTTGCTAGGGAAGTGAGTTGTTAAGGCGGATGGTGTCACCTCCTGTCTTTTGGCAGTGTGGGTTACAATGGAATTTTCCCAGGGATCCTTGGTCTACACTATACCTGTCTGATTATCGCTAACTACCTATCCTGTTCTCTCACTGCTCCAAGACTTCAGGGAATCTCTACTTCCACCTATACTTACTTCTTACTCTCTCATCCCCTCTGTCCCCTCTCTTGAGGTCTCTAACTTACTTTATCACTGGGTTGGAGTCATCTGTATTTCTCCATGTGAGGTGTATGAGTGATATGTTCTCTGAATTCTTGCATATCTGCAGATACCTTTTTTTCACACCAACAACTAATTTGTGGTTTGATATAGAATTCCTGGGTAAAATCTATTTTCTTAGCAGTTTCATGATGCTGTTCCTTTAACTTATAATTTGGTGATCTGAGTGAGAAGTGCCTGGCCAGTTTGATCTTTTTATTTTTATAAATGTTTGTTCTTTCTGTATGGAAACTTGAGATGTCTTCTCTTTGTCTCTGAGATTCAAACACAAAGAATGTTGTCAGAACTTGGCTCAGGGGGTTTGTGTGTGTGTGTGTGTGTGTGTGTGTGTGTGTGTGTGTGTTCTAATGCCAGTCTTGCCTAATTTAGGCTTCGGTCTGAAAACGTTTTTTTAACTCATTTCATTTTTAATGCTATTTACTTTATTATTACCTTTTCTCCACCTGTTGTTCTTTTGTTCACCTGTAAATACTAGTACCTGAAAATTATTCCCATCCCTGTTTCTTAACCTTTGCCTCACAGTTCCATTTCTTGGTACTTTCTCCTGGTTTAAGACTTTTCTTCTACTTGGTCTTTGAGTTCCTAACACTGTACACTTTCTCTTCCAACTATGGGAGTTTTTACTTTAAAACTACAAACTTACAGTTGATCCTCATTAATCATGGATTCTGTGTTTGCAAATTTGCCTACCTGCTAAGATTTATCTGTAACTTCAAACCCAAAACTTGTGGTGCTGTCACTTTCATTCATGAGCTGGGAGGAGAAAAACTTGAGCCTTTCAATGTATACGTTCTCAGCTGAGGTCAAACCACACTTTGCTCTGCCATCTTGTTTCAGCTTTCATCTGTAAGTAAATGCCATTTTCTGGTCTATTTAGTGCCATTTTCCACATTTTAATGCATTTTGGTGATTTAGTATTTAAAATGGCCTGAAGCATAATGCTGAATTGCTATCCAGTATTCCTAAGCACAAAAACGCTATGATGTCCCTTATGGAGACAATCTTTATGTTATATAAGTTTTGTGCAGGCATGAGTGATATTGCTGTAGGCCATAAGTTCAAAGTTAATGAATCCAGAAAATACACTAATAAGGTGTCATATTGATTGTTTGATAAAAGCACAGTGACTGGAAATCTAACCCTCAGTTCTCCCTAGGAGCAGTGGTTCAGTACTTGCCATTCTACTTTGTAAAGCAACTACCACCAATAATGAGAATGGACTGTATCTGGTCTATGAGGTCTTTCCTTAAGCCGCACTGCTATCTTAGACATTAGTATTTTGCTTGCTTGCTTGTTTAAGTTGCCTGCGTTTCCAGCATTGTTTTGCTAGTAGGTGGTCTTTCATAGCATCTTCTTGTACTTCCTTTCTCTAGCTATTAGGCCCTTCTTAAATGAATTGCCATTTTTGATTGTCCATTCCATAGGGAGCTACCAGTATCTTAGCATGGATTCCTAAAGATGATAAGGGGACCTTCATGCCTGCAGTACAACATAATGAATAGTCTATCAGATCAGCTAGAAATAGGATATATCCTAACTCTCCAGCTTCTACAAAGGTGCTCTGAGGCAAGCATTCAACAGGTCATTCTAGGAATGCACTTTCCAGTCCCCAAACCTTTGGGGGTCTTGGATATCCAACCACTCATACTCTTTCTAGTTCTGCTATGCACTACTCCTCCACCCACTGGATTCCAGTCTCTCATCTGATCTTGGGGAACAAAAATTCTTTCTTGGCTTTTCTGTTGAGATTTCTGCATGTCCCAATGACTTGCTTACACTCATCTTCCTTTGGTGTCTACTGACACCAAGTTTATTGGGGTTGGTTGGCATTTGGGAATTAAGAAGTGAGATGTGAATATATCATATTCCATCTTTCTAGAATTAAATTCTGAAGTATATTATGCATTGATAAATGCCACCATATTTGATGAACACTATTGTTCCCCCCAAATAAATTATTTGGAAATGTTGAACTTGCATTAAATGCCAAAACCATCCTCTACACTCCAGATGTTGTCACAGGAGACTGCTTCTCTCAGTGGCTGTTGTTTCTAACACTGCTGCTCATAATGTTGAAAGCAGATTGGTTTATTTCTTTTTTATTTATTGGCAAGTTGCTTGCATCACATGGAAGCAGCTGAACTCTGTAATTATGAGCCTTAAAAGGGAGAAATTTCCATAAATGCCATATGTTTTACCAACACTGTTTCAGAAAAGGCTCACCCATGAGTTTTTTATACTGCATTTGTGATAAAGATTCTATTATCATACACTCTATTATGAGTGTATGAGGAAAATGAAGATACATTTTCTGGCCCACTAACTCTTGTTAGTTCACCAAAAATCAATAGACTTTCTGATTGTACATGACCTTCCACTTAGAATAACCCTTTTCCAGCTCTCCCCATGAACAGTTTTTATATCTTTTTGGGTATGTCAGTTTTAGCTAATGTCAAGATAAGCATACTTAATCACCTGTTACTTTGAATATTTTTATGATATGTATTTTTTGTTTATAAATAATTTTTTAAATGTTTGTTTCATTTAAACATGGTGCTTATAACTCATTACTTTTGTAAATTCTTCTCCAATTAACTGTATTTGGACCTTATTTCAGTTCAAGTATCCTTTAACACTTCTCCACTGAATTTGAATATTTCAAAAGCATCATTTCACATAGGCTAAATCTGATTTTTGTTAAATATTCTTGATATTTGAAGTGTGTTCGGTTGGTAGGCATTTGATCCTGTGTCAAGAGTGTTCTATTTAAAGGCAAAAGGTTTAAGTTCAAATCTCCTTCCTGCTGAAGAGTTTGTTTATTCTTCATCTGAGTGACTCTGAGTATGTTGTTTCACCTCTATAAACTTTGATCTTCTCACCTTAAAGTGTGGGTGAGAATACCAACTTTATGGGGTTTCGCATTCTAAGGTTGGTATAAGGAAGAGGCTGGCTCAAGATAAAAGCTGGTGAAATGTTAGTTGAATTTGAAGGCATAAGGAAAGATCTAATACATCTAAGGAATAATATAAACATAATTTTCAAGGAAAAAGTTTAATCTGCTTAACAGGAAAAGATTTTCTGAATCATTGAAAAAGCCTGGTTTACACACAAAGTATTAATTTATATCAGCATTCTATTCATTAAATTATGTCTGGCTTATCTCCATTTCAGAAAGACTTCTTAGTTCATTTTCCTATTTCCCATAACCATGTTTATTCTAAATTATATCACTTTTCTTTAAAGTCATCCTAAAATTTAGGCTTTTATTAAATTAGATATCCCTTTGCCTTGAGTTATATGAAATCTTTTATAATTTCTATTTTTAGAAACAATAAAAAAGCACCTGAGAATCAGAAGACTATGAAAATATTGACAACTAAATATGACAAAAGATTAATGAAAAGAAAATGTGTGTGTGTGTGTATGCTTTTCAAAGATACATAAGTACCAATTGCTGAAATCAAACCTAGTAATACAACGGTACTCACTGGGGATAAATGGAAGGCCCAACACAGTGACTGAAGAGAGTTTAATGAGGGTCCTGAAGGCAAAGGTGTGGACACAGTTAGGAAACCTACCAGGATGGGAAGAATCTGGAAGAGCAGTCCAAGAATCCTTTATTATGCAAGGCCCCCAGGGGCCAGGGAGGGAGCAGAGTCTCCCTAAGAGGCTATGAGGCAGGAGTTCCAGCATAAGCACTGTGGCAACAAGTAGAGAAGTACAGTCACTAGCAAGCCTTCACTTGCCCTACAGAGCCGGATCTCTTGCTTATCTTCTTATACATTTAAGTGACCACCATTTGACCTATTCAACCAAATCCAACAGGATGCAGGAATACAAGAGAATCTGGGTAAAGCTCTCCCCTGAGATAGAGAGCAGAGCAGAATTGGACCCCTGGCCCAAATTCCTGGGCTTCCATATATCAGGTCTGGGCACTCACCCCTATATGCCAAATAAAGAGACAGTAATGATACAGGGCAGGGAAAGGAGATTTATTACACTGACTATGGGAAGAGGTAAAGTAAGCACTTCCACCCATCTTTAGCCATCTTCAAGGTACAGACGTGAGCTTTACTTTAAATAGACAAAGAATTGGGGCAGGGGACAAAAAAGATGCTGGTTAAACAGTCCCAGTCACAGGTGTGTTGCCGTGGTCAGATTAGTCCAGTGGGTGGGGCCTGCTTGACAATTATTCCAGTCTTTATTCTTCTTGGGTTCCAGAGAAGTTGTTATTGCTGCCATCACTTGAGGGGAGCGATGTGTTTTTCAAGACATAATTACTCCTGCTCCAGGGTTTTGTCTTATCATTATTGGTAACTGTCCTCATTTTGAGGGGTGGTCTGTTCTGCATAGCTCCTCTGTTCCTCAGGGACAGTTTCAGTCCCTTGTCATAAAGATGTTGTCAGTCATTACTGTTCATCTTTGATTCCACAGTGGCTGCTGGAGAGAATGGCTCAGAGCAAAGGATGGCAGTGCAAAATGGAGTCAGAGATAGCAAGCTTCTTTCCTGCTTTTTTGGTTAATTTTGGGGCCCAAGTAAGGAGTTAGTACTCTTTAGCAAACGCTGTTTAAGCACCTTTTACAGAACAAGCAGGAAGGTGGCATGTACAAGAAGAGTCCCTGGCATAGGAGGAGATGGGAGGGCACTAGCAGAGATGGCTTATGAGATTGGAGAAGTGTTCAAAATGGTGAAGTTGGCAAGGTGTGAAAGGATGGCATATTTGGTATAGGGAAACAGGTTCTCTTACAGATTTCTAGGTTGGAGAATAAATCCATTCATCTTTTCTGGGAAAGAAACAGACAACATGTGAAAGATATTCTGAAGTTTGTACTTCCTTATACTTAAATTTATCCTGAAGAAATTGATCCTAAAGAAATGATTTGGCTGGGTGCTAGTGGCTCATGCCTGTAACCCTAGATACTTGGGAAGCAGACATGTGGTGGATTTTGATTCAAGGTCAGTTTAGGCAAGGTTCAGGAGACCTCCATCTCAACCAATAGTGGGTATGATTGTGCATGTTTGTCATCCCAGCTATGTAGAAAGCATAAATAGGATTGTGGTCCAGGTTAGCCTGGGCATAAATGTGAGATCCTATCCTGAAATAGCCAAAGCAAAAAGGGCTGGGGGCTTGGTTCAAAAGTGCCTGCCTAGCAAGCACAAGGCTCTTTGTTGAAACCCCAGTACCTACAATCCCTGCATTAGGAAGGATGAGGCAAAAGGATCATGAGTTTGAGTATTACGAAGTAAGGCCTTGTCTCAAAAACCATTAAAAAAAAAGAAAAACAAAGAAATATTTAGTACATGGCATAAGTGAGGAGATCAGGCTGTGCCCTGTTCCAAATTTACTGCATATTATATAGAACAGTAGCTTTGTCCTGAGTGACTCCATTTTATAAAACAGCAGTTTGTTCCATTTTGAGTGCAAATGTTGAGGCAGGATGACTTTACACCTTGTTTGTTAAAGTAAACAACAATATCTGTCCAGCACAAATCATGAGGCAGACTAATAAATAACTTATTTATGCAAATAAAAGATTACCACCTATGAACTTACCTAATTATATCAGGAAAACATGGACACATGGGCATATCAAAATCATATCTGAAAAAAACAGGTCAAAGAAATAATTCTATGCACCAGACCAACAAATGATGCAACCCCCTCACCTGGATCATACAAGAACTGGAATGCCTAATACTGGGTTATGGTCACACACAGCAGCTATCATCAGACCATCTGGTGTGTACATCATGGCTAGACAAGCCACAAACTTCTGACTCTGTCCTCAGAGCTTCAGCTCATCAGGATCTCCTGATTGACATGACCCACTAGAATCTTCCATCTGTCTGGACCCAGTAAGCTTTGATGCAAGCCTTGAACCAGCATTGGGCCTTGGGCTAACTCTGCATTCTGACACTGCTCTGGGATGGGTTTCCTTTGTTAACATCTTACCTAACCACCTGCAGTGATTCTCTTTGCATCTTAATCAGTGCTTTGCTCTTGTTTTTAGCAAGCCCTCTTTGAAGCCTATTGTCTGTTTAACCTTTTCATAGTCAATCCTTAACCTATATTGTGAAATGTTATGTGTGATCTGAAAGTTATATTAGTAATTAAGAACTGAATAAAAGGAACTGTTTGCCAATGGATCATGGCTATCAAGTGAAATCTGTAGTACTTAGCAAATTAGCACCATCAAAATTAACAAAGCTCCTGAGTTTATTATTCAATAAATGCTGACATTGTTGAAAGACACAAATGAATCTATGTTGCTGTCATAGATCTCTCACAAAATGAAGAAAATAATTGGACAAGTTCACAAATGACTATGCATTAAGGTTGATCATATCAACTCTTAAAGTAACAAAATTTAGAAGATACATAAAATTCACAGTAATGGGGATTAGCTAAATAAATTATAATATATGTACATGTATGTGTTTATATGCATACAAACATTGTAATAGTAATATAGTATTGCAAACATTAAGAAAGGCATTATAAATCAACATTTTTTTATTTGAAGTTTTTTTTTTTTTATAGTATTAGGGTTTGAACTCAGGGCTTGACACTGTTACTCAGGCACTACCACTTGAACCAGGCTCCCATTCCTTTTCTTCAGCTATTTTTCAGGTTGGGTCTCTAGTTTTCATCCTGTGGCCGATCTCAGATTACAATCCTCCTACCTACAGCTTCAGTACTGCAAGAAGAAGGTACTTGTCTCTGACACTACTGTGGGTAACTGATTAATAATTTGCCACTTGAATTGATCAGTGCAAACGCATCTTTTGGAAAAATAATTTCTTGCCAGTTTTTTAAATGGATATTAAAACGCAAGCTTTGCTCTGCTAATCCACATATTCAATAAACATGCATTAAGGACTTACTAATGATGAGCCTGGGGTACAGAGCTTTGACAGTCACCACCAATGAGCAGCTGTCAGTCTCTCTGTGTCTATTGTTCATCTGCTTTTCTTCCTTTACCTGTTTGCCTCTCTGTCCCCTGCCTCACTCAACACATGACTTGAGGTAGATTATTACTTAAACCTTCAGCCTCCAAAACCTCCAGTGAGGAATTGTTCATATGCGACAACAAAAACCACCTGGAGATTAAATTTTATTTTTCACCTCTGATTAAAAAATTTAGAAAATTTAGAGCCAGACCCCGAATAATTTTGATAAATTTCATTGTGAAAGCCTTCATGTTTATTTCTTACCTCCACCCAAAACTCAAACCCTGAAGCGGCTGGAATATGAATTCCGGGGGAGCTCTGCCCCTCTTTGGCTTCTCTGTATGTGCAGCATCCCATTTCCAGCCCTTCTATGGTTTGACAGGTTTGAGTAATAGGAGTCCATGTCCAAAAGGATGGAAATGGTATTAAAGAGAGTGTCTCTCATTCTTACCTTTCTAAAATCCTAACGATAACAGATAACCATTTCTGAGCCCTGATTGCAGATCCAGCTGGGAATAATAAATGAATTTTTGTGGTCCATAAATGAAAACTAGAGGGAGTTGTGTTTGAAACAAGGGCCCCCAAAGGGGTGAGCAGCAGATTCCAATTTATACAGAGAGCCAGTCATGGCATCTGGCAGGACATGTGGCAAAGCATTTTCAGTTTTCATCTTCATGCCTTGTAAGAACACCGAGCCCTGTGGCCTGTGCCTCTCACACAGACAGCAGTGGACCACGGAGCCTCCCTCTACCCTGTCCCTGACTGAGGTAGTTAATGCACTTGAAGGGCAGAAGGATCTTGGGTGTGCCACACCAGGCTTGATTTTTGTGTAATACTACATGTAATCTTATAGGTTTCACAATGGGGAGAGAATTCAGTGACCACCCATGAGATCTGGAGAGATGCTCTTTCCCAAAGAACCAAGACAGTGTGTGTTAAAATGCACTCTGAAACATGGTCCATCATGGTGCAGTGAGAACTCTAAGAGATGTTATGAAAATCACAGCTGCAGAAAGGTACCAATTCTGTTTAAACTCAGTCTTTTCTCTCTTTGTGTTAGTTCTGAGGAAATTCAGCCAGTTCTTTGATTCCAGGTCATTTTCAAAACCTACTTCAATTAATATGACAATAAATTGATCAGTAAGTCTACCTTTATACATTAGAATATTTGCCTTCATTCCTGGGGGGTAGATTACAAAGTGTTGAAGAGCTGTATATATTGTTAATTTTCACTGATATTGATATAAAGAATTCAGAACATGTTTCCTTCATTGATTTCTGGAAAAGGGTAGCACAGAAAAGTGACTAAGTTTTAAATAATATCAAGCATATTTCACTTATTTCTTTTCCATATAATAATGGTGTTTCAAGAGGTTCTGACAATTTGTTTAGCCAGCAGCAATGATTGAAGGTACGTTTCTCATTAAAGTGTCACCCTTTGGGCTCATATATTGAAGGGTGGTCCCAGAGGGTGATGTCATTTACAGAAGTTCTGGAAACTTCAGGAGGGGGCCATAGCTAGAAGAAGTAGGTCACTGGAGGCATGTCCATGGAGGCTGTCAATTGTTCCAGGTCCCTCTTTTCCTGTCTCTGCTATGCTTCCTGCCTTCCATGATGTGAGCTACACTGTCACACCCTCCCCACCATGATGTACTGAAAACTCTGAAACCATGAACTAAAATAAACCTTTTCCCCCTTAGGTCATTTATGTCAGGTATTTCATTCCAGCAATGCAAAAAGGGACTAACACATTTTCTCTGCACCCCTATCCATAGAAGAGTGTGTCATATTTAATTGCTGTTAATCTACCAAGCAGTGAACCTGCGCACACTGTACAATGCTAGAAAAATTGAAACACATTTGTACCATAGGTAAAAAACTCTCTAAGTGTTTCTTGTCCTGGTCACCCAGACTCTACCCTGGTCCCTCTAGCAACCTCAGGAGCCAACATGGATAAATGCCTGGTGTATAAGGCCCCAAGAAACTTTCTCTGTGCTATGCCAAGTAAACAATGTCTTAAATATAAGTTTTCCTGCTAGGTATGATGTGATTATTTCTTTATTGGTTTAATTTAATCAAACTTATAATAATATAATAATCATAATATAATAACATAGACATGTATCTATACATCTTTATAGAGTAAAACAGAGCATGTACACAAATCATGGAATGAACTAATATATATTAGTTACTTTCATGTTACTATGACCAAAATCCCTGATAGAATGACTTACAGGAAGGTAGATTGATTTTAGCCTTCCATTTCAGAGAGTTCGGTCCATTATGACGGGCAAAGCGTGGTGGAGCAGCTGACATCATGGTGGTGGGAGAATGTGGCAGAAGCTGCTCTTCGTTTCTTGGTGGACAAGAAGCAGAGAAAGAGACGGGTATGGGCTATGGGCAAGATACCCCACGGACCCATTCCCAGTGGCCTTTTTCCTCCAGCTATACCCTACTTACCAAAGTTTCTACAACTACCAAAATAACATTAATAACTGGGGATTACAAACATTCAAAACACAAGCCCATGGGAAACATTTCAAATCATATATGTGGTTGTTTATTTATTGTTACTGTCTTGTGTTTGTGCTGTTTTCCTCATGGATTTGCCATTTAAAGTTTTTAGCAGGTAACTAAGTCTAAACTACAAGTCACAATCGAGGGTATCTTTATTCTCAATTGGATATTCTTTCTTGGATATTTTTATCCCAGAAAGACTACTTGGATGAAAAATTTCCAAGAGGATGTAACAGGGTTTTTTCAGTTAATTTGTTTTTTGCTTTTGTGTCTATTTCAAGAATAGCTGCTTCTTCTCACATAAGCATTGATTAAAGGAAACTGTGCTTTGCAAAGATGCATAGGTTAGCCAAAGATATAGCAGGACCAGGAGACTTTAAGGAGAACCAACACCTTGATGTTCTTCTGTGTCAGGTACCATGTCATGAATTATCTGCTGGGGGTAGGGTATTAATTGGGATCAACACAAGGGCCACCAAGCACAACCTTGCAGAGGACAAGGGAACATGTAGATAAAGGATCCAGGCTCCACAACAGGAGTTACTTTAACAGGGGGAAAATCACACTCAAGATGTACTTTGTAGCTACGGCAGACATGTTTCCCTGACTCAGCCATCGTTTTATATCCAGGTTGCATTGGAGAAGCAAAGGGAAAAGATGCGGTAACTAAAGCTGTAACATTGGGAACTGGTGTTGATTATGCTCCAGGTGTCCCCCTTGTCCTCCCTTTTCTGCCCTTCCATGTTCCTAGGAAAGCTGCCTTTTAGGGTCTACAGCACCAGGCTCCCTGCCTTCCAGATAGGGGGATTAGAGTTGACTAGTGAAGGTTTCCAGAAGAAGATCAAGGATAAGAGACTGAGGGGTCAAGTATTAATACCCCTGCTCCCTCTGTGTCTCCACAGGGATCTGGCAGTGGCTATGTTCCCATGTAGTCATCCTCCTAATGGGTGCATGCCTTCCAAGGCTCATATGTCTCTGTCCCTGCATGCTTCACTAAACCTTGTTAACAAGGTCTCTCCTCTGAAAGGTCCCTTTGCTAAGCACTCTTTGGTTAAGCCCCCTTGGGTATGACTTCCATGGGGACACTAACCAACAGGGAGTCTATGTCTTTATATATGCTCTAACCATGATGGAGTCCACCTTTTCTATACTTCCTGTGTAGGTTGCTGCAGGACAAGTGATGGTGGCATACCCAGATAATCACAGTGGAAGTCAAGGTTTCTTTTCAAGATGACCAAAGAGCACCTACTCTGGAGTATTTGATATGGGCCCAGAGTGTTGAGAAGATTTTCCAGGTTCCACTGTACAGGCCAATTTGCAACAAAGATTGATCTGGGTTGATCCTGGGACTAAGTAAACCCCAGGAACTTGGATTTGTCATCAAGTAGGAGACAATCAGAGAATACAAAAATTAAGAGATTTCTCATCATAGAAAAAATGGAAAGTCAGATACTTAACAGAGCCAAGTATATTGAATCCAAAAATTGAAGCATGCCATAGAGATTGTGCTGACCATGGGATCCTTTTGTTAAGAAAAATAGCCATTCATATATCTTAAACCTAACTTTCCTTCCTTTGGCTTTGAGACCTTTGGATTTGCTATTTATTCAACCCCTGCTGCCATTAAAAGACCCACATCACTTAATGACTTTGAGTTTCCCTCCTTTCTTTTCTTTCACAAGTTTTTATCGCTCTCATCCAATTCAACAGGAACCCTGAAAAGAGCTAAAAGGAAGATAAAAGTGCACACTTCCTGCATTCTAGGCAGGAAAGAATTAAATATTTATTTAATACTATCTGTTTAGTTGAGTATTTTGCAAACAATATCCCAAATATTCTTACCAAACAATATCCCAAATATTCTTACCAACTATATAGAGCAAGTCATTTCATTTCTGATTTTAAAGATAAGGAAGCCAAGAATAAGATAATTAATTGATGCTCTCTTTCACACACCTGGTGAAGGTGGGCACAGGACCCTCCCATATGCATCTGATGTGAAAACCAGGCCTCTGCAGTGAGTCAGTGCTGTCTGATTTGTTTGCGGGCCCAATGTGTATGGCAGAATTGACAAGGAGCTAATGACACTGAGGAAGCTGATTAGATGTTTACCCACTGGGAATATCCACATAGTAATGGAAGGTATGTGAAGTGCAACAGCTATAGAAGTCCTTTCACCATGTTGGCGGGATTAGTCATGTGTGCAATGCTGGGCTCTTGATAGTTGCTCAATTTATTAGATTAATGGATTCACTCAAATAACAATGGCCTAAAACAGTAAGGGATTGATATGCTGAGTGCTCTATGGAAGGTTTTATAAGAGACTTTCCCTATCATTAATGTGTCAAGATTGATGCTTGTTAGGAAGACCATAAACCATATGCTCCATGACCTTATGGTTCTCTAAACAAGCCAGTGCATGAAACCAAGGTGTGATTATGGCCAATCACTGTCTTAACAGACAACATAAATTGGAGACTATTTTCCCATGGGCAGCTCATGACAACTCTTACAGCTGGGCATCTGTCCCTGTTTTATTGCATTTAAATCTTTGCTGTTATATTAGCTGGCAACATAAAGCTACCATTTGGAAACACCAGTAAGTTAAAAACAGTAGCCCCACAAACCCTGTCAATTTTAATTTCTTTAATGTTTAAGATCATTAGTGGAAGAAAGGTGCCACTATGAGGTCATTATACCTTTAACATTCATACCTTGACAGCAACTGTTCTTAACTATTATGGATCAACTCTTCAAAAAGACTGAGAGTTCCATATATGAAGGGTTGAGCTTAATGAATTGCCATCGTCACAGGGTATAGAATGGCCACATGAACACACTACCTCCATACTATCTTCCTTTCTTATCAATTAAGAATGTATATTTCTTTAACAAGTGTTTGTTGATGATATGCTTTGGACTGGGTTCTCAGTTTCCCTTCCTAGTGAGGGAAAAAGCACTACATATGAATTTATAGAAATTAAAGTAGAATTATCAACTATGTGAAACACTGTAAGGAATGGTACAAGGTGTTATGGGAATGCATAAGAAGGGGATCTAATTGAGATTGGGGGACTGCCAGTGATAGTCCTTGAAAAATGCAAGCCAAGTGTTACAGTACCTCTCAATTTCTCAAGAGAGGTCTGATATATAGATTTTTGTACAGAATTCCAAATTAAAGTATCTGATGGTTAAGATGTTTTGAACTTTAAAGCTAGTCCAGTTGCATGTTATGTTCTTTTTAATAAGCATTTCCTTAAAATCTAGAGTAATGTCATCTTGGAAATATCAAGATCAGGCTAAGAGAAGATGTCAAGTTGTGAGGGTCAACTGCACAGAAAAGAGAGACGACTGTAAGGCTTTAAAGAACCAGCACAAGGCACCATTTTATGTTCATGACTTTCTGAGTCAATTTTGCATTATTACTTATCCTGAGGAAGGACAGAGTAATGATAGTTTCATGTTTGGAGTTTGGGGTTCAATAGGCCTGGATCTTAGGTGAGTTCTGAAATCTCTCTGGATCATCCATTCTCTGATCTTTAAGAGGTAACAAATCTATGCATAGACTTTTTGGGAAGATTACACAAGTCCATATATATTGAGCAAAATCACACTGCTTGAAACAGTAAGATTTAAACAAATGATAACTATATAATTATAATTGATAATGAAAAAGATTTAGGTAACTTACCCAGGATCACAGTAACTGGAAGAATCAGTATTAGAGCTCAAGTCTGTCTGCTTCTTATGTCAGTTTCCTTCTAACTGGCTCACTGCTTTGGACCCCTGAGTCCCTCATATTATCCATGTGAACACCATGGAACATCACAGGGGTTAGAAACAGAGACTCTTTGCAGTCCTTGGATCCCTGCTTCTCTAAGAGTCTTATGCTCTTCAAGAGGAGACCTTTAACATCTGCACAGCTCTCGCATTCACTCGGTGTGAGCTACTCTTCTGCACACACAAAGCTAATTGTGCTGAAGCTGTTTCTTCATGTTCTATTTACTAACTCCTTGAAGAAAAAGTCAGACTGTATATAAGGCAGCCTCCTCCCCTCACAGTACAATAAGCACTGGTCATTTCTTATTCAGGTTTCATGTTCACAACTCCCAAATCCAAAATGTTCCAAGAGCTATACTTTTAAAAGCTTATTTGATAGTGAGACCAAATCTGACCTTAATTAATGTTCAGAGGAAACTTGGCCTAAATTACTGAAAGGTTATGCACAGCCTTCATTGATCCCAGGTAGAATATTCATAGGTTTTAGGCTGAAGTATTAATACATTTGATTAGAAGGCTCAGCTAGAACTTGCCAGTAATATCATGTGACTATATGCTACAGATACGCCACCAGCCAGGTAGGTACTATGCAGCTGAAGGAACCTAGGCTTCAGGACTTTGGAACCTGATTTTGTGTTCAAAACTGCATAATCTTTTACCTGAAGAAGCTCCCAAATAGCATAAACTTCAGATCTTACCAAGAATCAGCCACTGTACATCACATTAACTCTGAAAATCTTTAAAAGCTTTGAATCCAATGTATGTCTTATCTTCAGGGTTATGGATTTGTGGAGTTTAGCAAAAAAAAAAAAAAACACAGGGAGGAAGACAGAGGGGAAGGAATACATGAAGGAAGGAAGTAAATGAGGTAGACATATCATTTTTGATAAGAAAAATGCTATAATAAATAGACTTTCAAATTCAGTGCCTGAAAATACATCTTTACACAACACAACAAAGAGTTCACATTTTGCTCAGTTAATAGTCCAAGGCCAAGTTTCCAGTCTGGGCAGCTCTGCTCCATTAGGTCATTAAGGGACCCAGATTGTTGCCACTAACTTGACTTTTAAGATTATTGTCCTCAGTGCCCTTCCAAGTCATGTGGAAGCAGAAGAGCAAAAAATGTGTATGGGAGGTGTTGTCTTTGTCAAGTGTACATTTTGTTTTTGGTTTCTCCCAAGGGTCAGGTGAGAAGCGATAACCTTCCACCTGTGCTTATGCGTCACCGGCTGCTGTGACTCAGTCTCTTGGGTGATGTGTGTGGCTGTGACTTCAGGGGAACTGAGCTTGTGGAATAGACCCAGCTTCTCACACCAACCCATTCTGCAAGTGGGGCTTTATAGACAATGCATTTCTTACTGCTTTTCACCATCGAAGAATCCTTAAGCAAGCAGTTCAGTTTCTCACATCGTAGGCCCTGTTCACAGCCCAAATCAACAGAATATATAAAAATAAGACTAGATGATGAAAAAGATTGAAAAAGTTTGATTGGATAACACTGAACATTCTTTGAGTCTGTACTAGCCTGTTAGGATAGTTTCTTCCTTACACGACACCTTTCCAATGTTTTTTTTTTTTTTTTTGTATTTTTTCTCCCTTTTATATTAGCATATGCTAATTATATAAAAGGTTTTGTATATATACATGCATATAACCCATTTTTATCAAATTTACCCCTTCGATAAAATTAATCTTTTTCCAGGGTGGGTACCAGTGGGAGGGGGTGGCTTAAAGAAAGGGTGAATGAGGGTGAACATGTTTTGTATTCATACATAAAAAGAGAAGAAGAATGAGACCTGCTGAGATTGTTCTAAGGGGAAAGGGAGGAACCGGGAGGACAATGGGGTAAATCTAAGATATATTGTAAGCAGATATGTAAATATCACAGTGTATCTCCCTGTAACAATTATTATATGTTAATAAATTTTCTTTTAACAATTAGCTCTTCTATTACTCTTTTTTATCCACCTCAAAATTTCCTATCTTAAATCTATAATTAGATAAATGAATGAATAAAGTAGATGACTTCATGCCTCTCCTACATGTCCAGGGTATGGAGTATGGGAGAAAACTAGAGCCTGAGTCTAATAATAATTTTAACTATAATATCACACATTTGACTAGCAAGACCAGGTGTGGTTCATTCTGATTTTCACTAGTCTTCCAGTGTAGGCTCATGACAGATGTAGATAAAGAAATTGAGGCTCAGCAGGGCACCCTGACCACCTAAAGTTACGTAGTGAGTTCCCAAAGTAGAAATTCATCCCAGGCCTCTTATTCCATGACAGCATCATCTATCACCATCACTTACCCTTATGGATTTGGACCAAGTAAGAAAGCACAGCATCTAGCCTCTACAGAAAAAAAGCATATACAATGGGCCACCTTAAATTTCCATTTCCATGTAGCAGATTCATCATAAACAATCAGAGTATACCAGGCTTTATTCTGAATTTGATGCAAATACATTTGTCATGCTAAGCTCCATGCCAGGTAAATGGAGCAGAGCAGGGATTGGAAGTGCTGGCCCACTGTCTTATTATTATAAATAAAGTTTTATTGAAAGTGTAGACATAGTCTGTCAATTACCTATTGTCTGTGACTGTTTTGCAATACAGCAGCACAGTTGCAAAGTCTAAAGTATTTGCAATGATGACCCCTGAGAGAAATGACTAGTGCAGAAGGAGTCACGGGAAGCACTGATTCAATGAAGAGAGACTGACAATGGAAATGCCCAGCACAGAAGTGGAGCACAGGAGAGACAGTGATTCATCTCTACAGGAGAAAGAGTGAGTGTGGCTTTCTGAACAGAGACAAAAAATTGCATCTGAGTTGCATATAAGGATTAATGATAATTTGTGAAGCAGTGGGAGGGACTGCTGCATATAGGACTAGGTCATATAAAAATGTTAAGTTGGGAATCAAACTGCACCACTCAGAACATCTCTCTAAACAGAAGGGGTGGGATTTAGGCATGAAAGGTTCATTGGGCACAGCCAGTCCTAAAAGCAACCCCTTCAGGCAAGTCCAGTCCCCAGTTTACATAAGAAAAGACTACAACTAAGAGGCCCATTAACTCACCTTGATTTCAGAATAAGAGATGGGCAAAGTTTTTCCCTGGGCTTCTACAGTTTCTGTCTGACCCTCCTCCACTCTGCCAAATAAATGGCCTCTGCCCTGGCCTCACCCTGCTGTCGCCAACACCCACCCCTCTCATGCCTGCTTTCCTGCCTGCATGGCTGGTGGCACCAAGACGGAGGCAGTAGAGCAGTAGGCTGTGTGACTCTCCAGGCCAGCTAGTCTTTGAAGTAGTTGTTATGACCAGACTTAATTTCTAGCATGCTGGCTCTCATCTATGTGGGGAAAAGACCCAGACTGAGACAAACAGGGGCCAGTGGCCATGCAACATGCTGAAATATCAGTTACAGTCAGATTCAAGGTGAGCGCCACTTTCCTGCAGCTGGGGTTGTGCTCACTCCATTTCACTGAGCAGAGCTGCTCCTGAGATCTGCAATCAACCTGGACCTTAAGGAGCAGAGAGAATTAAGTAGCAGGCTTGATTATATCCACTTCACCTTCACACTCTGGATCCAGTGAGGAAAACACGTGAAGGAGCTATGACTCATTTTCATATTAGTGCACATTTAAAGGGACCGTGAGGTATATGGTATCTGAAGCAAGGGACAAAGGGAATTAGATCATTTGCATATAATGTAAGGATTATCAACCCATGCCTGGCAGCCTACTGTACTGATGCCTGCCACACAGGAGCTGTTACAACCCCTTCAACCACAGCCCAGATTTCTCTTTCTTTTTTAAATTTTATTCATTTATTCATACGTGCATACATTGTTTGGGCCATTTCTTCCCCCTGTCCCGCCTCCCCCCGCCCAGGCCCCCTCGCTTCCAGGCAGAACCTGTTCTGCCCTCTTCTCCAATTTTGTTGAAGAGTAGACAGACATAAGCAATAATAAGAAAGACATAGCGTTTTTGCTAGTTGAGATAAGGATAGCTATACAGAGAGATTCCTAGCATTGCTTCCATGCACATGTGTGTTACAACCCAAATTGATTCATCTCTACCTGACCTCTTCACTACTTCCTGGTCACCTTCCCAAAGTGACCTCTGTCATTTTAAGGTTACTATATTAGCTCCTCTGCAGTGGCTTTACAACTGAATTTTCAAGAAGGGGAAGGAAGGTTCTGCTTTGTGTTTAAGTCTCCCTTTTCCTCTTGACACAAAAAAGTGCATGATGGTAGAGAGCCATGGTGTTACCACCTTGTCCATTCCTCAGTCCCTCATTTCCCTCATCTTTGATCCTCCCACAGCCCACACTTGTTGCCAGTTGTGCCTTCTCTTGGCAGGCCAATCCTACACTGTCTCTTCTGTTCTTGGAGTTTAAGACATGGGGGTTAGGGACATCTTCACAGGGTGCCTGTTACATGCTAGGAACTGAGATATTTTTAGGTGCTTAAACCCTATTCCTAAGGTGATTATCTTGCTCAGAACCAAGCACTAACTTTCTTCATTTTCAGTTATTTAACCATTTTCTAGCTCATCCTACAGACCCTCCCCATTGGATCCCCCAGAACACATGCCTTCAACAGCAGTCATGCAGATCTGTGCACTCCTCATCTACTCTTTCCTTTTATTTCTATGGACACTACAGTATGTTAACTCTTTAGAATATATGCTCTGATTATCACCCCCATTGCACAAACTGAGCATCACTTTCAAAAATCACTGAACCATGTGTTCAATAGTTTATTTCTGGAGTCTGTATTCTATCCCATTGATCTATGTTGTCGTTATGTCAGTCTTGTACTGTTTTGATTATTATAGCTTTATAGTAAGTTTTTAAATCAGAAAGGGCAAGACCTCTGGTTATATTTTTTTCAAGATCATTTTCACCATTGAGGGGGGTCCCTTGAGATTTAATTTTGGGTGGATTTTCTCCTATTTCTATAAAATGTTTCTTGGGTTTTTGGTAGAGATTGCATTGAATTTGTAGATTGCTTTGGTAATTATTGACATGGCAACAATATTAAGTCTTTTAATCCATAAACACAGGATGTTACTTCAATTGTTGCCTTTACTTTCTTTTGCCAACAGTTTGTTCTTTTCAGCATACAAGTCTTTTATGTAAATTTATTCCTAACTATTTATTTTTTTGGGTACTATTCTAAGTGGAATTTTTTTTTTACTTTTTTGGCTTACTATTCATAAATAACTGATTTATGTGTGTTCATTTGATATTCTGAAACTTTGTGGAATGTTTATAATTTTTATTCATTCTAACTTCTCTCTGTCTCTCTGTCTCTGTTTCTCTTGCTGTGTGTGTGTGTCTCTGTGTGTTTTATATCTTGTGTTTTCTACAGATCATATGCTTTCTGTGAAAGCAAGTAATTTTATGTCTTCCTTTCCACTTTGAAAGCTTTTTATTTCCTGTTTCTGCATAGGACTTTCAGTACTACCTTGAATGAAAATAGCAAGATAGGACATCCTTGTCTTATTTACAATCTTACAGGAAAAGCTATCAATATTTTACCATTAAGTGTGATGCTAGCTATGGATTTTTCATATATAGCTTTTTATCATGATAAGGTAGTTTCTTTTTATTTGTAGGCTAGTGAGTATTTTTATCATGGAAGGTGTTGAATTTTTTTAATCCTTTCTCAGCACCAATTGAAATGATCTTGTATTTTTTCTTCATTCCATTAATGTGGCATATTATATTGACTGATCTGTATATGTTGACCTTATTCTTTTTAACCAATGCAAATTTATTTATATAAACTACAAGCTATTCCCACAATTGTCTTTTAACAATATTAAATATAGTTCTTGGCAACCCAGCACAGCCTTTATATTTTCAAAGAAGTCTAATTGCTGAAGCACTTGTGCAAAATGCCTGTTATATTGGTTTATGTTATAGAGAACTAAGTAATGAAATCAAAATGCAATACAAAAATAATACATGTTTTGCCTAGAGTATTACAAAATGCAAATGATTTATAGGATTCTTTATTATCTCCATAGTAAAATATAACCTTATGAATTATAAAACCATTAAGGCTCAATTTGAGTAATTGCACAGTTTCTTCAACACTAGTAGCTTAACTAAAAGGAAGACAATTCAAAATGACTTTAATATTGCTCTAGTTATAGACTTTCAGGAGTCAGCCTGGAGGGTGGATGCAGTCTTGAGGAACACTTATTTCCCTTAAGACTTGGTGTTGAGGGAAATGCATGGATGGGACAGATAGGACAAGAGAAACTCCTTTATGTTCAGATGATCCTTCATGCTACTGGAAGATGGAGTAGCTCAGGGAAATCACATCATAGAGTGAACACTGTTGTGGACTGAATTGTGTCTTCTTACCCCAAAATTCAAATGTTGCTCTAACCACCAATGTGACTTCATTTGGAGATAGGGTCTTTCAGGATGTAAGAATAAACAGGGTCTCAGGGACCCCAGTATGACTTGGGGTCCTATAAGAAAAGAAAGTGACATGATATCGTCTCTCTCTCTCTCCCCTCACACATACACACCGAGAGAAAAGGTGATGAGACAGCATAGAAGGCAACTATCTCTGCCAGATAGAAAGGTCTAACCAGAGATAGTCAGATAGCCTTATTGGCACCTCAGTGTTGGGCTTCCAGATTTTAGAACTGTAAGAAACCTAATTTCTGTGACTAAAGCCATCTTGTCTGCAGTACCATTATATTTTGTAGCAGCAGCCTGAGCATAAGAATATGAAGACTTCACATGAGCTTCCTGGGAAGAGGGAGAAATAAGAGGTTCTCTCATAAACAGTCCCCAAGGATGTACTCCCAGTAGTGCCAACTGGCTTAGGAGGTTGAAGGAATAAAACCTGGACCAGGTACATCACTGTCAAGTGTGTGACACACATCAGAAATGCCTAAAATTGCAAAAGTGTCATTAATATCATTCTTGAGGATCTTGGGCCATTTACTCCTTTAACAGGAAGCACAGGACGGGAGGTGTGGCTCAAAGTGGTAGAGCATCTGCTGTGTAAGCCCCAAGCCCCGAGTTCAAAGCCCAGTACCACCAAAAGAAAAAAAAAAAAGAGAGAAGCACAGTAAAGCCCATGTGTCATGCTGATCTGGAGAGATAAACAGACCCAGAAACAAGAGGGCAAACTTTGTTTTTACCTTAAGGTGAGACACTTGTTCCAGGATGTGATTATAACCTGTAGAAGGATATTGTACCGGACCTACATAGCACACCTTGGGTTCCAGATCTCCAGCCATCCCAGCTGGATGTGTCTCCAGACTCAGAGATCTGACACCCCAGACTATTTCCTTATGTTCTTAAGCCTCTTCCAGATGCTGGCCTTGAATTGCCAAGGTCTTGAAAATATTTTATAAAAGCTAACATTTAATGTCTGCTTCAGGAAGTGTTGGTCTGCTGTGTACATTTTCTTTTCTAGACTCATCGAAGTTTCTTTGACCAGTCTTACCGGTCTGAGTTTTGAATCATTTATGAGGACTTTTGCTATGAAGGGCACTGATGGCTTTTTAAAGAACCAAGAGATCTCGTCGTCTCTCCTCTCTTTTAGAGCTGCAGCTTGTTTTCTGTAGCTTGTGGCTCTTCGGGGGCAAGGCTCCTGTTTCTATTGGCTTGGGATATTTCTTTGCTTTCTCTGAACTGCCTCTCCTCCAAAATACTAACTTCCTGTGAGATTTCCTTCATTTTCTTGAGGGAGGTCATTCATTCATTTCAGTTTCTGGTGAGATGTTAAGCCTCACTTTCAATCTGGCATTTGGTTATTTCCAAAGGAATATTATTCCTTTAGAAAAATTTTCTATAATGCTCTGTGATACCATCCTTAAAGCCCATAAATTTTTATCTTGTGTAGCTATTTTAGTATTATTTAGTTACTTTCTTCTCTGAGTTTTTGTATGAAAATATTTATAAAAATCTTTTGTTATAGGCTTATACCTATAATCCTAGCTACTTATTAAGTTGAGGTCAAAAGACTATCGTTTGAGGACAGACCAGGGGGGATGTTCGGGAGGCTCTATTTCAACCAACAGCTGGGCATGGTGACACGTACCTGTCATTGAAGCTACAAGGAAGCTGAGATCTTGTGATCATGGTTCTAGGTCAGCCCAGGCAAAAAAACATTTACAAGACCCCATCTCAGTGGTACAAAGCTCGGCATGGTGACATGCACCTGCAATCCTAGCAATGGCAGAAAGCTTAAAATAAGAGGACCACCATCAAGACCAGCCTGGGCAAAAAGAGAGCTCCTATCTCCAAAATAACCAGAGCAAAATGGGCTGATAGCATGTCTCAATTGGTACGGTGCCTGCCTCACAAGTTTGAAGTCCTGAGTTCAAACCCCAGTACTCCCAGAAAGATAAAACTTTTGTTGTAAGTTATATTAAGCAATACGTTTTCTATGTTTTATTACTATTATAAAGTTCACTTTTAGCATGGATGACACACAGCACTGCCCCATATTCTTTTATGGCATTTCCAAGAGAGACCTGAGGCTAAGCTTTGTGTTATCATCAGACTGTCATTGATTCTGCAACTTGAGGTGAACAGAACTAGAGTGATCAGCTCCTCAATTTGCTTTGGACTGAGGGCTTCCTTAGGGTGAGGAATTTCCTATGCACACCACAGAAAAGTCCCAGGCAGAAGGAGAAGTTGGTTATTTTATCTGGAACCCAAACCAGCACTTGGCAACCAGGACGTCTCAATAGCAGAGATGCTCACAGTGAGATAGAGAAGCACACCCTCCCACCATTTTCATGACACATCTAGAAATTGGTACTATTTAGACAAGTTCTGTGGATGTTTTTGAACTGACTGACTGGCACATGTTCTTCAAAGTGTGCTTCCCAGAGCTACCAACCAGTCTTCACTTACTCACCATGAACTGCTCAGATATATGCCATTCTTCCAGACACACTCCACCCCCTGACTGGGAGAACAAGCTCTGTGGTGAGGACTGGAGATGGTGACAAGGGGCCTTACAGCCCCATCTTGCAGCCAGCTTTCACCTCACTTCTCTGCCTCTCATCCCACTTGTGCCCACATCTGTGTCCCAGGCTCACAAACATAGAACTTCCTTTGTAGGTTAAGTTCCTGAATAAACCAATAATCGAAGATGTCATGGCTAAGAAACTTAAGACCTTGTAGCAAGAAGCAGGGTGAGAATAATTGAGATTGTGCCAGCACAATCATGCTGTATCAACTAAAAGAAAATGGTTTGTGCTTTTTACCAAATACTTACATTTCAATAAGCATTTTACATTTTTCATTTATCATCCCTTGCTCATTTGTTTCAATAAGCTGCTTGTGAATAATTTTGTATATCTTTAAAAATGTGCATCTGAAGCACGATTGTATATCATGTTCTTGATCATCACATCAGGAAAATTGTGATCTGAGTTTCAATTACTGGTGATGAAAATTTTGTGCTTAAGAACAAAATGTAGGCAGAAGTAACTCAGTGTGCTTGCACCCAAATGTCTCTAAATAATTTAGAACTGGTGGCATTCCTTAAATATCCTACATGATTAGCCTCCTTTTTACATCTGTTGTAATAGCAAGACCTAGGGGTGTGTGTGTGTGTATGTGTGTGTACATGTATGTGCATCTATCTACACATATGGGTACATATATACATACATGTGCATGTGTATATATGCGTATTTCTGTATATGAGTGCATATGCGTGTGCACATTTGTGTGTGTGCAGGTGTCTGTATAAGAGTCTATCTTCTAAGTCAGTACATGCTTCAATCCTTGCTTACTGCTCTCATTTTTCCATTTCCTTTGCTCCTGGTCATTGTCTGAATTAATGTCCTTTCTTCTTTCTTAACTGTCTCGAAGAGAGCCCCTAAAGAATTGTGATTTGTAACAAACTTTCACTGAATACTTGGGAGCAATGGAAGTTGTATAGGTTGGATTCAGCTACAAGTAGGAAAATTTCTATCTTGCAGTAGTTTATCCCAACAGGTGTTATTGCCACATATGTATAATATATTTATATATTGTACATAGCAATAACTCTCTAGGGATTGCCCATTCATATGCTGTAAGGTGTCAGAGCTGTAATTTATGGAAATCTCTTTGCTTTCCTCTCACAGTCACAAGATAATCATTATAACTCCAGCTATCACATTCAGGAAGGAAGAAAAGGAATGCAAAATAGATAAAGAAGGAATTACTTCTATAATAAGGAAGCAAAGACTTTCCCCAACTCCTCGGCTGGCATCTGTTTTATGACCCACTTTCCAGAACTCTGTTACATGGCCATACCTTGCTGGAAGAGGGTCTGGGCAGGTGAATCTTTAACTTCCCAAAATTTACAGTAAAGGAAGTCAAGGTTAGAGTGGTTATTGAGTAACCTGCCCAGCAGTCTCTGCCTTAGAGAGGAGTTCAAAAGTCTAGTATCTCTATCCTAAGAACTTTTAGACACCTGTCTCTGTAGGAGAGTCTCACTGGTTATGTCCCTTCATAGACTAATTTGATCATTTGGTGGCCAAGGCCCTCTAATGCTACATCTTTCTTCTAATACTAGCCCTTGATGTCCTCTCTTTAGGTTTCTGATGAATTGAAAACAAGACAAGGTGTCATTTAAGCCCCACTCTGTCTAGCTCATTTTGAATGACTGAATGAGTTGGATAAGTTGTTTCTTTAAACAATGGAGCACATCTTTTACTTACTACAAATTATGTTTTCTATATAGACCAACTAGTTCAAAATATAGCTAACTTCTATTTTCTAATTATATGTGTTCATCAGATTTATAGCTTGAGTGTAGTGCTCTACCAAAGATAGTTTGTTCCTAAGAAAATCTGTTATTACTGACTTACACCTCTCAGTTCATTCTGACTAGAGTAATCATTTTGCTCAGAACTGTGAGCATTAGGAAGTAAGGATAGAAGGGAGAGAAAGAGGGAGGGAAGAAAAAAGGGGAAAGAACCTAGGAACAACTATTAGAGGATATACACCTGTATGTACATTGAATCTTACATACAGGTTATGTGTGTATATACATAACATAACATATGCTATGAATTAACATAAGAAGAGTGGCATGGTGCTATTGTGTTTACTCTTTTATTTTCAAAGCTAAATCATTAAAGCATTTTATAAGTTTATGCATCAACAACATGCATGTGTGTATAGCCGCTTATAGCTTGAGTAAAATTTTTCTAGCTTGTCTTAGATGTTAGCTCAAATTCAGCCAAAGGCAAAACCACACTTCTTTGCTACTGACCAAATCTCACTATGAATCTAGTAAAAACCTTTAAAGTTACATTCAATATGTTCACAATCAGTGAGGCTAATATGTCTTTTTAAGTTAATAAATTTTATTTTTATTTTTAATTGACAAATAATTTCTGCCCAGAGTGGGCCTGGTCTGTGATCCGCCTACCTATGACCTGCGTAGCTGGGATCACAGGCATACATCACCACACCTAGTTTATTGATTGACATTTGGTCTCACTGACTTTTTGCCTGGGCTGAACTTGAAGTGCCCTTGAATCTCAATCCTCCCAATCTTTGCCTCCCTAGTAGCTTGGATTACAGGTGTGAGCCACAATGCCCAGCTCCTTAGTAACTTCTAATACTCACCTTTTCATCTTGTACTCAAAAAAGATCTCAGTTAGGAAAGTTAGTGCAAAGTGAACATGTAATAAAAGACATGGAAGTGATAGGAGAGACATTGTTGTGAGCTCTGTTTGTGTGTGCATATGTGTGTATTTTTTATTTTATTTTATTTTGAGGCAGGGTCTTACTATGTAGCCCAGGCTGGCTTTGATCCTCCTGCCTTCGACTCCCAAGTGCTGGGATTGCAGGTATGCCCCTCCATCTCTGGCTTTGTGTTTACTTTTTAATATGGAAATTATTTTATTTATTTACATTTTTATTAGCATACGTTAGTTATAAAGGGGAGGTTTCATTGTGACATTTACATATGTGCTTACAATGTATCTTTTTTTTATTTTCCCCTCCATCACTGTCCCTCATCTTCCCTGCCCCTGTTCTTAAAACAATTTCAGCAGATTTCATTGTTCTGTTTTCATACACAAATACAATGTACATTGACCATACTTGCCCTTCTTCACCCTCTCCGTTTACCCTCTCCCTCCCACTAGTAACTATGCCCAGACAGGACCTGTTTTGTCTTCCTGGCCTTCATTATTTAAAGGGTATATTAATTGTTTAAAGGGATTTAACCATGATATTTCACACATGCATATATTGTTCTTTAAACAGATTAATCCCCTCTCTTACTTAATCTGTCTCTCTGCTTTCCTGTTATTCAACAGCTTCCAGTGCATTTTGTTGCACCATTTTTATACACAGATGCAATGCATGTCAATACCACTCACTGTCATCCTCTGTTCCTCTCTTGCTTCCCCCAGGTCCCTCAGAGAAATCCACTAGTACAATCATATTCTCTCTCTCTCCATACACATATATAGACAGACAGACAGACAGACAGATAGATATTGTTATGGAAATATAGAGATTTATAGATATATATTCTTACTTTTTTTTTTTCATAATTTCCATTTCCTTGCTGACTTTCTTGTCTAGGGCTTGGACTGGTTTCCTAACCTCATTTATTTGTTTCTTTGAATCCTCTTTGAGATCACTGGTCATTTTTAACAGTAGACTTCTGAATTAGCTTTGGATTCAGTTGTTGAATTGTTGAGTTTGGAGGGGTGACACCGCCTTGTCTTTTTATATTTAAATTTGCAAATTGTGATTTACACATCTGTTGTACAAAGTTTCTCTTTCATTTCCTTACATATGTAGAGAACCTACTGCAGGTCAACAATTCAGCAATAAACCAAATGTTCGAAAAAGAAGAAATTGGAATCCTTATCTCTCTTCCCTTTAAGGTAGTGTGGGAGCAAAACTCTGGCTTCAAGGGAGATAATCTGGGAGTTTAACACTCATTGAATGGTAGAAGACTTGGAAGTTGAGCAATATAAGGAATGGGCGAAGTGAAGGAATACACGGCAGAGTGAAGGTAGGTGTAGGAGATAACAGTAAGACAGAGCGCTATATGGTTTTAACGAAGAAATGGAGAATGGTTTAGGAGAATGGTTTTAAAATTAAGAAGTTTACACACGGGTACACAGAAGCAATAGTAGGAATCTCTCTGTATAGCTATCCTTAACTGAACTAGCAAAAACGTTTTGTCTTCCTTATTATGCTATGTCTTTTCTTCAACAGAATTTGAGATAAGGGCAGAACAGGACCTTGCCTGGAAGTGAGGTGGGGGGGTAGGGGAAGGGTGGGGAAGGGTGGCAGGGAGGAGAAATGACCCAAACAATGTATGCACATGTGAATAAATGAACAAAAATAAATAAATATTTAAAATTAAGAAGTTTAAAAAACACTCTGACAAAAGAAAACCATAAAAACTGCAAACAAATTAGGTGAAAAAAAGTTTGTATTTCTGGCTGAAGAGAAGTGTTGATGTTCAAGGTGACCTTTCTTGCTGTGGCTGTTGTGGGAATGGCTTTGAGAGGGCGGGGTTGCACCTCTGGAGGTTTGGCTGCCAAGCTAGGTTTTCCCTTAAGGAGGCTTTTGCAATGAGTGTAAATTCCTAATTTAGGGTGTAGGTGGGGTGGCATGGCCTGGGTGGTGTTGCAGCTTAGACTGCATGGTTGATATACTCCAGGATAATTCCATTAACAAAGCACTTTGCTACTGAGCTATTGTGGAATCACACCTCTGTAGATAGGGGGTGAAACTTTCTATTGGAATGCCAAAAGATCTAGTGGGAGGGGCCACTCACCCTGTGAGTGGGTTGCAGCCAGACATCAGGTAGCTGCTCAAAATGTGTGGGTGATACCAGCCGCCTAAGATTCGAGGTGCTCTCTGCTCCCAAGTTCACTGCTTTGACCCTTCAGTCACACAGAGTGCAGGGCTCTCACCCTCTACTCATGTAAATCAGTGTCTGTCAAGAATCTAAGTTCCCACCAGCTTGCTGTGTCCACACTGAGTCTCACCAAGTCCCCTTGTGGTTTTAAGGCTCTGTATATTTCAAAGCCCATTTAGCTAAGGGTTTTTTGTGGATCACATGAATTTGCACCCATGCTCTGTGCTGGCCTGTGTGGTGGCCTTCAGAACTGAAGCCAGTTTGTCTCATTGGTTGGTTTCCATTCCAGTCCTTCTGATCCAGGTGGTGGTACACAAATGCTGGTCAGCTTCTGGCCAGTGGCTTAGGCAAGGTTTGCTGATGTGCTCTTAGCCCTCCATGTAATATAAGTCAGTGATTTTTTTTTTTTCAATTACATGGAGACTCTTTACCTGTCATAAACTGGACACCTGTATTATGCAGGGTTTTCTGGAGAAACAATGATAAGATACAGAAGAGACTTAATTTGAGGATTGGCTCATGTGACTTTGTCTTCTAAAAGCCCCTCAATGTGCTCGTTGTATGCTAGAGGACCTGGAGAGTCTGTGGCATAATTCAGTCCAAGGAAGAAGGCAAAAGTTCCCAGAGCATAAAGACCAGAGAACCAAGCTTCTAGTCCAAGGCTAGGAGAAGGCAGACATCTTAGCTCAAAAGCAAAGAGAGCACATTTGCCTGTCTCCACCTTTTTGTTCTATTTTGGCCCTGAAAGATTGGACAGTGCCCACCACATTTTTGAGAATGACCTTCTTCAGTCGTTTACTGGTATATAAATCTCAGAGACACCATCACAGACACTCCAAGAACAGCTTATAAACCAGGCATTCCCCAGCCAAGTCAAGCTGAGACTTCAAATTAACCATCACAACTTTACAGCACTCGTACCTGGCCTCTTCTCTTTTCTGCCTTCATCTGTCTCCTCTGTATGTGCTTCTCTCCGTCTCTCCCTCTCTCTCTAAATCAATATACATTATTTTTAGAGCAATTTTAGGTTTACTGAGAAATTGAGCAGGAAGTTCAGAAAATCCCCATATGCTCCACCTTCTCCTCCATTTGCAGGTTCCCTGTCATTAAAATTAGGCACATCTGTTACAATTGATGAACCAGGATTGACCATAACTACTAACCAAAGTCCACCACTTATACAGAACTCACTCTTTGTTTTGTACAGGTATATGGGTTTTGACAAATAAGTAATATCATACATCCCACCATTTTGTATCATAGCTCTAAAGATTCTCTGTTATTCATCTGGGATTTTTTTCTTTTCCTTTTTTTCTTTCTTCTTTTTTTGTGGAGGGGTTAGTATCATGGCTTGAACTCAAGGCCTTGTGTTTGCTAGGCAAGTGCTTCACCACTTGAACAACGCCTGAAGTCCTTGCTTTTAGTTTGTTTTTCAAATAGGTTCTCCTGCTGTTGCCTGGGCTGGCCTTGGACTGAGATCTTATTACCTCTGCTTCCCCAGTAGCTGGGATTATAGGCATATTCCACCTCATTTGGCTGTGATCCTCTAATTTTCTTTCACACATTCTTTTCCATATCCATGGCAGTCATCAATCTTTCTTCTGTCTCTGTAGTTTTTCTGTTTCTAGAATGTGGTGCAATTGGGGTTACACAGCTTTTTAGATTGGCTTCTTACACTTAGTAGTATTTGTTTAGGGTTCGTCAATGTTTATTTTGTGGCATAATCATTTTTTGCCCTCTGAATAATGTTCCATTGTATGGGTATAATGTCAGCTTGTTTATTCATTCCTATCTTAGTTGTTTCCAATTTTGGGTTTGAACAGTGCTGCAAAAAACATTTATGTGTAGGTTTTAATGTGAATATAAGTTTTCAACTCATTTGGTAAATACCTAGACGTACAATGCTGGATTGTATGGTAAAACTAAGTCTAAATTCAATTAAAAAACCGCTGAAATGTCTTTCAAAGTAGCTATCCTATTATATGTCACACAAGCAATGAATCAGATTTCCTGTGGCTCTGTATCCTGATCAGCATTTAGGGTTGTCAATTTTTTGGATTTGCATTTTAATAGGTGCGCTCTGGCATGTCATTGCTCCTAAGTGTCACATGATGTTGAGCATCCTCTCAAGCTTATTTTCCATTTGTATATCATCTTTGATTAGGTATGGACTCAGGTCTTTTTTCTACTTTTTAATTACATTTTTGTTTTATTATTGTTGACTTTTCGGGTTTTTTGGTGTGTGTGCATTTTGGATACCAGTCCTTTCTCAGTTTTGTATTTTCTAAATATTTTCTCCTAGTCTCTGTCTTTGAATTTTCTTCAATTTGTATATGCAATGCCTAGATATAGAGTTTTTGGAATTTATCTTGTTGGGTGTTCTCCAGACCCATGGTTTAGCATCTATACTTAATTTTCAGCCAGCATTACTTCAAAAATTTCTTCTTTTCCATTTCTTATGTTTTCTTTTCCTGATACTGTCCCACAGCTCTTGGATATTCTATTCTGTTCTATCTTGTTTTCATTCTGTTTTTTAATCTATGCTTTTCTGGTTTTGACGTTTCCTTTGGCAAATGTTCAAGTTCACTGATTCGTTCCTAGCTGTGTCCAGTTTACTGACAAGCCCATTAAAGTATTCATTCCTGCTACAGAGTTCTTGATGTCTAGCATTTCATTTTAATTCCTCTGCTGACATTATCTGTCTTCTCTTACATGTTGTCTATTTTGAAGTCAGAGTTTTATCACATTAGTCATAGTTGTTTCAAGTTGCCAAATTTATCATTATAAAATCTCTGCTATATTCCAATCTAGTTCTGGTATTTTTTTTGTCTCTTCAAATTTTGTTTTTGCATTTCAGTATCCCTTGTGATATTTCTGTGAAAAGCTGGGCATGATGCACTGGATAGGAGGTAGTGAGGTGGATGAGCCTTGTCAGGACACAACCTGCCAGGAGACAGGCTGTTCACTCTTTCCTGTAACTGTGGTGTCAAGGGTTAAAATTTCCTCCAGTGTATCCACCTGTTTCATACTAACTGTTTTCATGGAGTTCCCTTAGTAAATTCTTATAAAAATATAGACTGAGGCTTGCAGTTCTGTTAGCATAATTTCTGTTACTATAAAGTCCCTTATTAATATGACGATAAGGCATGAGGGGATGGCGCATGCACTGTGATCCTGTGATGTAGGTCCCAGTCACAGTTAGTCTGTGTCCCCAGCCTGTAACCTTGACAAGTGTTTCTTGGCTTGGTTAAATAAGACATGAAGTCTAAAGGGAGGTGGAGTGGTTGAGTTCTAATTTGTTTGGCTTTTATTTTGTTAATCAGAGTGAGAGTGACAGCCTTCAAGTTCTTCACATGTAAGAAGAGGAATCAAAGTCTCTTGGTGTGTTTTCATTTATTCTGTTAAAAAAGAAGGTACAAGTATTAGATTAATTCTTTTTTTAAATGTATTAAAAGTGGCTCTTTCAGTGACACTTTTTAAAATAAATGAATCAAAGTTTCTTTTTGTATTTAATTTGTGAAAACGAAGCTTACATACAAACAAGGTGTCTTGACATATTTAGGAGCAAAATCAATTTTCTTGGCCAACGGATACAGCAGAGAGGGAAAGGGGATTTAGAGTTGGGTAGAACCAAGTTCAAATCCCAGCTTTACCACTTCTCTTAATGTGACCCAAACTCTTGGGGCTTTTTTTTTTAATTTGTGAGATTTAAATAGATTAAATAGATTGAATGGCTTAAAGAATTGAGAAATAATCACACCCTTCTCCATTGACAATTTTTAAATAGAGGAAAAACATGAAGATAAAACGTGAGAGCCATGCTCTTACCAGCTCAGCAGTACTTTTAACACAGGACTTTTCCAGGCTAGGTAAGAACCATGTCTTAGCATGGTTTAGGAGCAGGCAAAGGAAATAGAATTGTTCTTACTGAAGTGTTTCCTCCTGGTACATTCAACAGAAAACTCCTCCCTTCAATGGAAATATAAGGAAAAACATAATGAGCAGCCTAAACTGAAAACCTCTATCTCCATATTATTATGACTCTCAAACAGGACAAAACAATGTGATACTAATGAGGATGATTGCCAGTGCTTTCTAAACAGTTACTTACTCCAGTGCAGGCTTTCTGCTAAGGGCTTTACATGCTATTATCTAAACGACCCTATTAAAATTACATTCTCATTACTCCCTTCTTTATAGAGAAATGAAGCATAGAGAGATTAATTTACCCAGGTCACTCAGCCCTCATGTGGTTCAGCTCAAGTGTCAGTTTATAAGCATTATTTAGGCAAAGGGAATCTTTAGAACCCTAATCAGAAGTCTAATATCCCTGGGGGAAGACAGGAGCTAACACAGGTACGAGAAAAGTGCTTTGTGAACATTGGTGGAAGGTAAGGCTTGTGTGTGGAAATTACTGACTGCTTTACTCACTATATTTAAATGTGCACTGATGTATACACCAAAATTAGATAGCAGAAATGAAGGAACTATTTTACTTCCCTGAACCTACTTACTAAAGGGCTGAGTTTTATGTACTTTTTGGTAATATGAGACTTATTCATAGAGTCCTTCCAACCTTTAATAATTAAAATAAATGTTTGGAAGGAAAGAAAAAGGATAACATTAATCAAGTGTGTGATAGCTAAGATATGGAAACAATCTAAGTGCCCGTGGATGCATAACTGAATAAAGAGAATGTCATATATAAATATACAATGGTTGAAACAAAATGCATGATTTTCGAGGATATTACACTAAGTGAAATGAGCCTGTAATAGAAAGCCAAAAATCCCATGATTCCATGTAAGTAGGGAATCCAAAAAGTCAAACTCATACAAACAGAGTATTGGGTAGATGGTATAGGTTGGGTGAAATAGGAAGTTTTTTTTAATAGTCTAAACCTTCAGTTATAAAATGAATTAGTATGAGATCACAGGTACAATATGGTGACTTGCTAATAATAATATATTGTATACTTGAAATTTACTGTGGACAGAACTTAAGTGTTCTTACCCACAAAAAAATAAAGGAATTATGTGAGGTGATGAATATGTTAATTTGCTTGAAACTGGCCACCATTTTACAATATATATGCATATAAAAATATTGCAATGTATTGAATATGTGCAATTATTATTTGCTATTTATTGGTTAATTATATCTCAGTTAAGCTGTGGGGAGTAGTGAGCACCTGAGTATGTGTGTATGTGAGTGTGTGTACTTGTGGATGGGAAGATACCAATAGGGAAGAAACTAACTTTCATTAGGAAACTTCCTGAGTTAGGTGCTGTGTATATGTTTTTCTCCATTGACTTTTCAGGTAGTGAGTAAGAAATGTGACAGCACACAGAAATCCACAAATATTGAGTCCTTTCTCTGTGATGGAAACTGTGCTGGGGAAACTGATGGAAACAAACTAAGAAAGCCTGTGTTCCAGGTACACCGAGTGACACAAGTTGTGGATGCTATGAGGTAAGCACAATGCATTTTGTTTATATATGTGGGGACTATGCACTTGGGAACTGAAGGGAAGTTGTCCCAGAAAGTAAGATGTCTAACAAGTGAGTAGGAAGAAGTGGGTAGGGCCTGCATTCTAGTTAAGGACAGAAGAATGAACAAAGGTTCAAATCATAGATGTTCATTATTGATGGTGCTATTGATACGTCATTTAACATAGAGCTTAGTATCAATGAAATTCATGCCCATATCCTGGTTTTGACATCTCCACCTCCTGGCCTTGGGCAATTTCGAAACTTTGTCTCATTCTCTGCTTCACAAGATCCTCCTGCATAGATTGTAGTAATGATAGGGGACAAGGTGAGTATAAACACACCATACTTAAAAGTACTACGGCACATTTCTTGTTCTAGTCTCTTCAAAGTGCTTAACATTTGTCATTTTCTGGGTTCAGGCATCTTCTTGGACAACAGATATCCTCCCTCAAATAACATTTGCTGAGAGCTAGGAGAAGCTGAGTAAATATTCTATATAATTACATGGGAACACCCAAGTGCAAGTGACACAGGAAGTCATCCTGTGCCATTATATGCAGGAACACACTGTTGGTTCCAGGAAGAGTTTGTAAGACAAATTTTGGAGTGTGTAAATGTATGTTACAGATTAACAAATTACCATGCACTGCAGTTCCAGGCTTTTAACATCTGCAAGTACTTACATCTCAGATGACTTTTGGACTTTTCTTTAAAATGCATTTCCATATCTACAGGAAAAAAATTAAATATTTTTGCTTTAATATTTCCAAAGGTGACTGGGGATAGACTGACCCCCATCAGACCCAAACTTGAATCTAACTTCCCCTTAAACTCCCTTTAAATTAATAAATAAATTGTAGTAACTTTGATTCAAAACCAGTATCTATCATGCACTTAGGCAAATGACAATTTTCTACCGAAAACTATTTCCTTAATGATGGTAAATCTTCAACCTCTTTTGACAGATACAACTTTTAGAAAGTGCTAACAAGTATGCAATGTGTGGGGAAGTAGAATTCAGCTTAGTAGATGTCTTTGAGCAGTTACTACCTGTCCTTTGCTTGTTTGATCTCAGATCTGCCCCCTCTCACCTCCACATTTGGCTCCATGAGTCATAGTCCACCAATGGGAAGCCTATCACAAGACAGAAGAGTAGAAAGAGTGAAGAGCCATTGTTGTTTTTTTGCTCAGAGTCCCCTGTCTCCTTTAAATTTAGGGTGATGAATGTCTTGCTGCTGAAGACTCACAGCTATAATTTCTGTGGGATTGGCCTGCACTGGTTTGCCTGGAGATGCCTCATGGTTACACAACTCCCCCTGGAAGGTGTACCTAATCACTGACTTGTTTGGGGTGTACAAAAGCACATTTCCATTGTCTCAAGGCAAGAAAAACACTGTGAGACAGTTAGTGTCCCAGAACTCCCTGTAGGATCTGGCTAAAGGGGAGATCCCCTGGAGCTCTATCCTTGTTTAAACCCCTCCTTTCCTATGAAAGCTTCCCTGGCCACATAGACTTCTCCTGGGAGACTCTCTTAGTCAATGACTTGACTACAACTCCCCATTTCAGACTCTGCTTTGGAAAACCCAATATGGGATAAGGGAAGAAGCCAGGGTGCTCAATCTCAGGTGTTTAGTGTAGTAATTCTGGCTCCATTATTCCACTCTTGCTCTGGTGGCTCACACAGGTTAAGCTTCCCCTGGTCAATCTATATGGCTTCTACTCCCTTGTACATGCTTATCTTCCCAGACAGCCCTGCGTGCTCAGTAATTTGGCTGGATCCTTGAGAGGGCCTTCTTCAAAGGTCTTGGCTCTCTTGAACAATGCCAGCTCTAAGGTTTAGAAAGCCTAACAGCTTTTTGTGTTTGTCAAACTCTGAATTCCTTCATCTTCACATAATTTCTACTTTTCCAAAACCTTTACAATTAGTTCCTGTGCTAATTTCCCTCTGTTGAGCAAAATGGCCTGGATCCTGTGTGCTCAAATGTATGTGGACTAGCATACTAGCATACTTGTCTTATGCTGGATGCAGAACACATAGCATCAATAGGATTGCACCAACCTCAGGATGTTCATAAGTATTAACCTGACCCTGGAGGCCACCTTGTTCTGATTGAATGTCCTATGCCAGGAGTTCAGGGAAGCAGCACATAGGCCATCCTAGGAAAGATTGCCCTAGGAGTTGAATGGAGCTGAGTGGTAAAGAACAGAGATTGCACAGGATGGCTACTGTACATTTTTCTCTTATTCAAGCCAATTTTCCTCTTGAATGGAAGCAGAAAGGTATGCTGATCCCACTTAACCTGCTCTTTGTACTTCCTCGTTTTGGCTGGTGGTTAGCCAATTAAGCTTTTAACCACCTAGTGCACAGGGGTTAGGGGAGACTGACACCAAACAGCTGCTATAAAAGAGCCCTGGTGAGGATTTAGGCGAAGTGAACAAATCTTGATGGATGCTGGGGGAAGATGTGTGCTTGGGGAGATGTGTGCCTGGAGGAGTTTTATCTGTGGAAGCATTCTGGACTGTGTGGGAAACTGTGGCTTAGCTCTTGTTGAGAGCCCATTAGCCAGTCTTCCTTCTCTGCATCTCAACTTTCTAATACACTAAAGGAGTACTTTTGTACACTCTAGTGTACTCTGAGTGTTGTCTGTGGCCAGGTAGTATTGGTATCCCCTGGGAGCTTATTAGAAATGCAAATACCCAAATGCTGGCCAGACCTATTGAATCAGAAAATCTGGCTTGTGTCCCCTACTCTGCTTTTATTAACCGTGCCTCTGGGTGATTCTGATGTGCAGTGAAGTTTAAAAAGTAGTGGTATGGATGACCTCATATATTTTCTTGTTCGAAAGGTCTGTGATAGAGATACATTTTTCATTTTAAATGGAAAAGGAGGAGTCATCTTACAGAACAAGAGAAGGACCTCACAGTTACCAAACTCTTATCCAGTTATTGAATGCCCTGTGGTAGATCCAGGAGGGATCTCTGCTTCATTTGGTCTTAATGATCCCTTCCTTTGTGAACAACTTATGACATTCACCTCTCCTACGTGCTCCTTCTAATTTGCTGATTCTTGCTTCTTGGACTCCCACAAAGACTTTTATTTGGTCACTGCCCAAATTTGGTTTTCTAAGTTTTGTGGTGTTTCACCAGAAACTCCCAGCTTTTCAGTTCAGCCCCAAGCTTCCTACACCCTTGAGGCAGCCTTCCTCCATCTTTGCCATGATACTTGGCCACCTGCCACTGGCTGGTCCATGTGCCACTAAGACACTTTTCACCACTCTCCAAAACCACAGAAGGAATCCATCTGCACAACTGAGTCATGTGAGTCACACTACCCACCTGATCTAATCTCATTTCCATTTCTTCCTCATCTGATGCTTCTTTCTCTAGTCTTTGTACTCCCGCCCCATCAATTTTAGCTCCTCTCACACATTTTGTCCCCATTCTTATATCATGATAGGGAATGCATTCACCCATCCTATTCCCCATATGAGGATGGTTAATTGCTCATCAAACAATTTTTCTGTTCCTCTTGGTAACAGAGGTAGGCCATTTGGCTGATCGAATGTACATCGACCCATAACCAAATAACCTTCTCTATTCACTGCTCACAGATGCATAGGATATAGAGGCTGATTCTGAGGCCCTGGGGCATGGTGGATACTCTGAAAAAGGTGCTTGAGTCCATAAATGACTATGTGGAACAGAGCCCTTCTGCACACTCCCAGGGATCTCTGATGAACTGTGACCTGTATGAGAAACATGTCTCTCATTTGTGATTCAGATAGAAAACAATAAAAAGATTCAGAAGCTTGGTGTATTAGTGAGTTATTCCTGCATCGATGCTGCATAAAACAATCCCAAACTCAGAGGCTGGCAAGTGCATTTGTTCCTGTGTTCACGAATCTACAGCCAAGTGCAGTTCAGCTCATGTGGGCTGGTCTCTGCTGGCAGGCCTGCTTCAGGCAGCAGGCTTGGCTGTAATCTGCAGTTGCATCTGTTCCCCATGGCTAAATTACGGGGCTCAGGTTGAGGGTACCAGAGCTTTTCTGAGCGTGAACTTCTCTAGACAAATCATCAGAGCCAAGTGCACAAACTGTGAAATTTAAATAGCACTTGCAGGAACTGTTCTTACTAAATCCGCTCACTTTCTATTGTCCAGGCAAGAGTCTGCAAAGCAGGAACGAATCATCCACCCCAATGGAAGGGGAAAGAGAGCGGACACATGCTAAAAATCATCTGATAAGACATGCAGAACCATACTGAATTATCAGTGTCCCAGTCTCGTCTTAGATTCTCCTCAGGAACGCTAGTGGCTTCATCCTCCCTCCTCAGTGAACTTCTGTCCTCCCCAGACACCATGGGTTTTCTTGTTCATTTTGTTTTTTGTTCTTGTTTTTGTTAATTTTTCTGTAGTGCTCAACTTCCTCCAAACCCATAGTGACATAAATTATAGAAGGCATTCCTGAGCCTAACCAGGTGTCAGTCTCTGTAATAGACACAGCAGAATGTCATCACCTTGTCGCTATGACTCCCAAATATGCAGAGCTAATTACAAACACACCCATTTCTCTCCCACACTATGAAGCATATTTAAAATTCAAGAGAAGAAATTCAAATTTATTAGAACATTGTTCATTCTGAGCTTTGCATTTTAATAGTAAATAACTCTCATTATCTCTTAAAATGGTAGTTGCATATCAGAGTATTGTCTCACAATGGCAGGTGTCAGTTGTACCAACTCTTTCCTTCTAGCTGAAGTTGGAAGGAGGGGATAGAACCAGAGTTCTCTCAGAAGCCCAACTGTGCCAAGTTTCATATCTGCAGACCTTACACTAACTCCCACCTCAGTAGGCTCCTGACTGTGTGCAGAAACTGCTAAAACAATGGTGTCAAAGTGGCACCCCCAATATTTGATTTTTATTCCCTCTATAGTAATTTAAATCTCAGTGGGGTACAAGGTTACCAATACAAGACTGTACTTCCTAGCTTCTCTTGGAGTGAACTCCCAGTCAGTGGGAAGCAAGCTGAAATAGTGTATCAACCTTCTCTTTCTTATTCCCCATCCATGGCATACATGACAGGATGGTAGAGCTGGAGCAGCCATTCAGGACCCAGAAATGTGTTGGGATGGCAGAGCAAGAAGATAAAAGAATCCCTGGTCCCAGAGTTCATTGAGGTACAATGTCCACACTATACTCTTTTGTAGGAGAGAAAGGTAAATGTCTAGTTTAAACCATTATTCTAATACCAATTTTGGGTCTATTTATTCACAGCCAAGTACGTTGTATTCTTCTTTGGAATGAGACTATCCCTTTCATCAGTAATCATTAAAAATATTCATTAAGCAGCAATCAATCACATGCAAGGCACTGGACTATGTGCTTGGAAGACTAGAGTGTCCAGGTTAGACTGGCTTATGGCCCTTCTGCTAACAAGTTACCTGAGCTCCAGCCAAGCCATAATCCCCACTACTCCTTCCTACCTTTACACTTCAGTGCCAGCTCATCCATTTGCCTGGGATGCCCCACCCACGTCTGTTCTGAAGAACTCACCTTCAAGGTCCTGCTCTAGGAAGGTTTCCTCAATTCCCAGGGTGGAGTTTAGGTCTTCACCAATAGGTTTGCTGTAGCACTCTTAAACGTAAAACTTTATTATAGTATTTGCAGTGTTTGGCAACTCTTCTAAAATGCAAGATCCCCAATGGAAGGGACTCTGTCTCCATTTGACATTCAGCAAATATTGATTGAATTCTTGGCATGTGCACTAAACATGCTGATGGAGCCAAAGCACACATGATTTCTGTGCTCACAGAGCTTAAGGTTGAGCAGGTGCAATACAATTTAAATAAGCACATACAATGTAGACCTTTAATGTTCACAGACATTGAGAAGAGAGGCCTGACTATATGTTATATGAGAGTTCATGCCAAAAGATCAAATCTGGCTAGAAATTTAAGCACAAGAAAGGATCCCTTTGAGTGTGATTCCTGAGTTGGCTTTGAAAGCTTCCACATTTAGGCCATACCAAATAATTGTAAGAGTACCTGGCACACAGTAGTTGCTCAATGAATTCTGGTTGAAGGGAGTAAAAAATGCATTATTGATGTTTTGTCATAGTTTCAGACCTTAGTACATTTCATCTTATTTACTCTTACAATAAGAAATTATAGTCTATGGTTATTATTCTCACTTTATAGAAGAGCAAACTGAAACAAGGAGAGACTAAATAATTTTTCCAAAGGTATCATCCATTCTTCAAATGACATAATTGAGCTCAGATATGTTAGGAGCCCAAGTGAAAGGGTTCACTAGGAAAAGAGCCAAGATTAAAAACAGAGCTGGAATTTCACTCCAAACATTTTGGCTCCAGAGTTCCAACTCTTAGCTACACATTACAGGATAAGAACACCTCTTGCATGCTGGTGCAGAAATCGTTGTGTTATTTCTGAATATACCTGGGAGAGGTAGGTATTATTTCCCCTCTTTTCATGGATGCTGGAATTGGGACTGAGGCACAGAAATATTTCTGCCCCAAATCATGAAGGGCATAGCCAAGTAGCAAAGCAAGCTTGATTCTAATACCTGTACTTCATTTCTTTACCCAGGGCCAATCTACCAACTGGTAACAGATATGGTAGCCTTGGTGGCCAAGAGATTATGCACACATCTGTAATCCCAGCTACTCAGAGGTAGGTTTAGGAAGTGGTGGGTAGGAGGATCAGGTTAGTCTGAGGCTAACCTGGGCAAAAGTGCAAGACCCTACCTGAAAAATAAAATAAATGCAAAAGGACTGGGGCAAGGCTCAAGTGGTTCAGCACTTGCCTAGCAAGCATGAGGCTCTGAGTTCAATCCCCAGTGCTGCCAAGAACTAAAAAAAAAAAAAAAATAGCTGAGGAAGAAGGAGTGGGGATACTGCCAGTTTCTGTGAGATCTTTTCTCATCTTCTTGGTAATTGATCTGATAAAATAATGTAAGTTAATGGCAATCATCCTGAGGTGAATTCCCATTTCCTGTTGCTCTCTGCCTTCTCTGTCATTTTGAATTTGTAAAATACATCCAATCACTTGCAACACTGATTAGAAGCTGGATCTATTTTCCTATTCAAACATGAAGCCGCCCATCCTATGAAAATGTTATAGAAGATTACCTGTACTAAATAGAATTTTTAGAACAAAATTACAAGCTGCATTTGCAAGTTTTAAAATCAGGGTTGTTTTTTTTTCTCCCTTCAAACTAAATGAAAATAACATTGAACTATTGTTAAATGCTCCAAAAGGTGTTCAAGCATTGAAATGACTAAAGAGGGGGAGGTGCCTGTTGACATGGATGCTGACTCAGCTCTGAGCTGCCAGATGAAAGTAAGGAGACCTAAGCTGTCAGGGTAGATTCCATACCAATCATGTTAATTGGAAACTGGAAAGAGGAAATGGTCACAATCAACAGATTTATCACCCAAAAGGCTGAGTAGTTCATAACTTTAATCCAGAAAAGGAATGGGGAAATAGAATTGATGTCTATAAGAATCAGGGGTGGGGGTGGGGAGCTTCTCCAAACAACCTTTTGCAGGCAGATGGCTGGGAGTGCTTGAACATATTTTATTTGAAGCTATTAGAAATATGAAAAGGCGCTTCCTCCCGGTCCCTGGTTGAAGTATTGTAGCTTCTTTTTTTAATGCTCTTTGTAAAAGAAGAGCAATAAAGAGACACAAACAGGGTAGTTAAGTTTAATGGTGGTAAAAACTAGACACCTGAATATATGTAATTTATTTTTCTAAAAATCTCCCTTCATTGAGGCTGCTATTAATTAGTATGCAAATGTGTTGCAGAGCCAATATTGCATGAGGTTTGTTATCTTGGCAATGTTATGAAAAGGAAAAACAAAGCCAACAGAGAAATGGTTGTCACTTCATCGAACAAGGAGGTAGAGGTGGAGGGAAGTCATCAAAGACAGCTTGGGGGCTTCAAGTGGAAAAACGCCTGTGAGATCCCAGTTCTCCATGTTGCATCAGGAGCTTCCCTCTGTGTGGGAGAGGGGCATTGAGGAAAGATGCCATGAAGCAGTGCTGTGTACTGTCCCTATGCTCTGCTATGACTATCTTCATCCTTCAGATGAGGAAGCTGAGGCTCAGCTATGTTAGAAGCTCATTAACAAAACAGCCAAGTTTAAAAACAGGAGAGCCAAGTCTAAGCCTAAATTTGACCAGTGGTCAGTTGTTTCTCAATACACAATGTGGATGCCACCAGCCAGTGTCTTGTTGGCTTTCAAACTGCCAACTGGTCTATTTACCTGGTTATTGGAACATCAAATAGGCAGAACCCGGAAAGGAACAAATTAGTGTCTTTGTCTCATGCCCATCTGTGAAATGGCAGTCCACTTGCTGCCTGTTTTGTTTTTCCTTTTCATCACTTGGACGCTGGGTGGAAGTAAGCAACTCCATAAAACGCAATTGAACACCACTGTCTGTCTCTAAGGTAAGTTGTTTCTCAATAAATATTTAGCAGAGGCTAGTCAGAGCCAGGTTCTTGAACACACTACATTTGTATCTTTATTGCTTGGTTTCATTTTCTGTAAAGGGGTAGAACCAAGGTTGACTTTTTAAATACAAGGTAGCAGAAATGACCAAGCTTTGTCATGGGAACCAGAGACTTAGAACCCATCTTTACTGTGCATTTGGTGTGCATGACTGAGCAAGCTACACTATCTCTTCAGCCTCAAGAGCTTCACATGTAAAACAACAGAAATAACTCATTTTGGCCTTTGGTGGGCTTTGAATGTGAGAACATGGAATTGTGGTAAGTCAAAGTAAATGCTCAATGAATGTCAGTCCTTCCCAGGTGCCAGCTTGATTTTCAGGTCATAATAATAACTTCTAAAGTCCTGCATTGTTTCATACATATGATAATTTGCTTCATACCTTGTTATTTCATCCTATCTCTACCCAAAACTTATATGGTTGGTGGGGAAGGAGCAGACACCCCCACTTGTATACACAGATGAGCTCCTTAATGAGCAAAGAGATGAAATGCCCGTCTGAGATCACATAGCAAAAAGCAGTTGCCGTGGGCTATTCCTAGAACCTGTGCACCGGAGTGCTATGTCACACCCATTCACATCCACCCTCCCCAGCTGTGCTATACAGACAACATCCAGTTCACCGTCCCCTGTTCATGCTGACCCCTTCCTCACCCTTTCACTGCCCTGATTCCTTGTGTGCAAAATGGTGATCATCCATTTTGCTCTCTGCAAATACTCTGCACTATTTGCAGAGTAGATTGGAAGTGCAGCAGGCCTAGTGTCAGCCACGATGCTCAATGACAGGCAAGATGAAACTTGACATAATAGCAATTGTCCCGTCATCAGCAGGTGCTGCTCCTGGCATTTGGATGCTGGTATGAATATTCTGTTTACAAGTGTCCCTGTTTCATATATATGTGCACATATACATATTTGTGCACATATATGTATATGTGCACAAAATTAGGTGAAGAAGAAAACAGTAGGCTCTTTTAGCATGTAAATGGAAAAATCACTCTGAAAAGCTTCTTTTCCTTCTCAAACTTTGAACATGTTAACAAACAGTGCTATAAATTGAAGGAAGAATGTAATAACCTCCTGAGGGAGGAGGATGGGGGAAGCCGAGCAGCAGCCATCACTTGGTATTAAACTGATTTGCTGATTTGCTGAATGGTATATTCCTTTAGAAAGCAGAATTTCTCTTCAAAATAGGCAATAGACATGTTCCTAGGACTAATAAGGTGCCAACATGTTGGCCAATAATTCTGCATCAGCAAGCACAGCTAGCAGCTGGCCTGAAAACACTGGGAAAACAATTTATGGCTTTGCTCCATTCAGAAGGGTTGAGGATGCAAATCTTAGCATAATAACCATATTTCTAACTTGCTTGGTCCTGAGAAAGTCTTCCCCTAGATTAAGAGGTGGTTTCCCGGATGCTTTTACATCCCGATTAGGGGAATATAAACCCCTTTGTGATCTCTGTAATCTAGTGGTTGCTAGACAGGAAACAAGGAACTATTGTCCTGATGCCATAAATATCAGTGACATCATAAACCAACTCTACATGATGTGCACTTGTTCAAAGGGCCCTGGAGCTAGATTGTACATTTCAGATGAACTGGAGGGCTGGGATGTAGCTTGGTGATACAGCGCTTGCCTAGCATGCATGAGGCCCTGGGTTCGATCCCAGCACCAAAAAAGAAAAGACAAAAAAAAAAAAAAACCTCTCCTCTGATGAACTGGATTGTACATTTCAGATGAGCTGGATTGTACATTTCAGGTGAGTGATGGCATGATCAAGGTACCATTAGACAGCTACTAGAGCCAGACTACTAAAAAGAAAGAAGATTAAAAAAAAGAAAAAAGAGAAGAAGGAACAATTTAAATACTAGAAAGAAGAAATGAGGCCAGATAGATGAGGAGAGAGGAAAATTACATTATTTTTAATAAATATTGAAAGGGCCAGATCAGACATTCAAACTAATAAAAACTGAAAAACAAGAGCAAAAGGTCACCCCCTCCTTTTAGATGTTTAAGTTACAAGGATAGAGAGACATAGAGGAACTGTCTGCATCTGCCCTTTTGAGATAGTAAGTAGCTGTAAGGCATATCTAGTAAAAGTCCTAGAACACCTGTGATACTGTGTCTAGAGTAGGCCTTGATCGCATTTCCATGTTTTAGCACCCATCTTGGCCTTCCAGAACCACTGTACTGATTATGGGTTACTAAACTTCAATTTGATGACATGCGTTTTACCAGGTCAGAACATATAAAAAACCCACAAAAGGGCTGCCATTTTATAATTTGTCTACCCCCTTGCACTTCCAGCAAGAGGTGCTCTTTCCTATCTCTAAATTTCTCCCCACTTTTATCCTAGAATACTAAAGTAAATTCTGCTAAAACTTCCACCTTGTAAGATACCTTGAAATTATTTTCAAGTGCATGGATCTCAAGTACCCGTGATGTTTGCATGGAAACTGGGAACCTGAGAGAACCCTCTCATCCCTCCTCTGCTGATGGAAAGAATGCATGAAGAAGAGAAAAAGAGAGAGAGGACAGAGAGATGGTGAAAATGAAGAAATTAGAAGAACAGTAGCTATCAGTTATAGGCGTGTATTATATAGCAGGCAGCTTGTTCAAAGCTTCAGAAGTATTTGCTTATTTAATATTAAAGTACAACTGTAAGTTAGGTAGTTATTTTTCAGAAGAGGAATTGAACAAAAGCAGGTTAAGTAACAACCAAGGTCACCAATAAGTAATTGACCAACAAGGATTAGAATCCAAGAGGGAGGAGCACAGGAAAAAAAAGAGAGAGAAAGGAAGGAAATTAGCTTTAGAGAAAGATTGGGAGAGGCCACCAGCTTCCTTGTTGGGAAATTAGTGTCTTTTCTAGCATAGGCAAATGGGCATAAACAAAGAGGCACTTTAATTGTGCCAAGCTTAACTTTCCGCCCCAGAAAGTAAAATTCCAATTAGAAGTGAAACAGGGCTAGAGATTCCTGCTCGCTAATAAGCACAGAGAAGTCAGTCTGGTGGACCATTTGTTATCAGGGGCTAAAGTTTGCAAATTCAAAAGACTGGGGAGAGTTTGCAAGCTGCCACAGTCCTGGGCTTCTTTGCATGCTAGTAAGGAAAACTCCAGGGAACAGGGAACATGGCATCTCAAAATAGCATTCTGGCATCCATTTAGTCAGGGAAGCCGAAAGTTCTCAGTAATCACCCTTGCCTTGGACTGAGAGATTCCACACTGGAATCACAGTAGTTGCTTTTCCTCCTAAATAACAAAAAAGGAACAAAATCAAAGAGATTATGCAAAAGCATCTGTGGCTTTCTTTAGCTCAAAGAAAAAAAAAACTTTAATAGAAGCAAAAATTGACAAAGGGACCAGACACAAATATGCTTCTAATTGTGTATTCTTTAAGAACTTGGTGCGGATTGGTGTTGTAGAGGCTGGAACACCATGTCTGTCCTCAAGAAGTGTATTGTCTAGGTCACTGTGGAGCCAAGATTCCCGTATGGACACTCCCCGCCTCAAATCCCAAGGATTCTGCTTCCTGGTTGCTGCCACTGATCCCATGGCCCTAACATTCAACTTTGCTTCAGCCAAATATTTAATGTACATGGATCAAGGATGCTGACTGACATTTCTTAGAAAACACAGGAAACATTTAAAAATGTATCAGGTGTGACTGTGCTCATTTCTTCATTCAGTGCATGTTAAAGAGTCTTGGACACTGAAACTCAGCAGAGGACAAGTCAGACAAGGTCCTTATCTTCCCTTCGAACAAAGGATACACAAAAGAGCACAGAAAAAGCCTGTGGGACAGAGAAAAGGAACTGCCACATGAGGCTTATTCTGAAGGCCACAGGCATGTTTCTGAGATGCAGACCACATGGACTGGTGTGCTACTTTAGCAGAATGGCTCACATGGTCTCTCTGAGACAGGGACTGTCATGGATGAGAACAAAGGCTACAAAAGCACTCATATCTCAGCAACACTGTGCATGAGTTCCCGAGGATAGAGAAATAGGAGCTGGACCAACCGACATGGCCTTTCCTGCTCCCATGTCATCTCTTCTAATCCTTACATCAGCTTCAGCACAGAAGCCTACTTCAGAGAGGACACGAAGCCCGGGGCTGGTTGGGGCCCACAAGCTATCATGAACACCCTGCAGATCAGTAGCCAGGATAGACTGACAAATGGGGGAGAAAGTTCAAAGCCTTCTGCTGTATCTGGATTCCTCCTTTGCCTGGACACTAACATTGGCTCATTTCACATCAACTAATTCTGTTTCAAAGTGCTTTGTTCATGACAACATCCCAATTTGGAATTTGGAGGTTATTGTTTCTGCCCTCAGCTGGGTTTCAGCCTTCCCCTCTCCAGCCACCTCAGCTCAATTCCACCCCTTGCTCTCAGTCTTCTATTGTGGTTATCTGTCAGCCCTACAGGGCCCTGGCCACCTCTATAGTTTATTCCTGAGCTCCACCTGTAGGAACATAGCTGATTTCTAGAACACCTTTTGGAAATGAAGAAATGCCTAGTCCCTCTGCCTCCCAAGACATTGAATATATGTTGGTAAGACATCTGTCACTGTAACAAATGCCTGAGATAACCCACTTGAAAGGAGGAAAGGTCTATTTTGGCTCCTGGTTTTAGACACCTGGCCCTTTGCACACCATGGCAGAAGTACGTGGCAGAGGAAGCCTATAAACTTATGGCAACCCAGAATGAGAGAGAGAGAGAGAGAGAGAGAGAGAGAGGAGAGGCTGAGTTCCAATATCCTCTTCAAAGCCATATCCTCAATGACCTAACTTCCTTCCACCAGTTCCTACCTCCTAAATATTCTATCACTTCCCAATAGCACCATGGGCTAGGGACCAGGTCTGAAACACATGGGCTTTTGGATAACATTCAAGATCCAAACCATAGCAGTGTGCGTTTTCAGGAGACTGCTCTCTGCACCAGGCAGAAAATGATCAGTTGGAAGCAAGAGGAGTTCTCCCATGCCATCTGGACCTTTCCTGGGCCCCTGTTCTCAATCCCTCTCCCTCTTCCTCAAGAGTGCACAGCTGCCACACTAATGAACACATCCCCTTTGTCAGATCATCTTCCAAGTGGAATCTGCCTTCACACATTTCACTCCCTTACCTTAAGAGCTATTTGGAGATGGCATCTCATTTACTTGCACATTTGGTGAGCAGGTTAATGGCATCTCCAGGGGCTCATTCATTTGTGCAATTAGGGAAGCTAGGAAGGAGGTCTTCACACAGTCAGGTGCAGGGAGTGGGACAAGGAAGACCAGGCTGTACAACAGTTTACTACATGGTTGGAGATTATTGCCCCCGGGTGGGGTGGAGTGAGGCTAGGCATTTTCATGACTCTGGTCAGTGCAGGTTCAGGAGGAAAATTTAGGATATGACAATTGTGGTAGGGAGAATAAAGGAATCCTGGAGTTATTCACATCCTGATCCCCAGTACCTGAAAATATTCTTTTACACAGTAAAAAGGAACTTGCTGATACGATTGAGTAAATTATCCTGCATTTATCCATTTATCCAGATGGGCCCAATGATCATAAGGATCCTTATAAATGGAAGACGGGAGAGAGAGAGAGAGAGAAAGAGAGAGATTGATTTGTGCTGCTGGGTTTGCAGATAGAGGAAGGGGCCATGGTCAAGGAACATGGGTACTTTTTAAAGCCCAGAGTCCATCACTATAACTACAGAGAGATGAAGAAGGAGGTTCCTATTGCTTAAACACCTGTGCAGATTGTGACCCAGGTCTGCTACTCCCTTTTCCCTATCAATTTACCAGTAAGTGTCCACTGAGCCTTGCAGATGAACTCACTGAGAGAGAGAGAGATGCCTGCTAGTGGATGATAATGCAGATTCCATTGTTGTCACAACACGTCTCTATTTTCTGTCATTTCTCAGGCATTGTCTGCACTCATTTTCTACACGTGGCATCATTTTAACAATCTTTACAGCTCAAAAATGTACGTGCTATTGTGGTCATTTAGTAGATAAGGAGACAGAAATTAATACATGAATTGATTGCTCAAGCTTACATATCCAAAGAATAACAGAATCATAGTATGTAGTTTTACTGCACACAGACAACTGTCACTCTGCTGAATCGCTGAAGACTCTGATGGCAGAATAAACGACACAGTCCCTTGTAATAATGGAATAATCAGATCACTGCTCCTTAAATTATGTTATGTACAGGGATCCCTGGGTCCATGTTAAAAGCAGATTCCAGGTCAAAGAAGGGTCTGGGCTCTCATATTTATAACCAAGGTGATCATTTCAAGTAGACCTCACTTCTAAGCTGGGAAGATGATAGACGAGGCTTATAACTTGGTCAATAAGGTGGCTGGTGTCACTTGAATTTGCTCCCAGGCTGATTTTCGGGTCTGCTATCAGACCAGAAGGAAGCAAAACGCATTGCAACGATTCCAGTGCAGAATCTCAGAAACTCAAGGAGTTGTTGTCAGTTCCTCTCTTCCCCATTCTCATCCACGTGTGTGCCTGCCACTGCAGACACTGCCCTGACTGCTTCCTGAGCCCAAATTAACAAGGTGTGAAGTAAACCAGCAGATGGGCGCCAAAGAAATGTAGAATTTCCCTCAGACTGCAGCTGCTGGCTTTCCCTTGACACACAGCCTCTTGTGTTACAACCCTACCGCACAGTCTGGCTACCTAAAGTTTTTCTTTGGTTTTGTGATTCATTTTCCAACTTGAACTCCTGCTTTCCTTGCTCCTGGCCCTCATGCTTTCTGCACCTCCTGATATAGGCCTGTGGTCTGCAGGAGCTGTTAGTTCTTGTTACTGGCCTTGCTCAGAGCTGAGTTCCCAGCTGCCTGGTATCTCCTGATGCCAGGCTAGGTCCGTTACATCCACTTTCCTACACTGAGTCACCCTCCTGCCTCACTGACACACTACTGTTGGGACCACCCACCATCTGACAATCCCCAAGTCAGCCCTAAACTCTAAGTCTACCAAGTTTGGCTTCTCCCTTTCCCCCCATCAACCTGCCATTAAAACCGCAGCAGTCTTTCCAGTTAGTGACACACCCCAAGGTACAAAAAAAGACATCTCTTTTTCCCGTGATTGTAGAGCAAATGAAAAAAATATATAATTTTTAAATCATTGTTGTACTGGGGTACCTTTTCACATTTTCAAAAGTTCTTGCAATGTATTATAGTTGGATTCTCTCCCTCCATCATTCTCCTTTATTTCCTCCTCCCCTTTTTCCTGGGATAGTTTCAACAAGTCTCATTCTTCCATTTACATGTGGACATAATATCTCCACCAAATGAAAATTTTCTTTAATGGTCAGAAGTAGCTAAAATCATTCTGAAGTGTTAAGTAGCAGGGCATATATTTCAAGGAGGGATTTGTTTTGGTGGGTGGGCAGGTCTCACTGTAGAGCCCAGGATAGCTCTTAGTCTCCTGAGTTCCAGGATTACAGATATGATCCTGAGTCTGGCTGGAGTTAAATTCTATTTAGATTTAGTTGCCATGATAAGTTTGTGTGTAAACAGTGATTAACTTTGTTATTTTATGATAAGGACAGCTAGAGCCAACATTTCTGGACGTGAATGGTTACATTCTTTTAGATAAAATACGAATGACAGAGCAAAAATGAAAGGAGGAAAGGAAAGTCAAATTTTAATTCTTAACATACCATAGTTCACTTTGATTAATTTATGACTAACAGCAAATATAACAGGATGAACAAATATTGAATATCAAACTATAAATCAGAGGATTTGCTGAAGTTCAGGCAGCACTCCGTTCATCCAAGCTCAAAGTCATTCAGTTTAAGTGCTATATCAGCCTTGGCTCTGTGATTTGGCTTTGTGGCAAGGGAGTGTAATAAAATAATTGAAGGCATGGGCCTGAAATCACAAAGACGTGGTTTCAGGCTCTATCTATATAAGTTGCATGTTCTTAGTCAAATTGTGTAACTTCGCTTAGTCTCTTTCCTTTCTAAAAAGGTCCTGTCTGGGAGGTCGGTACCGGTGGGAGGGGGGAGGATATAGGAAAAGGGTGTAGGAGGGTGAATGTGGTGGGAATATTATGTATTCATATAAGTAAATGGAAAAATTAGACTTGCTGAAACTATTCCACCAGTGGGGGATGGGGGATAAAAGAGAATGATGGAGGAGTGAGTTCAACTATGATATACTGTAAAAACTTTTGTAAATGTCACAATGTACCCCCAGTACAATAATTTTAAAAAAGAGAGAAAAAATGACAACCATGTCCTATATCTCAGTGACTATTGTAAGGGTGAAGCGAGCTTTGTTTTTTAGTAGAAGGATTCCGGATAGGTCCTGAGACTTCTGGGTCCTATTTAAACTATCTCGTGCTGGTGATCAAGCCACCTTTTTAATTTTTCAGGTGGTCATTAAGAAAGAAAAGATGGGGATCTGGGCTTGCTGGCAGGGACAATGATTTGAAAGGCTCAAATGGCAGAGGCTCAGATGGTGGCAGACCACTGTGCGGGGCCTGAATCATGGCCAGTACCAAATGTATAACAAGTATTATTTTTAATGTGGAGAAGTCATTGCTTTGGTTGAGGTTTAACAGTCAGGATTCTTTTGTAGCACCCTCAAGAGCAGAGAAGAGCATCTGTATGGAGAATAAGAAGCAAACAATGGGAACTTGTCCCAAGCCCCTCCTTGTCCCAAAGAATTTTGTCTGAATTGTCATAAGCCTTCTGCAACCTTATCTTTCCATGCACATTGTTTACAGCTCTCCCTTTGTCTTTTACCTCATTTCTGTCAACTCAGAACCACCTGCATATTCACATATCCATTCATTCACTGCATTGAGTGCACACTCACTACTATGAAAGGCAGTGCAGTTAAACCATTTGGAATGTAGGCTCTGCTCCCAGAATGCTTGGGTTCAAATCCCAGTTGTGCCACTTAACAACTGAGCAAGCTTAGAGAAATTAACAAAGTGCTTTAACTTCAGTATTCCCATTGGTGACATAGGCAAAAAATCAGGGCCAGTCTCACAGGACTGTTGTGAGGATCAAACAAGTGAACACATGGGAACCCATGGTGTATTTGGCTGATAATTTATTACCTTGTCACAGGCACTGAGACATTGCTGGGAGAAGCAATGTCTGGCATTGAACACTTGCTTTGGACTCTGCCTCCTCATGCATCTTTATGTAAGCAGACTATTTTATGGTTACTGTTTCTCTGAAGCCACATAATTTGGTTTTCTGCTTACGGCAAAAGACACTTTCAGACCTCAATTTTCATGCTAGTATTTAAGGTTGAGATGAAAACAAAAGGCATGTAGAAAATGGGATTTTTTCTATTTTCATCATGAAGTTGAGGGGACTGCATTATTTGTGGGGATGACTCCTCCACAGAACCATATTTCCTACACTTGTCTCAACTCTGCTTCCATCTGGTTGCTGTGCCTACCATTCTCTGGGGTTATTCTTATCTGCATGCCTGAAGAGTGTCACATCCTTGCCTATGCTGCCTCTCATAAGGATGGAGAAAGGCTGGGGGCACAGATGGAGAAAAAAACAGACACCCACGACTTCTGCTCACAACCCAACCCAATAGCTCAGTTACATGACCAGATGTAGCTGCAAGGGATGCTGAAAGCCTCCCTCAGTAGCCATGTGTCCAGCTGAAACTCTAAGGGGGAGAGTAGATTTTGTGAGCTACCACTTGCTCACCTGCTTTCCTCTTGTCTCCATCCTTTGTCTTATCTTCTCCCAGGGCCCTCTCAAGAGAGCAAGTGAGAAAGACAACCCAAACTCAAGGACATGAATGAGCAAGAGCCAAGTGACCAGAAAGCACAGGCCATGTCCCATCATTGACTACAGAGCTATGTGACATTGAGCAACCCCTTTATTTGACATAGTAGTACCAAATCACAAAGGTGCAGTAAGAAAAACATGGAAGAACATTTGCAAAGTGCCAAACACATAACCTTGTACATGAAACATATGCTGAATCAGATGTAGCTGCTTTCTCCTGCTTCACATGGTATCTGTTTGTTTTTTTGTTTGTTTGGGTTCTTAACATTAATTACAGAAGTTCCTATTTTTATTATTACTCTTGGAAATCCCAGCATTTGGATTTTGATCCCAGCACCCCAGAAGAGTGGAGACACTCTCTAGCCACACTGGGCCCCTCACTGTTATGGAATATGCCCTACAAGTTTATGCCCATGTATTCTCATTTAGTGATGTCTCCTTGCCTTTCTCACTCCATGGAAATCTAAACTCCAGCGTCTTCCTCTGCTTCACCATAGCCCATTGCCTGGTTCTTAAGTGAAATTTCACCCTCACTGGATATGTATTAGCTATGTGGTAATAGGGGTGTGAGGCAGAAATTCTTGGTTCACCAAATTCTCCTATTGTAATTTTTTACAGAATTTCACTCTGCCAAGAGTGTCACTCCTTATTCCTATGGGTTTAGTGAGTTCATAAACTGCAAATTAGAGAGTGCTACAAGCATATCTTCTTTATTTTCATCATCTAATCCCCCTTTGTTCTTGGCCCTCATCCCAATGGGCACAGGAAGTAGTCACACACTCTTAAACTTGCCCTTAATTCATAACTCATCCCCTAGTCTTCTATAACTGCTCTGCTTTGTAGAAAGTTACTTCATTGTTCAGCGTCCTCCCTTTTCTCCTGGACACAATAAGGTCATGCATAGAGGAATTGTTATGGATTGGTGGTTACTAGGACAGTGGCCTTGAATCTAAAGGTTGGATCCTGCACTTTCTCAAGATGCTCCCAGTCTCTCCAAAGGGGTCTCTTTCTCGCTCATCACAAGGCTTTCTTCTGACATTTGTTGCTAACATTCAAAACTGATGACGTATAGGGGAATCGAGGGACTCTCTAGTGACCTCTGACCTCTCTCCCACCTTGTCAGGTTGGGCCCCACTCCCATTTCAACTTTCCTTTGCAGTCTTACTTGAGGATGTGGCAACCTCAGCTCTCATCAGGTCAAAGGCCTTGTGCTGGGTTTGTGGCTCTCCTCCTTCAGCTACCACTCACCCCCACCCCTGAGCCACAGAGATGTGGAGTCCTTTGTGCACCAGGGGGAGCCAAGTTGCCTTTGAAGTCTCCATCTCACCCTCTGCCCTTCCTGGATATCCTACTGAACCCTGGGCATCCTGCCAACTGCCAAGATGCTGTATGTTGGTTTAAGCATGGTCTGTGAGGAGTCTCAGCCTGCAGTTCTAATGGAGACGGGTCCCAAGCCCTGTGAATCCTGCTTTCCCTCCAGCACCTATTGGACTTTTAACCTGCCTTTTGCTGTCCTGGACTGAATTTGGAGTAATAGGCAATGTTCATTACCTGAGACTCTTTCCCAACCCTCTCCCCTCTGAGTCCATCCCTTGCCCGATACAGGAGGCTACTCTTATCTTTAAGATCATCAGATACAAAGCAACCTGTGTGTGTAATGTTTTTTTCCTTTCTTTTTATTTTTATTGCTGGTAATGGAACCCTGAGTGTTGCACAGCTAGCAGACCATGAGCTATATTCCCATCCCTCAGGTGCTAGTAATAAAAGCCATATCACCTAGGTCTAGTAACTCTATTCACTGTTCTCCTCACCTTGCTTTTTTTCTGTGAGTCACTATACTTCATTCCTGAATAGCAGGATGCAGGAAGAGAAATCATCTTTCTAACAATGTAAGATACTGCTGCATGTAATCACAAAAGTTACTAATTTCCCTGCGTTGCAATGCAGACTGTAGATGCTAATATAAAGCTAACTTGAGGGAATCAGAGGCACTCAACCTCCAATCTTTGACAAGTTTTCCCTGACTGACAGAACCTCCCTTTCTCATTTGCAAAAAGGGAAGCAGAGATAACATTCATCAAGGAAAACTGTTGTGCAGCTGAGTGTGTGTGAAGTTGATATCACATAGCAAGTGACCAATAGTGGTTTTGAATGAGTGAATCTTCCCAAAGACACTGAGGTCTGTCCTGCCCGTGTTAATGGAGATACTGTGACTTAGTTGAGGCTGTTGTAGACTAACGACATTCTTCTGACAGTTATTTTCTTGTGTGGAACTTCAGTATGACTTACTTAAAGGAAGGTAAAGATACACACTGATCAAACATAACACGAGGCACTTGGTGTGTCTCTCATTATTCCTCACAGGTACTCTGTGAGGTGAGCAATATTACCTCACTTTACAGATGGGCAAATCAAGGTTGAGAGATGGCCAGCCAGGTGACCCCCATATTCACAAAGAGTATCCGTAGGGTCTCCTCCCCATGCTTCATAACACAGAGGCAATACAACACAACCCAAATGCAATCGCAGAGCAATTCAGTTTGTGCCTTTGCCAAAACCATCAGTGGCTGGAGGGGTGACAGGCTCCAAGTTTGTAGAAGAACTGACACAATTGAAAGACACAAAGACTCCACTGCTAAGTGAAGGCCTAGTCACCCTCTGCCTCATGATCACCTGGGACCATCTCTGTGATACCCTGTCCTCTCTTTAAGCACATTGAACAGACCATATTTGCACAACTGCTTCCTTGGTGTGTCTTTAGCCCAAGTGCATGCACTCTTATTTATCAAAGCGATACCATGTTTTCTCATCTCTAAATTGAGGATTCTGCTGTGTGTCTACCTCTTTTGGTGGCCCTGGGTAATCCACTGTAATCACATTAATACCAATGGCTAACAATCAAATAGCATCTACCACATTCCAGGCATTGTGATGAGCACATATTGTAACTCAAGAAATCCTCCTACCAGCAGTGTGAGACCCTAGCGGTACAACATTCAGTTTATAGATGAAGAAACAGAGGTTAAGCAGCTTGTTCAAAGTTACATAGTTACTGAAGGGGGAGATCTAGTATTTGAACGCAGTGAATCTGGTCATAGACTTTTTGCTCTAACAGTGGTAGGAGAGCTGTCTGGAAGCTTCTAGGGTTTTGGGGTACATTAGTCAGACCTGGCCTCATTCAGAATGATTACTCCCCATAAGAAGTTCAACTTGCAGAGTCATTATGTCATCATTACGAATGAAGTCTGGATAGCTCAGGGCCTTAGAAATATTTCTACTCTGTGCTATATCATAACATTAGTACTCAGGAAATGTTTAATACTTAATGACTCCCAATTGCTTTTAGAATAAAATACAGCTGCTTCCCCTTGTCTTGGGCACTTGTGGTAGCCATTGTCTCCCATGTCCTTTTTTACTTCTGCCCCTCACCCCAGCTAGAGCATAAGCTGCTGACTCACCTTCATTTTCTGATTTGACCAGGACAAACTTTTGCTGTGTTCTACCCTCCTTTTCCCTAGATTTCCATAGGGCTAACTCATCCCTACCTCCAAGTTTATTAGGACCCCTTGTATTAATGACTTTTCTTATCATGATGACAAAGTACCTGACGAAACAATTCAAAGGTGCATATTTTGGTTCATGTTTTTAAAGATTTCAGTCCATCATTGTGGGGCGGGCATGGTGGGGTAGAGCAGTTCACATTATGGCAGCAGGAAGCAGAGAGAGAGAATTCTCATGCTAGCAGACTCTCTCCTTTTTTCCCTTTTATTCTGTCTGGGTCCCCAGCCTGCAGGATAGTGCTATCTACATGATGATGTGTCTCCCCAACTTAATCTTCTCTGAAAACACCCACACAGACACATCCAAAGGTCTGCTTTACTAATCTCCTGAGCACTTTTCAACCAAATCAAGTTACAGTCAGAATGATTCATCGCAAACCAATCCCATGTCTATTTGACACCCAGACACTCCTTCTTAAACCATAACCTTCCACCCTTGGAGCACAAAAGCTCCATATCCATGTGATAATGCAGACTGCATTCAGTCCGTCTGCATTCAGTCCCATAGTCTTAACAATTCTAACATTGTTCAAAAGTCCAAGTTCAAAGTCTTTTCTGAGATTCAAGGGAGTCTTTTAGCTGTGAGCCCTTATAAAATCAAAACCAAGTAACATACTTTCAAGATATAAAGGCACAAAGTAAACATTCTCATTCCTGAAGGGAGGAAGTGAAAAATAGCAAGAAAGATTGGACCAAAGCAAGACCAAACCCACCAAGGAAAACATTAACTACTTGAGAGCCATGTCTGGCATCTGGGCAGATGTGGTGTGAACTGAGCTCTTAAAAGCCTCCATCTCTATGAACGTGCTGATTTTAGCTGGCATGGCCTCCATCTTAGGCGGGCTCCAGCCATCACCTATGCCTTCATCAGCAGGCATCCCATGTTTCTGGCATCTCAAATCCTCTCAGGAGCTGCTCTGAAGGGATCCTGATATGCCACACATTGTGTGGACTCCCAGGCCTTCCCTTGAAATTGAGGTGGAATCTTCCGTGAACCTATAACTCTTGCATTCTGCATGCCTCCAAAACCAGCCCTGCAAGGATGAAGCCAAGGCCTGCCATCAGCTTGAGCACTAGCTGGCTTCTTTGGACCACAGTTGCAGTAGCCTCTGAGTGCCTGGATGGCTGAAAATGGGGAATTACTTCCTTAGGTGAACCTCTATGGAGCAGGGTATCCCAGAGCTTTCTTCTCAAAATAAAGTCTTTCAAATGAGCTGCATTTTTGATCCTGTTATGGGTTGGGTTTGGCCAGTTCCTGAGGTATACTCAAGAAATCTTTCCTATTTTCTCAAGCAAAGCACTCTACTTCTTTTTAATGTCCCCAATCTCTTTTTTTTTTTTTTGTCCTTTCTTTTTTGGTGCCGGGATTGAACCCAGGGCCTCGCGCATGCTAGGCAAGCGCTGTACCACCAAGCTGTATCCCAGCCCTGGCCCCAATCTCTTAAGCAGTCAGATTTTCTATGACTCAATTTTTATATGAGATCCTTTTCTGATCAAAATGCGTATTTTTCAAAGCTTTATGTTTTGCTTTTTTTCCTCACAATCCTCACCATAAACTTAGCTAAAAACATCCCAGCAATAACCATGCCATAGCCTTAATGTTGTGCTGCTTTGAAGTTTCCTCTGCTAGATTAGTTAGTCCATTACTTTTAAATTCATCTTCACTCAAAGTATTAGGACATGGACAAAATGTAGACCAGTTCCTTGCCAGAATGTTACAGGCCTCTAGTCCAATCCCCAACAGAGTTGTTTGTTCCTATCTGTGAGCTCATGAATCTGTCTTTTCTGTATACATTGCTATCAGCATTCTGGTCTTATGAACTCCCACCAGAGTCACCCATTAAGGTCTGCTTACAGTCTTCTAAGTTTTATCTAACCTGTGTCTCTAAATGTTTCCAAGTTCTTCTTGCAAACCAGTTTCAAAGACTTAAGAACCACATAATCAGGTTATTCACAGTGACAATCTATATCATCGTGTACCAATTTTCTGAATTAGTTACTATCCTTGTGTTGTGACAAAAATCTTGCCTATACTCTATAAAGAAGAAAAATGTGTTTTGACTCCTGGTTTCAGAAGTTTCAGTCCATCATGCTGGGGAGGGCACAATGTGAGCAGCTCACATCATGGTGACCAGGAAGCGACTATGAGAGAGAATTCCTGCACTTGCATGCTCTCTCTTTTTTCCTCTTTCCATGGGCAGCCAGCCCATGGAATGGTGACACCCAGATTCAGGCCAGGTCTTCCCTCCTACTTAATCCTCTCTGGAAATGCCCTCACAGACACACCCAAAGGTAGCTTTTACTAAGGTGCTTCTCAATCTAATCAAGATGACCATCAAAATTGATCAGCACACCCATCCAGAGCACCTCTCCCTCCTCCACATGTTCCCTGAAGCTCTTGGCTCCCTCACTCTCTTTCACTTTGTCCTCACTTACCTATTGCTGTGGAAGAATAGTTAGAGTTGCCACCCCATTCCCAAATTATATCTTTTGGATTAATAAAATCCCATCTTAATTAAAACACATAACATAAAATGCACATAACATAAAATTTAACCTTTTTCAAGCGTACAGTTCAGTAATTTTAAGTATGTTCTCATTGTTGTATAAGAGTTCTCTAGCACATTTTCATCTTGCAAAGCTGAAACTCCACACCCATTCAATAGTAGTTTCCTATGCCCCCTCCTTCCAATCTCTGGAAACCACCCTTCTACCTTCTGTTTCTATGAGTTTAACTATTCTGTGTACCTCATACAAGTGGAATCATGCAATATTTGTCCTGTTATGTCTGGTTTATTTTACTTAGCATGTTTTCAAGGCCCATCCACGTTGTTGCATGTATTAGAATTTCCTTCCTTTTTTCTTCTTTTGCTAAATGGATTTTGAACATAAGGCCTTGCGCAGGCTACCATTCTACCATAGAGCTACATCCCCAGCCACACATTTCTTTCTAAGACTGAATGAAACTCCATTCTATGTACCTCTCTCCATTAATTCTATCAGTGTCATTTTCACCTTTTGGTTACTGTGAAAAATACCACTATGAGAATGTGTGTATACACAAAGCCCACATTGTATGCTTCTCTTTTCACACTTTGAACTGTGGACCTCTGGTGGTCAGCTACCCATGCTGGACTATTCTAGGATTCTGACTGTGCCAGGCCCCTCCTCACCATAATCCACAACTGTGACTTCTCCATGTCCTTGGAGACTCTTCATCAGAACAATTTCTACTATTAGTTTTGGGATATTCATTTTGGTTTTGATCATTACATATATAAATAGGGTGGATGACTAAGCCTATGATGTGACCTTAGGTGACACTGGGGCCCTTGTCTACTACCTTAAAAAAACCTTCCTACCACAGGATACTTTAAATACTCTTGTGAAAATGAGACTTCCTATCACAGTAGGTGCTTACTCAGGAACTGAGCTCTCTTAAGAGAGGGACATTGTGACCCAAATGACACTTGACGATGCTCAACTAGTGGATGAGTTCTTGAGAAAAGATTCCAGAGGATAGTAAACGGAGTGGAGGAGGAGGAGAAGCTAGCATGAAGAGGCCCCCTGAGAAGAGAATAGGAGACTGAAGACACCAGATCTGACCTTGTTGGAGCTTGGTGTGTCATTTCCAGGAGGAGAAGCCATAGAGACATCTAATTGTCCTTGTGAGGAGTGAGATCTTAGGGTAAACTCTGGGGACAGTGTGAAAAGGAGTCAGTAGCCCCCAGTGTAGTTCTTGCCTTTTCTAATTCATTGCCTAATGGATGTGTGAACTTAGAGAAGTTATTAAAAATTGTCACAATTCTACTTAAGGTGAACAAACCATAAATGTCTTACAGTGTTTTATTGGTTAAAAAAATTGGTTAAGGAGCATTCCTATCACATTTCAGATGTTTAAAAAGTTTCCTTTCTTTGTTTCTTCTTTGTGTACCTCACATCTAGCACAGTACCGTGCTCAGAGTCATCCCCCAATAAGTGTTTAGAGTGCAAGAAAGGAAATACAAATGGTATTCTCCCATCATCAGTCCTGTTCTCAGGAATTTGGGATCTCTTGTTTGAGAGGTTCACAGAACACCTCATCAGGACTGCAGCTGCCCAAAACAAACCCACACTCCCTTCCAGAATGAACAGAAGAAGGTGTTGCTGCCCATGGCTGAGGCAATGTCTGTTATTTGAATTCATAAGGATGTAAACACATGGCTCGCACTATAAATAAAACCAGAGACATTTCCTTCAACGTCCTTCCTATTGTGAAAGACAGCACACAAAGCATCTGAGGGACACTCACAGACCAGCCATGGTGAGGAGATTTCTGCAACATTAATATCTTTCCTTCCTCCTATCTTATCAGAAGGGAAGGAAGGCAGCAAATTTTAAACTCATGAGGAGTGCCCCACCAAGAGAGTCATGGTCCATGGTGAGACTGTAAATATTGGGTCCTTGAGCTGGCTGGGATGATACAAGATACATTAGAGGGCTTCTATGCTTCTCTCACCTTCCAAATAAACTGGTGCATCACCCAGCTGTGTGCTCTGGGAGAAATTCCAGGCAGGTTGTTTGAGGACAAGGTAGAGTCTACCCTCAGAAGGGTCAGTAACCTCCGATCTCCTAAGGAACTTGAAGGAAACTGACATTTCTACAAAACCACAGAGGTAAAATTATTTCCTGCCAAAATGCGTAGCTTCTCCTTCTCTGCCTTTGCAGGAAAAATAAAAGATAATTTGGCCTGGATAATTACTATCATTATTGTCAAAATCATCATCTTTATTATTATAAGGAATTAAAACATCACAGTGATATATCTAGGTTGAGACTTAATTGAGGAAGAAGCAGCTAGATAGAGAAAGGAGATAGGACTGAAGGAGTTAGGGACCTGAAAATATTCTAACCAAGAGTGCAGGAGGCAAGACATACTGCTCCAGCCTCTTCTCTTCTTGGTTACCAAATTTCTTCCTCTTTTCATTTGTTTTCCCATCTTTCAACTCACTTCAGCTATCAGACCCCCTTTCTTATACCTGTTTCTATTTCAGTATTAATTCTTAACTTTGTAATCTGACCTATTTCTGGTTAGCAGACACTATACTTTAGATTCACCATTTTCATTCATTCCTCCTTTCTTTCAATAAGACCACAGTGTCTACATACCTGTCCAGTAAGATATCTTCTACTTGTGTGGCACCATGAGAGGTACTGAAAGCACACAGAAGAGTATGACCTGCTCTAAGTCCTCATTTAACCCATACTCTAGTGGATGAGGTAGATAGGAATTGGCTAACGAGGATTTAGAACCATGGGTCATTCATGCAATTGACAAATATGCATTGAGCTTGTACTATGTGCCAGGAACTGAATTAGATCCTATGGATAAAAGCTGACTTTCTATCAATACTGACACTCTACTTATTTGCCTTTTAAGCAAAAGTAAAAGATAACTTGGTCTAGGTAATTAATTAGTCTCAGTGCTACTTTCAACGTCATTGAAGCAGAGATCATGAATGAACAAGAGTGACACAGTCCTTTCCCTAGAAGGACAGTTTTCTTCTCCTTCTACTACCTACCTTTCTGTAAACACTAACTGTCAATTTCTAGAGCAGATTTTGGTTGCCCATGGCAACATCTGAAAAAAGTAATGAAGAGCTAAAGAAACACACATTCATACCCTAACATTAAATGATCCAAATGGCCCTCAGAGGGTGCCGATCAGGAACATAACGTGAGCTGTTGGTTGATTAGAAATGCTCTGGCATGCATCATTAGAGTGGGTGTGTTGATTTTGGAAAGGCTCTTTAAAATTTTTTGATTTTGCCCTAAAATTTGAAAAAAAATGTGTTATTTGCATATATTTGTACATTTGGAAGGGGAAAACACATGGATTTTTTTTGAAAGTTTAATAAAACGGTTTCTTGCCCTCTTGGTCTCTCATATTGAAGTCTAACCTTCTCAGAAAGACTTTCAAGCGCTTATAGGATCTGCCTCAGTCTTCTCTCCAGATTTCCTTCCCGTTTGCCACACTTGCTGTGACCTTTGCTTTACTGAAAAGCTTTCATGTTTAGTTGTCTTTGTTCTCTCTTTCCCCCGGGACTGTGCACATATAGCTCTCTGCTTTTGACTTGCTCTCCTCCACTGTGGTCCCTCCCTTCCGTGTGTCCTCCTAGCCCGATGGCTAACATCACTCACTCTTCAGAGAAGACTTTAAACCCTTGACCATAAATTCATAATTTCCATATCCTGCCATAACTTTCCTCTGGATTATAGCAATATGTTGTTATAGAACTTCACTTGAATAATCACTTTCCCCACTAGACTGAGAAATCTGTGACCTCAAGGCTATGCCTATTGTGTTCCCATTTATTCCTGAGCCCAGTAGAGTAACTGCAAAATTAGTAGTGATGGAGTTAATGAATAAATCAGAATCATTGATGAATACAATTTTCATTAAGAATAACTGCATCAGAGCAATTAGGCAAGAAGAAGGAATAAAAGGAATACAAATAGGTAAAGAAACTGTCAAAATATCCCTATTTGCAGACGACATGATCCTATACCTTAAAGACCCAAAAAACTCTACTCAGAAGCTCCTAGACATCATCAATAGCTACAGCAAGGTAGCAGGATATAAAATCAACATAGAAAAATCATTAGCATTTCTATACACTAACAATGAGCAAACTGAAAAAGAATGTATGAAAACAATTCCATTTACAATAGTCTCAAAAAAAATCAAATACCTAGGTGTAAACCTAACAAAAGATGTGAAAGACCTCTACAAGGAAAACTATACACTTCTGAAGAAAGAGATTGAGGAAGACTATAGAAAGTGGAGAGATCTCCCATGCTCATGGATTGGTAGAATCAACATAGCAAAAATGTCGATACTCCCCAAAGTAATCTACATGTTTAATGCAATTCCCATCAAAATTCCAATGACATTCATTAAAGAGATTGAAAAATCTACTGTGAAATTTATATGGAAACACAAGAGGCCACGAATAGCCAAGGCAATACTCAGTCAAAAGAACAATGCAGGAGGTATCACAATACCTGACTTCAAACTATATTACAAAGCAATAACAATAAAAACAGCATGGTACTGGCACAAAAACAGACATGAAGACCAGTGGAACAGAATAGAGGATCCAGATATGAAGCCACACAACTATGAGCAACTTATCTTTGACAAAGGAGCTAAAAATATACGATGGAGAAATAGCAGCCTCTTCAACAAAAACTGCTGGGAAAACTGGTTAGCAGTCTGCAAAAAATAGAAACTAGATCCATGTATATCACCCTATAACAAGATTAACTCAAAATGGATCAAGGATCTTAATATCAGACCACAAACTCTTAAGTTGATACAAGAAAGAGTAGGAAATACTCTGGAGTTAGTAGGTATAGGTAAGAATTTTCTCAATGAAACCCCAGCAGCACAGCAACTAAGAGACAGCATAGATAAATGGGACCTCATAAAACTAAAAAGCTTCTGTTCATCAAAAGAAATTGTCTCTAAACTGAAGAGAACACCCACAGAGTGGGAGAAAATATTTGCCAACTATACATCAGACAAAGGACTGATAACCAGAATATATAGGGAACTTAAAAAACTAAATTCTCCCAAAACTAATGAACCAATAAAGAAATGGGCACGTAAACTAAACAGAACTTTCTCAAAAGAAGAAATTCAAATGGCCAGAAAACACATGAAAAAATGCTCACCATCTCTAGCAATAAAGGAAATGCAAATTAAAACCACACTAAGATTTCACCTCACCCCTGTTAGAATAGCCATCATCAGCAACACCACCAACAACAGGTGTTGGCAAGGATGCGGGGAAAAAGGAACCCTCTTACACTGTTGGTGGGAATGTAGACTAGTACAACCACTCTGGAAAAAAATTTGGAGGCTACTTAAAAAGCTGGACATCGATCTACCATTTGATCCAGCAATATCACTCTTGGGGATATACCCAAAAGACTGTGACACAGGTTACTCCAGAGGCACCTGCACACCCATGTTTATTGCGGCACTATTCACAATAGCCAAGTTATGGAAACAGCCAAGATGCCCCAGCACTGACTAATGGATTAAGAAAATGTGGTATCTATACACAATGGAATTTTATGCAGCCATGAAGAAGAATGAAATGTTATCATTTGCTGGTAAATGGATGGAATTGGAGAACATCATTCTGAGTGAGGTTAGCCTGGCCCAAAAGACCAAAAATCATATGTTCTCCCTCATATGTGGACATTAGATCAAGGGCAAACACAACAAGGGGATTGGACTATGAGCACATGATAAAAGCGAGAGCACACAAGGGAGGGGTGAGGAGAGGTAAGACACCTAAAAAACTAGCTAGCATTTGTTGCCCTTAATGCAGAGAAACTAAAGCAGATACCTTAAAGCAACTGAGGCCAATAGGAAAAGGGGACCAGGAACTAGAGAAAAGGTTAGATCAAAAAGAATTAACCTAGAAGGTAACACCCACGCACAGGAAATCAATGTGAGTCAATGCCCTGTATAGCTATCCTTATCTCAACCAGCAAAACCCCTTGTTCCTTCCTATTATTGCTTATACTCTCTCTACAACAAAATTAGAGATAAGGGCAAAATAGTTTCTGCTGGGTATTGAGGTGGGGGAGTGGGAGGGGGTGGAGTGGGTGGTAAGGGAGGGGTTGGGGGCAGGGGGGAGAAATGAACCAAGCCTTGTATGCACATATGAATAATAAAAGAAAAATGAAAAAAAAAATAAAGATAGGCATTTACTTTCAAAAGAAAAAAAAAAAAAGAATAACTGCATCAGTCAGTTATTGTCTCACAAGAAACTTCTCAGAACCCAGCAGCATGAAATGGTGAACTTTCCTCTTCACTCTCACTGTTCTGCAGTGGCTGTGGTGGTGCTGCTTCAATCTGCAAATTGTAGGTCAGTTGAAGATGCTCTGCTCCATGTGTCTCTCACTCATTTGTGTCCAACAGATCCCTAGTATTTCGTGGGTCAGGAAATTTTCATGGTACTAACAGAAGAGCAAAAAGTAGAATTTACCCACACAAAGGCAATTCAAGCTTTTGCATGTTTCGTGTCTATTAGAATCCTCTTATCAAAGCATGTCATATGGCTAAGCCTAACATTAATGGGTGGAGAATATGGTCTTATCTACTGATAGTGGGTGAGGGGATGTAACATTTTCTTAACTATTATCTAAGACATTACAATCACAAAGGATCCATCTCTGATCTTGCCAACACTAGCTTCATAGAAATTCTTTTTCTTTTGCAATTATTAAGCAAATTTCACTCATAACACACTATGCTAAGTTGCTTGTGAAACTCCTAATTAGACAGTGAGTCATGGAATCCACCACTGAAAACATGCAAGTATGATAAAACATGTATACAAATTATTATACTACAAGAAGACATATTGTGTCCTTATTAAATACTACATGTCACAGTGAAGAGAGTCAGCCAGACCTGGGTGTTGTCATTTGCTAACCACATGATTATGAGTAGTTGTTTAAATTCTCTGAGACGCTTTACATTCCCTGTTAAAGGGAATTGATAACAGTACCCATCTCAAAGGGTGTCTCCAAGGCAAAATGGCACATGGGATCTGTGCCATTTCTAACTATGCTCTCTCTTTGCATCCCTCTTCTCTTTATGCCTTTGTAAAGGCCAAACTGTAAAGTGCATAGTCCCATCACTTCACTTGCTAGAAACTGTGGGTTTAGCAGTTTGTCATTAGCTGCTTTGTTTTATCACTTTTCTGGGGCTACTTGGACTCATGGCTCATTAAGTTGAAATCTTCAAGGAAGTAAGTATGAATTAATCTCATCTCTTAGAGCCTATCATCTTACAGATCTCATTTGCATTATTTTCCCCTAGGCAAGTCATCTTACATTTAACATTGCCAAAGAGCATCAAAAACATCTCTACTTATTTATGGTGCTTACCCTGTCATCTCTCCATGGGTGGTCTCACCTATCAGACAATTTCAACCCTCACCTCCATGGATGCAAAACCCTAATCATGTCTAAATCCAAAGATCCCCATCTATGTATCAAATTGCTCATTGGAATTTTCTAAATGGGCACCAGACTGGCGTCTCAAACATAATGTATTAAACCCTAAATTTAAGTCTCCATTCTCCAAGTCTAAACCTCTTCCCTTGTTCCTTAAGAATGGTTTCATAATCCACCCAGCCACAAAGGTTAAAACTTTATGATTGTCTTTTGTTTATCTGCTTCCTTCATCATCCTGTTCCCTTCAGTAGTAAGCACGCTAGTCAAGATGATTTTGGCTCTGGAATAAAATAAAACCCCAATGTAAGCCCACTTAAAAAGGAGATGTTATTAGCTCATGTATGATTAGCCTAGAAGGAAACAGACCTGGCTGTCAGGCTCCACAACCACTTCACTTCAATTTTCTTGGGTCCTCTGGCTCTCCCCTACCTGTGTGAGCTTCATTAGCATGCTGACCACAAATTGCTTGTAGCAACTCCAAGCATTATTATCTATAAAGTCGATGATGCAAAACTGATAGATTCAGCAGAATTATCCTTATCAGAAATGAGGAAACCCTCAATAGGTATTGCCTGATGTTTCCTTGGCTCAAAGATCCATTCCTAAACCATTCATTAATGAAGGATTAATGAAAGGGTCAGATTTATCAGGCTTGTTGGGGACCACCGCACCAATTAGTCTTCATCCCATTCTTTGACCATAATGTATAATGAGATCTACATGTTCTGCCTCCTCAGTATCTTGATCTTCTTTCTGCTCATGTTACTGCCTCAGTTATTGCATTCAACATCTTCACAGGAACTATTAATTTCTGTCCTGCTGATTTTCATGCTCTGGACTCCGCAACTCTTCATCAGGATCATTTTCCATAGATTCAGCAAGGATAGCTTTTAAAGAGTTCTTCTCATTATCCTATTTACATCTTAAAAAATCTGTATCTTCTTTATAGGATGAAATCCAGACTCTAGAACTGGGCATTCATATTCTTCCAAAATTTGGCACATCTCCTTCCCCAGGTTTTTATCCTTCTAATCCTGATAGTTTATAACGTGCCTTATTAGTTTATATCAGAAAGGACTACACCAAATCTTCTCTAAGCATTGGTCTTCACAGTTCTCTGCAAGGTAGATACTATTGGCATTGATGCTTCATAGAAAAAGAAGCCAAGATTCAGGCAGGTCAAGTGATTTTTCCCAAGGTCACCTAGAAAGTTTTATGAACTCTCAGTACAAACTGCAGTTGAGAATAAGGGTTGTCTGATTCCGGAGTCTTTGCCCCTAACCCTTTCAGCACATTGCCTTTCCTCTGCCTCCACCTTCCAAGTCATGCACACTTTTAAAATTTTTCTTGAGCTAGTCCAGTAATTTCTTCTTGGGTGTTCTAAAGTTATCATTGCCAAGAATGTGAACCTCTCTATCTCTGCCTTCGGAGTTTTACTCCACCCCTCTGCATCACCAATTGCAGTCAGAATCTTTTGCCCCTCCCCAGTACTCCCTAGTCAATTTTCACCTAATTTCATCTGTTCTACTCCCTCCTGGTAAAGCTAGCTCTTGCTTTTGTTGCTTCATTCTGCACAGCCTTGTAGACTAACAGTTTATATTCACACAAAATTGTTGACATATTTTTTGAGATGACAGGACAGAATAGTGCTAGTTACCATAAAAAAATGTAAAGGTACTGTTGCTACCCTCAAGGAGTCTTCATTCTAGTACAAGAGATAAACATACAATTTCAAGGTCCAAGGTGGCACATAAGCATGTTTTTGAGTGAATTAATATCAGTATTACATTTTGAAGATTTATATCTTGGTCTTGTTTTGACCCCTGAGTGGTAGGTTAAGAGTTTTTCACATTTTCATATGAATTAGGAGTGTTACTTCTCCACTCCTGATGCTTCTTCTTTTGCTAGTAGGAAGACCTCCAAGTCCAATACACCTCATTTCTCTCCATCCCTACACTCAGCCTTCCCTAAAAGACAGGTGTGATTTAATATCATTGGAAAACAGGCATGTTTAGACTGGCCTCACATTGTCTGCTTTGGTGAACAAGCTTGCCTGCAGAGAACAGGCTCTCCAGTCTCAGAGAGTTCTCTATTGCTCTCAGCAGAATTGAGTCTTTGCCGAAACATGAAAACTTACACTTACATTGGATTTTTCTTTTTCAACTTCTCACTTTCCTTAGTCCTCATCTTTCCTTCCTATAAGATTTCAAAATAAATTATTTGAATCCAAGTTCTCCTCTCAGGTTCTGTTTTTAAGAGAATTCAAATTAAGACAAATGACTGTAAGCTCTACAGTCTCAGTATTGGTTCCAGTCTAAGAGGTCTGTACCAGAGACTACCAGAAAAATGTGTGAGTTACTCTAAAATGTCCTTGTCTATCTTGAATCAAATCTTGTTGCCAGGAGGTTAAAACATGCCAGTTAGCCAAGACTGAGTCATGTGCTTAATCCAAGACTGGCCATTGTGGTCAGCCCCACCAATGTCACATATGCAGACAGATAGTCTGGTATGTTTCCATTGAAAATAAAAGTTAGATTACAAAAATGAAGGGTAATAAAAGCTAAGCAGATTAAACAACAGATGAAGTATCACTTCTGGGAGCACACATGACTGTACAGAAAGAAAATTATAGCATCTTTACCGGGATAGTGAAATTATTCCCTGTTAGAGTTGGAAGTGACCTAGAAAATGATTTTACCATAACTTCTCAAGCTATTTGAGAATAAGTTCAGAGAGGTTAAGTTAACTTGCTTCAGGTTGTCCAGCCAACAATTGTAAGCTCTAGATCAGGAACTCAAGAGTCTTACCTTTCTTCCAGGGTTAACGATATTGCAAAAACCAAGGTGGTTCTGCTGTCAATCCCTCCTGTGCAGTGAGTGGCTGCTTTCTTGATGAACCCGATACCTCTGATTGTAAGGGCTACAGAATGATGCTTCTAAAACATCCCGTTGTTATAAAAATTATAGTCTTGGCTCCTATAAACGTCTCTTTCTGGATTTACTAATTCAGCCCATTAAGTCTAATCTATGTCTACAAAGAAAAATGTTTTTTCTTGATTTATTTAGCTTGCAAGACTATATTTCTTTTTATACATAGAGTGCCTGGGCCTGTCCCTGAGTCAGCTTTCAGCTGCCCTTCTTTCATGATGATTTAGATAACACTAGAAAGAGGAGGCTTGAAAGGAAGGAGAAGCACACTTAACTGGGAACTTTCCTGACAGAGGAGGGCTTCTCCTTGGTTTTGAAGGACAGGTAAGATAGCAATAGATTGAGAAAGAGGGGTTTGGGGGGATGGAGATGAGAGTTTGGGGGAGGGGCATCTTGTTTTGAAATAGAACAAAGGCATTAAATTTGAATGACTAAATCAATCAGAAAAGACTTAAGTAGAGTGAAAAATATAAATATGAACATTTAACAGTATAAAAGTCACCTACAGAATGGAGGGGGCAAATGGCAAGAGAAAGGGAGGGAATGGAAGATAAATTTAATAAACACTGTCAAAAGGAGTAGAAAGAGTTCAAGCTTATTATTAGAGTTATAAAGGCAACTGACAGAACTTAAAGCATAGCAATAGTGCTATCAAATGCAGGGAAGAGGATAGAGTGAAAAGGGAGAAAAATAATCAAGAAATACAGTCTCCAGCATAGTACCTAGAACAGTGGAGGCCAAGAAGAGAATAAATACAACCAGAAATGGTATGAAAAGAGGCAGTTTCTGAATGGTGGCATCAAGACTAAGGAGGGGACACCTTTCAATTTCACCATTTGAAATGAATTCACCATTTGCACTATTTGAATTGTTGTCATCTGCATGCATTACTTTGAAACTTGAAAAACGAATCTCTAATTCAACAGTAAACACATTAGCATGAGTTACGTGGGTCCATGCCTATCATGCACTAACTGAGCTCCCTGCCTGAGAATTACAGGGATGAGACAGAACCAAAGGTTAAGTGTTACAATGGAAGAGCTTTTCTGATTGGGAAAAATACAATGTCATGAAGGAGTTTCCCAAAGAAACCAAGTAGCAAGCAGATATTGACAAATGAAGAAGAATCCTCCAAATAAGCAGAGCAGCAAAGGCATTTGAGTCAGAGATCAAAATACCCAAAATAACAGAGGTATAGGATGCAAGTGCAGATTGTGTGATATTGCTGGTGTATTCTGTGCTGGACTTTAAGGCCACAGGAACAAATAAGAAAGGGCTCACGAGTGATGTCAGAGGGGTTGAATTATCTTCTGTACCCCAGAGATCACAACTCAAACACATAGAGCAATCAGGCAGATGATGGAAGGAAGAGAAGAGGAAGGTGAAAGACAATGGTAATGGGTAGCAGCACATATCACAGCAGATGGTTGCCATCCAAGAGCTCAAAATCAGCATTTGAGATTTTAGTTTCTCAAATAAAGCTATCAATTAAAATTTTTCTGTGAAACCTCTTAATTTTAAATGGTGAGAATTTTATTAGTTAGACTAAGTTATGCTGTGCCATGAAAACAAAAAAAGCCCCCAGTGATCATGTAGCATAATACACCCAGTCACAGGAAGTCTAATGTCGGTGCAACAGTCCTCTTCCATGTGCTTATGTCAGTAGGGACCCAGGGTCATCAAGGTTATTAACACTGGGGCAGAGGTACTCATTGCCTCTTAACAGCATTGGCCTAGCATCCATTGCCTGGAATGAGTCACTTACTTTCATTCTAGCTAGAAAAGAGGCTAAGAAATATCATATATCACAGTACACCTGAGCTATGCGATGGTCATTCACATGTCTGCCACAGACTAATGCAAACTTTATTTCTAAATACAACATGGTCCTATTAATAATGGCTGGGTTTAGAAGAGGATGGCCACTTAAGAAAATCTTTGTCATAGTCAAAGACTTAAGAGTCATTTAAAATACCACATTTTTATTTTATGGAAAATAATTCCCGAGGCAGAGTGGAGGACTAACCAGAGAGGGGACTCTGCTAGAAACTGCCTTGGGGAACAATAGTTAGGATGATAACCTGGACAGGAACAGTGGGGACAGAAGAGAAGAGATTCTCTTAAGCGGTATGAACCCTGTTGGTTTATAAATCAAGGGGAGTTTGTGGGATTTGCCCAAGGTTGCCAAGTTAACAAGCAGCTGTTCAGCGCCTCTCTTGGTCCAACTCTCTTTTTTTGTTTCTTTGTTTTTTTTATATTGGCGGAATGGTAGGAAAGAAAACTAATGGAAATGTAAAATCTCTGACATTGAGAATTGTGCTTTGGGGAGCTTATCTAATGCAAACACTCAATGCCATTGGATTTTGTTCATAACTGATTTTAAATGTGAACCTCCTCAAAGATAATACTTTCTTCTTAACTTATAAGACCCGCCAATGGGTAAACATCAAAGAGATAATGTATTCGGTTTTCAACCTTGATTTAGACTCTTTTCCTATTACCTTCTGGGAAATCCTCAGCTTAAAAAAGAAATATTTTTATCTTTCTCACCTCTAAACGTGTCCTAACGCTGGAACAGTAAGCATTCTAATCAGCGTGGCTCCCGACCATCTGTGATGGGATTTCTATGGGAAGATTCATCTAAGTCTCTAATACTCAGAAGTAGTTAATCCACTTGAGCCTAAAGCAGAAAGAAAATACAGAAAGGAAAATTCTTGAAAGGAAGGAAGCAATAGCAAGGGGTGTGTGTGTGCATGCATGTGTGAAAATGGATTAAATGGAGCAGTGCTTTTATGCCCTAAAACTTCATAAAATGAGAGCATAAGTCACCTATATAAGAGCACAGTACAAAAAAAAACAGTGTTAAGCAAAAATTTTGAATATTAATTATATGGAGGTTTCAGAGCAGGCCCAGGGCTGGTCATTTTACATGACCATTTTAGTTCATCTGTCCTATTTCCCCATAAAATGGTTAAGGTCATCCCTATTTTACAAATAAGAAAACTAAGACTCCCATATGTACCAAATCACAAGCTACCAGAGAATCATTATTTTTAAACCCAAAATCTGCAGTTTTGCTCTTTTCAATATCCTTTGTAACAATCCTATATTTGGATTCATGAGCCTCAAATTTTGACACAATTCACATTCTTTTATCCTTAAAATAACTCTGTGAGGTCAGTATTATTCTTCTGAGTAAGTACAACAAAGGCAGTTGAGTTGTAAAATAAAGAGAATGAAGTACTTAGAGTTTCATTGTCACTACCATTAGAGATGCAGAGCAGGAACACAGTCCTGAGGTACTGGCTTCTTCTCTGTTGCACTTTTCTCCTCTCCTTGGGGAAATCTTCCTAATAATGGAAACACTCTGAGCCTCCTGGTCTTTATATCTTTGTCTTGGGAGTATGCTGAAGGAGATACCTGGAGGAAAAACACTTGACCCTCACAATCATTTGTGGCTATTTATTTTATCAGTATTCAGCCTTCCAACAACGTAAGGCATATGTTAACACAATAACCAGTACAATGGTGTCCTTAAAGTCCATTATTTTGGTGAAAAGATAAAATAATCTGAATGTGACGTTAGTATTTGGGGCATCTTTGTTATGACACTTTCAGCAACTATCTGAAATTTTATATTCTCATATATAAAATATAGTAGCATTTTATTGTTAGAAAATAATCAAATGGATTATGCATGTCGATCACATATTCATAAGGACTACTACACAATAAAAATATATGCTAGAAATGCAAAGAAGCAAGAAAATGTGACCTATGTCAACGTATAAAAAATCAACAGAGAGGAAGATCAAAGATGGCGGATAGGGTACTGAAGCAAATATCCTATGCTTTGTGACTCCCACACTTGGGTAATTCTGATTGCTTCCAACCAAAATAACAGCCATAATCACATTAGGCGCAGAAAAAAAAATGCAAAGACTGACCTTAAATCAGCCTCTAATTGCACCTAACAGCTGTGACCCATGGCACAGCCAGCAAGGTAGGAAATCATCCCTCCACCCAGCATTTTCTTTTCTTTTTTTCTCATGTCCTTCTGAAATCAAGCCCAAGACAGAGCATCAATCAGAATCAAACTCTGTGACATCCTGAGCTCTTAGCCAATGGAAAGCTTCCCCATGCCATGCTACACTGAGAAAAGTTGGTGGCCATTTCTCCCCTCTGCTGCCGGCTCCAAACCTGCCTGTGCTTGAATTGGCAGACAAACAGGTGATCATCATGTACCGCACAAGACTCCCCTACCCACACCCCAGTAACATAAATCAGTGCAGCACATGGGAAGATGAACCACCCCCCAACAAAACTGAAACACATAAAAATGAACTGTAATCTAACACTGACAGCGGAGGGGGTATGGAATGCAGAACAGACTCCTGAGAAAGAGGGTGGGCAAGAAGCTAAACTCTCAGCACCAAACTCTCAGTGAAAAAACACAGGAAAGGCAGCAAAGGCTGAAAGTAGGGGTGGGGGCAACAAAGCACCTCCCAAAGCAAGGCAAGTTGTGGATTCCAGAGCTGATCTCCTGGACCAGAGGGCAGTATTCAAAACCGAACTTCCCCACATTGCTGGGGGCAGAGCAGACCAGAGAAAACAGCAACTGAAAGATAACATAGCTGCCGGCTGGTGAAAACAACAGCTCTGACCACCCTGCATGAATTGGCAAACCTACCTCACCTCACAACTTCATTTAAACTGGTGGGCAGGAGAACCAAACGCTACTCACACGCCAGAGTTTCTGCTTGTATGCCAATATCAGGACTAGATACCAGAGGAATAACTCCAGAACTTAAACCAAAGACTGAAATTCTATTGTTCCTGAACCTGGTGTTTTTAATTGTGTTTTTTTCTGTTTTGTTTTGTTTCTTCTTCATCTCTTTTTTTGTTCTATTATTGGGAGAGTATTTTATTATATTTTTATTTCTTTTTTCTTTCTGTATTATTAACTTCACCCTCTCTATCTTCTCAGCCCTATTCTTACCCCCTTCACTATCCCCCCTTTTCCTGTGTTATAATCCATTGTTCTCCCTCTTAACTACTCTTTCTGCTCCCTCTCATCCACTCTTTTCCTCTGTCTTCATCTCCCCCACCCATCTTCACCCAACTTATCACCACACTACCCCTTCCTACACACTCACCACCTGCTAACTAGCTTACTGTAACAACTTTATACAATCCCAACCCCCTGCAATTCCTGACACAAGCAACCTACACTACAACAACAGAAATACACCCAAAAACACAAAAGGGCCACAAAACACAACAGCCCTCATACCTCTTCCCACATTCACAAACCCCAATTTCTTTCCACCCTTTTAGTGCCACCTTCACCAATTCCCCAAATTTCTATATCTAGCCTAACAAGCATTAACCCCCCCCAACTCCCAATGTTTACAGATAATATCACTAAGAGGTCTTCTATATAATATATAAACAACTGGTCAAGCATTAAACCTGTGAATTAGTTCTTGCTAAATTACCCCTCCAGGCCAGGAACAGAAATAGCACACCAACCTTGCTAACAACCAAAATAGTCACAACACAAAAATTAAATCAAGGGAAAGAAAACAGACAATTAAAACCACCAACTAGCCTATGAAGAACAAGTGGAGTGATGGGAAGAAGAAGAAGGTATGGAAACCACTCTCCTTAAAAAGATAATTCAATACAGGATTCAGTGGGAAATAAAGAAAATGGAAACCCAGTCTCTGACCCCAACAAAACAATGATAAATGTCACTAAGGAACAAGTGATGCCCACAAAAACACTCTCAAAGAAGAAATCTTGCGAGAAATCACTGAGAAATTCATGGAGAAGATACTAAACATGATTAACCAAAATGTACAAGATGCACTCAAGAAATTTCATGATGACAAAAAAAAAACATGAGAAGACACAGAAACAAAACTCAAAGATGACTTAAACAAACTCCAAATTGAAACAAAGAATACTATAAAAATAGAGATAAATGAATTAAAGATGAATATTAAAAATATAAAAGAGAAAGTGACCAAAGATATGAAAACTTCCGGAAAAAGAATTAAACAGAAACAAAAACAGAGTAGAAGGCCACTCCACCAGACTAGAACAAGTGGAAGATAGAATCTCAGAACTCAAACATAAAATAGAAATTAAAGAAAAAACAGAAGAAATCTTAGTCAAACAACTCAAGAGCTGTGAAAGGAATATGCAAAAATTCAGCAACTCCATCAAAAGACCAAGCCTAAGAATCTTGGGCACTGAAGAAGAAAAGGTCCAAGGAAAAGGGATTCAAAATATGTTCAATAAAATAATTTTAAAAAGGTACAGGAAGTTTCCAGGACACCAAACAGACTTGACCAAAATAGAACCTCGCCTTGACATATCATCATTAAAATAACAAGCACAGAGAACAGAAAAAGAAAGGTTGTAAAAGAGAAAAAAACAATAACATATAAAGGTAAACCCATCAAAATTATGGCAGATTTCTCAAAGGAAACCTTAAAAGCAAGAAGGACATGGAGTGAGGTATTTCGGGCACTGAATGAAAATAACTTCAACCCCAGGATACTCTACCCAGAAAAACTATCATTCAAAATAGATGGAGCAATAAAAGTCTTCCATGATAAGCAGAAACTAAAACAATATGTGACCACAAAGCCACCACCACAGAAGATTCTCTTGGGAATTCTCCACACAGAAGATGAAAGCAAACAAAACCACAAGAGTACAGGAAGTATCAAGCCACAGGAGAAGAAAAGACAAGGAATCAGAGAGTAACATTGATTCAGCTGCACACAATCGAATCCTTAAACAACAAACACAACTAAGTGGCAGGAATCACCACATACCTATCTGAATGTCAACAGACTCAACTCTCCCATCAAAAGACACCATTTGGAAAACTGGATTAAAAAGGAAACATCCCTTTATCACCAATAGATAGGTCATCCAAACAAAAAATCTATAAAGGAATTCTAGATGTAAATCACACCATAGATCAAATGGACCTAACTGATGTCTGCAGAATATTTCATCCGACATCCACACAATGCACATTCTTCGCAACAGCCCAAGGAACATTCTCCAAAATCGATCATATCTTAGGGCACAAAGCAAGCCTCAGCAAATATAGGAAAATAGAAATAATCCCTTGCATTCGATCTGATCACAATGCATTAAAACTAGAATTCAACAACAAAAACAACAGCAGAAAATATGAAAACACTTGGAGGCTGAACAACACATTGCTCAATGATCAGTGGGTCATAGATGAAATAAGAGAGATAATTAAGTTTCCTGGAAGTTAATGAAAATGAAAATACTACCTACCATAACCTATTGGACATAGCAAAGGCAGTCCTAAGAGGAAAGTTTATAGCCATGAGTGCATATATTAAAAGGACAGAAAGATCTCAAATAAATGACTTAATGCTACATCTGAAACTCCTAGAAAAATGAGAGCAAGCAAAACCCAAACCAAGCAGAAGGAGAGAAATAATAAAAATAAGGGGCTAAATTAATGAACTAGAAACCAAAAGAAACATAAAAGAATCAATAAAACAAAGAGCTGGTTCTTTGAAATACTAAACAAGATTGACAAGCCCCTGGCAAATCTGACTAAAATGAGGAGGGAAAAGACCCAAATCTGTAAACTCAGAAAAAAAAGGGGAGATAACAACAAATACCATGGAAATCCAGGGAATCATCAGAGACTACTTTGAGAACCTATATTCCAATAAATTGGAAAATCTTGAATGGACAAATTTCTAGATACTTATGACCATCCAAAACTGAACCAAGAGGATATCAACCACCTAAACAGATTTATAATATGTAATGAAATTGGAGCAGCAATAGAATTTCCTAAAAAGAAAAGTCCAGGACCTGATGGATTCTCTGCTGAATTCTATCAGACCTTTAAAGAAGAACTGATACCAACGCTCCTTAAACTGTTCCATGAAATAGAAAGGGAAGGAAAACTGCCAAACACATTTTATGAAGCCAGTATTATACTCATCCCAAACCAGACAGACACCTCCAAAAAGGAGAGCCAAATAGGCCAATCTCCTGAATGAACTTCGATTCAAAAATCTTCAATAAAATAATGGCAAACTGAATTCAACAACACATCAGAAAGATCATTCACCACGACCAAGTCAGCTCATCCCAGGAATGCAGGGTGATTGAACATATATGCAAATCAATAAATGGAACGGAGCACACTAATTGAAGCAAAGACAAAAACCACTTGATAATCTTGATAGATTCAGAAAAATACTTTGATAAGATTTAACACCACTTCATGATAAAAGCTTTAAGATAACTAGGAATGGAAGGAATGTACCTCAACATTATAAAGGCTATATATGACAAACCTATGGCCAACTTCATACTTAATGGGGAAAAAACCTGAAACCATTTCCCCTAAAATCAGGAATGAGACAAGGATGCCCCTCTACCCACTCTTATTCAGCATAGTCCAGGAATTCCTAGCTAGAGCAATTAGGCAAGAAGAAGAAATAAAATGAATATAAATAGGTAAAGAAATAGTCAAAGTATCTCTGTTTGCAGACAACATGATGCTATACCTCAAAGACCCAAAAAAAACTCCACCCCAAAACTACTAGGCAACATAAACATCTTTAGCAATGTAGTAGGATACAAAATCAACTTACAAAAATCAGTAGCCTTTCTATACACCAACAATGAACAAATTGAAGATGAACACTGGAAAACAATTCCATTTACAATAGCCTCAAAAGAATCAATTGCCTAGGAATAAAATTAATAAAGGATGTGAATGACCTCTACAAGGAGAATTACAAGCCACTGAAGGAAGAGATTGAGGAAGACTACAGAAGGTGGAAAGATTTCCCATGTTCATGGATTGGTAGAATCAACATAGTCAAAGTGGCTACCCTACCAAAAGCAATCTATATATTCAATGCAATTCTGATCAAAATCCCAATGACATTCATCACAGAGATTGAAAAATCTACCCTCAGATTTATTTGGAAACACAAGGGTCTGTGAATAGCCAAGGCAATTCTCAGCATAAACAACAATGCTGGAGGTATCACAATACCCGATTTCAAACTATATTACAGAGCCATAGCAATAAAAACAGCATGGTACTGGCACAAAAATAGATATGAAGACCAGTGGAACAGAACAGAGGACCCAGATAGGAATCCACACAGCTATACCCTCCATACTTTTGACAAAGGTACCAAAAACATACAATTGAGAATAGACAGCCTTTTCAATAAATGTTGTTGAGAAAAGTGGTTATCTGCTTACAGAAAACTGAAACTAGATCCATGCCAATCAACCTGTACTACTATCAACTCAAAGTGGATTAAGGTTCTTAATATCAGACCTGAAACCTTGAAGTTAGTATAGAAAAGAGCAGGGAATTCTCTGGAAGCAATAGGTATAGGCGAGGACTTCCTCAGTAGAACTCCAGCAGCCCAGCAACTAAGAGAAAGGATCAACAAATGAGACTATATGAAATTACAAAACTTCTGCACAACAAAAAAAATGGCCTCTAATTTCTCCCACAGAGTGGGAGAAAATATTTGTTGGCTATACATCAGAAAAAGGACTGATAACCAGAATATACAAGGAGCTCAAAAAAACTAAACTTCCCCAAAATCAATAAACCAATAAAGAAATAGACAACTGAACTAAACTTCTTTTTCAAAGGAAGAAACCCAAATGGCAAAAAAACACATGAAGCTAGTACAACCACTTTGGAAAACAATATTGAGGCTTCTTAAAAAACTAAACATAGATCTGCCATATGATCCAGCAATCCCGCTCCTAAGGAATATCCTCAAAGGAATGAGACTCAGGTTACTCCAGAGGCACCTTTGCACCTATGTTTATTGCAGCACTATTCACAATAGCCAATCTATGGAAACAGCCAAGATGCCCCACTACTTACGAATGGATTAAGAAAATGTGGTATTTATATACAATGGAATTTTATTCAGCCACAAGGAAGAATGAAATTTTGTCATTTGCAAGTAAATGGATGGAACTGGAGAACATCATCTTAAGCAAAGTTAGCCAGGCTCTGAAGGCCAAAAATCTTATGTTCTCCCTCATATGCAGACTATAGACCTAGAACAAATGCAGTAATATTGTTGGACATGGGTCACACACTAAGGGGAGAATGCTGCTGTATGGAAGGAATAGGGAAAGGGAAGGAAACCTAAAACTTGAATGTGGCTAATGTGCCCACTGTAGGTGAGCAAATATAGTAATCTTAAACTGGCAGAGGCCACTATGGGAAGGGGACTAGAAAGTAGTGAAGAAGTCTGGTAGAGATGAACCAGTGTGGGTTGTAATACACAAGTGCATGGAAGCAACACTAAGAATCTCTCTGTATAGCTATCTTTATCCCCAACTAGCAAAAACGCTATGTCTTCTTATGATTTCTTATGTTTTCTCTTCAACAAAATTGAAGAGGGCAGAACAGGTTCTGCCTCGAAGCAATGGGGTTGGGGGCTTGGGGACAGTGGTAGGGAGTGGGAGTCAGGGGGAGAGATGGCCCAAACAATGTATACAGATATGAATAAATATAAAAACAATAAAAAATCAATAGAAACAGTCTCTAAAATTGTCAGTTGACAGAATTAGCAAGCCAGAACTTTCACATTGCTATTGAAATTATATTCAAGGAAAAGATGGACATATGTGTGAACAGATGGGGGAATCTCAGCAAAGGAATGAGAACTATAGAAAAGAACCAAAGGAAAAAACCTAGAACTGAAAATAATGAAAATTTCACTCGGTGGTTATACTGAGATTTTCTTTTACTACTTATTTCACCAATTATGACCAATTATTAAGAAAAGGTTGAAAACAACTCCAAATATATTATATACATATACACATATATATATATATTAATTATTACCATATTTTGCTTTCCAAAGGTTGAAACTCTGTTATTAAATGCAAAATCATTTCAAATAATTTTGTAGAACTTGACTCAGTCATGGGGTACCCAGATGATTGGGCAAACATTTTTCTTAATGTTCCTGTGAGGATATTTTCTGATGACATTAATGTTTGAGTTGGTCAACTGAGTAATGCAAATTGCCCTCTCCAGTGTGGGAAGGCCTACCTTAAGTTCTCTCTTAAGAGAACTTAACAGCTGACTCTCGTACACAGAAAAGGGAGACATCCTGACTTGAGTGCTTCAGCTGGACCATCACCTCCCCTCACCAACCCTCCCACCTTCAGACTCTCCCTAAAACATCCACTTTCCTGGGTCCTTAGCTTGCTGTCTGTAGATTTCAGGATTTCTCAGCCTCAGTAATTTCAAAGCCAATTCCATCAGAGAGAGAAAGAGGGAGAGAGAGAGAGAGAATTATAAGGAGTTAGCCCATATTGTTACATGAATTTTAGGCCCCCCAAACTCCAGTGCTCCCTATGCAGGTAGGCCACTTCCCCCAGTGTATCAAATGAAGAGTCAAATAGTGGTAAAGTCAGAGAAAGGAGATCTAATTAATGTGGTATGGCACACTGTGGGAAGAGGAAAGTTATGTGTTTCTACCCATATTCCTTTGTACAGATGTTTAGTTTATTTTAGGTTTAAATGGAGGAGGTTTGGGGGGCAGGGAGAGCGAGGTATGGATAATTATTAAACAGTTTAGTCACAGGTGTGTTCAGGTGGAGAGTGGTGGTGGTCACAGGTCACCCATTGCTCACTGTCTCTGGATAGGTCTGGTAGGGTGTTGTTACAATAAGAGTCATCATTGCTTGGCAGGTGGTCTGTCCTGTGGAGGCCCTGTTGGTCCTTTCCTTGGGTGTAGTTTCCATCACATTATCAAAGCAGTCCTGTTCTTCCTGGTGAGAGAGAGAGAGAGAGAAAGAGAGAGAGAGAGAGAGAGAGAGAGAGAGGAGAGACTAACTCAGAGTGAAGGAAACAGATACAAAATGGAGACCATTTTGCCAAGCTTTTCTCCTGCTTTCAGGTAATTCTTTGGCCAAAGTAAGGAATCAGTGATTTTCATCAAAAACAGCTTTTGAGTACCTGCGACAATGTGAATATGCAGATTTGTTATAAAGAGGTGCACCATGAGATCATATCAATAGAATAAAATGTGATTCGCTCTGTTTTTTGAAGAGCCCTGAAACAGTAACTAATTTTAATTGTGATGGCTTACTGGAGAACTGCAATACCTTTTTGTCTTGAATATCTGCTAATATTAATATAATCTCACCACTTTTCTTAAGTTTACAGCTTAAATATCACATCTTTTCACATCTTAAACTTATCCAAGTTTTTATACTTGAATGCCTCTCTTACAGACTATATAATTACATCTTGCTTTTGTATTTCATCTCAAACTCTGCCTTCTAGTTGGTGTTAAGACAATTTATTCTCAATGTAACTCTTGATGTAGTTAGGTTTTACTCTACTCTCTTTATATTTTTATATTTACTATTTGTCCTTCTTATCTTCTATTTTTTTTTCTGATGTTCAATTTTTGCCTTCCTTTGAGCCTTTGAGTTAATTGGACTTTTCTTTCACATGATTCTGTTTATTTTTTTTAAAATATTGATCTAGAGTTAACAGTGTACATCCTAAATTTATCAAAGTCTGTTTTAAAGATCTGTCACACCACTTAACATTCCTACATTTTACTGCGTACCTGACACTTCACAGTTCCCACTGCACAAATGCAATAAATTTATAATGATGTATTTCCATACAAAGAAAGAATCTGAAGCAAGTTTCAAGTAGGATAAATACAAAGAAAAGCAAACCCAGGGACATCAGAGTCAAACTAAATTTAAGGCAACTTAACATATCTTTTATTCATATATATGTACTAAGCTGCTTCTCACAACATGATTATTTTTGCTTTAAACAGACATATGTCACTAAGAAAATTGAAAAAAATATGATTACCCTCTTACTCAATATTCCTGGAGTCTTCATTCTTTCTGTGAAACATACAATCTAGGTTTTATCATTTTCTTCTAACATAAAAAATTTCAAAAATTCTTATTGCAGGTCCATTACCTTCAAATTCACTAAACTTTACTTTTACCTTATATTGTTTGAATTTTGTCACATGCATAATTATAAGTAGAGATGTTTTATTCTTCTACCTTAAATCCATTGCTTCCATTGGCTGGATAAAAATTCAGATATACTCTTATTCTTGTCATTGTTTGCCTACATGAATTCTAAGTTTTAATTCATAGTTGATGTCAAGGTTTTCCCTTTACCTTTCTTTTGAACAGATTATTTTCATTCCTTAAATTGTCTTAGATTTAGTTTGACTCCGAGGTTCCTAGGTTTGCTTTTCTTTCCATTTATCCTACTCGAAATTTGCTTCAAATACTGGCCTTAAATTTGACGTTTTAATTAAATTTGAGAAATTTTTTGTATTATTTCTTCACATAGGTCTTTCTTATCTTTTCTTCCTTCAGAAATTCAATTCCTCAAACTTTAGGCCATGTTACTTGTAGCAAAAGTTCTATTGGCTCCTTTTCTTTTCGTACCTTTTACTCATGTAATTTTGTTCTTCTTTTCTCCTTTAAAATGTTTTGTCTATTCTGACTTTGTGGAAACTCCACATAAACTTTAGAGTTAATTTTTCAATGCTCCAACAATAAACTGATTAGAGGCATGAAAACAATAGATGAGTGAATACAGCAACCATATGGTAAATGGCAGATCCTAGAACTATAGGAAATCATTATTTAATAGTCAGAATAATAAAAAATTTTAAAAACTAAGGAGGAAAAGGCAAGTAGAAAGGAGAGTAATCAGGTAAAAAGCAAAGTTCATTGGCATTTATCTGAGTATACAGACATGTGATCACAATAAACAGAAACCAAATAAATCAACCTTTTAGTAGATTGTCACAATAAGAATAAAAATCCATCTCTTGAACATCAGAAACATACCAAAGGTAGCTACAGAGAAAGAGAAGACATATAGTTAGGAAGAGACATAAGTAAGAAAATGAGGACATAGGAATATCAATGTTTTTAAAATGGAATTTAAAGCAAATAGCAATAATAGGAGTGAAGATGTCCACTACTTGTTACTAAAGTAGACCACATTTGGCACATAACAGACATCAATTAATATTTCTTGAATGAATATATATATATAAGTATGATATGTATGTATATATACATAGATGTATACACATATATGCAATATATATATATACATATGTACATATACATGCACACACAAAGAAGGAAAAATCATGATTTTAATGTTTCCCTGATAGAAACTGATAAAGAATATTGAAGAACTGGAAAGTACAAAAGTTATTTGAAAGAAGTAAATTAACATAATATAAAATTCTGCACCCAGCAAATGGAGGCTAAGAGATTTTTCTTTTCCTTTTTTAATTTTTATTTACTTATTTATTTTTGATGGTACTCAGAGCCTTGCACTTGCTAGGAAGCACTCTGCCATTTGAGCCATGTCCCCAACCCCAGACCTTTCTGATATGCACATAACAAAATTTCATGAAAATGACCAGGTATTAAGTAATGAAAGAAGTCCTAAGAAATAATCCCAGGGACAGTGGATCATATCTGTTATCCAAGCTATTCTCTAGGATCACAGTTTGAGGTCAGCCCAGAAGAAGTTAGTGAGACTCAGTCTCAATCAATAATCCATGTGTTGTGACTCATGCTTGTGACCCCAGGTAGGAGGATTATGGTCTAAGGCCAGCCCTGGGCAACAAAAGCAAAACAAAACCAACAAATGTGAGACACTAACTGAAAAATAGTACAGCAAAATAGAAACAGGTAGAGGGCATACTGGTGTTACTCGAGTGATAGAATGCCTGCCTGCCTAGCAAGTACAATGCCCTGAGTTCAAACACCAGTACTATCAAAAACAAAAATAGCAAAAATAAGCTTATATAACCAGTGTTATATAAGCCAGCATTTCCCCAAATTTTATTGGGTATGAAAATCATCTAATGAGCTTGCTAAAAAGCTGGAGTTAGGCCCAAACTTTAGAGATTCTGACTTATTACATCTAGGGTTCAAGAACTCAGAGGATGACAATGAAACCAGTTCCTGGGCCATTCTTTGAACACAATTTACTTCCCTTCAAAATTAGTGATGAACAAATACCTGTTAAAAGAAAAATGTACAAATATGTCTTAAAACTTAAAAAAATTCTCTTCCTTAATTATTCATGAGTTAAAAAATATCACAATGAAAACTGAAAAATACTTTGAATTTACTGTGAAAACATTAAATCCAAACCTAAGAGATTAAGTTAATGTGATAGGTAGAAGCAAACAGCCTAATATGTATTTATGAAAACAAGAAATATGGGAATTAAATGAGCTATGGGTTCAATTCAAGAAGCCAGAAGCAAGCAAGCAAATAGTACTACTTCTGGTAATGAAGAACTAGCATGTAGCACTCTAAAACTCTTGCTGAGAACATAGAGAATAGATGAATAAATTTAAAAATAATTACTTTGAATTTATTAAAGAGTCACCATGGAATCTAGAACTCTGGACCTTTGAAAGAAGGGATATACACTGGAATGAGTTGTTCCACATCACTCCTCCTGCAAAACACTGGCAGACTTCTAAGTATAACAAGTAAAGAGGACAAGAAATCAAACATAATGAAGGTGCTAAGGAATAGAGAATCTGACACTAATTTTGACACACTTGCACTGGAAAAAATAAAGTGAGCTGAGATTGCCAATACTCAAGAATCAGAGGAGCTCCAGATTAGGAAAATGAAGAGGAAAGAGCCTGGCAGCTTCAACGATTTGCCATCTGACATTTACTTATTTGTAATTGGAGGAAGCTAAGAGAACAGAAAACAATGAGGGTATCAAGGAGAATTCGGACCTAAACAAAGTTAAAAGATGTCGTGCTAGGGAATATAATATAGATTTCTTGGTGACCAAGAAAGAGGAAATCTGGTAAGTAATCTAGATGTTATCTACGGATGTTGGAACAAAACAAATACTAGTAACATGAACCAAGAAAAAAGGAATAAATAGTACAACTCAGTTTCAGAACAGCTTAGTTATTTGGCTATGGGAAATTCATAAACTAGCATGATCAGCATACCTAGAACACTATACCCCAAAATCGTGAGAAATAGAATCCTTTAAAATATGTATTCCTATCACATTTACTAATGATAATCAAATGATTGGGAATAGAGTAGTTTTTAAATTTTGAAACACTTTAATTTTGATTCAGATTCTGACCATATGGAAAGTAAGCTAAAAATAATTACAAAACAATATAAACTATTTGTACATATTGAGTAATTAAGACATATAAATAATGCATGGATTGACAAAATAATTCTAAAGGAAATATTTTGAAGTTAATTATAATGAAAGTAAAATTGTCAAGACTTGTGAAATACTTATTTTCATATGAATCTGTAATCCTAAATAAATATATTAGGGGAGAAGAAAACTGAAAGTTCATAGATCTAGGTATTCATCTCAAGAAGTGTGGAAAACAATAGAAAATTACAACTTTCCATAAAAAGAATAAAATGGAGATAAGAGCAGAAGCTATGAAAATAAGAAATAAACATGAGAGATAAAATTAACATTAATTATTTGAAATTAAGACTGAAATTGATAAGTGTTATGAAAACCTGACCAAAAAAGAAATAATGAAGGTCCAAATTACAAATACCAGGAACATAAAAGGAGATTTCACTACAAATATGACAGACATTACAATAAATGACAGCTTGTCAATGGATTGGAAATGGACATTAAACAGACAAATTCCTTAAACTTTTCTAAAACAGACACAAGAAAAAAATAGAGAACACAACTAAGCCTCAATCAATTATGCCAATGTTGTGATATTAGCAATATTCCAAGATGAAAACTACAAGATGGCTTGGTTAATGAATTCTTCCAAAGGTTTAAGGAAGAAAAATTAACTGCATAAAATTCTTTTAGATAATAGTAAAATAAAAAATGCTTTTTGCTTCCTTTTATCATAGCAGTATAGTTTTTATAGAAACTTTAGTGAGGTCATTGCCAGAAAGGAAAAAAAGGTCAATCCATCTAGAAATTATGGCTATTTCATATTTCATAGTGATAAAGTAATCAATGATAACCCTGTACCCACATTAGAAAAAAAATGGAATTTCCTTTGGGTAATACGTGAAATCTACATTCAGATCCCCTCTCTCTTTCTCTGTCTTTCCCTCTCTCTCTCTCTCTCTCTCTCTCTTTCTCTCTCTCTCTCTCTCTCTCTCTCACACACACACACACACATTGATAATAGCACTGGTAATGATGGAATACTGAAGTTTTCCCTTCATGAAACTGGAAAACTAGACAATAATGGACAGTACCATTTCGATTCTACAGAAAGTCCTACAAGCCTACAACCTAAAATGCAAACTCAAAGTTACAAATAAATAAAGCATATGATGAAAAGATTTAAAATAATTCATCATTTGGAATGGCAAAATTAGCACAGCAATGAGATGTCTCTACATATCCATGGCAAGACCTAAATTCAAAAGATGACAAAAGCAAACACTGTCACGGATTCAGAACATCATTACTTGTGCTAATGAGTTTTAGAAGACAAATTTCAGATTCTTGCAAAGTGAAACATAGTCTTATCTCATAATTTAGCAGCTGTACTCTTATATACTCAACTATGTGAGTACGTAACCAATGATGTGAAGATGCATGTCCACTCAAAATCCTTCATGTGAATGTACAAAGCAGCTTTATCAATGACCACCAACAACGGGAAACCTCTAGGATATTTTCAAAAGGTAAACTAAGTACTACATCCACCAATGGAATATTACTCGGCAATAAAAAGACACAGATGAAACTTAAACGCATGCCATTGAGTGAAGTAAGTCACAATGAAAATCCTGTATCTATCTATCTAGATATTTATATCTATCTATCTATCTAGATATATAGAGATATTTATATAATATATATAAAATATAATAGATATATAGCTAGATACAGTATATATGCTTCTAACTACTTGCCGTTCTGGACGAGGTGAAACTCTGGAGAAAATAAAAGCATCAGTGACTGACAGAGGCTCTGGAGGAAAGCGGTGTGGTTGAATAGGACCAAAGGAGTTTAGGGTAGTGGGATTATTCTGTGTTACCGTGTTTATTATTGTGTGCTGAACTCAGATTATTGTTTGCCATGTCTATCAAAATCCACGGAATTTCACAGCACAAAGTGTAGGCTTCAGGTTCTAAATTGAGAAAAAAAAAAGTCGGGATACCCCAAGAAAGAATGTAGACTGTGACAAATGACTTTAGCTACACTGTGAGTGTATGAAATAAACTCATAGGGAGACAAGGTGCTAATTAAATAATTTTGTGAATAGAGTCTATAAGACTAAAGGCAAAAGAAACTTCACATATTAATATTGCATTATATTTGATAAAGTTTTTTCCCACACACCAAAAGTGAACCATTCTGCTATCACTCCACTAGATTGAATGATTGAAAATTTCATTTTATGAAAGTGTATTATGAAGTGGACTATAGGAGCCACGCTTCTCACTGCTGGATTTGGAATTTACAGATACACAAAGGAGAGGAGACTTGCACGACCGTGTGAAAATGGATCAGAGTTGGAAGCATCAGTATGAACTGTATATTTACACACATACATACACACATGCACATATGCACACATCCACAGATAAGTTATACATGTGCTTATATATAAAGTTTAGTATATACATACAGTTTGAGGGCAAGAAATACAAAAAATGACCTCAGACTTGCTTCTTTTATTTCCAGAAAGTGAGGAAATGCTAAATGAAACCAAACAACAACTTGGAGGTTCACATGGGTTTATTAAAGAGACACAAGAGTGAACTGAAAGAGCTCCCAATGGCCAAAGCTGGGATGATTCTAGTGACAAAATAAAGTAGTATTGAATTATAACTCTAAGAATCAAATAAGTGACCATGAGTCAATATTAATATAAATAAATGATTGAAAAATTAAAAATGGAAAAAAGACAGCTCTCTCATACAGAAGAATAACAACAAATTATACAAACACTCCAACCTCAAAGAGGGGAAAGACTTGACTATGGCCTTAGGTGATCAGCCCATAGTGACTTCCCTCCAAAGAATGCAGTACAGAGAGAGGAACAGAAAGAGCAGTTTTACAGTGGAGACACCTAACAAATTCTGTCTCAGCCAAGTAAACATCAGAGTGATAAATCATGTCCTTTGTAGGATGTCACAGAAATGGCACTTAATGGCACTGTGATCTTCTTCCCCAAACCTCTACCAGCCCAGCCACAACTATACATATACACACACATGCATGCAATCATGAATATTTATATTACCTGATAGATATTATATATGTATATAACCAGCATATGTGTATATATGTATATATGTTTATGTACACACACACACATATAATAAATCCCAAATAAGGGCATCCTCAGAATACTTATGCCACTAGGCCTCAGAACTTCCAAAGTCACCCAAAATAAGGAAGGCCTGAGAAAAAAATGCCAAACCAGAAGGAGTGTAAGCAGACACGACACATGAATGTAATGTGGTGTCCCAGGTGGGATCCTGGGACAGAGAAAGGCTTTTAGTAAAAACCAAGGAATTCCAATAAACTGAATTTTAATAATAGCTTATCAATATATTTATTATATTATTAATTATAATTTATTAGTTATAATAAATATATATACTAAAGTAAGATGTTAATAACAAGAGAAACTGTGTGAAACTATTAGAGGCCATTTGGACCTCTGGAATCTTCTCAGTTTTTTACAAATCTAAAACTTTACTAAAAATAAAGTCCACTAAAGTCTGTTAAAATAATCAATGGTATTTGTGTTTCCCATTCTAAATAATTGCTATGCAAATTTTAACTTTACCATTTATAGTATTAATTTTATAATTCCAAGGAAAAGTGTGGAATTGACTATATACCAAACTTCTGTATTGAAAACTTCAGAAAAGATTTTTTAAAAACAAAATGATGTACAATGAAATCTAATAAGCATAACATCTAGGTGTATAAAACATTCTAGGATTAGCAAACTCAGTATCATCAAGGTGACAACTACCTCCAAATTACGCAGCGATTATAATGCGAAGCAATATCAAAGGAGGTTTTTTAATAAAAATTTAAAAAGATACATCTAAAATTTGTGTTGTAATGCAAAGAGCCAGGATTTGCACCAAACAAGTTAAATGTGAAGGACTTACTCTACCAGATAACAAAAATTACTAACATGCTAAAGTAATTAAGAGAATGCATGTTGGCATAAGAATAAGCAATGGAACAGAATAGAGTCTGGAGTCAGAGCCATGTAACTGATTTATTATAAAGGTGACAATGCAGCTCAGATGGAAAAGGACAGTCTAATCAATGTTTGGAATCAATTTGATATCCATATGAAAACAAAATCAATAGATAAAACCTCTTGACTTCTACCTGACACTATACAAAAACTCAAGTGGACTGTATGTCGATCTGTGACTTGTGAATGGCAAAATTAAAAAACTCCTATAAAAACAATATAGGAGAGTAAGTTAGTGAACTCTGAGTGTGGGAGGAGTTCTTAAATAGCATATAGCGCTACTTTTACAGAAGCCTAAAATACAGATTTTGTTAAGGTTTAAACACTGGTTTACATCAATAAACATTGTTGAGAGAACAAAAAGGAAAGCCATTAAGTGACAGAAAATATTTGCAAGACATGTGTTTGACATAAACCTGATTCAAGATATACAGACAAGCTTACAAATTGACAAGTAAAAGACAAAGAGCCCCATAAGAAAGTTGATCAAAGAACTTGAAGGTGCTTCAACAAAAAAGCAATACACATTAAAAAAGGTGTTCAACAAATAATTTATCAGTTACCTGCAAATTCAAACAAAGGAATATATTATCAACACAAAAATGGATAACATTAAAAAAGTATTGTTTATAACAAGTATTGTTAAAAATGTAGAGGCTTGCAACTCTCATTTCCTTCTGGAAAACCGTTTGACAGTGTCAAAGTAGACATAACCCATGACTTAGCATTTCCACTCCAAACAATTAAGTCAAGTGTAAGAATATTCATAGTCACATTTCATTTATGACACTGAGAAGTGGGAATTTTCATCAGTCATAGGATGGAAGAGTTTATCTCAGCACTGTCACCCCTTAGTTTCCAGGGGCTATTGGTTCCAAAATTCCCCAGGTATACAAATATCCAAGGATGCTCAGGTATTTTATAAAATAATGTACTATGGTATTTGCAAGTACACATATAATTCCATATACAGTAAATAACCTCTAGATTACTTATAATGCCTAAGACAATGTAAATGCTAGGTAAATAGTTGTTATACTTTATTGTTTAGGGAATAATGGCAAGAGAAAAATATGTATATGACCATTACAGATATAATGCTCTTCAAATATTTGCAATTCACAGTTGATTGAATCCATGGATGTGGAACCTATGAATATGGAAGCCTGAATGTATATATGTCATTCATCACAAGGAATATTACATATCAACAAAAAGTTATATATATCTAATGTATATATAACAATATTGGCTTAAATCATAACATAATATTGAACTAAAGAAACCATATCCAGTCATAGAGCACTCTGTGGCTGATCAAAATACTTTGGAAAAGTAGACAAAATTGCTTTGTGTTTTTAGAAGTTAAGATGTTGGTTATGTTCATAGGGGAGGAGAAAATTACCTAGCCATGGCATATGGGGAATTTCTGGGACCTATGATGATGTTTGTTTTCTGATCTGTGTTGGTGTAATAAGTGTGGGTTCCTTTTTAAAAAAATCTCATCAAGTATATACTTTCTGTACTTTTCTGTATGCACAATATAATTTTTAAAACTTTGCAAATGTTGAAGTGAAAAGACAAAACCGAAAAACATATAGGGGCAGGAAATGACAAAAACATGAGAAAAATTCATGTATGGAAAAATAAAGGGGACCCATAAAACAAAGGTTGTTTTGAGAGGAAAAGAATCATAAAAGGCAAGCCTATATCAAATCTACTCAACAAATATTGGGAAATAATTTGTAAAAAGAATAATTTTGGCCAGGCGCTAGTAGCGCATGCCTATAATCCCAGCTACTCAGGAGGCAGAGATTGGGAGGATTGTGGTTTGAAGCCAGCCCCAGACAAATAGTTCATGAGACCCTATCTCAACAAACTCTTCACAAAAATGGGCTGATAGAGTGGATCAAGGTGTAGGCCCTGAGTTCAAACCCCAGCACTGCAAAGAAAAAAAAAAGAGTAATTTTGTTCCAGAAATAAAGGAAGCACTTTAAAAGTACTTTTGTGGCCTTCCCTAGTTCATGTCTATGCTGTGCTTATTTGAGACATCAGTTTTCAAGTGCTGTTAAACCATAGCAAAGGTTTATTTTCATCTTTCTTTTCATTAATCCGAAGGCAATGGTGTGCTCTTTGTGACTCAATGCTCTGGATTAGTATAATAGAAAACATGCAGTTCATTTCAGAACAGCAAGAAAAATATTCCAACACATTTGTCTTGTTCAGCATCATTACCAGTTATGACAGTGACACCATGAAAAAAATGCTAATTCTAAAATAGTCACAGATATTGAATTTAACTTGCAATGCATTTGTCTTATTCAACAATAGCTGTGTATTCAGATTCTAGATTTCATTTGCAATTTATGGATTCCATCCACTATGTACTGAGCTGGTCACAGGGCTAAACCCTATGACCTACGAGTAAAGCATAACTCCTTCCATGCAGGTCCTCCAAGTCTATGTAACGAGAGCAACTTGTTACAGACTAATGTATGCCACCATAAGACTATGCCTGGAGAAGTTTGTTCAAAAAACAGAAGAGAGTTCAAGGGAGATTTCACGCAATTTGAACCTTGAGACACATGGGTTGGGTCTGATAATGAACGGGGTGGGGGGGTGAGGATGCAGTGTCAGGCAGGTACATGGTATGCAGGAAGCCTCAGAGCCAATTATGGGAATGTGCAAAGGAACTCAGTTGTGACAAATCTGGCAGGCAAGCCATATGAAGGTTCTTGATTGTAGTCTTTAGGCAAAGATGAGCCCTATGACTGGCTCCTAGGTGCAAGGATGAGAAGGTCCAATGTGATTTTAAAAGATAACATTGTGTTCACTCTTCTCCCTGGAGTGTTTCACCATCGCTAGAACACACCAAGAATGTTCTTTCTACTTTTTACAAATTATTTGAATGTAATAAGCATTTTACTTGTTTATTTATGTAGTGGGACCTCAGATTGAATCCAGGGCCTCATGAGTGTTGGCAGATATTCCACCACTTGAGCCACCGGCCCAGTCCTTTTTTCTTTCTTTATTGTATAATAAGCATTTTTATTAGCATATGTTAATTATGCAGAGGAATTTCATTGTGATATGTCCATACACGTATGTAACATGCTTTGCTCATATTCACTGCTCCCGTCGCTGAGTCCTTTTACCCTCCCCCTCACTTTGGTTGCCTCCTAAATAGTCTTTTACATTCATGTCATTTTTAGGTCAATATTCTGCATATGACAGAAAATATGCAATATTTATCTTTCTGAGTCTGGCTTATTTTGCTTACCACAATAATATACAGATCCATCCATTTTCCTGCAAATGATGTCATTTCATTTTTTTTGTGGCTGAATAATACCCTGTGTGCGTAGATTGCATTTTCTTCTTCCATGTCTTCACATCTTCCTGCTTTGGCTATTGCAGTGGGTACCGTCTGCTTTTAAGCACTGCCTTCCAGTGTAAGAGTGTCCTGGGAACTCTGAGCTCTTTGGCAAACTTAGTTTCTCCCTCCACTCTATTTGCAAATTGCCTTATATATATGCTTTCACAAAATTCACCGCTCTGAATTTCTACGTTTCTTTTTAGGTCTTGGTCATAGGACTTTGAGATCACTGTAATAGTGAGCTCTGCCTTCTTATTTGTGGACCTAGTGTCCTGAAGAGCTTTAAGAATTAATGTATAGCCGGGCACTGGTGGCTAACATCTGGAATCCCACCTACCAGGAGGCAGAGATCAGAAGGATTGCAGTTCAAAGCCAGCCTGGGGGAAGAGTTCAGGAGACCCTATCTCAAAAAAAACCCATCACAAAAAAAGGGCTACTGGAGTGGCTCAAGGTGTAGGCCCTGAGTTCAAACCCCAGAATCACACAAAAGGAATTAATGTATATTTAATCAGTGCTTATTAAATGTATCTTTTAAGCATATAATGTTTAAGCAAATGGACTATCAAATAACCATAATAAGACAGAAGAATTTTTGTATTATGAAATATCACTCCAAAATATTTTCATATGATTATTTTGAATTTTTAAAATCAGTATCTGCCTGCACTGAAAGATTTATAAATACCTAGAAAAAAAGTCAAAGAAAAATTTTAACATTTACTAAACGTTTCTTGTAAGCTAGCACTGTGCTAAGAATACTGTATGCATATGTTACAGTTAATTTTATGTATCAACTTGGCTAGGCTATGGTGAACAGTTTTCTGGCTAAATACCAGTCTAGATGTTGTCGTGAAGTTATTTTTGAAGTGATTAACATTTAAATCAGTATACTATGAGTAAAACACAGTACCCTGAACAAGGGGTGGGGGGAGAAGTTGTCCAACTAGTGGAAAATCTGAAGACAAAAGACTGAGGTTCCTCAAAGAGGAAGGATGTTGACTTTCCAGGCACCTTCAGAGTCAAGACTGCGGCATCATAGTATTGGTTGTTACCAGAATTTCAGTCTACTGGCCTCTCCTGCAAATTTTGGACTTAACAGCTTCCACAATTATGTACGTTCCTTCCTTACAATCTCTGTCTGGTAAGTAATACAGTAGGATATCATTTGTGCATCATGGCCAATTTATGTGGTCAGTTTTGTCCTCCTTATCACACAAAGTTGCTCAGGCTCAGAAAGTTAAGTGTCAAGAAGAGTGAATGGAGAAGACACCAATATCCCCAATACTTATTTATGCTAGAGTGACTAACTACTCCTGATTGTCTGAAACTGTCTTGCTTTCAGGATGTAGAAAACTTTCAGTCTCAGACCAGCAATGACAGATGGTCACCCTTGTCCCCTCCACACGTGGTTATCTGGGGAGGATTGTACTTACTGCTCCTTGGTCATGTGACTTGCTTTGGTTGATGCAATGTGAAGCAGCTGAGTGTTCTGGTTTAAGGATCTGATTTCCAGTGTCAGTGTTCCAATCTTCTCTTGCATTGGTTGATTACCATGTTGAGATGGAGGTGCAAAGCTGAGCCAGCATGAAGAATATTTGTCCTGGAATATCCTCCAGACCACTAGCCAACTTTGTGTTAAACTACTGTGACGTTGGTAATGTTTCTTACTTCAGACGGTGACTGCCTTGTCTTGTATAGTGCAATGGAAGTCTCTATGATTTATCTGTAGCTACCTTAAAATCAAGGTAAGGCTGTTTTTGATTACTTCAAGTAGGTTTCTTCATGAAAGAAACTTGTAGATTGTTACATACATAAAGAAAAGAGCCAGTGGAAAAACACAGAGCAAAGATAAGTGAAAGGAAGTCTTGAGGGAGAAGTGGATAGAGGATATGGTTAGAGAAGGAAACGTGGGGAAATCAGGGATTTGATCAGGAACCCATTGCCCACCACTCTTTCTGTAAATTTTAGGACACTGTTGAGAGAGACTGAGACCCTTTTAGGATGGGGGAGTTCAGAAGAGCACTGGGATGAAAATTTGTGGATCAAACCCTGACTGATTGTTTCCTCCCTCAAAGCTTCAAGTAGTTGACCAATAGAGTTGAGGTGTGGGCCACAGACTGAAATTCCTTCATCTTTGACATTTTATGATTGCTATCATCACAGATTCAGCCCTAGATTTCCTTTATCACCAGAAGAAAAAGGAAAAGTCTAAGATTAAACTCAAGGAGCAGGCACAATATAGAAGACACTAACAAGTCTGTTAGGGCTTTTTAATCAGCAGAATTCATTACGGTAAATGTGAATGGCTTTGTAAAGTACTTAATTTCCTGCTATCTTGTTAACTATATTTGTACCATAAATGACTTGACTTTTAGTTTGTCGATAAGAAAAGACAAAGGTAATTAAATAATTATAGACATTAAATGTTCTTTACTGCACGTCAACCATATAGGAGGCAAAGCAATGAGAGGGCAACTACCCAGCCCAAGCACTTTGTGGTCTTCTCCCCCGGCAGTCAGGGGACAAATGGTCCAGGCTTGTTACAGTTCCCCTTAACCTGGGAGCTAGATTCCAGATTCAGCATCCCCTGTTGTCAATGTGCAGGTAGTTTTGTGTTTCTTTTCTTGTAAAGTGTGTGCATTTTTAGAAACTTTTTAACTGAACAATTTTCTAAAAATACAGAAACATCATAGCTTTGATGTTCATACACAAAGATGCATTTATGTTGAATTCCTGGATGTTAGAATTGGAAGAGTTCTTTATAGATGAGTCAACAGACTCAGATAGCTGGGCTAATTTATCTAAAGTCAAATAATGATTTATTTGCTCACACATGAGGTGTGCAAGGGGATGGGAATGGAAGAGGCTTGTAGCTTGTTCTCTATCCTCTGCAAGGCCAGTGCTATGTCTTAACTATGAACTGGTTCTTTAGACCAGGGGAAAGTAATCAAATTATGCCTGAAATATGTGTTGAAAGTGTCTAAAAGGAAATTTGTAGGATACATAGTTTGGATTAAATGTTTTCCAAAGGCCAACATGTTAAAGGTTTAGTCTCCAAGAAGGCACTATGGAAGGTAGTAGAACCATTAAAAGTTAGGTCCTGGTGTGTGGGGGGCTTAGATCATTGGGTATGTGTCCTTGAATGGAATTGTGGGGACCCCTCTGTCTCTTTTTGCTTCTTGGATATGAGGTGAATGGTTTTGCTCCATGACATCTTTCCCTCCATGATGTGCTGCCTTACCATAGGCCCAAAGCAACAGGTCAAGTAATCATAAACGGGAGCCTCTAACACTGTAAGCCAAAATAACTATTTTTTCTTTCTCAGTTGATTAGCTCAGCTTTTTTTTTTTTATAGTGATAAAAAGTTGACTAACAGAGGGTGGAAACAAATTCTGCACTAAGAGCAGAGCAGAGAGGGAGCACATGCCACGGCCTGCAGGTTGACAGAATGTAGTATTCTTAGGAGGCAGAATTTTAGTAGGGTTGAGAACTTTGACTCCATACATTATACTATTGAGGGAATATTAAAATACGTGAATGCTGAGCCCTTACTCTCTTTACCAAACATAGATTGTGATTCAAATGTTCTTGTACTTTTCAGTTATGACTGAGTGTATAAATTCTTTATAAAATGGAAAAGAACTAAGCTTCCTCCACCAAAAGAAGTCACAAATATGAAAAAAAAATTTTACAGACGTTTTTACCCCCTTCTGTGATTCTGCAAAGATGACAACAAAAGAAAATTTATCTGCTCATAAACATTCCAAAAAGTTCAATCAAGTTTGGCACGCTCTCAAAAGCGTTGTTATATCCTGTTCCTACAAGATTGGCTACACAAACTCATGTCCCACAAATATTCATTGAACTACAATTTAGTTTTGAGCATGAGTTCATGTAATCTGACAACCACTCAGTTTTGGCCCATGTGATGTTTTATATTGGTAGACCACTAAATTTATATAAGCCTAATACCCAGTGTGATAAAATTAAGAGATGAGACCTTTAGAAAATGATTAAGACATGAAGGCTTTCCCCTCATGAATGAGATTACCATCCTTATAAAAGAATTTGAAGGAAAAACCTCTTATCCCTTCTTCCAGGTGAAGCCAAAGAAAAGGCACCATCTGTGAGGAACAGCCCTCACCAGACATCGAATCTGCTGTTGCCTTGATCTTGGACCTCCAGCTTCCAGAACTGGAGCAATAAATTTCTATTATTTATAAATTATCTCAAACTAAGTAGTCCCAGCACAGCAAAATAATTAACAGAATGAAGTGACAAGCTACAGAATGGGACAAAACATTTGCCAACAATTCATCTGACAAAGAATTAATAGCTAGAACTTATAAGAGCTCAAAAAAACTTCATAACAAAGAAACAAAAACAAGTAATTCAAGTAGCATTTTGACAAAAGATCTGACTAGACACTTCTTAAAAGAAGAAATACAAATAGCTGACAAATGCATGAAGAAAAAGTGCTCAGTCTTAATAGTCAGTACTTAGGGAAATGTAAATCAAAACTACAACAAGGTATCATCTCACCCCAGTTAAATGGCCATCAACAAAAAGACAATAAATAGCAAATACTGGGAAGGATGTGGAGAAAAAGGAACTCATATTCACTGTTAGTGGGAATGTAAATTAGTATAGCCATTATGGAGAAGAATACAGAGGGTTCTTAAAAAACTAAAATTAATAGACTGGGGATATAGTTCAGTATTAGAGTGCTTGCCTAGCACGCACAAGTCCAGGGTTTGATTCCCAGCACTGAAAAAGAAAACATAAACTACAAATGGATCTATATGATCCAATTATCCACTTTGGGGTACCTATCCTGGGAAAGCAAAATTCACATGCCAAAGATACACCTATATGCCCATGTTTCTTAAGGAACTATTCATAATAACGAAGGTATGGAATCAGCCTTTGGGCACATCAACTAAACGTATGGATGAAGAAAACAATGGATATGTATACGTGTGTGTGTATATATATATACACACATATATGGTATAGTATTACCCAGTCATAAAGAATGAAATGCTGTCATTTGCAACACAACATGTTAAGTGAAATAAGCCAGACTCATAAAGACAAGTACTGCATATTCTCTTGTGTATGTGGAAGCTTAAAAAAAACCACTGAGTATAGAGTAGTGATTACTAGATATTGGGAAGGGCTGGGGGATAGGAAACAGGCACCAAAACACAATTAGACGGAGTAAGTTGTGGTGTTCTGCAGCACAGCGGGATGATGAGTTCACAATAACCTATCCTCTATTTTAAGAAGATATAGAGGATAGGAGCTTGAAGACCCCAGACATAAGGAAGTGATAAGGTGACAGAAATGCTAGTGACCCTGGTTTGATCAGTGCACACTCTATGAATGTACTAAATATCACATGTGAACTCCATTAGTAGATACAATTAACAAATTTTACTAAAAAGCCCAACGAAATGACAACACTTTAAAAATATTTTAAAAATCCAATAAACTACCCAATCTGCTTTGTTTGTTACAGTAGTCCAAATGAACTAAGTCAGTATCTATGTTACAGACCAACCAAGCTTGTCTTGGTGTTGTCTCAACCAGGCCTCTTTTGGAATAAAGCTGTTTTGACTATATTTTAGAAAGCTCAGGCTGCCATAACACAATACCATTCCCTAAATAATAACAAGCTATTTCCTGCAGTAATGGAGGCTGGAGGGTCAAATTCAAGTGCCAGCAAGGCTGATTTTGAGACAGATCAGAGGGACTGAAGACTTCCCTGTGGTAGATGAGTAGGGGTTAAACCCCAGTCACAACAAGTTCAAGGGAGCTCCCACAGATGAAGAATTGAAATTCCCAACATCCAAAGCTCTGGAGCTGAGAGCTGACTCTCCAAGCCCACAGAGATGAGCCTCTGTCTTGAGCACCTAGAGCAGTAAGCCTCCAGCTTTGAAAGTTTGGAACCATCAGCCTCCAGTTCTCCAGGCACGGAACTAGAAACCTCTAGATTTGTAAGCCCAGTTTTTGCGTTTCTGGAACTCAGGGCCTTCAACAATAAAGATGCTGCCACTTATCTGTTTGCGATTTCTCTCCAGATAGAGCAGAACAGCCCACAGCCAGCCATTTGTGACAGTTTCGGTTTCTGGTGAGGGGCCTCTTAACTTACACATGGCTACCTTCTTGCTAAGCCTTCAATTGCTTTTAAGTGCTACATACAGGTAGATGGGGGTAGGAAGGGAGGGAGAAAGAGAGAGAAAGAAGGATGAGGTGAGGGAGAGAGAGAAATTTGAGGTCGTCTTTCTAAGGACCTAATTTATAGGACAGGGTCTGACTCCTAGGACTTAATTTAAATTTAATTACATCCAATTACTTGTTCATCTCCAAATGCAGCCACACAAGGATTGGGCTTCAACTCATATGAGTTTGAGGGATACAAGTAACCAATCCAAAATAGACAATGTAAAAATACATGTTAAACTTGTATTTTTCATTGTGTATGCAGGCAAATATTTAAGCACAGAATTTTAAATGCAGGTGAGGTTAACCCTCTTGACTACTGATTCTGTGATTTTTCCTTTGAATATGAATTTCTTATACTCAGAGAATCAGGGTGTGGCTTGCCAGAGCACACCTTGAACATTTTGCTCCTGTCTGACTGGCAGATAAGAAGATACGAACTATTCTCTATGCACAGATCCAATGGGCTTTTCTTTCCTGTATGATGTAGAGTTTAAAAATAAGAATTGAGTTATAAAATTCTCAAGTAGTCAATACCAGACTGTTTAAAAATTAGAGATTCAAAGCTGGCAACACAAAATACAAAAAGCATTTGAGCTTTGGAACAGACAAAAGAGATTTCAAATCTTGCCTCCCTCCCACACTCTGGAAGAATGTGAACACTGCATAATTTGTCTCTGAGTCTCAGTTTCCTTATCTGGAAATTGAAGCAACAGCATTACCTTCATGACTCCTCTGAGGACAATCTGTATTCTCAACCTTTATTGATTACCTACTCAGTGTAAGTAGTTAAACTATTTAACAACTAACAAGATATGGGCACTGCCCAATGGGAATAGATGCTGCCCATTAAAAAAATTAAGACAGAAACAAACAAACAAGAAAACAAATGCTATAGTAAATTTCACTCAAATGCATTACTGGTCTGAATGAACATAAGAATAGGCCCTGGAAAAAACAGAAATTGATGTGAGAAGGTCCATGTCCCAATGCTTGCATCCTTACAAATTCATGTGCTGAATTCTACCCCAAAGTGAATGCGTTTGAACATAGGGCCATTGGAAGATGATGAGGTAATAGGGTGGAGCCTTCAACAATTGGATTAGCGCCAATATTAAAGAGGCCCTAGAGAGCTTCTCTGTTTATTCTACTGTATGAGGACCCAGCAAGAAGGTGCCATCTGTAGGCCAGGAAGCAGATTCTCAAAAGGCAATGAATCTGTCTGTGACCCCTTCACACTGGACTTTCAGGCCACCAGACTCTGAAGATAAATTTCTGTTGTTTATAAGCCACCCAGTTCATGGTGGTTTTGACACCACATGCCCAAATGGACAAAGACATATAGACATTATCTATATGTCTATATAGAAAGTGACCAGGACCAGGACAAAGCCTGAGGCATAATAGGTTGTCTTTCCTTCACCCTGGCCTCAACAGAGAAAACAGTGTTTCATATTGTGTGATCAGTACAACACCATTTTACCTGACATAAATGGTTCCAAAGGAGCAAGAGTAGTAGGAGGTGAAAAGTGCCTACTTAGATTAGGAAGAAAAGGACATAAATTAAGAAAAATCTAACTTGTTCTAGTCTTCATCATACCATGATGCATTGGCTTAGCACACCATCCTCCAAGCACATGCAATTTATCACTGTTATCCAAATGCACAAATAATGTCAACAATCTAAAAATAATAGCTACCCGTTATTTCCAGTGAACCAGGAATCACATTAACCATTTTATGTATACCACCCCATTTAGTCTTGTTTGGACTGCTAAAGAGACGATATTATCTTTATTTTATTAGAGTGAGAACTAAACGCAGAGAGTTGAGTGAATGGCCAAGATCGCCTGACACAAGGTCACTTATCAATTGAGAGTGGTCCCAGATCACTGTACTGAGGACACCAACTGTTCTCCTGGGCAGGGCAGCCATATTCCTGACCTTGTTCTTATCCAAGGTGGATTCACTGAAACAAGAGACAAGAGTTCTTAATTAAATAAGGCAGAATCTTCAGCTGGTGTAGTTCTTACCTTCAGGAGAAATGATGCTATGCTATGAAAAGATTTAAGGAAAACAAGTACTCTGCAGTGTCAGAAATCTGATTACTGAAGAATTCCTCCAGTATGTTAAAAAATTTCATTAATTAAAATTCTAACTCATTCCAGTAATTCTAGAGGGGGATATCTGTTAATAGAAGAGATTTTGAAGTTACCTTTTTGTGTGTAGTGATTTATAGCCAGCCTGTATTACTCAAAAAGAAAAATTATCTAAAATGCTACCAATTTAGATTCCTTGGACACAGATATAAGCTTGTAAGTAATAGTTCTACTAAGAGAAAAAAGAAGGCAGTTTCTGTGGTTGCATGCTCACCCACTGAAATAGGCCTGAAGGTTCTTTATTTTATGGTTTCATGCAGAGCACAGGTGTGTTGCCTACCAGGTAACAGCGCATGAGTATTGTTTCCTGAAGACTGGCCAAAGACAGGAGCTCAGTAGTCTAATTCCAGTGCACAATCATTAACAATATGTCTGTGGGATTCAGTTATTTTATCCCACTTTTCTGTACCTAACACAAATTTTCAAATTTCAACGCACCCCCCTTCCTCATGACCCAAATTGTCTTTGTTTGGCTCAGTCACAGAGATCTTCCAATTTCCCATTTCCATCTTTCTCTGCAGGGTACCTTGGCTTTCTCTCATCAGTAACATCGTGTGATCTACCAGGACTTGCTGCTATTGACTCCAAATACCATGGGACATTTGGGGGACTATGTGACTGAGTCATATGATTTGCCTGACAAAAGGGATTTGTTTGGATGGATTTCTTTGCTCCATTTGCCTTCTCCTTCCTTCTGTCTGGACCCCACAGATTGGTGGTTATTGTTTATTTCCACTGTAATGAGATCATGGGGTGGGGTGCAAAAACATTGCATTCCTACACCATAGAGCAACTATTAATTCTAATTCTGCAAATAAAACCAAAGTTCAGGGCCAAGTCGAAACCCATTGCTATGGGGCAGGACAGAAGACACAAAGAACCAAGCCAAGCTGGAGTCACCATGATAAACAGTGATAAGCATGGTGATCAGACAAAATGTCGGGGAAAATCCAACCAAGTCCAGTGTGGTTGGACATATGGTCTCACTGTTTGAGACCAAGAGGCAAGGGTCATATCTTCTAGTTCATGCTATGGGCTTTGTCAGACCTGCAGCCTCTCAGCTAATAGCAAGGGGGAAATGAGCACTACCACATGCCCCATTCCCAGTCAACTCCTCCCTTTGCTGAAATGATGCAATGATGGCAATACCTTGGCTTTTGGCTAGATTCTATGACATTAAAATAGGGATTAACTAATAATCATGGGCACTTAAATCTATACTCATTATTTCACACAATACCTACTCTCAAAATCTGTAGGAAGCTGTTTATAGCAAATATAAGCTACAAGAATATCAGCTACAAGAAATTTATTCCAATGAGATGAAAATGAACACTCCAAGTAATAAAGTAGCAAAAGAAACAGAGACCAGTGGAAGGTGGATTTCAGCCCTGAACTTTCTGGCTGCATCTGCAGAAGGGATGATGGTTGTGACTGTCAACCAAAGGGGAGCCTACCATTATGCCTTGCAGAAGGGAATTGTTTGGATGGAATAACCAGTATGTGCCAGAGATGACAAAGTGATCATTGCATCAAGTGTACATTTTAGGAAAGAGGAAGACAGACAATTTATGGAAAGTCAGAGCAGCAGAGAGGGAAGAGCTGGAGCTGAAGGAAGAAAATCCTGACTCCAATGCCTATGCACCTTACTCTAGACTAAGGCAGCTTTTCCATGGGGGTGTATTCACATCTGACACAAAGACTAGACTACATATGCTACTTCTGGCATCCTAATTGTCTTAATTATATCAACTTTCAAGATCTCATTTAATAATTCACTTAAAAATATTCATTCAGTTTCTATCCTCTGAGTAAGGACTATATGGATGATAGGTGGCATTGCCCTCTGATCTTGAGAACAGTACCTTTCAGCACAGGGAGAGATCCACTGAGCCAATTGTTAGAGCAGAAACCAAGGTAAGCCTCTTCTGATGAAGGCAAATGATTCTGACAGTGTTATTCTCAGACGCACATTCTGTTGAGGTATGGCTTAGGAAACAAAGATACAGGCTCAAGTTCAAAGACCTATCTCAGCATGGTTCACTTAGTGACTTCAGGTGGGCCAAAAAATTACATCCTTTCTGCTTAGGTTGGTCTTTGCAACACCTATCAGAAATCATCCTCTTGCATGGTCTTTTAGATGAGGCAGCCCTTGGCTGATCACAGACTAGAAGAGCACAAGCTACCCTCACTCACCTTCCCTTCTCAGAACTGCTGCTGAGCACTGGAGCATTGGCTGCTTAGAGGGAAGGGGTAGAGGGCAGCGGCAAGTGAACAAACAGGACTTTTATAAGAAAAAGAAGCAATTTCTTCCTGGTGCCCATGTGGCTGCCTGAGCAATGGTGTGGAGGAATGGTTAACCAAGATTCACTTGCTGCTTGAAAAAGTGCACGCCCAACGTCAACACACTTGTTTGCTTTTAATAATGGATTAGAAGCTAAGTGGAGAATGTGAAGCTCCTGAAGTGCCAAAGAAAACAGTTGACAGTCTGCCTGCTGTGAATTTCAATGGTGTTTTATCTTAGCTATTTCTTTTGGAAATAGCCTCGGAGCCACTTGGAAAGCAGGGTATTCCTGCAGTCCATGACAGGGTGTCCCCATCCCCAGAGCAGCCAGAATGCTTTTATGTGATGCCATCTCTCTTTTCCTACCACAGGCTACCACCTGCACTGGAGAAAATGGTCTCCAATTGCATCTTGAGTTCACAGAGTAACCTTTCAATGCCTGGTCCACTCCCTACTGGCTGTGTGACCTTGTACAGATTATTTCAGTTCTCTGAGCCTACAAGAGGAGAGAAAGAGGGTCCATCAGAGAAGAGAGAGCCATGGTTACCAAAGCAATTGGGGTGAAACACAGAGGACAGGCAGTGTTGAAAGGCAAAAGGGGTGAAAGTGCTGCAGTAGGGGGATGGTCAACAGCACCTGAAGCTACAGGTGGGGCACAGAGGCTCTCCTTTAGATTTAATAGACAGTGGGTTGCCTTCACTGCCATGCCTTCCTCCAGTCTGCCAGGCACTTTTGTGCCTCTCAACCTTTGCAACTTCTAGTCTATTTTATCTGCAGTGCCATTTTAGTCTGCATTTCTTCTCCCAGAAAATTTATACGCATCCTTCATTTATTTAATCAACAGATACCAATTACATGTCTTCCATGTGAATAGCATTGCTTTGGGATCCCCCTTCCATCTTTACCTTTGTGGGAACTTTGTCAGTCCCATACAGATGTGAAGACTTCCTTCTCTGTGCAACCAGAGCACGGTGTCCACCACCCACCACCACCTCCAACGCCCAACCCACTGAACTATGGGCAGCTGCTTACTTACTGTCTCTGCAACAAATTCTTGAGAGAGAGAATTAGTTTTATTCATCTCTGCATTTATAATGCCATGCTGTGTGTCAAATGCATTTCCCTACGAACTCTTTACTTTTTTGTTTTTAGTCTCTTACTCCATAACAGACATTGAAGCTAAAATGATGACAGCCCATGGTCTTAATTAAAAGATGTTTACTCTCTTTAGAAAAAAATTCATGTTTGTTGGAAGTATTACTGAATGGATTTGAATAGAGGGATAAATGTGGAGGTCCATGGACAAAGCAAGGTATTTCTGTCCATTACTCCCTACTTGTCATCTGTTAGAGAAAGAAATATCGATTAACCTCACATGACAAGAATGGTGGTCTTAGACTGGCGGAGTGGCTCTAGTGGTAGAATGTTGGCCTTGCAAGCATGAGGCTCTGAGTTCAAACCCCAGTACTGCCAAAAAAAAAAAATGGGGCTCTTATTTTTATCAACAATTAATTGTTTATAAACAAGGCATAGTTTCATTCACAAAGATTGTGAGTCATTGTGCTCAATCTCTACAGTGGCCAAAGCTTTTCTTATGTTTGACAAACTTTTGAATGTATTTTATAATCAGCTTTTGATCCCAGAAGTTATCCTCCAAACTGGAAGTGACATTTAAGGAAATTTAAGCTTAATCTTATTTTTTTCCCACAGATGCTTGGTAGTAAACATGTCCCTTACACTAAAATGTTTGTCAACATTTACCACCCACCACAAGGCTAATAATGAAATCACTGGCCATGTGAAATACAGAGAGTACAGGTCTCTGGAGAAGCTTCAGTGCTCTCTGCAAAAGTCAGTGATAACTTTCAGAAGACTATGCGTGGCAGTGGGGATTCCACACATGAGCCGAGGAACTTTCCTTTAATCTGTGAGGCATGATTCTTCATTTAGGCCAAATGAATCTCCTTCATATTTGAGTCTACATTTTCTCATGATTGTACAAAAAGGGAGAAAATGGTTACTGACATGCTACCTTCACCATGAGAAGAACTTTGCAAACACTGGCATAATGACATTATTCATATAGAAAGCCAGTTAATTCCAGTAACAATTCGTTACTTCGTTCAAACATGAAATCAAAGGAAAGGTTTAGAAGATTATTTCTTCAAAGATGAAGAAGGTAGTGTTGTTAAATACTATTATAAATTTGCTGAAAATTCAATTCTGACGAGGAAAGTTATTTTTGTTACTGTCGGTCTGTCTAGCTATCTAGTGAAACACAGTTATGTGGTACAAATAATGTTCATAAATTAATGAAAACATCTATGAGGCAGAAATACATTTGGAATTGGTTTTAGAACTACATAACTAAAATGTTATTCAGACACAGGTAGAATTATCAACATTTAAGATGCACATATACCCACACACAATTTCCCTTACTGCTGCTTAAAATTGATCTAATTTAAGCACCTATGAAAATTTGAAGAACTACTTTCTAAATAAACCTAAGTATCTTGGAATACTTTAGAACTATTATAATATACAAGCCCTCTAAATTGCAGTATCACATTGCTCAAAGCCCTGAAGCATTTGAAGCTTGAAAGCAAGTTGCAATTACCAAAAACAAAGCTTGCAAATAGGAAGAAGTGAAAATGGATCTTTACGAAAGCAAGGAAAGAACTGAAAAAATTAAATGATAAGAGCTCAAAGGGTAAGCCACATTTCACTTTGAAATGTTAGAATTACTCAGTTTGGAGGGAAATTTTTTGATGTAACCCCTATTTTTAATAGAATAAACTGGCATTGTAGAATGAGAGTAAAAATAAATCTCTCATCTTGCAGCTCCTAATTTAGCAAAACATTCAAATAGAATCAAGATCCAAACAAGTTATTTGACACGTTTTATCTTCATATAAAAGAAAAGTACTGTATGGAGGCAAAATGGCTGTGTACATAAAAATAATTCAATGCTTGTGCAAATTTCAATATAAAATGGAATAAGGAAAATTATTCATGTAGCAGCGTTTACTCTGAGCTTACTTGAGTATCATTTTATCTAGAGCAAAAAGGCATTTTCTCAATTGAAATTGTAATGGTCTCCAGAAGAGTCAATTTTTAGCCACTCACAATTGTAAATTCATTATCCTTAAGATGTATCTTTTAAAAAGATTTCAGAGGCTGAGTGAGAAGGATTGGGAGTTCGAGGTCAGCATGCTTTACATAGTGAGACCCTGTCTCATTGTCAGAAGCTCACTGAAGTGGACGATGAGGGCACACTTCGTACTTTCTACGCGAAGCAGATGGCTACCGAAGTAGCTGTGGACGCTCTGGGTGAAGAAAGGAAGCACTATGTGGTTCCAGTCAGTGGTGGGAAGGACAAACAAGGTTTTCCCATGAAGCAGGGTGTCTTGACGCATGGCCAAGCTTGCCTCCTACTGAGGAAGGGGCATTCCTGTTCCAGACCAAGGAGAACCGGCGAGAGAAAGCTCAACTCTCTCTAGGGTTGCATTGTGGATGTCAATCTAAGTATTCTCAACTTGGTTATTGCTAAAAAAAAAAAAAGAGAGAGAGAGAGAGAGCGAGAGAGAGAGAAGGATATTCTGGACTGACAGATACTACTGTGCCTCCTCCTCTAGCCCCAAAAGACTGGCAGAATCTGCGAACTTCGCAGTCTCTAAAGATGATGTCTGTCAATGTATCGGGAGATACATTGAGCAAAGACTGTAAGGAGCCCAGGACCGAAGCACCGAAGATTCAGCACCCTGCTACTCCACGTGTCCTGCACACATATGATGCTGGAGTATTGCTCGGAAGGAACAATGTGCTAAGAAAACTCAGGAAGAGGCTGCAGAATGTGCTGAACTTTCGGCTAAGAGGATGAAGGAAGCCAAAGCAAAACGCCAGGAATAGATTGGGAAGAGAAGGCTGTCATCTCTGAGAGCTCCTACTTCTAAGTCTGAGTCCAGTCAAAAATAAGAATCTTTAAGAGTAACAAATAAATGATCAGACCTCAAAAAATGTAAGTAAATAAATAAATAGATTTCAGGCAATTTTATGAAAAACTATTTTTTTTCAGAAAATAGTTTTGGTTCAAACTCAGGTCTATCAATATAATGAAATACTTCTTTCTTCATATACATATATGCAGATGTATACATATATATGCATGCATGCATACAAATGTGATACATATCTATGTGCACTAGTATATATGTGTATATACTTTTAAATTCCATGGAATTATAGAAAGTGTTGTAGGTTTGCATGATAAAATATATGAATCCCAACATACACTAAAATTTTTCATTCTTTGACAATATTTGCCAAAATCTGAAACATAACCTTTTGAGGTGTCCTTCTGATAAAGGAAGGGAGCTGTCAGGTCAGAGAAGCTGTGTTTTTCTCCCAATGAGCAGTAGTGTCTTAAATCAAATTCTCCCTGCCAGAGACAATGTTTCCATATGAATTAATTAATTAACCTTTCTTCTGCACACTCCCCTTTTGGGGGCAGTGGGTATACAGCAAAGTTTATTATAAAGGTATTGGTATGAAAGTAACCCTCTTTCATGGATGTGGCTCAAGTGGCAGAGTGCCTACATAGCAAGCTTGAGGCCCTATGTTCAAATTCCAGTACTAGCCCCCCAAAGAATACTAACATTAAAGAAACTAGTAAAAGAAATCCAATTTTTGTTATGTAACACAACATTTAAGAGGAGGAGAGAGCAAATAAAATAGTCTACATAATAAATTACTATGGATTGACATCCAGATAAGGAGCCGGAAATAGTGGCATGTCTCTATCATTCCTCTAAAACACCCCTGAATATTGTGGGGTGAAGAAAATGAAGAAGTATGTCATATCCCAATACTCTTTTTCTGATGTTACTGAAACTAAGGAGTCTCAGCCTGTAAGAAAGGTATACTAATATGTTAAGAAGGTTAGGCAAAAATTCTGAAGTCCGTAATATGAATCAAAACCATTGGCATGTATTTATATTGTGGGTTGTTTTTTTTTTAACAATTTTTCCCTTGCTGAGTCTTCTCAGTCACTGACCCAGTGGTAGTGAGCATCCTTCATACCCAGTTTGTAGTCTCCAAAAGCCATTTCTTACTGAAAGGAGAGGGAGGTCATTGGAAGTATTTAAGACAAGCCTTGAACATCTTTCGAATGAAAGAACAAAAACATCTGATTACCAGGATAACAAGTGTCTAAAGGACACAGGACCCAGCTTTCAGTGACTCTCTGACTAAAGACAAGGCAAGTTGACAAACAGTTATGGAATGCCAGTAGAAAGACATTCAGTATGTTTAAATACTTTAATTTATAATAACACAAAATAAAAACCTTAATTGACTACATGTTGATAGATGTCAAAAAACAATTCATTATTTGAAAATCATGAAGGAAAAGAATCAAGCATTTACGCCTCCTTTTCTCTATGACGGTATTATTGAGTTATCGAATTAGTTGATGAGAGGAAGTTTTTCTCTGTGAAATTATCTCAGCTAATATATGAAGAATAAATGATAAAATAGAATGTTATCATTTTTCAAAACTGTAATGAATCTAGGCACTGAATATTGGTGGTTGCTAATATCGTAACAGAGGGCACCAGACAGTATGTATCCACTGATAGCAGAATACAATGTCCCTTGTGAAGCAATCTTGCCAAAACCATGAAGCTGGAATCTGATCAAGTCTTCAGATACAACTACAATTCACAGAAAATACACATGACAACAGACAACTTAGTGATCATCCTGGGAATTCACTAGCAAAATCCAACTAGGAGAACCTTGAGAGGATTTATGATCTAGTGCCTTCAGTAATAGCTTGTCAAGGTGGGCAATGGAGTGTAGTAAGCCTGTAAGACTTAAGAGATTGAAATATATCAATATTTACATATTGATATAAATAAGTTATTATACAATAATTTATATTTATTTATTTATGCTAGAGATTGAACACAGGGTTTTTTGTGTGCTAAGCATGTGCTGTACCATTGAGCTATGCCCCCACTTCATAATTGCTCATATATATATGCATGTGTATATAGTTATTACAAAATTTGAAACAACTGCATATTGAGTGATATTAAAGAATGTTACTATCCTCTATCCTAGTGCTATGTTTCCTTGGAAAAATATGTTCTAAAACAGAGATAAAATGAAAAATATACATTAGTCATATATTTAAACCGTCATTTTTTTAAGATAACAGAAACACATTAAATCAGAGTAGTATTGGAAAAAAACCAAGATTCTGAGCTTTTGGAATAAATTAATGATTAGATTTCTAGGTAAGTTCTGGCACTTAATTTTTTGGGTATCTGGTTATTTTCTTATAGAAAAGTTAAGGTGTATGAAAGTTCTGGGTGCTAATACAATAAAAGTCATTGGAGTTTGAATTTTTGAGCCTCAATTCCACTTCTGTAAAAGAAAGAGCTTTATTTGGTTAAATGGCTTTCCTAACTTGACATTCCCTTACTCTAGGGCAAAGGCTCGCCACCCAATAGATGTTAGTTATAAAACACGGTTTGTGTGTAGCATGCTCCAGTTTTTCTAACAGAACAAAATACATCATGTTCACTAATTGTCTTGATTCCCAGGAATCCACACATATAATTAATCCCTTTTAATGGATGAAGAAATTGACCAAACTGTTCAGACTTTCCCAAATGGGACCCACTTTTCTTGACCTTCTGTGTAGTCAATAATCCTGAGATTGAGAGCACCATCAAGAGCCACCACAAATACTGCTTAATTTTCCTTCTCACCTTTGATCATGAAATGTAGTTCTAATCAAGGAGGCATCTCCCCAAGACATTTCTTAGTCTATTCTAACCTTGCTTTTGCTCTGAAAGGATCACCATGAAGAAGGAAATAGTCTAACAAAGAAAGAGATAAGAATAAAGGAGGGAGTGGAGGAAGGAAAGAAGGAAGGAAAGAAAGGAAGGAGGGAGGAGGGAAAAAGGGAGGGAGGAAGGGAAGATGCTAGGTATTGAAAGGACTTATTTAAAAATATTGCCTATTTTGAAATATTGACAATGACCTGTGACTTGGGTATTACTATGCCCATTTTACAGATGAGAGAGTTGAACTTCAGGGATAAGCAAGCTGCCAAGAGTCCACATAGCTTACAGAAAACAGAATCAGGATTTGAACATAGACTTTCTTACTTCAAATTCTGATCTTTGCCTTCTACCACTAGTTTTCTGGAACTTCCAACTTTGCCTGTCTCCAGATCTGCATCTGGTATCCACACCATGACACCATGTAAGTGTGAGCTTCACTTCCTTCTGGAGTTAGTATTTTACATCTAGTGTCCCTTCCACTGCTCCTTGGAAACTACAAGTTCTGTTTTTAGCAAAAGATCTGTCAAAGGCATCATGTTGCTTGGCTGACAGTACAGAGAACTTCTGTTGGCTTCCATCTGGGAACCAAGCAGTTACAGATGGGGAGACTTACTGCAACCTTGAAGATTAAAATAAGAAGGCTTCTGTTCACAAGGTTAATGATTATAAAGAAACAGAAAAAGGTAGTGCAACCAAACTGTGCTATGATTCACGGCCATTTAAGATGTGGGCTGAGTTTGGCTAATGGGCTCCATACCCCCTCCCACCTCATTGCCCCCTACTCTTTCCCCTCCATGTCCATGAGACAGTGACTTCCATTTATATGGTGCACAATCTTGCTATTAAAGCTACAGATTATAGGAAAACACTGCTGAATTTCATTTTAACAAGCCATCCTTTACATTAAGAGACAGATCAGGAAAGTATAAAAACGAGGAGTAATATAAAATTGTAGAGTTTGTTAAAAGTTTTAAATAATTGACAGATGTACAAACTAACATCTGGGGAACTCAGATGACTTGCACAATATTAACAACAAGTAGATGACAGGCTGCATATTTTAGTGTAAAGTACCCTGAATGTTGAGTCAGAAACATGAATTTTCATCCTATCTCGGGCAACAATGTTCTTAACAGTGGGTATCCTATTTCAACTCAGCTTCAAATTTATAAATATGGAATAATGCAATGAGTCTTCTTCAAATAGAAATGCTATTGAAGTTATAAACAAATGAGATCATACAGGATTTTGATTTCTAGTACAGCATGCAAGGATCTGGAAATAATCTCTTATATTCATATAATAAGGAAAAGCTAAATGAATGGAAAAATCAACAATTCTTAAGCGTACCAGAGAACTAAGGTTATAGAGCAAACCAGTGACCCCAAATCTAAAGAAACAGAGAGGTAATACAAAGAATCACAATTCACTCCAGCAAAACCCCAGGAACAGAAAATGCCTTGTGATTCAACTAGAAAAACCTTATCTATAATCGAGGAATTATTGGGGTCTCAGTGTGGACCATCTAAGAGCTAAAAAATCATTTAATGATAAGATAGCAAGTAGATAATCCATAGACTGGAAGAAAATATTTGTGATAGATGTATCTGATAAAGGAATGTCTAAAACATAGAAAAAAATCTTAAACCTCAACAGTAAAAACAACAATCCAGTTAAAAATGTGCAAAATACATGAACAGACACCTCTCCAAAGAAGATAAATGGATGGCAAATAAACATCTGTTCCATACTACATCTTGAAATGGGCACTACAACATTGAGATATCACTATACAACTATTATAATGGCCAAATGCAGAATACTGACAACATCAAGTGCTAGTGAGAATGTGGAACAACAAGAATTGTCATCCACTACTGGTTCAAATGCAAATGGTGCAGTAACTTGGAAGACAGTTTGTCAATGTTTGAAAACCGAATTTCACTCTTACTATATGGTACAGCTACCATGCTTCCTGGTATTTATTCAAAGGAACTGAAAACATGTCTGCACAAAAACCTGTTCTTCTTCTAATTGGAAAATCTTGAGCAAACAACCAAGATACCCTTCAATATATGAACACACAAATGAATTATGGTATATTCAGATAATGGAATACGTTCAGTGTCAAAAGGAAATAATCTGTCATGACATGAACTGAAACAGCAGAACCGTCAATACACATTAATAAATGACAATACCAATGTACAAAGGCTACATACTGTATATATGACAGTCAGCTATATGACTTTCTGAAAAAGACAAAACTATGGAGACAATAAAAGGATCAGTGGTTTCTAGGGGTTATAGAGGAAAGTAAAATAAACAAGTTGAGTAGAGCAGACATCTAAGGCAGTGAACTCATTCTGGAAGATACTATAATGGTGGATGTATGTCAGTGATATTTGTCAAAGCCCATAGTGAATTCACAACACCAAGAGTGAATTCTAACATAAAATATAGACTGTGAGTAACAGTTGTACCAGTCTGGTAGGGGAAGTTAATAGTCCAAAAATTTGTACCTGTTACAGGACAGGGGCATATGAGAACTATCTACTTTCTGCTCAATTTCTCCATAAACCTAAAATAAGACTTAGCAAGCCATACACTTTCATGAATTTTAGTAACTGGAGCTCTACTGGGTTCTCACAGTGAAGACTAGAGAAAAGTCTCCTGTGCTCTGGCGAGAGCAGAGGAGCTACTGTGAGAATGGAAGTTCAGCTGACCTGTGAAGTGCTTCTCTCTGGAGAATGTGCTGAGGGAATGGTAGGAGTCATGACAGCTCTGCCTTCTGAAGAGAGTTAGACTTGTGTCAAGTGATCTACCAATAGGCAGGGGAACTCATGAGCTGAGACTAGCTCAGCACTGGTCACAGCTCCAGGAGTAGGATTATAGGCATCCAGCAGTGAGAGCCGGTCTGACCTGATCACTCACATAGGAACTGAGGATACAACAGCAAGACTTACACCAAGATACAACTGCCATCCCCTCCCCCCCTTACCCAAGGTTCTACTTCTGTCTCCTGCAGAAAGTTACCCAGGGTCAACTGCAGTCCAAATATATTAAATAGAAAATTCCACATGTAAATAGTCCATAAGTTTTAAATTTGTGTGCCATTCTGAGTAATGCGGTGAAATCTCATGCTATCTCACTTCATTCTGCCTAGAGGAATCATCCCTTTGCAAGTGTATCCCCATTGTGTGTACTACCTGCCCATTAGTCACTTAATGTCTATCTTTAAGGGTTATCAACTGTTGTGGTATGCCAGGACTATGTTCAGTAACCTTTATTTTACCTAATAGTGGCTCCAAATTCCAAGAATAAGAGATGTTGGGAATTCAGATATGCCAAAGAGAAGTTGTAAAATGCTTTATTTTAAGAAAAAAGGAAAAGTTTTTGACTCAATAAGGGAAAATATTATATGCTGAGTTTGCTCAGAACTATATTAAGAACGAATCATCTATCTGGAAATTATGAATAAAGAAAAAATTCATGAAAATTGTGCTCTTGCACCTCAATGTTCAAAAGTTATAATGACAATATGTGATAATTCTTGGTTAAGATGAAACAGGCATTAAAATTTAAGGCTCCATAGAATCCACAGTTTCAGGTATCCACTGGATGTCTTGGAATGTATCCCCTGGGGATAAGAAGGACAGAACCAGACTTGAAGGCACAAAGATGAATGGAAGCAGGTATTGGAGTTGAGAACCAGCATCCTAACTGCAGTCTGCCTCTGGCACTGGGGTTAGTTTAGAGACCTGTGTGGAGCTGAAACAGCATGTGTGGGTCAGATTTCCAGTTGAGAGAAAAGGAGGCATCCAGGAGTCAGGAGTTAAATAGTTTCTGCCAGGCTCTTACCTTTGTTTTATCTCTGGAGAATGAACTGTTTGTTTTAAAATGAAAGGTGGCAAAGCTTGGCTCTGAAACTCGCTCAGAATTCAGGGAGTCTGCATGGATTAACCTACCATGAACAGCCCAAAGCATTCATATAGTTCAGTATATGGAACACCAGGCCGAAGACTACATATCACAGAAAGAAGAGCCAGTAAGATCTGCTGAGTTGCAAAATCACATTGCAACATAAGGACAATTTTATAATGTAGACTTTTACAATCCTTAGTGTAATATTATCCTGCGTTTATTTAGATCTTTTTAATTTTCTCAATAAATGTTTTCAGCCTCTTCTGAAGGTATACTGATGCATCTTTTATTAGGTTTACTTGTAGGCCATTTTATTATAATTATTTTGTTAGACTTTAACTTTTAAATTTCCATTTGCTTGGTGCTAATTTTTAGAAATAATAAATTATTAATAGTGACAAAAAAAAGTCAAATTGCATCAGCAGTAGAAGACGGTACTCCAGGGAGCATGTGCCCCCTGAAGCTGAGATCAGCTGAGTCTCTTCAGCTTTCACATTCCCAGGGGATCTGAGCTTTTCTAGGGAAAAATGACAGAGGACTAAGTGCACTGTGGTGCCACCAGACCCTCTATGCCTTTCTAGATGGCTTGCCTCATGGCTTCACCTGCAGTGTTTTCTCCTCATAACAAAGTAACAACTGTTTGTCTTTTTATTTACTTATTTATTGACTTTTTTACATTCCTAACGCAGATGTCACATTCTCCATGAAAATTTCCTTCTCTGAGCCACATGTAGAAAATACCTTCTCTCATTTTTAGACCCCAAATGATAACATGTACCCCTCATTTTAACACCTTTCACAGTCCTAGACACTGAGGACTTAGGGACTGATCTCCATGTATATCTAGCCCACCCAACCCCATTTATAAAACCACTGCTAAAGCCATCTTCAGGGTCCATTGTCATCGTGTTGTCAAAATGCAGATGCTTGGTTTATGTAATAAGTAGGACATCCTTGTTGTGGAGAGCCAGATCACGAGGAATATCCACCTGAGGATGAGGATCAAAATGGTCATAACAGAGGAAGAATAGAGTCATTTTCCCTTGAGTGTTTATAAATAAATTGCCTGCATAATACTTATGATAGATTTTCTTTATTGGTGGCACTGGGGTTTGAACTTAGAGCTTCACACTTGCTAAACAGGTGTTCTACAACTTGAGCCACACCTCCAGCCTGATAATACTTATGATAATGAACCAAAGCAGCTCTAGACAAATCCTTTGGATGTTGCATGGCTTGAGTTAAAGGTAGCCATAACTAAGTTGACATGACTAGGTCCCATGAGAAGGGCCTCCTTCTGCTCCAAATGCAACAGCCAGTTTTTACTGTCCTTTCCCTCTCCTCTTTCCCTTCAAATGTCAGCAAACATTAAATCTCTTGAAACATTTTAAAATGCAACTTTTCTTTTTTTTATCCTGAGACCAGACTGGACTCCCTCACTCACTATCTTTCCGTAGCCTTTCTTTCACACTATCACCTTCATTTGCTTCTTCTCTTACACAGAAGTGGTTTTGAAACTGTGCTGCAGGAAGTCCTAATGTTAAAAGGAACATTTCAGAGATCACTTCTCCCTACCCTCTGTTCAAACAGAACGATTCTAATTGAGTTTTTTTTTCTCCTGAGGACACTTTCAAAGCAAGAAATTTTTTAAGTATATGATGATTCCAATCTTACCTGGGGAAATTTGTGAATTATCTACTTGTCAATTACTTCTCTTAATTGAGTTTTTGTCATTTAGCACTTTAATTGCATGAGATAACGTACTTAAATGTAGAAAATAATTATGGCACTTTATACTGAGGTTAACTTAAATGTACTGATATTACCTTTAAAAATATTATGGAAATGCACATTTATGATCCTGAGATAGGGAGAAGAGTCCACCATGATTCTTCTGAATGTAAACAGCTTAAACAGCTGGCTGTGAGCAGTTAGAGACTGGATAGGCACTAATCACCATGATTCATGGAAGTTAAAATTGACTGGTCCATTTCCTCTACAAAGAAAGAACCACAAAAAGCCCAAAACAAATAACTCAAAAAGAGGAAATAACTTTTAACATATAATGCCAAGAGCTGGGCATGGTAGCACATGCTTGTAATTCCAGCTCTTCAGAGGCATGTAGGGAGGCAGGAGGATCAGGGTTGAAGGGCTTCCCCAGGCAAAAACTACTAGACCCTGTCTGGAAAATAAAGTGAAAAAGAGCTGGGTCTGTGACTCAAGTGGTAGAATGCCTTGCTAGCAAGTGTGAGAGCCCAGAGTTCAAACCCCAGTGCCACCAAAGTAAAAAACAAATAAAGATACAATCCCAGAGTTAACAATGTACATAACTCATATGTTTACTATTTTCAGAGAAGATATATATTATACATATCCTCTGTGTGTATATATGTATATACATACATATATACGTATACATAAACTATTGAAGTAACCATCATTTAAAATTATGACTTTAATGAATATTATGTTAGCTTAATTTTTTGAAATTCAGAATTCTTGTAATGTTTTATAGCTTATATTGTGCTTTCATGAAAATTTCATTTTATCTCCATTGAAATTCTGTGACATAGAATTTTTGAAATTCTTTTTTTTTTCCTTTATTATTGTGCTGGGTGGGGGTACATTGTGGCATTTACAAAGGTTCTTACAATGTATCAAATATATCTGCTTGAATTCACCCCTCCACCATTCTCCTTTATCTCCCTTTCCCAGATTCCTGGAATAGCTTCAATAAGTATCATTTTTGCATTTACTTACATGTGTACACATTTTTTTGCATTGTATTCACCCTCTTACCCCCTTTCCCTGCAATCTACCTCTTCCTACTCTCTGCTTCCCAGCAGGACCTGTTCCACCATCAGTTCTCCAATTTTGTAGAAGAAAAAAGAGAAAAGGAAAAACGTCACATTTTTGCTTATTTGAGATAACTGTAGCAACACAGGGAGTTTCCTTGTGTTTTTCATGTGTATATGTATTATACCCCAGTTGGCTTATCTCCTCTAATTTTCTTTAATCTACCTTAGTCCCTTTCTTATGGTGGTTTCTGCCAGTTTAAGATTTCTATATTCGTTCTTGTATAGAGAGTATATCAACCATATTCGAGTTCTTAGTTTCCTTCTTTTACCCCACTCCTCCTGTGCATGACCTCCCCTTAGTGTGACCAGTGGTTCATAATATTCTGCATTTGTATTAGGTCCATATTCTGCATATGAGGGAGAACATGCCACTTTGGGCCTTCTGAGCCTGGCTAACTTCACTTAAGATGATGTTCTCCAGTTCCATCCATTTACCTGTGAATAACAAAATTTCATTCTTCTTTGTGATGGAGTAAAATTCCATTGTATATAAATACTGCATTTTCTTAATTCATTTGTCATTAGTGAGGCATCTTGGCTGTTTCCATAGTTTAGCTATTGTGAATAGTACTGCAATAAACATGGGTGTGCAAGTGCCTTTCTTATAATTTGACTCATAATTTCTTCTGGTATATTCCTAGAAGTGGTATTGTTGAATTTTATGACAGATCTATTTTTAATTTTTTACTACTTTGCTGAAGCTGTTTATGTTGTCTAGAAGATTTTTGTGGTGTTTTTCAGGTCTTTTAGGTATAAGATCATGTTGTTTGCAAAGGGATAGTTTGATTTCTTCCTTACCTATTTGGATTCTTTTTATTTCTTCTTTCTGTTTTACTGCTCTGGCTAGGAATTCTAAGATTATGTTGAATTGGTATGGGAAAATGGGTACCTTTGTCTCATTCCTGACTTTAGGGGAAATGGTTTCAATTTTTCCCCATTAAGTAGGATGCTGGCTATGGGTTTGTCATATACAGCTTTTATCATGTTGAGGTACATTCCTTCTATTCCTAGTTTCATCAGAGCTTTTATCATGAAAGGCTTTTTCTGCATCTATTGAGATGATCAAGTGGTTTTTGTCTTTCCTTTTGTTAATATGCTGTATTACATTTAATGATTTGCATATGTTGAACCATCCCTGAATCCCTGGGATGAAGCTGACTTGGTCATAGTGTATTATCTTTTTGATATGCTGTTGAATTCAGCTTGCCATTATTTTATTGAGGATTTTTGTATCTGTGCTCATTAAAGAGTTTGGCCTATAATTCTCTTTTCTTGTTGTGTGCTTGCCAGGTTTTGGGATGAGTATAATACTGGCCTCATAGAATGAGTTAGGCAGTGCTTCTTCCCTTTTTGTTTTATGGAACAGTTTAAGGAGGGTTCATATTAGTTCTTTAAAGGTCTCATAGAATTCAGCTGAGACTCCATCAGGTCCTGGACTTTTCTTTTTTGGGAGACTTTTATTGCTGCTTCAATTTTATTGGGTAATTAATACCCTCGTGGTTCAATTTTGGATGGTAACATGTATCTAGAAATCTGTCCATTTCTTCTAGATTTTCCAATTTATTAGAATATAGGTTCTCAAAGTAGTCCCTGATGATTCCCTGGATTTCCTTGATGTTTGTTGTTACCTCCCCTTTTTGTTTCTGATTTTATTTATTTGAATCTTTTCTCATGTCAGTCAGATTTGTCAGGAGTTTGTCAATGTTAATTATTTTTTCAAAGAACCAGCTTTTTGTTTCAATGATTCTTTGTATGTTTTTTGGGGTCTGTATTTTTTTTTATTTTGGCACTTATTTTTATCATTTCTCCCCTTCTGCTAGTTTTGGGTTTAGCATGCTCTTGTTTTTCTAGGAATTTAAGATATAGCATTAAGTTGTTTATTTGAGATCTTTTTGTATTTTTAACACATGCAGTCATGGCTATAAATTTTTTTCTTAAGACTGCTTTTGCTATGTCCCATAGGTTCTGATAGGTTATGTTGTCATTTCCATTAAATTCAAGGAGCTGTTTGATTTCCTCTTATTTCTTCTATGACCTACTGATCATTGAGCAATTGTTTATCTTCTGCTGCTTCTTTTGTTGTTGAGTTCTATTGTGTTGTGGTCAGATAGAATGCAGAGGGTTATTTCAATTTTCTTATATTTGTTAAGACTTGCTTTGTGGCCTAGGATAAGGTCTATTTTGGAGAAAGTTCCATGGACTGCTGAGAAGAATGTATGCTGTGCTGCTGGAGTATGGAATACTCTGTAGACACCTGTCAGGTCCATTAGAAATGGTCCAAAGAAATTGTGGAACTTCTTTGTTGATTTTTTTGTCTTGATGACATATCTATTGGTGATAAAGGAATATTAAAATCTCCCACTACCACTGTGTTGGGGATCTATCTGTCATTTTAAGTCTATTGGTGTGTGTTTAATAAAGTTGGGTGCACCAACATAGAACACATGTAACTTGGTAATTGTTATTTCCTTTTGATGTACTATTCCTTTTATTAGCATGAAGTGTCCTTTTTTTATCTCTTCTGACCAATTTATGTTTCAAGTCCAATTTATCTAAGTATTGCTACTCCTGCTTGCTTTGGGGGGTCATTAGCTTAGTAAATCTTTTTTCACCATAAGACAATATTTGTTTCTGTCAATAAGGTGGATTTCTTGTAAACAATAGATTGTCAGGTTTTCTTTTTTAATTCAGACTGCCAAATGGTGTCTTTTGTTGGGGGAGTTGAGTCCAATAACATTCATTGTTAATATTGATAGGTAAATGATGATTCCTGGCATTTAGCTGTTTTTGTTGCTTAAGGATTTGTGTGTGTGTACCAGTTCTATGCTATTTTCAGTGCTTGTCTGCTCTTCTCTTGAAGTTTAATATTTCCCGTGCTTTTGTGGTCATGTTTGTTTTCATCTTCTGTGTGGAGGAGTCCTTAAAAAAACCCTGCAGCTCTGAGAGGCTAAGAGATCTACCTAGTACAGCAGAATTACTGTCAGTGACAGAAGTAAGGTCAGTGGGCCTTAAGTCCTGTGTTTCTTTGTATTGCACAAGAGGATTCTAGCATGTTTATCAGTTATCTCAAGTGATTATTTGCAGGTAATTACTAAGTTAGTTTCCTTAGAAGAATTTCTTTCTTCTACATTTATCATTTTCCTAGAAAATAGTTCTGGGACTGAGTGTTCTCTCTGACATCAACTGTCTGTTTCTCTGTCTTCTGCTCCTTCTAAGACTGCATTCATGTGGAACTTTCTGTACTCTTACATTGGCCATTTCATTTGAACTTCACTGCCTCTGTGAGGCCAGTGTGGCAAGGCATTTGATTCTCATTTAATAGAAGAAGAAGTAGAAACAGAGGCAGGTCAAAATGCTCTCCAAAAATTAATAAACTATAGAATATTAGTTACCAGTACAATCAAGAAGTTGAAGAGGTAGATTCCAAGATGGTGGGTAGAGGGAGGAAGCAGAAAGCGAGCCTCCTATAGTGAAATCTTGGAGAGACGCTGGAGACACGCTTTGCAGGCATAATCACTGAGAAGAGGCATAACTTTGACACCTCCACACCTCCAGCCGGCCCAGAGAATCTCCAAACATGTTAAATGGAGAAACCAGGAGGGCCCCCAAGCCGCCAGTCGCCAGCGCCCAGATGGCTTGGGAAGACGCAGACCAGGTGAGCTTTGCGGTACCGTGGTACTCCCACAGACAAGCCTGGGCCAGAGCAGCATAGCCTCCTGGACAGAGTGACCTCCACTGGGGAAAAAAGAGAAACTGAGTAATAAGCAATAAGAGAAATAAAGACACGTGGGAAAGAAGTGGGGAGCACTAAGCGCCTAAGATTGGGGGAAGGGAACCCTTCCCAGGACTGTAAATAAACAAGCCGGCCAGGCCTGAAAGCCTCTGGAGGGAGCGGGGGCACGTGCTCAGCAACCAGGAGCAGGAAAGCTTGTGAGAGTGGCAAAGGGAGGAAAACGCCACAGGAGAGGAGGGAAGACCCACTTCCCATGTGAACTGTAAACAAACATGGCGGCTGGCAGGAGAAGCAGCACCGCCCAGTAATCAGGAGCAGGAAAGCTTGTGAAAGTGGCGCTGGGAGGAAAACTGCACAGGAGAGGGGGGAAGACCCACCTCCCACATGAACTGTAAATAAACACGCAGGCCTGACAATGTGGGTGCAGTGTCACTTTTCCCAGTGTGCTTGGAAAGGGGAAAGCTTGCAGCAGAGGCTCATGGACAGGAGAAATCTGAGTAAACAAAGCCTGCAGGGCCAGGTGAGTGCTAAGCTCACCCCTGAGATCTGCATAAATAACGCCTCCAGCAACAGCAGGCTGACAGCAGTGGGCAGGCAAGCCACAGCTGCAGATACCATTCTCAGAACTGTCTCCAGACTCTTTTTTTTTTTCTTCCTACCTTTGATGAGAGAACAACCGAATTACACCTGCAAGCTGAAAAACTTACTGAAACTGTATTGCATTTGAATTTGGGACACTTGGTGGGGTTTTTTTTTGTACATGTGTGTGTAGTTTTGTTCTACTTTATGCATCCCCTTTGATGAGACAACTACAGAGCAATCTTTGAGGCACCACCTCCAGGACTGGAGACTGAGACGGACACCCAAATTATTAAGACTGAAATTTCATTGCATTTGAACTTGGAGGTTTTTTGGTTTTTTGGGTGTTTTTAAATTTTCTATTTTTTCATTTTATTTTAATACATTTTTATATATAGATTTTTCTTTCATTTACTTATTGTTTATTTTTATTCTTATCTTTATTTTTTATTTTTGATTTTCAATCCTCTCTCTGTCTCTCTAATGTCTGTTCAACTTACTGTCGATTAGTACACTAAAGCTCCCTGTTTATACCTTTGAAAGCTTCTTGTCTGATACCTTGTTCAGTTTTCTCCTTCCAGTCTGTGTATTTGTTTTTCCCATTTCTTTAACTTCTTGTTTTCCATCTCAGCTCACCCTTCCATTCTAAATATTACCATTGTTATTATTACAACCTAGAAAATACTTAATTGCACACAGTACAAGGACAGTAACAACACCAAAGACAATGATGGAAAGACAGAAAAAACAGGAAACAAGTTTCCCCACAGCAAAAAATTAGTACAGGAACCAGAGGGGAATGAAGAAAACAGAAACTCAGATCCAGGCTCCAACAAAATGAAGATAAACTATGCCAAAGGACCCAATGAAGCTCACAAGAATAATTTAAAGGAAGACATACTACAGGTACTCAATGAGAATTTTATAGAGATGATACTGGATAGGGTCAACCAAAATGTACAGGAGACACTCAAGAAATTCCAAGACAAAAAAATAGAGAATTTGAAAATGCAAAAGAAGAAATAAAGGAAACCATAGAAGTACTGTATAAACACCAAAGTGAAAGAGAGAACACGATGAATAAACAGATCAATGAACTCAGGACAAAAATAAACAATATTAAAGAGGAAACCAGCCAGGATATGGAAAACCTCAGAAAAAAGAACAAAAAAGAAATGCAAAACAAAATGGAAGGCCAATCCAGCAGAATAGAACAAACAGAAGACAGAATCTCAGAACTTGAAGATGAAATGGTAATTAAAGGAAAAACCGAAGAACTATTAATTAAACAACTCAAGACCTGTGAAAAGAAAATGCAAGAACTCACTGACTCCATCAAAAGACCAAACTTGAGAATCATGGGCATCGAAGAAGGAGAAGAGATGCAAGCAAAAGGAATGCGTAATATATTTAACAAAATAATAACGGAAAATTTCCCAAATCTAGAGAAAGATATTCCCATACAGATGCAAGAGGCCTGCAGGACACCAAACAGAACAGAACAAAATAGAACTACCCCATGACATATCATCATTAAAACAACAAGTTCAGAAACTAAGGAAAGAATATTGAAGGCTGTAAGAGAGAAAAATCAAGTAACATACAAAGGTAAACCCATCAAAATCACAGCAGACTTCTCAACAGAAACATTAAAAGCAAGAAGAGCATGGGGTGAGATCTTCCGGGCACTGAATGAAAATAACTTCAACCCCAGGATACTCTACCCAGCAAAACTATCATTCAAAATAGATGGAGCACTAAAAGTCTTCCATGATAAGCAGAAACTAAAACAATATGTGACCACAAAGCCACCACTACAAAGGATTCTTCAAGGGATTCTGCACACAGAAAGTGAAACCCAACTTAACCATGAAAAGACAGGCAGCACCAAACCACAGGAAAAGAAAAAGCAAGACAGTAGAGAGTAACCTCAACTTAGGTACACACCATCAAACTTTCAAACAACTAAGACAACTAAATGACAGGAATCACCATATACCTATCAGTACTAACGCTTAATGTTAATGGGCTTAATTCACCCATCAAAAGGCACCACTTGATGAAATGGATTAAAAAGGAAGATCCAACAATTTGTTGCTTACAGGAGACCCATATCACTGACAGAAATAAGCATAGGCTAAGAATGAAAGGCTGGAAGAAGATTTACCAAGCCAGTGGCCCCCGAAAACAGGCAATACTTATCTCTTACAAAGTAGACTTCAAACCTACATTGATCAAACAAGATAAAGAAGGACATTCCATACTAATAAAAGGGGAAATAGACCAAAAGGAAATAATAATTATCAACCTGTATGCACCCAATGTCAATGCACCCAGTATCATCAAACATACCCTGAAAGACCTAAAAGCATATATAAACGCCAACACAGTGGTTGTGGGAGACTTTAACACCCCATTATCATCAATAGATAGGTCATCCAAACAAAAAATCAATAAAGAAATCCAAGATCTAAAATATACAATAGATCAAATGGACCTACTTGATGTCTAGAGAACATTTCATCCAACTTCTACACAATATACATTCTTCTCAGCAGCCCATGGAACCTTCTTCAAAATTGATCATATCCTAGGGCACAAAGCAAGCCTCAGCAAATATAAGAAAACAGAAATTATACCGTGCATACTATCTGATCACAATGCAGTAAAAGTAGAACTCAACAAAAAAAGTAAAGACAAAAAACATGCAAACAGCTGGAAACTAAATAACTCATTACTTAATGAAGAATGGATCATTGATGAAATAAAAGAGGAAGTTAAAAAGTTCCTGGAAGTCAATGAAAATGAAAACACAACCTACCAGAACCTATGGGACACAGCTAAGGCAGTCCTGAGAGTAAAGTTTATAGCCATGAGTGCCTATATTAAAAAGACTGAAAGATCCCAAATCAATGACCTAATGCTACATCTCAAACTCATAGAAAAACAAGAACAAGCAAATCCCAAAACAAATACAAGGAGAGAAATAATAAAAATAAGAGCTGAAATCAACAAAATAGAAACCAAAAAAACCTTACAAAGAATTAATGAAACAAAAAGTTGGCTCTTTGAAAAATAAACAAGATCGATAGACCCCTGGCAAACCTGACTAAAATGAGGAGAGAAAAAACCCAAATTAGTAGAATAAGGAATGCAAAAGGGGAGATAACAACAAACACCATGGAAGTCCAGGAAATCATCAGAGACTACTTTGTGAACCTATATTCAAATAAATTTGAAAATCTTAAACAAATGGACAGATTTCTAGATACATATGACCATCCAAAACTGAACCAAGAGGATATTAATCACTTGAATAGACCTATAACACAAAATGAAATTGAAGCAGCAATCAAGAGTCTCCCCAAAAAGAAAAGTCCAGGACCTGATGGATTCTCTGCTGAATTCTATCAGACCTTCAAAGAAGAACTGATACCAACGGTCCTTAAACTGTTCCATGAAATAGAAAGGGAAAGAAAACTGCCAAACTCATTTTATGAAGCCAGTATTACACTTATCCCAAAACCAGGCAAAGACACCTCCAAAAAGGAGAACTATAGGCCAATCTCCTTAATGAACATTGATGCAAAAATCCTCAACAAAATAATGGCAAACCGAATTCAACAACACATCAAAAACATTATTCACCACGACCAGGTAGACTTCATCCCAGGTATGCAGGGGTGGTTCAACATATGAAAATCAATAAACGTAATAAACCACATTAACAGAAGCAAAGACAAAAACCACTTGATCATCTCAACAGATGCAGAAAAAGCCTTTGATAAGATCCAACACCATTTCATGATAAAAGCTCTAAGAAAACTGGGAATAGAAGGAAAGTACCCCAACATTATAAAAGCTATATATGACAAACTTATAGCCAGCATTATACTTAATGGAGAAAAACTGAAACCATTCCCTCTAAAATCAGGAACCAGACAAGGATGCCCACTATCTCCACTCCTATTCAACATAGTACTGGAATTCCTAGCCAGAGCAATTAAGCAAGAAGAAGTAATAAAAGGAATACAAATAGGTAAAGAAACTATCAAAATATCCCTATTTGCAGATGACATGATCCTATACCTTAAAGACCCAAAAAACTCTACTCAGAAGCTTCTAGACATCATCAATAGCTACAGCAAGGTAGCAGGATATAAAATCAACATAGAAAAATCATTAGCATTTCTATACAATAACAATGCGCAAACTGAAAAAGAATATATGAAAATAATTCCATTTACAATAGCCTCAAAAAAAATCAAATACCTAGGTGTAAACCTAACAAAAAATGTGAAAGACCTCTACAAGGAAAACTATACACTTCTGAAGAAAGAGATTGAGGAAGACTATAGAAAGTGGAGAGATCTCCCATGCTCATGGATTGGTAGAATCAACATAGTAAAAATGTCGATACTCCCTAAAGTAATCTACATGTTTAATGCAATTCCCATCAAAATTCCAATTAAAGACATTGAAAAATCTACCATGAAATTTATATGGAAACACAAGAGGCCACGAATAGCCAACAATACTTAGTCAAAAGAACAATGCAGGAGGTATCACAATACCTGACTTCAAACTATATTACAAAGCAATAACAATAAAAACAGCATGGTACTGGCACAAAAACAGACATGAAGACCAGTGGAACAGAATAGAGGATCCAGATATGAAGCCACAAAACTATAACCAACTTGTCTTTGACAAATGCACTAAAAATATACTATGGAGAAAAAGCAGCCTCTTCAACAAAAACTTCTGGGAAAACTGTTTAGCAGTCTGCAAAAAACTGAAACTAGATCCATGTATATCACCCTATACCAAGATTAACTCAAAATGGATCAAGGATCTTAATATCAGACCACAAACTCTTAAGTTGATACAAGAAAGAGTAGGAAATACTCTGGAGTTAGTAGGTGTAGGTAAGAACTTTCTCAACGAAACCCCAGCAGCACAGCAACTAAGAGATAGCATAGATAAATGGGACCTCATAAAACTAAAAAGCTTCTGTTCATCAAAAGAAATGGTCTCTAAACTGAAGAGAACACCCACAGAGTGGCAGAAAATATTTGCCAGCTATACATCAGACAAAGGACTGATAGCCAGAATATATAGGGAACTTAAAAAACTACATTTTCCCAAAACTAATGAACCAATAAAGAAATGGGCAAGTGAACTAAACAGAACTTTCTCAAAAGAAGAAATTCAAATGGCCAAAATACACATGAAAAAATGCTCACCATCTCTAGCAATAAAGGAAATGCAAATTAAAACCACACTAAGATTCCACCTCACTCCTGTTAGAATAGCCACCATTAGCAACACCATCAACAACAGGTGTTGGCAAGGATGTGGGGAAAAAGGAACCCTCTTTCACTGTTGGTGGAAATGTAAACTAGTACAACCACTCTGGAAAAAAATTTGGAGGCTACTTAAAAAGCTAGACATCGATCTACCATTTGATCCAGCAGTACCACTCTTGGGGATATACCCAAAAGACTGTGACACAGGTTACTCCAGAGGCACCTGCACACCCATGTTTATTGCGGCACTATTCACAATAGACAAGTTATGGAAACAGCCAAGAAGCCCCACCACTGACAAATGGATTAAGAAAATGTGGTATCTATACACAATGGAATTTTATGCAGCCATGAAGAAGAACGAAATGTTATCATTTGCTGGTAAATGGATGGAATTGGAGAACATCATTCTGAGTGAGGTTAGCCTGGCCCAAAAGACCAAAAATCGTATGTTCTCCCTCATATGTGGACATTAGATCAAGGGCAAACACAACAAGGGGATTGGACTTTGAGCACATGATAAAAGCTTTAGCACACAAGGGAGGGGTGAGGATAGGGAAGACACCTAAAAAATTAGTTAGCATTTGTTGCCCTTAACGCAGAGAAACTAAAGCAGATACCTTAAAAGCAACTGAGGCCAATAGGAGTAGGGGACCAGGAACTAGAGAAAAGGTGAGATCAAAAAGAATTAACCTAGAAGGTAACATGCACACACAGGAAATCAATGTAAGTCAATGCCCTGTATAGCTATCCTTATCTCAACCAGCAAAAACCCTTGTTCCTTCCTATTATTGCTTATACTCTCTCTACAACAAAATTAGAGATAAGGGCAAAATAGTTTCTGCTGGGTATTGAGCGGGGGAGAGGGAGGGGGCAGAGTGGGTGGTAAGGGAGGGGGTGGGGGCAGGGGGGAGAAATGAACCAAGCCTTGTATGCACATATGAATAATAAAAAAAAAAGAAGTTGAGGAACTGCTACTGATCACATCCACAGAGACTTTGATAAGACTGTCATTTCTGATGCCTGTGGGACAGTCTGACCGCTCTTGCAACTTTCCCATCCTAAACATAGACATTGCTGAGATCTGATTCCAAACTAGAAATGGTTGTGAAGACACACAGATTTAACTCCATAAAAAACAAGTAAACAAACTATACAAAAAGTTAATAATTTCATAATTGAAAGAGCTTCCACAGATCAGTAAGAAAAGGAAAAGCTGAAGAGGAAAATGAGCAAAGGAGTGTAGAGCCATGCTTTAACTCCTATATGTAATCTCCCAAAAAATTAGAAAAATGCTCAACTTTGCCAGTTCATTAATAATAAAATCTAAGCAAAACTAAATATATTGACATAACCCACCTCTGGCCTGAGTAAGCAAACAGACAATCTTGATGAGAATGTAAAGCTCTACAAGGAGTCATATCTATGAACATTAAATGCTCAGCAACTCTACCCAGCTCATAAATTCTTTAATTTAATCTAAAATTACCTAAGTGCTACGTGCCAAGAGTAGAGTAGATGCTGGAAGCATAGATCTGAATAAAATAAGTCCCCACCTCTGTTTAGCTTTCTGCTCTACACTTAATAAACATGAAAATAAATCTTATGTTAGATACTAGTAAATGCTCTGGTTAAAACAAGCAGAAGGGCAAGAAAGATATGGAGGTATATCACTGTATTTGGCAGAAAAAGCCACTTTTGAGTCTCAGTGATAGTGAGTTATATCACGTTAGGGTAAAACAACTTTTTAAGAAAAAGGAAGAGTAACTGAAACAGTCCTGAGATGGAAGTACAAGTGGAAGTGGGTCAGTGGGGCTCTAGTAGAGTGATGTTTATTTACATGAATTCTTGTGTAAGTGCGAAAATATTTATTTATAAGAATTTTTACTTGGTGGTTGTGTTAGTTCATCCCTGTTGCTGTAACAAAATACCTGAGTCTAAATACCCTATAAAGAGAAAGGTTTTATTTATCTCACACTTTTTGAGGCTGAAAGACTCAGATTAGATAGTCATATTTGGTGAGGACGCAACAATGTGCCACAATATGGCAGATGGCTCACTTGGTAAGAAAGTGTACAAAAGTATGAGAAGCACATAAAAGAGATATCAGAGCCTCTTTTATAACAACCCACTCCTGCAGTAACTAATGCAGTCACATGAGACCTCCCCTGCTCTCTTAAGAAGAGATGAACATTAATTCATTCCCTGGTGCTGCTGTCCTCAATGGCCCCATCACCTCCACTAAGCTAGAGATGTAGGTCAAATGTTGCAGCACTTGCCCAGCAAGCACAAGTTCCTGAATTCAAATCCCAACACTGCCAAAAAAAATTGCTGAATTAGTCAAGGTCATTTTAATGTCTTTGTTTCTATTGTTCCTTCCCTTTTCCTTTTGTGCTTACCTTTGCTCTTTGTACCCTTTTCCAATATTTAAAGCAGGCTCCCTTTCCCTGGCCATCCCTTTTCCAATGTGTTTTTCAGCAGTATCTTCTTGCATGGTTTGCATGATATTTTATGAGCCTATTTTTCTTTTTTTTTTCTTTTATTTTTCATTTCTGCATACAAGGCTTGGTTCATTTCTCCCCCCTGCCCCCACCCCCTCCTTTACCACCCACTCCGCCCCTTCCCTCTCCCCCCCCCAATACCCAGCAGAAACTATTTTGCCCTTATTTCTAATTTTGTTGTAGAGAGAGTATAAGCAATAATAGGAAGGAACAAGGGTTTTTGCTGGTTGAGATAAGAATAGCTACACAGGGCATTGACTTACATTGATTTCCTGTGTGTGCATGTTACCTTCTAGGTTAATTCTTTTTGATCTCACCTTTTCTCTAGTTCCTGGTCCCCTACTCCTATTGGCCTCAGTTGCTTTTAAGGTATCTGCTTTAGTTTCTCTGCGTTAAGGGCAACAAATGCTAACTAATTTTTTAGGTGTCTTCCCTATCCTCACCCCTCCCTTGTGTGCTAAAGCTTTTATCATGTGCTCAAAGTCCAATCCCCTTGTTGTGTTTGCCCTTGATCTAATGTCCACATATGAGGGAGAACATACGATTTTTGGTCTTTTGGGCCGGGCTAACCTCACTCAGAATGATGTTCTCCAATTCCATCCATTTACCAGCGAATGATAACATTTCGTTCTTCTTCATGGCTGCATAAAATTCCATTGTGTATAGATACCACATTTTCTTAATCCATTCGTCAGTGGTGGGGCATCTTGGCTGTTTCCATAACTTGTTTATTGTGAATAGTGCCGCAATAAACATGGGTGTGCAGGTGCCTCTGGAGTAACCTGTGTCATAGTCTTTTGGGTATATCCCCAAGAGTGGTACTGCTGGATCAAATGGTAGATCGATGTCTAGCTTTTTAAGTAGCCTCCAAATTTTTTTCCAGAGTGGTTGTACTAGTTTACATTTCCACCAACAGTGTAAGAGGGTTCCTTTTTCCCCACATCTTCGCCAACACCTGCTGTTGGTGGTGTTGCTAATGGTAGCTATTCTAACAGGAGTGAGGTGGAATCTTAGTGTGGTTTTAATTTGCATTTCCTTTATTGCTAGAGATGGTGAGTATTTTTTCATGTATTTTTTGGCCATTTGAATTTCTTCTTTTGAGAAATAATAGAACTGGATCTTCTGTAGTCTTTTCTAGAGAAAAAATTGAGTTTGAATCTGAATTTTGTAATAAGCACAGAGTTTGGGTGTTGAGTGCCTTACTACAGGAGTTCAAAATAGTAGAATGAATGTGTAAACAAACAAACATGTGGACCCTAAGGTGAGTCTTGAAGTTGGCATTTAAGAATGGTCTCAGCAACACATCTCTGAATGAGAAGGCAGGCACACATTCATATTTTACAGGTAGGAAAACTGATGGTCACAACAACTCCAAGAGTTTAATATCATCATCCTCTGCAATGTGGAGCAGAGGAGTTCAACCTTCCCAACATTTCTGTTCATATTCAGTGTCTTGGGAACAAGTTCAGCCTTCAGAACCATCTTATAATGGCGTGAAACTTATTACATCATTACACTTAACCTTCCTGGAGTTTTATGATAATTGAATGAGCTCATGGATGAGAAATGTTTTGCAACATAAAAAGTGTCAGAGGTTGAAAGTTTTACTGTAAATATCTGTTAAATCTACCTCAGGAGACTGTCAACGGTGACAGAAACAGTACTGGATTTTGAATTTGACAACTTGGATAGAATTTATATTTTGCTACTCACCATCTATGGGACCTATCCTGTTGTTTTTTGGGCCAATTTTTGGTGGTATGGTGGTTTGAACTCAAGGCCTGATACTTGCTAGGCAGGTGATCTACCACTAGAGCCACTCCACCAGCCCTATTGGATCTGTCTTTCCTCCCTCCCTCCTTGCCTCAGAGATGTATTTCAATGGGAACTCAACTAAGACACTGCCCAAATAGTTTACTGAAGTTCATTTCTTCCCATGGTTCTATTTTTAAGTTTACTTTCATCTTTGGTGATTATTGACAATGACAAACTTTTGGAAATTTGATAAGCTACTGGGTGTAAATCACAATGCATTCTGTTTTCATCTCCTTTTCCCTGATTTCTATTGCAATGAAATTCTGACTTTAGATACCTGGAGTTAGACCAAACCACACAGGAGAAGATCAGAGTCCTGAACACATTTCTCTCCATTCAGACACCTACTGAAAGGTCTAGGGCCCCAGACCAGTCACAGTCTCAATCAACTGACTATGAAAGTGTGGGTTTTCCTTTTCTTTCAGTTTCAATAATTCATTAGCATGCATTATAGAATTTAGGAAAAGATTATACATATGATGAAAGTTTTATTAGAGCTAAAGATGATATAAATCAGGACCAGCCCAAAGAAGAGACACAAAGGACAAGATTAGGGAGGGTCTCAAATGAACAGGTTTTACCATGGAGATCATATTATCACACACTGGGCAATGATATGCTCCAAACTACTTTAACCATGGACGTGCAAGTTCTTCAGCTATGTCCTTGAACCTCGCGTGCTTCCCTGTGCAAAGACTTTAGTAGGGTTTTATTATATAAGCATGATTGATTAAACAATTGCCCAGAAATTTGAACATAACCTCCAGCCACCTTCCATGTTGGGCTGGATGTCAAGTTGATGTCATTTAGCTCAATGCCTTTGCTCTCCAATCGGAAATTTTGTTGTAATAGAATGAATCATTTTCTTCCTTCTGAATGCTATTTTCACTTCCTGTCTACAAAAATCGTTTCCCATACTAAAGCCACAAAGATCTTTCTGTGCCTTCTTGCAATATTTTCTTTTTGACTATTTTTTATTACATACACTAGCAGTGCAGGGGGCTTCGCTGTAATAATATCATCAATGCATACAGTTTACATTTTGGTTGTTGGTCCAGTTAGAATTTATCTTTCTCATTGCTTTTCTGGGTGTCAGTATCTTTTTGTGTGAAATTAATGGGTTGGATTAGTTAATCCAAAAGATTCAGTTCTATTTTAATTTCAGTGATAAAAAATATCTTCCATTTACATATTGCCTTCTATATGCTAGGAATTTCTCTGAGAACTTTACATTTATTACCTTATATAAGCCTTTTATCAGTCCTTTACAGGCACAGTGGGATGGAGCAACTGGAGTAACATTGGACAATTACTAAGAACGGAGATAGATTTGGAGCCAGGAGATCTGGCTCCAAGATTTATTCCTAACTACCCCATTATATCCATCTTCCCAACATTAACACTGTACACTGAAGCCATCATCAAATTTTATTCTTTATTTCTCAAGGGTTTTGTATATGTTCTTACTGAAGTTTTGTTCAATTTAATTGAAAATAAATCTTCCTAGCTTTCCTTGATGTTTATATTTCCTTATGGATAACCTTCAGCTGTTGAACCAGAACCAGACATATTCAGCTTAGAAATATTGAATCTCACACTCAGAGACTAAATAGCCAATGTCTCATGACCAGCAAGTGATGTACCTTTTCTTATATCTCAGTCCATTTTGCAGAGGTGAAAACTAGTTGTGTGCCTGGCATCTTATAGACGACTTGTCCATGGATGAATGATCTCATTACCAGCCCCTCTTAACACCTAGGCTATGTATCCTATGCAGAAAACCAATAGGCAATGCATTTATCAAAATCTTCAGGTGCCAAGAAGAATAGCAATGGTTGTCTAAAACGATGGATTTAGAGTTGCAACCATATTCAGCTTTCTAACTATAAGATGCCTGTACTCTGTACCAGAAATCTGCCTCCTTTTCTTATTTTATATCAACCTCACCCCCAGCAAATACATCATGACCTTCCTGTTTCTCTCTCTGATGAAATTCATCAGACAGTGGCTTGGGAGGCAGCTGGGAAGATGTAAGAAAGGTGATCAGCAGTAATTATGATATATTTCATTTAGCAAGTACTTTCTCTGTGCCATATGCTGTCCTAAAAGTTCACATTTAAGATCTTATTTAATCCCCAAGCTCCCTGCATGAGAATTACCCTTATCTTATCCTATCACATTGAAGCTGAGAAAGTATAACCAGACCAGAGATAATCAGCTCTGGTGACTCAGTAGTGAACTGGGGTTTCTTCATACCTGTGTCTATCTGACTCCATAACTTCTCTTTATTTCTCAGTAGGGTGCTGCCCAATGGTTAACTCTTTGTACAATTTACATATGTCTCAAGCTAGAAAGAAAAACAAAACAAAAAAAGTTGCTGTCTGTATTTCAGGTCAGTATATTTGGGGTAAGTTGCTGTTTCTTGGTTTCCATTTCTTATCAGCACTTCAGAAGTCTCTGCTAACAGAAGGACATGGGCTTTGGAATAAAGAGACAAGTAAGAGACAAAGCACTTCAACCTTCTGAGACTGTTTCCCCAACATCAAAAAGGAGAATATGTCACTTAGCGTGTCTTTATGGAGATTAATTATAGAGTCTTACATGCAGAAACTAATAGATTAGAAAGGAGGTAGGAGAGTAGAGAATAATCTATGGTTAATCTATTTCTAGACAGCCTGGGTTGGAGTTCCAGATCTATTGTGATAACCTTGGATGATTATTTCAGCTCCTTATGTGTCAGTCTCTCAAGTCTGAAAATTGGGGGAAATTATGACACAAACCTTACAGAGTAATTAGGAGTAGGATTAGTGCCACACCGAGAGCAAGCACTGCAAAGGTGGTTGCTTTTATTGCTCAGTGCTCAAAAATGGCAGCTGCCCTTCTTCCCCATCCAGGAATCTTCCAGAAGACTACAGCAGGGTTTGACCCAACTTCTGACTCCACTTTCTGGAGAAAGGGAAGCCTTCTAGGTCTCACCAGTTGGTCCCACCTCCCAGAGTTGTCTCTAACCCTACTGGTTCTAGGGCTATCCTCTTTTGTCCTGTTGTCGAAAAGGCTGCGTGATTAACTCTTTTCTTCCCTGTTAGGATGTAAGCTCTAACTACTTAATTCTCAGCTTCTGGGTGGGCTTTAACTGTTTAATGTGTTCTCTTAACCTTACGCTTCATTAGGATGAATGATTTTGTGAGGCAATAAACTAAATTCTCCTCTAATGGAGCTAGATCTCAGCAACTTTTTATTTTTTTAAAGAGCCTTACAAAGAAAGCTATTACAGGTTTGGAGAGATTGATTTTATTTAAAGCCGAATATGTAGGAAAGTAATTTATGTTTCTGACATAAATTACTTTGATATATTGAGTGTAAAGGCAAATGCAATTTCTTTCTCCCTTTTAGCTTTCTGTGTTCAGTGGAGGGGTGTTGATTTATCTTTTTATCCATTTCAATCTGATATATGTTGCTTTTAACTCTAGGGAAGAAGGGACAGATGGCCCATGTTGGAGGGACTTGCAAAAGGAGAATAGAGAAGGAAAATGGAATGAAAGAAATAAAAAGTAAGAACTTCTCCTCCAGTCTCTAGAACTGATCTGTCCCCACCTCCCAAACCAGCTTGACCCACTGTGGAAGAAAAAAACCAAAAGATGGAAGGACTATCTCTAATGGAAATCAATGAGAGGTTTACTAGGTAGTTATCTTAAGTTCAATTTTGTATAACAAGCTATAATTACATAAAATATCAAACACTCCTCATTGAGAAACAGATAAAGGATACATTCTATTATTACATAATTATTGTTTCTCTTTTCCAGGTTCTGTGGATCCTGTTTTGGATGTTTCTTGTTCTGCAATATAGGCACTGAAAAGTTCATTTTCTTACATCAGAAGTCCTCATTACTCTTGTTACTACTGTGAGAATGTTGTCAACCATTGCTGACAGGGATCAATGACATTTTCCTCAAAGTTCTGTCTCTAACCTCAGGATGCTGAAGATACAGTCCCCTCTCTCTCTGTCTTGCTTGACTCAATAAAACAAAAATCTGAATTGTGGCTTAAAGAGAGTTAAGAAGATTGCATATTGCTGGGCTTCTCAGAGCTCTGTGCAGCTTGCTGTGTAAATTACTAAGAGTATAATATGATGCCCCACTTTTCAGACTTTGGGTAAGGAACTTGTGCCTGCAGAGCCTCGCCCAGCATGGATGTTTAGTGAAGTGTGCCTGGGAACATGTGTGTCTCCTTCACAAGGGTTGACAAGGCCTTTTCCAGCTGAACCTTGGCTCTCATGTCTTAGTCAATCTTTCTCTGTTCCACATCTCAGTCTGAGTTTCAGCCACACAGAATTTCTTCTTGTCCTTGACATATTCTGTTTTCCTCCTCTCCGTGCTTTCCCAATACACATTTTTCTTCTTCAAAGTTCATTTCCCCTCCAACTCTTCTTGGTAAATTCTGACACTCTTCAGAACCCATTTTGGAGTCCCTTCTCCAGTGGCATCTTCCTTGGGCAGAGTTATGATGGCTTTCTGAGATGCACAGAGAACCTGGGAAGCCAGGCAAAAATGGGCACAAAGTCTGCCAGTCTAGATAAGCATTAAATATCATTGAAGAGTGGAGTATTAAAACTTGGTGGAATAATAAACTTAAAAACAAAACAACAAAGAACTTCCATCAGTGAGAATATTTGTCTTTGAAAACATTTGGAAAGGCAATAAAGAAAGAGACATTTTGAGAGAAGACTAGATCACCACTAAGTTGTATAGAAAGAAAGTTAGTGTGCTTCTTTGCTATGGCATTTTGTTTAGCTGGAAGAATTTTGCAGCTTTGGGGTGATAGCTGAATTATCGAAGGGAGGAGAAGCCTCCAAATCAACTTCCTCAGTGAGCAATTGCTCCTCCAAATGAATGTTAATTATTATAATGTATAGTAGTGTTACATTTTTTGACCCTCAGGTGAAAGGTGTATTTTTACAAACCCTGACTTCTACTGCATGGACAAATGGAAAAGGAACAACCTACATTTCCTAGAGACTGTATCAATTTTCATCCCTATAGCAATATATCAATCTATTCATTAATTTGTTTCATCTTTGACACAGCATGTTATAAAATTATTTGAATTCAATAGGTGAAAAAATGCTGCCATTACACTTTTAATTTCTCTTCTCTTTACATATGTGAAATTAACGCACTTCTTCTAAATTTGCTGTTTTTATATTTTTATTCTGTGAACATCAGTAATTTTACTTTCTTCATCTATGCTTTCCATTAGAGGTCTTTATTTGTATTGATTTACAGTGCTCTTTATTAGTTCAGGAAATGTGTATTCTTAATTTTACCAATTTTTCAGAATATCTTTTTTCTTTCTGTATTGTTTACATTTATTCCCTGTATACACTTGTTTTTGTTTCATCAAATTTATCAAACTTTCAGAAAGAATTTAGATTTTACGTAATGCATATGCATGATGTGATTGTTTTCTCTGTGTCTTTGTCTCTATATAGATCACTGTTTCTCTCTCACACATGCACACACAAATAGTAATTGCATACCTAGAAAAATAAGTCTGAACCCTCTGATACTTATTTCGATATTCTACTCCAAATCACTACCACTTTTCCTAAACAGTTTATGAATAGTCACATTTTATCTACTAACTCACAATTTTGTTTTTATCAAATGGAAAATTCTGACATCTACTTTGGTGTAATTCTGGACTTTCTTCTCCATCCCTTTACCTGGTTCTACTAGTCCTACCTGACCCATAATTTGAATTATTTACATATTTTCTGTCACTTTAGAAAATATCAAGCATGAACTTGTGGTGCTTTACTTCAAACTAATTGTGAAGGCTTTTAGAATATTTTTCAGATCTTAAAAAATCATAAATAAAAAAGAAGTAAGGAAAACACTCAGATTTTGTTTCTGTTTACTGATGCATTATTTTTAGTATTTTGGAAAAATACTTCATTTTTCATATGTTTAAAAATATTTTGATTTAGATTTTTAATATTCTTGATTTTATTTATTACAACTAGCATAATTAAAAGAAATGAGATTTGGCAACAATTTATATTTTGTAATAATTTCGTATTTTTATTTGTTGGCATATGCTTTCACTCAAGGATTTTAGAGAATGCTATGATTATAGAAATTTGGGACCCGAGGACCCTGATTCTAGACCATGAACCTATTCTCCATTATCAGCAATGGTGCACAGGATTGCAAGAGTTTTTAGTTATGATATGTTCAGAATCAATAGTGCATACTGATCTGATCTTTAGACTTAGAGTGGAGGTTGAAATTCCAACTTTGTGTTGAATAGCTGGGTAATCCCAGGCAAGGTTTTTTATTTCCCCTCTGTGACCCTTTCTATTTTATAAAAGATAGATGAAAAATATAATTAAGAAGATTATTAGCCAGATGCAGTCTGGGCAATTAGCTCATGAGACCCTGTCTTGAAACACAAAGAGTGTTTGAGTGGCTGAAGTGGTAGAGTGCTAGCAAGCGTGAGGCTCTGAGTTCAAACCCCAGTACTATCAAAATAAAAATATATTATTATTTGTTATAAAATTAGGTTCAAGTCTCATAGTTAGCCTTTAGTTGTTTGTGACTCACTATTCTCTCATCAATAAAATCAGAGAGAGTATTTCTGAATAATAAATCCTTTCTTATAAGTTGGCTCTAAATTCTTAATATTTTCTATTACTATTTCTAATATATCACACATTTTATGAAAGTGCTATAGAGCTGGTTATTAAAAAAGGAGAGAAAAGGGGAAGGAAGGGGAGAAGAGAAAGGGTAGAGGGAAATACTTGGTTTTACATTACAGAAGACGACATTATTCATTATTACCTTGAATGCTTACTCCCTTCCTCCAGCCACCTAACATAGCAGACCAATTTTGCTCTGCTGTGCAGGTAATGTATCTTTAATTTGACCCAGTCAAGTCTTCAATCTTGCTAAACTACATAGCACAACAAGACCACCTCAAGAAAGGTTCACTGAGAACCTCAGGCTGATTGAAGTTCTTGCACAATGGGTTTTCATTAGAATTTTGTTGTCTGCCTTGGAGTGGTTGAAAACATTCACATGGTGGATTAATCAATTGCCAAGTTAATGCATTCACGTGTGGTGATGACTGGCTCAGACACCTCCCTGGTTGTCTGAATAGGCTATAGGAATTAAGTAGGAATTGTGGAGAAACCAAATCGTCAATTAAGAAAGAAAGTTGCAAAATGTTCTTTTCTAACCTAGAAAATGAACCAAGGCTGATAATTTCTTTTTTTTTTCCCGTGTCATATTACAAGGTTAAAAAAAAAGCTAAACCTATAAAAAATATAATATCATTTGCATCTTCAATCTGTAGTGCTATTCACTGCATCATTAAGTATAAATGGGTTGCAATAAAAACACATTAATTAGTATAAAAGAGCAAAATGCAAGTTTTCAAGTTCATTTTAGTTCTTGTCAGAAGGATAGAAAGGAATATATTTATATATTTATGCATAACCTGAAACTGCTAAATCAGATGAAGAAGGCAAGAGGGCGGAATGGAGAGAAAACCAACTAAAGCAATCATTTCCATGAGCCACAACTGTGTCTTGGTCACGGGCAATCCTCCTGGTTATTATACTCATAAAGCACCTATAAAAATGACTTCATGCAGTCCCATATTTATTGTCTGTCAATGTCCCACAGATCAAATTGGTTGAGTTTATAAGGCGAGAGATGATTTTCTTCCCATTTTAACCACCCTCCCTTCAATGTCCTCTGGACTCTAGTATTGATTTGCTCTTTGGAAACATTTCACATCTTGGGGCACAATAACAAATCTGTGATTACAGCTTGGACAGTAGTAGAAGGCTCACTGAAGCCTGAACTTCACCCTGTGTCACTGTCATATCCATTTCATAGTTTTGAGTCCAGTGACCAGCTGGGGTTAGGCTAGGGGAAGAGCAGTTTTCATCTAAAATGACGTTTGGGGATGTTTTCATTTGCAATTGTTATTGGCCACCAAGGGCTTAGATGTCAGAGTTCCATTGGTAGACATTAAAAATTCTTTGGCTCAGCACACTGTGTGTAGGTATTGAAAACAAAAACCCATTGCTATGTCAAAATTCTCCATGTCTGGGCTTTACCCCCTTTGAAGAATAAAAACAGCTTCTTTTCTTTTATAGCAGAAGAAGGAAGGATGACTAAACCATAATGGTGTTCTAGAGGAAGAAGAACATAAGGAGAATAGGGCCTTGTAAGGAGAGCCTTTCCCCAGGGTGAAACTTCATCAGTGTAATGAACCCAGTTCTTCAAGGTTGGTGAAGGCTACCTATCTTTTATTTCTCTGCTCTCAAGGTGCTTACCTCCTCTCTCACCAACCCAAGGATGAAACAAAGACAGAGGTCAAGCTGCAGTGATCCATGGTGACACTGGCCATCGATAGCATAGAAATCTCCCAAGGTCCTGTCACCCCAGACATAGGTGTGCTGCCACTTGGAAACCATTTTCCCCAGTGCTGGTTTCTGAAAATGGGAGCATGCATTTTAGTTTGTGAGATGTTAAAATGCTGGAAACCACAGGAGAGGTGAAGCAGCTTGGCGTGGATGGAGGGAAATCTGTGGGAAATCAGTTTGGGAAGATGAAGTCCAAATGGGCCTGGACAAAAAGGACCAGAGGTAAAACTAAGCCAAGCAGTTGATTGGACCTTTCTTCTTTGTGTCCTCACTCCGTGCTGTAGTTTTCCATGCTTCATAGCTGGTTGCACTTATAAGATATGAACACCTCTACCTCACAATAAGACCTTGGAGAGGGTGAATCTTTGCTATTTTTCTCTCTTTTCCAAATGTCCACTAAAGTGCTGTGCTCAAGAAGAGCTCATTTACTTGTAGACAATTGATTATTAAGAGAATGCATAGGAGGGTTAAATAGTTGTGGATTTAGTCTTGATCTTCTACCTTCTTATTTCTGAAGTAACTTGTTCAAGTTAATTATCTGGCATCAAAATACTAATAACAAATAGTAATTAATAATTTTTATTGCTGCTAGCAATTAGGGAATGTAAACTATGTGTGAGGCATTGATTAGCTTTTCGCATGTATTATCTCATTTAATTCTTATACAACTGTGTTCCAGGTACAATTTTATCCACATAACTTGGTGGATAAATAATTATGCCTACATAGTGTAACTTATTTAGATGACAATAGCTGACCCTATTATTTATATAATATTTATTGACAGATAAGTAAGGCTCCTATATTATTAGTTTTCCATGTTAGTTCAAGTAGGAAAAGTAATCTTGAATCTAATTAAGAGTTCCCATACATCAGTTATCTACTACTGAGTAGTAGTATCTACCCCAGAGTTTAGTGGCTTAACACAGCACAAATCATTTCTTATCTCACATAGCTCCACAGGTTAGGAGCAGCCCAGCTAGGTGTTTCCAGCTTAAGAGCACTCATAAAATTATGGTCAAATTTTTGGCTGGGACTGCAGTCAGTTGAGGACTTTCTTGGGACCAGAGGACCCACTTCCAAAATGGCTCATTCTTATGCACGACATGTCACTACTGCCTTTTGGGAATAGGCTTCAGGTCCTTGCCATTTGATTTTTCCTTGAGTCTCAACGGAGACAGAGAAGTTAGTATCTGCCAGATTGATTGGCTTCAGAGAGCAAGGAAAAAGCCACTTTGACTACTGTGATGTATCCTTGACCATCACACTGCGTCACTTTTGCAATGTTTCTTTTGCTGTAAATCTGTTCATGAGTATGGAAACCAGGAGGTGAGAATCACTGGGGAGGTGAATACCACAACTAGGTTTAATAGAGCCATATAGAACACAGGGACACACCTACACAAAAGTAAGTACTGTTCAGGATGGTTTGGAGTGATTGGGTCACCCCAGTGAATAATATCCAGGTGACAGAGACCAGACTGTACATGACCATGGGTGTGTGGCTCAAGGTGAGAAGTCATACTTGTATGATCTATCTATGGAGAGACAGACTTTCTTAAACACCTTGAAAGACTGGGTGAGTGGAATGTAGAGGGAACAGATTGAATTCACCTCAGATACACAGAATGGAAATATTCAAGCAAAACAAATTCTTCAGAATAGAATTTAAACGGTAATGATCTGGTCGGCAAAGATACAAAAGACAATGTCTTTCAGATAATGCAAATAAATGGTGTCAACTAAATTGAATCTGCAACTTAAGTAAAAATAAAAGGATAAAAGACATTGTGATAATGAGGAAGTAATAACCTGGTTCCAAAATCCACAATTGCTACCAGCAATATCTTTGGGGGGAAAATGATGGTATGCAGATCAGCAACTCTGAGTGAAATGTATGCCAAGAAATTAATAAGCCTTAATATGTCCTTTATGAGCAGAAAAGTGTTGAGGAGGGAGAATAAAATGAAAAGATTTTCAACAAGAAGTGTAGATCCTACAAAGAAGTTATAATATTTTTACTAATTACCAGCTCAGGTAGTTGACCTGTATGAACTTCTAGTAAAATAGAAGTTTTTCAGTGGCTCAGCCTGTCTCATCTTTAATTCCAGAGTCACATGGGCTCTTTCTCCCACTGACATTTTTTTGCACCCATGCTGAGGAACAAATCCTATTCTGCATTCCAGAATAATTTATTCTTCATTAGTCTAAGCTACGACTTGCTCATGATTACATTCAATTTCAATGTTTACAGATTCATTTTCATAATATTTCCTCTGGGTTTATTATTTCCATTTGTAAAAATGCACTAAATCCTCTAAGTCAAAGTAAGCCCGTGTGATTTGCATGGGGCCATTGCTCCACTTCACACTATGCCAGGAGCATTGTGACAAGTGGGCAGATGATGATTTATTTGAGAGGAATTGATTTTCAGGTCCTTGTGGGAAGCCCTTACCTTCTTCAAAGGTTCCTGTGTTTGTCTCAGCCTTTTATGGTATTGGATGTATGACAGTGTTGCGAGGTCACAGTGGCCTGGAAAACAGGTGCATTTTAGGTGTTTGTTATGTCATGGGTAAGGACGTTTTGGTCTTCAAGACGCCCCTTTGCCATGGCATTGCGCCTCCCTAAGACCATCCACAAGAATGCCAGGAAGAATCTCAGCGTTAAGTATAACATAAAATCCTCTCACACGGTATCTTACTCACTTTTCTACCTTTGTGTATATATTGACCGTAAAGCTCTAGGTTTGGAAAAATAATGTTATGGGAGAAGTTATTCTGTCATATATTTGGTTCCTTCCGTGTGTGTGTGTGTGTGTGTGTGTGTGTGTGTGTGAGTGTGTGTATGTGTCTCTCTAGGGATTGAACCAGAGCCTCACAAGCTCTACTACCACTTAAGATACACACACCCCTGCCTTTTTGTTTCATTATTTTGTTTTGAGGTAGGGTCTAGCTAAGTTTGCCCAGGCTGGCCTCAAACTCAAGTTCTTCCTGCCTGCACCTCCAGAGTTCCTGTGATTACAATCATGCACCATGATACCCAGCTCTGAACTTACATTTTCTGAGAACATGTTATATGTACGATGATTTTACTGTCTAGGTCTTGAGAGTCAGTGTAAGGCTGCCTCTAAATAGCATATTCATATCTCACATATTGGACCAGCAAAGGACTGGCAAGATTAATTTCTGTTATTTATATGTCTTTATTAATGCCATCTCTTTGAAGTTTTCTTGAAAGCCTTTTTGGAGAAGCCATGTGGATTTCCTCCGACAATGTACAAGACATTAAAAAGTATTCTTTTTATTGATGGGACAAAAAGGCCCAGAAAATTACCTATAACTTTGCATCTGAACCAATCCAAACTAACATTAATATTCTTTCCCAAGTTCTTCTCTATAATCTTTTATTAATTGGAATTCTTTCAGTCTCAAAGAACGAAAGGCCTGCTTGAAATTGATTTGTCTACAAAAGGGAATACATTGCCTCACATGGTTCACACATCCCAGAACCCATGTGACTTCAATTATGCCTGCCTGGGTGCTGAAGTCATACATCAGGCTCTGCTGTCTCTTTCAGTATCCTGGCTGTTCATCCTCTGTGCTGTTTTCCAGGAGAATTTCAGAGTCACCTATTGGCTTGGTAAGCTCTTAGGAGGTCTCCTTCTAGGTTCAAACCCAGCACAGAAATGACCACTTACATTGTGCCCAGCTAAAGCCGTGTGGTTCACCTGATCCAACTGACAGAGGTCAGGAGTCACTGTTGAGTCTAGTATTGTATCCTGCCAATGGATGCAGAAATACTTCACATGTTCCTCTAAAACCGGGTGTGGACCTGCTCAGATAACACAGCATGAGAGTGAGGGGGTGGACATCTCCAAAAAACATTGGGCCCCATTGCCTCACAACATGGGAATAAATGTTTGGAAAACATTCACTAGAGATACATCGATTCAATTTTATCTAGATTAAATATTTAAAAATATTCCCTCAGAAATGCAAAATAATAAAGCAGCTAGCAGTTACATTCTGTTGTGTGCTGGCAGAATACATTTGGCTTATTGCACTTAGCTAATCCCTATTTTGGACAGTGATTCATATGAAGAGGGGCAGGGAACAGACCAAAGGATGCCCTATAAAAAGAGAAAACGTGGTAAAGTTCAATCTGAGGGAGTGTCATGGTTGAAGGTAACAGCATTACATCGCTTATTTGAAAGATCTGAGAGTAGAAGTAACACAGACCTGCTCTGTGGGACTCAGGAGACAGGGATATCTAGTGATTAATAGCTGCCCAGTGAGGGAGACAGCTGTGTCTCCCATCACTGTAGCTCTTCAAGTACAGGTTCATCAGACAATCTGTCAAGGAGGCTGCAAACAGAAGTCAATCACTGGATGAGTGATTGTGCCAGGTAAAGTCTTACTGCCTTCTTGATGACTAAGATCCAGTAATTTTTAAGATCATCAAGTTTAACATAGAGAACACCTGGACAGTGGATATTTTACTGGTAAGTAGAAGGCAATTAAAGTAAGGAGGCCACATAGGAGATGGGGTAGGTTGACAAGAAAGCTTGGAGTTAGAATTTTGGTCTTTATAAAGAGGAACAAAGAGACAAAACAAAGAAGGTAAGAAAGGAAGATTGAGTTAATTCGTTATTTTTGCTGTAATGATCGAATGGACTATTTATTAGCTTTCTTTTCCTATTATGAGTAGAAATACCGTGCTTCTATTGTTGAGCGATTATGACAAACAACTACTTTAAAAGTCATCTTCAGGGCAGTTTTCCATGTTCTTCCTCACTGCACTTCAGTGCATCACTTACAATGTTTAACTCAGGACTACCTTGCTGCTATTTTAGGCTATTTTCCCTTTGAATTTTCTCCTAATCCCATAAGTAGCCCTGAAATTTGAACTTTAATAGAGAGCCCAGATGTCACTGTTTTTTTAAGGTAGAAGCTATGGTTTAATTGTGTCTCTCAAAGGTTTGTATGATAGAAACATAATATATAAATTCATATGCGAATGATATTTGGAGGTAAAGCCTTTGGGAGGTAATTTGTATTAGATGAGGTCATGAGGGTGGGCACCCATAATAGCATTAGTGACTTTATAAGAAGAGGAAGGGAGACCTGAGAGTTTTCTAACTCTGTCTCACCATGTGATGCCTTCAGCCATGTGCTGATGCAACAAGAAACCCCTGGTCAGATGCAAAAGAGATGATAACTCTTTGCTCTTGGACTTCCCAGACCTCAGAACCATGAAGCAAATAAGCTTCTATACTTTATAAAATAACCAGCATATGGTGCTTTGTTATAACTGCAGAAAACCAGCTAAGACAGTAGAAAGTTCTCATTTGAATTGTGACAGAAGCTTCTTCTCAGCCTAGTCTGAGCATCTTTAAATTTCTTATTTCAGCAATGTCCAAGCTATGCGGTTGAATTACCATTTCACCAGCTGGGATGGACCCCTAGGTCAACCTTAGATGTGTAGCTGGTAGATTTATCTGTAAGTCAAATGTTAAACAGAGCTAATATACACATCCCCAAGGTAGTGACAGGGATTAAGTGTGGAAATTCTTTGTAAATTTTGAAGTGAACTCAGTTTTAAAAGGCGCTGCTATTACTAAGAAGCCATTACCAAATGAAATGACTAAGATCTGACTTGTTTCACCTTCTCCTATCAGTCCTGAGATGATATGGCACAGGCTATGCTGTGAGTGGCCCTTCCATCTGACACAGAAAGAGCTGGACATCAGTACTTCAAAGTGACCTCTGAAAGGGATAACTGCTTTGGGGAATGTTTCCTTTGACATTGTCCATGCAATTCTCTGCTTTCTTAAATCTGGGACTTCACTTAACCTATTTTCTGAGCTTGCAATGCTCTTCCTTTCCACAAGTACTGACAAAGTTGTTTTATTCCCATGCCTTTTAGAAAACTCTATAGGTCCCCCTTACCTCCACCCACCCCCACACAAGAATCTCCAGATATCCTCACATTAAAGGCATGTTTCTTGGGTTTTCTCATTATATTGACCATGACTTGTCTCCATAGCTAAAACCATATGATTTAAGATTTTAGAAATTTTCTTTGATAGATATTAAACACTTCAGGACAGAGGCTGCTTGTGCTCACCTCTATTGTTTTCTGCACATGACAGGAAGGAAAGAAGGAGGGAAGGAATGGAGGAAGGAGGGAGGGAAGGAAGAAACCCAAATGAGCACCTTTTACTTGGTCACTCCAACAGAGAATGAAGCAGACTTGCATCTTGGACTTAGGTTTAGCAGAACAAATATATTATTATATTTTATTTCTATTTTGCATTCTGTCTGGTTTCATTTGAAGCAAAACACTCCCTTCACTTCCTCTTTCTTCCTCCACAATCCTATTTAGTTCTCCTGAAAATATCATCATCTTGGTTTGGAGAGCTTCATTACATGTGCAGCTGCTGAAGTCATCTTGTTAGAAAATTACACGTTCTGGCAAGAAAATGCTCAATATATCATTTTCAGATCAAATCCACTGAAAGCTTTGCATGTTAACAGATCAAAGGAAAACCCACAGATTGTCAGCAAGGAATCGCTCCTACAAGATGAAAACTGCTTCCACCTCTGTGCTGCCCAAGAGTTTATAAAACATTTGATTATTCATAGAATATACCCCTGTGTTCCCCAATGGATCCTGAGAAAAACCGGAATCTGTGTCAGAAGAGAAAACAAAGGAAGACAGGACCTCCTAGTTCCGCTCAATTAATAGTTTGCCCTCCTGTGGTTATGGAATTGTCTCCTCTCTCTAGTACCAAAATTCCCAGGAGGAGAGCACTTCAAGTCAATAATTCCTCTGTGTAGACACCACGGGCCTCCATTACCCCCTTCCTTCTTTTCTTCTTCCTTCCTTCCTTCCATTTAGTTTCTATATTTATCTTAGTGAAAGTGTGCACTTAATTCACAAAGTCTGTAGGTCTCCAAGGCTTATTAGAGGAAACAAAGAAAAGTACCACAAAACACTCCTGCCCTGTTGCCCCTTCCGCAGAGGAAGACCCTGTTGCATGCAAACACATGAGTCACATTCTTAAATGATCCATGCACACGGCTGTCTGGATATTACTCACTCTTAAAGATAATGTGAGAATTTTCTCACTTTCACACACCCAATTTTAACCCTCCTCACGTGTGCTTACTCTCCCTTTTGACATTCCTATAGCATACTGTGTTTGAATATTGTACCTATACAGACAAAATTAATACCTAATTTCATATGTATGGTGACATGTGTATAGTGTCGTGTATACTATGATTATTTTATTTGCATATCTTATGCTTCATTTTCCTCCAAGTTATTGGATTTTTTTGGTTTGCCTGTTTGCAAACTTTAAATGGCCCTTATTGTAAAAAAATCTCTCAAAATGTTCATTCCATTGTTTAATCTGTCAATTTTATCCTTTTGTATATCTCCCACAGCTTTCTGATTGGGTTCAAATTTGCTTAACTTCAGTGAGCTGTCAACCTGACTCTTTCCACTCCTTTGCCCTGGGGATTCCCTTTGCCTCTGTCAAGTTGAGTTCCCTCTCTTCGATTTATGTTCTAGTTTGGGTAGAACAAATTTTCTGTTAGTTTCCTGATCATAGGCACACTGGATGAAAAATAGTTTGGATGTTTCATGACAATATTTTTCAGACCCCATACTTAATTTGAAACAATGCTGACATCAGAATTAGAAAGCTCTTATTCCATATCTTCCATATCTCATTGCTACTGACGAAAGTGCAGTTTCAGTCTATTCTTGATCCTGGGTATGTGAACTATAGGCAGGTAGCCAGACATAAGCAGGAAAGGAAAAGGACCCCCACCTCACACCCACATAGGACAGGCACCAAAAGTAACAACTACCCTGGGTTTATGGTTAACAACACTTTCTTATAGGGGTTCTAAAATTAGGCAACATGGGTGGATGACTTGGCTAGTTAAGGTAGAGTTAAAGACAGACTGAAAACTTCATGCCACAAGATTTCTCTGCTCTGTTGCTGCACAAAGACATGCACAGTGATAGCTTGGGGAAGTAAGTCCTTACCCAAACTTCCCACCTCATGCTTCAATCTGTACTTGTCACCGTTGAGGCAGTCAGATTTTTAGAATGCCCACCCCACATCTCTCTAAGGGGATATTGTCACTTCTAATAAAAGCATCTTTCTTTTCACACTGTATTATCCTTTCTCTATTGCATTTTCCTTTGCCTGTTTATTTTCCTTTTCTTCCCTGCCCACCAGACTGATTCTATAAATTGCCTATTGTGCCATAATAAACATGGGTATACCAGAATCTCTATTCTATATTGCCTTGATTCTTTGGGGTATATACCCAGAAGTGATATAGCTGGATATTATGGTATTTCTCTTTTTAGTTCTTTGAGGAATCACCATAATGATTTCCATAGTGTCTAGACTAATTTACATTCCCACCAACAGCATATAAATGTTCCTTTTCCCCTGAATTCTTGCCAGCATTTGTTATTTTTTGTTTTCTTGAGGTTTCCTATATTGACTAGGGTGAGATGGAATATCAACATAGCTTTCATTTGCATTTACCAAATGGTGCAAGATGTTGAACTTTTTCATGTATATTTTGACCATTTGAACTTTTGAGAATGATCTATTCAGCTCATTTGCCCATTAAATAATTGGACTATTTATTCTTTTGTTGTTTAATCATTGAGTTCAACATACATTCTGCATATTCTTCCCCGGTTGGATGAATAGCTGGCAAAGTTTTTCTCCCATCATGTAAGCTGACTATTTTATTTTGTTAGCATATAGTAGTTGTACAGGCAGATACATTGTGATATTTATATATGTGGTTACAGTGTATCTTAGTTAGATTTACCCTCTCTATCCTTTACCTCTCTCCCACTTCCTTCTTAGCACAATTTCAACAGGTTTCATTCTTCTATTTTCAAATATGAACACAAAATGCATCCACCATATTCACCCTCATTCTCTCTTTTCTTGTAACCATCCACCTTCTACTAGTACCCAACCCTGGAAAAGACCTATTTTTTCCTACAGTTCTTCATTTTTCAAAAAAAGTGCATATTGATAGTGCAAAGGGTTTTGCTTTGGTACTTTAGGTGCTTTATTTAAATTATGTAGGCTGTTTCTTGACTCCGGTAACTATTTCCTTGGCTGTGCATAAATATTTTAATTTGATGCAATGCAATTTGTCAATTCTTGCTGTTATTTTCTTATCTACTGGAGTCATACTCACACTAATTCAGCAGATAATAAGACTATTTTTCAAAAGTTGTTACCTTTTCCTATACTGTAAAATGTTTACTCTATCAATTTCAGTTTCAAATCTTGCACAACAGTCTTTGATCCATTTTAAGTTGATTTTGTACAGGTTGAGAGATAAGGATCTAGTTTTTGTCCTCTACTTGTGGATATTGTTCTGCCAACACCATTTGTTGAAGATGCTGTCTTTTCTCTAATGTATGTTTTTGACACCTTTGTGGAGAATCATATGGCTAGAGCTGCATGGGTTTACTTTTGGGTCCTCTATTCTGTTTCACTGATCTATGTGACTGTTTTTGAGCCAGTACCATGCTGTTTTTGTTCCTATGGCTCTGTGGTACAATTTGAAATTGGGTGTTGGAATACCAGCAGCATTGTTTACTTCCCCCAGAATAACATTGGCTATTCAGGCTGTTTTGTGCTTCCATATGAATTTTGGGATTGTTTTGTTAGTTCTGTGCTGAATGTCATTGGAATTTTAATGTGGATTGCATTGAATCAGTAGATTACTTTCTGTAGTATAATAATTTCACAATATTTATTCTGCTGATTCAAGAACATGGGTGGTCTTTCTATCTTCTAGTGTCTTCAATTTTTTCTTCTGTGTTTTGTATTTCCATCCTAGAGGTCTTTCATCCTTTGTTATGTTAATTCATATGTGTTTTTGAGGGTATTTGGAATATGACCATTTTCTTGATATCTTTCTCCACATGTTTGTTATTGGTATACAGAAAAGGTTCTGATTTTGTACTCTACTACCTTGCTGAAAGGGTTTTTGAGATCTAGGAATTTTCTGTTGGATTCTGTAGGCTCTTTTAAGTATTGGATCATATCATCTGCAAATAAGGATAATTTGACTTCTTCCTTTTCATTTTGGATCTCTTTTATTTTTTTCTCTTGCTTTTTTGCTCTGCTAAGAATTCAAGTTGAATTGATAAAATTGGAGATAATAGACTTTCTTTTCCCACTCCTGACTTTAAAGAAAATATTTTCAGATTTCCCCATTCATAATAATGGTGGTTATAAGTTTATTATATTATTGACCTTATTATATTGAGGTGTGATTTTTTTCTTACTAGTGTCTTCAGGGCTTTTATGATGAAGAGGAATTGACTGTTCTCAAAATCATTTTCTGAATCTATTGAAGTTGTCATGTGATTTTTGGCTTTGATTCCAATTATATGCTGCATTATACTTATTAATCTGTGTATGTTGAATCATCTTGCATCTCTAGAATTAAACCAGTTTGATCATGATGTATGATATTTTTAATTTGTTGTTGAATTCTGTTTGCAAGTATTTTATTGAAAATTTTTGCATCTATTTTAGTCAAGGAAGTTGGCCTATAGTTTCCTTTTTTGGTTGTGCTCTTATTAGGTTTTAGTATCTGGGTAATACTGACTTCATAGAATGAGTTTGGTAGCATTCCTTCACCTTCTATTGTATGGAATCATCTGGAGAGCACTGATGTTAGTTCTTTTTAAAGATTTGATGGAAATCAGCAGTGAATCCTTTCAGGCCTGGGCTTTTCTTTTTTGGCAGATTGCAGAATGAGAAATCTTATTGTTCATTACAGATTTTTTTAGGTGACTTAAACTTTTAGTTAAATTTTGGCGGCCATCTGTGTCTAGAAATTTATTCTAGAATTTCTAACCAATTGGAATGTAAATTTTCAAAATATTCCCTTATGAACTTTGGAGTTTTTGTGGTACCTTTTATAATATACTTTTTTCATCTCTAATTTTACTGAATTATGTCATCATTCTCTTTCTTTTGATCACTTTTGGTAGAACAACAGTTTATCAATCTTCTTTATCTTTTCAAAGATTTAACTCTTTGTTTCATTGATTCTCTGCATAGTTCTTTCAGCCTCCATTTCATTAATTTATATACTGAAATTTATTATTTCTTTCCATCTATTAATTTTACATTTGGCTTCTTCTTATTTTTCCAAGAACTTAAGCTGTATCATCAGTTATTTTTTTTCTATTATGTTCATCTTTGTGTACTTCTGGCTAACTTTTTATTTATTTATTTTATTTTATTATTCATATGTGTCATCAGTTATTTATTTAAGGGCTCTCTGATTTTTTTTAGTGTGGGAACTCATAGCTATAAACTTCATTCTTAGTATTGCCTTTCTTCCATCCAAACAGTTCTTGTAAGTTTTGTTTTAATTTTAATTTTATTCTAGGAATATTTTCATTTCCTCCTTTATTTCTTCTAATCATTCAAACATGTATTGTTTGATCTTCTCGTGTTTGTATAGTTTCTGCATTTTTTCTTGAATAATTGATTTCTAATTTTATTCCATCATGACCAGAGAAGATGTAATAAATTACTTCATATTTTGTATTTGTTAATACTTGTTTTATGGCCTAAAATGTGATCTATCTCAGAGAAAGTTCCATGGGCTGCTGAGAAGAATGTATATTCTGTAAATGTTGGATAAAACAGTCTATAAATATCTTTAAAGTCTATTGATTTATGGTATATTTTAACTCTCAAATTTCCTTGTTGATTTTTTTTGGTCTGAATGACCTATCTATTAATGAAGATGGATACTGAAGTCACACACTATTAGATTATTTGGACTCCTTATGTCCAGTAATATTTGTTTTTTGAAATTGAGTTCAATGAATGCATATTTACAATCTCTGTATCTTCTTGAAGGATTATACTCTTTATTGACATGTGACATCCTTTATCCATTTTGACTAATTTAGGCTTGACATCTCTTTTGTCAGATATTAGCATAGCTACTCCTGCTTGTTTTTGGAGACTGTTAACTTAGAATACCATTCTACACCCTTTCAATTTAAGTGTGTATGACTTTGCCAGTAATTTTTTTCTCTTGCAGACAGCAAATAGTTGATCTTGTTTGGTATTGCAGTCTGCATCTTTCAGTGGGAGAGTTAATAGCATTCACATTAGGGTGATTACTGAAAGGTTTCTAATTTCTCCCTTCATCTCAGTGGTTTTTTTGATTTAGTGAGTTAATAATATTTGATCCTTTCTTAATTACCATGTATCTTTTCATTGAGTAAGATTTACTCATTTCAAATGTTCATGCTTATGTATATTTTTCTTCCTCTTTATGTGTAGTATTCCTTTAACTCTTAGATAATGCTTAGTGGTCTTTAATTTCTTTAGTTTATGTTTATCATGGAAGATATTTATTATGTCTTCAAATTTAAAGGATAAATTTGCTGGATATAGCAATCTTGGTTGACATTTTCCTTTGGGAAATACATCGGTTTGTGCTCTTCTGAACATTAGGGCTTCTGCTGAGAGGTCTGCTATTATTCTTATGGGATTGCCTTTGCAAGTAATTTGACACTTCTCTCTTAAAGCTTTCATTATTATTTCTTTGGCCTTTTGGAATTTTAAATTTTAATTATAATATTATGTGGAGAGATCCTTTTCTGGTTCTGTCTAGTTGACATTGTAAATACTTCCTGTACTTGGATGTACATTTCTTTCCCTAGATTTGGGAAATTTTCTTCTATAATTTCATTGAATAGGTTTTCTGTGCTTTTAGTCTATATCTAAGTTTCCTCTTGTATACCCAGATTCATAGATTTGATTTCTTAATTATGTCTCAGTAGTCTTGAATATTGTGATCATGATTGCTTTGATTTCCCCCTCAACTTTGTTTTCAGTCAAGATATTCTTTCTTCTGCATGGTGCAGAATTGGTGATATGCTCCAGTGAGTTCTGATTTGATTTATTGTAATTTTCATTTCTAATATTTCTATTTTTTTTCCAGAATTTCACTTTGCTGAATTTTGGTCCAGGTTACTCAATTTCTTACCCACACCCTATATTGGCTTCTTTCTCCATTTGTCTTGTTTATTTGAATCCTCCTTGAAGTAATTGATCATTTTTAAAACTAGGCTTTTGAATCCTTTGCCAACTTTTAAACCATTGTAATATTTGGATTTACCTTTTAAAAAGTTACTAACTTTTGGAAGAATCAAGCTGCTTTGCTTTTTAATATTTCTTGTGTTTCAATTTGTATATCTATTGGATGAATATCTTTTCCCAATGGAGTTCTTCATAGTAAACAACCTTCTCTTGAGGGTTCAATCCCAGTACCACTCAGACAGGAGAAGACAAACCAGTATAAGAGCAAAATCACCATAATAAATTAAATATAGAAATATAATAAAAGTCAGTGGGTAGTGGAGAGAAGGAGGGAGTGGAGGGTAGGGTAGAAAAATGGCCCAAACAATGTAAGCAGATGTGAACAAATGAATAAACAAAATAAAATAAAGGATTCATCCATGTTAAAAAAACAGTGAAGAAAACTACTACACTACCAATACCCATAGAAGAGAAAGTGTCAAAGATAATTTAAAATGTACTATGAAATTGAAAATTAAAAAAGGTAGAATAATAACAATAAAAGAATGAAATAAAGGACAGGAGAGAAATGGTAAAAAAAGAGGAAGCAGGATTAAATAAAAGAAAACAAAAATGAGGAAAAGAGATAAAGATTCTGATTACAAAATAAAAATACATAAATAAAAAGTGGAGTAAAAATTAAGGTAGAAAAGATTTTTAAAATAAAGTTAAGCAATGCTCAAGAATAGAGTAAAAAACCAAAAACCATTAAAAAGACAAAGAATTGGAGAAGCTTCTTTCCAGGTCTTCTAATATTGGAATCTGTCAGATGGGGGAAGGATGTAGTGGGCTAGAGCTGGAGTCTGTTGTGGCCCCTCTCTGTTCACACTGTACAGATTGGTGCTGTATGCAGGCTGAGGGTCAGGCCAATCAAAGGCATTCACTTTTGAAGCTTCCCTTTGCCTACTAAGAACCACTGTTATCCCCAAAAAGTCCTGTGGCTTATGGGCTGAGCAGTTTCCCACTGGTCTCTGAGACCCTCCCCCCCCCAGTTTACACACTGTGGGTGGCAAATGTCACTGCACCAGTGACATTTGAGAAACAATGTAGAGAAACACACACAACACTGAGTTCTATATAGAAGGCATAAACCTAACTAAGGGAACCAGCTACTTTTTCCTATATGTCACAGTGCTCTCAGAACCTGCCTACCAATAAACTACCCTGTGGAAGGGCACAGGCTGCAGAAATCCAATGATCCTTGGGACCTGAGTTCAGAGGTCTCATTTCCTCTCAAGAGCAAACCACATGTGGCAGTGAGACAACTCTGGAGGCTGAGCAATGCACAGGGCTTGAGCTCAGAGCTCTCAATATCTGCAGGTATTGGGGCTCACTCCTAGACTAAGGGTGGGCTCCATCAAGCATTATGTCTTCTACAACCCAAGTACTCCAACCTTTAAACTTCTCAGCCATTCATATCTGACCCTCCCTCTCTCCAGAACTGTTTTTATAGCTGTCTCCCATCAAAATATTGTGGATGGGTTTCTAACCTCCCTGACTTTTGATTGTTCCTTGTTTTCAAGGGTGACTTACTCTCAAATAATAGGCCCCCCTCTCAAGATGATGCCTGGATATATCACTCTTAAATATGGAAGTGATGCAATGGATTTCTCCTCCAATGTCAGCCTCCTGTGCAGGAAGAATCGAGGTCAGACCAAATCCCTGCACTTGATTTAACGCTTGTGAGACTGGTGGGTTTCCCCTGAGACTATGACTGCCAATGTGTTTTCACCAGGGCTGTCTGGCTTACTTTGTTGTGGTGGTTTTTAGTTTTCCCTTCACCTTTCCAGGAGCCAAGGTTGTAACTGTAGACTCTTTCCTACTTTTCTCTGCCTTGCCTTTGTGCTTCTCTGTACTTTTTAGTTGTCACCTCTTTCTTTCTTTCTTTCTTCCTTCCTTCCTTTCTTTTGGTGGGACTGGGTTTTGATATCAGTGCCTCACGTTTGCAAAGTAAGCATTCTACTTCTTGAGTCACACCTCCAGTTCATTTACTCTGTTTACTTTAAAGTTGGGGGTCTTTTGAACTATTTGTCCAGGCTGGTCTCAAACTCTAATCCTCCTGATCTCACCCTCTCAAGTAACTAGGATCACAATGTGAGCAACTGGAGCCTGGACTGTCACCTTTTTCTTGATTCCCATTGCTCTTTCTCTCTTTCTCTCCTTGGAATACAGTCTCCTTGATGCTTCTCATTCATGGAGTTTCACATGGAAACTTACTCTAGAAGTATGAAAATAGCCTAAGTCTTTTATTAGTGTAAGGTATTTTTTTCCTTTTAATCTATCAGAGGTACAGTGTCTTAATATCCCAATGCTATTAGTGACAGTTTTTATTTTTAAAACTCTCCTCTCCAAATTGTTTTATTTTCTTTTTTTTCATTTCAGTCTTTTGTATTGAATACTTTTTGTCTGCCAGGGAATTCTTGGCAGTTCCTGTTGACTATATTTCACATTATGGGCCTGTGATGAGTGCAGCTGAGTGAGCTGTAATACTGACTGATCACTTAAACACTATTTTCCTAACACTAGTGACTTAAGAAGCACCATCTAGGCATGATAACTATTGTGTCACTAGATGGAATTACATATTTTTTTCTGACTGTGAGCAACATACTTCCAGCCAGGCAAATCCAAAATGCCAAAAGCACTACATTGCATGTCACCTGAGGCTTCCTTTCAGGCCATCAAAATTTATGCCACATCCTCTTAAATTCAAAAACTTATTAAAAATCTTAACATGAGGTAAATGCAGAATGAAAAATAAAAATATCAGAGCAAAAACCCCTTAGAGATCCTCAATGGCAGCGACAATGCCTTATCTCTCACAAATCTTTGGCACATAAATGAAAACCTCACAGTGTTCATTAGTTATTTTTCAACTGAATTTGAAATATATTGTCAAAATTGAGAAAATTAAGATTATAACAATATCATCAATAATAACAATGAAAACCCATTTATCATATTCTTTATGTGCCATAAAATTAATATATTTTATTTATAACTTTTATAATAATCCTGTTACTTTTCTCATAAGGAGATGGAATTACAGGGAAGCAAAGCACAAAAGGGTAATAGTAATGATTACAGAACTATGTCAAATGAAGGATACATATTTGTATAAAGCCTAAATTCACTGTTTTGTAACATTAGGTTCAATCTCTTAGAGAGATAGAATTAGAGTTAGACTAACTAGGAATGAATTCCTGACTCTGGAATTCATTGGATGAGTTAACTTGAACAAATGAATGAATTTCTTGAAGATTCTTTTTGCCACAAGATATCATCTATCGCATAAACTTGGTGAGAATCATAAGAGACGATACATAAAAAGTCTTACGTATGGACTCCATGTCATTGTTGTGATGAAATGTGTTGTTTCATTATCATTATCACTTTTATTATTTATTAATATATTAAAATATATAGTGAATTGCCTGCCATACTATTAATTTTCAGTATGAGTTTTCTCTTTAACTATCATAATTTACTGGACTTTCTACCCTTGACATAATGGACAGTGATGGAATGAGGCATGAGTACTGAGAACTTCTAGCAAATTTCACTTTGTATCATTCACTATAATTAATTTTATTTCATTTCATGTCATTTCATTTCACTTAACTTTACTTGGTAAATTTTGTTTTGTTAAAAGCAAAACATTTTATGAGAGCACTGAAACTAGCTAATACACATCAATATTCATATTGGTCTTAATTATAGGCATACACTTCATAATTTCCTATATTTTCAAAAGAATAAGCATTTCCTAGAAGCTTAGTGGACCAAAAAACTTCTTGGGGTTAATGTGACAATGGTACCTAAATTGAGCCTTAAAGGAAGAATAGAATTTGAACACAAGATAAGGGTCAGTGGTTTCACCAAGGCATTTTAGGCAGAGTGAAGCATCAACCAAATCGAAGGTTGGCCAACCTATAAAGCATCACAGGCAATTCTTGTTATGGCCGCTTTGTCACAGCATCCAGCATGAAGGCTAGAACCATTTCCATTACACACAAAGATAAATGCCTTGTAGCACAGAAGCTTTGGACTCCATTTAGCTAGTACTCAATTCTCCCTGCAGCAAAAGGATTAGTTCCAATGACTGTACAAAATATGGTGAAAATAAGGGCACTACATTTTCCTTTTAATGGTGGAGCAGTGGGTTTTGGGAACACACAATTCAGTAACTATTTTGCTGAATGTTTGATCAAGCAAAGGTATATTAAGCTCAAATTATGTACTAAGAAGTACACTTAGCAATGGAGGTACCCTGGTGAATAAGTCAAACTCAGTCCTTGGTCTCAAGGAATTTAAACAGAGCATTTCAATTCAGTGTAACAAATGATCAGTTACCTGTTATGAAAAAGAATATTTTTTACAATAATGAGAAACCTATTGAAAGTTTAAATTTAAACTTGAAGTGGAGAGAGAAAGAAGGTGGCAGAGAGAAAGCATTGTGAATTTATCTCCCCAACTAGACTAAAATTGCACTGCCAGAATCTGTCTGATGCAACTATTTTGGAACTCTGGAGTCTATTAAAGCCTTGGATCTTCCAGGGTAAGGTTTCCATGGTAAACTGTGGTTAGTTTTGGTCAATTTAAGCTTTTGTAAAAAAATAGTTCTATTATATTTTTGAATTAGCATACTAATGTGTGCTAATACAAAGTAATTTCATTGTGGTGATTCCACACATACGTACAGTGTACTTTAAACAATGTAAGAATTTAACATGGTAGCAGCTACCCATCTTCCACCTCGAGTCACACACACCCAGCTGTTTATATTCCAGGAGCAATTTGTGTACATTTTCCAGGAGCCAGAATAGAAACAAGGCCTCTGTTCTCTAAACATCAGGAACTGGTGCTCTGATCTCAGAGGTGAAGGCACAGAGTCAGCCGTCATTTTTGCAAGCCCCTCTTCCTCTGGCTTCCTAGGGACATAAAAGGGTCAGCATTCCACACCTTTTTTTGTTTACCCTTCACTTTTCTCCTTTCTCCTTTTGGAAAGCCAGACATTTAAGGAGTAGGACATTCAAATGCAATCACATATACAAATGTCAAGGAAAAGGTTTTAAAAAGAACAGAGAACCTAAATTTACATTTCAGGCTGCCTGGCATAGAGATACCTTGTAACAGTTAAAACAACAAAACACAGTAAACTCTAGAGAAGGGAGAGAATTGGATCTACAGACTCACCATATAAGATCTAAACAATCAGTTTTGAATGAAAAGACCACAGGGCATACAAAGAAACAGAAAAATATGACCTACACATGCAAAATAAGTACATAAATAAAAAACTTCCCTAATAAAAGCAATTTACTAAACAAAGACTTTAAAACGATTTTCATAAAAATGCTCAAACAGTTAAATCATGGCATAATAATGTGAAATAAATAACATATGAACACAGTGGAAATATCAATAAAAAGAAGGAAACATAAAAAAAGATGCAACCCTTGACAAGTAGTCCTATTGCCTAAGTTGGACATGTCTCTTACACCCTACTTTATTGTGGAAGTGTTAACTTAATAGGGTGGGATGGCCCACTTGTCAACCTGTAATTATTAAGATCTAGGATATCTGCAAAACTAAGATTTTCAGAGTTACCTACCCAAATGTCCCTGTCTCATTTTCCAGGGCCCAGACTTTCCCACCTGTCGCACTGATTTTAGCATAACGGAACTTCCTTTTTTGATCGCCCAAAAGCCTCAAGACTCTGTGACCTTCACTATGAGGTTTTAAGCCCACTTCTCAGTGATGACTCTTCCTGTACTTTAGAGATAAAAGTCTTAGTGAGAGCTACCAAAGAGCACTTTGCTTTTGCACTTAACCTTTGCTTTACTGCATCTCATTAATTCTCTGTAGGTCTTCAATCTAACTTAGTAATCACAAATCCACTATTTTTATAGGCCTTGTCTCTCTCACATTTTTCAAATTTTTGAGTCAACACACCAATGAGGACACAGGACAGTGTTTTCAGGTCATCTATGATGATATCTTCAGAAATTTAGCCTCCATTTTATACTCTGTGTCCCACATTCCACATGGGACCCTGTCTTCTTTGCTAGTAAGGTGGTGAGCAATCCAGTTCTAAAGTTCCATCCTACCCCTGTTTTCTCTGACTATCACCAGTGACATTTTATCAGCTCCAAACCTCCAAAAAGCATAAACCAAAGTGGAATTAGATACATAATACAGATGACGAGGAACAACTATGTGATAGACAAGATGAGGGGGCGAGGGTTAGGAATAGGAAGTACATTTCAGGATATGACATGGGTCTGATACCTGTGGAATGAGAGCAGGAAGGAAAAATTGAATCTCAGAGTACACTACTCTTGGTAAGAGTGATGATGGTGATTTCTCAAGCAGAGGATGTCCATCACGGAGGTCCATGTTAGGTAGGAGTGTTCTGGTTCTAATCATCCAGCAATTAGGGCTGTTAGCAAATCTTACAGCCAACTCTAGTAGGGTTTCTCCATGCTCATCACATTGGTTAAAAATACATCTGAAAGTGAAACTAGGCATAACTGAGAAGAGTTTGAAAAAGAACAATGACAGTGACTAGGTCTACTAGTTTAAGAACTAATTCTGGCACTATAAATACTTCAACAGTGTGCCAACATGCAGGTTTGTCTCTTGATATCTATCTTTTCTACCTTACAGTTCTTCTAATATGGAGATTAGAAAGCTACACATGACCATTTTCTAGCATGTATTGAAAATAGAAGGAAGATTCTACCTGACTCTGGCTGACCAATAAGGAATACCTTCAGGTTGCAGGTTGCCAATTCTTACCAAGGATGGCAAGTCTAGCTCATGTATCACTTAGGCTGACCACCCCTGGACTTACTGTTCTATGACAGTAATAAATCCTTATTTGATTAAGATACTGCAATTTAATGCTATTCTGTTCATCTGAATTAAATTCCATTTGTATAAAAATGCAGGATTACTTTGTTAAAATGATAAATAAGCTAAACAGAATTCATAGTCCAAAATCAGACCTATAACTATATAGGAATTTAGTATTTCAAATGTTGACATATCAAATCAATAAGGAAAAGATGTATAACTTAATTATTGGTGTTGGGACAACTATGTATTTGAGGAAAGTAAATTTTACTTCACACTATATACAGCAATACAGTTCAACTGGGTTTATAATCAATAGTAAAAGAAATATAGGAGAAAATTAGGTTGGTAAACTTTCTAAGCAACTCATAAAATATAAAATCATAAAGAAAACTAATGATCTGTCTGGCTACTACATAAATATTGAAGACTTCTGGATCACAAAAGGTCCCATAAACAAAGTTCAAAGTCAAGTGATAGACTAGGATAATCTTCCTGATGTATCTTGACAAAAAGAGATACAGATTGGTATTACTAAAATCCATAATATATAAATTATTCATATGTAACAAATAAGTAACATCCTATGTAAGCAACAATTTAGGGCTGCCAGAGTAACTCAAGTGGTAAAGTGCCTGCCAAGCAAGCCCGAGGTCCTGAGTCAACCCCCAGAACCTCCAAAAATAAAAGGAGAATTTAAGTAGAACATATTTGGTATATTGTAAGAATCTCTGTAAATGCCATAATGTACTCCTACCCAGCACAACAATTAAATAAAAAAATTTTTTAAAGAATTATGGGATTTTTTTTCTTTTTAGTGATACTTGGATTTAAACTCAGGGCCTTGTACTTGCTAGACAGTCACTCTACCACTTGAGCTACACCACCAGCCCAATCATGGGATTCCTGTAGAAACTGTTTTTATTAATACAGCATAAGATTTGTATCCATTTTGAAAAGTATAACTGGACTTGAGGGCATTGCAAGTATTTGAGTTTTTCATTAAAACAACTTAATGTCAAATGTTAAACAAGGTTTAATTACATTAAAATCTAAGACATTTTTCAAGACAATACAAACAAACCTATAGAAAAATCTAAAAAATAGAACAGCAATTTACAATAGGGAAATTGCTAATGCAGATGAAAATATGATCAGCCTCTCCATCTCCCTAGTAATTAGGGAATTGCTATCATTTGACCTATCACATTGATGAATTTGTGAAAAAATGGACAATATTAAAAGTATGAATGACAATGTAGAGAAATAGGTAATTTTAAGCACTTTGATGAAAGTTTAAATTTGTAAAGCCTCTTTGGCTATAATATTAATTAAAAGTAAATGTGTGCATAGCTTTTCTTTGGTAGAGCACATACTGCTGCTGTCATGTCACCACAGAGAAGGGGATGCAAAAAAGCTTTTTGATGTGCAAGAAATTCTGGACAAATTAAGAATGAACGAACTATGTTTTCAAAGTCACTTGCTATAAAGAAGAAATGGTGTGGGTGGTGTAATAAATTAGGTCATATATGCAGTTCTTGAACAAAATGGCAGGCTTTGGATGACAGTAAGGGTTAAACACACAGAACAGAGGGTGGACAGGGACAGAGAGTAGAACTAGAGAGTTAGGAAGCAGCCAGGCTATGAAGTACCTCAGATATCTTGCAGAGAGGGGATTGGATTCACACTGCCATGAGGAAGTGATGGAGAATGCAGCTGATTTAATCAGTATATTTGTTATGATGTTTACTTTGGTAGCAATCTGATGGGCAGAGTAGAGACTAAAATTCTAAGCAGAGACAATGAAGATGAGTGTGTTAGTGAGACTTCTTATAACTGTGACAAACAATGGAAAGAAACAATTTGAAGGAGGAACTATTTATTTTGACTCATAGTCTCAGAGGTTCCTTGAGGCCCATGGTAAGGCAGAAACAATATGGGGGAGAGATATGACTGTTCACCTTATGTCATCCAGAAAGAAGAGTAAAGGGCCAGAACAAGACATACCCATCAAAGGTATGCCTCCAGCAATCCACTTCCTTCAATGAGACTCGATCTTCTACAGCTATATCCCCTACCAGTAGCCTATTCCAATTTTGAACCCATCAACATATTAAGCCATTGATTAAATCAGAGCCCTCAATATATAATGATCTTTGGAATTTCCTTCACCAAGACACAAGGATGTTCTTTACTAATCTCCTAGGCATTACTCAATCTAATCAAGTCAATAATCAAGATTAACAACCAAAACCTCATAGCCTATCAGCTTGACACCCAAATACATTTCTTTAAATCATAGTTAATCTCCAAATAAATACAACCACAAGGTCATAGCTTTGCCTAACATTATAAAACTATATTGTGTACAACTGAAAGTATACTAATTCCTGTCCCAGAAATCTCAGCAATTCCAGTATTGTTCAAAGGTTTAAAACTAAAGTTCCCTCTGAGACTCAAGGAAAATCCAAGTTGTGAGCTCCTGTAAAATCAAAAGTAATGGTGCATACTTCCAAGATACAACAGCACAGAATACACATTCCCATTCCAAAATGGAGGAATGGGTACACAGAAAGGAGGGATAGGACCAAAGTGATACTGCAACCCAACAAAGCAAAGAATAAATCCTGTACCTCTATGTTTGTTGTCCATCCAGGTCAGGTGGTGGTGTGGTGTGCACTCCAAAGGCTTGATCAGCTCTGCCCTTATGGCCTTGGCAGTTGTAACACACATGCTTCTCTCTTGGGTTGGTTGTACTCACCGCTTGCATTTTTCTTTAGCAGACATACCACACTCCTGGCATCTCCAGCATCCTGAGGTCCCCATTACAGCTTTAGGCTTCACCTTCATAGCCTTACACACTGCCCTCTCTCAGAGGCTGCCTGTAGGCATAGGCATCCAGACCTTGTTATACTTTGTCTGGCATCCCAGGCCTTTCTTTGAAATAAGGATGGCGGAAGCTTCGGTAAACATGTAACTCTTGAATTCTACATGATTGCAAACCCAGCATCATATGGACAATGCCAAGGTCTGCCACCAACTTGCCCAGTGGCCAGGCTCCCCTTGGACCATAGCTACAGTGGTCTCTGAGTACCTAAGCAACTAACCATGGTGAAACAAATCTTGGGGAAACAACTTTCTAGGTGGCCCCATGTAAGCAGGATGCTTTCCTACCCCTCCATTACATTCTTTTCTCAAGGGATAGTCTCTCAAATAAATCTATACTTTTCCTCCCTTTGGACTCTAATAGGTGGGGTCTCTCTGACCTGGGATCACTCTGAGGTATCCTCAAAGAATATTTGTTATTGTCCCAATGAAAAGTACTTAGTTTCTTTGTAAGGGCACTAATCTATTTAACAACCATTCCCTCCTCACTCACAACTCAAAACACACTCCTTTTCTGGCCACACTACAAGCTTTTCAAGCCTTTTTGCTCTGCTTTTTGCTCCCAATTCTCACTATAAATTTGGCTCACTATAAAAGCAAACAATACTCATACCACAGCCTGAATAATGGACAGCCTTGAAATTTTCTTCACCAGATTCATTAATATGTCAACTTTAAGCTCAGTCTCCCACAAAGTTTCAGGGGGCCATGAAAAAAATGTACACAAATTCTTTGACAGAATGTGACACACATGGTCTCTAGTATAATTCCCATCCAAGTCTTTGTTTCCATCTGAAACCTCATGAGTACAGTCTTTTCTGTCCCAATTCCTATCCACATTCTAATTTTCTGAGTTTCCCAAAGAATCACCCATTAAGTTCTACTTTCAATATTTTAGGGCTTCTCTAGCTCACTTCTGCAAACATTTCCAAACTCCTCTTGAAAACCAGTTCCAAAGCTTCTGAATCACAGTGTCAGTAAAGTTGCAGCAACAGACTTTTCTGGTACCAATTTTCTATTTTAGTCAAATGTTTACTGCTGTGAAAAATACCTGAGAGAAACAGTTTAAATGTAGGAGAATTTGTCTCCCAGATTCAGAAATTTCAGTGTGTGGCTAATTGATGTCATTGGAAAGGCAGAGCATCATGACTGAAGGGGTGGTGGAATAGAACTGCTCACTTCATTATGGTTGAGATGCACAGAGAGAGAGAGAGAGAGAGAGAGAGAGAGGAAGGGGCTAGGAACAAAGTATATATTTTTAGGTCACCTCTCAGTGACTTACTTCCTCCAACTAGGCCCAAATTCCTACTTCCTATCACCTCCCAATAATGACATAATATTTTGATTCCATATAGGGACTAATGCATTGATGAAATTAGAACCTTAGTGAACCAATAACTTCCTCAAATCCCCAGCCCTAATACTGCTGCATTGAAAACCAAGGCCACACATGATTCTTTTGGGGAAACAAAAATGATTAGATATGACCTAATGTCCAAATCATATTAGAAAGACAAGGAGTGGTCATAAACGAGAGGTGAGCCTAGAAGTAAGGATACTGCAAAAGTCAGACCAACTGGTTCACCCAGTGTCACAAAAATCCTTAGTTGTAGAGTTGTGGCTAGCACTAAAGTCTGTGATGAAAAAAGAGAAATGGCTTAAAAACAAAGCAAGTTCATGTTCAGAAAACTATCTAGAAATGTTAGGTGCTATATTTTATGTGACCTGAATGAAAAGTTTTCTTTCCTTATACATAGTATAGCCAGACCTGATTATTCAGTGTTTGAATTTGCTGCAACTATAAAACAGAAAGATGAAAGGGATTAAAGTCAGATAAACTTAGAGAATCTAAGTTCTGCTGTTTTCTAGTTATGAGATGTTGGGAAAGTCTCTCAACCCATCTAAATTTCAGTTCCTCAATTATAACATGAAGAAGATAATAAGTATCTTCTTTTCATCATGGTGTTATCCCATGCTTGAGACAAGATAATATAAGTAAAGGATGCTTGCAAAATAAAAATTCAATTTTAAGTATGACTAAAAATAATTAAGAAATGTATGTCAGGATTCCAAAAATTTGTAGAGATATTCTGATAAGCTATGATGAATCAAAATGTCCAAAATATACACAGTTCATCTCTTGTCCATCTTACTTAATTACAGAGTATTTCTGTCTCCAAGTATGACTGAAAATCTTTTTTGCTCCAAGCTTTTCTTTTGTTCCTTTTTATGTGCCATTGCCTAAAGCTGAGCTTGTGTGAGGGTGGTGTGAAATGCATTGATCAAATACTGCCTGTTGGCATTGCACTAGACATTCTGCATAGGTTACTCTGTAGTGTAATTTTAACCTGATGAAACTGATGCTCAGAAGGTTGAAATGATTTCTCAAGACACACAGTTAAGTGATGAAATAGGATATAAATACTGGTATCTCTGGCTGCAAAAGTCACTCACCATGAAGAAGTAAATTATGTTGTATTTAATTCTTGTGCTGCGGTTGCCTCATAATGAGCTTGGGTTTATAACTTGAATTTGGTACCACATCTCTGTGCTGTCTTGTGGATCTGCCAGGGTTTCCTCTGGCCCTGCTCCATGAAAAAGTATGAGGTCTAGCAGGTGACCTACCCAATTAGAAGATGAAGGAAAGTGCTATATATTAGCCTCAGAAAAACACTTCTTTTGTTGTAGTGTCTTCACAGTATGATGTCGTGCTTAATAACCCTGAACGTGAAAAATCAAGAACATTAAAAGAGTCTTAATTACAACTCTCCAGGCATCTGGAGTCCAAGAATTAGATACTTTGTTTCAGTAAAATGAGAGTTTTAGACCTGTCAAGAAATAATATACTCTGTAATACACCTGGATCTAGTATCAAATGAGAAAACTGTGTCCCTGTGATATAAGATGACATATTCAAGGTTACAGTCAGTGGCAGATCTGGGAATAGATCCTATTTGACTGTTGCTATGGTTTATAAATGGTTTGTTCTCCAAAGGTTAGGCCCTAAAAACATGGTCCTTAGTATGGTGATGTTGACAGGTGGTGGAAGTTTTAAGAGGTGGGCCCTAATGGGATATGAGTAGGTCTTAAGGATTAATGCTTTTCTTGAGATAAGTACTTTTCTGCTCTCACAGGATGTCGCACAAGAGTTGGTTGCTGTAAGCAAGCCTGACCTTCTCTGGATCTCTCTTCTTTTCTTGCTCACACACATACCCCTTGTGCCTGCAGCCAGCTACTCCTCAACTTCTCTATCATATTATGATGCAGCCAGAGGACCCCTCACCAGGATGCTGTTACAATGCTGTTCAGACTTTCCACCCACTGGAATTATGGGCCAAGTAAACCTCCACACTTGGAAAGTATCTTGCCTCACATATTTCATTATAATAAAACAAAATAGACCAATACACGGGACTCCCAGGAGAACCTTCTTTCCACCCTGTACCATGTCATTCCAAGATGAAATGTTAAGCCAACACAACTCTTAGAAGAGTACTTTGAAACATTAACTGTGCTATCATATTTTTTCTATCTCCTCTCCTCTTAACACTGTACTGCACATAAAAAACATGGTGTGAATAATTGTTTTCTCATGATTTGACTGAACTGCTAGTTTACAATTTGCTTTTGGAATTTTCAGACAAAAAATAAAAATGAAGAGGGAGCAGTCTTTGCTTATAACAGGCTAAGTAGTTCCTACCAGATATGTCCCTCGCACAAGTTGCTACAATAAATGATGGGGGAAAAACTCTAGTGCTATGGCAGATAGTCACTGGGGAGGAGATTGGATCACAGAGTAAGGGATCTGTTTTTCTACTTGTAGCCTGACAGCAAGCTTAAAGGCAGTGCTGTGGTGGGTGGCTCCAATCAACCATGAAAACTAAGGAAAAACAAATGAACCCTCCCATTTTTCTGGCAGGCAGAACAAGAGGACAGAGCGGGAAATTGAAGCAAATGGGAAGTGGAGGAGGAGACAGTGAAAAGAGAGAACAAGAGAGGGAAGTCTGAAATTGAAAGTATAAAACTGTCTACATCTTCTGGGTGACTCATGATCTACAGTGTGGGACAGATTCCACTAAAGAGGAAAAACAAAAGCAAGCTGAAATTTGAGCTTTCACCCAAGAGTTAGATTTGCAGTTTATGAGTCTAATCAAATTAAACACCAGATAAACCAAAGCAAATAAATAAGAAGTCAAATAAAATCACATTTCACAAAAAATAGAATAGAATCTACAGTCTCCAGATCCATCATTACCAAGTACTGGACATGATAAAAAAAATTTTCAACAGATGAAGACCCAAGAATGTGAACCATTATCAAGAGAAAAATAGCCATTGTCAGCCAATCTTTAAATAACTCATGCTGGAGTTACCAATGATTATAAAGGAGTTATTTCAGTTATGCTCAAAGAAATAAGGAAAATAAAAGTTTAAAAATTAAAAAGATAGACAGAAAAATACAAGCTTGGGAAAAAATTTTATAACTGAGCAATATTCATTCTACAAAATAAATCTATTCTAGTTCTAAGGTTCTCATGTGTTATAGGTCTTAGTAATAGAAGACAAGGAACAGGTATGGATGGATGAACTCATTGGAAGTTAGAAGGAAGCTACAGCATATAGCATACACCCACCTATTTCCAGGACTGTAAGATTAGCAGAGGGTGCTAAGAATCCGTGGTTTTCCCTTTGTCTAGAGTACTATTTTTCAAATCATATTCCTCAAGATGTCAATAGGCATTCCCAAAAGTTAGTATGTGAATTGAATAAAGCAAAGATTTTCAAAACACAGTCCTTTAAACTGCAATACTTCTTGAGCCTTAAAAAAAGCATGCAAATATGTGATAAGAGTCTCCAAAAGGAGGGGTGAAAAGGAGATTCCAAACATATTCATCCACAGAGCCCTTTCTATTCCAGGGCACATAGAGAAAATAGTGTTTTCTTAAATTTTTATTAGGATATATCTATTGTATGGGGGAATTCATTGTGAAAATTCAAGATAGACTTACATTGCACATGGCTTAGACTAATCCCTCCCCCTCAATGCCCTTTCCACCCCATTTAAAGCAATTGCAAGAGATTTCACTATTCCGTTTTGTATAAGTATATGAAGTCCATCAATTATATTCCCTCACCTTCATCTCCTTCATTCACCTTCCCCACTCCCACAAGTACCTCTCCACACTGTACCTATTTTACAGTCTTGTCTTTCGTTATTAATTCCTAAGTCAATGTTCAAAGCAGTTTCTCAAAGTATCCCCACGGTGAGTGTACTGTACTTTGGTTAGTTCAACCCCTTCCATTGCTCTCCCTTACTCCTTCCCTTACACCCCCTATTATTCAACAGATTTCAATACATATCATTATATCCTCTACCTTCAGAGATGTTACAAAATTCGATATTATTGATTCTCTTATCATTCTCTGAAGTACTAGTGTTTTGCACAACACACATTAAGAAACAGTAAGAGAAAATCCAACTTTCTTGTCAAAGTTTTTCACCATCCATCTCCAGGTATTCAAAATCATTACTTTCCATGATTCTTCCTAAGGTATATCAACACAGAAAACTATATTCTAGCAGTCATGATGCATTCTTTATTCAACTATGCTAAAGCATTAAGGCACATTTACCAATTTATGCAACTTCCCTGTAAACTTCCTTTCTACACATATGTTTATGTATGTCCTATCTCAATTATCACAACTATACTCAGAAGTATGGCTTCAACACAATCTGCCTCTTTACTGTGAAATGGCACAATGTGTGAAGATTCATCTATCACCAAAGTGATTGAGATCTAGATAGATTGAAAAAGGTTGGTTTTACTTCAAACCCAAGAATGGACATTGATTTTTGAGGGGAAAAGCCACGTTTAAGAGAGATGAGTGAGAGTCTGATTTCTGCTCCTAAGTGGCTATGGAAATTTTTGTAAGTCATTTCCCATCTCTGGAGCACTTTTTCTTATACACCAGAGTGGATGGATTGGATTGGTGGGATCTTTGTGATGCAGATGAGGACCACTGGATGAAGTGAGAGGGGACCAGAGTAAAAATAGAAGCCATCTCTAGCCTCAACAAGACTAAGTCTGCTTACTCTCCCCAATTTACATTGAGCATCCATGTGGGATTCTCCTAAGGCCACTAAGAGATGGTTTGGAAAATTTTAAGATGCATAATTTCCATGGTGGTTTCTCTCTGCATCATTCAGCAGGATTATTCTTCAATCTATATACTTAAAAAGAATCTTCAGGAAAGCTCTTTTTATCACTGCTCTATAATTTGTAATCAAGGTTTGCAATTGTGTAAGACAGAGCTTCTCAAATTTTAATGTATACTCAAATAAACCATGATTTTGGTTAAATTCAGTTTCAGGAAGTCTGGGATGGGGCCGGAGAGTCTAGATTTCTAACAAATTCAAGCTGTCGGCTCAAAAGTCATTCTTTGAATAGCAAGTTTCAGGTGAACACAGATTCTCAGTAAAACACTAAAGAAACTCAATGGCCAAATAAGTGTGAGGGCTGATGAATATTGTAATCACTGTTACAGATTTGTGTAGCACTTGAACTATCAAAGTTTCTGACAAGTTCTGCTGATATATGAGTGGGTTTTAACTCAATGTTTTCCAGCACAGAATTCTTTTGCCAAGAAATATCTGTTACATAATAGGAAAGCAAGTTATATAAAACACAATTTGGGGAAAATTTTCTAATGAAGGAATTTTTAAAATGCATAAAGCTATTTTTTGTGTGACTTCTCAATTCCAAAGAAACCACACTCTCAGAATTTACCTGAAGATAATCAAATACAGTCTTCTTTCTATACTTGTGCATTCCATATCCATTAATTTAGCCAACTTTGGATCAAAAATATTCACAATAAATGCATCTGTACTACACATGAATGAATTTTTTCTTTTCATTATTCCATAAACAATATAGTATATTAATAATTTATTTAGCATTTGCCTTGTACTGAGTATTCCATGTATTATAGAGATGACTTAAAGTATAGCAGAAGATAATGGGCAGGATATATACAAATACTATACCATTTTATATAAGAGACTTGAGCATCCTGGAACCAACCCTTGTGGATGCCAAGGGGTTACAGATAATATTTCCTTGAATTTTGCTTGAAATTTCAAATGCTAAATCTTTTGAAACAAGTTAGAAAAAAATTACATTTGTCAGGAATTGTCATAACCAGATAAGGTTGAAGTGGCATCAACAACTCTGGTCTGATTTGGAGATGGTGAAAATGCTTAGCCTAGACATCCTTATTCAGTTGACGTGTAAGCATTCTACTAATCAATGCTAATGAATCGTTCCTGCATGTTGCCATTCCTTTTGTCACCTGTTCTCAGGTGAGCAGCTCCAAGAATGGTCCACATTGGTTCATCACCACATGCTGTGATAGCTTGCTTATCACAAGGGCCTAGCATATTAGTTAATGAAATAGATGGTGCCGTTGTCTCTCACGTTTATGGCCAGCCCTTTTCAATGTGTATCCACATATCTTTTGAACTTCCCAACATTTCCACAATAAAGCTAGTGGTGGGTTTGCTTCCTGTTGAATAGATGAGGGGATTGAGTAGAGAATTAATTAGATGTTTGAAGACCTCTGTCTATTAGAAAAGCCAAGACCCAAGGTAATAAGGAGGACTGGGAATTAGCAAACTTCTCTTATGCATGGGGTACTTTTTTTTTGGTGGTATTGGAGTTTGAACTCAGGACATTATGCTTGTTAGATAGGCTCTCTACAACTTGAGCCACTGCACCAACCCATGAGGTACTTCTTATATTTAATTATTTAACCCCATTTTATAGATAAAAAATAAAGATGCAATAAAACAGGTTATTTCCCCAAATCTCTGGGTTAGGAAATGGTGAAGCTGAATTCAAGCCCCCTGTTTGATTATAGTGCTGCCAGTGTGGGTGCTTTCATCTTTAAAGGCATTAGTAGCTACTAGGTCTTAAAAAGGAGGGGAAGACTTCACAAGGATAATGAGGTGGAGATAAGACACTTTCTACAGAGGAGTTTTTTCTTCTGCAGAAGTTTGCCTAAGGCCAACCCATATTTCATTACATGGTTTCCTTTTTTGCCCTTTTAAATATTTTGTAAAGTACCATGTACAAGTTGGTGCTATTGCCACCTCATGATTCCTTAGTGTCCTTTAATGAAGCACTTCTTTGCAGGGTATATTCTCATATCATTCATCTCAGAGAAATTCTAAAGATTTTTTTAAAGCACATGACATAAGATCTCTATCTTGAGATTGAGTGAGCATACATTCCTACCCAAACTTTGATTATTTGAAGTCTAAAAAATATTCTTTCTAAGCAAAAACACTAGTCAGCAGAGAAACAAGAAAATCTTGTAATGTTTTATAAATACACTCTTAGGCTTCTTTGACAACTCAGGCAGACAGATCTAAAAGAATATAAGATAATCAGACCAGGAACACGCACAGACCAGAAATTGGCCAGAAATCCATACTGTTGACAACACTTTCCAACAGGGTCAGAGAAGATATTATTTCCCAGTTCAAAATACCACTCTAGGAAGGGAGACTTTCAACCATCTGCCTAGGAGGGCATTTGCACTGCATCCTCATAATGTCATCTTGGTATTTTTCATAGAATTTCACGCTCCATATGTTAAATATGTCTTATAGATCATTTAAAGAGCTATTTAATTTTTTGTGTCTTCAGCCAAAGTGAAAATCCAGGTGCTGCCAGCCAATAAATCCTACTGGTGCTCTCTTGGGCTAGATACCCTGGGAAAAGCACGGCAGGCATGGGACTAGGCATTTTCACATCCACCATCTCATCTGAAGTTAAAAGTTATAGTCATAGTTACTTAGCTTATGCACCAGGCACTATGCTAGGATGTTTGCATGGTGCCTTATTTAACGCCCACCATGTCTATCTCCTATGAGACAGACAAGATTTATCACAAGTAGTTGTTCGTGAGAATCAACTTAGGAGTATTACGAAAATTAGTCTCAATCAAGACCTATGAGTCAGAATCTCTGAAATAGAAACAGGAAATCTCTAGTTTTCAATAACCTTCTAAGGAATTATGAGGTAGTCTATGTAAAGTTAACCAGCATTTGATAAAGATAAGATGTTGCTGTTATTTCTAGTTTACTTATTAGGAAGCCAAAACTCAGAGAGAAAATGTGTATCCAAGATGATTTCTGGGTTTTCCTTGACCATCCATTCCACAGGTGCACATCAGACCATCTGCTAAGGGTACTTTTGTAACTCAGTGTGGTCTGGAGATCAGCAGCAAACATTAGCCTCACCTGGCAGTTTCTTAGAAGTCAAAGTCTGGGGCATCCTCATCAGATCTGCTGAGTAGAATCTGCATTTCAGCCAGATTCCCATGGGACAGCTTGAGAAGCCTGGCTCTGTATCACCAAGGCTGGGTAATGAAAACTGCATTTCCCAGATTCTATGACCAGCAAGATTTATTTAGGTTTTACCAGTGAAAGGAGTGGAAGGAAGAAGAGGGGGAAGGAGAGGAAAGGAGCAGCCTTTGCAACATCTCCTACTTAGACAATAGTGAGCGCAGGGAATTTGAGGCAGGCACACGCCCATCTACTTGGTCATGCTTTGGTGACTTCGGGGTGAACAGGGGTTCCTGGGTTTCTGCTCATGACACCCGCACAATTCACAATTCAGCAACAATAGCAGTAGTCGTCCAGAACAAGTGGGGTTTGTAAACTTCAGCCCAGGGGTGGTAAAGCGTCTCAATTTGGGGTTGTGATCCTCTCTTCTCTTTTGCTCCTTCAGACCTTCTAGCACCATTACAAACAATTCCTAACATAATGCCCTACTCTGCTTTTAAAAAAACAATGATTCTCTTCCTCTGGCTGGCTATTAACTGGTAAGATAGCATAGCTATCATATGATAACCTGCTCCTAATCAAAGAACCAGCAAGTTCAACACCAGTGCCTGTGACTTCAAAGTCCACATTCATAACCAATATCAAATATGCCAAAAACACTGTATAATAATGCATTCGTTTATGTAAGACAAATGAGATGTCTTTGCTCTTCCTTCTCTTACTCACTAAGAAAACACATTCTAGGAACTTATTCCGTGCCAATCACTATGATATGTACTGAGGATCCAATGTTGAATAAAACATAGCTCCACTGCCATGAAAGGAAGATTCATAGTCAATAATTATAAGACAATGTGGTAAGTTCATTAGCTAACCAACTTCTCAAGATGGACCAATTTTAACATAATGGTACTCTGATAATCAAGGTAAAACCAAATAGTATGGCACTTGAGGCTGGCACAGGATGAGAAGTCCTTCCTGAGAACAAATCAGTACTTCTGGGCAAGGAAGTTGATAGCCATTGCCTGCCTGCCTTCCCTGAGTTCACTCCTGCACCATGCACTCATTGGTTCATACACACATACAGTCAGCTAACAGCATTTAGCTTTATCGTGATTCTTCTTCATACCTCAGGAATAAAGCACTCAGACAAAATTTCATCTTTAGGGGAGAGAGTTAATAAATAAGAAAACAAATATCACTTCATTTCATGAAAAGTGCTCTAAAGGAAATTATCAGGGAGATGTGTGAGAGAGAGAGTGACTGGGTAGAGGGCATTTTAGACACTCTAATTAGAGAATGTTGGTAAGGAAGTCACCATCCTTATCCTCAAGCACACAGTGGAAGAGGGCACAGGGACTCTGCCAGGTGATTCTGGGAAGTGAGGTTCAGGTTACGAGCATTCACGGAGTCCTGTAAGCTAGCATCTTCTCTACAGCCCAGCACCCTCACAGCCAGTAGTTAGGGCTCGTCAGGGCAGGACTGGCTTTTCCTTTTCTCTCCATTATTCACAGCTCACAGTGGCAATGTGGCATACCAGCCATGTGTGCAATCAGAGGCTCCAATCATGGTCTATAAAGCTAGTTGCACTACTGCTCATTTCTTTGCATATCATTTTAACCCCCTACAAATAATGCCCTACTAATAACGCCCAGGACACAGGATTATTGCAAGAAATGAATTCCACCTGTAGTCTATATTGTCTAGCACACTGTCTGGTGGGTCAGCAATAAATATTCACTGAATTGATTTCAGTGAAATTTACAACCACATTAATGTCAGAAATCAGTGTGCTTTCCTTACAAAGTGAAGGATCCCTCTCAGAAGAGGTGGTGGAGTTGGGTATACGACAGCCTCCTTCCCCGTTTTCTTCTATTTACTTGATGAGAAGTGATGGAAGCTGTGGATGGGTCTTCCTCATGGAATTCTGGCCTTCAATATTTAATAATTACCTCACTGAGATAGCCTCCAAGGGTTCTCTGTCCGTCAAGATTCGTTTAGCTTTCAAGGAAGAGAACCACATGTGGGGATGTCAGTTATGAGACTCTTCAGCTCTGCTCTGGTTAGTTCCTTACCGTTCACTTCGATGTGTAAAACAGGACATTGTGAAAAAAGTAAGAAAAAGAAAAGATTGAAGTTCAGATGTTCCAAATGGCTGATGCAGTCCTGCCTGACAGGGTGTGACAGCTTTTTATTTGCCAACTTGGCAAGTTACAGGATCCAGTTGTTTAATCATACAGTATACTAGATACTGCTGTGAAGAGACTTTGTAGATGTGTTACCTACTTCAACCATTATTGAATTTAATAAAGATGCTTGCCCTTGATCATGTGTGTGGCCTCATCCTACCAGCTGAAGGTCTTAAGAGCCAACACTGGCGATTCCCGGAAAAGAAGAAATTCACTCTCAGTTCTTGCCAGACTTTCCAGCCTCCTGCTTTTTACCTACAGATTTTCCAGTCTCCACAGTCATTCATGTGAACCAACTCTTTCTCTCTCTCTCTCTCTCTCTCTCTCTCTCTCTCTCTCTCTCTCTCTCTTTCCTTCCCACTGACATATTCTACTGTTATCTGTAGAACACTGACTGACAGGATCTCTTGGTTTCGGTTGGGCCAGTTTTCAACAGTGGGTGTTCGCCATCTTTTGATGAGGACATTCCTTCCTTCATTAGCATTAGGACCCAACATTATGTTGACACCCTTGCCATGGACCCTTCTTTTTCATCTGTGTGATGAGGACACAATCATCTACTGTGGGCCTTTGGAAAGTTACTAAAGATTAAGTGAGAAAAAACTCCCCTTATCCTTTTCCTCCCTTTATCCTTTCCACTAAGTTCATAAAGGAGTGTTGCACATTTGGGTTGATTCAGATCATACTAGCTAGTCCTCGGACTACAGTGGTAAATCAGGCAAGTATTCACAGGCAATCGGCTAGTAAACTAATAAATCAGGTATTTAGGGTGATGAAACTGGTTGGGCTATGGGAGAAGTAAAAGTTACCACTAAAATGAGGTTGTCTTTCAGACTTGGTGGCCAGGGAAGGAGGACGAAGCCATTTGAGCTAGGGGGTAATCATGGTCACAATGTGAAAGGACTTTGAGATTTTATTCTAATGCAAAGAGGAAGCATTGGTGAACTTTAAAAGGAGTGTGGTGTTTAGTTTACATTGACAAAATCAAAGTGGACTATAGACTTTGGAAAGAATGCTTGAGAGGAGGGATGGTTATTGAGGTACATAACCATACCCAGAACAAGCCCCTCACAGCGTCCACATATCTTAGTGGAGCCTGCCCTTCTTTTATGGTACAAACTGATAAATGTATTCTGTCTCCTACAGACAGAAGATCTTCTCTGGCTCACTCTTGGTTTCAGTCATTCCTCTTAGGACTAGATCTATGTTCAGCCTCATCTGCAAGGAATTCAGCTTGCCAATGAACTTCTGGAACTGTCCCCAAAACTAACCAGAGTGCTTGAGTCTGGTAATGGTTTAAAACAGCTGAACCACAGATCTCTTGAGGTGGATGGTGAACTTCTAGATATGGAGCTTCAGGTGTCGTTAGGATTTTAGGAAGCTTGTAAGACTGTAGTTTCATGCTAAGCTTGTAACCATTAACCACTGTATACTGTACATAAAGTACTAAGGTACAAAATTCCACCTTCTATTTCTGCACATTAGTTTTTCACCTCCATCTCAGGACTCTACAAAGTTATTCTAGACTTAAGGAAGATCCTGGAGGAGAAGTGGTGTTTGTTCAAGAAATCATTTCCAGTGTTTTGCACATGAAGTGGAACATAGAGTACATACTTATTAAGTGAATAACTTGTATGCAATTATTAAATTAATAACTGCTTTAATTACCACAAAAGTGACAAGTGCTTAGTATTATTTTAAAAAATAAAAAATTTAATTCAGTCAAAAGAAGAAACCCAAATGACTCATAGTTCTATGCTTTCAGTTATATGCTTTTCTATTCATTCCAAATACAACCAACTTACTCATGTTTTCAGGTATCTTGAATTTTTTACTTGAAGTATTATTAACTTTTATGTCTCCAACATTATTCGAATGACCATAAAATAACTCTTGACATTGACCATATATAGTTTGTTTAACAGGATTTATTTAAATGAATGAAATCATAGGTCTGTTAGGTTGCTTCCTGGTTTTTCTGGGTTGTGTTTTTGTTTGCTTGCTTGTTCTTTACTAATTTAAAGCCTCTGTGCGTATATATTATTACACATCTGATTATTTCTATAGTGTAAAGTCTCAGAAGAAGTATTGGGTCAAATATAATGCCGATTTTTCAGGAAGTTTTGAAATATTTATTTTCCATTTGCCTTTCCAAACCATGGCAGACAGTATCTTTCTCCAATATTCTAGGTGGGTAGAAAGGGAAAAACAGGACCTGCATCAAACCTATGGGTGTCAAAGTATGTTAAGTGACAATGTGACCTGTTTTGAAAATAAAGTATCTTGAAATACAAAAGATTGCTTAGATGGTAATTATATTTATTATTCATCCTGGGACCTGGCACATACCAAGTAACTCCTAAGCAGGGATGGCTCATAGGTTACTAATTTCACAACCTTTATTGCTTTGAGATAATGTGCTTTTTCAACTCCCAGACCCTTGGGGTAAATCGTGGTCTGTCTTTGCATTAGAAGTGAAGGTAGATGGCATGAACAAAGGGTGTGCTGGTCACAGGATTGTAACCTGGGCAAGCCACTTCCCTCTCTGAATTGCCATATCCCCCATCAAATAAGATTTGTACCTCAACTGCCTGTTTGAAGGACCAGATGACAGAATGCATACTAAACTCTAGGACACTACTTGGAAAATTGCAGTGGCTCAAAAGTATATCTTTTGCTTCTCTCAGGATTATTTGTTGTCTTTTAATCCCCATTACTTTTCAACTTCATTTTTTCCTCTACTATAACAAAGAGTATGCATGAAATATGTTACAGATGTAGGCCAGTTCTCATGAGTCCGCAGGTGAAAGTGCCTGCTATTACTAACAGTTTGGTGACATGGAGAAGACAAATGTCCTCCAGCCTCGTAGTTGAGAACTCTGAAGGTGACGTGTTAGCACCTGGTTGGATGATACCAAATCATGAAGTTCCAGTCTCCTCATTGTAGTGACTTCTTGGAAGAAGTTTGAATTTCTTCTGTGATGTCTTCCTAGTTATCAGAGTCATCAGTTCATTCAGAAACGACATGTGTTGAGTACCCATGACATGTCAGGTTTTATGCTGGGCATGAAGGAATTAAAGCTGAATTACTTCTTCCCATCAGGATTTCAAATCAAGTTGAGAAGGTACAGAGGAAAAACATGGCACATGAACATTTGGGTGATTTTTTTTCTTTTTTTTTTTGATGGTTTGTTTTAATACCATTCACTTTATTTTATTTGCAAAGGAAAACATGCATATGGTTGGAAAAATGCAGAAGAGCGAAATGTTAACTAACATCTTCTGATAACAACTGTTATCTTAAAGGTGTCATCCATTCAGAATTCTGTTCCTGAGAGGCAAACAATTTCTCTCTGTTTTCCATGATTGCTGTCTCCATGTTTCTAAATATTATGATAAAACGAGGCTTTCTTAATTGAATAACTTTATGGTTAAGTCCTCCATTTCTTGATATGACATGACTCTGGAGTCTGTTTCTTGGTGAGTCCAAATTTTAATTCTACCACATACTAGCTGTTTGAACTTTAGCACATTACTTTGCTGCCTTTGGTTTTAAGGATGATTTAAAAAAAAAAAGGAAACAACAGAACCCTCCTTGTGAGAGTAATTGGAAAATTAAGTGAGCTAATGTTTCAGGATTATATGCTAAAAAAGAAAAATATCTTAATATGGTCAGGTGCCTGTACTAAAATACCACAGAGTGAGTGGTTTACAAATATATTTATTTCTCAAAGTTTTAGAACCTGGGAAATTCAAAAGCAAGACACCAGTCAATGCATTTCCTGGTGTGACTTCTCTTTCTGGCTTGCAAATGATTACCTTCTCTGTATCCACACACATAATTACTTCTCCAAGTTCCCAACTCCAAATACCGTCACATTTTGGGTCATGGCTTCAACATACAAATTTTGGAAGAAATCCAAGCATTCTGTCCAGAACAACAGAAGACCCTGCAGTCTTAACACATTGCTTGTGAGACTTAAAATGGTACAACCACTTTGGATAACAGTTTGACATTTTAAAAAATTGTGGCTGCAAGCTTATCACATGTTAGGAGTGTTTTGTGAGATACTCTATCTCACAAAAATTCTACTTTTTGGGATGTACTCAAGAAAAGTAAAAGTACATACGCACAAGAAATACATATATGAATGTTCATAGATAGCATCATTATTCCTAATAACTTAAGTTATAAATCAAAGTTTCATTAATACATGAATGGATTTTTAAAATGTGATATGTCATGTACTATCAGCCAATAAAAATATAAATTACTGACATATGCTTCAACACGGATGGACTTTAAAAATGTTATTCTAAGTGAAAGAAGCCAGACCCATAAAACCATTTATCATGTTTCCATTTATACAAAATGGATATAAATGTCAAAGTTATACAGAAAGATGATAAGTGTTTGCCTAGGGTAAGAGATGGGAATATTTAGCCATAAAGGACCAAAAAAAGAAATTTTGAAAATTTAAAGAGAATGTCCTAAAAGTGTATTGTGTTCATGGTTGTGCAGCTATAATATTTAAAGAAAATTAAAGGAACTGTATACTAAAAATGGGTGAATTTATGTAAGTAAAACAATTAAACAGCACACGGATTAATTTGTGTTATAAGGGACACAAATGTCAAATTTATTTTTATTTCATTCAAAGTAAAATCTTTGTAAATAAAAAAATGCATCCAGGTTTCCTGGTTAGTGATACTGCCATCAACAGTTTCATCTCTGCTTTGGATCATTTCACCTCATCTCTGAGTCACAGATTTTTATCTGTAGTTGGAGAAGTTTGAAGCAGATAATTTCTAGATGGTCTTCCATCTCTGGTTATGTAGAATTCTTCAAATTGGTTTAATTTATTCCTTGATCTCCATGTTAGACTCCTGCCAGAAAATTTCCTATATCTTGTCTTTGTTGTCAGGTCTGAGTTTAGAACAGACTCTCTTGTGCTTATCTACTTGGCTGAGGACCCAGAGAATATACTTTAACTGATTATCACTCTCTCAAAGAATTGGACACATCTGACTTAAAATTAAGCAATATTTGCCCATTTTATTTTAAATTGGTATGTTCCTGTTTAACTTACTCTTACACAGGAGATAATTTTACTTGGTAAATTTACCACACAAAAACAGCAGAATTAAAATTAAAATTGAATAAATTTTTACCTAAAAGGGTTTGTGGTCTAGTGTAGAATATAGTATAATATCAGAAGTCTAAAGATTATTTTGTTGACATGGATTAATAATTGCAGACTAATTCTCTTTTCTTTTGCTGATTCTGGTGGCTTTTTTATGTGGACATCATGCCCCTGTGTAGTACTGAAGGAGTACTCTGTGCCACATTAAATTTTAGTAGTTTGTAGTTAAGGATCAAATGTTTGTGTCCCCTCTAAGTTCATGTTGACATCTTCACTCTCAAGGTGAAGGCATTCGCAAGTGTGGCATTGGGAAATGACTAGGCCATGAGGGTTCTGTCTAAGAAAAGAGATCTGTTGAGAATCTGTCATTCCTTCCTCTGTGAACTGATGCAGCAAGAAGACAGAAAACAAAAACAACAAACAAAAAACTGTCTATGTAACTGGAAGTGGGCCCTGACGAACACTGACTCTGCAGGTACCTTGATGCTAGACTTTGCAATTTCCAGAATTGTGAAAAATAGATGTTTATTGTTTCAGACAGCCAGTCTTAAACTTTTCCCCCTGAATATGAGATTTTGGAGAGTTTCACAATTGAACAAAGATGAGATTTTATTCTTACCCTACTATTGATCTTTATGTGCATACTTCATTGACTAGACTCCTAAGAGGAATAAAGGAGGGTGATAGGTTGACTTCTCCTCTCTCTGGAGAAAAAGTTCTCTGACAAGAGGGGAAATCAGTGAGCTTCTCCCAGAAGAGAGTGGGGATTCTGCTGGATTCTACATATGTCTATTCCAATTGTGTGTTTTGCAACTGAAGAAATAATCATAGAATGAGTTTGGGGACCCACTGGACCACTGCAAGGGTCTGAGCTAAAACTCTATTTCTCAGCTCATTCCATGTGCATTCTGGTCTGATTGGTGGGCCAAGGTAATTTTTGGGGGGCTCCTGGAATTAATTTCACTTTAAAGATCATAACAAATAATTCCCAAAAGATCTGATTATTTTTATTCTTCCAATGCATAGTTACCCTAGCAGGCCTCAGGAAGAGGTCATCCTCAGTGTGCTAAGAAAGTTATCCTATCTAGCACATTTAAGCATCATCCTGTTAGGCTGTTTTCCCACTCCCTGACTCCTAACAAACTGGTAAGATTGGCCTCTGCAACCTGGAATCACTTCCTGGAAACATCTTGCTGAATCCTGAATGTGGCCCACTTCCATACTGTATTTGTTACTTTTTTCATTGCTATGACAAAATGCTTAGGAGAACAACTTATTTTGTTTTATAGTTTCAGGAGGTTCAGTCTATTATGGTCAGCTCTGTTGCCTCTGGGCCCATGGTGAAAAGGAGCATCATGGTGGTGGGAAAGCATGGTGAAGGTTGCTTTTCACTTCTTGAGGGACAGAAAACATAGGGTATAACAAGAAGGGTCCAGGGATAAAACATCCTCAAGGACCCACTCTCCAGCTAAATCCCACTTCCTAAGGTTTCTAGAACCTTCCAAAATAATGCTACCAGCTGGTGACCAACATTTTCATACATGAGCCTTTTGGGGGGACACTTCATATCCAAACCTGTTCCAATATTTAGTCACACCCATAGGGATTTAGAACAAAATGAGTCATAATTGTTATTATTCCATTTATTTGACAAATAGTGTTGAATCCATACTGTTGCCACTAAGTTGGGTGTCCTATTAACAGTGGTTAATAGAAAAATATGGGGCCTGCCTTCATGGAGCTGGTTGCCTTGTGGAAACAGATCATTTCAACCAACTGTGAGAAGTTCTATGACGGATGAAGTGTGAAGGGTGGCCTTAGAAAGACCTTCTGACTAAAACTTGGAAGCATCAGAGAAGGAATTCTGGAAAGGTATAGAGAACTGAGACTTGGAAGAATATCCAGACTAAAAATATGGAAAGGAACAGAGGCAGAGCCAAGCAATGATCAGAAGCCAAGGTCTGAAAGAAGAGGAAGCAAGGACCATTAGTGCAACTGGAAGAGGAATGAAGCAAAGGTAAAGAATCTTTCTTCTTAACCAAACTACTTGGCTTCTCTGAGTCCTCTTCTCAACTAAACATCAACTTTGTCTTCTGTCCTTGCTGAGCCTTCTAATCTAGTTGTAGCAAGAACCTTGCTAGGTCAATTTAGTGGGAATTGCTCATCTTTGGTATGTGGTCAACCTTCAATATCCGATCAAACTCCTCAGTCCCTGCATGAGGCATATACAACGATCCCAGCTTATCTTCAGTAAGAATCCCGTTGAGTTGGCTTAGAAGATTCTCCCCACTCTTGACGTCTCCTCTTAGTGATTTTCAATTCGCCAACTTCTTCCTCCTATTCCTTTTCTTTGTTGGGTACTGAATTGAGCTTTGTTATAGAATGAAGTCTCCTTTCTCCTGTTAAAACAGTTCCTCAACAAAATTTTTATCTGTTCCTGGCTCTCTTTGAGAAAGGGAAGACATTGAGCCTGGGGAGATAAACAATAACCATTCTATGAAGAGTTTTGAATCCACAGAGAACTGTTGCTGAGTTTCAAAATACTGGGTTTATAGTTTATTTGCATTTAAAAAGTTAGTCTCACTGAATCATAATAGAATGAGAGATAGATTAATCCAGGACAATAGTCAAAAATCTAAGAAAAATTAATATAGATAAAAATATTTTATTGCTGCATAGAAAAAAGATGGCCATGTCTTCTTTAAAAGTCCCTATTTTTAGTATGATTTTAAAATAAGCTTAAGCAAACAAAAAAGCTCAAAGAGCAAGGTTCAATGACAAACAGTGACAACTGGGTAAATAGAAGTAGAAATAGAAGCATCAAGGTTAGGTTGAATGAGGTAGATAGCAGATTGGGTGAGCTCCTAGCACTGGGTACTGCATGACAGAGAAAGTGTGAGGAGTTCTAGGTACAATGCAGAAAAGACCTCTTACAAATTTAATCGACCATGACAAATATATTAGCAATTCCTTCTTTGCCTTTGTAAGTCTATAAGCATTGAACCAACATAATTCACTCTGTACTCCTAGTAGTCATACAACTCTCTGGCATTGTGCCATCACTGTAAGTACCTCAGCCATTCAAAAAATTTGTGTTGTGAAGTTTCCTATCTGTTGATCCGCTCTTGTAATACCCTCCCACCACCTTCTGCTGGACAACTCCCATGAGTCCTGGAGGTCAGTGAAGAGGCTAATGCAACAGGTTAAGCAAGAGCTGGGGTGTCCACTATCCCTTTCAGATGCATGAAGGATCCTCTGCTTTGTCTTACAGGTGTTGACATCTTCTCAACATCATTCTGTCTGTTTTAGGGCAGAACCAGAATCTTAAACTACATTCTTGAACATCTATGAAGCTCCCAATGGGGTGAAAGCAAGAAATAACAATGGGAACCCTCAAAAATATTTCTGACTAGAATGAGAGCTTAGCTATGGAAAGCTTCATTTCTGATCCAGCTGGTATGCAACTCATGTATAATTTGGACTTGGGACTTGATAGTAAAGAATAAAAAGTAATTTCCTTGCCCAACTTTCAGGGAAACATATTTCCCCAAAGCAGCTGGCATCCTCTGCAAGTTAGGAACCTTTTTGAGGTCTATAGTTTCTTTTTCTATATTTGCTCAAGCCTCAATCCCCCCTGCTTTGGAAAAAAACATGGCTTATCAAGACAAGAATAAAGCCATTGGTGCTGAGTATATGTTTAAACAGCTCTGTTCCAAATAATTTAACAACTCCCTGAATGTGGAAATAAATTAGATTTGAGAAGTCCAATGATATAGTACCGCCAAGAGCATGAATAAGGAGTTAGAAATACTCCTATTTGAGAAAACAGAATCAGCTTTCTGTATTTCCTTTTGTAGTACAATTCTTATTTAGTAGACATATCATGTTATATAATTCAATAATTTTATTGTTTTAAATGCCTTCTTACTTGTTCAGTGCTCTATTTTCCAAGCATCTTCTAGTCTCTTACTTCATTTGATCCCCATAACAATTATATGACTTTAATAAAAAGGCATTTAAAATTCAAGTTTAAAAATAAAAGTCAAGGACGACTTTTAAATGTTTATAAATATCACTTCAATACTCAGATTTGGTGAGCCACATTTCAGAGATCTTTCTTTGGTGGATAAGCAAGAAATGAATTTTGGATAAGATTAGATCGAAAACAGATGATTAAAGGGATGAAAATACCTTTTTAAAAGGCTACACCCTTATTTGTTAGGAAATTGGTCTTGCTCTCACTCTCTCTTTTTTTTTGGCAATACTGGGGCTTGAACTCAGGGCCTACACCTTGAGCCACTCACCAGCCTTTTTGTGATGGATATTTTCAAGATAGGGTTTCATGAACAATTTTCCTGGACTGGCTTTGAGCCACTATCTTCCTGATCTCTGCCTCCTGAATAGCTAGGATTACAGGTGTGAGCCACCAGTGCCTGGTGAAATGAGTCTCCTTTTAGTCTGATTGACTTCCACTCTCAAAGGAATGACTTAGAATATTTGGTCACACTAATTACTATATTAACATTGCTATGCGGGGGAATTGCAGGATTCTGGAACCCTACACTATGCTGTATTTATTCTCCCTGGGAAGTCTGTGAGGATATGCACACAGACACAAATAGGGCAACCAAAAGGTCTGTGAGGCTGGCTGTCCCCTGTGATTCAAGGCCTAATGGGATCTTCACTCCTTTTATGGAGTAGAAACTGAGTCTCACGATTTGACCATCTTCCAGCCAATATCCTGAAAGTAGAGAAAACTGAATAGTGACAGAACAGGTGCTTAGGAAAGGTGGAGACGACAGCACAAGTACATGTCTCCTCCTTTAGATGCTGAGAAGCAGGAAACAGAAGAGAAACAGAGCTAATCAAAGGTGCTATGGAAAGGCCAGTTCCTGTCTGTGCCACTCTTGAGGTACAGACACAAGAGAGAAAAGGAGCCAGGTGCAGGTGGCTCATGCCCACAAATCCTTGTTACTTGGGAGGCTGAGACTGGGAGGATCACAGTTCAAGGCCAGCCTGGGAAACAAAGTTTGTGAGATGGCTCAACGGAAAAAAGCTGAATGTGGTAGCACATGCCTATCATCCCAATGATTATGGGAAGCATAAAATAGGAGGATCCAGTCCAGCTTGGGCAAAAAGTGAGACCTTATCTCTAAAGTGACCAGAGCAAAAAAGGGCTGGAAAAGCAGCTCATGCCATAGAACACCTGCCTAGCAAGCTTGAAGCTCTGAGTTCAAATTCCAGTACCAATGACAGAGAGAGAAAGAGAGGGAGCTTATTGCCTGTAGGAGGCCCTACACCCTGCTGGCTGCTAAACTTGGTCCATGAAAATCCTGGAAAGTGAGCAATCAGATGAATACCCTCTTCTTTGGAGAGAGAAATGAGGACAGGTGAGTTGAGTCTTAGCACAAACCCGGAGTCCTATGAATGAAGGGTGATAAGCAGAAAGAAATCAAGTTGTAGGCTGTTTCTTTTTTTCTGTTTCACACACTTGGTACCAAAAGTTCAGTTAATAATATCCACAATTCTATTCCAAACACAACCATATCCCCATCTCTGAAAACTAACTGCAGCTAGAACAATACATTTGTTTGGCTGCTTCTCTGTCATCAAGGAAGCTGTGGCCAGTATTTTATTATCTTTTCTTGATATCCAAAAGAAATGTATGGGGGAAGAAGAGGGAGGGAAGGGTATAAGGTTCAAAGAACATTGCACATATTCTTGGAGTTGCGGCAATGAAGCCACCTTCTATTATTAATGTATGGTGATAAGAGAGGAAGGAAGGAAGAGAGGAAGGAGGGATAGAGGAAGGAAGGAAGGAAGGAAAGAGAGAGAAAGAAGAAGGAAGAAAAGAAAGAGAAAGAAGAAAGGAAGGAAGGAAGGAAGATAGGTGGTGTGAAATCATGGATCTGAACTCAGCTCTGCTTCCTTGGTTTTGCTCTTCTGCCCACAGTAAACCTGAAGGTGTTTCTACAAGTCTATACCATAACAGTTTGCATTATACTTTCTAGGAACTAATATTTCGGGTAGTAATAAGGACATAGTTTTACAATATGTATGTCAGAGCTTATTTTAGGATGCTTAATGAACTGACTCCAAAAAAAGGGCCCCTTATCTTGAGTATGACATTGATGACATTACAAATGTTCTTTACCCCATCCCCATCTGTAAGAAAGAAAAGAGTATGGGAAAACTAAGACTGCCACTTCTAATTGCATTTTGTTCCCTTTTGCTGCAAAGGTAATATTGTTTTTATGTGACGATGATTTTTCCTTATAACCTCAGTACAGATAGTACCGTTCAACCCTTGGTTCAGAGATGTGAATTACTGACAATTTTGGATGGCTCTTCAAGCATTTGATACAGGAAATTTGCTTTTCTTAAAAATAACCCAAAGGCATTTTTTTCTGGTGACTTCAAGCTTTAAGCTGTAATTCACTGTTATTTTCATACTAAGTTGTGAGTCTTAGAGAGATTGTGATGGAGTTTGTCCCTGAAAACATGCTAAGTTCTTGCAAAATTGTACTCTGATTTATTTCTTTCCTCTTTCTCAGTGGTCAGTGCAAGGCAATGTAATTATTGAGTGACCATATGAGCTTTAATTTTGTCCAGTTTTACATGTGAGTCCTGGTTATACACACTACTTTTGTGACTTCAGGCACATTACTGAAACTTATCCATTTTATCTTCTTTATTTTGAACAGAATACAAATAACCACATGCGATATTGCAAAGATCAAATAATTTTTAAAGCATCTCTATATATTAGAGAAACTATAAAATGGTTAAGACCACAACACTCTCATTTGCCTTGGTGCATTTGGATTTCTTACTTGGTTTCTTACCCTAATTTTCCCAACCAGGATGATGTAACCACAGCATGGGGTTTCTTTAAAACTATGCTTGTTGAAAGGCTGCCCTGTCATAGTCATTAATCATTGTTATTTCCAGTCCTTCAAATAATCAGATGGACTAAGGGCCAGCAAACAAACAATGGTCCACGGGCCAAATCTGGTCCACTGTTTTCACATGACTTGCAAATAGTTTATTGCACATTTTAGATGGTTGCCACTGCACTCTCATATTTATCACAGCACTATTTCACAATAGCCACACTTTGGAAACAGCCCAGATGTCCCACAACTGATAAATTTTTTTAAATGTGGTATAGGTATATACACAATGGAGTATTATTCAGCCATAAAGAAGAATGAAATTATGTTGTTTGCAGGTAAATGGATGGAACTGGAGAATACCATGTTAAGCAAAGTAAGCCTGGCTCAAAATGTTGAAGGTCATGTGTTTTCCTTCATTGTGGAAGCTAGAGCTATATATACTTATATATACATACAGAGAGAGAGAGAGAGAGAGAGAGAGAGAGAGAGAGATTGTATTAGTGAGTCTGTCTAAGGGGACTACTGGAAGTGGAAAGGGAAAGAGAGAATGTCAGAACATGAAAAATATTGAGCTGGGCGCCGGTGGCTCATGCCTGTAATCCTAGCTACTCAGGAGGCAGAGACCAGAAGGATTGCAGTTTGAACGCAGCCCAGGCAAATAGTTCATGAGACCCTATCTCAAAAAACCCTTCATAAGAAAAGGACTGGTGGAGTGGCACAAGATGTAGGGCCTGAATTCAAACCCTAGCACTGCAAAAACCATTGAAATACTCTAACTATATATGAAGATAATATAATGAAATACACTGTAAGATGTTCAATTATAAGGGAGCAGGGTGATAGAGAAAGAGTAATCTTTCTGATTACTCTTTAATCTGATTAAAGCTTGATATATACATGTCTGAAATGCCGAGGTGAAACCTCCTTGAACTCTCAGTATACAATTTAAAGAAACGAAGGACAGGAAGTTAAAACAGCTCTTTTCTGGGGGTGGGTACCAGTGGGAGGGCATAAGGAAAGGGTAACTATGGTGTATTTTTTATTCATGTATGAAAATAGAAGAATGAAACCTTTTAAAATTGTCCTAAGAAAGGGAAAGGGGGGAAGAGGGAGAATGATGAAAGAGGTAAATCTAAGATACATTTATGTAGACATATGTAAATATCACATTGTTGTCCAACTATTATATGCTAATAAGAAAGAAATGAAAAGAAAGAATAGTATTTTGAAACACACCCCCAAATCATTTGATATTCAAATTGTGTCCATCAATAAAGTTTTATTGAAACACAGCCCATTCATTACATACGTGTTGTCCATGGGTGCTTTTGCACTATAGAGTTTAGCAGAGATCCTAAGACATCAAAGTGGTAGAATGTTTACTATATGGCCCTATATAGAAAAAGTGTGCCAACCTCCTCATATGGAAAAAGGAATCACACTGCTCTGCTTACTTGCCAGCCTTGTGACCTTGTAAGAGTCACCTTTAATTTTCTTAGATGAAGAAAGCATGATTTGTTGCAAAAGTTGAAATTTTAGATAATCACAGAGAAAATTCCAAAAGCTTTTTTAAGGAGAAAAGGCAGATGATGTACAAAAGGAGAAAGAAATTGATGTCATGCTTCTCAACAACACTGCATGGTTATTTGGAAACATGAAACCAAAAGTGTGACACTCCAACCGTTTTGAAAGAAATACGGAATTTTATGTTCTGCTTAAATGTAAGGACAAAAATCAAAATACCTTGAACATACAAGGCCACTGCCCCTCCCTCAGCCTCCTGTGATTATTTTAAGGACTTGGTTTTCAAGCCTATTCTGTATAATTTGCGGAACCTTTATTTGGAATTAAAAGGCAAAGATTTTACTCCTTGTCCTCCAGAAGAAATACTTGTTATCTGTGAATGTAGTGGGTTAGAAAACTATTCTTCTGCTTGAATGTTAGAAACAAGAGTAGTAGTACTAGGAACATAAAGAAATCAGCCTGATAATACTCTCTCTCAGGTGAGTGCTTGCCTAGCAGGCGCAAGATTGTGGGTTCGATCCCTTGCATCACAAAAAAGTCCTGTCTTTAAAAAAAATCCCATAATATAAGCAAATTACTCTTAGAGGCCTGGACTCTGGATTGCTATGTTTTTATGAAAGCCATAGATCGCGGAGGGTAAGTTTCTGATAATCATGTAACTTCATGCAATACTGAGGGCCAGGAAATTCCATCTTTCACATCCACATTCCACAAAGGTGTGATTCATTTGAAATGTTGAGGCTTTTCCGAAGACACTGACCTTTTCCTTATTGCTACTGCAACATACATCAGGATTTGAGTAACTAAAAGAACTTCAGTTTTTCTTTATGTTTTAATAGCAATTATGCAAAACATTGCTTCTCCATGTTTCTTTGCAATCAGCAATGTTCACAAAAGCTAAAGGTCCGTTACACATAACAACCTGTCATTATTTTAAATTTAATCCAGAATCAGAGAAGATTCTTCTGGCTTTGTTGTCAGTGGGCTAGATACAGAAACATCATCTGATTCAGGTGCTGGTGGCTCACACCCAAAATCCCAGCTACTTGGGAGGCTCAGATTGGGTGGATCATGGTTTGAGGCAGTCTGGGCAAATGGTTCTCGAGATCACATCTCCAAAATAGCCAGAGTAAAATGAACTGGAGATAGAGTGCCCTTTGCAAGCACAAAGCCCTGAGGTCAAACCCTAGTCCCACCAAAAATAAGATATGTCATCTGGTGTAGGAAGTGGAATTCAGTCATTTTGGGCCCCTATCTGCCATGTTTCCGTGAGAAGGTTCTGCACTGGATGGAGCAAAGTCTACTCTATTTCTATGCTGTAATCCAAAGAGTACATTTCAATGTTCATTATACTCAAACCATTTTAATTTCAATTCTATGATTTGTTCACATGTAGTGCATTTTTGGACTGGATGAAGTGTATTTATTCGTGTTCTCTTTCTAGTCTTGGTTTTCAAAGTGTTTTTCTAACTTGTGAAGAGAAAATAATTTCTGCATTATTTCTACTCCAGTGAATCTATACAGCACTAACAGTAATGTGAATAGCTACCAATTACCCAGATAGGGCAATAAGCAATATTCACACAGTGATATAATTTAATCTTACAAACAAGCTTGCACCATAGTGGTGATTATCATCTCCATTTTATTTTTATGAGGAAACTACAGCTCAGAGAAATGAATTAATTCATCCAAGTCTGGTACCGTGAAAGTGGTTCAGATGTGTTTGAATTCAGCATTTTTTTAACCTTAAAACTTTTCCAATAAATATTATTTCGTGTTATATAATGAGTAGGTTATTATATCTGGTCTCTTGACCCTGAATCTTTACTTGATCTCATCAGATATTCATATTTGTATTATCATATTAAGGTTGATAAGTGCTATCATCAAATGGGATGTTTATGTACAGACTAATCTTCCCTACAATTTTATTTCGTGTCCATAAAGGTATCTAAAGCATTAAATAAACAAGCACCAAGGCAGAGATGAGGAAACTGAGGGTCACTTGTGGCTGCTCTCGATGGTAAAAATGGTGTTTTCTGAAACAAAATAATCCAGATGTTTTCCAGGCCATCATACTGCCTAGTATAGAAGCTGCAAAAGTAGAAATACTCAACATGTGTAGATCGAATCCATGGATGACTCAATGACACCATTATGTGCCCCTGTGGGCAGAGGTTATTCTTCTGTAAATTCTCAGTACTCAGGACAATGCTGCTTTTGGAAGGTGCTTAATAGATGCCTTTTAGTCAGATAAGTGGATGCACAAGAGTGAATAAATGGGCAGACAGAGGTGAGTTCCCTGAAGTAGGGTTATTTTATTTCTCTTTTTATGACCGGTGTCCAGAACTACGCCTGAGTCACAATAGGAAATGAGAAGAAATGGTTGAGCATTTGTGGAATGGATGAGCCCCACCTCTATCACTTTCCACTCCTGTTGGTATTGACACCATTGCTAACACTCATCAGGAATGCACCATGTATTCTGATTCATTTATAAAGACTTCTAAGTTAGCTGGGTGCTGATGGCTCACACCTGTAATCCAAGCTACTTGGGAGGCTGAGTTTGGGAGGATTGCTGTTTGAGGCCTACCCAGGCAAATAGTTCATGAGACCCCATCTCCAAAATAACCAGAGCAAAGTGGTAGAGCACCTGCTTTGCAAGCACAAAGCCCAATACCACCAAAAAAAGACCTCTAACTTTTTAAGGATATCCTGTGCTATATATAAGGATTACAATTTCTTTCTCAAAAGAGGAAAAGAGGTGTTCTGGATTTAGAGACTTTGAAACTTGGATCTGAGACATGGTTTACTTGTTTGTTTGCTTAGGTAAACACCATATAAGAACTGTACATTTCATCAATAGCATGACCACTTGATTTTAACCTGGCTTTCCAAACTGTCATCTCTCCAATACTAGCTTTCATCTCGGGTTTCATCCACGTGGCCTTATACCTTCTGCTTTTTGGTTCTCAAATCCACTACCCAGCAATGGCGGAAAAACTGCAGTCACCCTTTCAACCGTCCTCTGTTTGTCACATTATGTGTTTACATTTCCACCCTTTCAGGTGGAGTTGTAGAAGAAAGTCAGTGAGTAGAAGTGGTCACATACCACCCATTAAGTTAGTGAAAGAGTCTCAATTAACTTCCTCAGAAGTTAAAAATCAAGTTCCAGCAGTGTCAGAAAGACAATATAGCACACTGATTTTCACTGTCAATGAGCTATATGAGCATTAAAAGATGCCCTCTGAAGCTGGAAAGTGCACGCTTACCTCCGTTGTCAGTGGGTGCCATGATGTGGAACTGGGAAACACACCCTTTTTATCCTTCTCTGTCTTCTCTTAGTAAACAAACAGAAAGAAAAGGGAATTCAATTTTAAGTAGAACTGAAATGGATTCCAAGTACTGACATTTCAGCTTCATTTCATTAGTGTTGACCAAATTGTGTGTGTGTGTGTGTGTGTCCATTTCAATTCAAAGCTGCTCCTTGTGCCTGTGTTTCAGAAAGAACTGCAGAGACAACCCAGTGTCTCAGCTTTTCTATGAAGGCTACCCACACTGACTGCTTGCTGTTGATATGAAGAGCCTCTACCTCTGCCTCGGTCCCCTTCACTCCCCAGCCAGTGATCCCAACATTTCTCACCTGGAAGTTGCCCTTCACTTTTCTTGATCCCTGAATTCTCACATTCTATTGATTCTGTCTCAAAAATATTAATTCAGTTCATCCCTTCCTGGGCAAACCCACTTTTGCTCTTAACTAGAGATACCATCCTTCTTTATTCCTAAGACTGAACATGCCCCCTAATTGGTCTTCCTGTTTTCAGTTGTGTTCTCCTTCTGTCTATGATATGCTTTGCTGACACAGTGATTTCTCAACCTCTCTCTGCACTGATTGCAATTTGTCCATAGGGTAATGTAAAGGGGAAGAATTCATATTTCACAACAGATTAAAGGTATCAAAAGATTTCTTGGCATTATTCCAGTAAAATAGGAGGTCTATTTCTTCTCCCACTGAATCTAGATTTGCCTATGAATACTTTAATCAATTTAGTATGGTGGAAGTGATGTTTTCACAATTCTGGGCCTCATTTTAAGAAGAGCATCAGCTTGCCTTGTTTTCATGAAGCCATGAGCCACCATATAAAATATTCAACTACCCACTGAAGAGACCACTAGGGGAAGTCCTGAGATTACATCAAGGAAGTGAAGGGCTCAGCTATACCCAGCCTTCTAGCCTCCTCCATTTTCCAGGATACCAGGCATGAGGGGAGCTGAATTTGACCTTCAAAATTACCAAGCACCACTCAGGTATCACTCAGCAACCCCAATCAATACTACATGGAACAATGAGGCTGAGTGAAGGAGGAAAGGGAAGACACAGAGAGGGTGGGTAATAATACTATAAAAAGAGAGATATAGCGTACCATTGGAGCACAAAGCAGTATGGGGTATGTGTGTGGGTGGGAGGTAGGGGCAATTATATCAGGGGAAGCTTAATATAGGAAATGAAAATGTACAAGCCAAGACCTAAAATATGAAATGTACTTAGACATATTTTACTTTTTTGGGAGGTTTGTGTGCAAGATTCTGTATAAAAGACTCCGAGAGCTAGAATCTCTTTTTATATGCTAGGGCATTCTTTTAATATAGCTTTTGGTGGTGTGTCTAGGTTCCCACTGGAGCAAGTTTTACCCAGAGGTTTAAGAGAATGCTCCCAATTTGCTAAAGGCATCAGTTTTAATCATTGTACATGCCATTTAGATTATTGGTTTTGGTTCCAAATAGCCTCCCTTGGGAAACAGGACTTTTTACTTTTCTACAAATTTAGATACATTTTCAATCCTTTAATGAATACCTACCCAGCACACATCAGAAATCCAACCCTCAGCCAGATGCTGTGGTTTATGCCTGTCATCTCAGCTACTTGGGAGGCTCAGATCAAGAGAATCAGGTCAGTCCCAAAGGTTTTGAGACCCCATCTCAACAGAAAAAAATTTTGGTGTGGTAGTGTTCCAGCAACCGTGGAAAGCTTAAAATGAGAGAATCATGGTCCAGGCACAACGCAAGACCCTATCTTCAAAATAACCAGAGTAAAAGGAGTAAAGCACTGGAAGCATGGCTCAAGCAGCAAAGCACCTGCCTCACAAGTATGAAGCCTTGAGTTCAAACTCCAGTATGACCAAAAAAATCCATCTGTAAGAGAGACATAGATGAACCCAAAGAGATATAAAATATGGGATCTCATCTTTTGAGAACTTACAGGAAAATGCACTTGAAGGAAAGATTTCTTGAAATTAGTTATGGACTCAGGACCTGGTTCTGCCATCAACCTTAGGACATCAGGCTTTCTAACAAGGAAGGGAGAGACAGGGCAGAAGGGTGGGTCAGTGAAGAAAAAGCCTTATCTATCTAACCAGAGTTTGGCCTCAGTAACAGAGGCCATGGGTTAACAGAGGCCCATCTATTGATATTTTTTTTAATTGTGTGAACATCACTTCCAAAGATTCCAAACAAGTTTTTTAAAAAAAATTATTACCTTGAAAAATCAGATCAATACAAGACACAAATTTTCATATGGCAAAATAAGTTGCAGCTACTTGATTTAAAGAAGCCCTCTCTACTTTGCCACAGTCCCCACCATTTCCTTTTTTCCCCACTAGTGACCACTATGCATGTTGAATTTATTGGTGTGACTTCTGTGGGCATTTGTTTCCGTTAACTGTTGCTGAATAGCGACTATTGCCTTATACTATTATCTCAACACAACAACCATTTTATTGTATTTTGTATCATTTTGTGAGTCAAAAACTCAGGCATGGCTCAGCTGGGCAAATCATATGTTCTTCATGGCATGTGACCATTTTCTAACTGATTTCCTGCCTTTGTCCTCAATTCTTTATATGCGAGCTTTCTACAACCCCCACCCAGAGTAATTGTCCTCATTACTTTGATTATATCATGTCAGGCTGTGATCATACCATGTTATTAGTGACTACCCATCAATCTCTGCTGCCCACCAAGTTCAGTCCAACTCCTGGGATAGCATTTAAGTATGTGTACATATGCCCTGATGCTATGGATGGACACCATTAAGCACAGTAGAAACAATTTGCTCACTTGGGACCATTTGTGTCCCACAATTTTGTTATACTAAGTCCCATCTTCGGGAATGTTCCAAGTCCTTCTACATGGCTATCAAATTCCATCTTCCCCTCAGGAGTCATTTGGTTTTTCTTTAGCTCCTGCATCTGAAAGTATATGTGAATGACAACTTCTCTTTTTCAATCAAGTAAAACTGAGACCACTTGTGGCTTGCTACTTGCTAGCACAATGATTGAACATTTCAATTAATGTCTTTGGACTTTGCTTTACTAGTTTCTAAACTGGAGTGATAGTAAATGCCAAGAAACTGAGGTCTCTTAACATAATACTCAAAGCATGTACATGACCTCGCAGATCCCATGTGACCCAGACTTTGCCTATCTTTTCTATGTGTTCCTCTCACTCTTTTGTGGCAGACAGATGTCACTAAGATTCTCAACACCCTGATGTACTTAACCTCTCAAAATCTCTATTTTCCCTTTCAATAGGAAAGTGATATACATAGGTTATTTAACAGTAAAACCATGGAGTCAGGCAGAGTTTGGATTCTGAAAATATGACATTACCAATTTTCCAAACCCATGTGTGCCTCAGTTCTCATCCATACAATGAAGATACTGATTATAATATTTTACATGTATAATATTTTACACGTGAGTTTGTTGCAAGGATTAAAGTAATTAACTATATGTAAAGTGGAAATAGTATCTAGTAGATATTATTAAGTGCTTTTAATACCTTAGTCCAGATAAGATTACTGTAATACTTATCAATATATTGCTATATAGACAAATTTAAGAATTTAGCTATGAAATATAAAACAATTTCATGTACATTTTCATAAATTCTTGGGCATTATTGCTAAATGATTATGATGGAATTTTACTTTAAAAAGTTGAACTTGACAATCCAATAGTATTGAATCATCATTAATAAATCTTTCCATTCTGTGGACACCGATTAAGTCTGTAACTAATGATGAAATGAGCATCTTCTCCAGTACTGTCATAATGCTGGATTTTCTTCAAAGTTGATTAAAAGGGTTCCCATCTGTGATTTTACTTAATCTCATTATCAATCCTGCCAAGTAGTCTGGGTAAGACTGTGATCACCTTGCCCCATTACAGATTGGTGAAGAGTTTATGTGATTTGCCTAAAGTCACAGACTAACTGCAGGGGAGATGGAATAAGAAAAAACAAAAAATCATAATCTTTGTCTTTCTCCCCTATAGAATGTTATCAAGGTATTATTTAGACATAAAGCAAAATCAATAAACAATTAAATACAAATGACAGCAGTAAGACTTTGCTGACTATCATCTTTAATATTCCTTAGATACATACAAATTTTTTAGAGCTTTAAACCAAGTGCCTTCAGGTGCTTTCTGTGTGCTATGGCTTGGATTTTACACTTGTAGGTCCAGCTTTCTTCCTGAGATAGTATCTGGCATACACTTTGCCTCAAACAGCAAATCCCTTGGGAATCTCCTCAGGTCTTGTGAGATCTTGCCAATGTTGCTCAAATTCTTTCATATCTCTGCGTTGTTGATATACAAGTCATCTGCGAATATTTTGGAGTTCTCTTCCTGGCACAAGTATTGAATAGACAAGGCTATGCATCTTGCTTTGGTGAATAAGATGTTATGGAAAGTGACATGTGTCATTTCTGGAAAGAAGCTTCAAGAACCAAAGGATATTCTTTCCCCATCTTCTTACCTCTGCTCTGGAGATGGTAAAGACCCATCCAGGTGTAGAGTTTCCATCAGTAAGTAGTGCACAGAGCCTTCCTGCCAATCTGCTATGTGTAAGTAGCATGAGCAAACAATAGAGTTGTGTTTGTCTTAACATGGATATGTCTAGGCTATTTGATTTCACAGTACAATCTAACTTGTTTTGATTGACACCTAAATGTGAAGAGGTGTCTATCACAAAAACAGAAACAAAAACGCTCTAGTGGCCTACAGATTGGCTCATGACCGTTGAAGAAGCTACTACTAGAGGCTGGAAAATAGAGATCCATTTTATGCAATTTTAGACAAATTTTTGCCCTGTGGAGATTTGGTATGCTGATTATACAACAAATGCTAGGGGAAATTATCAAAAACAGAATGTTGCAGTATTCTTATGAAATCAGAGAGCATGAGAATGACTTGCAGGATGACTCAGGAAAGTCTCTCTATTTCAACTCCTAAGTTATTGACAAGGCAAGGGACCTCAGAAGAGTTCCACCCTGGAAGAGAGGTGCCCACATTACACATTTACAGATCAGTAGCAAGGATGTGCATAACTCCAGTGGACAAAAAGAGTTGGGTGCATTTCCCAAGTTTTCAGCAAGTGTTTGTTGAGTACTCCCATTTTTTCTAGTTTGAGAATAGACCCTGCTGCTCTTGGGAACCTCATATTTCCTGAAGAGAAAGACAGGAATATGCACAGTTGAAGATAAAGACCTGGGTTCACATCTAGCTTCACTGAGCACCAGCTGTGTGACCTTGAGAAATTTCCTTCTAAGCTTCAATTTCCTTCACCATAAAATGGAGACAACAGTACTGATCATCAATGACTGGTGTAAGACTGGAGAGACATCCAGTGCTTGCTATTACTAACGTAGTTATCTTTTATTTATGATAATAGAGAACAGTAAGTGTTATAAGGAAGGAAGAGCCAGGCCATGAGTGAATCCAGTAAGGATACCCCATATGCCGTGGGAACAGGGAAGTCTACTCATGGGAGCATTTGTCCTGAACTTACCAGATGAGTAAGCAGGGAAAGGGCATTTTAGGAAAGTGAGGGGAAGTGTGTTTGGGAAGATGATGCCCAAGAGCAGCAATGCTAATTCATGGATGACAAGGAGTTTTTGTGGCTGGACAGAGTGAGTCAACTGCCTGGAGAGAACAGGGTGGGAAGACTAAGAAGGGACCTAAGACAAATGCATCAACAATTTTAGAAACTATTTTTTTTCTGTTTCTCTTCAAAGGATGCTTCTTAAAGTAAGCTAAGAGTGAAAAATTCATACATAATTAATTTTTATTCCCAATGCTTTTCTATTAAGTTGAGGTCCATTTTTCTATCCAAATTTGTACTTTTATGGGCAGAAAAGAACAAGCTCTGTGATTTCAGATGGCAGAAAGTTCTTCATAGTCAATGAAATCTTTTGAAATGAAAATTATGAGGAAAACCTCACATCTTATGCTTAGAAGTCCTCTATATCCACTCCTTATCTCACCCATGAAAAAATCCTCCCAATTATCTCTCTGCCTCTATTATTTGAAACAGTTCCCTATTACCCATTCAACCCAGATAATTGAGCTAAACCTTTAAAATGGGTTTTTAATGGGGGAACCAGGCAGTGGAGAATAAGTTGATCTTGGTAAGTAAAGTTTCTCACAATCAAAGGCAGACTACTTAAAGCTTCCCAGCCTATGTGAACATACACAGGATTTAAAAACAAAACCCCAGCTCTCTAGAGAGAAAACACAACAGGGCGGCTTGTTAGCCTGGTGTCTATATCCTTTCTCTAAGGCACTGGAAGATGGTATTCTAAAGAGATGTGCTGAGTTGCTTGTTTGTTTTAAAGGTGTTGAACCCATTTCCTGACACCCAATAAAGCCTTTTGGACAACATCAATGTTTTGAAAGGATCAACTCAGAGCTGCTCTGGGCTAATGGGACAGGATCACGCCCCTGGGAATATTCCTGGACTCTTCCTAGTGCTACAAGTCTTCCATGTCAAGTCCTAAGGCTTTGGAGCACACAAGGATGGTGGGTGAGCACCAAGACAGGAGTATTTTCTCTGCTTTGCAATCTGATTTTGGGCAAAGTATTTTAGGCTTCATTTCATGCTATGTTAACTTAAGAATGCTTAACTAAAGGATCTAGGAAATTCCTCATTGCTGCACTATCCTATGAATTCAAAGGATTATTTAATAGGGTTGTGCTTAGAGTTAATATTAACAGCAGCTTTTCAAGGTCCCAGGTCATGTGTATTTTTTAAGTAATCTCTTGTTCTCATTGCAGCACTGATTTTAGATTCTACTATTTCTAATTTATAGGAAAGGAATGTGAGACTGGCTAGCATTCAGATGCGTGTCAAAGTTTGCTTAGCTTTGTGACTGATTGGAACTCAGTTTTCTCTGGTCCCAAAACCACTGCATTTTAAAAAATCATACCAGTCCAATTCTGGCTGGGTGAATGTGAAACTGCCCATGGCTAGGTTTAGGACTTTCATTTCATAGGTATAAATTGTGCTTATTATGGCAGTCAAATTTTTACCTATGTCATATTCTTCACCAATATAAACCCAATTTTTTTGGAGTAAAATAACTTTTGCCTTTGATTTTGTGAAGAAAACAGCTAAACATTTAAAAGAACCAATCTGAATCACATAAAAATCTATTATGTAGTGAATGATGCATAATAGGTGCCCAAAGTTTTGTTAATAGAATATTCTCTAAGGCCTTAAACAGTAGAACTAAGACTAGTGGGGAAAAGTTAATCCAGACAAATTTAAGGAAGATCATTTTGGAAGGTCTGTCTATTGTTGAGAAAACTCAAACACAGAATGGAACCCTCTAAGACTGGAAGAAACAGCTTTGGGGAGACTTATAAAGAAGCCCATCGAATTCTTGCACTTTCTAGGAAGAAAGGTGGGTGAATCCTTACTCCTCTGGATGGTTTAGTGTCAGGGAATCCAATGTAGATGGGATAAGGACAAGAAATCACTCTAGTCCCTGCAATGTGAGTGAAATGAAGCATGAGGCTGCAGGATGCCAAGGGCAGCTGCCACCTGTGGTCCCTCGACTGTACCACTCTGTTTCCTTCCTTGCTAGCTCTCATCAGGAGCAGTGGTTATTTACTGCATTTGTGTGTGGACTTGCTCATTTTTTGATTCTTCCACTGTGTTAATCCTGTGCATGCTGGGACCATCTCCATTTTGCTTGCCATTGTATCCCCAGTACTAACAAAATGACTGATACATAGTAGATGTTCAATGAACATATTTTGGTGTATGGAGAGAGGATCTAAACTGAGAAATCAGAGCAAGTGACACACGATGCTGAAAGAATTGAATGTTACTGGATTTTCACAGCTGAGATCCTTGCTGTTACTCTCAGACTCAGCCTGTTCCATCAGTCCCACTGAAAGTCTCTGTGGGTCAGTCCCCATCTGCCCAGTACTCAGTGTACCAGACACCTCTTTTGTTAGTATGGAGCCATCCTTTGCCACTCACTGGAGGACTGGGAAGTCATCTCTTCTTTGTGTGTTAGTTGGGCCTATGGTTCTACCATATGTTCCTGCTCAAATTCAACATCACAAACTTTTGTTTATCCTCCCAAGTATTTGTCCGTCTGCCTAACAAAGAGTCTTCCAGGAATCCATGGTTCCACATATTGCGAGACTGACTCCAGAGCCTATCTTCTGTACTGTGGTAGCCTTGAAAGTAGGGGCTGTGGTTAATTTATTTCAGTGCTCTCATGCCTGGCACAGTGCCTGGCTAGGAACATTTATTTGTAGGAAGGAAAGAAGGGATTGGGGAAGAAGGAATAGAGAGGGAGGGAAGGAGAGAGGGAGAGATGCAGGGAAAGAAAAGAACAAATGGAGAGAAGGGCAAAACTGAGGGAAAAAGATAAAGAGGAGAGACAAAGGAGAAAGTGGGGGAAGAAAGAAAAAGATGGGCTTTCTCTCAGCTTAATATTTACCTGCCTCTTGACACCAGAAAGTGGATTTAGTTTCTTCTTTCCAAACTACTAAACTACATGGAGGAATGTCTTGCCACCCCACTGTGTCTCTCTGGAGTTTGGACAACATATCCTGCCTGAAGAATGTCTTCATCATCCTAGCCTGTCTGGATAATGTTCTCAGAAAATTCAGGGCAAAATGAAATCCCTGATTGCCATTTACTGGTTGTGTGCCCTTGAGCGAGAATCTTCAACTCACTCAGCTTTGGTTTCTGCATCTTTAAATTAGGGGTTAAGATTTACCTCTAGAGGGCCATCGGGAGGATTAAGTGAAATAACACTTGCACATTGCTTGTTACAAGGTAAGTACTCAATAAATTCTCTGTTATTTCCCTTTCCCTTAAGACACCCTTCTTCTTATCCTCAAGGCAAATCGACATTGAGGATGTTTACTTTCAAAAGCAGGCGAAAAGCGTGTAAAATGGAGAGGAAAGGCATGGAGCAGTTTCATTAGCAGATGCAGCCATTGGTGACAAAGCCATTCTCCACTTGGCACCTCCTTCTCGTTTTTTTTCAGAACAAAGATTTGAGCCCCAGATGCCATTTGATTTGCATGCTTGGGGGAATAATAAAAGAACCCTATTATGAAATGAAATGGCCTGTGATCTCATTGAGGAAGTGGGGATTGCTGCAGGGAGAAGGTCACTGTCCAGTGTAGCAAATGTCCCCTTACAAAAAAGAAAATATAGCAATTTCTAAGAAAGAGCACAAGTCAGGCTTCGAGGGCAGGGATCCTGTTTGTGCTAGCAGGGACGAGGTATGAAGCAACAACTTGCTTTGTGATGAGCTGAGCACAGAGTGAAAGTGACAAAGTTTCCCCAACCATGGCAAGTTTTGAGAGAAAGTCATCTTGGATAAATTGCTGCATTCTTGCAGTGGACTCCCAGAAAGACTTCTGGAAAAATAGAATATTTCAGATTTATCTGCCACTACCATTTGATTAAATTTGGTTTGCATAAAAATTGAGAACTATTGTTTTCCTACAAAATAAGTCCCCACTACTTCCACCCACATGGTAACAGCTGATCATGGAGTGCTGGGCATCTGACCCAGGCTGGTCCAATGAGTCTTTTAAAAGAATTTCCTCCAATTGAATTGAGGAATTCCATGTTGTTCATTCATTAGTGTTCTAAAATGAGAAACCCGTGAGCTCCCATTGGCATATTTCCCAAAGATCGACTATTGTGACAATTCAGCTAAGCCATGGAGTGTGGTGGAAAGGAATTGTGGGCAGAAAGAGAAGTATTTGGTGTGTTTCAGTTTTCACTGGAACCCACTTGCATCCTTGCCATTTACACTTTTTGAAATGAGAAAAAGAAAAGCAACCCAAGAGGTCTGGGGGCTGGGCTGGGCCTCACAGCTTGACCTTGGAAGAACAACTTCACATACTATCTCCCTCAGACAAGGCCACTTCATGACTATGATGGATCAAGATGAACAAGACTCCTATTTAATTATAAGCATGATCTTTGTCCAAACCAGAATATAACAAATGTTCCCATGCTAGCTGATATGAGTGACTACAGTATTTTATCAACTATAATTCTCTCTTGTTCCAGTCTGCTTTCCCTACAGAAAAGATATACCAAGATTCTAAATCCTAAAATCACCTTTGCTACCTGACAATATCCAATCAAAACATACTTCACATCTTGAAAATCTCCTTAAAATCACTCAGCCAAGGTTCAGATCTTATAACAGGTTCTTTTCAGCACCCTCCTTCAAGATGCCTTATTGTTCCCCCAGCTGAGCAATCTCCCTTCAAGCAATGGATGAAAAATGGAATTTATTTAAATATAGTGTGCTCCTGGTATTTGGGGTATTGAACCAGTCTCTGTTCCCCTGATACAATCCTATTATTGATCTACCTTTCCCCTAAGCCTGTTCAAGTTGGGTTTTTGACACTTGTCACCAAAGTTGTCCAGACTAACGTGTTCCAATGCAATTTCAGTGTATGAACACATGCACTTGTGTTCTTCCCAGGGCTATTCAAACAACCACAATCTCATCTCTCCACACCCTTGCTAATTGACAGTTCATTTATACACGATTGAGTTTTTCACCAGGCCCCCGGCACTGTCCTTGGTGCTGAAGATACAGCATTTCATGAAGCACAGAAACACGCTGACCCCATGGGTATTGCATTTTAATGTTGTGGGGTTCCTTCTGCCTGGGGCAGTGCTCCACATCCCACTGAAATGTTTCTCATTCTTCAAGGTGTCCCCTAAGTGCCCCAGACTCAGGAGGCCTTTTGAGCTTATAAACAATGTGGGGTGAAAGTCTATGATGTGAGGTTAAATGAAAGAGGCAGGAGAAAATGGATATAGTAGTGAATTCCCTGTTCCATTAAGCATATGTTCCAGTTGGGCAACCTAGATAATAAGCAAAACTATGTGACCTGTAACTGATGGGATCAGGCTCTGCAGAAACATGTCATCCAGAGCCTGGAGACAGTCGGTGGCATACAGTTTCAAATGGGAGAGGTATGGAAATGCTGTAGATTCACCCTGCTTAGGGAAAACTGAGATGCAACAGGGATCTGCTAAGGTTAGAGTCTCCTCAGGCAGAAATACAGCAAGTGCAAAGACCCTGCCTTGAGGTGGCAGGGACATTGTGCTTTGCTGTTTGATAAATAACAAGGAGGCCTGGGTGGCTGGAAAGGAGGTAGGTTGGGGTCAAAGGGCAGAAAACAAAGTCAAAGAAGTGAGGGGTTAGTTCATATAGGACCTTATGGGTCATGGTTAGGACTTTTAGTTTCATTATTAGAGCACTTGGAAACTATTCAGAAAGCAGAAAAGGGGCATATGCTCTGACTTAACATTTTCAAGTGGTAATTTTTCTGAGGGAATGGTAACCAGTGATAGAGTTGGGAGGAGTAATGGAAATGAGGAAATTAATTTGGAGGCTTTAGAAACTGGCTAGGTGAAAAATGAAGACTTTAGTTATGATGTTACTAGTAGTGGGGGTGACGATAGATGGTTGGGTCTGGGTATAATTTGAGCATAGAGTCAATAAAACTTGTTAGTAGATTATATGTGGGGTATGAAGAAGGGAAAAGGGTCAAAGTTAGCTTTAAAGTTTTTAGCCTATGAAACTGAAAGAGAGAAATTAAATTTACTAAGTTAGAGGAGAAGAGAAAGGTCTTTTGAGGGGTAGAGGGTTGAAGGATTCAAGAAACAAGAAGTAACTTTGATATATTATGTCCTCAATGCCTATTAGATATCCAAGTGGGAAATCAGATAATCTGTACTAGGTGTCACTTTGTGGGTTCTTTAGAAATGTAAGTTTCTTACCATCTAATGTCTTTTTATCCAGCACAATTACCTTTTTCATATTTTCTATCTACTGAAACCCTATCCATTTTTCAAAATCAAGTTTGAAGACTTCCTTATCTACAGCTGCCATCTATTTAATACTAACTGTCTGCTAGGAACTGCAGAAGTGAGGGTCAGTAGGAGAGTTTAGCAACATGCAGCCATCAGGGACTCAGTCTCCATTCATCTAGGTGCTCCATCAACCATGAGATCATGGAGTGTTCTCCTGATGCTGTACACCTGCCAGGTACCTATGTCAAGATGGGGATGAGAGGAAGGAGCAAGAACTGGGAGAAATTGGGTATGTGTGAGATGAAGACGTGTGACTCTTGCTCACTGTGAGTGAGACAGGGAAATGAGATTAGTTCTGTGGATGTTCTTGAACATCTAACATTATTTCAGCTGTACTTTTCAGACTGAAAGGATGATGCATTTTGTTGAACAGTCTGGCAAAGTCTCAGGGTTAAGCCAGAAGTTTTCCAGTACTCTTTGTTGACAAGGACTAGGGATGTGATAGTGGTTGATGGTCCTGGTGGCCCCATGAGATGGCTTTGGGCTCTTTGGCTATGACCTACTATGGCTGAGTTCTCAACACCTTTCCCACACTCCCCTATCCATGTGTAGATCTGCCCTATGCAAATTGCAAGTAGAGGAACCAAACCCATTGGGAGCCTTCATGAAGTGATGCTCAATTAATGCATCATTCCAATTGGGCCTTTTGGATTTACAATGTTTAATTCTTCTGCTTCTCTGGAATCTCTCGTGAGTAATTGCAGCTGACAGGTTTACACCTCATGATGGGTGTTTTGTCACTCATCTCTAGTTCTAGCAAATGACTTCACAGTCTGTCAACCCTAGACCTCTTTAAGCTGTGGCAATCGATGTCAGATACCATCCGCTGTTGTGATTCAAGACTGCAGCTTTCTCTGGCATGAAAAAAACTGAATCTTCACCAGGAAGGAAATGGAAAACTCAAGGTAGAGGAAAGTTTCTGCAGGGGAATGAACAAAGGTCAACAGACAGTTATCTATGTGGTATAGATATGTCAATGTGTAGCCAGGGCAAGAAAAGATGAGTGTCCCAAAGATGGTGCCATCTACTATGGCACAGGGCTGCAGCCCTGTTGGCTAGTCAGTCCATAAATAGCCTCCTGTCTTGTCCTTGGTGTTGAGAGGAAGACTTGGGGCCACTTTGGTTATAAGCCTGGGGCCAGGCTCCTAATGTCGAGGAGCCTCATTGCCACCTTCTATGACAGGGATGATAATACCTATTCTATGGGGTACTTAGAGGTCATGATGGCACAAATTATTCATTCACTTAAATATTCATTTGGCAGAAGCCATAGACCACTCATTCCTCTAGAAACTGAGATATTGGTGGGAAAACAGAGCCTGCTCTTGGAGACTTGGATGCCAGGCAAAGGAGACAGGTAGATGGCAGACTACTAAGAAAATGCACAAAACATCAGATGGGCGAGAGTTGTGGGGAAATGCAAAAGCAAGATAAGGAGGAGAGACTCACTTCTACTGGCTTCCAGGCATGGCATGTCTGCTCCTAGATTTACCATATTCATTCTGATATTTTCCATGGGCGACTCAGGCCCCTCAGGTCATTACATGTGGGCCCCTGTATCTCAGAGCCTGTACTGGCTCATTAATTTCTTCTCATTTTTCAACCTTTCTGACTTCTCCTACTTCCACCTCAACCTGGTCTCCAGTCAGAGAAAGTTCTCTGTGGATTAGGTCAGGTCCACCTCAGTAATCCAGGTTAATCTCCTTATTTTAAGTTCTGTAGCCTTAATTACATTTGCAAAGCCCCCTTTGCCATGTAAGGTGATATAGTCATGGATTTTAAGGATTGGGACATTGATACTTTAATGGGAACCAATTATTTTGCCTCCTATAGCCAGAGAGACAAAGATGAGGAAAAGCCCTCACTCCCCCTCCTTGCAACATCTGTAGACAAAGTACAGATGTTTGACTCCCACCCACACCATTGTATCAACAGGGTATTTTCCTAGGACACCTGTAAGAAACTGCTAACCTCTTGCAGTACAGCCTTTCTGATCTTTCCCAACCTCCTCTCCACAGCTGCAATTCCTATTTCTATTCCTCTGTCTCAGCAAGGACTTTCAGAGTCTACTTTGTGCCTCTGTGTTACTTTTTTCATCACTGTGACAAAATACCTGCCATAAACAACTTAAGGAGGGTGAGGTTTATTTTGGCTCATGCAAACCCTCAGGTTTCAGTCCATGGTCCGTGACTCCATTGATTATAGGCCAGTGGCAAGTCAGAAAATCATGGCAGTCAGAGCATGCAGATTAGGCTACTCACTTCAAGGCACAGGAAGCAGAGAGAATTGCCCACAGTAGCGAGCTTTCTCCTTTGCCCTTTATTTCATCTGGGTCCTCAGCCTATGGGATGGTGCCACCCATATTCAGGGTAGGTCTTGTCCCCTTGGTTAATCCTTTCTGACAAAATCTCCACAAATACACCCAGGTCAACTTTATGAATCTCCTAGGTGTCTCTCAACCCAATCAAGTTGACAGTCAAGATAACCATCACAACCACTCTGCCAGCAAGTCATGCCATCTGTGTGTTATACTTTGTATTGTTCATATATTTGTCAAGTATTTGCTGAGCCCTTACTGTGTGCCAAGAACTATTCCGGCTCTGGGAATTTCAGAAATAAAACATTGTCCCCTTCAATCCTGGAGCTTACCTTAGTGATGGAGAGGGCTCCATCTGGATTCACTTCCAATACTCCCTATTGCATAGTCTTGTCCAAACTTCCCCATGAAAAAGGGCAGCATCTTTCAGTGTAAATAACTCGGGAACAGTTCTCTCTGGAATTCTTATCAGAGCAGAGCATCAGCAGAGGATAATGTCTCACTGGCCAACAAAATAGCCATGAAGAGACACCTCAATTTTCTCTTCCTCTGCCAAGAATGCCTCCCACCCGTGGGGCTCTGGAAATCAAGTGACTGTGCTCATCATTTCGCTGTACTCTAAATGTTAACTGGTCTCATCTCTTATATCAAATTATGTGATACATCTCAAGTGTCCATTAGCAAGACACATAGCTTCCAGCCCTATTTAGTGACATTCACTTAATCCACCCACTTCAAATCCAACAAAGTACTCATTGTCACAGGACCACTGGAGGGTCACCCCACATTACCTTCATACCCCAAGGGGACCATTTTTCTCTTCCACAACATCCCTTTATCCACTTCACTGGACAGCATGTCACACTGCCTGTCCCTTCTTCCATTAATGTCACTCCAGACCCTTACAGCTGCACCTTCACACACTCCTCCCTGACCTGGCCTGCCCTCCCAGAATATCCAACCACTGAGATGAGGAAAATCCAAAGAGCACATGTCCATGCAATGGAAATCTCATTTTTCCACTCACTTTTTAAAGGGTGTTTGCTGGTGATGGGCAAGACCTCTGGTGAGACAGAATCTCTAACATTCTGTTTTGAGTTAGGCTTATAACACACAGAATATATAAATATAACATGTATTTCAGAATTATCCTGTATCAAATTTATGACACAGATAAAAAATTTAAATGGGAGGCAGTAAGAATGTTCAGAGTAAGCTTGGTACTAATCACAGGGTTATGGTCTTAGCCCTGTGATCAAAGCACTGCAATTTCCCCACACATCCCCTGAAATCTGCCTTACTCCTGTTAATGCTGAATGAGTGAGGTGGGCTGGCTAACCTGTCTGGACCACTCACACCTGCTGTCCATCCTGGGGTGCACCACAGACAGCTTCATGCCTTTTTTCCCTAACCCTGGTGTCTCCCTAGCCCTCACTCTAATGGGGTGATTACTTTCTAAGAATTGTCCTATAGCTCTTAGGAATGTGGCAGTGTAAGGACACTGTGGGAGAAAAACAACCCTACACCACACCATGGCTTTTTGCATCCCACTGGTTCAACTAAGGAGAAATTTCCATCTGAGTCATGTGCTTTAGGTAACTCCATTGCATTCACAGCCAGTCCTCAATAAAGGAAGGTTCTGATTCAAAACTGAACCCAGGATGTGAGGGTGATTTGGCTGCCCGTTCATTTGTTACTCCATTGATCACCAGGATTGGTTTGGCTGATCTGGCTGGCTAAGAGGATGTCCCCTTTCTCCCTCGCTGCTCTATGTGCATCCCTCCTGAAGCTGTGTGCTTGATCGAAGAAGACGACCATCCCTGATAGCCAAGGACCATTCTTCACTCAAGGGTATACAAGTAACTGTGCTCCCCTGCTATATCCTCTAAACAAGCTCTCAAAGTTGAACTCAGCTGCCACACTAGGGGCAGAATCAGCTTATGATTTTTCAAAACCAGGAACACTATTGTCTCATTCTTTTTATAAGTAGATGTGTGTATACTTATTCTGCATGCTGACATTTATATTATATATGAAATATACCAGTGCAAACTATCCATAGACTATATATCTGTAATACACATACATGAAAATATGGCCCTGAGCCACTTATGGGCTTTAAGAATCACCTAACTTTTAACTTCTCTCATGAACACTCGATGCTTAATAATGAAATTTTATTTTCTAGGGTTCTTCAATCTAAAGTTTCTACTTCGATGTCTTTGTACTTGTGTGTGACCTTGGACAAGTCGCTTGAGGCTCCCAAGACCTTCTTTTCCCTTATGCAAAATTATTCACATATATATCTATGTATATATGTATATATTATTCACATATATATATGTATATATATGTATGTGTGAGTGTGTGTGTGTGTATGTGTGTAGGGCTTTTGGATTTTGCAAAATGCTTTCACATGCTGTATTTCTTATGCTATATGGAACATCTAAAAAATGTGAGCAACTCTAATACTCATTTTGAGAAGAAGAAACTAAGGCTCAGAGGGATCCACCTTATCACTCAGCTGATGATTGGTGGAGCCTGCACAGAACCAAGAGTTGTAACACAAACCACTTTTATACATCTTGCAGATAGCCTGGGTGATAGTGAGTGAGGTTGGAGGAAAAAAAAGCAGAAGGAAAATTTATTGAGCAATAAGCCACATGGCTGGAAAGATCTCTTTATTAGAATGGTTAATGGAGAATAGAACTCCATTGCATCTGCTGAACATACACAGTACCATTTATTTTCACTGCATCCCTGTCAGCTGGGCATTAGGAAACTTAACTTAGACTCAGCAAAGGACATTGAGACTCATTTGGCTAAACTTATACAGGTAGTGGTGACACTGAGATTTGAACCCAGGTCTTCCTGATGTCAAATCTGAGCTCCTTAAACTATTCCATGTCACCTTTTAGAGACAGAGCCACAGAGAGGAACACCGTTCTCTGTTATTTCATTGCATCTGTTTATAGGGATGTAAGCCACTATCTTTGCTAAATTCTGTTTTGTTCGAGTCATCTGAAAAGTAGCCCTGCCTTCAGAAGCTGAGCCAAAGCCACTTCATTCCCAGTTTCTCACTTTGTTACTGGTGAAGCCTCTCACTCCATATTTTTAAATAACTTCCAATTTCATACCTCTTATGAAGCTCTATGCTTACGTCTCTTGAGGCAAGCCTTGTCTTTACTGTTCCCCCTTCTTCTGTTTTTCTGACACTTGACTGCCACTAAGTTTCTCTATTCTGTAGCACACATCACTCAGAAGCAAGGCCCTTTTCATTTTTACAGAGAGCTGCAACTTTTGTACCAAACACATGCACTTTAAATGCAGCTGGCTCTGCAGAGCCTAAGGTGGCACTGGTTTTAGCCCTTAGGTGGTCTTGAAAGTATTTATTCTATTACAGCTAGTGATGTAGACCCAGAAGTAAGCAACAGTTGGAATAGATTGGCTTCTGCCATTGTTTCAATAAGCTCCTCAAAGCGAAATATTTGGAAGGAATCGTTCTGTAGTGTGCCAAGATATAACGTACTTAAAGGGAGTTATGAGCGATGAGGTCTCTGCCAATATGAAAGTTAAAGTATTATTGCGTCTACATAACTGGTACAGTACAGGCACTCCTTAGCTACTCGGTAACATTATTTGTTTGTACGGTCACAGCATATATTACACTGAAATATAAGAGATGAACTGGTTCCACAAAATGCCCTAACACCTACATGAATGTACTTATTTTATACTTTATTTTTCTCTCTCCCTATGTGAGTGGGGTGGAAAAGAAAGATTCATTGAACTCTTCTTATATAATGGATGTTTTACATGTAAAATCTTATTTAATTTTCCAAGTGTGCTGAAGATTATCATTGTCACTCGACAGAAGTGAAAACTTAGGCATAGTTAAGTGAAGAGACTTGGCCTTGCCAACAACACTGGATTCAAATCTAGGTCTTTCTGATGAAATGACTTTTCATTCATGCCCATTGCCTCATGGGAGGGAGTTCTTACTGTCAAAAGGCCATTCTCATGAACTCTAAGGTTTGCTTAAATTATCCAGTGCCAAAGAACTTTCCCCCTCATGCCCAGGGTCATTCACAGCCCTAAGTCATCCCACCTAGCATGCAGTGGTTATTGTCAAAGTCATACTGTAGGGAGAACACTCAATGGCCAGTTGAATGTCATTCTCCAAATGTTAAAGGTGACTGTGTGATGATGCATCCCAATTCTGGGTTGTTAGCCTCTCTGCTTCACATTATCCTTCAATAACCCCAGTTTTTCCAAGTGTTGTGTTTACTTTCTACAAGATTCAACTTTATGCAATGGGGTCATATGTAAATAGATATATTATTCAGATAATAGTCAATATTTTTAGGTCTAACCCTGCCACTTGCTAATTAAGTGAGATGGTATTTCTTTACCTACCTGACACTCAGCTTCTTCACTTAAAAATTCAAACAAAGGGAAACCACCTACTTACCTCCCAAGAGTTCTGTCAAATAGTGAGTGAGTGCAGAGGTCACACAGGTGTGGGGCAAACATTAACCACTGGTGCACACATTATAGATGTCTATTAATCTTAAGCCTATCATTGTCAAAAGTCTTGAATTCTCTTTTTATTTAATTCATTACCTGTTTTTTTTTTTTTTTCACTTTCTGGGTAGCTTTATTTATTTTTTTTTCTTTTATTATTCATATGTGCATACAAGGCTTGGTTCATTTCTCCCCCCTGCCCCCACCCCCTCCCTTACCACCCACTCCACCCCCTCCCGCTCCCCCAACTCAATACCCAGCAGAAACTATTTTCCCCTTATCTCTAATTTTGTTGTAGAGACAGTATAAGCATTAATACGAAGGAACAAGGGGTTTTGCTGGTTGAGATAAGGATAGCTATACAGGGCAATGACTCACATTGATTTCCTGTGCGTGGGTGTTACCTTCTAGGTTAATTCTTTTTGATCTAACCTTTTCTCTAGTATCTGTTCCCCTTTTCCTATTGGCCTCAGTTGCTTTTAAGGTATCTGCTTTAGTTTCTCTGCATTAAGGGCAACAAATGCTAGCTAGTTTTTTAGGTGTCTTACCTATCCTCACCCCTCCCTTGTGTGCTCTCGCGTTTATCATGTGCTCATAGTCCAATCCACTTGTTGTGTTTGCCCTTGATCTAATGTCCACATATGAGGGAGAACATACGATTTTTGGTCATTTGGGCCAGGCTAACCTCACTCAGAATGATGTTCTCCAGTTCCATCCATTTACCAGCGAATGATAACATTTCGTTCTTCTTCATGGCTGCATAGAATTCCATTGTGTATAGATACCACATTTTCTTAATCCATTCGTCTGTGCTGGGGCATCTTGGCTGTTTCCATAACTTGGCTATTGTGAATAGTGCCGCAATAAACATGGATGTGCAGGTGCCTCTGGAGTAACAGTCTTTTGGGTATATCCCCAAGAGTGGTATTACTGGATCAAATGGTAGATCGATGTCCAGCTTTTTAAGTAGCCTCCAAATTTTTTTCCAGAGTGGTTGTACTAGTCTATATTCCCACCAGCAGTGTAAGAGGGTTCCTTTTTCCCCGCATTCTCGCCAACACCTGTTGTTGGTGGTGTTGCTGATGATGGCTATTCTAACAGGGGTGAGGTGGAATCTTAGCGTGGTTTTAATTTGCATTTCCTTTATTGCTAGAGATGGTGAGCATTTTTTCATGTGTTTTCTGGCCATTTGAATTTCTTCTTTTGAGAAAGTTCTGTTTAGTTCACTTGCCCATTTCTTTATTGGTTCATTAGTTTTGGGAGAATTTAGTTTTTTAAGTTCCCTGTATATTCTGGTTATCAGTCCTTTGTCTGATGTATAATTGGCAAATATTTTCTCCCACTCTGTGGGTGTTCTCTTCAGTTTAGAGACCATTTCTTTTGATGAACAGAAGCTTTTTAGTTTTATGAGGTCCCATTTATCTATGCTATCTCTTAGTTGCTGTGCTGCTGGGGTTTCATTGAGAAAGTTCTTACCTATACCTACTAACTCCAGAGTATTTCCTACTCTTTCTTGTATCAACTTAAGAGTTTGGGGTCTGATATTAAGATCCTTGATCCATTTTGAGTTAATCTTGGTATAGGGTGATATACATGGATCTAGTTTCAGTTTTTTGCAGACTGCTAACCAGTTTTCCCAGCAGTTTTTGTTGAAGAGGCTGCTATTTCTCCATCGTATATTTTTAGCTCCTTTGTCAAAGATAAGTTGCTCATAGTTGTGTGGCTTCATATCTGGATCCTCTATTCTGTTCCACTGGTCTTCATGTCTGTTTTTGTGCCAGTACCATGCTGTTTTTATTGTTATTGCTTTGTAATATAGTTTGAAGTCAGGTATTGTGATACCTCCTGCATTGTTCTTTTGACTGAGTATTGCCTTGGCTATTCGTGGCCTCTTGTGTTTCCATATAAATTTCACAGTAGATTTTTCAATCTCTTTAATGAATGTCATTGGAATTTTGATGGGAATTGCATTAAACATGTAGATAACTTTGGGGAGTATCGACATTTTTACTATGTTGATTCTACCAATCCATGAGCATGGGAGATCTCTCCACTTTCTATAGTCTTCCTCAATCTCTTTCTTCAGAAGTGTATAGTTTTCCTTGTAGAGGTCTTTCACATCTTTTGTTAGGTTTACACCTAGGTATTTGATTTTGTTTGAGGCTATTGTAAATGGAATTGTTTTCATACATTCTTTTTCCGTTTGCTCATTGTTAGTGTATAGAAATGCTAATGATTTTTCTATGTTGATTTTATATCCTGCTACCTTGCTGTAGCTATTGATGATGTCTAGAAGCTTCTGAGTAGAGTTTTTTGGGTCTTTAAGGTATAGGATCATGTCATCTGCAAATAGGGATATTTTGACAGTTTCTTTACCTATTTGTATTCCTTTTATTCCTTCTTCTTGCCTAATTGCTCTGGCTAGGAATTCCAGTACTATGTTGAATAGGAGTGGAGATAGTGGGCATCCTTGTCTGGTTCCTGATTTTAGTGGGAATGGTTTCAGTTTTTCTCCATTAAGTATAATGCTGGCTGTAGGTTTGTCATATATAGCTTTTATAATGTTGAGGAACTTTCCTTCTATTCCTAGTTTTCTTAGAGCTTTTATCATGAAATAATGTTGGATCTTATCAAAGGCTTTTTCTGCATCTATTGAGATGATCAAGTGGTTTTTGTCTTTGCTTCTGTTAATGTGGTTTATTACGTTTATTGATTTTCATATGTTGAACCACCCCTGCATCCCTGGGATGAAGCCTACCTGGTCGTGGTGAATAATCTTTTTGATGTGTTGCTGAATTCGATTTGCCATTATTTTGTTGAGGATTTTTGCATCAATGTTCATTAGGGAGATTGGCCTATAGTTCTCCTTTTTGGAGGTGTCTTTGCCTGGTTTTGGGATAAGTGTAATACTGGCTTCATAAAATGTGTTTGGCAGTTTTCCTTCCCTTTCTATTTCATGGAACAGTTTAAGGAGGGTTGGTATCAGTTCTTCTTTAAAGGTCTGATAGAATTCAGCAGAGAATCCATCAGGTCCTGGACTTTTCTTTTTGGGGAGACTCTTGATTGCTGCTTCAATTTCATTTTGTGTTATAGGTCTATTCAGGTGATTAATTTCCTCTTGGTTCAGTTTTGGATGATCATATGTATCTAGAAATCTGTCCATTTCTTTTAGATTTTCAAATTTATTTGAATATAGGTTCTCAAAGTAGTCTTTGATGATTTCCTGGACTTCCATGGTGATTGTTGTTATCTCCCCTTTTGCATTCCTGATTCTACTAATTTGGGTTTTTTCTCTCCTCATTTTAGTCAGGTTTGCCAGGGGTCTATCGATCTTGTTTATTTTTTCAAAGAACCAACTTTTTGTTTCATTTATTCTTTGTATGGTTTTTTTGGTTTCTATTTCGTTGATTTCAGCTCTTATTTTTATTATTTCTCTCCTTCTATTTGTTTTGGGATTTGCTTGTTCTTGTTTTTCTAGGAGTTTGAGATGTATCATTAGGTCATTGATTTGGGATCTTTCAATCTTTTTAATATATACACTCATGGCTATAAACTTTCCTCTCAAGACTGCCTTAGCTGTGTCCCATAGGTTCCGGTAGGTTGTGTTTTCATTTTCATTGACTTCCAGGAACATTTTAATTTCCTCTTTTATTGCATCGATGATCCATTCTTCATTAAGTAATGAGTTATTTAGTTTCCAGCTGTTTGCATGTTTTTTGTCTTTACTTTTGTTGTTGAGTTCTACTTTTACTGCATTGTGGTCAGATAGTATGCATGGTATTATTTCTATTTTCTTATATTTGCTGAGGCTTGCTTTGTGCCCTAGGATATGATCTATTTTGGAGAAGGTTCCATGGGCTGCTGAGAAGAATGTATATTGTGTAGAGGTTGGATGAAATGTTCTGTAGACATCTACTAGGTCCACTTGATCTATTGCATATTTTAGATCTTGGATTTCTTTATTGAGTTTTTGTTTGGATGACCTATCTATTGATGCTAATGGAGTGTTAAAGTCTCCCACAACCACTGTGTTGGCGTTTATATATGCTTTTAGGTCTTTCAGGGTATGTTTGATGAAATTGGGTGCGTTGACATTGGGTGCATACAGATTGATGATTATTATTTCCTTTTGGTCTATTTCCCCTTTTATTAGTATGGAATGTCCTTCTTTATCTCGTTTGATCAATGTAGGTTTGAAGTCTATTTTGTCGGAGATAAGTATTGCTACTCCTGCTTGTTTTCGGGGGCCATTGGCTTTGTAAATCTTCTTCCAGCCTTCCATCCTAAGCATATGCTTATTTCTGTCGGTGAGATGAGTCTCCTGTAAGCAACAAATTGTTGGATCTTCTTTTTTAATCCATTTTGTCAAACAGTGTCTTTTGATGGGTGAATTAAGTCCATTAACATTAAGTGTTAGTACTGATAGGTATGTGGTGATTCCTGCCATTTAGTTACCTTAGTTATTTGGAGGTTTGATTGTGTGTACCTAACTTGATGTTACTCTCTACTGTCTTGCTTTTTCTTATCCTGTGGTTTGGTGCTGCCTGCCTTTTCATGGTTAAGTTGGGTGTCACTTTCTGTGTGCAGGATCCCTTGCAGAATCTTTTGTAATGGTGGCTTTGTGGTCACATATTGTTTTAGTTTCTGCTTATCATGGAAGACTTTTATTGCTCCATCTATTTTGAATGATAGCTTTGCTGGGTAGAGTATCCTGGGGTTGAAGTTATTTTCATTCAGTGCCCGGAAGATCTCACCCCACGCTCTTCTTGCTTTTAATGTTTCTGTTGAGAAGTCTGCTGTGATTTTGATGGGTTTACCTTTGTATGTTACTTGTTTTTTCTCTCTTACAGCCTTCAATATTCTTTCCTTAGTTTCTGAACTTGTTGTTTTAATGATGATATGTCGTGGAGTAGTTCTATTTTGATCTGGTCTGTTTGGTGTCCTGGAGGCCTCTTGCATGTGTATGGGAATATCTTTCTCTAGATTTGGGAAATTTTCCGTTATTATTTTGTTGAATATATTACGCATTCCCTTCGCTTGCACCTCTTCTCCTTCTTCGATGCCCATGATTCTCAAGTTTGGTCTTTTGATGGAGTCAGTGAGTTCTTGCATTTTCTTTTCACAGGTCTTGAGTTGTTTAATTAATAGTTCTTCAGTTTTTCCTTTAATTACCATTTCATCTTCAAGTTCTGAGATTCTGTCTTCTGTTTGTTCTATTCTGCTGGATTGGCCTTCCGTTTTGTTTTGCAGTTCTGTTTCATTCTTTTTTCTGAGGTTTTCCATATCCTGGCTGTTTTCTTCTTTATTGTTGTCTATTTTTGTCCTGAGTTCATTTATCCATTTATTCATTGTGTTCTCTCTTTCACTTTGGTGTTTATACAGTGCTTCTATGGTTTCCTTTATTTCTTCTTTTGCTTTTTCAAATTCTCTATTTTTATTGTCTTGGAATTTCTTGAGTGTCTCCTGTACATTTTGGTTGACCCTATCCAGTATCATCTCTATAAAATTCTCATTGAGTACTTGTAGTATGTCTTCTTTTAAATTATTCTTGTGGGCTTCATTGGGTCCTTTGGCATAGTTTATCTTCATTTTGTTGGAGTCTGGATCTGAGTTTCTGTTCTCTTCATTCCCCTCTGGTTCTTGTACTAATTTTTTGCTGTGGGGAAACTGGTTTCCTGGTTTTTTTCTGTCTTCCTGTCATTGTCCTTGGTGTTGTTACTGTCCCTGTACTGTGTGCAATTAAGTATTTTCTAGCTTGTAATAATAACAATGGTAATATTGAGAATGGAAGAGTGAGCTGAGATGGAAAGCAAGAAGTTAAAGAAAAGGGGAAAACAAATATACAGACAAGAGGGAGAAAGCAGAAGAAGGTATCAGACAAGAGAGTTTCAAAGGTATAAACAGGGAGTGTTAGTGTACTAATCGACAGTAAGCTGAACAGACAATAGAGAGACAGAGAGAGGATTGAAAATCAAAGATAAAAAAATAAAAAATAAGTATATGAAAGTAATATCTATTTATAAAAATGAATTAAAATAAAATGGAAAATAGAAAATTAAAAAAAAAAAAAACAAAAAAACAAAAACTTCCAAGTTTATATGCAATGCAGTTTCAGTCTTAATAATTTGGATGTCCGTCTCAATCTCCAGTCCTGGAGTTGGTGCCTCAGATGTTGTTCTGTAGTTGTCTCATCAAAGGGGATGCATAAAGTAGAACAAAACTACACACTCACACACACAAAAAAAAAAAAAAAAAAAAAACCCCACCAAGTGTCCCCAGTTCAAATGCAATACAGTTTCAGTAAGTTTTTCGGCTTGCAGGTGTAATTCGGTTGTTCTCTCATCAAAGGTAGGGAGAAAAAGAAAAAAAAGCGTCTGGAGGCAGTTCTGAGAGTGGTATCTGCAACTGTGGCTTGCCTGCCTGCTGCTCTCCGCCTGTAGCTGGCGGCGTTATTTGTGCAGATCTCTGGGGTGAGCTAGCACTCACCTGGTCCCACAGGCTTTGTTTGCTCAGAGTTCTCCTGTGTGGCGGAGGGGGGCCTCTGCTACAGGCTTTTCCCTTTCCAAGCACTGGAAAAGGTGACACTGCCCCGCGTTGTCAGGCCTGCGTGTTTATTTACAGTTCACGTGGGAAGTGGGTCTTCCCTCCTGTCACAAGCGTCCTGCTCCTGGTTGCTGGGCGCGCCCCGCTCCCGCCAGAGCCTCTCCGGCCCGCCCGGCTCATTTATTTACAGTCCCGGGAAGGCTTCCCTTCCCCCAATCTTCAGCGCTCAGGGCGCCCCACCCTCTTTCCAGCGTGTCTTAACTGTTCTTACTGCTTAGTACTCAGTTTCTCTTTTTTTCCCGGGTGGAGGTCAGTCTGTCCAGGGGGCTATGCTGCTCCGGCCCAGGCTTGTCTGTGGGGGAACCGCGGTACCGCGAAGCTCACCTGGTCCGCGTCTTCCCAAGCCGTATGGGCGCCGGCCACTGGCGGCCCCGGGGGCCTCCTCGGTTCTCCATTTAATGTGAAGTGGAGATTCTCTGTGCCGGCTGGAGGTGTGGAGGCGTCAAAGTTATGCCTTTTCTCGGTGATTATGCCTGCAAAGTGTGTCTCCAGCGTCTCTCCAAGATTTCACTATAGGAGGGTCGCTTTCTGCTTCCTACCTCTAGCCGCCATCTTGGAATTCCCCCCTAATTCATTACCTGTTGACAATTATTTATTTCAGCTACTTTCCTATAACTTGTCTCTCCTCTATATTCCTTTTGTTTTCCTCTTTCTCCCTCTTCTCTCTCTTGCTCTCCCTCTCTTCCTCCCTCATCCATCCATCACTCCCTCTGTAGTGTTATAGAGAAGGAGATCAGAGATAAAGGGAAAAAATGTTACCATATGATTCCAATAAAGGAGACATGACAAGTATTGTAAGAAAGAAAGGGAAATAGTTATATTAGGCTCTGTCAGAATTGAGCAAGATTGTTCCAATAAAAGGAATTGATGGAAACAGGAAAGTGTTGCTACACATAAAAATGCACCTGAGGAAATAGTTTTCAAGGTAGATGAAACTTCATGATCAAAGACACAAAACTACAGAGTGTGAGTCCCTGAAGAGCTTCAACACACATTTTCATGTCTAGAGATAGACCAAGATCTAACTGAGTACTCTGTGTCTCCATCTCCCACAGCCTTGTATCTACATCCTTGGAACAGACAACTTCTACCAGGAAAAATGATCTGATCCATGTGCTTAGGATGGTTCTACTCTTTTGGGATGTCACACATTGAGCCATCCTCAGCTAAGCTAAGGACTCTGTGATTAATGCAGGCTCAGCAAGCAGTTGGCAATAAGGGACATTGATAGGATGGATATATTTGCTCAAGGCAAATATAAGTTGTGCTTTCTTTGAAAGGAAATTAAAGCTATTTGTGATGAGTATTCTTTGTTATAAGGGAGAGCAGGAAAAACACACCATTAGTATTGACTCCTTCCTTCTGTTCAGAGAACTAGAGCCTACCAATAAAGGCAAAAATTGGGAAAAGGAAAGTTTTCATTAACTACTAATATTTTTAGGGCATAAGAAGTGTTCAAGAGTGGATTCTTCCTTCCAGATGCTGTGTGGAGTTTTGTCATAGTTTTTCCTGGAAGATGGGGAGTGGTAGAAGGAGGACTGCAGTAGGGTAACAGATCTGATGGATGAGAGAAGACAGCCAACATCAAGATGCACCATCTTCAAGTAAATATAACGTCTCAATAGAATACATTTCACACACACCAGGTTATAGTGAAAAGAATGAAATGCTTAGGTGTCAGGAAAGAAGCAAAAATGGAAAACCTATACAAAAACCACATACATGAATGCCACAGGTATTGAGGTCTTGATACCCACATCATTTAGGTTTTGATTAGGGAGGCAGAACCACTAGGAGTGACAGAAAATAAGGAGCTTATCAAAGGAGCAGGTAAGAGTGTTTGACCAATGTAATAATTTTGTGTTTGGGCTGGGAGGAAATGAATGGGCAGGCAGCTGGGAAATAATGGAGGGTATCTAATGAGGATAGTAGAGTGGACTGAGACCACTGAGGATGAGCTGGTGGTGGCACCTGACTTTCATGACCTCCATCCAAGATATCACTTTCAGTGATGCATGGGGCCTAAGAAGATGGGGTCTTTTGGCAGGGAGCTACCAGGAAATTTCAAGGAAGCTGAAGGAAGACATCATGTGAGTACTTGAGGAAGACTCATTGCTGTTCCATGCCAACTCAGTGAGCTGGCAGAACATGGCAAGGTCACCCTGCATGGATCTTATGGGCACAATCATGGCTGCCTTACTCCCTCCCACCTTCTATGTCTTGCACAAAATGTTCCTTGAGAGCAATATTAACCAAGAACTCTTCAGGGAAGGAGCTCTGTGAGGCCTAATTCCATCTGAACAGAGGTGACAAACTACTAAGCCACCATAGTAACTTCCAGTCTTGGATCTTTTGTTGTTTTGGTAGTACTGGGATTTGAACTCAGGGGCTTATACTTGCTAGGTAAGCACTCTATCACTGAGTCACCAACTCCAGTCCTTTTTGCTTTAGTTATTTTTCTCATAGGGTCTTACTTTTGCCAAGGGCTGGCATCCTATCCCGATCCTCCTAGCTATGCCTCCAGCATGGGTGAGATTATAGGTGTGTTCCAACACACCCAGCCCTTGGGCTTGGGTCCTAAAACTAATGAGAGTAGGGCAGGAAGTTCTGGGTCCAAACCACATGGGAATTAAAGTCTTCACCTTTACATAAAACTCTGACTCCTCTTTGGAGGGATTAACCAAACTTACTTAAGATCTCATATTGTATTTTCAAATAATTCTGTTTGACACCTGCTTTCACTTCCAAATATTTCATAAGGTGAGATATGACTTATCTGCCTGCCCAATTTTAAGATTGTCTTTGTGTCTTTTTATATAGATCAAGCTAATTAGGGGCAAATCAGAGATGCCATGGAAATTATAATGAGTTAATTTATCACTTTGGTAGATGGGCAAAATCAGCCTTTTATGACGGACATAATTTAGAATGTGAGGTAATTGATATGGTGCTTTGGAACAAACATTCCAAGATCATTTGTTATATGGCAAATACAAAATTGTCTTAATTGAAAGTCAAGAGTTTTTATAACTGTAGAACTGGTACAAGCATTTTAGTATAAAAAGAAAGGGCTTTGCCTACTCGAGCAAGTCAGTTAGAAACTCAGCTCTATGGTGACAAGATACAGAACGCATGCAGATCTAACCTAATTTTTATGTTAATAGGTATCCTTATATTTGCAAATATTTCCCTTTTTATCTAAGAAGATATATTGGCTAGCTCAAGGCTAATCTTCCCAAAGAATCTGAGTCAACAGACTCTCAATTTTCAATGGTTCTTTATTAACTGCTAACTGAGTTTCATTTAAATTCTGCTTCGGTTACATTTTCTAGCCAGAGATAAAATAGGAATAAGGTGCTTATAATTCAAAGTTTCCACAGGATAGAACAAAACAAACTTTCTAAAGGAGATAATTTCTACTTGGGTTCTTGGCATGAGAACTAGAGACTTCACAGAGAATGAGAGACCCAAGACTAGGCTTCCTGTGAGCCTGAGGTGCAATGTACCATGGCCTGCTTGGCTCTGAAAATCCCACCCAAAGAAAGTAGCGTGAAAGTTGGCCACAAACTAGAGATACCTCCTGGAGCTCACAACAGGAAACTTGCTACAGGATAGATTTTCAGAGAGAAATGAAGTACAACCTAAAGACTTTTATATTATAAAGAGTTTATATTAAAAATAAACAAATAATAAAAGAAACAAAATGGAAAATCTTCACTTTGCAGGAGTCTGTGGACTAAACAGTATGAATAGATTCCCTGGAGGTAGAGAAACAGTCAGAAAATGGAAGCAAATTAAGCATATTTAAAATGGTTAAAGACATAAAAATTAAAACAAACCTAAAACAACTTAAAGGACAAAGAACAGCCACATCTGAAAAGGAATCCGTTCAGTGTTCTGTAATAAAGCTGTTTCCATTAGGAGAGACACGCTCAGAAAGTGGGTGTATTAAACACCATATTGGTCACAACTGAAGATGGAATTAGTTCAGAGGAAGATCTGAGTTATCACCAAGACCACAGCCCAGTGATGAGAGGCAAAATTTGAAAGAGAGATTAGAAAACACAGACAGCACCAGATTGAAAAGCCCTGCTTGCCTCTAGGAGTTCCAAAAGGAAACAGTATGCAGAATGAGGGGGTGAAGGACATATTCAATGAAAAAAATGTGTATTTTCAGGAATTGTAAACAATGTGAATCCCCAGAGTCAAGAGAATTATGGTAAATACAGAACAAAAATAAACAGATAAATCTACTCCTACATATAGAATATTGCGATAGAAGACCAAAGGGAAAGAAAGGAGCATTTTTTAAAAATAACCAAAAATAAAAATACAGATTCACTGCAAAGAAACAGTCTCACTGACAGCAATTTCAGTGAATTCTCAATGACAACAACTGAGGACAGATATCATGTAGCACCATCTTCAATAAGTCAAGTAAGCATGGGAAGCTGGAATTTTATACTGAGCTAAATTGTCACTTGAGAATAAAGATGGAACAGAAGGCATTTTTACAACTCTTTTCCCATTCCCCAAAAGAAAGCAAGTCCTGAGAAGCTGACACCCACAGATCTTAGCTGAAAGACCAATAAAGTGAGGGCTCTGGGAAGATGGAAACTGAACTCTGAAGAGGCTGAGATGAAGGAAAGAAGGAAAAACAAAAGGTGAATCAACACCTGGAGCCCAAAAGAGAATCAGCCCTAGAAACCAACACATGGAATGATGGTGATAACTCATTTCAGAGCTGAAATACAAGGTGAGAGCTAAATGATAAATAGCATAACTACCTAGGTAGGGAAGAGGAGTGGCAATCAGAATTAGTCTTAAGATCCTTGCACGATTCCAGGGGAAAATGGTAGAGTTATTAATTAGATTTGCATGTTGTTGACTCAGACTTGCCTGTAAGAGTTTAAGGGCCTACACTAAAAGAACAGAATTATATTGTCTACGGTTAGAAAAAACTTCTTAATGGGGAAAAGGTGGGAAAGAAGATTGAAGCAGAATCCCAGAGTCATTTCATATTTATTCATTCACTCACTCACTCATTCATTCATGGAGTCTCCTCACTGGCCCCACATGACAGAGTGGAAGATCTATAAGGTAGAATCTGAAAAACTTTACTGAAAAACGTAAGACTATGCCAGAATCTATTAAGATTCTGAGAAATCTGGAGAGAAACACAGACCAACAGAAGACAGATAAAGCATGAAAAGGAGCAAGACTCTTACTACTCTGCTTCCCACAGCTGTCCTTTGTCACACATGGAAAAACTGGACTAGGAAGGCCCACTGCACTGGAAACTGACATGAAGCCCAAAAGTATATAAGCCTGAGCCTTGGATAGCTGGTTCTGTTTTCTACTGAAGATGTGAATTCCTCCTGAAAGCTGGTAGGAGGCCAACCCTTATATGGCGTAGTGTCCATTGGGGTGAGCATCAGCAGGTGCTCAAAAGTCTAAAGGGATCACCTGGGGAACAGGGGTGCTTGTCAACGAGACCCTTTCATACCTCCTTTGCACCTCTCCTTTCTATTTTAGCCAACACTTTCAGGTATAGTGATTGACTTATGGTGGGGGGTAGTCCTGGACACTAGCCTTCAGGGTTACAGAAGAGGATAGACCCTGAGAGTTTCTGTTGATGTCTGAAGAAGGAGAGTCCAGATTCCCAAAATGTGCTCTACACTGGCAGGCCAGCATTCTCTTAGCAAACCTTAGTTAACCTGCATTAGGCCATTGAGGTTGCTCCAAAACTGTTTGATCCATATAACCACTCCCACACTACACGTGAAGAAAGTAAGAATTAGATATGTTATTAGCTGGTCTTAAGTCATGAAACAGCTTAGGGGCCATTGTAAGATTCGGAGTTAGGTCATTTAGATTTCAAATTCTTGTACTTCTAAATTTTACCATATCTATGAATTTCCTGAATACCCCAGTACTGCCCAAAACAAAACAAACTTCCTAAACAGTTTTACTAATTGTCATTCTTATTCTCTTTAGCATGCTTTTATAGAGAAACCCCCCTTTTCTATCTTTCCCCTCTCTGTCATGTTTTTAGCTCCACATTCACAAACTCATGGCCTCTTAGCCAATACAGTTGTGCACATCTACACAGAGGGTTTCTCTTCTACCAGTCTAAGAATTTTGCCTTACACTTGCTACTGCAATGGAGACAAGGCAAACTGAAAATAAACTCAGCTTTCTTCTAACATGTCTTCACTTTGAAACCAGATGGAAGGGGACTAAGAGGATATCCAGGGGTTGGCATTTCTTCTGTGACCCTATAAGACTTTTAACCACAGCTTCTCAGTATAGAAAAGACTAATCAAGGGAGAAAGGGGAGAGGTTTTGAAGTCCAGCCTGCTGTGAGGGATCCACATAAAAGGAACACATCCTTTAGAATGTACTGTACAAATGAGACATCTAGGCTGAGAGGACCATCAGCTGCCAGTATGAACCAGGGACTCCGCACATGGATTCAGGGATCACAGGAGTCTGGATCTATACCACTTGGCCCTGTGACCTTGGGTAGTGTACTTGTCTGCTTACCTTTCAGTGTCAGTGCACAACTTGCACTTGCTGGCCTCCTTGGACATGAGCTTACAACCTCATAGTCTTTTAAAAGTATATCTTCTGTATTCTTCATAGGAACCCAGTGACTTAAGTCTGTTAGAAGGTTCTCATCTATCTCATACCAATAACTTGTCCCAAATGATAAATAACACACAACAAGCACTTATGCTTACACTCCAGCTCCATTGCTTGCTTGCTACATGGTCCCCTTGACCACCCATGCTCTGTGTCTCACCATCCTCTTCTGTACAATGGAGAAGAGGTGAACCACAGGCAGGGCTGTGGAGATGAAGGTAACAAGATGTGTAAAGTTCTTGCCATGTTGCTTTGTGACAGGCTTCTGCTCAGCATTTCCCAGCTCATACCTCTCCCCAAGTCCTGTGCTGGCCTCCAGGTTCTGGTCTTAGCCTCTCTACAGTCTTCTCCACACTGCTGTGACTACCATCTTTCTATCAAGTGCTGAATTATATCACTTCCCTGCTTAACTTTGAAAACTTAAGTGCAGGGTAACAGGAAGTCTCACCCAAGGCTCCTCCTCGCTGGCTCTCATGTCCCTCTTCCTCTACTTGGTGGAGACACATGTCCTCTGGGGTCTTCATGTCTGCTGACTCTGGAGTTCTCCCCCATTCTTCGGCTTGTCTTGCTAACAATACCTCACTCAATCTTTAAGATCAATCCAATGGGGATGGGAAATCTTTTCCCATTTTTTCTATTCCTTCATTGGACCCTGGGGAGAAATGAAGCCTTATTCAAACTAGAATACAGGAGATGCTCAAATGTGAATAATTTCTTCCCTGTCAAATCACACAACCTTTGTCTCAATGGTGGTTTCTTCATCAAATAATCCAACTTCTACTAATTGCATTTAACATTATTTTAGGGAAGAATTTGCACAATGTATCCACATTTCTTGCATTATGTCTTGGTATCTTTATGGTAACAAAGCAAATACCTAGCGTATTTTCCACACTCACCCTTCTAAAGCTTCTTTTTAAATTTTTATTCGTTTATTCATATGTGCATACATTGTTTGGGTCATTTCTCCCTCCTACCTCCCCTCCCAACTCTCCCCCAACCCCACCCCTCTTGCTTCCGGGAAGAACCTGTTCTGCCCTTATCTCTAATTTTGTTGAAGAGGCAGTATAAGCAATAATAAGAAAGACAAAGCATTCTTGCTAGTTGATATAAGGATAGCTATACAGATACGTTCTTAGCATTGCTTCCATGTACAAATGTGTTACACCCAAGTTGATTCATCTCTAAATGACCTTTACACTAGTTCCTGATCCCCTTCTCATGTTGACCTCTGTCGCTTTAAGGTTTCTGTATTAGTTCCTCTGCAGTGGGGACATCATATACTTTCATGTTTTGGGTATCCTACATATCCCCATACCTCCCGTGTATGCTCTCCCCTTATTATGTGACCCATGTCCAACCACATTGCTGTATTTGTCCTAGGTCTAAAGTCAGCATATGAGGGAGAACATAGGATTTTTGGTCTTTTGAGGCTGACTAACATCTCTCAGAACGATGTTCTCCTGTTCCATCCATTACCTTGCTAACGATAAGATTTTGTTCTTCTTCATGGCTGAGTAAAACTCCATTGTATATAGATACCACATTTTCTTAATCCATTCATCAGTGGTGGGGCATCTTGGCTGTTTCCATAACTTGGCTATTGTGAATAGTGCTGCAATAAACATGGGTGTGCAGGTGCCTCTGGAGTAACCTGTGTCACAGTCTTTTGGGTATATCCCCAAGAGTGGTATTGCTGGATCAAATGGTAGATCAATGTTTAGCTTTTTAAGTAGCCTCCAAATTTTTTACCAGAGTGGTTGTACTAGTTTACATTACCACCAGCAGTGTAAGAGGGTTCCTTTTTCTCCACATCCTCGCCAACACCTGTTGTTGGTGGTGTTTTTGATGATGGTTATTCTAACAGGGGTGAGGTGGAATCTTAGTGTGGTTTTAATTTGCATTTCCTTTATTGCTAGAGATGGTGAGCATTTTTTCATGTGTTTTTGGCCATTTGAATTTCTTCTTTTGAGAAATTTCTGTTTACTTCACTTGCCCATTTCTTTATTGGTTCATTAATTTTGGGAGAATTTAGTTTTTTAAGTTCCCTATATATTCTGGTTATCAGTCCTTTTTCTGATGTGTAGCTGGCAAATATTTTCTCCCACTCTGTGGGTGTTCTCTTCAGTTTATAAACCATTTCTTCTGTTGCGCAGCAGCCTTTTAATTTTATGAAGTCCCATTTGTCTATACTTTCTCTTAGTTGCTGAGCTGCTGGGGTTCTGTTGAGGAAGTCCTTGCCTATATCTATTACTTCCAGAGTGTTTCCTTCTCTTTCCTATACCAACTTAAGAGTTTTGGTATGATATTAAGGTCCTTGATACATTTTGAGTTGATACTAGTACAGGGTGATAAACATGGATCTAGTTTCAGTTTTTTGCAGATGGATAACCACTTTTCCCAACAGCATTTGTTGAAGAGGCTGTGTTTTCTCCATCATATATTTTTAGTGCCTTTGTCAAAAATAAGGTGGGCATAGATATGTGGACTCATATCCAGATCCTCTATTCTGTTCCACTGGTCTTCATGTCTGTTTTTGTGCCAGTACCATGCTGTTTTTATTGCTATTGTTTTGTGATATAGTTTGAAGTCGGGTATTGTGACACCTCCAGCATTGATTGCTTTTTTTGCTGAGTATTGCCTTATCTATTCAAGGTCTCTTGTGTTTTCAAATAAATTTTAGGGTAGATTTTTCAATCTCTGTGATGAATGTCATTGGGATTTTGATGGGAATTGCATTAAACATGTAGATTGCTTTTGGTAGTATGGCCATTTTCACTATGTTGATTCTACCAATCCATGAACATGGGAGATCTCTCCACCTTCTATAGTCTTCCTTGATACCTTTCTTAAGGGGTTTATAATTCTCCTTGTAGAGATTATTTACTTCCTTTGTTAAGTTTACTCCTATGTATTTGATTTTTTTAGGCTATTGTGAATGGAATTTTTTCCATATATTCCTTCTCAGTTTGTTTGTTGTTGGTGTATAGAAAAGCTAATGATTTTTGTAAGATGATTTTGTATCCTTTGCTTTACTGTAGTTGTTTATGGTGTCTAGGAGTTTTTGGGTAGAATTTTTTGGATCTTTAAGGTATAGGATCATATCATCTGAAAATAAGGATGTTTTGACAGTTTCTTTACCTATTTGTATTCCTTTTATTTCTTTTTCTTGCCTAATTGCTCAGGCTAGGAATTCCGGTACTGTTGAATAGGAATGGGGATAGTGGTCACCCTTGTCTCATTCCCCATTTTAGAGAAAATGGTTTCAGTTTTTCACCATTAAGTATGATGTTGGCTGTAGGTTTGTACAATGTTAAGGTACATTCCTAGTTTTTTTAGACCTTTTATCATGAGTGGTGTTGGATCTTTTTGAGGGCTTTTTCTTCATGTACTGAGATGATCAAGTGGTTTTTGTCTTTGCTTATATTAATGTGCTGTATTACATTTATAGATTTGCGTATGTTGAACTACCCTTGCATTCCTGGGATGAAGCTAACTTGGTCATGCTGAATGATATTTCTGATGTGTTGTTGGATTTGGTTTGCCATTATTTTGTTGAGGATTTTTGCATCAATGTTCATTAAGAAGATTGGCCTATAGTTCTCCTTTTTGGAGGTGTCTTTGTCTGGTTTTGGGATGAGTGTAATATTGGCTTTATAAAATGAGTTAGGCAGTTTTCTTTCCCTTTCTATTTTGTGAAATAGTTTAAGGAGGGTAGGTATTAGTTCTTCTTTAACCATCTGATAGAATTCAGCTGAGACTCCATCAGGTCCTGGACTTTTATTTTTTGGGAGACTCTTTATTGCTGCTTCAATTTCTTTTTGTGTTATAGATCTATTCAAGTGATTAATATCCTCTTGGTTCAATTTTAGATGGTCATAAGTATCTAGAAATCTGTCCATTTCTTCAAAATTTTCAAATTTATTAGTGTATAGGTTCTCAAAGTAGTCTCTGATGATTTCCTGGGTTTCTGTGGTGTTTGTTGCTATCTCCCCTTTTGCATTTCTGATTTTACTGATTTGGGTTTTTTCTCTCTTTCTATTTGTTTTGGGATTTGCTTGTTCTTGTTTTTCTAGGAGTTTGAGATATAGCATTAGGTCATTGATTTGAGAGCTTTCTGTCCTTTTAATATATGCACTCATGGCTCTAAACTTTCCTCTCAAGACTGCCTTTGCTGTGTCCCACAGGTTCTGGTATGTCATGTTTTCATTTTCACTAACTTCCAGGAACCTTTTATTTTCCTCTTTTATTTCATCAATGACCCATTGATCATTGTGCAATGTGTTTTTCAGGTTCCAATTGTTTGCATATTTTCTGCTGTTTTTTTTTTTGTTGTTGAGTTCTGGTTTTAATGCATTGTGATCAGATAGAATGAATGGTATTATTTCTATTTTTCTTATATTTGCTGAAGCTTGCTTTGTGCCCTAAGGCATGGTCAATTTGGAGAAGGTTCCATGGGCTGCTGAGAAGAATGTATATTGTGCAGAAGTTGGATGAAATATTCTGTAGACATCAGCTAGGTCCATTTGATCTATGGTGTGATTTAGATCTAGGGTTTCTTTATTGATTTTTTTGTATGGATGACCTATCTGCTGGAGATAGGGGGTTATTAAGGTCTCCCACTACCACTGTGTTGAAGTTTATATATGTTTTTAGGTCCTTCAGCATATGTTTGATGAAATTGGGTGCATTTATGTTGGGTGCATATAGGTTGATAATTGTTATTTCCTTTTGGTGTAGTTCCCTTTTATTAGTATGGAATGTCCTTCTTTATCTCGTTTGATCAATGTAGGTTTGAAGTCTAGTTTGTCAGAGATAAGTATTGCTACTCCTGCCTGTTTTCGGGGGCCATTGGCTTGGTAAATCTTCTTCCAGCCTTTCACCCTAACCCTATGCTTATTTCTGTTGGTGAGATGGGTCTCCTGTAAGTAACAAATTGTTGGATCTTCCTTTTTAATCCAGTTTATCAAACAGGGTCATTTAATGGGGGAATTAAGTCTGTTATCATTCAGTATTGGTATTGATAGGTATGTGGTGGTTCCTGTCATTTAGTTGTCTTTGTTGTTTAAGGGTTTGATTGTGTGCAACTGAATCAGTGTTACCCTTTACTTTCTTGCCTTTTCTTCTCCTGTGGTTTGGTACTGCTGGTGCTTTCATGGTTTTGTATGCTTTAATTTTCTTTGTGCAGAATTCCTTAAAGAACCTTTTGTAGTGGTGGCTTGGTGGTCATATATTGTTTTAGCTTCTGCTTATCATGGAAGACTTTTACTGCTCCATGTATGTTGAATGATAGCTTTGCTGGGTAGAATATCCTAGGTTTGAAGTTATTTTCATTCAGTTCCCAGAATACCTCACTCCATGCTCTTCTCATTTTTAAGTTTTCTGTTGAGAAATCTGGTGTGATTTTGATGGTTTACCTTTGTATGTTATTTGTTTTTTCTCTTTTACAGCCTTCAACATTCTTTCTCTATTCTCGATGCTTTTTGTTTTAATAATATGTCATGGGGTAGTTCTATTTTGGTCAAGTCTGTCTGGTGTCCTGGAGGCTTCCTGTACCTGTATGGGCATAGTTTTCTCTAGATTTGGGAATTTTTCTGTTATTATTAATGTTGAATATATTATGAATTCCTTTTTCTTGCACCTCTTCTCCTTCTTCAATACCCATGATTCCCAGGTTTGGTCTTTTGATGGAGTCAGTGAGTTCTTGCATATTCCTTTCACAGGTTTTGAGTTGTTTGAGTAACAGTTCTTCAGTTTTTCCTTTAATTTCCATTTCATCTTCAAGTTCAGAGATTCTGTCTTCTGCTTGTTCTAGTCTGCTGGAATGGACTTTTATTGTGTTTTGTATTTCTATTTCATTTTTTTTCTGAAGTTTTCCATGTCATGGGTCACTTCCTCTTGAATATGTCAATTTTCATCCTTTGTTCATTTATCTCTCTATTTATGGTGTTCTCTGTTTCACTTTGGTATTTACTTAGGGCTCCTAGGAGTTCACTTATTTGTTTTTGTGTCTTCTCATATCCTTCTTTTTTGTTGTCTTTGAATATCTTGAGTGCCTCCTGTACATTTTGGTTGACCTTGTCCAGTATCTTCTCCATGAAGTTCTCATTGATTTCTTGCAGTATTTCTTTTTTCAGGGTGTTTTTGTGGGCTTCATTGGGTTCCTTGGGATAGTCTTTGTTTTGTTGGGCCTGAAACTGGGTATCCAGTTTTTTTATTTTTGGGGGGAGAATGGTTTCCATCCCTTTTCCATCTTCCCATCATTCCACTTGGTGCTGTTTGTCTCTATTCTGTGTATAATTTAGTATTTGTTAACTTATAATGTTAAAACTAATGGAACCATGAAGGAAAGAGGGAAAAGAAGAAGAAAGAAAAGAAAGGAAAGAAAAAAATAGAGAACCAAAGAAATCAACACAGCAAGATGGTGGTCTAACAAACAGTGAAGAAGACATGCACTTAGAAGGAGAAAAAAGAAAAAGAGTAAAAGAAAAAAAAAAAAAGAAAGCCAAAGAAATCTACAGGGAGAGCTGGTGGGCTAACAAACAGTGGATAAGACAAACACTTAGAGAAAAGAGAAAAAAAAATTTCCAGGCTCAGGAACAATGGAATTTCAGTCTTAGTAGGTCTCATGTTGCTCCTTCAGCATCCAGTCCTGGTGTTAGTGTTTAAGCAGAGGCTCTGTCATCGTCTTACCAGGTGGTTGGGTTAGGACACAAGCTTTGCGAGCCACTATCTGCCTTATTTCAGGCAGCAGCTCATCTGCTGCCTACTGTCGGCCAGTTATTGTTGCAGGCTCTTTTTGCTGAAAGTTCATACAGAGAGCTGCCTCTCCCCCTTTCTCCTCTGCACTCAAAGCACCCCGCCCTCTCCTCTCTGCTGTATGTCTTTTTCCATTCCTTGTTTATTATTCAGTTGTTTTTTTTTTTGAAGGGATCAGTCTGTGCAGGGGGCTATACTGGTTTATTCCAGGGGTGGTTGTGGGAATATTGTGTGTCACTTATTTGCTCACCTGTTGGTCTGTGTCTCCCTAGCCTGTTTGGAGCTAGCATCTGGCAGCGCAGGAGCCCTCCTGTTTTCTCAATGTAATGTGGCATGGAGAAGCTTTGTACAGGCTGGGGGTTCAGGGTGTCAGAGTTTTGCTTATTCTTGATGGTCTTTTTCTGCCAAGTGTGGCTCCAGTGTCTCAGAAATATTTTTGATTTATGGAGCTCATGCTGTCTGCTTCCTCCCTCTAGTTGCCATCATGTCTATTCCAAAAGCTTCTTTTGAAGGTATTTTTTCACTTGGGGCTTTAACTCAGGAACATCCTATGTTACAAATCTAGTGTGAAGGCACCTGGGCAGTCTCTGAACCATATCAGATCAGTGGATCCCAAGATTGTAGATTCATAACTGACATTGGTGTCATTTCACTATGAATAATTGGGCACTGGGGAGTTGATTTTCATTAAGCAACCACAAGTCAAGCTGATTGATAAATTATTCAGTTCCTAAATCTTATTGAGAATTGTCCAGAGTCAGCACATCTTGATCCTGGGGTTCCTGTGGAAGATGTGCACAGTTCCTGCATCAGAAGTAACTCATAGCAAAGTGGTGCTTATGTTCAGCAGAGTCCTCCTCCCTCCCAGGTGTAGGGGAGTGAGATAGAGGAGGGGAGTGTGCAATTAATGGTACGAGTTCATGTCCATCCACTTATCACTATCCAAATAAAGAGAAGCCTGAAAGTAAAACCAGGAGAAAAGTACTTTAGGAAGTTAAAGTTTTATATACCTTATTTCCAAAGGTTTCAATAGCAATATGCCCTCTATATCCATGGGCTCTGTATCCTCAGATTCAACCAACTGTGGATGAAAAAATGCCACCCTCTTCTAAAATCCAGAAGGTTCCAAATAGCAAAACTTGAATTTTCTGTGCAAGTGCCATGCTGAGTCCACGTGAATCTACAAATACTGAGGTGTAGGCTTTGTGTTGGATATTGTAAGTAACACAGAAATGATTTGAAGTATATGGGAAGATGTATGTGGGTTATACACAAATACTACACCATTGTATATAAGAGATTTGAGCATCGTTGGGCTTTGGTATATGCCAAGCCTCCCCCATACAGACAGAAGGATGATTGTATATTGTCTTACTTTAAAACTCACCCAAATCATCAAAGGATAATTTTTTTAAAATCTATTTTTATCTGTTTTTAAATAAGAAAACTGAGAGCTTTGGTTTTCTCTTGTCACATCACAGAGCTATAACTCCTATGAGCAAATTTCTAAAATAACTTTAATGTCAATGCTAATATACTATAATTATTTATTTCAATTTATTTGCTTACCTGTTTAATGTCTATCACCCCTTTTAAAACAGAAGTTAAGTCTTGGTTCATTCCTCCACATCTGCATCCCCATAATCTGAAGTAAGAGTCACCATATAGAGGCTATATTAATACAGTAACACAAAGGTTTGAATGAGTAATGAATGAATAAATGAACAAACAAGCATCTAAAACTTAACAGATGTGTTCCCTAGGAAATAGAAATAAAGGCTTCTGAGGAAGGGTGTTGAATACATCAAAGTCGAGTGGGGCAAGATTCACCTGGCTGCCTTCCTTTTGCCCTCCCCATCCTCGGAAACTTGGTGCCTTTAAAGATGAATGAGATCCTGAAAGGTGCCCATCCTAGGCCTTGGCACAAAAACTGGAAAACTTAAAAATATTAAGTGCAGGTGAATTGAAAAAGATGAATATCCTAAGACTTTATTACCCAAAGACTCTCTGGAAGGGGGTTGGACAACTATTCATTAAAACTCAAAGAAACTTTAGATAAAAGGCATCTCAGAACAGAACAATACAAAAAATCAGGTTGAAAAAGAGGTGATGGTTTATAAAGAAGTTAATACAAGTGCAAACTAGTAAGATTAAAAGCAAATACATAAGCTAGAAAACTGAGGAGGAAAGAGGTATAAATATGATAAATATCAATATGCTAAAGTTGCATTAAAGAAAAAAATACATGCCACTAAAAACAACTGGATATATGTTGTCCTGTCTTAAAGACAGTGCATAATGTGACATAGAGAAGAGCAGAGGACAGTAGTGATTGTAGGGATGCTGATTACTGTGTAAGTGAGGAAAATGACACATTGTGAACTTGTCTCAGAGCTTCCTCAGAGGATAATAGAATGAGGAAAAGCCAAAAGATATTCACAGACCCAACAAAAGAAAACTATCCTGAAAAACTATGGGAAAATTCAAGATGGCTTCAAGTATCTCAGGAATACAAGTCTGAGAGAAAATTTTTACCTAAGCATTTTGTAGCAAGAGGAAAGGCAATGGACCAATAGTGCAATACTCAGGAACACTTCTTAAAAGAACTGACAACAAAATCACATAAACTCAAATGTCCATCAAAACAATAAACTAAGGATTGGAGAAAATAAGAATTTGAGGTTGGAGAGAAGAACAGGAGAAGAAAATATAAGATAAGCTTTTTGCTCTAGTCATGTACAGCTTTTTTAAAATAATGAGCAGGTACCATTTTTAGGTTAAAAATCATATCTTAATTTTTTTAATAAGCAAAGGTCAGGCTCATCATGAAGAACTTCAATGAGTCACTGTTGAGGCATGCTTCAACTTTGTCAATAGGCAGGTAGAAAAAGGACAAAGCTAAACAACTATACCAATACTTCTTCCATCAAGCATAGATTTCTTGTAGACTTACTATGTACTTGGCTCTGCCTGCCAGTGTGGCAAGACACTGGGCTGAGAGCACTGATCTTGCAGGTGGAACATGAGCACATTCAACTCCCAGCATCCTGCTTCCAGGCAGGACACTTTGAATGTGACAAGTCTCTACTGAGTCATAGGAATCAAGAAACAAGGTTCTAGAACCAACAGATTGAATGTGGAGTTGAAAGGGGGAAATAAGGCAGAATGGCAGGCTAGCCTGATGTGCAGAGGTAGTTAAAGTGAAGGCATCAGCTTGGTTTGCTAAGTTTCCCAGTTCACTTGGGGCAATTCTATCCCAGCATTTCGGACCCTATCCTTCAGGGGGCTGAAGTGAGCCTACTCTTGCCATCAGACTGAGACTGTAGATTATACACACCTGTACCTAAAGTAATGCTTGACTGACAAGATGGGTAAGAGCATAGGTTATTCAAATTCTGTTCTGAGTTGATGAATTGAAGAAAGCTATGTGTCTGTATGTTCCAGGTCACTGACACAGATATCATAAATATCTGCTTCCTAGTATGTAGAATCAGGGTGCATAACAATAAAGAATACTAATGACCTAATTCTTAGATGACTTCTTTCACTCCCCATACGGATAGAATATTGTGAGGAGTCTGCCACTACCACCAGCATTCAATAATTGGTAATTGTTTAACTATTATGTATTTGTCTTTCATTTTCTTCCTCATTTGAGGCTTTTCAATTATACTATCAAGTATATCTTGCATTCCTACAAATTCTCTCCATTCCCACCCTAATTCAAGCCATTTCATTTCTCATCTTCATTACTGCAAAACTTCCAGGTTCAACAACACCCACATGTCCCTCTGCAACTGCTGGCTTTCTTTGCATTTGGGTTGGCCTTGTGGTTGGTTATGGACAATGGGATGAAACCAAAGGAACATGTGTCAGGTCTAGAGAATTAAGCAAATAGTTGCCATCTGACCAACACTGTACAAGAATTCTAATTGCTTTGCATCCATGCCAAGTCTTTTTGCCAGTTTAACGTGTCTATGCAGGGGAAACACTATAATTTCAATTTTTATTTCCTTGATAATGAATGATGTCGAGCATGTGATAATGTGCTTATAAGTCATTGCTATATTATCTTTTGCAAGTCTCTTGCCTATGTTTTAAATTGAATTGTCATTTATTATTATTAAGTTGTAAGGTTTCTTTATGTATTCCGGATTAGAGTATTTTTTCAGATGTATGTGTTGCAAGTATAGTTCTGGATTCTCTATTCACTTTGTTAAGATCTTTCCAGGAAAAAAATTAGTATTTTTTCAAAAAATTTAATTTACCATTTTTTAATGTTGACTTGTTCTAAGACCTCTCTAAAAATAATTGTCTTCTCCAATATTACAGAAATATTTTATCTTATGTTTTCTTCTAGAAAATTTAGTTTTAGCTTCTATGTTTGGATTTATAAACCATTTCAATTTAATCTTTCATATGCTATAAAATACTGAAATTCATCTTTGCCATTTACTGAAAAGTCTTCTTCCTCCCACTGAATTGCTTTGGGCTGATTAGACAGGTGTGGATTTATTTCTGGACTTTCTTCCAGTTCCATTGATGTCTCTGTCTATCCTTTCAGCAATACCTCACACTGTCATGTCTATTGTAGTCTCAGCCCAAATATACCCTTATTTTTCTTTCCTTCTTTTAAACAGTATTATGATGGTTAGGAATGTTAAATGGTCAGAGGAGAGACGTTCTTGCTTTGTTGCTGGTCTTAGAAGGAAAATATCACCATTTTGTGATTATACATAAAGCAGGCTATAGGGAACTCTCAGGTGTCCTTGAATTAAGGAAATCTGGTTATATTACTAATTTGTGAGTAGTTTATATCATGAGGGAATTGACTTGCTGTGTCTTTTCCATATTGATTAAGGTCATACAATTTTCCTTTAATGTATAAATTTTTTAGATTATTTCTCACAGGTTATGTCACCTTTGCACTCCTACAGTGATCCCTCCTATTTAGAGTATTCTATTCTTTTATCCACTGCTGAGTTTGAGCAGCCAATATTCTGTTCAGAAATTCTCTGACAATATGTGGGGGGATATTAATCTATAATTATATCTTGTTCTAATTTGGGTAAGGCTTTCCTGACCTTATACTTGGACAGATGAGAGAGTTAAAGTGAAGCGATACAGACCTGATATGTTTTATAGAGTTTTTTTCTATGCAATGTCAAATTTATTGGCATAAAGGAGTTCATAATACTTTCTGACTATCCTCTTAATGCCTGTAGAATTTGTAGAGATGTCATCTTTTTAGTTCCTAATAATAGTTTGAGTTCTCTTGATGCTCATTCTTCCTGATGATTTTACAATATTACTAACGTTTTCAAAGAGCCAATTTAATTTTGCTGGTTTTCCCTATTGCTTGTCCATTTTCTGCTTCATTGATTTCTGTTCTTGTATTTATTATTAGTTTCATTATTCCCTTTACTTATGTTAGGTTTAACTTATTCTTCTTTGTCCAGCATTTTGAGGTGGACTTGGATTCCAACTATGACAATGTTCATTGTGGGACTTGGGCAAGTTACTTAATTATTCTGCCTTGGTTTCCTTATTGCTCAAATGGGGATGATGCTGATACCTCCGTCACATACTTCCTGTGAGAGACAAATAAGGTGACACACAAGGAGCATTTGCATATAATTCTGTTACACAGTAAACACTTGCTAAATGCTAGCAGTTATTAACCATTTACTAACGATGACAACTTACATTTATTGACTGCTTTAACATGAGCTCATAACTATGTCATGAGGCAGTTACTGAGATCTTCACCCTCTTGCAGACGACAGAACAGCAGTTTAGAAAGATGAAAACAAAAAAAAGTAAATTAAGACTCATGCCATTCTGACTCCAAAGTTTATGCCCTTAACCACCATGTACATTGTCATTTAACAATATAAGTAGCTGCCCCTTACTGGGTATTAGCCCTCAATCAGTTCTGTACTAAGCATTTTCCATGTATTATTTCAGGTCCTCTTTATACATTGCCATGACTTGGATGGTGCTGTGGTTTGAATGTGTCCCTCAAAGTCCATGTGTTAGAAAATTAATGCTCAAATTCATACACTAGTAACATTTGGAAGTAGGATCTTTACGAGTTTATTAGGTCATGAAGACAGAACCATTGTGAGTGGATGGATGTTATTACCATGGGAGTCAGATAGTTATTGCAAGAGTAAACTTGTTATAAGAAACACCCCCTTTTCCTTTTTTTGTCTCTATCTCTGCAACTCTTCACCCACATATTCTTTTTCCAAGTGACAAATCAAGGACTGAGCTACATTTACCAGCTTCTCTTTCCTTAGTTGTATAAAAGAAATGCAGGAAGTTTTATGAGATTTCCAGTATGCAACTCATCTTCTTTTCTCTCATTTTTCATTTCAAATATGTGCTTAACTTAGAACGCACACACTGCTATAGAAATCCATATGTTTCATTTATCTAAGATTAATTGTCAGATCTGAGCTCTTCCACTGCTATAAAAGTTGGAGAAATGTATACCAACTGCATTTTAGAATGAAATGATAAAAACATTTGACTTGGTTATGTATTTCTTATATTTATAGAATCATGGAACTTTAAGCATCATGCTTATATGCATTTATAGAAATGACTGTCCAAATCATTTATGCAAATATCAAACTCTATGCTATATTACCCTTTGTTTCTCCATTATAGTTTAAATTTGATAACCTGGTAGCTATGATTCCAGTCTTCTATTCTGTAATTACAGAGCACTGGACTATAATAACTTATTCAATAGCTTGTGTTTGTTTGATTGGTTGGTCGGCCGTTGGTTTTGTGGGGAAAGTGGGTAGGAACAGAGTGGAGAGATTGCAACTCTCATGTATTATTCAATGAAAACCTCTAGTGCACTTTGTGTAGAGGTTATCATTTAGTTGTTACAGAGCCTTATTAAAGGCATTTTGATCACCTTGTGAGAACATTCATGCTTACAGAAGTTAAGTGAGTTTTTTAAGGGAATTCAGTTGGCAAGTGGTGTGCAGGGGTTGATCCTGGGTCTGTCTGACTCTAAATCCTATTCTTTTGTAAATAAAAATATTTCATATGTCTTCTTTAAAGCACAGACATTACCCTTTTTTTGCCCCTTTTTAGACTTAAGGAAGTAATTGCATGTTTTTTGTACTCCAACTTGTTACTCAAGAGAGAAACAGACTCTACCTCAGACACATGTTTGGGATTTTGCAGCTTAGGACCTTGTGAGGCTGCTCTGCTCCAAGAAGTCCTCATAGATCCAAACTCCTTTTAACTCACTCTGCACCAGTCTGCATGTGACCCTGAAATATATACCTGCTTTCCAGGCAGCAGTATGGAAGAAGGAACAAAGAATACAGGTATGTGCAAGTTTATGGTTTTGTGACTCATATTTCTACCAGGGGCTAACAAGTTCCAAGATATTTGTCAACAAGAGAACTGATATTACTCAAATTTGCCTGGATTTCCTTCAAAAGTCTAGGCATACACTGTTAATCCTTATGGTGATTTGCACTAGGCTCCATAGATTTTCCAACATTTCACTGACAAGTTGAGCACCGTTCTACCTGGTGGGTCATTGGGTATCTGCTTCAATTCCAGGCTTTCCTAGATGGAGCGTATTCTTTTCTGAGTTCTACTTAGTCCTGACAGCCTTAGAGTCACTCAGCAAAGAGATTGGATCATCATTACCATGACTTTTTAAGAGATCACTAGTACTCATGTCTTATTTATTAACAAATAAAAGTTATATATGCTTATGGTAAACAATATGATGCTTTGATACATGTATACATGGGGGACTGAGTAAATCAAGATAAGTGATGTATCCATTACCTTATATACTTATCATTTTTTATGGTGAGAACACTTAAAATCTCTCAGCAATTCTTTTTTTGGTACTGGGGATTGAATCCAGGCCTCACTCCCAAGGTTAGGCAAGATCTCTACCACTTGTACCACACTCCAAGCTCTTTTGTTTTTGAGACAAGGTCTTACTCATTAATCTGGAACTGGCAATCACCCACTCTCCACCTCCCAAGGATCTGGAATCATAGGCATACACCACTATGCCCAACCCTCTTAGTAATTTCAGGTATACGTTTACATGACTATTGACCACAGTAGCCATATTGTAAAGTATATATTCTGAACTTTTCCCTCTGATCTAATTGAAATTTTGCATCCTTTGACTAATGTCTCCCCAATTCTTTTCAATCCCTGATAACTACCATTTTGATTTCTTCTTGTATGAGTTTTATACATTTAGATTCTACAGACAAGTGAGATCATTTGGCATTTGTCTTTCTGAGGCATTCTCTGATCACCTAATCTATTAGCAAAATACCAAATGTCTAAGTGAACTAGTAATATGCTCTGTGAAATATCCAGCTAATTCAAGTTCCTGTGGACTAGATTTTGACAAAAACATGGGAGTTACCATGGTCTAACTTTAGGTAGCTGTCACATCATCCAGGCTGGGAGAAAGCATACCACTTCTTCTGTTACTATAGAGTAAGGGTCAGCAAAACTTTTTATTTTTTTTGCCAGTAATAGAGTTTGAACTCAGGCTTCTGCTAAGCAGGAGCTCTGTGGAGTGAGCCATGCCTCCCAACCTCAACAAACTTTTTTTGTTATGGTCTAGATAGCAAATAGTTTAAGCTTTGTGCTAGTCTCTGGTGCAGCTATTCAACTCCGACACTATAGCATGAAAGTAGCCATAGGCAATGTCAATGAGTGGATATGCATGGGTTCAAATAAAACTTTACTTACAAAAACAGGAGGCCAGATTTTGCCCATTGGTCTTGATAATTGTTTTCTGGAATAGTAGAGACATAGCAGGTTCTACTCATTGTGTTCATTTGACCTAGTAAAATAAACATGAACAATGAATTGGAGTTAACTCTGTATTATGCTTCCCATAATCCAGTGGCTGTGTCTTAAACCTATCCCACTTCTGTAACAATCAGACAGGAAAGTTAAATGGAGGTAGTATTAGAATTATCAGCACCCTGCTTTATCAAGCTTTTGTTATAGTTTTGTAGCTCAAACTCCTTAATGTGGCAGCATTTAATTCAGTAAGTAAGTGCCCAGTCACCTCTCCTAGCCTCGTCCCTTCTTCTTCCCTCTTTACATTAGATTCAAGAACCAAACCTGGGTGTTCTAGAATTCCTCAAGTTCACCAGGCTATGTTTGATTCCATCTTGCAATGAAAGTCTTTTTTGTCTTGCTTACCTGGTGAGAAGTTCCTTGGGCTGTGTCACCTCTTTGTTGAAGACCTCTTTCACTTGCCCTACTGCTCCAGGATTTAGTTCTTCATAATTAGCTATATCCATGTCTCATAGAAGTACTTCACTTGCTAGTTTGCATGCACATACATTTTGAATATGTGGAGATGCTTTACTTGTACGTGTATTTAATAATGTTTGTTTAATAGCCAAATCACAGGAACACAGTACAATGCCCTAAATAGTATATGATGCTGCCACTGATGGGGGTGTCAATTATTCAACACTTAGCAAGTGTGAGGCACTCTTTCTGAGCATTTTACATATGGTAGTGGATAATATCAGCTGAAAAATTAAGTACACCCTCATCTACACCTGACATACAAAGAGTCGTTCTCACCCTCCCCTTCTTTTTGAGGAATTCACATAATTTCTTATCCTTCATTTAGTTTATCTGCCAATCTAGAGCAAAGCCAGTAAGTGGCTTTTCTGTCCTGGGGGTTGAGTTCTTGAAATCAGATGAACTCTTTACCAAGAAAACACTCCAGAGGGTCTCAGAGGCAACACATAAATAGAGAACAGCATTTATTAGCTATTTCATGTCTCCAGGGCACAGAAGTGACTCCAGCCAGACGCCTGTCTATTGTGCCCTTTGCAGCTGCCACTTTGTATGTTAATTGCACACCCTTAACATTTATTATCAAATCTGCTGGTTTAAATTCCTCAAATGAAGGGTGGAAGGCAGTCTTTGCCCGGGAGACCTATCTTTCATTGCTTTATGGAAATGAAACTCAGAGTTTGTTTATTGCTGGTCTGTGAAATCTCGTGTGGGGAAACACTAATCATGGAGGATGGACAGGGGGAGGCTGAGGCTGGGTCACAGGTGTGCCATAAAATTGGATGCATTGCTAGTCTCAGTCCTGATTATTCTCCACCCACGCTATCGTGATCACATAGTGGCATCTTTTGCCTTGTGAGCTTTACATCATCCTAAGTAGCATACATGGCAAATAGATTATAAACATGTGGGAATACCTTATCAGAAGTGTTCCTTTAGTCAATCTCAATTATTCAAGGCAGAAGTGGTAAGCAAAGGCAAAATATACATCACACAATGCCTGCACTATACTCACTGTTTTTACGATAATTAATTCTTCTGGGCCTCACTTAGATCCCATTTACTCTTGCCTTAAAACAGTAATAACACCTTCAGTATTGGTTAAGGCAAATAGACTGTAAGAACTGACAGCTGATATAATATTTCAGAAGGTAAGCTATAAAGGAAAGTAAAAATACCCTCACAATAAGCAGAGGTCTATGTAGTGTCAGGACAAACCGCCCTATTCATCTACATGAACTGTCTACAATAGCCACACTCACATTTTAATTTGCATTAAATTCTGAACACATCACTGTGTTTGGCACCTTCAGTGACATCACAATAAATGCCTTGCTCCATAGCATAGAGGCCAACACATATTTGATAACCATGAGAAAGAAAGGATCAAAATAACAGCTGTTACAGATGCTGCTCTTATTATTTATTTATGTCATCACTGTATTCACATAGTTAATCATGCAATTAGTTTTAAAAATGTGGTCACCTGTTGAGGAAAGCATCTTCACTAGAGAATAGGGTTTATTTCTCCTATGTCTTCCTATTTTCTTCAAAAAATTAAACACAAGCTCCTGAGAAATCCAATTGTGACTGTTTTGGAAAGGCATGTCATGAACAGGGGAGAGATGGCCAACTCTGGTATCTGAAACAAAAGAAGGAAAGTACTATACAGAATAATTAAGGACATTTAGTGGCAGAGATTTGGACAATTATCTCACATTGCTTTTGTTTTTCTGTTTTCATTCTCCCCCAAATCTAAATGGTAGATTCTAGACTATATCCATTTTATAGTAAAGGAAGCTACAACAGAATTTCAAGTTGTGGCTTTGTGCTTCTTCTACTACAGTCTACCCTATAGAAATATAAAAATATAGAAATTCTGCTGGGGTTACTTGGAAAGGCTACATAGATTAAATGACATTTAGTCTGTGGCTTCAGAATGATGTATAATAGTTATCATCTTGTTTCTTCTCATCAAACCTAGGATGTGATGGACTTAAAACTCCATCTACATTTCATGCGCTATGTGTATAATAGTGGACTCAAGTACCATTGAAGACAGATAATTCTTTCTAAAATAAATGTGGAAATAAGACCTCTTATCAGCTCAATGTTAATGAGATGCAAATTCATGCCAAGACAAGAGTCTGAAATGTCTTTTTTTTAATTGATTTCCCAGCCAGCTCTTGCTTCTTTTCTTCTTGTTATTGCATTCCATAGAGTAAAATGTGAAATAGGTATGACGTCTTTCTATATTTTAGATTTCTAATGTATGGTTCCTGACATCCTCTTTTGGAAACCTGAGAAGAGGTTGTTACTCTGTTACATCTTTGAACACCTAGTGGGGTTCAGTTTATCTATGTATCATCAATCTCATTTAAAATCTTTAACCATTTCTAACTACTTCAAAGAAGCTTAACTTTTTAACACTAAAAGATATAGGCAATTGCTGGACAACAAAGGGCAGGTGCTTTTCTCTTTTTGTAAAGTTAAGAGCTTCACAATAGGCTTATAAATACCTGTGATTGATCAGGGGGAAGGAGAAAATGTGAGCGTGCAGAAGAGCAGGTGGAATACAAGAGCAAAATCATCTTGTCTAAGAGGACAAGGGATCCAGGGGTTTGCTTTAACTAGAGACAGGGTAGGATCACTCATTGCAACAAAAGAGAAGACCATGGCAGTGGATAAATACACCTTTGATTGGATGGATTGGTGTGGGAAAATTGAAGCCATCTTTTGCTTGTTCCTATTTCTGCATTTGACTGATATGAATGCCAGAAGAGGCTGGGCTTTGGGAGGTTTAACTAATAACCATCCCCCAAGATATGATCTGTGAGATGAGAGGGACAAACAGAGATGTAGACATGATGGGCTCCATCTTGATGTCTCTTAGGGGAAGCTCCACTTACTTTGTACTACAATGTCCCTTCTAGAACACGTCTCTGGGTATCAAGGAGTGATGAGGCAGTGATGATGTGTCTGAGGGTTGCTTCTGGACTGTATTTAAAGCCTGGTGATGTTGGTAATAGCAGAGTGACAAATTGTGCAACCATAAGCACCTTATTCAGCTAACCCAGCCAGGAAAGAAAACTGAAGTCTGACATCTGGGACTCCTGTCTCTTTTTCACATCTTTCCTCTTGTTTGTTTGTAATGTTGAGTCCCTTAAACTTTAGACCTGCTTTCTGTGTGTGTCAGGGGACCTGATCAATAGTAAGTTGGAAAAAAACAATCCTAGAAACTCACTAATGGACCTTATACCTGGGTTGTGTGCACAGCTTTGCATAAACCAGAAGGGAGGATTCACTGGTTAGTTCAGCATATGCTGTTTCACTAATTGCTGTGGCTAGGAGGTGGGTCACGGAGAAAGTTTGTAGCTCTCTTTTGAACCCTATAGCAAGAAAGGTAGGGGAAGCTTTATCCAAAAGAAGGGGGTGAGTGCAGGCATCACCACAGGGGCAATCTATTCATCTGCACAATGATTCCAATCAGTCAACTATACTGTTTATTTCCCAATTCTCAGTCTGACACTCCCAAAAGTTTGCTCCATATTTTGTTTAGGATTTTGTCTCTTGCCATTTCTTTCACTTACCTTGACTTTCTACTTGAAGCCCTTTCCTCCCATAGTTCCATTCACTTGGAACGCCCATCATTTCTTCCTGGTCACTCAACCGTCCATCCCCACTAATCACTTATTGTCTCCCACCATGTGTACTGCCACAGGAGGAAGGAAATGAGTGAGATAGTATCTATATTATGAAGGATTTACTACTGGATGGGCAAGATGCACATGTTACCAAACAATGTGAGGATGCATATATAGGCCTATGATAGAAGCATGCAGTGCCTGGCCAGCCTAGAGCTGCCAGGGGAGGTTTCCTGGAGGAGATTAGGCCTTACCTGACTCCTAACATGAAACACATGGGAAACAAAAGGAATGAGAGTCACAATATATAGAATGTGGATACCAGCAAGAACTGAAAATCTAGAGACACCATAAGAAGAGGCTACATCCTACACATTTGTCAAGATGTGGGATACATGGGATTCCCTTTAGGAATATTTAGAGAGTTAGACTACACTTAAAGAGTTAAACTAAATAATTTGTCTTGGTCTCTTATGGCACTTTCACTGCACCATTTAAAGACTGCTGTTACTTGGGGGGGTGTTAAATTGTTTGCTTGTATATGCTTCTCCTTCCCTTTCTAAAGTTTGAGCTCTTTTAAGAAAGGCATGGCATCACTGTCTCACATCAATGTAAAGAATATTTCATACAAAGGAGACATTGATAAATGTGCCTAAAATGTATCCAAACAATTAGAATTGTCCCTATTTGGAAAATGGACAGGTTCTCCTTGGATTTAGCTCCTAAGCTTGGGAGAAGCTTTCCATAGAAGAAAGATGTGAAATATTTCCACTGGAATCTCTACTGACCTTGTAAGGAAATGGCAATGCATTTGGGGAGTGGGTGCAGAAGCAGTTTTATCTAGGCTGCAGATCACTGTAATGGGAAGACTGATAAAGGCAATTTGACATAGAAATACTCTCCAGCTGCCTGTAACTTTGGTTTAGCAAATGTCATCCCACAACTACTCGCTGCAATATTTATTGCTCTGTCATTAGGTTATAAATATCTCAGCTTAGAGACCTAGGACAATGCTATGCAACAGCAACCATGATGAGCTTTTCAGAAAGGCAAAGAAGCCCATGTGAACATCTAAAGAGGAGGCATTAAAAGTAAACTCCAGCAATTACCAAGAATCATAACTTTCCTCATAAAAACAATCTGAGCAAAGCCTAAATGGTGCTTAAAATAGCATTTCTTGCCAAAACTCCCTCATAAAAAATCACAGAACCCAGTCGAGATAGCTATATCTGTCATAGGCCTGCAGGCAAATAAACCTCAAATTGATGGGGGTGATGTCAAATGGAATTCCTTTGGGTTTTCATACGCACATTGAAATTCTGATTCCAAGCACTGAATGAGAGCTGAGAGTCAAGTGGTTTATTAGTTGTGTTTTCATAAGAGAGAGAGAGCTGAGGGATATAAAGAAACTTAGGTGAAAAAAAAATTCCCTAATCTTGGTCTTGTGTAATATCATTCAACAGTTTGGAATGCTTTATTATGGTCTCTTGGCATCATGAGCTAAGCTTCCATTTTCACAAATTCTTTGTGCCTCTCCATTGTACCATCAAGAAAATCATTTCTAGAATGAATAGTCACCATGATTCTCATCGGCCTCCAGCCCCTCTGATCACTCACTCTCTTACATGCTGTTAGCTTTCCCTTTCGTGTCCACTGTCTTTGAATATCAGAGCACTCCACCTCATGAGGTCACACATTAGAGAAGCTGTATGTCTTTCATCTTTGTATCTGCAGGATCCAGCACAAATTCTGCCTAAAGTGGAAATGAGGAACTATGGATGGAAGATGCATTTCCTGGTGGATGGTATACAAGACATTGGTTGCTGCAAAGATGAGTCCAGAGGGCTTATTTTAGCTTTCCAGGGTGTGGATTCTAGAAACAAGCCAACATTCCCTCTCCAGCACTTCCAAGCTGGTTTGCCAGCTCACTGCATCTCAGCTTCCTCATTTGCAGCAAGGGATTATGACACCTCTCTCATAGTTGTACTTTGAGGGTTACACAAATACAATAGAGTCTAGGCACAATGTCTGGTACCCAGAAAGCAAACAACAGAGGGATTGCTTTCACAAATAAGTTTATCCATCCCTTCTACTTAGCACATGGTCAAGTGGATACCTTGAAGAATCTTGAATTGATGTGACTCTTCTCAGCCCACAAGTCCAAACTATTGGATTATGGACCGACACTGCCATTTAGTTGGATTCCATGGGACTCAGGGGGAGAAAAGGCAATGACCAGGGCTGTAGGATCCTTTTTCTCTATGCCATCCCTGCCCACAGCTGTACCAGTGTTGTGGGTTAAGTACTGAGTTGTCCCCTTTATCAACTCTCCTCACCTCCCATGTATCCTTTTTTCCCTTCTTTTCTCAGAATTGAAACCATGGCTCAAGATGCCGTAGTCCCTTCCTGAGGTGCTCACAGCTCATCACATCCTTCTGCCATCCCCTCCTCCTTCCTGTGGAGGAACTATGGGGTACAATTCAGTCCAAATGGGCTGCAGCCCCTCCTTATTTGCCCACTCACTTAGTGGCTTTGGGAAATATTTCAACCATTTTTACTTCTCAGTGTTCTCATTTATAAAACAAGAATGATAATAAAACCCAAATCACAACAGAGTAAATGTTCAATAAAATTTGGTTGTAATAGAACCAAACCAGACATGGGAAAATGTGCAGAACCTGTGATTCAAGAATGTGGGAAGATGGCCTCTATCTTCTCCAACTTCCCCAGGTATGCTGTCTTCCAGCCCTGGCCTCACTTCCCAATTTCAGGAGCAGTAGCTTTCTCAGAGTGAGAAGTCAGAATCTAACTCTGAAATTTTTATCTTGGTCTATTTGTTCCCAGGACGAACATCTGTTCTCCCCTATCTGCCCTCCTCCTTGGTGCTTTGGTTGAAACCCATTCAAATCTTTATGTCTACAGAGGGCTCCAGGGCTCTGACATTCTTCATCACCAAGGGACACCTACCCTGTCAGTCTAATTATCTCACACCTGCAGCCATGGCCCCTTGCGAATCATTTGTTATCAGAGGTTCTGACCTGCCTCTGTCTATAGATATCGCCAATGTGATACCAGTGCTGCATTGTGACCAACTATTGCCACCTGATAAGTAATTCCTGTTAGATAACGGAGAGTCTTAATCGAGTTCCTTCTCTTGCAGAACAGGGACTAGGAACAAAGATGTTTGGCCTTTGACTTTGCTTTGGTAGCTGTCAGTGAAAAACTATGAAATATGTGGAAAGCAGCTCGAAGGGGCAGAGGTGGACAGGGACAAGGTTCGCTTGAACCTTTACAAGAAGAACTCAAATTTTCTTACCACGTGAGCCCCTGACCTTAACTTTGCCTCTGGTAAAATGCTTTCCTTTTTCCCTGTAGGTACAAGGAAGAGGAAAATAAAATAAAAAGCGACGGGCACAGTGTAAGTGAGAAACTTGGAAAAGGTCTGCCTTTTTATAGCACAAACCAAGCAAAATTGTCAGCTTGTGAAATAGAGGTAATTTGAAAATGACATTGATTATATCACAGAGCAGTTGATGGGTCCTGGCACCCGTTCTCAAATGCCCTATGGGAACTGGTTGTGAAGGGCATGTGCTCTCCCAGGAGGGGGAGCCCAGTCGCAAATGCTGTGCCTAACATAACTGAGGGCTCCTCTGTGCATTTTAATTTCATTTTAAATTGACACGTAAAAAGTATGCATACATATGCAGTACCATGTGTTGTTTCAAGACATGTGTATATTGTGTTATTTCAAACACTTATCATTTCTTTGTGATGAAAGCATTCAAAATCCACACTATCATTATTTGTAATCACCCTATCATGCAATAGAGCACCAGAAGTTTTTTCTCATATCTAGCTGTGACTTACGTGTATTTTATCAATGTATTTTTTGGTGGGGGAAGTACTGAGGTTTGAACTTAGAATCTTGAACTTGCTAGGCAGGTATTGTACTGCTTAAGTCATGCCCCCTTCTATTTTTGTTGTAGTTATATTTTGGATAGGGTCTCACATTTTTACCCAGGACTGACCACCATCCTACTTAGGCCTCCTGCATACTTGGGATTACAAATATCGACCATCACACTCTACTTATTTGTTGAGATGGGGTCTTTCTAACTTTTTTTTTTCCTGAGCCAGCCTGCATCTATGATACTTCTTATGTCTGCCTCCCATGAAACTGCAATTACAGGAGTAAACAACCTCGCCCTGCCCCTTTTTATCAATATTTTTGAAAACATTTCCATAGATTTTGCTGATGTGCTAGTGGGTAGTCAAGGCCTTGCTCTGGAAGTTTGCTTCAGAGTCTCTGAAGGTCAGCACAGTGGATCCTATTAGTGCCCTTACTTGACACCCTCACTGTTCACTTGCCAAACATCCAACTGGAGGTCCCCTTATTTCTTTGCCTATGGGATGTCAGTAACTACCACACTCCACTCTGTTGCTGTCCAGTGGCCAAAAATGCTAGAAAGTTCATACCTTTCAGCATCTCTCAGCTGTTGACTGATGCAAGTGGGTGTATCGGCACCCAAGCCCCCTGTCTATTGGGGTGGGATAGTCCTTGCAGTGGCTATCTGCCACAGAATAACCCAGCATTGTTTCCTTCCACCCCTTTCCAGTTGGCCACTTTTCTACCTGTGAGTGATGGTATCACCTCCAAAATGATCCACATCAAAGCCAGATCTCAGGCTTTTCTATAGGAAGAAGCCAAACTAAGGCGGGAGCATGTGCAATCCTTGTGATTTCTAGCAAAATCATAAGAATTTGCTAGAATGATGTTTCCTATGGAATGAAAGCAAGATTAAAAATCGAGTGACCTCAAGAACTTGAATAAAAAATAACTATCAGTGGAAACTGAAGCCAGTGACCATTTGCAGAATTACTAGAATTGAATCAATGCTACTGACAGTAGTGTCCCAAGCTGGGTGTGATGAAGCACCAGAACACAGCTGTCTGGATTAGCAGCATAAAGATTAGAGAAACGTTTTGGTTATCACCATTGCTTTGTTGGCTCCAACAGACTGGAAAATGCAATATAGATAATGAGGTGCCATTAAACGGTCATACGATGTAAAAACAGATTTTAATGGCCTGTCAGAGGAGGATGCAACTGTATCTGTGGATGTAGCATTATTTAGGAGCCTCTTCCTCTGTCAGTTGAGGCAACCAAACACCAAGTCTTCCAGTGCAAATTTCCTTTTGTTGCTATAACAAACCACCACAAATTCAACAACTTGAAGCTACATACATTGATTCTACAGTTCTGGGGCTCAGGAGTCAGTCTCACTAGCCTAATGTCAGGTTGGTTACTTCTGGAGGCCCTGAGGGGACAATCCATTTCCTTACCTTTTTTAGCTTCTAGTAGCCACACTCATTCTTTGGCTTGTGTCTCCTTCCTGCATTTTTAAGTTTATCACTTCAGTCTCTGTTTCCATCATCATATCTCCCCTTCTTGGACTGACTCCCAATTTATCCCTCTTATAAGAACCCTTGTGATTATCCCCACCTGGATATTCCAGGATAATCTGCCCACTTCAAGATCCTTAATCCAATCACATCTTCAAAGTCCATTTGCCACATAAGAAAAGATTCATGGGTTCTGGGGATTAGAATATGGACATCCTTTTTCAAAGAGAGGGCATTACTCAGTCTGTCACACTTCAGGGTCCTATTACTCTATGCTACTCAGTCATAGCAGTTGTTTCTTTTTGATAGGACTGGAGTTTGAGCTCAGAGCTTTGCACTTGTAAAGCAGGTGCTCTAACTGCTTGAGCCACACCTCCAGTCCATTTTTTTCTGGTTTTGTTGGTGATTGGGGTCTCTCGAACTATTTGCCTGAGCTGGCTTCACACCAAAATCCTCCCCATCTCAGCCTAAGTAGCAAGATGTGAGTTAGATTACAGGTGTGAGCCACTGGCACCCAGCCAAGCAAATTCTGATAGAAACAGTCACTCTAGTAGAACTGAGATAGTTTAGGGACAGACTTTGAGGACACATGCTAGAAGCTGAGATGCTACCCCAGAGCCTTCTTATTGGTGGATGCCAATAGTCTGTCAGTGAAAAGAGCATTCTGGCACAGAGAGAAGAAGGTGGTCTTCATACATCCATTGCTAATGCTACCATGTAAAGTCCAGCCATCCAGGATTGGCACGGAGTGGGGAGAATTGGAAATGGGAAGAAGGCAGTCTTCTTTCAGAATGCATATAGGGGGCTGTGATCCTAGGGATTTCCTCAAAGAGAGCTCTGGGACGGAGTGAAAGAAGACTGTGATCCACAACACATCATTAAACCAACTGAAGAGGTAAGCATATGCAAAATGAACTGCAAAAAATCAAATATCTTGTAATACACTACCAATGGGGAAGCTTCAGACTCTTGGTATTAAGGAACTTTGGAGATATGGAGTTTTCTTTTACTGGAAAGAATGCACATGGGGGTAAGTTAAAGTAACCTTGCATCTAGTGTTTTCCCTTAGGTAATTTTTTTCACAGGCAAAAATGCCTGCTATTACCTTTGGGAGATTATGCAAGCAGGAAATTGATGATACCTACAGAGAACCAGGAGGGATTTATGAATATTTCTTTTTTAGAATTTTTTGCTTTTTGTTTTTAATGATGAATGTATTTATGGAGTACAATGTGACATGTTGATATGTATTGTCAAAAGTTTTAAACAATCTTAGCACTTGGAATGCTGAGGCAGGAGGATGTCAAGTTCAAGGCCAGTCTGGGTTATAGAGTAAGACCTTGTCTCAAAAAAACAAAACAAAAAGGAAGAAAAAAAGATTTAAGCAAACTAATTAACATACCCATCACTCTACCTTCTTATTGTCTTCCACTGAGAACATTTGAAATGTCTTTCAGAAATTTTGAAATAAGTAATTGTCAGTAACCGTGGTAACCATGCAGGGCAGTAGATCACTAAAACTTCCTCCTGTAGCTAATTGAAACTTCGGGTCCTTTAACCCACACCTTCCCTTTCCCCATCTCCTAACCCCAACAGCCTCTGGTAATCATCATTCTACTGTCTGCTTCTGGAAGATTAACTTTTCAGACTGTGAGTTCTTTTACTTTTAAAGGGAATGGCAATGCATATATTGATGGGTAGCCCCCAGCGTTACAAGGTGTAATGCAAACAGTGAAAGCAGAGGACCATTCATTCATGCTGTAGTCTTCTGCCCTGGCACCCTTAAAGCTCTGTCTCTACCACAGGAAGCCAAAGCAGCATAACACTGAGGCAGCAGGCTGAGGCCAACCTGGAACCTACTGCTGGAGTCTCAGAGCTCTTAAGCATCAACAGAATCCACTGGCACCATATTCTGAATTAAAGTCATGTATTACACTGCTCTTAGATTAAAAGGATTCTGATTTTCACCTTCAAGTATGATGTTAATTCTGCTTTTAAAACAATATAATCTATCAAGTTAAGAAAGTACCCTTGTATTCTTACTTTGTTGAGAGATATCTATAAAACCCAGGAATTATGTCAAATTTTTTCAAAAGCTTTCTACAAAGCTATTGGCTGATCATTTTGTTTTCTTATTTTGCCTGTTGATTGGTTTTACTGATTGATTTTCAATGTTGAACTAGTTTGGCTTACCCTTGGTCACAGTGTATTGTCTATTTTATATACTTATAGGGAAGTCAGTCTTTCCCTTGGAAGGTTCAATAATTGATTCTGCTAAAATGAACTGACAATAGATGGTTTAATAGGAGAGAAAGGGGACACATATATTAGCATCCACATGTGCACAGGTGTCAAGTGAAATATTAAAACTCAAAGGGCCAGGTGGCTGAGGCTTAAATGCCCTCTTCAATGACAGGGAAGTGGGGGTTGTGGCCAGTTTAGAGGTGTAACGACTGAGTTTTAGGGGAGGTAAATGAGCATGGAGAACAGACAATGGTCGGGGACAATGCTCTTTGGCTTGATTTTTGGTCTCTTTCTCTGTGATGTGCGTTTAATATTCCTTGGTGAAAGACTTTTCAGTAAGAGAACTGGAGGCAGATAAGGTACTTCAGAGAATGCCCTCCCCTGCATTTACCACTCTGAGGTGCTCTCAGGTTGAAGTTCAAAGTGACAGATAACGAGTTATCATTTTCTCCTCCCCAACATACTATTGGCATTAATTTGTTTGTATTTTGTTATTTAGATTTTTGGCATTGATGTCCATAAGGGATTCTTCTATATTTTTTGTCTTTGGTGATAATTTTTGTCTTTCAGGGAATTTATTTAACTAAGCTGTTATATTTGTTGTTATGTTGTTGTAATACCTATAATTTTAATGTCCTAGAAGCTAAGGAAATATTCCCTCTTAACTTCCTGACATTGGTAATGTACAACATCTATTTCTTTCTTTTTGCTTGATCAATTTTCCCAGATCCTTATCAAATTTAGAGAGCATTCTGAAGACTTTGATTTCTTTGTTTTTTCTCTTTTGGCCAATGTTTTATTTCATTGATTTATAGTTGTCTATTTTCTCCTTATTTCTTTCTATTTAATTTGCTGTTTTATTTCCTAGATTTTTCTAGTGGAAGCTGGTCAGCAATGTAAAAGTATTTGGTTAGCCACTCACACAGCAGAAATGCTTAATATGTAGTTAGCATTTCAAGTCATGGACCCTGCACTACAGACCTTGCAACCACCAGGGATTTGGAGAACCTGGTACACAGCACTAACTCATTGGACCTTTGCTAAGAGCTATTGGTAGACTCGAGTTGTAGAAACATTGGTTTGACTTTAGTAAGAAGAGATGATTCTGAGCCTGAGCACAGAGACCCTGCCCTCGCATTTGGGTCCAGTAGTGATATACGAATGTGACTGCAGAAATCTTAACCAAAGGAGAGAAAGCGGGAATAGAGGGAAAATGCAAACTGGAAGGAGAGACTTGCTGATTGGATGGTGGCAAATGAAAGGGGGAAAAAATCATACTGTGACAGCTGCCTCAAATGGTGGTCAGGAAAATTCCTCTGTTAAGAACACAGGGAGCTGGACACTGGTGGCTCACACCTGTAATCCTAGCTACTCAGGAGGCAGAGATCAGGAGGATTGCAGTTCGAAGTCAGCCCTGTCAAATAGTTCCACGAGACCCTATCTTGAAAAACCCTTCACACTCACAAAAAAAATAAGGCTGGTGGAGTGGTTCAAGGTGAAGGCCATGAGTTCAAGCCCCAGTACTGTGAAAAAAAAAAAAAGATCACAGGACCAGGCACTGCGGCTCCTAGTCCAGAGGCAGAGATTGGGAAGGTAGTAGTCTAAAGCAAACCTAGGCAAAAATAAGCAAGATCCCACCTCAGTGAATAAGCCAGATGTGGTGCCTCTGTTCTGTAATCTTAGATGCAGAGGAAGCCATAGGTAGGAGGATTGACAATTTGAGGCCAGTGCTGTGCAAAAACACAAGACCTGACCTGAAAAATACCTAAAGCCAATAAGGGGTGGAATGATAGTGCATTTGCCTACCGAGTGAGGCCCTGAGTTCAACTCCTGATACACCAAAAAAAAAAAAAACCAGGAAATATTACATATAATGAAAATATGTGGATGCACACACAAATGAAAAGAAATTAGTATTTGAAAATTTTTCTAGTGTATAGATTTAAGATGGACAACATGGTTTTGGGTACAGTGAAATGAATACTACAGTCCAGTAAATTATCATGCATACTGTCTCACACAATTACTTTGTGTAGTAACAGAACCAAAAATCTACTCTCAGAAAATTTGTGTTATATAACCCAGTGTTATTAACTATGGTCTCCATATTTCTAGATTTATTAATCTGCAACTTATATCCACAGCTTTGTACCTCTTGACCTAAGCCTCCCCATTTCTCTCATCTCATCCCCCACCTCCAATCTGGTCAACATCATTCTACCCTCTGCTTCTATGTATTTAATTTTCTTTTGGGGAGGAATTCCACATCTAAGTGCAATCATGCAGCATTTTTCTTTCTGTGTCTGGCTTATTTCATTTAGAAAAATGCCCTTTAATTTTATCCATGTCATTGCAAATGACAGAATTTCATTCTGAAAGTCTGGATAACATTCCATTATATTGTTGCCTGTGCTTTCAGTGAGAGATAAAAAAAAAATCGTGACCAAGGCCGTTATCAAGGACCTCTTTTCTTTTTATGTTTTCTTCTAGGAATCTGGATTTTTTTTCAATGATACTTGTCAAAACACAACAAGAAAGACTTTATTTAGGACCATTGTGATAGATAGGAGGACCCCAAAAATGGGGTTCTGCAGTGAGTTAAAGAGACTGGACTCAACTCTGAAGGTAGCATGGACCAGTGGGAATTTATGGCCAAGGAGTAAGGTGGGGATCAGTGGATGGAAATTACTAAGAGGAAATGTCCAGGTGAAGGAGAGTTCTGGCTAAGATGACCTAGCAGGACTCTTGGTAAAGGTAGGCCAGTGTGGCCCTGGGAGATGAGGCAGGATGAGAAAATTGCTCAGATGTTTGGGATGATCAAATAATCAGAGTGGGGAGCTCTTTCTAAATTTACTTAACAAGGTTCTTGCTCAAACTGGGTTTTGTTAGGAAGTATTCAGATAAATTTAGAGAAGTCTCAGGAGCCTGATGAAGTTTGCTTAAGCAAAAGATTTTTGGGGGCATCTTTGCTTATAGTGTTGGTAGAACTTCAACTCTGAGAGGTCCAGGCTATCAAGAATGGGGTCTGTGGAGTTATGGAACTTGGATTTGGTTGGCTCTTGACAGTAATTTACATATATTAAAACTAACAGGAAATTGGACATTATGGCTCACAGAGGGATTTTGCAGGGATAAAATGCTCTCTGATAATGGATTCTAATCAAGGTTATGGGACAAGCATTAGAAATGTCATGTTTCCAAAAGGAAAATACTGGATTTCATGATGCACTACCGCTACCTCTTCATTGAACAAAAGTTGATTTGGTCAACAAGTAGCCTATTGGGACAGTAAAGTCCCTACTGTAGAAGGGATTTTCTTTTTATTATTTCCAAGCAGCATATGCACATTGTTTTGCTGTTGTCTTAAAGTCAAGAACACTGCATGTCTCTGAGCCCTTCATCCTCTTTCCAACCCATCCCCTACCATTCCCTAGAGACAACAACCTTACACACTCATGGCTACAGTTCTACCATTTAAGATGACATGCATAAACAACATGCATACACCTCTGTATTGTGGCATGTATGTTTAGATATTTGTCCTCTCTTCACTTGTGGTAAAGAATCTAGTTTTCATGACTCCCACTGAAAGACAGAGGTTCTTCCCTTTAACCTGAAACTCTCAAGATAAAAACACTGTAATTTTAGGTAAGTCTATTCAACGTTTAAATTAACATGACTTTATAAATAGTATCTTCTGCTGAGTCAAGGTATACTATAATCATGAGTTGTTCCTTGTAAAGAGTTTTGCATTAAATCATTAGCTTTCTAGGTTTGTTTTTGTGTATGTGTGTGTGTGTGATAAAGGAGATTGAACCCAGGGCCTTGCTTATGCTAGGCAAGTGCTCCATCACTTGAGCTACGTCTGCAGTCTTTTTGTTTGTATTTTGATTGTTGATTTATTTGTTTATTGTTTTTCTTTCTCTGAGACAGTCTTAGTACCTTTCCTGGGCTGAATTGAAACTCAAGATCCTCCCTACTGCATGATTAGCTGGGATTACGGATGTGCACCATCACCCCCAGCTCTGTTTGTTTCTGTTTAATCACATGGGTTCCATTGCTTTTCTCTGATCATATTATAGATTCTTGCCCCAAACCCCAACATATCTATAAACTCTTCTCAATACTATTTTCTCTTCAACAATCAGCCTCATTGACCTGCTCACTTCTTATTGCAAATTTCTCTCCTAAGGTCACTAGCATTCTATTCCCATTTGTGTTAGAGAGTATGGCTCAGGCCTACTGGTACCAAGGACCCTCTAAGAACTTTGCCTGAAAATGCAGATGGGTGTAGTGAGTGAGAGGAAAGAGAAATGGGCAAAAACAAAGGTAGAATTTCATATTTATCTCAGCCACAAGAGTACAGGGGGTAACTTCCTTCTGAATTCTAGTTCTTCTCTCACTGGGGCTCAGTTGCCATAGTGGCAAATCCTTTATGATGACTCATAGTTTTTCCCTTACCTTTCTTTCCTGGACTTATTTTCCCTTCTGCCGTAGTCCTACTTACAACTGTTTCCTGTAGATTTCACATGATGTATAGTCTATAGTGACTTGCAATTCCTGTACCTCTGCAACCGCTCATTCATTCTTTAATTCATCACATTTATTCTGTTTACTTCCAGAGAAGATTCCAGGTGCCTTGAACTGGAACACGCCTGTTTATCCACTGCTGCCATCTGCTCAGAGTCTGCTTCTTAGGGAGCCCAGGCTGCTTGAGGGATGAGGTCTCCCACAGCCCTCTCCCCACCAGGTCCTGACTCTGGAAGTGCTCACCTCTCTGTGAGGTGCAATGGTCTGTGAAGACCCCATACTTCTTGCCCAACCATCAATTGGGTGCATTCTCTGCTTCCAACTGAGTGATTCTGGGGAGACAGAAAAGCTTCTGACCTCTTTCAGGAGGCTCCACTATTTGAGAAAGGAAGAGAATAAAGGGACTGTCACCCAGAGCATATTGCCTTCCAAGAAGTAAACTGCAAATCCTTGTTGTGCACCTCCCAGCCATCAGAACAGTATCTCTCAGAGTCTACCCACCACACTTCATGCAGGTAGATTCTTGGGTCCTGGCTAAGTCTTAGCAAAAGCTGTCAGCCTCAGTCAAGGCTGCAAGATGGAATGAACACCATCCTTGCACCTTCAAGGAGGTGCTCTGTGATGTAAGTCTCCTCTGCCTTGCCTGCTGAGTCAGAAGATATAGAAAAAGATACTTTGGCTCTGTTTCCCTCTCTCTCTCTCTCTGTCTCTCTTCTTAAATATAAAAATGTTGTCACTTAACCTTTAAATGATATAAAGTGAGAACCTGACATGTTTGCCTTAAATCACCTCCCCTGCAATGTGATAATCCACATCTGTAGAACAGCCATGTATTAAAAGCAATAAAATTCCAAGTCTCCAACTCTAATTATCAAAAGACACAATAAACAGTCAGATTTCCCTACTCATAGTCAAAGCAAGAGACATATTCAGACTCTCTACATGTGGAGTTGATTCCCAAACAAATTACTTCACCCATTTTAAAATTCCAAACTCATGTATAGGATGTTTTTGATTCAAGGAAGAGCTCACAAGGAAACTGTAAACATTACATTTCTTGCATCTTGCTCATCAGAAAATTTAAAACTGGAATCATTATTCAACCATGAAACCTGCTTTGGTGACAGCATCCTTCTCTCTCCCCTCCGTGGGTTTGATTTGCTTTGGTATTACTTGCTTAGGTGTTTCTAGGCCCTAAATAGGCCCCCTTTATCTCTTCCTGATTCTTCTCTGTCTCCCAACTCTATCACATCAAATTTTCTTCCTGAAGGAATAGCAAGCACTACAGACTACAGCCCTCACCAGAGTGCTAATTGGTGGTCTTACTCAGAAGGGGGCTCGGGTTTGCTGTTGCCTTTCTAAACAGACACCCTGAGGCTCTCATTGAGTCATAGCATGGCATGATATTCATCCTGTATTGCAACAACCCAAATGATTTTCACTTTGAACCTTGTGATTAATGGTGGAATATTTGTATCCTTTGCTAGACTGAAAGCCCTGTGTGGCTTGCTTACTATCCTATCGGTAATGCTATTAGATAAATTCTTACTGAATGGCTAACTGAATGTAGGTATGCTTTCCACTTGAACTGGAAGATATCCTCCCTAGTTATTTACTTGTTTTTTCTCCAACAAAATGCTCTTCCTTAATGTGGTACAGTGTAAACAATGCTGGGGGTGGGGATGGGGGTGGGGATTAAAATCAGACAAGCCCAAATCCTAACTGGCTCTAAGAATAGAATGCCCAGTTCATGTTGGTTACGACAGTTTCATCACCAATTCTTGTTCTTGTCACTATATTTATCAGCATTATGTTTAGTAATTCATTCATTCATTTGTAATTTATCCACTCTTTAAAAGCTAGTTGTTTAGTCTTGCTATGTGTCATTCTCTGTGCTAGATCTGAAGATACAAATGGTCAGCCAAACAGACAAAACCCTTGTTCTCACAGGGTTTATGTTTAATGGAGGAGAGCAGGCAGACAACTATCAAATGACTATGTGACAGACATATAAAATTCCTAGTGCCTAGTATAGTGATGGGATGGAGCTGTGTGCAAGACAAACATAATCCATGATTAAATGGAGCTCATATTCCATTGGCCAAAAAGAGAAAAGAATTCAATAGACAAAAGCATGAAACAACAGGAAACTGTAGCAAGTACTGAGAAGAAACAGAAGTTGGTTTGGAATAGAGATTATCAGGTCTGTTGCCAGTACTAACTTAGGGAAGCATGGGAGAAGTCTCTTCTCAGTTTCCCTGCTGCCCTCCTGTTCATGTCCCATCACAAATGGCCCTCGGGAAGTACAGGGCACATTGCTCTGCCCTGTTATACCCACTCTTCAACAAGAATGTGACATGCAGTCCTAGGCCTCACCTGTGGAATGGGATTCACAGCAACTTCTTGAGAAAATTGGTGACATTGAGCAGGTGAAGTGCATCTGCAGACCTGCCACAGGGCACATGCTCCCTGAACACAGGGTTTCTTGAAACAAAACTCTAAGATAGAGATATGGTAGGAGAGCAGGAGATTTCTGGGGTGTGATCTAGTGATCACCAGCTGTGAGGGAGAGACACAGAGAAGGCCAGCTGTGAGGCAGCCTCAACAAAGGCCTCAGGCAACCTCACAGAAACATTGTGGATTGGGTAGTCATCTCAAATTGAAGCCAATGGGGCTGGACCTTTGGAGTCCCTCACGAAAAAGTCATTGAATGTTCCTGGTTGATCACCTTTAGTAAGAGACAGTGCTAAAGGAGGGAGGGGCTCAGTTTTGAAGTGTCAGCAGTGATACCCACAGCTAAGGAAATCAGAGAATGAGTCCTGCCCAGCAGACTGAGACAACTTACCAAGGCATTCATCCCAGTGCATGCTATCATTTTATTTCCACCCTACAGAAGTGCCCAATGCAGTAACTAGCCCATAGGAGTGCTGCTCATTTTACTGTGCTCTGTAGCAGATCTTGCTTTGAACACCCATCCATTGAGAGTCCAGGTTTCCAGCAGGCACCTACCTTAGTGTCCTCACAGTGGCTCTAGGAGAGCCAACTCCGTGATCATCAAGAAGGAAACTGAGGCAAAGCCCAAAGCCACACAAAGTCATAATTGTGGACTCTAAGGTCTGCACTGCACCTGTTGCTTCCTTCTGACACCTCTCTGCTTCTCCTACTGCAAGGTGCCTTCCTCCTAAGTAAATTGAGGTTAGAGATGTGGCATCACAGAATGAATGTTATGTTTTGGGGAAAACTGGATAAAAATGAACTAAAGCCTCCCCCAGAAACCCATGCTCTGGGAGCTTTAAGCAGGTTGACCCGTGCCTTTAAGCAGGGTGACACCCAGGTGGGCATCAATCATTAAAGACTAAACTTGAGGAGAATCCTCTAGCTCCATCCTTGAAGAAACAGAAGTTGGTCTGGAAAAGAGATTAGCAGGTCTGTTGCCAGTTTCAATGTTGCCTTCATTCTCTGTCAGCACAGATTACATGAACTGCTGAAAATTCATCAGTTTGTCATGCCGTTTGTCTACCATTGACTTCTGATTGACAATTTAGACTTGTCAGAACCTGGAGAAGCTACTGCAATTATTCACGGCAAGGCAGAAGGGGAGAGCTTCTGCCTCTTCACCCTAAAACAGCCCACAGGATAGAGGCACATGGGTGGAGGTGGGAGAAGTTGGAGTGGCAGAGTATCTAGATGTGGTCTATGGACTCCAGCTAAGAAAGGTAAAAATTAACACTGCATTCCCTAAATGCTTTGCCAGAATGTTCCACAAAACTTATCCCACCAAACCATTGTTTTATGAATGTTAATAATATCTATTGGGGAGAGTATTCTATAGTGAAATAAAATCGGAGAACTCTGTGATGAGCTCAGATTAACGGGGATTTAGCACAATTTATACAGGACTCTATGTTTCCAAACATTAAAGGCTCCAGTTAGCCTATTTTGAAGGATACATTTTAAACTGATTTCTCTGTTTCTAAAACATACTGTCTTTTTTTAGTCTTCACAACAGTTCTGTGACTTACCTGTGCTTATAAACCTTATTTTGAAGATGAGACTGACAGTTACAGCTCTTCCAGGGTCACTTGGTTCACAAGTAGTGGCTTTCTGTCCATCTTTGCATGATGATATGATTATGATTCAATTCTTAGCAGGGTAAAATGAGTTTTAAATGTAAAGGGAAGTATCAGACACAATGCTCTGTATAAACATTAGTTATAACTTTTGGGAAATTATTTGGGCTAACACTCTCATATGAACTTTCAGATCCATAGCCTACATTACTTTTTTGTCCTTCCCAGCTCAACAGGTCTCTGATGTGGGTAAAATGAGAGCTGGAAGTGGCTGAGAGCAGACACAGCAACAGGCAGCAACAGAGGACTTCAGGCACTTTGTGCTCTTTCTTTGAGTTTTGTTCCTCCAGAGCCTTTTGGAAATCCAATATGATGATAGACATGTAGACCATTGTATGAGAATATACTGCATGGCTTGTTAGAAGCTATTGCCACCATTCTCGTCATTGTGACACTAATGACGCCAGTCAATTTGGAGTAATTCATAACTGTGCTCTTTTCTCAAAGAAACAGACACACAAACAGCAGAAGAAGCACAGTGGTAAATAGGTCACTCATGACAATACAGATGGGTCCTCAGATCAGGACCCTGGGCTGTTGCTTAGCTGGCTATCTAGTGTCCTAGACAGAGTTCCCCACTCCTGAGAACAAGCAGCCCATTGTGACAGAAATGAGAATCATTTCCTTCCAAGGAACTACTGTCCTGTGGAAGCAAACAGGGCAGGAAACCCAGAGAAGCCTAGAGGACAAGTTGAAAATTAGAGATAGGATTTAAAAGAGGGCTTCTGGGGTGTTTTAAAAAAATCGAGTTGGAGATGGTATAACATTAAGTTAAATACACTAGGAGGATTCCAAGATGGCAGCTAGAGGTAGGAAGCAGAAAGCGACCCTCCTATAGTGAAATCTTGGAGAGACGCTGGAGACACACTTTGCAGGCATAATCACTGAGAAAAGGCATAACTTTGACCCCTCCACATCTCCAGCCGGCGCAGAGAATCTCCACTTCACGTTAAACGGAGAAACGAGGAGGGCCCTCAGGGCCGCCAGTGGCCATTGCCCATACGGTTTGGGAAGACGCGGACCAGGTGAGCTTCACGGTACCGCAGTAGCCCCACAGACAAGCCTGGGCCAGAGCAGCATAGCCCCCTGGACAGACTGACCTCCACCCGGGAAAAAAAGAGAAACTGAGTACTAAGCAATAAGAACAGTTAAGACACACTGGAAAGAGGGTGGGGCGCACTGAGCGCTGAAGATTGGGGGAAGGGAACCCTTCCCGGGACTGTAAATAAACAAGCCGGGCGGCCGAAGAGGCTCTGGCGGGAGCGGGGCGTGTGCCCAGCAACCAGGAGCAGGAAAGCTTGTGAGAGTGGCGGAGGGAGGAAAACTCCACAGGAGAGGAGGGAAGACCCACTTCCCACGTGAACTGTAAATAAACATGGCAGCCGGCAGGAGCAGCAGCACCACCCAGTAAGCAGGAGCAGGAAAGCTTCTGAAAGTGGCGGTGGGAGGAAAACTTCAGAGGAGGGGGGGAAGACCCACCTCCCACATGAACTGTAAATAAACACGCAGGCCTGACAATGCGGGGGCAGTGTCACCTTTCCCAGTGCTTGGAAAGGGGAAAGCCTGTAGCAGAGGCTCCCGCACAGGAGAACTCTGAGCAAACAAAGCCTGTGCGACCAGGTGAGTGCTAGCTCACCCCAGAGATCTGCATAAATAACGCCGCCAGCTACAGGCTGAGAGCAGCAGGCAGGCAAGCCACAGTTGCAGATACCACTCTCAGAACTGTCTCCAGGCACTTTTTTTTCTTTTTCTCCCTACCTTTGATGAGAGAACAACCGAATTACACCTGCAAGCCAAAAAACTTACTGAAACTGTATTACATTTGAACTTGGGACACTTGGTGGGGCTTTTTGTGTGTGTGTGTGTGTGTGTGTAGTTTTGTTCTACTTTATGCATCCCCTTTGATGAGACAACTACAGAACAACATCTGAGGCACCAACTCCAGGACTGGAGATTGAAACGGACATCCAAATTATTAAGACTGAAACTGCATTGCATATAAACTTGGAAGTTTTTTGGTTTTTTTTTTCTTTTTTAATTTTCTATTTTTCATTTTATTTTAATTCATTTTTATATATAGATATTTCTTTCATTTACTTATTTTTTATTTTTTTATCTTTGATTTTCAATCCTCTCTCTGTCTCTCTAATGTCTGTTCAGCTTACTGTTGATTAGTGCACTAACACACCCTGTTTATACCTTTGAAACTCTCTTGTCTGATACCTTGTTCTGCTTTCTCCCTCTTGTCTGTATATTTGTTTTCCCCTTTTCTTTAACTTCTTGCTTTCCATCTCAGCTCACCCTTCCATTCTAAATATGACCATTGTTATTATTACAAGCTAGAAAATACTTAATTGCACACAGTACAGGGACAGTAACAACACCAACGACAATGACGGGAAGACAGAAAAAACAGGGAAACCAGTTTCCCCACAGCAAATGAATGGGAATGAAGAGAACAGAAACTCAGATCCAGACTCCAACAAAATGAAGATAAACTATGCCAAAGGACCCAATGAAGCCCATAAGAATAATTTAAAAGAAGACATACTACAAGTACTCAATGAGAATTTTATAGAGATGATACTGGATAGGGTCAACCAAAATGTACAGGAGACACCAAGAAATTCCAAGACAATAAAAATAGAGAATTTGAAAAAGCAAAGGAAGAAATAAAGGAAACCATAGAAGCACTGTATAAACACCAAAGTGAAAGAGAGAACACAATGAATAAATGGATAAATGAACTCAGGACAAAAATAGACAACATTAAAGAAGAAAACTGCCAGGATATGGAGAACCTCAGAAAAAAGAACGAAACAGAACTGTAAAACAAAACGGAAGGCCAATCCAGCAGAATAGAACAAACAGAAGACAGAATCTCAGAACTTGAAGATGAAATGGTAATTAAAGGAAAAACTGAAGAACTATTAATTAAACAACTCAAGACCTGTGAAAAGAAAATGCAAGAACTCACTGACTCCATCAAAAGACCAAACTTGAGAATTATGTGCATCAAAGAAGAAGAAGAGGTGCAAGCAAAGGGAATGCATAATATATTCAACAAAATAATAACAGAAAATTTCCCAAATCTAGAGAAAGATATTCCCATACAAATGCAAGAGGCCTCCAGGACACCAAACAGACCAGATCAAAATAGAACTACTCCATGACATATCATCATTAAAACAACAAGTTCAGAAACTAAGGAAAGAATATTGAAGGCTGTAAGAGAGAAAAAACAAGTAACATACAAAGGTAAACCCATCAAAATCACAGCAGACTTCTCAACAGAAACATTAAAAGCAAGAAGAGCATGAAGTGAGATCTTCTGGGCACTGAATGAAAATAACTTCAACCCCAGGATACTCTACCCAGCAAAGCTATCATTCAAAATAGATGGAGCAATAAAAGTCTTCCATGATAAGCAGAAACTAAAACAATATGTGACCACAAAGCCACCATTACAAAAGATTCTGCAAGGGATCCTGCACACAGAAAGTGACACCCAACTTAACCATGAAAAGGCAGGCAGCACCAAACCACAGGATAAGAAAAAGCAAGACAGTAGAGAGTAACATCAACTTAGGTACACACAATCAAACCTTCAAACAACTAAGACAACTAAATGGCAGGAATCACCACATACCTATCAGTACTAACGCTTAATGTTAACGGACTTAATTCACCCATCAAAAGACACCGTTTGACAAAATGGATTAAAAAAGAAGATCCAACAATTTGTTGCTTACAGGAGACTCATCTCACCGACAGAAATAAGCATATGCTTAGGATGAAAGGCTGGAAGAAGATTTACCAAGCCAATGGCCCCCGAAAACAGGCAGGAGTAGCAATACTTATCTCTGACAAAGTAGACTTCAAACCTACATTGATCAAACGAGATAAAGAAGGACATTCCATACTAATAAAAGAGGAAATAGACCAAAAGGAAATAATAATCATCAATCTGTACGCACCCAATGTCAACGCACCCAATTTCATCAAACATACCCTGAAAGACCTAAAAGCATATACAAACGCCAACACAGTGGTTGTGGGAGACTTTAATACCCCATTATCATCAATAGATAGGTCATCCAAACAAAAACTCAATAAAGAAATCCAAGATCTAAAATATGCAATAGATCAAATGGACCTAGTAGATGTCTACAGAACATTTCATCCAACCTCTACACAATATACATTCTTCTCAGCAGCCCATAGAACCTTCTCCAAAATAAATCATATCCTAGGGCACAAAGCAAGCCTCAGCAAATATAAGAAAATAGAAATAATACCGTGCATACTATCTGACCACAATGCAGTAAAAGTAGAACTCAACAACAAAAGTAAAGACAAAAAACATGCAAACAGCTGAAAACTAAATAACTCATTACTTAATGAAGAATGGATCATCGATGCAATAAAAGAGGAAATTAAAAAGTTCCTGGAAGTCAATGAAAATGAAAACACAACCTACCGGAACCTATGGGACACAGCTAAGGCAGTCTTGAGAGGAGAGTTTATAGCCATGAGTGTATATATTAAAAAGATTGAAAGATCCCAAATCAATGACCTAGTGATACATCTCAAACTCCTAGAAAAACAAGAATAAGCAAATTCCAAAACAAATAGAAGGAGAGAAATAATAAAAATAAGAGCTGAAATCAACGAAATAGAAACCAAAAAAACCATACAAAGAATTAATGAAACAAAAAGTTGGTTCTTTGAAAAAATAAACACGATCGATAGACCCCTGGCAAACCTGACTAAAATGAGGAGAGAAAAAACCCAAATTAGTAGAATTAGGAATGCAAAAGGGGAGATAACAACAAACACCATGGAAGTCCAGGAAATCATCAGAGACTACTTTGAGAACCTATATTCAAATAAATTTGAAAATCTAAAAGAAATGGACAGATTTCTAGATACATATGACCATCCAAAACTGAACCAAGAGGATATTAATCACTTGAATAGACCTATAACACAAAATGAAATTGAAGCAGCAATCAAGAGTCTCCCAAAAAAGAAAAGTCCAGGACCTGATGGATTCTCTGCTGAATTCTATCAGACGTTTAAAGAAGAACTGATACCAACCCTCCTTAAACTGTTCCACAAAATAGAAAGGGAAGGAAAACTGCCAAACACATTTTATGAAGCCAGTATTACACTTATGCCAAAACCAGGCAAAGACACCTCCAAAAAGGAGAACTAGAGGCCAATCTCCTTAATGAACATTGATGCAAAAATCCTCAACAAAATAATGGCAATCCGAATTCAGCAACACATCAAAAAGATTATTCACCACGACCAGTAGGCTTCATCCCAGGGATGCAGGGGTGGTTCAACATATGAAAATCAATAAACGTAATAAACCACATTAACAGAAGCAAAGACAAAAACCACTTGATCATCTCAATTAATGCAGAAAAAGCCTTTGATAAGATCCAACATCATTTCATGATAAAAGCTCTAAGAAAACTAGGAATAGAAGGAAAGTTCGTTCAACATTATAAAAGCTATATATGACAAACCTACAGCCAGCATTATACTTAATGGAGAAAAACTGAAACCATTCCTTCTAAAATCAGGAACCAGACAAGGATGCCCACTATCTCCACTCCTATTCAACATAGTAGTGGAATTCCTAGCCAGAGCAATTAGGCAAGAAGAAGGAATAAAAGGAATACAAATAGGTAAAAAATTATCAAAATATCCCTATTTGCAGATGACATGATCCTACACCTTAAAGACCCAAAAAACTCCACTCAAAAGCTCCTAGACACCATCAATAGCTATAGCAAGGTAGCAGGATATAAAATCAACATAGAAAAATCATTAGCATTTCTATACACTAACAATGAGCAAACTGAAAAAGAATGTATGAAAACAATTCCATTTACAATAGCCTCAAAAAAAATCAAATACCTAGGTATAAACCTAACAAAAGATGTGAAAGACCTCTACAAGGAAAACTACACACTTCTGAAGAAAGAGACTGAGGAAGACTATAGAAAGTGGAGAGATCTCCCATGCTCATGGATTGGTAGAATCAACATAGTAAAAATGTCGATACTCCCCAAAGTAATCTACATGTTTAATGCAATTCCCACCAAAATTCCAATGACATTCATTAAAGAGATTGAAAAATCTACTGTGAAATTTATATGGAAACACAAGAGGCCACAAATAGCCAAGGCAATACTCAGTCAAAAGAACAATGCAGGAGGTATCACAATACCTGACTTCAAACTATATTACAAAGCAATAACAATAAAAACAGCATGGTACTGGCACAAAAACAGACATGAAGACCAGTGGAACAGAATAGAGGATCCAGATATGAAGCCACACAACTATAACCAACTTGTCTTTGACAAAGGAGCTAAAAATATACAATGGAGAAATAGCAGCCTCTTCAACAAAAACTGCTGGGAAAACTGGTTAGCAGTCTGCAAAAAACTGAAACTAGATCCATGTATATCACCCTATACCAACATTAACTCAAAATGGATCAAGGATCTTAATATCAGACCCCAAACTCTTAAGTTGATACAAGAAAGAGTAGGAAATACTCTGGAGTTAGTAGGTATAGGTAAGAACTTTCTCAATGAAACCCCAGCAGCACAGCAACTAAGAGATAGCATAGATAAATGGGACCTCATAAAACTAAAAAGCTTCTGTTCATCAAAAGAAATGGTCTCTAAACTGAAGAGAACACCCACAGAGTGGGAGAAAATATTTGCCAACTATACATCAGACAAAGGACTGATAACCAGAATATACAGGGAACTTAAAAAACTAAATTCTCCCAAAACTAATGACCCAATAAAGAAATGGACATGTGAACTAAACAGAACTTTCTCAAAAGAAGAAATTCAAATGGCCAGAAAACACATGAAAAAATGCTCACCATCTCTAGCAATAAAGGAAATGCAAATTAAAACCATACTAAGATTCCACCTCACCCCTGTTAGAATAGCCATGATCAGCAACACCACCAACAACAGGTATTGGCGAGGATGCGGGGAAAAAGGAACCCTCTTACACTGTTGGTGGGAACATAGACTAGTACAACCACTCTGGAAAAAAATTTGGAAGCTACTTAAAAAGCTGGACATCGATCTACCATTTGATCCAGCAATACCACTCTTGGGGATATACCCAAAAGACTGTTACTCCAGAGGCACCTGCACACCCATGTTTATTGCGGCACTATTCACAATAGCCAAGTTATGGAAACAGCCAAGATGCCCCAGCACAGACGAATGGATTAAGAAAATGTGGTATCTTTACACAATGGAATTTTATGCAGCCATGAAGAAGAACGAAATGTTATCATTCACTGGTAAATGGATGGAATTGGAGAACATCATTCTGAGTGAGGTTAGCCTGGCCCAAAAGACCAAAAATCGTATGTTCTCCCTCATATGTGGACATTAGATCAAGGGCAAACACAACAAGGGGATTGGACTATGAGCACATGATAAAAGCAAGAGCACACAAGGAAGGGGTGAGGATAGGTAAGACACCTAAAAAACTAGCTAGCATTTGTTGCCCTTAACACAAAGAAAGTAAAGCAGATACCTTAAAGCAACTGAGGCCAATAGGAAAAGGGGACCAGGAACTAGAGAAAAGGTTAGATCAAAAAGAATTAACCTAGAAGGTAACACCCACGCACAGGAAATCAATGTGAGTCAATACCCTGTATAGCTATCCTTATCTCAACCAGCAAAAACCCTTGTTCCTTCCTATTATTGCTTATACTCTCTCTACAACAAAATTAGAAATAAGGGCAAAATAGTTTCTGCTGGTTATTGGGGGGGGAGAGGGAGGGGGCGGAGTGGGTGAAAAGGGAGGGGGTGGGGGCAGGGGGGAGAAATGAACCAAGCCTTGTATGCACATATGAATAATAAAAGAAAAAAAATTTGTATAATGCAAGAGATCAAAAAAGTAAAAAAAAAAAATGTTAAATACACTAAGCAGTATTACCATAACTATATATACAAAAGGCTGTACATTAAAAACAACCCATGAGGAAATTGAACCTATATTATTCATAATAATAGATGGAGGTATTATGGTTAATTGCAATGACTAAAATGTACCAAGAATTTATCTATCTCAAATGTATTTCACATGTTACCACATGTATTCTTCAAAACAACCCATCTGAATAAATTTCATATTCTGTTTTATGGATGAAGGAATTGACATTTGAAGAGTTTTTGTTGTGGTTGTCACTGTGCCTTTCTTTAATATTTCATTATATAAGCAGGTATTATGTTTTAATTTTTAATAATTGATAAATTGCATATGAATCATGATCATTTTAACTTGCCAGAAAATATATAAAATTGCACAAGTCATGGAGAGCTCCTGTTTCCTTCTTGTTCCCCTACACTGACTTATGTCCATACTTTGGGAATTCTCCTCTGGTTTTTTTTTCCCACATTTCTTTTTGGTCCTGGCTGTTCTTGAGACTGAATCCTTTATTCCCTTCACCTGACCCCATCTCCATACTCTACATTCTGTGACTTACAACTCAGCAGCCTCTGAAGCCATCCCTTGAGTTGCCCTAGAAAGTGTTTGGACTCCATTTATATAAAGGGCTCCATGTTGAAGAAAAATGCAGTGTTCCTACTTTATCCAGGTTTTCCCACATCCCATTGTGGAGCTTAGTCTAAGGAGGTCCTCTGCATGTTTTTACAAAAGTCTCCCCCAGATTTTCCAATGGTTTAGTTCAGAGAATATGTACCCTTGCACCCTTGGCCTCCCACATCTTTCCCTCTTCCCCCTCTCCAAAAATGGTAAGGCATTCTTACCAGACTCCCTAACTGGATTGATCAATCTATCAATGCATCTTTAAAATAAAACAAAAATTTAAAAGCCAGGCACCAGTGGCTCATGCCTTTAATCCTTGCTACTTGGAAGTCTGAGATCAGGAGGATCAAGGTTTAAGAAGAGCCCAGGCAAGTAGTTCAGAAGACCCTTTCTCCAAATTAACCAGAATAAAATGGACTAAAAGTGTGGCTCATGCAATATTACTAAATTTAATCCTTTTATTGATACTAAGAGGCAGGCATGATTATCACCCGCATGCTATGAATAGAACACGTAGCACAGAAAATTTAATCAGTTCATCCAAGATAATACACGTACAAGGCATATGGCTCCTTTATGTACATATAAATACATTTGGTTTGGTTCCTATATAAATATTTTCTCAACCAATACAGCAGTGAGAAGATATTATCTGGAAAGGAAGAAGCAAACCCTCTTAAGTTCCAGCTCCTCAATAGCCAGCCATCACTACCAGATTTGTCAAGCCTGAGTCACAACAGTACATCCTACACTTAGACTCCCACGTTCCTTTAGTGAGAACCTTGGTGCAATAATTTAGTAGCTAAATTATATTTTACTATTTATTTCTCACTAGATTATATCAAAGTTAGACAAAGTGGTCTGCATCCTATCCAACAGTAAGCCAATTGACATTTTTTTGTTCCAACTGTGCTACTGAAGAATATGTTCTCTGCTTAATAACAGACTCTATATATTTCCTGTGGACATTAAATCAAGCTCACACTCCCTTGAGAGTTGATGTGCTTCTGAAGAACTGCATCCATGTTTCACCAACTGGGAGACTCTGCAGCCACCTGAACACCACATCACCCTCATTTCATCTACTCTCTCTACCCTGATCCTTCCTGGAGTCCTGTTAGTTGAGTGGGATTGCTCATTTGTATTTCCTTTATCTCCTAACCTCTCCTTGATAGCTCCCATGTCATTTTTCTGTGTTGCATCCTGGGTAGATATGTTTAGTTCTGTCTTCCAGTTTCTTAATTGTTTCTTCACTTCTATGCATTTGGGCTGCTTAACTGTCCATTGTGACTTTAATTGCAATGACTACATTATTCACTTCTACAAGTTCTAGTTGTTCTTTTACAAAAATACCAAACTGTTCTTATAAACATCTTGATTCTCTTCTGTTTTTATTTTTAGTCCTAAGTGAAAAAAATTTTAAATATACTTATTTTTAATCTACAAAGGTAACATTGTTACTTACTGTCTGAGCAGCTTAAATATCTTGCTTGATGGCTGCTTTATATTTCTGCTACTCTCATTTTCAATGACTTGCATCTTGTGTATGTTGGAAATTTTTAATTTTGAGCTCATTTACTCTCCTTGTATCTCTGTAAATCCTGGAAGAAACAGGTTGAGAGTATCCTCTTCCAAAGGAGGTTTGAGAGCTTACTTATCCTATGCCTTGGAGAGAGCATAAGTCTGGGACTGAGATTATGGTCATAGGTAAACTTTAAGGGTCCTGGACTTGGTGGTCAATTGAGAAATTGAATCCCATTTTGGCCGAACTGTGGATCTTTGTTGAATGTAAGAAAAAATTGGGGAAAAATGAAAACAATGCATCATTTCCATGCTTTCTTTAAAAAAAATTGCCAAAATTAAACTTTTTTTTTTTCTTTTTGGCAGTACTCAGGGCCTTGCACTTGCTAGGCAGACACTCTACCACTTGAGCCATACCCTCACCCCTTTTGCTTTAACTGTTTTTCAGATAAGAGTCTCACATTTTTGCCTGGGCTGGCCTGGACCACAATCCTATTTACACTTCTCATGTAGGTAGTATGACTGGCATGTGCCACCACTCCTAGTTTTTATTGATCGAGGGGGGGTGGGGTCCCTCGAACTTTTTCCCTGAGCTATCCTTGAACGGCAATCCTCCTGATCTCTGCCTCCTGATTAGTTAGGATAATGGACATAAGACTCTATACCTGGCTTTTTTTTAAATAAAAAAAATAATAAATGAAGTCCTGTTTTTTCCAGAAGGCATGTCTTTTGAAGCTTGAAAACTGTCCAGTTTTATCATTGCTAAGTAAGCATTAAGTAAGGATTTATGCAGTCCTCCAGATTAATCAACCATAAAACACTGAAGCTCAGTGGGGTCCAAAGATCCCACATGCTGCCCCTGTCTCACACAAGCCAGAGTCACACAGTTTCTCTGAGGCCAAGAGTTTGAAAGCTACTCTCAGGAAAGAGTTTGAATTGTTCACATTGTATCTTAAGTTGGAAACAGCCAAATATGAACAGGAAAGAAGGAAAACTAGAAGCTCACATTTGCCTTACCCGGTGTCTTAGATCACTGATTAAAACCATCCTGACAACACACTTAGCTGTGTTTTCTCCCCCAGGGCCTCAATGTGGATGGCTTCTTCTCTACCCAACTGCAGGTCAATTCCACAGCAGCACAGAATGGGACTCACCAGCTCACCAGCCTCAGGCTTATGGATTTCAAAGGATTCAGTCCCAATTCATCAGAGAAGCAGGTCATTTCAATGACTCTGGAAATTGTATTTGGTCCTAATATTTGCTGATTCCGGAGGTACAGACTATCTTTATTATCTTGTCTCAGCTTAGAAGCACAAAAGCAATTGCAGGGTACAATGACTTCTATTTGCAACAGCACTTATTATCAGGCAAACCTCAGAAGCATTCATTAATTGGACCATGTAGAAGTTTGCTAATGAGCGTCTCTCCCATTTGACCCTTTCTGGCTTTTACCTGTTACTGCTTCTTTGTTTGAAAGCTCATTTCCCTAAACAGTCTCTCTCCCAGCGTCACCACCAAACATTAGGCTTCCTTAGTATCTATCTGGCTTTTCCTAGCTTGAGTGACAGTGTCTACAATTGTTTTTGGAATGAACTTCCCCGCAGTGCTCTGAGGGCAATTGATAAAAGAAATAGCCACAGTCCTGATGTCCTGCGGGTTTAAGAAGGATGCCCATTGGGATTACTGACATGACAAAGCCAGCTGAGGGATGCATAGGGACCTGTTGGTTAACTTCAGAGAAGGAGTGCAAATGAATGGTGTTGAGAGTGGGATCAATGAATCCTATACCTTCCAGCCTCTTCTGCAGAAAATCTTTGGAAAACTGTTACTGAGAATTAAAATGGAGTAAAAATTGCCCTTGGGTCATCAGAGCTCTGGACTGTGCCCCTGTTCCTTTCCCTAGGTTTGTGACCTGGAAGAACTGTCCAGACTTTTCTGAGCCCCAGTTTCCCCACATAGAAAATGAGATGCACTCATCCTGATGACCTCAGTCACAAACTCAAGCACTGAAACCCGAGACTCTGGTTTCATCATGTCGTCGCCGAGAGGCTGCAGTTCACGGACTAAAATGCAGTGTTCAAATTGATCTGGCCAGTAAGTGACAGAACCGAGGTCAGGGCCAGTCCCCTACCACTCCTTTCCCTCAGTTCAGTACCTTCCTGTCAGGGCCTGCATTTGTCCCCTGTAGATTTTGTCACAGTCCCCAGTGTGGGGAGGGGTTTGGAGGCCCAAGTCCTTATCCTCACATCCTTGTCTCTTTCTCCCCCAGTTTTCATCTATTGATTAAATCATCTATGAAATGGTCATGCTTTGAACAAACCCCTTGCCCCTGAAGTAAAGCAGATCAGAGTCACCCTTTCTTCACAGTTAAAAAGAGTAAGAGTCTGCAGGCCACCACACTGGGGGCTCCAGAGAGGCTGCTGTGGAGCTGACGGTGGAGCAGCCCTTCTCCCCCTGGCTGCTGATCATCGAAGCTCAAGCTCCCACCTGTGCTGTCCTCAGTGATACAGTAACTCCTCTTTAGCATGGGCATTAGGGCAACAGCTTTCAAAAGCACCGACATTTCATACAATGAATACAGCATATCCGGGGCCTTAGGGAAGGAAAGCACAGGTGTACAAGGGGTGGGGCCCACACCAGCTGCATGTCAAGCATTTCGTGACTTTAATATTCCATACCATTTCTGCAGAATTAAGAATTTGAAATGAATGATCTTAAAGGTCCTCTCATGGCCCTAAACAGGATGTCTTAGTCTTGGCACTACTGATAGTTTGTTGACTGAATAATTCTCTCTTGGTGAGGGGCTGTCCTATGAATCATAGAATATTGAGCAGTATCCCCAGTCTCTGCCCACTCAGCCTCACTCCCCAGGTATGACAACCAAAAATGTCTCCAGACATTGCCAGTTGCCCCTGGCATAGGGCAAAATCTCTGTTGCAGATCTAAAGTAATGCAGAGCTATACATTTTCCCAAATACACTGCTACTTTTGGATGAAAATTTTTAAAAAAAGAACAATCCCCCAATTTTTCTTTCTCTAATTTTGCTATATTTTTTATGTGGAGGATTGGAAGCACTGTCAATAATTTATTGACTGGGATATGAAAATATTGAAGCATTGTCTAATTTAGATTATATTAATTTATATTAATAGGTTAAAATAATGCTGTTAGAAATTAAGCTTCAGGGGCAGAACACAGAAGAGACAAATTTGAAACTGCAAACAAGAAGGAAATGCTATGTGGCAACCTGTTTCCTTGGAGCCCTATCATTTGGTGCTGTTGCTCATACTCTCTGAAATCTACCTTCCAGATCCTATCTGCCAAAAATGTCACTCACTGCTGAAAAAGAACCGTCTCACATACCATTCGTTCCATAAAGCCGCCACGATTCCTGCTCTCAGAAATGTGACATTCACTTCTCTGGGCTCGGGGACATGTGTTTGCTTTCCTCTCAAAAGCAGCCTTGTTATGGTCCTACCCCAGGACCAAGGCCTCTGCCCACTGCTCATCCCTTCTTTGCCCAGAGGAAGCGCAATGGTCCCACCTTTTCTCTACACATGCCCCAAGCTGGGGCTGTGTGTCCCATCCTCTGTATGATAGCATGTGCTTTCCAGAGAATTGCCTCTTCTCACAGGTCCCCTGGGTCCTTGTGTCTTGTCCAGGCCCCATGTCCTAGCTCCTGTCACGAAGCTGGGACTCCTGCACTTGTGCACACTACCTCTCTTGGACAGTCTTCTCTTCTGGTCTGTTGTGAGAACATCTGCATGTTCTTCACAATTCAGCCCAATAACACCTCCTCATAGAAGCCTTTCTGGGAAATATTACTTTCCCAAATCCAAAAGGAACTGGCCCTTCCCTTCCCTTCCCTTCTACAATAGCTCTATCAAAATGCTCATCCCATGTCCTGTCACTGGAGGGTCCCTTCTGCTGTGGGACCTCAGTGTGGAGTGCTAACCTCTTGCTCAGGAAGCCCTCCGGACAATTTGAAGTTTCAAGCATGAGTTTGCTTTTCAGGATATCAGGTCTTGGTACCTGCACCCAGTGGACAGCAAATTCCTCCATGGCACACTACATAGATTCATCTAGTGACTTTCCTCCACTGAACAGTGCTCAGAAGATGGCAAAGGTGGAGTTTTATAATTATAGCAATCTGTACAGTAAATTAGTGGTGCCTGACAGGTGCTCCATCCATAGAGATTGTTCTTCAGATGATTGGCTGCATTTCTTCTTCTGAGCAGGCATTGTGCTCACTTCCTCCTGACCTCAGCAAGGCGAACTGTACCTGGTCATCACTAACTGCCTATTAACTCATGAATATCACTGTGTTCATTATCACCAGCACTCACTAAATGCTTAATATGTACTATACATTTATATAAAAATTTCTTCTTTTTGTTTAAGCTAGTATAATTCATCTGATTTGTTATTTACCATCTGAGTATTAGCAAAAATAAATAATCAAATTTTAAGCATCTTCTATTCTAAATGTTCACCATATGCCAGATAATTGCTCTCAAGTCAACTTCTGTGAACTGACTTGTTAACCTTCAAATTTGTATACCAAAGCCCTAACCCTTTGGTTGCCTGTATTTGAAGATAGACAGCTAAAGTTAAATAAAGTCATATGGTTGTGTCCTAATATGATAAGGTTGTTGGCTTTATTAGAAGAGAAACAGATTCTCTCTTTTCATGCCCACACATGGAAAGAAGCAAGAAAGCACCTTCTGTAAGTTAGAGAAGAGCCCTCACCAGGAACCAAAAAGATTGAAACCTTGATTTTGGACTTTTTCAGCTTCCAGAACTGCAAGAAATTTCTGTTGTATAAGCCTGAGCTGACTAACACATGGACCACCACAATCCAGTTTTACCCTGGTAATAACTTTTGATATCAGTATCATCAGATCTCATAGATGAAGCTCAGAGAAATTCATTAACTTGGTCAAGCCCATTCTGCAGATGCAAGGTTTGAACCAGGTCTTTCTACCCAAAGCCCAGGCTCATTGATAATTCCTGCTTTGTTCAGGAATTAGATCCCCAAACAGCTAGTCCCAAACTCAGACTACTTCTCAAAGATAACACTAGCCACAGACAGAGCAAGAGAGATGATTCCCGGTGGAGAAATGGGAAAGGCCCAGCTTGGGCTCCATGATTGAAGATGGTGGGTGGAACACCAGCCTGAAGGAAGCTCCTACAAATGCAATAGATGGAAATGTAATGCCACCCATAGCCCTGAGGCACAGGGTTGTCCACAAGTGCTGAAGCCTTTGGCCAGAATTTTGGCTGTGGGGAAACAGCTCTGCAGTAGGCTCAGCTTCAGGGCTGGCAACTCTGCCTCGGGCAAAACATTTCAGGGCCCGGTGTTTCCCAGGAGCAGCTGGAGGCAAATGTGCTCACAGGCAAATGATGACAGCCTCAGAGCTGAGCTTGAAATGTCACCTCAGTACACACACTGACTTAATCCAGAATGGTCCTGTGGTTTTTCCTCGAAGATTGTTTTAATTAAACTTTAATTATTTTTACATAATTATAGATTTGCATGCAAAATTGTAGACTTACATGCAGAGTGAGTCCCTTGTGCCTTTTACCCAGTTCCCCTCAATAACATCTTGCTAAGCGATAGTCCACTGCTACAGCCAAGATACTGACATTGATGCAATCCACTAATCTTCTCCTGATTTCTTCAATTTTTCTTCTGTCTCTCTCTGTGTGTGTGTGTGTGTGTTTAGTTCTATATAATTTTGTCACCTGTGTAGGTCCATGTATCCTCCTCCACAGTGAAGATAAATAATAATTCTATCCTCTCAAAAATCCTTCTTACTGCCCTTTGCTAACCACATCCACTTTCATCCCCACCCACTAAGTTCCCACCCTGGCAATCACTTATCTGTTCTACAAACCTATAATCTATCCATTTCAAAAACATTATGCAAATGGAATCACAGAGTCTGCAAACCTTTTGAGGCTGGCTTTTTCATTCAGCATTATTCTCTGGAGACCTGTCCACCGTTTGTTCTTTCATATCGTTTGAGTATCAGGTATTCCATAGAATAGGTGCACCATTGCTTGTCTAACCTTCTTTCACTGAAGGACATCAGCACTGTTTCCAGCTTGGGACTACTGTGATGAAAGATTCATATGTACATATTTCTATGAGCATAAGTCTTTATCTCTTTAGGGGAAACACTCAGGAGTGCACACACTGGGTTGTAGGTAAGTTTATGTTTACTTTTTAAAGAAACTGCCAAGCTGTTTTCTCCAGTGTTTTGTGGAGTTGCTCTGCCATTTCACCCTCCTGGCAACAATGTCAGAGGATTCAGTTCCTCTGCCTTTGATGGTTGCACTATTGTTTACGTTAGCCATTCTGCCAGGTTTGTGGCGATGTATCATTGTGGCTTTATGTTGCTTGGTTAATGAGGTTGACCATCTTCTGATGTGCTTATTTGCCTTCTGGATACCTCGTCAGTGAAAGTTTATGTCTTTCGTTCATTTTCTGATTGGATTCAAATGGAGTTTTAAACTATTGAACTGTACAAGTTTGTTTTGTTTTGTTTTGTTTTTAACATAGTCTAAATACTACTCTTTTGTTGAATACATCATTTGGAAATGTACAAATATTTTCTTCCAGTCTACAGCTTATCCTTTTATTTTCCTACAGAATTTTTGCTGAACGAAGTTTTTAATTCAGACAAGGTCCAATTTATAAGTAAATAATGCTTTTGGTGTCGAGTCTAAAACCTCTTTGCCAAATCATAGACCCTAAAGATGATTTCTTGTAGTTTTCCAAAGGTTTTATAGTTTTACGTTTAAGTTTGTGATCTGTTTTACTGAAAAAATTTTGAGGGAAAGTTGAAATCAGCCAAACTATAAATCTGCTAGCATTTTGTTCATTTACTTATTCATTCATGTTGATAGCATAGGGCTATTCAGCAGTTCCTTCTGTTGTGTGAACCCCAAAATAATTATAAGCCATGGTAACCCATGGCTGTGTCAGATATGCCATTTGTGAGACTCAGATTCCTGTGATCTCTCCACTTCAACAAAGAGGGAGGAAGAAGCCAGAGTCTAATAAAATCAAGAAGAATGTTTGCAATTGTGGTTTACATAAGGCGATACTGAGATGAGCTTAACACCCAAGAACAATCACATCCAACCTCCTGGGCTGGACCCCAGCCCATAACAGTGGCTGGTGGCTGTCTGCTTCCCAACTGGGATGGCTTATCCACACAAATGTAAAGTAGCTAGGTTTAGAGAAAGAAGAATATAGACATTTTGAGGCATTAGAAATGATCAATGACCAATCTAAAAACATAACTTGGAGGAGAGCACTCCCTACCCCACTTTGTGAGTCTTCTTCCATCAAGCATGCATGCCCATGTGATGGGCTCATATCTTTGTCATTGACAGCTGTATCTCAAGGGCCTATTCATGATTAATAGACACTCATTAAACAAAGGAATGGACTGACTCTCAGTAATTTTTGAGGATTTAATTCAGGTTTCAGCTCCTCTGTAAACTCTACTGCATGTTGCAGGAAACATCTTCTTTTTCTCAGTGTTTATGTAAATTACTGTGTCTATGTGCCCATGTCTCCACTAGCAGAGATCTCTTAAAGAAGAGGCCTGCCCTGTGTATCATTGTATCCATAGCACTTAGTACATTCCCTCTCTCACAAGAGATGGCCAATAAATAAATGCCAAGAAATAGGAGACTAACTAGATTGTCTGACTCTGCATTAGATGTGTTCGCTCTCTCTGGAGCCATCAAGATCTCTTGCACACCTATAATTTTATAACCTGGGAAAGAAAGAACACAGATACTTCCTGGCAGATTAAAGCTTTTGAATGGCCAAGGCCGTTTTTACCTTCTAGAGGAAGCGTGATTTATAGTTTTGGTATATGACTCTCTACACTGTTCTCTGTCACTTCAGATAAAAGGGGAAGAAGACAAAGAAAGACTGAGATTTTAAAACTTGTGCTTATTTTTCAGAGTTGTTAAAGGAGGAAACAGAAGTAATAGGTGTTACCCATCTCTTTTGTACTCTTTCTAAACCACAGAATAGACTATACATTTTCTAAGAAAGGAAAAATAAGCCAAATAAGTATCACCACACATATATTGACTGATTATCCAAAATGCATGACTCCTTTTTAGCTATGTAGATGATGCAACATAGGCTAGAGCCTACATGAGGGTAAAACATACTGAACATAACAGACCCCCATGAAAAAAGCTGATCTGGGCTTCATAGCAGTCAGAGAAACATAGTCACATAGCATAGGCTCTGATCACCAGAGGGAGGCCCATGGTGGTGTAGCTCCTCTAGGAAGCCTGGAACTGTAAGTGGAAACTGCCTTGTCTGACTGGCAGCACAGTCAGAGACTAAGAAATGAGTGGGGGGTTGAAAATTGGAAGTGAAACTTTTTGAATAAGGCCATGAACCTTCAAGGATGTCCAGACAAGAATATTCTGCTTGCTAAAAAGAAAATTGATAGAATGTCTTTCTAGGTGAACAAATGTTTCCCAAAGGCCTGATTCACTTATGTTTTGGATTTAAATTTGCTTTTGTTTACCCTCTTTTCCAGTATGGAGGACAGAAGCTATGAAATTAAGTAAAGTCACGCTGAATTGATAGTATCCTTGGGTCCTGGATAGAAACAAATGTAAAAAACTGTATAGGTATAGGTCTAAAATCCAGACCGCCAACAGTTCTTGACAGTAAACTCTTTCAAGAGATGAGCTCACCATCCAAAATCCCAGCACACAGGAGGACGTGCATTACCATGAATGTGAGTCAGTACAAAACCTGCCTGAGTTAGTCTCCCTAGATCTGCAGATTTGGAATTTTTGCCTACGGAATATAATGAAGGAAATAAAAAAAAAAACTGAGAACATCTGCTACCAATTGCATTTCAGACATGTTTTAAAAGAACACATATGATCATTAAAACTAAAAATTTGTTAGGTAGCCTAAAGAAAAGCATCGGACACCTTAGGAAATCAGTGCAAGCATTTGACAGAAATTATCAAGAGTGCAGACCAGAGAGATGAAAAGATATAAAATGTGAAGGAGAAGAAAAAAATGTAGAATGAGAAAGTCGAGCCTCATCTAAATGTTTCAGAAAACAAAAGGTACTAAGGAACATGCAGTCAAAATATTCTTCAAAAAGAATTGCTGATGAAATTCCCAAATCATCCGATTTAGATAGCCAACCTGATGAAAAAGAAACCCAGACTTGGATGCTTTGTAGTTAAATGGCTGTACATCAAAGATAAACCTGAAAGAAATGTCAGATTGCTAAAATGGGATGGAAGCTCGGCCTACGGTTTCTCTGTGGAAGCCAGGGAGCAAATCTCTTCAAAGACGGAGGGAAAAGAACTATTCTTGTCACTTCATACCCAGCAACATGATGATCTTAGAATGAAGGTGAAATGGGCACATTTTAAGTGAATAAAAATCTATCACCAACAAAGTCTCACTGAAAGAACTGTATGACTTACCACTCCCAGAGAGGACTATTGACCTCCGAGAGAAGGACAGTAGCATGGGTACAAGGAGATGGACAGAGCCTGTGTGGTGGAGCAAATCTATGTCAACAATGATTGTACAAAACACCAACAGGAACAATTAATATTAGCCTGAAAAAAGCAAGGCAGAACTAAGATGCTCAATTGAAATCTTAAAAAAAATGTATAAAATGAAGAATTGATCTTTGTGTTATATGAGACAGTAGGAAAGTTATGGTCAAATCTGTATTTTCTTAACTCATTTTTTTGGGAAAATTTTAAAAAGTGATGACTAAAGAAATATAGTACATACATCTTAGAATAGTAGAAATAAAAGCTAATAAAAATAATATTATTTTGATCCAAAACAAAGAAAAAACAAGAATCAACAACACAAGTTAAGTAGAAATTTAAATAATAGAAATTCATCCAAATCATCACACATGAATTATTTACATAGGTACCTTTAATTATAACAAGAAAGATAAAATACAACTTTATTTGTAATCACACAACCTTACTTCATTATTCACTCATTTATTCATTCAATAAAATTTTGTTAAGGGCCTTCTATGTGATTGGCCCACTCTGATAATAGACAAAACATTTCCAGATTGGATTTTTAGTCAGCTTTGCATGGCTGTTACAAAACGCCTGTGATGAATAACTTGCAAGGAGGAAATATTTATTTTGGCTCACTGTTTCAGAGGTTTCACCCATGGGGAAACTTGGCCCAGTTGCTTTGGGGCCTGTGGTAAAGCAGTAGAACATGGTATAACAGGGTCAGAGGAAAAGGACTCACATCATGGCCTCCAGGAAGCAAAGAGAGAGGATGAAAGAGCCAGGGTTCCAAAACACCCTTCAAGGGCACACTGTCAATGACACTCTTGCAAAGAGGCCCCATCTCTAAAGTTTCTACCACCTTCCAACAGCACTGTCAGCTAGGGAGCAGACCTTTAACACATGAGTTTTTGAAAATACACAGCACAATAAGGATAAGTGCACCAATCTAGTAATGTATAACAGATATTTCTCTAAAAGAGCAAGGAAAATTCACTTACCTATTACTTCAGTAACTACTGATGATGGTGTATGCTTTCTCTGCCTGTTCAGAATAGTTACAATACATTTGTGAGAAAACCATGAGTTCTTCCCTCATGCGGCCTCCAGCATTTTAGTGAAAAGTTATTTCACTAAAATGGGCAGTTATTTTATCCATCATGAATACTTCTTTAAGACATTAACTATAGATTTAAGATCTCAGTATTAAAAAGCCTGCATACTTGATACATTTCTGAAATATTTGTTTTCATTGTTTAAAACTCCTACTGTCCCTCTCTAAGAGGTCCTGTGTACAGAGCCCTTCCCTGCAGAAGATTTCGCTTCCCACTGACAACAGGTATTTCCATAGGACCTATTTTTGCTGATGGAAGCTACATGTCATGCCTGAGCCAAACCTTCAGGTCTGATTTTTTGCCACAGACCACTCTATCTGAGATGAGAGCTGCTCCTTCAGCCTCTGTGCTGGGATGAAAAGGAGGCGGAACACAGCTGCTTCCCACACACATGGACATGATCATGATAAAATCTTTGTTGATTTGAACTACTAAGATTCTGTGATCATTTCTGTGCCACATAACCTACTTAAAGCTGACACGAACAAGGCATATAAAATATATCCAGCTACTTCACAATGACAGACTTTTAGATTATGTCTCTTTTTTCCACTTTAAAAATTGTGCCCACTTTTCACAGAACCATCCTTTTGTGTGGTGAATTTAAGGACTGCTTTTAGGAAAGATTCTTCCCAAAGTTTCAGACATCGTGAAAAGGAGAAAAATCTAAAAGGCTATGTGCCAGGTCCAGCTCTGTCAGTTTCTTGCTGTGTATTTGAAATTTTTGGCATACAAAACAGAAAAGACACATGGCTTCTCTGGCCCCTCAGTTCCTCCACTTGGAAAACAGAGGTGGGAGTAGGAATAATAGTTCAGAGAGTCTATGTGTGTTAAATGAAAGCTACAGCACAAAAGCAATTTGAAAATAGCAATGAAAATATGTTCTTATTGTATCTTCTTTTCTGGAATCTGAGCTCTGTCGATGCTGGGTGAGTGACCGGGTCTTCTGTATAACCTTCCCAGGAAATCAAGAGGCTTACTGTCCTGAGGAGTGAGGGCTCCAGCAAGCCAATGGCTGAGTTTCTGAGGAGCCATCAAGAGCTGGTTAAATCCTCTGCAGTCCTCTGCATGAGTCATGCTGCTTGCCTACACAGGGGATTAGTAGTTCCTAGTTAGGATAATAGAGTTCAAGCACTTGGACTGACTTCAAGCACGGACGGCAGGACGAATCTGGGCTAGATCACTCAATAATTTATCAGTGTTTTTCATGAAGAATTTAGAAAAGCACAGGAATTATTTAACTGCACTTTCTAATTGGAAACTGTAAAGAACTCCAGACACACAGAAGCACGAAAGAAAAAGAAATCACCTAAGGATAAAAGGTTTGCCTTTTCACTGGATGTTTTAGTCAAATCGTGTTATAGTCAAAGTTGTATCATAGTCAAATTCTAAGCCAGCACTTTGCTTTTTAGCTAATTATATAATATATAAGTAGACAAAATTAATTGGCATGAGTGATTTGTGACTTTTAAAGGAAAGATGCAGCCAACTATACATCAGACAAAGGACTGATAACCAGAATATACAGGGAACTTAAAAAACTAAATTCTCCCAAAACTAATGAACCAATAAAGAAATGGGCAGGTGAACTAAACAGAACTTTCTCAAAAGAAGAAATTCAAATGGCCAGAAAACACATGAAAAAATGCTCACCATCTCTAGCAATAAAGGAAATGCAAATTAAAACCACACTAAGATTCCACCTCACCCCTGTTAGAATAGCCATCATCAGCAACACCACCAACAACAGGTGTTGGCGAGGATGCGGGGAAAAAGGAACCCTCTTACACTGTTGGTGGGAATGTAGACTAGTACAACCACTCTGGAAAAAAATTTGGAGGCTACTTAAAAAGCTGGACATCGATCTACCATTTGATCCAGCAATACCACTCTTGGGGATATACCCAAAAGACTGTTACTCCAGAGGCACCTGCACATCCATGTTTATTGCGGCACTATTCACAATAGCCAAGTTATGGAAACAGCCAAGATGCCCCAGCACTGACGAATGGATTAAGAAAATGTGGTATCTATACACAATGGAATTTTATGCAGCCATGAAGAAGAACGAAATGTTATCATTCGCTGGTAAATGGATGGAATTGGAGAACATCATTCTGAGTGAGGTTAGCCTGGCTCAAAAGACCAAAAATCGTATGTTCTCCCTCATATGTGGACATTAGATCAAGGGCAAACACAACAAGGGGATTGGACTATGAGCACATGATAAAAGAGAGAGCACACAAGGGAGGGGTGAGGATAGGTAAGACACCTAAAAAACTAGCTAGCTTTTGTTGCCCTTAATGCAGAGAAACTAAAGCAGATACCTTAAAGCAACTGAGGCCAATAGGAAAAGGAGACCAGGAACTAGAGAAAAGGTTAGATTAAAAAGAATTAACCTAGAAGGTAACACCCACGCACAGGAAATCAATGTGAGTCAATGCCCTGTATAGCTATCCTTATCTCAACCAGCAAAACCCCTTGTTCCTTCCAATTATTGCTTATACTCTCTCTACAACAAAATTAGAGATAAGGGCAAAATAGTTTCTGCTGGGTATTGAGGGGGGGAGTGGGAGGGGGTGGAGTGGGTGGTAAGGGAGGGGGTGGGGGCAGGGGGGAGAAATAAACCAAGCCTTGTATGCACATATGAATAATAAAAGAAAAATGAAAAAAAAAAAAAAAAAAGAAAATTGGAGATATCACAAATAAACAACCTAATTATGCACCTCCAACTCTTAAAAAACAAGAACAAAACAATCCCAAATCCAGTAGATGGATAGAAATAATAAAAATTTTGGCAGAAATTAATGAAATGGAGACCAGAAGAATAATACAACAAATTAATGAAACAAAAAATTGGGTCTTCACCACTGACGAATGGATTAAGAAAATGTGGTATCTATACACAATGGAATTTTATGCAGCCATGAAGAAGAACCAAATGTTATCATTCACTGGTAAATGGATGGAATTGGAGAACATCATTCTGAGTGAGGTTAGCCTGGCCCAAAAGACCAAAAATCGTATGTTCTCCCTCATAAGTGGACATCAGATCAAGGGCAAACACACAAGGGGATTGGACTTTGAGCACATGATAAAAGCAAGAGCACACAAGGGAGGGGTGAGGATAGGTAAGACACCTAAAAAATTAGCTAGCATTTGTTGCCCTTAACGCAGAGAAACTAAAGCAGATACCTTAAAAGCAACTGAGGCCAATAGGAAAAGGGGACCATGAACTAGGGAAAAGGTGAGATCAAAAAGAATTAACCTAGAAGGTAACACCCACGCACAGGAAATCAATGTGAGTCAACTCCCTGTATAGCTATCCTTATCTCAACCAGCAAAACCCCTTGTTCCTTCCTATTATTGCTTATACTCTCTCTACAACAAAATTAGAGGTAAGGGCAAAATAGTTTCTGCTGGGTATTGAGGGGGTGGGGGGAGAGGGAGGGGGCGGAGGGGGTGGTAAGGGAGGGGGTGGGGGCAGGGGGGAGAAATGACCCAAGCCTTGTATGCACATATGAATAATAAAACAATAAAAAAAAATAAATAAAGGAAAGATGCAAAATGTCACATTACCACAAACCATCATGCATACACAGGGGGGCAAAATTTATGTCAAGAACATTCAACAGATTTCTGCCTTTTCAAGTGTACTCTTACCTTTCATTCCAGAAAAAGGGTAACAAGGTCTCTAGGATGCCTTCTAAACTTGAATTCCAAGTCAATGAGAAACATGAATTATACCTTAAATAATTAAGGGGGGGTGTTTCCATATCACTTTTTTTTTTACTTCAAAAACTATTAAGCAAGCTCAGGAAATAATAACAAGAATGGGATTGCAACAAATTCAAAAACTTCTGCACAGCAAAGGAAACAATGACCAGCATGAAGAGACAGTCTACACAATGGGAGAGAATCTGCCATCCGACAGGGGATTAATATCCAGAGCATATAAAGAACTAAAAACAGAAAGACAAATGATCCAATTAATAAGTGGGCAAATGCATTGAACAGAAAATTCTTGAAGTGCAAATGGCCAAGAAATACATGAAGAAATATTCAACATCCTTAGTCACAAGGAAATGCAAATCAGAGTGATATTGAAACTCTATCTCAACCAAGTCAGAGTGGCAATCATCATGAAAACAAATGACAACAATGTTAGCAAGGATTCAGAGAAAAGGAAGCCTTGTAATTCCCACAATAGTGGGAATTACAAATTAATCCAGTCACTATGGAAATCAGTATAGAGGTTCCTCAAAAAATTAAAATCAGAAATACTACATGGTCCTATTCTACCACTCCTGGCCATAGACCCAAAAGAGTGGAATAGAAGCACCTGCACAGCACATCCATGTTTATTGCAGCACTATTCACAATGGCCAATTTATGGAAAAGGTACCAATCAAACCAAGGATGAGTGGATGAGGAAAATGCAGTATAGTATGCACAACAAGTATTGTTCAGCCATAAAGAAGAATGAAATTGTGTCATTTGAATGGAACTGGAGATTTTCCTGTTAAATAAACCAGATTCAGAAAGCCATAGAATCTAGACTTTTAAAATAGAAAAGGGAGTATTTGGGAAGAGGAGGGGAGGGGATGAATAAGATCAAAGTACATTTCATACATGTATGAAAATGCCATGATGAAACCCATTAAAATGCACGAAAAGGAAATATACTCAAATCCCTATCATTTATTGGAACAACTTTGAAAATGGTCAAGTAAACTGTAGCACAAACATCATATGCTGTTTTGTAAACTATTGTGAAATCAAAATAAAAATATATTATGTACTTTTCTAAAACTATTAAACAACATTTAGCATTCTTTTTTCTTTTTCTAGTTTTTCACAGAAATAGTGGAGGACTCTCATGACTTCCTAAATCTCCATCATTTATTGCTGTAAGGGAGAAAATAGCTGATCATCAGGGGAAGCAACTTTTCAGAGAGCAGGGAGCAACATATTCTGTATCTTTTACCCATATAAATGTGTAAAATTTCCTATTTATGGGAAACACAGGGGCTTACTACTGAAATAAACCATTTTCATATGCCTTTTAGGGTCTTCAGTGGCACATGTTGCAAATAGTAAGTCATACAAAGTCTTAGGTTGGAGTATAAAATTATGCCATTAGTATTCGCTCCAATTTTGTTGGCCACTTGATAAGTATCCTTGATGCAAGGGAAGTGCTTTATTAACTAAAGGTCTCCTCACCCTCCACATTTCTGCAGAAGACAGTTAGTCCCTGTGTCACAAGTCAACATGTCATTTCATGCCTTCCCACATTGACTAAGGCAGATCTTTCAGACTAGTTTCCCCACCATCTCAAAATTCATGCCCTCACTCTATCTATTAAATTTCTTCTGCTCTTGAGAGATTCCTCATTCCTTAAACTCTCACCCAATGCTTATTGTCAGTTAAGCCTACATCTAGTTTAACATAGTACAAGACATTGGTTTACAAGCTTTTTGATCATTTACCCTAGTAATCAAAAAAACACTTCCAGAAATTACCCAAATAGACACATATTTATTTAGTTCAAATTATATGCATCTATTACATATGGGTGGAGCAATATAAAATTATGAAAAGTGATCACTCAACATAGAGTAGTGCAACCTCATGTGTTATAATAATACCCCCAAAATAAATGAAAAATTACAGTGTAAAGATTAAATAGATGATGTATTTAAAATAATTCTATTTCACTTTATTTTTTCTAGCACAAAGAACCTTTTTCTTCATTGAAGTATGATATTATTAAGAATGTTCTGCACACTTAGATGTTAAATGTTCTTCTAATTATAATGGCTGTATATTCTCATTTGCTAACATCTCAAGGCTCACATACACTTGAAGCAAGATTTATCATTAAGAACAGTGCCTCTTGAAACCATGCTTCAAATGATGGTTGTTTTCTGCATTGGTGCCTTTCATTTTTCAATCGTTATGATATTGAAGCTATAGATTTTTATTTTTGGCTTGTTTTTGCGGTAATTTTTATACCATTTGTCTATGTTGTGGTAAAAATAGTGAAAACTGTCTACAATCTATGAATTCTCTTTACTAGGAACATGTAAACTACCACACATGGAATATTTGTAAGGAAATAACTGAGTTCAACTTTCAAGTTCTCCATATGAAAAACTGCTGTATGTCCCTACAATACATGTTATCATTTGACAAATGGACCAAGACATGGCCTCAAAATCAATGTGTATTTTAGGTATATGTCTACATTACTTTTTATTTTCATAACAAAATTAAAAAAAAGAAGGACTAAGGGCATGGCTCAAGTGGTAGTGTTAAGCCCTGAGTTCAATCCCCAATACTGCCAAAAAGAAAAAGGAAAGAAAAGAGAAAGAGAAAAATGCATCTAAAATTTCATATTTATAATATATGTTGTTTAAGCACAGTAACCAAAATGCTACTATTTAAACTTGGCAAATTTGACAAATAAAAACCATATATGTTCAAGGTCATGCATACACATTGTAAAATACTTAATATTATTACCACAATTGAGCCAATTAATATATCTACCACTTCACATATTACCTCTTCTGTCTGTTATGATGAGAACAGAATTAAGACCTATTTTCTTAACAAATTTCAAATACACAGTTCATTATATCAACTGTAGTCACCAGGTTTTATCACATATCCCAAACTTAAGCATCTTCTAACTACAAGTTTGAACCCCTGGACCAAAATCTTCTCAGTTCCCCCAGACCCCAGCCTCTGGACGCTACCATTCTACCTTCTGCTTCTATGAGTTTGACTTTTTCAGATTTCACATGAAGTGAAGACATGCAGTATTTGCTTTTCTGTGTCTGGCTTATTTCAGATAGCACAATGTCCTCTAGGTTCATTCATGTTGTCACAAATGGCAAGATATCCTTTTTGTTTTTTTTTTAAGACTGATCTGATTGAAACTAGGGCCTTTCCTACTGCATTTTGGTTTGTGTGGGGATGGATATTTCATTTTCTTTAACCATTCTTCTGCTCATAGATCTTTGTATCATTCCCCTGTCTTGGAGGTTGTGAAAAAGCTGCAGTGATATGGGAGTGCAGTCATCTCTTGCACATACATTTCCTTCCTATGTAAACCCCCAAATGGGATTGCCAGATCATACAGTTGTATCATTTTTTTATTTTGTGAGGATTCTCCAAACTGTTTCCCTCAATGGCTGTACCAATTTACATTCCCACTAACCAGGTATGAGGGTGCCATTTTCTTCACATCTTTGCCAACACTTATCCTTTAACTTTTTGGTAATAGTCATCCTAACAAGTATGAGGTGATACCTCATTTTGTTCTTGATTTGCATCTCCCTGGGCATTTTTTATATACCTGATAGCTATTTGAATATCCTCGTTGGAGAAAATTCAAGTCCTTTTACTTCGTGGTTTCATTTTCTTTGTGTGTGTGTGTGTGTGTGTGTGTGTGTGTGCATACACACTTGCTTGTTTGCTCTGTGCGAGAGATCAAAACCAGGGCCTTGCACATGGTAGGCAAGTGCTCTACCATTGAGCTGTACCTCCAGCCCTTCCATTTTTAATTGGATTTTTTATTGTTATTGGGTTGTATGAGTTTCTTATATATTTTGAATATTAGGGGTTTTTTAGATATATATTTCAAAAATATTCTTCCCTGGTTCATGGATTTCCTTTTCATTTTGTTTACTTTTCCTACCTTTGAGTAGAAACTTGTTTTTACCCTATCTGACTTATTTTTGCTATTGTTACCTGTGCTTTTGGTGTTATATTAAAAAAATCAAGACCTTTGCTATAGAGCTTTACTTCTGTTTCTTCTACCACTTTATAGCCTTTGCTCTTATATTTAAATCTTTAATCCATTTTGAGTTGATTTTTATAAATGGTATAGAATAGGGATACAATTTAAAATTTTTCATGTGTATATTTAATTTTCCCAACACCATTTATTGAATGTCCTTTCCCTATTATGCATTTTGGTGAATTTGTCAAAGATTAATTGGCCATGAACATGTAGGTTTATTTCTGGATGCTCTATTTTGTTCCATGTTTATGCCAATATGATTCTATACCTTTTGAATATAATTTGAAATCTGGTTGCTGTGGCTCATGACTGCGCTAGTTATTTGGGTTCTTTTGTGTTTCCATCTGAATTTTAGGACTTAATTTCTGTGAAAATGCCACAGGGATTACATCAAATCTCTACATCACTTTGGGTAGTATAGACATTTTGACAGTTGGTATTTATGATCACAAACATGGAATATATTTCCAATTATTTATTGTTTTTTATTTCACTTATCAATGTTTCATACTTTCAAGTATATAGATTTGTTACCTCATTAGTTAAATTTTTTCTTAAGTATTTTTGAAGCTATTGAAAATGTATTGTTTTCTTAAATTATTTTTTGATAGTTTTTTGCTAGTATATAGAAATACTACCTTTTGTATATTGTCTTTATACCCTGTGACTTTACAAATTAGTTTAAAGGTTTTAACAGTTTTGTGATGGAGTCTTTAGGATTTTCTCTATTGTAAAATTACATCATGTAAAAACAGGACAAGTTGATTTTTTTCTGATTGGATAACTTTTATTTCTTTTTCTTGACTAATAGCTCTGGTTAGGACTTCTAGTCCTATGTTTTATAGAAGTTGCAAGAGTGGGCAACTTTGTTTTGTTTCTAATCATAAAGAAAGCTCTCAAGTTTGCAGTATTAAGTATGATGTTCCTAGTGAACTCATCAAGTATGGCTTTTATTGTGTTGAGATACATGCCTTCTATTCTTAATATGTTGAGAGTTTTCATCATGAATTAATTTGAAAATTGTGCCAAGTGCCTTTTTGCATCTATTGAGATGATCAGGATTTCATCCTTCATTCTGGTAATGTGATGTAGTACTCACATTTATTAACTTGTGTACCTTGAACCATTCTTATATTTGAGGACGACATCTGTTTAGTCATGGTGTACATTGGCCTGTAATTATTTGTATAGTGTCCTTGTCAGGTCTTGGTATCAGGCTAATGCTTGCCTTATAAAATAAGTATGACAGTGTCCTGTACTCTTCAAGTTTGTTAGAAGAGTTTGAGAAGGATAAGAATTAATTCTTTAAATGTTTGGTGTACTTCAGGTCCTGAACTTTTCATTGATTGGAATTTTTTTCTTTTTATATAACTGATTCAGTCTCCTTTTCTTTCGTTGGTCTGCTCAGATTTTTCATTTCTTCACGATTCAGTCTTAGGGTGTTGAACATGTCTAAGAATTTGTTCATCTTTAGGCTAGCCAACTTGTTTGCATATAATCAATCCTTCACAGAGGTCTCTTATGATACTTTGTATTTCTGGTATCAATTATAATGTCTCCTCTTTCATTTCTAGTTTTATTTCATCTTTTTTTTCTGAGTCTCGTTAAGAAGGTACAGAACACAGATTAGAAATCGTAGGGAAGTATCCAGAGTACTCACTGAGTCTAGCTGAAAATGTGTCAATTTTGTTTGCCTTTTCAAAAATCTCTTGGTTTTATTGGTCTTATCTATTGTTTTACTGTACTTATTTCCTTTCTTATAATCATTTTGGGCTTAGTCTGTTCTTTTTCTGGTTCTTTAAAGTGTAATGTTGGGGTTCCTTATTTGGTGTCCTTCTTTTTTAATATAGACAGTTATTACTTAAAGTTTTCTCTTAGTACTGTCTCTGCTGATTCCCATAAGTTTAGGTATTTGTGTTTCTAGTTTCATTTGTCCCAAGATTTTTTAAAGTTTTACTTTCAATTTATTTTTGCACTTCTTGATTTTTCAGGGGCATATTTCATTTCTGCATATTTATAAATGTTTCAGTTTTTTTTCTGCTGTGGACAACTGATTTTGTAGTTGAATAGGGTACTTGAGGAGACTTCAGTTTTCTTAAATTTGTTAAGACTTGTTTTGCAGTCATACAATCCATCCTGGAAAGTGTTCTGTGTGTACTTCAGAGAAATATGCAGTCTACTTCTATGGAATGGAGTATTTACATGTCTTTTAGGTCTGTGTTCTCTTAAGACATAGTTCAAATCCCATGTTTACTTACCACTTTCTGTCTGAATGAGCTAGTCATTGTTGAAGTGGGGTATTGAGATGTCCTACTATTATTGTATTGTTGCCTCCCTCTCTCTCTAGATATATTAATAATTGCTTTATATGTTTAGGTGCACCAATGTTAGTCCACATGTATTTATTATTGCTATATTTTCTTGTAAGTTGATACTTTTATCATTATACATTGACCTCTTTATATCTTTCTATAATTTTTACTTAAAAACAATTTTAGCAGTGTCAAGGATTGAACCCAGGGGTTCACACATGCTAGACAGGCACCATACCACCAAGAGAGACTCCCAGTACTAAAGTGTATTTCATATACACCCTTGCTCTTTGCCGATTTCAATTTGTGGAACATGTTTTTCCATTCACTGTCTACATGTGCCTTTAGAGCTGAAGTGACTTTTGTGCACCATATAGTTAGGTCTTATATTTTTTAATACATTTGGCTACTCTTTTGTCTAGAGAAGGTAATCTGCTTACATTCAAGGTAAATGATAGGTAAGTTATACTCCAAGGTATTATTTATAGTTAAAGATTTGCTATTGACACTTTGCTAATTATTTTCTGACTATTTAGAGGTCCTGTGTTTTTCTTTCCTTTTTTTTGCTACGCTCCTTTGTTATTTGAAAATTATGTGTAGATATATGCTTGTCTGTCTGTGACCTATTTAATACTATTAATGATAATACCATAGCCTGACCCTCTACACTAACTCCTGTTTCTGCTTTCCTTATACAAATATGTTTTATACTCTAAACTTACCCCATTTGTAGTGAGATATTTTGACTCTTATCTTTTGTGTACCTTCTCTAGGCTTTTTATTTGGAGATTTCCATGTGCTTACACAAACCACCTAACAGTTATAACTGTCTTTAAGCTAATAACAAAAGCTGACAACAACTTAACTTTAATCATAAAGTCTCTATACTTTCACATACCACCCATACTTTTTAAATTTTTACAATATGTATCTTTGTATGTTGTGTATTTATTAATAAATTATTGTAACTACACTTATTTTTAAAGTTTTGCTTTTTAACCTGTCTAATAGAGTTAAAAGTGATTTACCCAACACCATTACAATATTAGCATATTCTGAATTTGACTACATCCTTACTAACATTGTCTTCCTAAACCCAGTGGATTACACTGTGCACCTCACTATGAGAATTACTAATTTAATAGGAACAACACAACAGATCTGAGTTCAAATCTATAAACTTGCCAGCTGGAGGACTTGCTCAACTTCACCTTCTTGAATTTCAATTTCTTGCTCAATAAACTGGCAATAGCACTTTTGCAGTAGTTCCTTTGGGGAACTCTTTAATACACAGCCTCTTATTACAACAGCTGTTTCTTCTTGTGCTTTGTAAGTATTCCTCCCTGGCCAGAGCTCAGTAAGTATGGTCCCTGGCCCACAGAGGACTAATTTGATTCTCTTTCCTTGAATTTAGAATTAGGACATGTAGTTAAGATTAATACCTTATTGAGAGTTGCAATTGTTTCAACTAAGCCAAGAGGTCATTTGTTTGCTATGTGCACAGAAAATTAGGAAAAGCAGGTCTGTGGAGTGAGATCCATGAAGCAGATACTCAGAGCAAGGCAGGTGAGAGTTGAAAGTTGAATGGGCTCTCCACAGCCAACTTGAAGGACAGTTTGTGGCTCTTATACCTAAACTCTTGTCTACTTAGCTTTTCAAGGGAAAATCATAATTTCTCTAAATGGACCAACTAGATAAGTGTCAGAAATGAAAGCTTGAAAAGCTTCCATGGAAAGTGGCAGAAAGCACAAGGTGATTATTTTGGCTCTCTTCAAAGCCTTGTCAAAAGGTACTTCCTCTGCAAGACTGTAATTATGGCAGGTTTATCCTGAACTGCACTGAATCATTAAAAAAAAAAAAGCAATTATTGCCAGCAGCCCTTGTTCTCTGGCTGAGAGTTGAATGGGAAATTTAATAGTATTACGAGAATTTTTTTCCTACCAAACTAATTCTAAGAAATGGTATAAATTGAATGTGTGTTTATTTTTTAAGACAAGCTTATCTTAATTGAGTTTTTCATAATTGTGTTCCACTGGTTACCAGGAAATGAAAAAGAGGGAGAGATGTAGAGGGAAGCAAGCACTTGAGTGTCTATTTTTTTCCTCCAGACTTAGCTTTTGTCCATTTTTTGCATCATCTCTAGAATGCACTGCCCAGAGGGGCTCTCTAGACTCTATTACTGATTGGAACCAAGACCACTGTAAAAAGATCAGAATAATGACCAGAGAGCAGTAGAGAACCAAATGTTTCCAACAAAGTGTGAGTGCTGATTAGATGAGTCTCCCTGTCAGATCACCATTTGTCAATCATGAACAATATGCAGTCATATTACTTACAATGCTCATTGAGCTCCTACAATATCTACAGCACCCTGCTTGTTTCAAAGATGAGGAAAATTAGAGTGAGAGGTAGTTAAGTTGCTCAAAGAAACACCACTAAAAGATGACAGACTGGGTGCCTAGCCTGGGTCTGGCCTTTATGAAGCCAAAGATCTTGAGTTCTGTTTGACTACTTTTTAGCTATGTGGTGTTTTTCATTTTATTTTTTATTTATCAAACATTAATAATACAAAGGAATCCACACATACTTTCAGTGTACCTTAAGCAAGTAGCTATGTGGTCTTTATTGATGGAAATATATGATACTTGATAGAGTCATACTGCTTGTGAGAATAATAAATGTTTTATTTGGAAGAGTATTAATAGTGACCTATAAATTCTTCCTTTTATAGTGATTCCCTCTGAATTAACAGTGTTCAGGGAATTATTAGTTTGGATTAAATTTTTCCAACAATGAAACTATGTCCATTAGGTTACACTAATGTTCAATGACACCATGGAAAGGATCAAGGTATCATTCATTTAGAAGTGCCAGAAACCCATTTTCACCAGTTTACTGAAAATGAGAATGATAAGGAAAGACACTGGCTTGGTTCGTACAATTGTAGGTTGAAACACAAGATCCAAAAAGTTCTCAAGATATCAGAGCTATTTGCTGGCCTCACCTGTCTCTTCTTCTTCCTTGATTCTGTCTTCCCCCAAAGGCGAACTGGCTGCCAAATGATTTGGGGATTTTCTTAGGCCAGAGAAGGTTGCTCCTCAATGGGTTTAGCAGAAAAATCCAAAATAAGACTGACCTTGAAACAATCCAGGGCATAGAACAATTTGAGTGACCTATACTTGGATTTGCCCACATCTGTGGTAGTCAAGGAGGCAATTTCTTTGTGTTGTTGTTTATTAGCATACGTTAATAGAACAAAGGTGTTTCATTGTAATAATTCCACTGATGTGAACAGTTCACTCCCTCTATTATATTTCCAGAGACCCCCTTCCAAAGAAGGTGATTTATAATTACCAGATGGAAGTGGCCTTGTATAGCACATACAGTCTAGTCTTCAAATTTATAGAATATTTAACAAAAAATTAGCATACATAAAATTCTAAATGTTCTCTTACCTAACAAAATGCAGCAGTCTTGTTTATAGAGCAAATAACTGCTCCCAAAATCATGTCTAGATGTTGCTTTTATTCCCAGACCTAGAGTATTTACGTATTTATTTATTGTCAACACTGGAGTTTGCACTGAGGGCCTCATTCTTGCCAGGTCTGTGCTCCATCTCTTAAGCCACATGCCCAGTCCTTTTTGCTGTAGGTATTTTCAAAGTAGGAGCTCGTGTTTATGCCCAGGCCAGGTGGACTATGATTCTCCTATTTATGTTTCTCTGCATAACTGGGATTGACTGGCATGCACCACCACTCCAGGTTTTTTTGGTTGACATGGGGTTTCTTGAACTATTGTCTTGATTGGACTAGAACCACAATCCTCCCAATCTTTGCCTTCTGAGTGGCTAGGATTATAAGCATGAGCCACTCTGCCCAGATAAATGCAGTATTTTTAAATGTTATACTTTTGTCTCTCTGATACCTAATTGAAGCTTAGAAAGTTTCTGTAATCTTTGGGCCCAATACCAAATATAACTATCTGCTTCCTGTAATAAATAGTCCTGAGTTAAAACATTAGTCAACATAAACATCCCATGGAGAAAAGGAAAAAGGAAGAAGAGATATGCAGTGACCAGTCCAGATATTCACTCCATTTCAGTGGCTATTAATAGGAATATACAACCATTTGTTGTCTTGCTTGGCAATAATAGACTGAGTTCCTTGTTCCACCAATGTGGTTGCCACAGAACCTGCCCCCTAGGTGAGGTCCTCTGTGTGGTGTCATACATGGCCATTCCTAAGAGATGCACTGTGTGGAGCAGAAACTCCCATGCTGTAGCTGAGCCTTTACTTAATATGCTTGAATGCACCTGTGGGCTGTCTTTGGAAATACACAAACCAGACCAATTTTTATCACATTCAGTGTTTCTCTAGCCATAAATATTCTTTAAAATCCAAGCCAATCATCTGATGGTTTCGTCTATAAACTGCAGGATTGAGACCAGACATGATGTCTGATAATTACCTTTGAATCATTTTAATGGCTTATCAATAGGTAGGCCTAGCATTCCAGTCATCCTCCTTAGCCTCAGATTAATGGCTTCTGTCCTGCCTCTGGTTCTGTTGGGCACAAGGTTGAGGTTCAAAATGGCTACCAAATGCTGTACTGTCTTGCGATGCTTCCAAAATTCTGTCTGATGGTGGTGGAGGGAGCAGAGTGTAAGTGATGGAGAGTCCCCAGTCTCATTTTGGCAGAGCCAGTGCTATATTTCAGTTCCCAAAACTTTCATCCCCACTGATGGTACAAATTCCCAGGGTCCTTTCAGGTTGAAGTTTCAAAAACTCAGCCTGAGCTGATCATAATGGCACACATCTGCAATCTCAGTACTTAGGAGGCTGAGACAGGAGGACGGAGAGTTGAGGGCCAGCCTGGGCTCCATAGTGAGATACTATCTCAGTAAACAAAAACACTCAGCTTGCTCTAAGTAAAGCAAGCAAACAAACATTCTTATTTTGAGAATATTGACTAGAAAAGCCCAGGTGTATTAAGGCAGGAACAAGTGATTGAACATCTTTCTTTCATTGCTATTTTTCTCTACAAATCATCTCTGTTCACTTGGGTTTTTCCATATGACAGTAAATGTGCTCTCTCAGGAAGAGTCACATTCTCAAAACTTTCTACATGCAAGGGAGGGAAACTTCTTTGTTGTTCCCACAGGACATTCCCAGAAAGGGCTTCAATTTTGGTTATGTACACATTCCTAAATCAATTGTGTGAACCATGGGATGATTTACTATAAATGACCAGATCTCAGTCACAAACTCATCCCTGTACCCAAAATGGTAAGATCTATACACAGAAGAGGTAGAAGAAGGGTGTTAGGCAGATAAAGATAACCATGGACACAGTTGTGGTGCTTGTTATAACTCAATATGTAGGGGCTCTCATAGAAGCATGCATAAGGGAGTGGAAACAACTTAACTTTTGCTTCTCACCCAGACTGTGAAATGTTCAGGGTTGGTGGCCAGGTCATATATGTCTTTGTGTTAATGTAACAGCAGGTAATAACTTATGGTAGATATTTTTTTAAACTAATAAACATGGAAAGCACGCAGGCAGGAAGAAAGCAAGGAATGAGTTTCCATTTTGAGAGCTGTTTTGATTTTATTTAGGAAGACTTTCCATGGGTCAGAGGGTATCCTGACTCAAATTGTTGGTCCACAGACTGCAGTGGGAGGAGGAACAGAGAGCAAACAATCCATTTCAAATCACAGTTTTAAAGTCTCACTTTACACCAGGCATGCTGGTGACTACTTTCCAGTTGACAGTCAGGGCATAGAAAGCCATACATAAAATCCTCTCTTCAACCTCGCCGTGCACTCATGGTTTGACAAATACCAAGCTCATCTTTCTCATAGTTGCTACTGTGTCAAAGCAATTTAAAAAGTGAAGAGAGATCTGGCAGCCATTTCATACCTCCAGTGAGTGGCTCTACCCTCATAATTTTCAATTTGAAGACATGCTAACTGGATAGATAGTAGAAAAACAATGAAATAATTATAGTCACACAACCTACAAGTGACAGTCAATGGAGAACAAGGAATTCAGACACTCTTCATATTCTCCACGGTATGGCTTTACACAAACAGTTCTTATATTCCTAGCCATTATTTCCCCCATGCTGTCTACTTATCTCCCGAATGACACTCTGACAGCTTTTGTTTGTACATGGCACCGGTTGTGCCTCATAGAGCAACTGGCAGGTACCTTAAGTCGCTGAAATGTACAATAGGGTCAAACATTTGTTCCCACCACCACCAGTGACCAGAAAGAGTTACTGTACCAGAACTCAACTGAATGTGGTTCTACAGTTGTATCTGACAAGGGTCAAGACAGAAAAGACAGACTTCCACTGGTTGTCTTTCAGGTGCTATGGGAGAACTCTGTTCTCTATACACATGACACTGTGGTAGAGGCTGCATATATAAAATAGAACTCTACCAAACCTACCCTCGATTATTTTATTAGAACTATTATTAATAACAATTCCTAAAAATGAAAAAAATCCAAGAATAATGATGAATTAGATGAAATGTTGAGACAATAGACATAACCCAAGAATGTCCCAAGAACTTAAATGATTGCTACTCAGGTTCCATTATCCTCAATCAGAAAGCATGGGTGTACACACATGAGTGCATGTACATACATTGTTACATTTTATACTTTTGCCTAAGGAGTAGATGAAGTGTAATCCAATTTTAAGGCCATTCTTATGAGGGAAAGAGTATCGAAGTAAGGAAAGGATGACCCAATGGCTTGCTCCAACCATTCACACGTTGTGTGAGTTGGGAAAAACACAGACTTTTTGAGCCTCGATACTCATTTATAGAAGGAAGCTCATGATATGCACAAAATGTGACCGAGAATGCTGAAGAGTCCGAAATAGCATCTGAACTGCAGAGAGCCTTCATTGAGCAGATCTTGCTCTCCAGCTAAACGTGCGTGTCCCTGCTTGTCATCCATCACGGCCCCAAAGTAATTCCTGTCTTTCTGATAACAGGACATGTTATTCAAAAATCACCAATCATCACATGTTGTTTGTTTGTTTTCAGATCTCCTTTAGGATCTGAAACACATTTCTCCCTTAGGCTGGGATGCCTTCTTACCTATTCTTTACTGGTGGGTTGGGAAATTTCCTCTCTGCTCCTTCTGTACTGAAAGTGAGCCACAGCTCAACCTTTTCCTGATATCGGAGGACTGGACAATCCGATTAGCCAGCATTAGAGATGTTTACTAGGCTATTTTCACTAGGATGTGCGCTCAGTGAAGTCAGGCTTACTCACATTTTCTTTCACAAATCTTATCCAAATGTGGTTAGTGGACTTGGCAAGTCCTAGCCCCTCAGGGCAGAATAGATGTATTCTTTCCTCCCTCTTCCAGGTTCCATATAATTACATGAGTAATTAGACCCAATAGTCCACTTGAATATGCTCCATCTCTCTTTCTCCACAAGCAACCTAATTGTGCAGGTGCCAAGCATTGGGGGCAGTAAGGATTCCAAGGAGGGCAGAATGAGAACCCCATGATTGCTTTGAGCCTTAGTTTCATGCTCTATGTCAGCCTTTGGGAGACATCTCTGTGTTAAGGCATTGCACACTGCTTATCTCATAAGAAGAGTTTGTATTGACTCCCATTCTCATTCTTTGTGCCAGCCTTGGAGAGGTAAAGGAAAGAATTGGGATGCAGTACTCCTGGACCCTGAGATTGTAATACCATTACCTTCAGCCTTTACCCCTAGAGCAACCCTTACCACCTGCACTCAAACAGACTGCAACTCCCCATCCAGCATTCTTTCCCCATGGACACTCCCGCTGCACCGTTCTCGCCTCCAAGGCGACCTATATGGTATTCCATTGTAGTGGTTTGTGTACATGTGTCTCTCCTTCCATACTTGAAATTCCTCAAGGAATTTCTAGTCTATATACATCTTCCTCTGCTCCCAGGACTATGTCTAGAAAATAACAGACCCTCAATAAATGTGTTGAAGTACCATTAATTTAGCATTATTTGGAGGTTGCTTGCTTTTATTCCCCAAAGGGGAATACACATCTGCTATTTTCATAGTTTATCTCTCTAGAGAAAGCTGAAATAAAAAGCCCACTGAAATCTTACCAGAATTATTGATCTAACTTTAAAAACCCTGAAACTATTGTAACATTTCTTTTCCATCTTTACTGAGAACCTTTCATAACTTCTTCCGTGGACTTTCTTCAGGCTTTTAAAGGTTATACACTTCTCTCAGTACTGCTTATCTTTCAAGAGTTTCACACCATCACCGCAGACTTACAGGGAAGCAGCACTTCCATCATATTCCCCTGTCAGGTAAACACTCTTCAAAGCTCAGGTAGCTGGAGTTCTCACTGAGATGAGCAACAGAAGTTCATCCGTGCTGACCTTGGCCTTTCTGGGATCTTTAACTGAAGCCTTGACTTAGGGCTTCTAAATCTAGGCCTAAGGTTCCAAATTTTTCAGCTTATTGTCAAGGAATAGATCCTAATATAGCTAACTACTCTTACAATGTCTGCACTGTCCTCAGAGCTTTATATGCAATGGAAATAGCCACTGTGAAGTAAGACTTGCTACCATGCACAGGTGGCTGGTAGAAAAGAGGCTTTGATCCCTTACAGACTCACCAAAGGAGTCCTTAAGGTCAGAAACTGTAAATATCAGGACTGGTTTCCAATCACTAGACCCAGAGTCAGATGAAAGGATCCCATCTCTGTAATGTTAGTAAATTATTCAACCCTCAGAATGTCACAAATTGAGGAAGGCCAGAAATGTTCCCTTAACTTTTAATTTTTAAACTTTTAAATTGGAATGTAATTTATAATCAGTGAAAATTCTCAGATCTTTGCTATAGCTTGATAAGTTGGTCAGTCTATATAATGCACACCCATCTCAAGCTATAGCATATAACTATCACCCCTCAAAAGGTCACTGAGCTTCTTCCAAGTCAATCCCCACACTTCTACCAAACTATTTTGTTTTCTTTCACCATGGACTAATTATTTAATTTGTTATTTTTAACTTAACCTAATTATTTTATTCTCATTTCAGTCAATTCAGGCTTTTCCTAATCAGTTTCCCTGGGTCTTATTTAATTGTTATACTTTAAAATGGTTAAAATTCTTAAGCCTATAATATGATCATACCATCAAAACAAGACTTAGACTGAAATTACAGTGGTTTGAGCAGACCACAGTTAAGCAATTAATCACTCATTCCATTATTTGTCATGCCTGAGCTCTGCACCTGACCCAGCAATCATGGTAATGGTGGACAAGAAGAAAAAAATGTAAAAGACATGCACAGCCCACAGTACATTGTTTCATTTAAAGTCCACAGATAGGAATCAGGGAGTTTGTCAACCTCCTACAATTGTATAGGAAATCTGTTCTTTTCCTCTTTTATTAATCACTGTTTAATTTTATAAATTTTTGAGATACAATGTGATAATTTAGTATATGTAAGTGGTGTATAATGATAAAAATCAAGGTAGTTAGCATTACCATTTCTTTAAGCATTTTTATATTTTTGATTAACATGTGGTGCACACATATTTATGGGGTGTGATATTTAAACACATGTGTATCTGGGTACTTACCCTTTCTATCTCCTTATCACTTTTTTGGAAACTTTATTTTCCTCTCTTCTACTTATTTATAAAATTTTTAATAGGTTAGTGTGAACTATAGTCTCCTCACTGATCTGTAGAACACTAAAACTTATTACTTCAATCTAACTATCCCCATTATTTAATCTTCTACTATCTCCCTTCCTCTCCATCCTTCTCAGCCTCTAGTAATCACTGCTAAACATTCTGATCAACTCTTTTTACCATCCACATAGGAAAGAGAACATTTAGAATTTTTCCTTCAGTGGCTGACTTATTTCACTTAATATAATATCCTCCATTTCCACCCATCTTGCTACAAATGGTAGGATATCATTCTTTTCAGGATCGAGTGATATTTTGTTATATGTATATATCTCATACTTTCTTTGTCCATTCATCCATTTGTGGGCAACTAGGTTGATCTTAGTGCTTGTGAGTAGTACAGCAATGAACATGAACATGCAGGTATGTCTCTGGTATGTCGATATTTCCATTGGATTTGCACTCAGAAGTGGGATAGATGGAACAGGAGGTAGACCTATTTTTACTTTTCTGAGAAACCACCATACCATTTTCCATAATGGCTGCACTAATTATATTCCCATAATAAGAGTTCCTTTTTCTCCACAAAAGTACTTATTATTTTTGTCTTTTTACACTAGCCATTCTAAATGAGACAAGATAATAAATGTTTTCACTTACATTTCCATGAGGGCTAATAGAGTTGAGCATTTTTTCATAAATTTGTTGGACATTTGAATTTTTTCACTTGAAAAGTGTATACCTATCCTTTGCCAAGTTTTAATTGGCACTTTTTGTTACTGAGTGTTTAAAGTGCTCACGCATTCTGGATATTAACCTTTTGTCAGATGAATAATTGGCATTTTTTCCTATTCTGTGATTGTCATGTTTCTTCATGCAGAAGAATCTTAGTTTGATATAAGCCCATTTGTTTATTTTTGCTTGTTTTCTGTGTGTTTGGGGTCTTAACCATAAAATTTTTTGTCTACACTGATATCTTGAATTATTCCTCTTATGTTCTCATCCAGTAGTTTCATACTCCAGGTCTTGCAGTTAAGTCTTTGACCCTATCTCCTATCCTGTACACAAATAAACTCAAAATGGATATCTTTGGCTTCATATGCCATCTAGGAAAGGAGGTTGAGATAACTGTCCTGTATTTGGGACATTAGTGGTGCTCCTAATCTTTCCTTATCTCCAGCTTCCAGGACTCTTGGGCCTGGACCTTCTTTCAACTATCCTGGGGTTCCTCTGAGGTTAAGGGATCATCCACAGACACCACCCTGACCCACATCTGCTGAGCTGATGATTCTTTAAGGTGCTCACAAGCCCTCTATGACTACACACACCCTGGAGTCACCTCTCCACTAGCATCCTATCAGCTACCCCAGACACATCTAGATAAAGTCGTCTCTACACTTGCATGTCACAAAGCAAAGTTATCTCTGACATCATCCTTCTTGCTTGGCCTATGCACAGTAGGAGAGCATAGTACAAAGAGCTACTTCTCAGGGAGCCCCAGTTCTTACTGTCTCCTCTCCCCTTAGTCACCACCATCATTTCTTAGGACTATTCTGGAGTCTCAGGATTATATACATAGATATGTCAGTGCTTTTTTGGTATTCCTCTAGACCCATTCCTTTCGTCTCTCAGATAAAATAGGCAAGATCTCCCTATAGAAAGGTGGAAGGGTGTCAGTTCAACAAAAAAAATCTAAGGAAAAGAAATGCATCAATAACATACTAAAATATCACCCCAGTGCAGAGAAAAATAGTAATGTGCTAGGACCACAGAGCCATTGTGTTCCTGAACTGATGTCTGTAAAGCATCCATTTATTTAGCATTTAATGAATAGATATGATTCCTACAATGTCACGATATGGGGAGTGTTGTCATATTAAACATGAACTGAAATATTTGTTTTATACTATCTGGGCATTTTCCATAGGTGAGACTGGCATGAGCTGTCAAGGGAACCTGGTAGGATATCATGAAACATTGGGCCAACATGAAGTTTGCAAGTTCTGAGTGATAAGATGGAGAGTCAGTAAAGGAGAGGCAGTAAATCCTCAGGTGTGCCTTGGACCACATCTGGTAGTTATACTCAGAGTTAGTGACAATAGAGGAACACTCAGATTATGCAGGTGGAGGACGGCTAGTTCCCTGAACAGAGTTGTGCCAGAATCTTATGGTCTAGTGCTCCATTCCAGACAATATGCAATGGAGGAAGAAACCAGATCAGACAGACCTGGTTGTGAACACACAGCCTGGTGTGATGGGATGCAAACTCCAGAGTCAAACTTTCTGGATCTGCCACAAAAGAGTAATGTAACCTTGGATTTACTTCCTCTCACTTTCTGTCCATTTCTTATTCAATAAAATGGGGTAAATAAGTAAGAGTACAGGGTCTCTCTCTTTACTTCTGGTTCCCAGGAAAAATGATTGTCCCTAAATACTCCTGGCCTCTTGTTCCACCTTGCCTCCCTAACAGAGGTGGAGTAAGTTATCTGGTTGGTGAATGAGAGCTGTTGGTGCACATAAAAGCTTCCATCTGTTTTTGTCCAATAACTTATCTGGGTAAATCAAAGAGCATTGCCATTCATGTTTCTGTTCTACAGATTCATTGAGTGGACTTTGCCAAGTCAAACTGTGCTCAGGATCCCTAGGAAGTCCAGCTAATGCTGGGCACCTCTAAACCTTGCTTTCTAATTCAGTTTTCATTAACATCTTAGCTGATCCTTTCATTTCCACCTGACTCACTGCTTTCTATTGCTCATTATTCCCCCACTCTCCATCAGTAATGAGGCCGCCCCTCTATGATCCTGGTGATGATTACTGAGGTAATAAAAATGCAAAGTGTCTGAAACATATTACATGCTCAATAAATGTTTACTATAGCAATTGTTAATGGATATTTCATTTCTACAAGTCACATACCTCTTATTCTTTAAGTTTTGTTATCTTTAAAATGCCATTAATAACTGCATGGATTAAGAAAATGTATGTAAATTACTTGGCACATAGCTGCCCCATGATAAACAATAACCCTGTTCTAGTGGCAATCCGTTAAACTTATAAAAACAGTTTAACTCTGTTCCACAGTGCACCAAAAGATAACAATGGAACGTTTTTGCAAGTACTCTGCTACAAAATGAGCCTTCCAAATTTATTGTAACATGTGTCCCCACATGAAATAATTGTGACATACTCTTTGCCCCTCGTCCAAGGCCCTATCAAATGTCCTCTCCTCCACTTTTGCAAATGACTTAATGTCACATAGAACCATGTCTTACCCCATGTGTAAGAGAGAATGTTTGCATTTTTTTTTCTTTAACCTCAGAAGTACAATGAGATTTAAAGACAGAAAATCTAAGCTCCCAAACTGGAAAGGCCACTTACAAACCATATGATCTATTCCTCAATTATTTCATGTGTAAAACAGATGTTAACAAAGCGATTCATCTCACAGTATTCAAATTATACAAATTAGCCTGGGCTTCCTTTGCTCAATTTGGGATAAAAACTCGAGAAGGCAAAGTACATCTTTTGTTGAGGTATCAACCCATCTGTGTATTATCTGTGCTAAGTGTTTTCAGCTCCCAGCTCTTAATGTTACCAGCCCATCTAAGGGTTCCTTGTAGGTTTCGAACATCCTTAGTCCACATTAGCTCTTCAAGCTTTAAGACAATCTCTGCTTAGGGTCCTTCATAATTAGTTTAAGTAGGGGACTGCACCTCCCTCCTGGCCTTGAGGGAGGGAATAATCACCAAGACTTCTGTTCCTCAGAATTGTCTTCAGAGGGTCTCCCACCTTTTTTGCCAAGCAGGATTGAGGTTCCCAGGATCTGCAATGGCCACTTCATGGTGAACCTTATGGGGACTGGTCCTCACAATTTGTGGGGGCAACTATCACCCGTGGTAATATTGACCAATTTTCTTTAGCTCTCTGTCTCCTAGTTTTTTATTGATAAATTGAACATGACAATTATAGTGTGTACCCCAGAGTGTGTTACATAAAATAAGTAAATACATATATGCAAAACTCCAACACTAACTTCCAGTCTATAATTATAAATGTAAGCTATTATTTTTATTATGGTTCACAGCTGTGAGTCTTCTCCACAGCTCTGAAGCAGCAGGAAATACCCTAGTCAATGCCATGTATCATCCAGATGTCTCCTAGTTCAATCATTTCATGTTCTGATGAGGAAATGGAAACCCACCATCTCTGAGAGCCAAATCCAACCCTCCCTGATGTTTTTTCTTCTTAGTGTCCACAATATTCATTACCTGAATTATATATTTTGGAACATAATTGCATTTAGTTTAGCATTTGATTACATGGTGTCTAATCCTTTCCTCTATAATGGCATGTTGAATAGGAGTTTTCCTGTTTCCTAAGAATTAAGACTTAGAGCTAAGAACAAGGGGTCCCTAATTGTCCCTTATTTTAAAGAGAGCTCTAAGCAATTAGGCTTGAACTCTCCCAGGGTTTACTAACAGGTATAAGAATCTGCCCTATAATAACCTTCAGACATCCCACTCTCCCTTCCATGCAATAAAAGGGAGAGAGGAGGAAAGAAAGAAAGAAAGAAAGAAAGAAAGAAAGAAAGAAAGAAAGAAAGAAAGAAAGAAAGAAAGAAAGAAAGAAAGAAAAAGAAAGGAAGGAAGGTAGGTTAGGAATAGTTTGCCTTTAATTTCATATAAATAGAAATAATTTCTTTAAGTATATTCTAAATATAGCATGGGACATTCTTGTACTAAAAAAGATACTCACTGTTTAGCTGAAATTCTCATTTGCTTGGTGTTCTCTATCTTTATTTGCTAAATCTGGCAACAGGATTGCAGAGAGAGCAACACTTTTGATAGGAGTAGTCTCTGTCTCTTCTAAGCAGCAAGGTTGAAGCTGAGCAACCTCCTTCCAAAACACATCACACAAACTCAGTGGCTGCTGTCTCAAGAAAATGATTCAGAGCAGGTTACACCACATCAAGAGAAGTTCTGTAGCCAGGAATTTCTTTCCTTTGCTAATATATCATTGGTGGCATAATGGAATCCCTGAGAAACTGGACTGAGATAAGGAGGAAGCAGGACATACATTTTTCACTTTAGGACAGGGCAGATGATGTTCTCCCAACACATGTCACATACCTATACTTTCCATATGACTCCAAAGTGACAGCAAGAATGCAAGTATAGATCACGGGATCACAGTCCCTCCCCATTTCAGATCACTCAACACAAAGGTTTAAGTGTTTTTCAGCCTAAAGTTTTATTCTTGACCCTACTTTAAATAATCAATAAATGGCAGACTTCCTATTTCCAAGAAGATTAAGTAGATGTACTTTGTCCTTTCCTCCCTGAATGCAGCTAAACCCTCTGGACATTATGTATAAAACAAGCAGCAGATTCTGAAAGGTGGAAAGAGGAAGACAGCTATGAAACTCAGGACCTGAAAATAACACTGTGAGGAGCTTCCTGTTTTATTGTTTTGTTAATTTTTTTATTCTTTTGACTTGTTTGTTTTTGCCTCATATATCCCAGACTGGGTACTAGAAAAGCTAGGAAATCAGAAATGCCAACCAAAACAGGGAAGAAAAAAAACCTATTCTTTCCCTTGAAAGAAAACTTTTAGACAGTAATTTATCCCAGCACCACTTTGGTGGTGACTTCACCACCAGCAAAGGTTACATGGAGAACAGACTTCACCCTTGATAGGTTGCAGTGAAGCTCCCCACTTGCTGGACTACAATCACAGGGGGTTGACTGGGGAGCTAGCTTTCATCACTGTTCACCAATGAGGAGACCTGTCTGTACTCCTTTCCCTTCACCTCCTCTGAGGTATAAGTGAGGACAGCATGAGGAGTCCAGACCTCCCCCACTCTGATGATATAATAATAATAATCCTTCACCATCATCATAGTTGGGGTGTCAGAGAAGATCATTGAGAAGAGCCAGGGCTTTCAACACTGATCATGAGTGCTGAGGAAGGGATTTTACCCGCAAACGCATGAGAAATCAGGTGGGCTACAAAAGTGAAGTTCCCTAGTAGAAGCCGGAATTCCCATACCCAGACAACAGTAGCAAAGAAATTCCCTCACCTCTAGTATTATTATAAGCCAAATAGAGAAGATGTAGTTCAGCCTCACCTGACAGTATTGGGCGGGTTCCACACTCACCTGAATCAGACTAGTTTTAGATGGTGAATAATAAATAGGAAAAAGAGAGCTTGGGGTGTGACTCAAGTGATAGAGCTCTTCCTTGCAAGTCTGAGGCCCTGAGCTCAACCTGCAGGCCACCACATGGAAACAGAGAATAAATAGATAGCATCTTAAAAGTATGTAAAACAACACTCAAAATGCTTTGGTTTCAATTAAAATGATTTCTCATATCAAGGATGAGGAAGAGCTCATACTGTGTAAGAGAAATATATAATCAATACGTGCCAGCACTGATAATGATGTTAAGATTATCTGACAAGAATTTTAAAGCAAACTGTTAAATAACAGGGAAACATGTCAATAGAGAAAGAGTAAGAGAGAAGGGCTTAATCATATTAATATGACTAAAGTATAATCAAAATACACTTTTAAAAAATGACAGACAGGAAGGCAAAACAGATCCTGTCTGAGGGTGGGTAGCAGTGGATGAGAGGAGGATATATAGAGAGGGTGAAGGAGGGCAAATATGGTCAATGAACTTTGAATACATGTATAAAAATAGAATAATGAAACCTGTTGAAATTGTTCTAAGAAGGGGAGAGAGACATGAGAGAATGATAGAGGGGTGAATCTAAGGAGGATGCATTGCAAGCACATATATAACTGTCACAGTGAACTCCCCTGAATAACCAATATGTATTAATAAAATTGTAAAAAGAACATTTTCAGCTGAAATTCCAAACCCACAAAAAGAATTTTAAAGCAACTATAATAAAAATATTTTAATGAATAATAATGAACACACTTGGATGAAACAAAAATTAGAACAAAAACCTCTAACAAATAAGTAGAAAGCCTCCACAGACAGGTAAAAGATACGAAATGAAGCCAAATAGAAATTTTAGAGCTGAAAAATGGTAATTATTAAAGAAAGTTATCTAAACAGAAAGGCAATGATTAAAGAAGGAATCTTGAAAGTTCGGGAAGAAAGAAGCAATACATAAAGAGCGAAAAATAGACTTTCTCATTTTGAGTTTTCTAAATTGCATTTGCTGGTTTAAGGAAAATTCGTAACACTGCCTGACATGGTTCCCAATATATGTGGAGGAAATATCCAAGATAATTAGATTACGAATGAGGAAGTTCAGAGGGACATTGAGAGGAGCATGAGTAGATTGTGATAAATTGTCTATATGCAGAATAATACCTGGGGAAACCACAAAAATAGCTATGAAATGATATAGATCCAAAAACAATACATATAAATCAAAATGGAATTCTAAAAAAACCCATAGATAGGCATGAAAACAGAAAAGAAAAGCAAAATGCAGAAAGAACACCAGGAAGAAAAGCCCACTAAAGCCTTCACATATAGAAAATTACATAAAATTAGACAAAATTATTTGTATAATCACAGCAAATAAAACAAAGAGATTGAGGGTGCATAAGAAAAGCTGTGAACCAATTATATGCTGGCTACAAGAAATCACTTCAACTAAACAAAATATATTGATATGCATCAATTAGAAGTTAAAGCATGGTAAAGGGTGTACCATAGATACATTAATTTTTAAAAGTGTTTCTATTAATATTGCATGAAGTAGACTTCAGATGAAGCAAAATTAACAGAAAGAGAAAAGGATATTTACATCTTCTTCTAAGAAGACATAGCAACTCTAAATGTGTATGTACCCATCAGCAGTATAAAAAAATGGAATGCAAAAATTAACAGAAAAGTAGACAAAACAACCTTCTCATAATTGATAAAATAACCAACAAACTACTAAGGATTTAGAAAAGTCAACATATCATCAACTCACAGAATATCATAACATTTATACAAAACTCAAGCCAATACAGCAGAGTACACATTCTTCTCATCTGCCTGTAGAACATGTAACAAGATAGATAATATCATGGATATATTCATGTGTTTTCTATTAATATAATGAAATACTTGAGGCTGTGGATTTTATATAGGTCATAGTTCTGTAGTAGAAAGTCCAAACAGCTTAGCACCAACTCTGGTGAGGGCCCCATTTGACTGGATCACATCATAGTACATGACTTTGTGGCAATGTATGAGAGGAACATATCACATAGTGTCCCAGAAAAACAGAGAGTGATTCATGAGTCAAAATTGCTCCTTTATACCAGCTTGTTCTCACATAACTAACCCAGGGTCTTAGGAGCACTAAATTAATTCCTTCCAATGTCAGTGCCCTCAATGGCCCAAAATTAAAATTACTTTCCATTAGGCACCACATCTTGTCTCACCACCTTTTAATACTGCCCTGCTTGGGAACAAGTAACAATACCTGAACCTTTTTGGAATAAGCCATATCTAAACCACACCATGAGCCATAAAATCAATCTCAACGAATTTAAAAGGATTAAAATCACATGAAGTCAATTTTCTGCCCAATATAAAATCAAACTAGAAATCACAATAGAAAAACAAGAGGAAATTGTTTGAACACTTGACATCTAAACAATACACTTCTAAAGGATCCATGGATCAAGAAAGAAGTCTCAAGGGAATAATACATACATCAAACTGAATGAGAATAAAAACACATATATAAAAATATGCAGGTCTGAACGTGATCTGACAGGGAAATTCATAGCACTAAATATTTACATTAGAAAAAAATGTAGTCTCAAATCTATAATATAGGTTCCTACCCCAATAAATTAGAAAAGAAAAACAATAAAAATAAACCTGAAGTAAGCAGAAGGAAGAAAATAAATTGAGGGCAAAAAAATGAGAAAATCAATAAAACAAAAAGATGGTTCTGTAAAAAGATCAATAATATTGACACACCTCTATCAGGATTTACAAAGAAAAAAATAGAAGACACAATTTATGAATATCAGCAATAGAACAAGAATATCAGTACTGATGCTAAGACAACAAAAGAATAATGAGAATACTATGAAGAAGTCTACAAAAATGAGTTTAACAACTCAGACAAAAATATGTCGATTCCTCAAAAAGTATAAGCTAATGAAGTTTTTCCAATATGAAGCAGAAAATTTGAATAGGCAACAGTTCCTAATGGAATTTAATTTATAATTTAAAACTGCCATAAATAAATCTCCAGACCCAGATGGTTTAGCTAGAGAATTCTACCAAATGTTATAAGAGGAATTAACAGGAATTTTATATAATCTCTTCCTGAAAAGTAGAAGTAGGAGCATATCACAGCTCATTCTGTAAAACCAGTATTACATTTTTATATACACAGTAAAACCAGAAAAAGATATCATAAAACAAAAGTACAGACCAGTTGTTCCTTATGACTATTGATTCAAAAACACTTAACAAGTCTAGTAACTGAGTCCAGCAATATACCAAAGGAATTCCATACCATAAGCAAATGGAGTTTATCCCAAAGATAAAAGGATAGTTGAAGTTTTACCAATAAAACAATATAATCCACCATATTAGCAAGCTACAGAACAAAAGTCAATTGTCATAGAAATTGATGTGAAAATGTTTTAAACAATTAAACATGCATTCATGATATCAAACAAAAACTCTCAAAGCATAATAATAGAGGAATGTTCTTCAACTTGATAGATAATATTTATAAAGTACATAAATTTAATGGCAAAAGACCAAACACTTTCTCCTTAAGATTGGGAGGAAGTCTTGGATACTCACTTGGTTGGACACTCATTCAGACCCTGATATATGTAACATAATGCTGAAAATTTTGACTGGTACAATAATATAATAAAAAGGCATACAGACATGGAAAAATACATTATTCCTATTTTCCAATGGTATGATTATCTATATTGTGTAATTGTACTGAAGAAGTTATAAATAATCTCCTAAAACTAATAAATTAGTTCAGCAAGGTTACAGGATAGAAGGCCAACACACAAAAGTCAATTTCATTTGTATGTACTAGCAGTAAACATATAGTCACTAGTATTAAAAATACAATACCATTTGCAATTGCTGAGCAAAATTGAATAACACATATAGAATATGTATACATAATACTATAGCACAGTGAAGAAAGAAATCCAAGAAGATCTAACTTATTGAAGAGAAATACTATATTCATGGACTAGAGAATGCTGCATGCATGACACCATATACAAAATCAACATAATATATCATAAATTTAAATGTGAAATATGAAAGTAAAAGCTTTTAGAAATGTATCAGTTCTCTCCATTTTGATACACATGGTTATTGCCATGCCTATCAAAATCCCAGGAAGATGGGGAGAGGTCAAGATGGCAGATTGCTGACAGACTTCTCTTCCCAGTGTCTCTATGACACTGCAAGGAGAGGTGGTTAATTTGGTGCGGTGGAAAAGTGGGTGCCAGTATAAGGACAGAAGGTAATAGACACAGCTACCCCTGACTAAACCTCTAAAAGCACAAATCTACTGTGGGCATGAGAGCACAGAACAAGACATGCCAGCTCAGAATGTGGGAGCAAATTCATCTGAACTCTGAGAAAACCTGCAGCTAAAGGGGGGGAGCTAACACTGTTCAGCCTTAAGCCTGCACTGGGGTTTAGTGAGACAGAGACTAACTGAGACCACAGCAAGCTGATTTACACAGATTCTGATTTATGTGAGTACGGGATGAGTGCCATGCACTCTGTGTGACTGAAGACTCCACCATAACTTAGGAACAGAGGGCAACATGAATCTTAGGTAGAAGATCTTATGCTTTCTGAGTTGCCACCCACTGGCTGTAGCCTCAGCAACCCAGTCACTGAAGAAGCCCTGCCTTTTCAGGTCTATCCACATTTCTACAGGAAGTTGAAGGTGGAGGTGGTTCAGTTGCAAGACAACTTCCCAGCCAGCGAAGTACTTCGTTAAAAGAGCTGACCTGGAGTGTGTCGAGCACATGCTTCAAGCTCCATAGCCTTCCCCATCCCATCCCTTACCACTCAACACTCACCACAAACTTTCTGGCAGGCTAAAAACTTCCAGAGGTGCAAGCCTGCCCTCCTGAATCTGTTCCCATACCAACCATGTCAAAAGGGACTAATGTGGATGAAGTGGAGGGAATAACAACTCTCAGAAAGAAACATAAACTTTATTTTTTTAATTTTATCTATTTTGTTTTCCTTTGTCTGTTGCTTTCTTTTTTCTTTTTCTTTACTTTTAAATTTTGTTACTTATCATCAGAATCTCTTTTTCTCCGTATTTCTTTTTTCCCTTATTTCCTAAACCATTCTCCATTTCTCTGTTATAACTATATATCACTCTCTCATACTATTATCTCCCACACCTACCTCCCCTTGTTCCTATCTTCCTATTTCCCTGTTTATCCATGCCCATCCACTATGTCACTCAATTTCTAATCCTTATTCCTTCCAACCAGTATCAAGCTCCCAGAGAACCCCACTAGAACCAGTTTGTTCCTATCCAACATTAGTGGGGAGACAGATAACAGTACCAATTGTCTGCTATATAAATACTTGATTTATTGCTGAATTGTGGATCTTGTTACTGTAATCATTTCTTCACATATGCAATGAAATAAAAGAGGAACTTCGACCAACAGATGTGCAAATCACTATGTATAAATTTAAACATGAAAAATCAAGGCAATGTCTCCCCTCTAAAACCTCACAATTTCACAATTCAACAACTCAATCCAAAGATAATGCATTGCCTAAAATGTCTAATAGATAATTCAGAAACTGAGTATTAAAAATGATCATTGGCCTAAAATAGGACTCAAATAAATGGACAAATGAAGTTAACAAATCAATTCAAGACCTACACAAGAAAGTTAGCAGCATGGAAGAGGAATTCAGCAAGGAAATGGAAATTATGAAAAAAACCAAGTAGAAATGTTAGAAATAAACACCTAATCAATAAAATAAAAAAACACAGTGGATAGTATTATTAGCAAACAAGATCAAGCAGAAGAAAGAATATCAGAAATGGAATACAAGATCAAGAACCTTGTAAATATTCAAAAAGAAAAAAATGAACAGCCATAATTACAACATGCAAGAACTCTAGGGCATGATCAAAAGATCAAAACTGAGAATTCACATGGTAGAAAAAGGAGCTGAAATATACAATAAAGTCATAGAAAAGCTCTTCAATGAAATCATAGCAGAAAATGTCCCAGCTCTATCTAAATATAAGTACCCATCTACAGCAGACATTTCAGACTTCAAATAGACATGACCAGAAAAGAGCTCCACATCATCTCTTAATCAAAATGCTAAAATTAGAAAATAAAGAATACAGAAATCTACAAGAGAAACATGCCTGCTTACATACAAACATAAACACATAAGATCTGATAAGAATCACCTCAGATCTCTCAGCACAAATCCTAAAAGACAGAAAAACATAGAGCAATGTAATTCAACTCTGAAAGAGAGTAACTGCCAATCAAGAATATTGTATCCAATAAAGCTGTCCTTCAATCTTAATGGAGAATAAGGACCTTCCAGTACAAGGATAAGCTGAAGTAGTTCATGTTGACCAAGACTGAATTACAGAAGATACTTACAGGCAATATTTCATACAAAAGAGGAAGAAAAACAATCACAAACACAAGAAGTCAGGATAGAATAAATTTAAAAGGGTAACTGATTAACACATGAGAGCTAGGAAAAAATATCAAGCACAATCAACTCAGTAAACCAGAAAAACCCAAAAAATGAATAATTCCCAAAGCAAAGAGAAATCAACACTAGACCCAACCTAGAAAAGAAGCAATAGAAACATAAGAATGAATAAATACCTCTCATCATAGCCCTAAATGAAAAAAGACTTAACTCTCCAAAGAAAAACACAGATTGTCTGATTGAATCAAAAAGCAGGATCCAGTAATTTGTTGTCTACTAGAAACACACCTCACAACCAAATACACACAGAAATTGAAATTCAAAGGATGAAAAAAAATACATCAAGATGTGGAAATCAAAAACAAGCAGGAGTAGCTATTCTCAAACAGAAAAAAAACATATTGTAAGCAAAACTGAGTCAGAAAAGTTAAAGAAGGTCACTACATAATAATAAAGGGAACAATCCAACAAGAAGGTATAACAATTCCAAATATATGTGCACTGAACATCAGTGCACACAAGTTCACAAGAAGTTCTGACTACAAAGGAACAGATAGGTTCAGATTCAGTAATAGTAGGAGATCTCAACACCCCACTTTCCTCAACAGACAGAACATCAACACATAAAGTTAACAGAGATATTCTAGAACTAAACAATAGCATGGACAAAATGGACTTAACAGACACAGAGTAGTCCATCCTATAGCAGCAGATTACACATTTTTCTCAGCAGCCCATGGAGTGTTCTCCAATATATATCACATCCTACTTTGTAAAACAAATCTCAACAAATACTACAAAAAATATAAGAATAATCCCCTGTAGGATAACAGACCACATGGAGCACAATGGAAATCAATTGCAAAGGAAACCACAAAAAATTTCAAACTCATAGAAATTGAATGAAACACTTTTGAGAGATCAGTGTGTCATTGACAAAATTAGGAAAGAAATTCCTAGGTTCAAGTGAAAACACAACTTACCAGAAATTGTGGGATACAGCAACCACAGTCTGAAGAGGGAAGTTTATAGCCATGACTGCCTACATCAGAAAATTAGAGAGAACTCAAATAAACAATCTGATATTGCACCTCAAACTCTTAGAAAATCAAGCCAATCCCAAAAGTATCAGATGCTTCTTTTCTATTTTTAAGACTTTTTAAATAGTTTGACTGTTTTATTTAAAACTAAGACACAGATATTCATATTATCCTTGGCCTACACATTGTCAGGAACATCAATATCACAGTCTTCCACCTCCACATCTTGTCCCCTGCAGGGTCCTGATAGGCAATAACCTGCATAGAACTGTCTTTCCTGTGAGGACAATGCCTTCCTCTGTAGGACAGGACTGAGGCTCTTCTTGAAGAAATGCATCCATGGCACCTGGATACAATGGCTCACACCTGTAATCCCAGCTATTTAGAGGGCAGGCAAAGATAATTACATGATTTGAGGCCAATCCAAGCAAAATGTTAGTGAGATCCCCCCATATCAACAAAGAAACTGGTACTGGTATAGGTGGTACTGACACACACCTAAACCCCAGCTATGTAGGAGGTGTAAATAGAAGGACTGTGGTCTGAGACAAGCCCAGGAAAAGTGTGAGACCCATAACTGAAAAATAAACTGAAACAAAATGGACTGGAGGTTTGGCCCAAGTGGTAGAGTGCATGCTTATCAACCATGAGACCATGAGTTTAAATCTCAGTACTGCCCACCAAAATACATGTATGTGTGTGTGTATGTGTACATATATATGTATATATGTACATTTATATATATATTTATATGTATATGTGTATAGTGGTCAGATACAATATAATTTCATTTTCAGACATTTTTGAGAGGCCAAAAGTATAAAGGTGTGAAACAGAGTAGTGGTTGCCAGGACTTGGGGGATGATGGGGATGGGGAGGATCAGTGTGATTACAAAGAAATTGTATAAGGAGCTCTTTGCAGTGATGGGAGATTTGAAATCCTAGACTAATTTCAATTTCAGATTCCTTGTTTTTTATGAGGACAAAGACTGTCCTCATAAAATTTATCAACATGCAATATGATAGTCACCCAGATCTGTCTGGCCCCAAAGTCCATGGGCATTCCATAATGTATTCTAGCACTCAAAATCTCTAACTAATTATTAGCACTTTAGTCTTATTCAGATATGTATCAATTGACTTTGGGAGCATTGAATAGTGTGTATAGGAAAGAGAACAGATGTTTCATTGTTGAGGGATGAAATGAGCATATGTTCCTTAAGTGAATTGCTGCTCCGGCATTTCCTGGGCATAACTTGGTTTCTTGAAGAAGTTTAGACACAACAGGAGACTAGGAACCAGGGCACAACAGATCCTAGAGCAACAACCTTGGCACTAGCTATTTTGTCAGGTAGAAGGAGCCCAGTAACCCAAGAAGCAAGGCCATATGAGACAACAGTACTGTCCTTCTGCACTCAGTGCCACTGAGTGCCTTCCTTGTGTGAGAACATTGTAGGGAAAATGGAGAAAATGAAGGTGTATGAGGCAGAGCCGCAGCTTCTGTCAGGCTCTCCCAGCCTACTGGGAAACATGTGGACCAACGTGACTGCAAATGTTAAGTTAGAGGAATCCTTTAAAAAAAATGTAATTGGGCAAAAGAGGTGATGGGCTCTATTTTAATATTCATTCTTTCTGTTATGGTCTCCAAGGCAGTATTCGTACATCTTTACCTTTAATTTTTAACAAATTGAAAAATAGACATAGGTACCATACAAGGATAGACTCAAAAGAAGTGTTTTGTTTTTCTAAAAGTATATCAAGTAAAACTGTTGTCAAAATCAGTCTGCACCCAGGAATGAATGAGAACAGAATCATGTCTTGAGCAGACTGCATCCAGAGAAGCTCCAATTGCTTCACACTTGATAAGAGAAAGATGCCTGAGAAGAGAATTCTCTCTGTTAGCCATGAGGATGACACGCCATTTCGTCTCTAAATCCTGTTCGTGTATTTACATTTTTTCCAACTGGTTAGGGAAGAGGATATTACTGCCACTTCAAGACCCTGAAGAGGCGGGAACTGTTTTAAAGAGTAGTAAGAGCGAAGCCAATATCATCACCAGGCAAAAGCACATGGCAGTGTAAACCATCATAGCTTGCACAGAGAACTTCATCCTGTGTGGAATACCAGGGTCTTAATACTAAAGAAGGACATTCAGTCCGCAAAGAAGATGTAAAGCAAAATTCCCCAGGAGGATATTACCCAAGGATGGGGAGAACATGGGCAGGAGGAATTCAACACTGGTTATTGGCTCCTTACTCAAGAAATTAAGATGCTGGAGCTAGAGGAGCCAAATGGCTCCTGATGACTGCTTGACAACAGGGAGGAAATAGGCCACCTTAGCATCTGTCCATGGAGGACAAATTTCATGTGCTTTATCATGTTCCAAAGGGCTAAATTTGCTAGGCACCCATTTACTGTGTTATTACCTGTTCACAGAACAAGAACCAGATTTGGGTCCAGTAAATCTCAAACTAAGTACATTTTTTTCCTGAAAGATAATCACTATTAACATTCACTAAAAAACCATTTTCTACTTTATTTCCTGTGCCTTGCCTGGCCAAGAGCAAATCTTACAAAAGAATCCCTTAAGCGGCACATACTGCAATGTTGCTGCTCATTTTCTTTCGGGATCACTAGCGCACGCAAAATTCACCTGCTTTCTCAGAGTTACAGGGCATTCTGCAGTGGCTGGCATCTCCAAGCACATCCCCTTTTCACATACTTAAGAAGGTATGTGAACTCATACCTTCTTAGGAGAGTGACTGTTGTGCTTTTTTTTTTTTCATTTGGCAGGAACTGAGTTTGAGTCCCAGTTCAGCTGAGTAGTGCAATCTTGGGCAAGTCTCCTAAGCTCACTGAGCCTCAGTTTCCTTACATATAAATTGGACATAAGATTTCCTAGGAGTATGTGGAAATTTCAAAGGTATAGCAGTGCTACAGTCAAAGGATGTGACACCAGGAGGTGCTCAACAAATGTCTTTGAGGAAATAAAGCAACAACCTCTTTGAGGCATGCTCAATTACAAAAAGGGAGGCATCTCAAAATTAAGTAAAAAACAATTACCATTCCTTTGTGCTCACAATTTTGTGGATCAGGAATTTGAGCAGACATAATAGACATGGCTCATCTCTGTTCTATGATGATGGGACGTCAGCTGGAGTGACACAAATGGCTGCAGGTGGCTGCAGTGGCTAAGGTATGTCCTTAATTCTTACTCCCAGCTGAAATACTTGGTTCTTTTCTGCACTGTGCTTAGAGGAGATAAAACAACTTCTTTATGCATAGGTTTGGGGCCATGACTGGGTTGTCTAAGGCATCTGAGAGCACACTAACCACCTGTCTTTTTTCCACACAGCTTCTCTGAATGTACAGCCTGGGCTTCCTCAGCAAGGTTTTCCCCAGTCAGACATTTCACATGATGACTCTCTCAACAGAGTGGGCATTTCCTGAGCCCTGAATTTGTAAGTTGCTAGTCCCCTTTGACCTCAGAGTCCCAGAAGCTTCTGTTAGTCAGCATGTTACTAGGATCACCCTCAATTTAAAGGCAAAATAGATTCCACTGTCAACTCTACAGCACTAAGAATTTGTGTCTGTCTCTTAGGGTTCTCTCTCCAACATCAACATGCCTCTAGATGTTCTTGGGTCTTCCTGTTGGAATTTCTCTAATTGTATCTCCCCTTTGTCCTCTCTCCTCACTTCTTAAGTTGATTATACATCCTGTGTGGCACACACTTCTTTCTACTATGGACACATTAAAGGCACAGTCATTATGCATGAACTCTTCTTTAAAAGGACATAAAACAGAAATGTTGACTCAGCAAATACATTTTGCTTCCCAGTGAAGCAAGGGCTTCAGACAAACGGATATAGGCTGGAGGTACAACAAAAAGGTTAAATCATACAGATCATAAAGCAAGTTAGCAGCAGAGCTTGAATGAGGACACTAATTACCTAATTTCCTTATTTACCAAATTTTCTGCCATCTGCCCCTACTCCCTCATTCTTGGACACCCGTGTCCCATAGGGAAAGCTGGCCTTCTTCATGAATACATTTCAAGTTCTCTTCAACAAATCTTTGACTGGATTTAACTTTGTTCATTCTGACGTTTTTCCAATCATGCATTTACTAAGCCATAGTTACTGAGTTACAAATATACTAAGCTCAGTTTTAGACACTGATGTATACCAGAAATGAGAGACAAATTTCCTGTGTTTATGGAATATTAATTCAAATGAAATAATAACAATCGTCAATGTAAACATAGAATGCTTGAAAAGTGAGTAAAGGACACCAAAAGTCTTGAATTTAATGTGTGTGTGTGTGTGTGTGTGTGTGTGTGTGTGTGTGTGTGTGAGAGAGAGAGAGAGAGAGAGAGAGAGAGAGAGAGAGAGAGAGAGAGAGAGAAAGGTCAAACTTTGAGGAAAGATTTACAAAACATAAGAAATTTTCATTCTCATCATTTCCCAAGTGTATTAAAGGTCTTGCTCCATGGTGAAAACAGGAAGAGATTGAAGGAAGGGAGGGAGGGAGGGAGCAAGAGAGGACTAAATGAAAACTAGATCTGAGAGCCAACGTAATACGGGTGCAGTTGTCTACTGCTCTGTAGAATTGTGTCATGGTTAGAAAGACCTAAACTTCTCATGAAATTATTTTCACAGAGCTTCTTAATCATGTTTAATGGGTTTATGTTGAACCTTTAATATGTCTAAAAACATACTCTGTTGTAAAGTACAATGTAAGGATCAACTTAAATTCAGATTGCTACCTAGTTGTCCCAACAGCATTAAATGAATAGTCCACTTTTTCATTTATTCTACAAATATTTGAGCAATATTGTATGCCAGGCATGGATTAAGGTGATATAAACACAAAAGTAAAATAGAACAGAAAATACTCTTCATTTGGAGCTTGACTGATACCGTATGCCAAATCTCTGCATGCATTCGGTTCTATTTCTAGAATTTTAATTCATTCCTTTGAACTATATGTTAATTTATGTGACAGCATCATGCTATTATAATTATTGGAGGCTGTTAATTAATGTTTTTAATATCTTGTGAAGGTAATTGATCCTCAGTATCCTTTTCTGCAGTTTTCCTGAGTGTTCTTACTTGTGTGTTTTTCTACATGAGGCTTAGAATTAACAAGTTTAAAGCCAAAGTAAAATAACTCCTTGTCATTTAATTTGCATAATAGTAAATGAAAAAATTCCCAAGGAATAGTAATAAAATATATTCGTGATATTGAGTTCCTATTCAAGAACATAATAGGTCTTTCTAGTTCTTCAGTAGTCTTTTGCATCCCCCTGGAACTACTTTTAGATTTCTTTGTATTGATCTTTCAAATTACTCATTTGTTTATTGCCATTTTATCTTTTATTTTGCTATCTTAAATGGCATAATTTCTTCTATTCAATCAGCTAACTGGTCATTTTGGATATATGAAAAATATTGATTCACTATATTAGTTTGTTCTTAATTAAAATTTCTCATTGTTTGTACTATGTTTTCCATTGATTTACTTGTGTTTTCTAAGTATGTAATCATACTATCTTAAGTCGTGGTAGTTTTACAAAGACCACTTTTAAAGCAGCCCAAATGTTTTATTTGTTCCCTTGCTGGTAGCCTTCCAAACCCCTTTCACATTGCATGAAGAGTGGTTTAATGAACCACAGCTATAATTACGTCACATACACTACCCCTCATTTTTCTTAACATAAAGTCTAAAATCTTTAACAACATGGCTTTACATGAGTCATACCTTATCTACATTTCCAGATTCATTCCACCCAAAACTTTTTCCCAGTATTTCCTCCAGCTCCTTGGCTGTGCCAGACTCCCTTATAATATAAGGAATTTGCCTATTATTTTTACCTTAATCTCAAATATTTTGACTCCTACTCTTTACCTAGTTACCACCTACTTATTCTTTTGATCAATCATGATTTCTTCAGGGACTATTATCTTTGACTCCCAAATTCTGGTTCAAGTTTTGATAATTCACTTTCATAACCCATGTGCCTATCCTTCAGAGCGGTAAGTTTATGATTAAGCATCTTCTTCACTCTCAACATGACAGAAGGGATTGTGTCTGTTTTTTCTTATTATTTCAAAGATCCCTAGCATGGTGCCAGTCTAACACAACAAATGCTTATAGCATATTATTGCCCTCCCCCAAAAAAAAACACTGTAAATATTTAGAAAGAAGGATCTACATCTTACTTATTTTATATCTTTCACCACAATAGTTAGTACAATCTGATATAAAGCAATTATTTGATATGATCTACTGTATATAGATATTGTATAAGAAAGTAAAGTCTTAGAGAAGAAAGGGATGAAATTAAAATTGAAAAGAAAGAGAGAAAATGTCCAGATTCAGGGACCTATACAAAATGGCTGGAGAATCTTGTCTCTACTTCCCAGACTCCATCCATGCCTTCACTTGTCTTCAGTATTCAGAAAACACTTATTCAATAAAGAAATACATTTTTCAGATCTGCATTAGGCTCTAGGGACCCAGAGTTTAACAAATGAGACATAATAATTCTCAGCTGGGCACAGAAGAGCAAGTTTGAATCATTCGGGAAGCTATGACTCAAATCAGTATTCACCCCTCTGCCTTCCCTAGTCCCAATTCAGATTCTCCATACCTCTCCTTAGGGAAGTACCAGTTCCCACAATCATTACACGGAGGCTTATCCTATCCCTATCAAACCTATTGCTATAGTTTGAATGTGGAATGTCCCCACAGGCTCATGTTTTGAACACTTTATCCCCAGCTGGTGGCACTATTCTAATGTTCTGAAAACATTAGAAGGTGGGACCTAACTATAGGAAGTAGGTCACTGGGGGTATGTCCTTGGGGATATCTTGTCCTTGGTCTCTCTGCTTTCTGTCCATCATGAGGTGAGACTTTCCTTTGCCACTTACTCCTACCACCATGATGTTCTGCCTAAGTACATGGGGACAAAGAATGATGTACTGAATCCTCTGAAACCACTAACTAAAATAAATTGTTCATCTTTTAAGTCGTTTATGTCACGTATTTTGTCTCTGTGATGAGGAAAGTAACTAACACAGGTAGGTTGAAGCCCAAAACAAAGACTGAGGACCTCTGAAATATATAGGGGATATGAGTGGATAAAGATACCTCAGTTACAGCTTAGCCAACAGTTGCTGGGAGTCTAAAATGTCCCAAGGGCTGTTTTCTGGCACCCTGGACTCAAAGAGTTCAAGATAGATTCATTCCTTAGTGAGATCAGAGTTGACTAGTACAGACAAACCACTAGATGGAAAAGACAGAAAGACAGGGGGAAAAACTTGAAAAAGTAGGTTTGTGGGACCATGTATACGTGTGCATTTATTTTTCATTGGACCAAGTAAAATGTAGTAGAAAAATTGCCCAGCCTAAATCCATCTTAAAATATTGGAAATCCTTCCTCATCCCTCCCCTCTCTCTCCATTGAATTTGTAATTGTTAGTACTTGAAGATTATATAAGTATTGGTCACTATATGTGCTATGATCTAAATGCCTACTAAAATTACAATGTTGAAGATTAATCCCACTGTGGTGGTATTAACAGATGGGTTCTTTTAGGAAGTGGTTCAGCCATAAGGTCTCTGCTCTTGTGAATGGATTAGTGCCTTGTAAATGGTCTGGAAAGAATTATCTTAGGTCCTTTTTAGTTCTTCTATTCTTCTGCCATGTGGTGGCACACATTTCTTCCCTTTTTGCCTTTTCTGTCTTTTCAGCCTTGGGGAACACCTTGATGGTGCCATATATATGAGGACTAGGTCTTCTGCATCACCTATCAGCACCTTGATTTTAGACTTCCTAGCCTCTAGTCCTGTGGGAAACAGATTTTTGTTGTTTGTAAATTCCCTAGTATTTTGTTACAGCAGCACTAGAGAAACTAAAGCAATGTGTTTCCATGAATAATCTAAAGAAAAGGTCATGTTGATCATTTTCCAAAACCTAATACACAGTATACATAAATATAAAATCACCCTGAGAAGTGTGTCATATTAATAAAGATGTAATTAATGAATCCTTCCTATATGCTAAGTATTGTACAAAGCATTTTACAACCATTATCATATCAAGTCTCACAGAAATACTGCAAAGAGGTATTAATTACCTCCTGCTTAATGGGCAGGGAACTGAGGTGCAGAGAGCCCAAGCACATTTCTCAGTAAGTATTTCACATTCAGAATGCCAAGGTCTCAATCTAATCCATATTTATAGTATGATGAGTTAAGAAATATTTGGGTCCCAACCAATTTACCTATGGAGATCAAACCAACTGACAGATGGAAATAATGCCAGACTCATTACCAACAAAAATTAGGAAGGAAGACATTATGTTCTACAACCAGGAAAGCCTGCCAATAAGCCCTCACTCCAACTGAAGCTGCCCTCTCTCCAAAATTCAGGTAACTTCTGCCCAGTGCTCTTTACCAAAAGGCCCAGATTAGAATGCTCTCTCTTGGTAGAAGTATCCCAAAGAGAGGTCCAATGTCAAGGCCCCTCAAACACAATGTAAAGTGAATAAGGACGGAGTAAGAAACAAATGATCCACACTAACATTCCCTGGCTTGGTTCCCTTAATTCCCTGAGGTTTCTTTTTTTTTCTCATAAATTTAACTTCAACCTGGAGTGCAATTATGCCCCTCATAGGAGGGCCTTGCCTCCAATACCAGCCACTGTTCGAGTGTTATCCAGTACTGCAGAAAAATAATTTCAATTTTTACCCCAAATGGTTCTGAAATAATTTGATCAATTCATTACATGAAGTCCAAAAACTTCTATATGCAATCTGAAAATATACTTTTAATTTTTCCCCACCTCCAATTATATTCAAATTGTGTAATATAATTTATCAGATCTTCTATGATAAGATTTAAGAAGGACAGAAAGATACTCAGATAACTTAAAAATCAATCACAGAGAAATGTCCTGAAGCTGAATAAAAAAAAATCAGTCCCACTATAACATTTTCAGAAAGAAATTATGCTCCAAAGATAAAATCCCTCTGCAAGATAAAACCTGAAGAATTTGTTGTCTACAGGAATGGAAAGCCCAAATTGAATTTTCTAGCCTTAGTTATTCTGAAGTATATGGACTATGGCAGAGCCTTCTACTAGAGATTTCAGGTCCTCTTTCATAATACAGAGTAGGTACTCGGAACCGGCTGCTGCTACATGGCCTAAACTGTCTTTCATGTAATTGTGGCCAAGTAAATGAGGTCTGATCATTAAAATGGGGGCAGAAGTGCTATGTTTCCCTGTATCCAGGCTAGGCTCACAAAAGCCTAGCCATGATCTTCCATTTTCTCTCTTCTTCTCTCTGTCACCAACAATGACCCTAAAGGCCATGGAACAATGTCACCAAAGTTTCTATCATTCTGGATTTACGAGTGCATGGAGCAAACACTCCACATAGCCACAGACGTGGAATTTCAGGTGAAAAGTCCAGGGTTTACTTGTTAGAGTAACTAGCATTAACATAACCAAGAAAACTTTAAAAGAAGTTAACACTAAAATTCAGCACATCTAATTTTTTGTTTTTTAATTTTTAGCCTAGATGTTCATTCAGAGGTGTAATGGAGGTAGAAATGGAATTAAGTTTCCTTCAGGAGTCCCATCTGGACTGTTCATTCATGCATTTGTTTCTTTAGGACCACAGCAAATAAATCTCTTTAGAGCTTCACTAATCCAGGAGTATAAACTGATAAGAGAATGCTGAAATTCATCATGATGCTAGTCTCATCATCTGATGCTATGCCCAGGAACATTAGCAAACATATAAAACTCCAACCCAAAGGCAGTTTTTCCAAATGAAATAATGTTCCCAGAACCTATGAATCAAAACCACCAAAGACAAAGCTGAGAGAAGGAGAGTAGAAAGGAAAGGGGTGTCTTCCTCAAATTCATCCTGGTCAAGTTATTGCTCAGTCTAATGATGATTGTCCAGGGTTTATGACCATGAAATCAAACTCAGTAAGGAAAGATCATGTCCAAGGTTCATAATCCATGAACCCAAGCACAACTCAGAGCAGCCTCCCAGACAAAGTAATGTAAAATTCTGTTATGGCACCATTTTACCACATCAAAGAGAGGCATCCACAAATACCTATTTTCTCATCAGCCAGAAAACAGCATTTGAGAGATTGTTGCCTAATTGGCACAGTGTAAAATTTTACCATGGTGATTTCTACAGTAATTAGGCCTTATTTAAGGCATCTTTCTTCTTAAGTATCTCACACCCTTAATTCAGAAGTGAGTAAGCACTCTAACTTATTACTGCAACATCACCTCCACACTCCCTTAGGAGAGACGTCTCCACTCCCACATTCATCCTAATGGTTATCATCCCTGCTTCTTGATGGGAATTGCTTAGATCTAAGATACTAATCTGAATTGCTGAGATCTAGGGTATTTTCCCTCTAGTTTCCACATTTGTTATCACCAGAGAATCATCTTTAGTGAATTAAAAAAAAAAACAAGAAACGCTGTTGATGTTAGTAAGGTTCTTGTCCCCAGGGACATAAGGAACACAGATTTCTCTAATGTGTGCCCTCTGGTGCTACTTCTCTTCAGTTTTTAAGAGTTATTTTTCCTGGAAAGATGGGCTCAAAGCAAAATGAACATGGATGAAGATTGTGTGTCAGAGCATCTCAAAGCTAAGGAGAAGCAAAAGGAAGATGCTACAGTATATAGATTTCTAGAGTTTTTCACTAAGGAATAACACTCATCCTCTTTCTTGCTTTGAGCTCATTTTTCCAGAGGATACAGGCAGCAATGGAGGAGATCACCCCACTATTCACCAATTAGGCTGCAGGGGCCTCCAGCATTGGCAGCATTTACACATATCAGCACATGGGCACAACTACTATGGAAAGCTAGGCTTCTGAATCTCAGCAGCTTCCTGGAGCCGATGCCAGCCAGCATGGTGCTCTCACTGCCTCAGTACTCCTTGCCAGCTCTCAGGATGTACTGAGCATTGCCAGAAGCTGCTTTCATGGCTTGTAGACATGTAAAGTGGATTTGTTAGCTCCTTATCAGCTTACAAATGACTTTGACAAATTTTCTTGTTTGATTTTTTTTTCCATTTTGAGGAAATGTTTGGGTTCCTCTTGCACAGTCTTGTTCATATCCCAATTAAAGTAGGAAGCAATCATCATCAATTATCATGTAAGGCTAGCTACTATCTTGGAATACCTTGTTAATTGACATTAAGTTTAAATAGAAATTATTGTTACCTCCTTCCAACTAAAAACTAAAAAATGGCATGTCAGGAGTGAAAAATATAATCTTCCCTTCTAAGAAAATCTGTCTAGAGAGCACTTTTTTTTTTTGGTGTTGCATAGTTCTCATTGCTTAAGTCACTCATTAATTCAACAGTGTATTGTGATGATATACTAGACAGCTTCTGAAATAGCCTCCAATAAGCCATGCCTCCAGGTCTTCATACCTTTGTGTAAACTCTTCCCCACTAAACATGACTGACCATATAAACAAAATGATGGCGTGCGACTTCAAAGATTAGGACAGGAAAGATATTGCAGCTTCTTTCTTGCTCTTGGGGATTTCTCACTTCATAAAGAGCCAACCACTGTTTCAAGGGGACACTCAAGCAACTCTATGGAGAGGACAACACAGCAAGAAACTGAGGTCTCCTGCCAATACTCAACACTCACTTGCAGCCACGGGAGTGACCATTGCAGAAATGGACTCTCCAGCCCCAGTAAAATCCCCAAATGACTGTGTTCCCAAACCACATCCTAACTGCTTCCTCATGAAAGACCCTAAGCCAGAACTACCTCACTAAGTCTTTTCAAAATCACTGGCTCACAGAAATTATGAGATATAATTAATATTTATTGTTGCTTTTAAGCCACTAAATTTTGAGGTAATCTGTTATGTTGCAGTACATAATGGATACAGATGGCAACTATTATTACTGATGGCAATAATAGTGAAACTAACTCATGCCCTAGGCAGAGAAGAGATACAATCTGATGTATGGGATTTGCAAAGTAAAAAGTGACAACCTTAATTAAAGACAAACCACACAGCACATTACTTGGAGCTAAAATGGCATTGCTTATCCTGATTATGATTTGTAGTTGCATCTCTCTGTGAGAAAGGCAAAGAGCGTACCCAATTGTTTTTGACCCCAGGACCTAAAAACACAACTTATTTTCTAAGAAGATGAAAGCAAAGTCCTTGGAAAAAAGAATTATTACAAAGCTCTTTTATCACCCATATAGATTTTCTGTGTTATAATTCCCTACCACTCTGAGTAAAGAGAGATACGGTCTTCCTACTGTCAGATTGTTTTATTACAGAACTGTCTTTACACATCTCAAATGAGAACCTCCATGTTTATATGGATGTTAAAGTTTATGTAACATGATTTAGATAACTATATAAGGTGACAAAAATAACTCTCAGAGAATATATGATTTATATAAATCATTCCTTGTCAATTACTTCCGATATAACTAAACTTAAACTAACATATCTTGTTCTGCTTTTCTAACTTATACTGACACTGGCTGTTATCACTCACTTAAAAAATAAATGAAGCTGGGGTGCCTGTGGCTCACACCTATAATCCTTTCTACTTGGCTGAGATCAGGAGGATCACAGTTTGAGGCCAGCCCAGGAAAATACTTTGCAATAACCCGTTGCCAAAACAACCAGAGCAAAATGAGCTGGAAGTGTGGCTCAAGCAGTAGAACACCTGCTTTACAAATCTCTGAGTTCAAACTCCAGTCTCAACAAAAAAATAAATAAAAATACAAATAAATGAAAATAACACAGCTGGCCCTTTGAACTGACTATAATAATTTTTTCATTAGTTGTCCAGTACTTTACCTGAAAAAGGTCTGACTCAAATAACAATACTTCTAATTGTCCGCAAATCTCAAACGCAATGTGTATTCTTCTCCACATGGAGTCTATAGATCATTTCCTTACGCATTATCTCAGGTGTAGGACTTTAACAACATTACCAACTAGGTATTTGGATGCTCATTTTATAGATAAGTAAATTGAAGCCCTAAGTAATGTAGCAACCTAAAAGAGGCAGTTAGGTGTGGAAGCTAAGCTTAGTAAGAACCAGAGCCTGGAATTGAGCCTGCGGTTGGTTGTCTGACATTAGACTATTGTTACATGTTGAGATGAATAGAGATGTCATTAAATTATTATTAATATTTTATTCATAGTTCCAGGCATTTGTTACTCTTGCCAGGACATATCTCCATACCCAGCAAGGTTCCCAAGGAAGGTATAGGCACAGAATCTACCTGACAAAGAAAAGCACATTTCCATTAGCTGTGATTTGTTCCCAACCAGCAATACAAAACACTAATAAAGCAGGCTTATCATGTGACCTAATACCCCTAAAGATAAAGATAATTCCTTCTTACCATTACCTTGCAAAGCAAAATAAATGCATACATCCAGTCTGCAGAGAAGACACAAAGATCTTAAGAGAGTGTGAATGAATGCTATGTGGAAAGGCCTGGGTCACCAGCTCCTGATCATGTCAGCTTGAGCTTCAGGATTTTAGAACTGGACACCACCTGGGACAAAGAACAAGGTCCTGAGAGAATAAACATACACTACGTGAGATGAAGCTGCATTTGCTTTCAACATTTGAACTACCTGTAAGGAGTAGGAGGACAGAGTGCCTGCTTATTTCTGGGGAGTTTGGCCTGACCCTGGCTTCTTCTTGCAGGAGCAGGGGAAGGAGGAAGACTTCTATAGAGGCCAACATCCTTGGGTTTTCAACCATGCTGTTCTCTTCTGACCAACAGTATTTCCGCCATGTTTCCATCATCCTGGCTTTGTCCTTGCTACTTGTTGACATATGTCCCTGTGCTGGCTCCCCACTGATAGTGCAGATGCTTGCATGCCTCCTGCTCCTGGGTGAGCAGCTGTCTTGCTCTAGTTACTCCCGTCACATTGCATTTGGTAACTTTCTGAAATACCAATGGTTGTGCTGTGTTATCCACAACCAATAGGCTCTATTGCCTGACCCTGTGGACACTTTGTCCAGTCTACTAGGCCATTCTCATCCACAGAAAGCTCTGCTGTTCTTCTCTTTGCCTCTCAAGATAGGCCATCTCCCTTATGAATGGACACCCTGCATTCTCTAACTCTCTACAGTCCATTTTTCAAATAAGAACAGACTAACTCATGTCATCAGTCCTCTGGTCAAAGCCTCACATATCTACAATGAAATCTAAGTCTTTACCATGGACAAGGGCCCAAGAACTGAGCATCTATGTTCTTTGTCTAATCATCACTGAACCAGTATCACTATCTGCCTGACTCCTAGGTTTTAGGACAGTGGCTTTCAAATGATTTTGATTGACATGTGTTTTCAAATGTTAGGTATTCCGTGGGGAAAAAAAAACCTTGTTTCTTTTTTTCTTTTAAATAAACACTATAGGTGGTTTCTGGTAAAATTATACAGAATGAACACATGATTTTTAAAATTTCCTTTGAAGCTGCTACTAAATAATGAATTATCAGTGAAGAAATACAAATATATATATATATATATATATATATATATATATATATATATATATATAAACCCACCTGGAGAAATGCAATGGGAAAGGAAATAGGACATATACAAAAGTAAACACAATTTTAAAAATATAAAAATTTGTGATTCACAACTAAACTAGCAGACTACAGAATAAAGGAAATCTAAAGCTCTGCAGAACGAGGCTGAAAAGAAGCAAGTGATAGGCTCAGAAACTAGAAAGACAAATAACTCTGAGGGTAGCATATTAAGATGGGGCTGAGTGGTAAGAGTAACTGAAAATCAAATAAGATTCGATTAGTCTCCTATATCTGCGGTTCTACTCTTCACACATAGCACTCCTCTCCCTGACTACCGTACATTTAACCCACAAAGGATTAGTGCTCAGAATTTAGAGAGAATTCATACAAATCAATAAGAAACAATAGAACAACATAAAGCAAGTGGCATAAATAGATATTTCACACAATAACAATGTAAGTAGCCAATAAACATCGTTTAGTAGTAATAAAAAAAAGTGCAGGTCAGGACCAGATGAGACGACATGGCATACCAAGTTGATAGGCAAACATTAAGAAGGCTTAAAATAATAAAATGTCATTGAGGATGTACTTCAATAAAATTCTTATAACAGCAAGTGAGAACATAATCTACAAAACAATTTGGCATTAATGTATTAGATAGACCATGCTAATGGCTATCTCAATCAGTTCCCTAAATCTCAGTGGCCTGATAGGGTAACTGTCCCTTGTAAAAGTTGCCAGTACTGAGTGCAAGTGCTCCAATTTAATGGTTATCTTCCAAGTGCTGACTCGAGGATCTGAGTTCTATCCACCAGTGGCTTTGCCATCACAGAGAAGTGAGCTTCAGTTTGAAAGACTGCTTGAAATGATGTATGGTCAGGTATGCAATGACTTCAATTCTTTCCATTCACATCACTTTAGCAAAAGAAATCACATGGTTCCAACTGTCAAAATCAGTCTGGGAAAAGTATTCTTATATCATCAAAAAAAAAAAAAGAGATTTGAGCATCTAGAAAGTCCCTGGACTATACTGTAAAATTACAACAGATGGACTAGAAATTCCTTCAGTGGACTTGTTAGGATGGATACCCGGAGACCCTGGGATAATCCTTATACACACAAGAAGAGACATGTAAGGATGTTCATGGAAACAATGTTTCTAATAGAAAATTCTTGGAAACAATCCAAATATCCACCATAAACAACTGGATATAATCCAAATATTTAGCAATAGGGACCTGGAAGAAATCCAAATATCCACTAATACAAAACTGGAAACAATCCAAGTACTCATCAACAGGTGAACAAATAAATAATGGCTTATTTGCCAAATGGAATGTTTACAGCAGTAAAATGAGTGAACTATAATCAAATACAGTTAAAAAGGTGAATCATATAAACAAACAAATGTTGAGTGGAAGAAAAGCACATCACCAGAGCACATTGAAATAGATTCTTTTTACAAAAATTGAATAACTCTAAATAAGGAAGTTATTCAGGGGATGTACTTGTGGCTTATAAAATTATTTGAAAATAAGTAAGTAGAGAAGACATGAAAAGGGGAGCATGTGGCTGATTCTGATGGGACCAAAAATTGTCTAGGTTACAGTGGATTCATGTTATTCACTTTATTACTATAATCCTTAATCCAAACACATTTAATAGTTTTATTTATTGTTGAACTAGCATACATTAATAATATGAGGGGGTTTCATCTCAATAATTTCAAACTTGTGCATTTTTGGCTCCTTTTTCAATGATCAGTTGTCTGTAGCTGTGTGGTTTTATTTTTGAGTCTTTCATTCTGTTCCACTGTCTTCAGGTCTATTTGTTTGTGTCGGTACCATGTTGTTTTTGTTACTATGGATCTGAGTATAATGTGAAGTTCCTTCTTACACCTCCATCATGGCTCTTTTTGTTCAGGATTACTTTTGCTATTCTGAGTCTTTTATGCTTCCATACAAACTTTAGGATTGAATTTTCTATTTCTGTAAAGAATGACATTGGAATTTTGAATCTATAGATTGTTTTTATGGACTGGAATCATGGCTCAGGTGGTAAAATGCCTGCTCTTTAAGCATGAAGCCCTGAGTTAAAACCCCAGTCCCACCAAAAAAATGTATGTATGCATTCATTCAAACATTTCCTTATGCACAGATGATAGTCCAACACTTTCCTAAGACATGGGGCATGCGTGAAGTCCAGTCTTCCCTACGAAGCATGGTAAATCCTAATTCTCTTTCTGGTCCATCAAGCTGTCTTCAACTTTTTTCTTGAGCATCATCTTCTGGTTCTCAGCATACATTTTTTAAGTATTTCTACTATAAAAATAAACATTTTCTATTTCTATAATTTATTGTTAGTAAGTTCTTCTCTATCTTTGTATCTTTTTTACCATTAGAAAAGAATTCAGGAGTGGCTAAGATGCAATTTGTAAATGGATTCTTGGTTGCTGATAAGACTGCTGGCCACAGCAAGTGGAAAGAGGAAAGCAGCTAAACAAAATGTCCTCTGGGGTCCTTTCAAAGCCCATAGCTTGGTTGGCCAGCTCCTTCACAGACAATTGTTACATTCATCTTCATATTTCATGTCTAAAAAACTCAGTTTCTAAACTTGTCATGTAATAAATAGCAAATAAATTAGTGAATTAATAAATGAATGGATGTCTTAAAAAGAATTCTTCCCTGAACTTTGGCAGAAGATACAAATAGTCTCCCTCAGATGTGGAAATAGAATATTCTTATGTACCACACCTTACATTTTCCTACTGAAAGTTTAAGGAAGGGGAACCGAACACATCCAATTGAATACACCAAAGCATACAGAGTATGCTATTGAGATAGTTCATTTTGTTTGGGGATGCTTGGAATTACTAGAAAGTTCTTTTTATCCAGTATTATCCAAGTAACCCTTAACAATTTCTAAGCTGGAAAGAGCATTCACTGCAGAGCCCTGGGGTCCAGCCTCAACTCTGCATTTACCAGGTGCAATACTTTAGGAAGTTATTTCTGCTCTCAGAGCCTGACAGTCCTCACTTACAGAATGGGGAAATATACCTGTCATAGTGAAAAGCTTAAATAAGATAATTAGGAAGTTCCCAGCTTAAGGAAGGTGATCAATGTATGTCAACCCCATTTAAGTTCCACCCACTTGTCCATTTGCTGTGGTTTAAGCTTATCATCCAACAAATAATGCCTTCTTCCTCTTCCAAATAGCAGCAAGACAAACTATTAAGCATGACCATAGTGCATAATTTCTGGTGTGTTGCAAGAGACTAGGTTCCTTCAATAGTCTGCAAGGTATGAGAGTTTATGAGCTTCCAATGATGTCACACTGCAAAGGATCAATTTGATTCTCACAGCAAAGAGAAAGGTAACAGGCTGCATCTCTATTTCTTTAAGAAGGAACAGCATCAGAGAGGTGAAGAAAGTTGCCTGACATCATTCAGTCAATTGCAGGGAGAAGATGAACTACAAGCTAAGCCCTACCCTGGTACCCTGTCTTTACCCTACCTGTTCTTTCCCTACCCTTCCATGTGTCCATGGCAGATGCTACATCTTTTTAAGTTGCAATCACTTTCAAGCCTCAAAATGAGATGCTATTTTCACACCATCTTGCTATAATTAAGTCATCAGCACAGCTCATGAAAACAAAACTGCCTTTTTAATTAGTGTCTTGAATGTGAATTAATGGCTCACTATTCTTTCCCATCTCCAGCTGAGATCATTATTACAGTCTGAAGGAATAATGAATAGCCAAACGTGGAAATTCTGAATTGCAAGAAGAATATCGCTTTCCCTCCCTGCACCCCAAGTATACAATAATGTCCTGAGAGACCTGGTCCCCTGACCTAGCAGCATATGGACAGTAGGACACCAAAGACAGCATCTAACATGTGGACTTGGGTCACCTCAAAGTTGTCCACTAATGAATAAGGTGACTTTCTAAAGAGACTTACCTGGGTCCCCATGAGGTGGACTTTAAGTAATGAGTTCTATGCAAATCCAATGCCTGGACTCTAAATTGGAGAATTCAGAGGCATCTTTCATTCATCCATTCTGTAAACACTTGTTGAGGACCTACTGTGTATCAGTTCCTATGCTCAATATTGCAGATCCAAGATCAGTCACTAAGATGCAGTCTTACTAAATTACTAAATGCAGATGTGCACACAAACTGCCTCCAGTAAACTAGGCCAAATTCATTCAACAAGGTGGAATGGCTATTTTCCCAATGTTGAGGAAGGCCTTGCAGAAAAACTGATGTTTTCAAAAGCTAGGTCAAAAGTTGAGTGAATAGCTGTGCACGTCCTTCTACTCAAAGTTACATAGCACATTGTTTCCTTCAATCCCCCTAAATATTTCATGACACCTAGTTGAAAGAATCTGCTATGTACCCAAATAAAGGCAGGGATTTTAATTTCGGCAGCATTGACCTAGCGCCTTTTTGGTGAGACACATAGGAATAATTAAAGATAGAGCCCTGAGTATCAGCTCATCATGGGTGGTCACTGTTCTCCGTAGAAAGAGGTTGAATTGTAATGATCACATTCTATAATTAAGCAAGAGTTGGTCTAGTGCCAGCTGTAAGACTAATTTGGGCAGGTGACTTTCCTTTCTGGAGCCTTGTCTGTAAAATGAGGAGGCCAAACACAGAGGAACTAAGCTTCCTGCACCGTGAGTCTATGATTCTAGAATGTCTATAAAATGTGTTTCTGCCTTTGAAGCCCCATCACTCAATGATTCCTCCCACAAGGACAGCACTGAAACTCAGCTAAATGCCAGGGTGTCTGATGATGGAGAAAAAAAATCCATTATCCCAGAACATTCAAGGAGAATTGAAAAATGCCATCAGAAAGTAGCCAGCAACCTTGCTTGTAATCGCAAGAAAAAGATGGAGACAGCATGAGCAAGTCAGGGAGCAGGGCTGTAAATGAGGGCGTGTTAGCTGAATGAAATGCTTACTGGGAGCAGAGACCCATAAATATTCCATGACACTCAATTGATTTCTCAAAATGAGTTCCATTTCTCATTTGTAAATCTAGCTGATGAGTCTTGGTTGTTCTTTAGCCTCTGCCATCCAGTGTGCTCTCTCTCTGTCTGAATTTCTTCTGCTCTTGTCAAGCAATCAAGCTCAATCTTCTCTCCTTCAACACTACCAAGTTTACTGAAGCTTTCTAACAGTTGGCTTATAAAATAGTCACATTATGTGGGGCAGGACACTTGAGAAAATGGAGGCAAAAAAGGAAATGAAAATGGAGGGAGGCGACATAATGAAATAACAATAGTGCTCAGAATAGCATGTCAGATTTTCCTAATACTTGAGTTCTCTTAGCGTTTCTCAACATTTTCTAGTTATGGCACACATTAAAATATTAAAATTTGCCCAACACAATAAAATTAATAGTTTAGACTACTTGAACCTGGATGAGATAGGCCCAGAAATTCTGCCTCCCAGGTACCCCACCCCAAAGATGAAGGGAAGTGTTTACCACACCTGCTATATTAGGGAATTTATTCCACCTGTGGTAGCAACCAACCAAAATCTCAGCACATATACACAGGCATGGTTTATTTCCTTTTCAGTCATTGCCTAACTAGGCGTTCCAAGTCGACAGTAGTATTCTACATAGTGGTTTAGTAAAACACAATTCCTTCTCTCAGGTGGCTCTACCTATCCTCTAGGCTCTCCTGGTATCCTCCACTGGGTGATTTGCATACAGCCTGTTGACATGCAGAGAGGAAAAGGAGGTGAGTCAAAGGACATCTATAATCAGGCATCCTATCATCGTTCATCAGATACCAGCCATATGACCCATATGGCGAGGGACTGTATGGCTCCTGGCTATCCAGGAAATAATGGGTGGTTGGATACCTTGGAGGTCTCTCCCAAATATAAGGCTTCACATTGGAACTCTTGAGCTCAGTGTGGATGGTGATTATCAGGCCTGGCACCACCGGGGCCTTTTAGAAATACAGATGATCAGACCTTGATTTATGACCCTACATTTTGTTTTATTTTTTAATAGTTTTATTATCTTTTGAGTTAGTGTACATTAGTAATATGAGGAGAATTCAATGTTGCAATTCCATACATGTATGCAGTGGACTTTGAACAAGTTCCCCCATCCATTGTACTCTTATTCTCTCCTCCCTTGTCTCCCATTTTTCAAACAGTGTTTGGTGGGTTTTTATGCTGTCTTCAAACACACATTTAGTGTATTTCAATCCTCTTCATGCCTCAGTGTCCTTTCCTTCCCCCTACACTGATTATCTCCCAGACCGTTCCCCTTTCATATTCAACTCCCACTATTATTATCCTAATCATTATCGTTTTAAGTCTATGTTCCAGAAATGAGTGAAACTATGAAAGATCTGATGTCTGTAACTATATGGTTTAATTGCTGTGTATTTTATTCTGTTCCACTGGTCTTCATATCTGTTTTTGTGCCAGTACCGTGCTGTTTTTGTTACTATGGCTCTGTAGTATAATGTGAAGTCTGACACTATGACACCTCCAGTGCTGCTCTTTTTGTTCAGGAATACTTTCTCTGTTTGGAATCTTTTAATCTTTCATAAGAATTTTAGGATTGAGTTTTCTACCTCTTCAAAGAATGAATTGGAATTTTGATGGACATTGCATTGTATCTATAGAATGTTTTTGGTAGTATGTCCATTTTCAACATATGAATTCTTGCAATTCATGAGTATGGTAGGTCTTTCCACCTTCTGGTGTTTTCTTCAATTTCTTTCTTCAAAGTTCTGTAGTTTTCATTGTAGAGGTCTTTCACCTCTTTGTTTAGGTATATACCTAGGTATGTTAATTCTTGAGGCTCTGTGATGGAATTATTTTCCTGATTTCTTTCTCAGCCTGTTCATTGTTGGTATATAGAGAAGCTACTGATTTTTGCATGCTGGTTTTATATCTTGCTGCATTTCCAAGCGTGTTTATCAGATCTGGGAATTTTTGGTGGAATCTTTAGGGTCTTTTAAGTATAGAATCATATTATCTTCAAATGGGGATAATTGACTTCTTCCTTCCTTCTTTGAATTCCATTTATTTCTTTCTCTTGCCTTATCGCTCTGGCTAGGAATTTCAGTACTATATTAAGTAGGAGTGGGGTGAGTGAACACCCTTGTCTTATTTCTAACTTTAGAATAAATGATTTCAGGTTTCTTCCACTTAGTATGATATTGACTATAGATCTGTCATATATAGATTTTGTTAGGTTGAGGTGCCTTCCTTCTATTCCTGGTTTCTTCAGAGTTTTTATTATGAAAGGATGTTGAATTTTGTCAAAGGCTTTTGTTTCTTCATCATTTGAGATGGTCATGTGATTTTTGTCCTTGATTCTGTTCGTATGCTGTATTACATTTATCAATTTACATGTATTGAACCAACTTTTCATCCCTGAAATGAAACCAAATGATCTTTTTGATGCATTGTTGAGTTCAGTTTGCAAGTTTTTCTTGAGAACTTTTGCATTTATGTTCACTAAAGAGACTAGCCTATAATTCTTTTTTTTGTTGAGTCCTTTTCTGGTTTTAGAATGAGTGTAATGTTGGCTTCGTGGAATGAGTTTGGTCTGTTCATGGAAAAGTTTGAGGAGCACTGGTGTTAGTTCTTCTTTAAGGTCTTATAAAATTCACAGTGATTCCATTGTGTCCTGGGCTTTTCTTTGTTGGGAGACTATTACTGCCTCAGTCTCTCTGCTTGTTATAGATCTATTTAGGTAATTTATATCCTCTCGGTTAAATTTTGGTAAGTGAAATGCATAGAAATTATTCATTTCTCCTAGATTTTCCAGATTATTTGGATATAGATTTTGAAAGTATTCCCTCATGATCCTCTGGATTTCATTGGTATTTGTGATGATATCCCCATTTTCATATGTATTTTATTAATATGAGTCATTTTCCTACTCCTTCTAATCATATTGGCTTTGTTTTTATCAACTTATTGATCTTTTCAAATAACCAACTTTCATTTCATTGATTCTTTATATAGGTTTTTTGGTCTCTCAGTCATTTCTGCCCTAAATTCATTATGTCTTTGTATCTGCTAATATTGGTTTTGATCTGTTCTTATTTTTTGAGGGGTAGGCTTAGGCTATTTGAGATCTCTCAAGGTTTTTGCTCAGTTTTGGTTCTTTTGTTTTGATGTGGCCATTCATAGCTAAAAACTTTGCCCTTAGCATCTCTTTTACTGTACCCCATAAGTCCTGGTAGGCTGTGTTTTCATCCTCATTAGATTCTAGGAACTTTTAGATTTCCTACCTTATTTCTTCAGTGAACCACTGGTCATCCAATAATGTGTTATTCAGTCTCCATATATTTGAATATTTTTTGTTTCTTTTGCTGTTGAATTCTACTTTTACTCCGTTATGCTTTGACAAAATATAGGGAATTATTTCAACTTTCTTATATTTGCTGAAACTTGCATTGTGTCCTAAAATATGATGTATTTTGGAGAAAGTTTTATGGGCTACTGAGAAGAATGTGTATTGTGCAGCTGCTGGATGAAACTCTGAGGATGTCTATTAAGCCCATTTGATGTCTCTACATTTTAATAAGGTTCCCATGTGATTTTTTTTAAAGAAATATTGTTTCAGACCATTTATACACTATCACTAAAAAAACTACAACCACTATAAACAGAAAATAATTTTCATCAGTACAATTTTGTGACTATGATCCACAACTCAAAATGATGTGGATTAAATGCATTAAAATATACACCTGTCAGTTGGGAATGGTGACTCATGCATGTAATCCTACCTGCTTGGGAGGTGGAGATTGGAAGGATCACAGTTTGAGGGAATCCCAGGCAAAAAGTTCCAGAGACCCCATCTCAGCCAACAAAGAGCTGGGCACTGTGGTATTTGCTGTCAATTTGCTGTCAGCCCAACTACATGAGAACTATAAATAGGAGGACTGCAGTCCAGGCCAGCTCAGGCATAAAAGCACAATGCTATTCAAAAACTAAAAACAAAAACAAAAAAAAAGCATAAAGAGCTCAAGTGTTAGAGTGCCTTCCTAGCAAACACAAGGCCCTGAATTCAAACTCCAGTATCACCAAAATAAAGAAAAAGAAATATGGTTTCATGCACGGGAATTGTCATTTATTAACCACCGACTTTGTGTCAAGTACAAACCAGACCCATCAGATACATTATCTGATGTAAGAATTGCTACAGTCTTGAGAGAAGAGTTATGATCTCTCTTAAAGAAAAAGAAGAAAAAGTAGATTTGATATGTGAAGAAATTTACCCCAAACCACTCAGCCGGTTAACAAGTGAGTGGGACCAAGGCCCAGAACTATGGCGTTTGTAGTCTTGTAATTCTGATGTTCCACTCTGCAGTAGTTTAGCTACATTTCAAGCTTATTCCTTAGAAAATTGAGTAATGGGCAACAACTAGCAAAGGGCTCCAGAATATGTGCTTCAGAGGAGAAAATGGAGTGTTCAATAGAAGCTCCAAACATACAAATAAAAAATTTTCAATAATTCTGTGAGAAAAAAAGGTCTCCTTAAAGTTCAATTAAAAAGTGAGCTTACAGGCTATTCCCATCAATTTCTCATGCACATGAGACTGGGCATCCAGAAGAGCCAGGACACCCAGCTCAGGAAATGCAGATCGCCCTGAGCGTTGCATACGCTTATGGAGATAATTATAAAGCTAAATCTCACCCCTGTGTGAGCAAAGGGAAGAAAATGAACAAATGATATTCTGGTGGTCCAAAGACATGGCAAAGGAGATAGTCTTTGAGATCTGAAATGCCTTTTCTTTCTTGCTCCCCTCCTTGTTAGTAATGTTTCTTAACTCTTGTGGTGATATTTTGCACCTTATGTGGTGAAGCTAGAGTTTATATTAATCTTGATAAGCACAGTATTTCTCTTACAGTAGACTAGCAGTTCTCAAAGGCAGTAAGCAGGAAAATATTAGGAAATACTATTAAAATGCATGCTCTGAAGGCCCCTCCCAGCAATTCCGATTCAGCACATCAGGACTGACACTGGGGAACCTGTGTTTAAAGAGTAGCCACCCATGGGGGTAGTCCATGGGCACCACTTTGAGAAATGCTAACTAATATCTTCTGAACCATAGAAACCATTCATTTACAGTTCAGTCACTCTTTTAATGTCATTAAAGCAAGACCCTTTTCTTATTATCTTACTTCTTAGGGCCTAGTTCCTGAAACTTTGGGATATGATTATTTATTTTCTGTTGTTCTCAAAAAAACATTTGTTTTATAAATGATGCAAAGAATAAGTGGATAAATAAAGGATAGAATGAATGAATAACTGAGTGAATAAATGAATGAGTGACTATCTGGCATACTGGGCTTTGTACAACATATTATAAAGTGATGCCTTGGCTATTAGAACTTCTGAGGACTGAACCAACCAAAATACTGTCCTGCCCATATGGTAAACAATTCTTAAGCAAAGCATATTTTCCTGTGTTTTTACTAAATAATACTGGGTTCAAACAAAAATGCAATGCTTACCAACTACTCTCTTCAGTATCATTTTGCATTCTAACCTGCCTTCTACTATGCAACTGGAGGGAATTTTCCAAAATTCAAATCTTGTCCTCTCATTGTCTTAATGCCTTTCTGTGTCTTGTCAAGTTAAACACCCTACTAATCTTTCCAGATTTATTTCTCAAATTCTACACTCCAGTGAAGATGAAACACTCACAACTCTATTGACACCGTGCTCCTTATCTCTGGGGCTTTGCCTCTGCTGCTTTTGCTTGTGGAATGCTTATCTTGTTTAAGTTTCCCAAGTCTAAACATTCTACATATCTTAGATCAGCACCTAGCTTAGTATGTACAAGGCAATGCTCCCTCACTCTATAGGCAGAACACACACTCTGCTTTCTTTGTTTCTACTGTTCCAAATAGAAACTCATCACAGTCCTTGCTACACAGTATTTTTTTATTCTTTATACATTTTTATTATAATTATTAAGCATATTATTATATATATTAGTGGGTTTTACTGTTACATTTCTGATTTTCTTATGATTAGACAGTGAAGGTTAGAAGAGAGATGTTGTGGGTTGACCTGTATCCCACATAAAGATAAGTTCAAGCCTGAATCCCCAGTATGTGTGGTCCTGACTTTTTTTTTTAAGCAATACTGCATTTGCCAATATAATCACATTAAAATTCAGTCATTGCGATGGTGGCTTCTAATGCAGTGATTGGTGTCCATAGAAGAGGAAAATCTGGACAGAGACACACAAACTGAGAATATCATGTGACAATGGTGGGAGAGACTGGAATGATGCATTTTATAGGCTAATATCAGGGATTGCCAGCAGGCAGCAAAAGCTGTAAGAGAAAAGTGAGAGCCTTCAAAGAGAGCAGGGTCCTGGATCCATCTCCGTTTCAGGCTTTTGACGAGAGGATAAATTTCTACTGTTTTTATTATTTCATTATGGAAGCCCAAGAAAATTAACAGGAAAGGCAATAAATAAAGAGTGGATGGAAGAGAGGAACACCCTGTAGAGTAGAGACTTTAAGATTCAGAGAAAGTTGGAAATGGGTTTTAGGAAAAGGGCAAGGGTCAGGGCAGACCCAAAGCTTTGTGCTTTCTTCCGTGTCAGAAGCAATGAATGTTGAGTATCTAAGAGGTAAAGGAGTCCTACAAGAAAGTGCTCTCAGTGGCAAATAGACAGGAAGCAGGAGCAAAGGGTTTACATCACCCCAGGAGAGGAGCCCATCACAGGCACAGTACAACCCGCAGTGGCTGTTGAATGACTTCAGTTCTTCAGTATTTCCTATGTAACCCAGGAAACAGATGCTCCTATTGCTCCTTCACTCTGAGAGCTAATGGGTTTCAATTAAACCTTGACAAGACCCTTTGATTCAATTCACTGTCTTGTGCACTGTGTCACTTGACTCCCACCGACTCTATTTGCCTCTGGTGAATCTACTCTGCCTTCCCTCAACATTTCCTGCACTAAGTTTCTCTGCTTGAGGTCAATAGCGATCGCCCTAATTCTGGTTCTCAGTACCTAATTAGCCTTGTAATTTTCACTCTGTACTTCAAATCCTCTTCTTTCTTCCTTTTGATTCTTTTCCAAATCCTTCTCCACACAAAGACCAGAAATTTCTTTATTAAATATAACCTGCTCACGTGGTAGCTCTCCAGGACCTGTAGAGGATCTGACTTCCTTTGTCTGCTAAGTCCTTTCACAGCCAGGCTCTCGGTAATGCTCCAGCCTCATCTCTGACCGCGTCCCTTGTGTCCCTAAGTTCCTTTAATATTCTGCTACTCGTAGTTCTCCAAACTTCATTCTGCTGCTGCTGCTCCTTCTGCCCATGCTGCTCACTCATCTTTGATAATCTCTTACTAACGACCCTAAGCGTCATCTGCCTTAGGAAGCCTGCATGATTTCTAACCCAATGTCAGAACTGCCCACCTTCTCCTTGCTTCTCCTGCCGTGGACATTTCTAACAGTGTCTCCACAATCTTGTACTGTGTGTATGATGACATTGTCCCTCTAGACTACAGTCACAGGAGAGTGATTGCATCTCATCTAGAAAAGTGATACACAGTAGGACCTCAAAACTGTTATAAATAAGAACAAAGTACTTAAATCCTGTGGAAGGCTGTCCTCCAAGTGACCAGCATTCAGTGAAGCACCCTGGGATTTTCTTATCAGGGCCAGGTGATTTACGAGTTGCATGATTCATCAGGCTTCATGTACCAGGTATCACCTCTGCATTCAGCTTCACTGATCAAGAAAATGAATTCGATCCTGGATCTCTGTCCTCCTGATAGCAGCTTGCCAGGCGAAGTCATTAATGCAGTAAATTATCTTCCCAGCTGTTAATATCATGTACTGCCTTGTTTCCCATCTTTTAGTTCAGCTGAGCATCAATTTGTGCTGTGATATTTACATGAATATCTTCATTTCATCAGTACCATTGTCCATCTGTTTAGCTGAGGGTTGAATCACTGAGTTATGGCCAGGAATGAAGGCATCAGCCAACCTAAATGGTAACTTCTCCCCAGGGAGAAGGGCAGCCCTGTTTTCATTCTCTTGCCCCTGCTTACACAGAATATAGTTTGATAGGCACAAGGTAGGGGGTTAGAAATGCCACAGTAGAGCAGAAAGTTAAAAATGAGGGGACATTTGTCTTCTCTAAGACTGGGTCTATGCCACAAAAGCTAACTGGGAAACATGAAAGAAGATACTTTCTGACTTTTTTAGTTGAGTCCCCAGGCTTCAACCCTACCTTCATCTAACAAACACATCATAACTAATATATAACACATCATAACCAATATAACTAATACATAACACATCATAACTAATATGAGCCTACTAGAAGCCAAACACTGTTCACTAGGAATGCAAGGTACAATAGTATCTGAGCTCACATTCTTTTGTTCCATGAGGTTAATAAATATCTCTTGTAATAAATACAAGGTAATAAATATCTCTTGGTATATATACCTACTATATATATATACTAAGCATAATTCTAAGTCCTGGGGATAAAGCATTGGCTAAGATCAAAACCACACCCTCAAAGTGAGGACGTGATGATAGGTGACCAGGTTTAGAAAGAACTATCCAAGCAGGAAGAATAGCTTTTGCACAGGCTCCAAGACAGAAATGGGCTTTCCAAGTTCATCTTTTCAGACAGAGAAAAGATGGGGTGGTGTGAACGAGCAGTGGGGGTTGGAGTGAGGAGTTCTAGGAGTAGTCAGGGCTATAACATGGCTTTCAGATCTTATTCTACATAAGATAGGAAGACATTAAAAGATTTTAAAAGCAGAGCTGACATGTCCTGAATGTCACAAAAACAGTGAGAAAAGATCACCTGGTTGGACCTGTGTGTGGAGTGGGCTGCCAAGAACTAGACTGGAGGCAGAGATCAATTAGAACAATTGCTTTTGTGAAGATGAGAAATGAGGTGGCTGGAACGAGTTGTTGTGGTAAAGACATTGAGAAGTGATTGAGTCAGGGGTGCATTTTGTGGTAAAATGGACAGGACTCCTAATGGAGGAGAATGGGTTCTGTGAGAAAGACAGAACAAACTGAACTCCAGGGTTTGTGGCATGAACAACTTGTGGATGGCAGCACTATTTATTAAGGTAAGGAAGGCTTGGAGCGGAGCAAGAGGATTTGCAGAAGAAAATCAATAGGTGTATTACGGACGCATTGTGTTTGAGATGCCTATCAGACATCCAAAGCGGGGGATGTCAAAGTTGTGATTAGAGCTTAAGGAAGATAGAGAGGCAGAGGAAGCCAGGTGAGGGTTCTAAAGCAAGGGTGCAGACTTTAAATCTTGTGTGCATTACCTCATGTCACCCACAATGCAGGGAGATGTAACCTCCTGAATGATGTAGGGCTTAGAATTAACACTAGTATGATCTAATTGCATTTGTATCCCAACTCCACCACTTTCTGTACAACCTTGAGCCAGTTACGCCATTTCTCTAGGTCTTCGTTTCCTTTGTGCAACCTTTGTGAGAAGTAAAAGTGGAAATGCATGTAAATATAAAATTACAGATAGCACAAATAAATGATAACTAATAGGCACCATCAGAATGATTCTTTATCTTCTTCTGTGGTGGGTGGAAGGTGTTCCCTAAAAACATATGTTTCATTCTTAATTCCCAGAGCCTGTGAAAGTGAACTTATCTGGAAATAGAGTTGGTACAGAGGTTATAAAGCTGAGATGAGGTCATATTGAATGTGAGTGGGTCCTAATCCAATAACTTAAAATAAGAGGGAAATTTGGCTACAGAGACAGTACACAGAGGGAATGCCATGTGACAATAGAGAGGCTGCTTCAAGCCAAGGCATAGTAAGGATCGCCAGCAAACAGAAGAAGCAGGAGAGAGGCACAGAACAGGTTCTCCCTTACAGCCTCCAGAAGGATCCAGCCCTGCCAACACTGATTTCAGACATTCTGCCTCCGGACCTGTGAGAGAATAACGTTGTCATTTTAATCCCAGTGTGTAGCATTTTGTTATGGCAGCCCAAGGAAAGTAATTCAAGTTCTATTTCACAGATCAGGATAAAAATTTCAAGGAAGTGACCTTGTTCTCCAGAGGTCATATGGAAAATGTGGAGAAGGCATGTGTCCCCTGTGAAATGCCAAGTGCACTTGGTATTAGGAACTCGGCTTGCACATGACCTAGTCAGTGCCTGCAAGGACCCACCATCCATGGATGAGGCAGATGGAAAATTGAGCAAAGTGAACCTGGTGCTGACACCAACATATCAAAAAGGATTATGAGAGTACAGAGATAGAGCCTTCTGGAGGGAAGAGGGGTCAGAATTTGACCAGGCATGTGGAGGAACAGATATATGAGGACATGTGTGGACATGACCAGAAGAAGGAACGGTCAGCACTTATGGGGCTTGATGGGAATCAGGCAGGGGTGCTACTTGGGCAAGCTGCCTAGCCTTGTGCAAAACACATGCGTGCATCATCTCGTAAAGTCTCACACCAGCACTCTGAGGAGTCTGTCACTGGATGTGCATTCAACAAATAAGGTCAATGAAGCTTGAGAGGTTGGGTCATGAGTCCCAGGTCACATGGTCAGTGCCTCTAGACAAGAACCACAGGAAGGCTTGGGTCCAATGATCCCTCTTGTAATCTGCTGGTTCTCACTGCAGTTCCTAGATGTCTGACCTTGGAAAGGCACCAAGATCGCCTGTCCTGAGACTTAGGTTCACCACTACAACCCAGCAGTGCAGATGCTCTGCATGTACACCACCCATTTCTGGACACCAGCCTGGTGGCCTCAGGTGCAGTTCCACAATACCATTAAGGTTACAGAGGTCACCAGGCCAAAAACAGTGCTTGTCAGAATTATCCCGTTTCTTCGGAATACTGACAATGAAGAACAAAGAGTTCAACAGGATTTTTGCAGTATCTTCAGGTGGATCAGAGGCAGATGAAGCCAATTGAGGAGCAGGGGGTGAAAAATTCTGAGAGTTGGTCAGAAACACAAAGAAAGTGACAAAAAAATTGAGGGATATGCGCTCTTAGCAAAGACAAACAGATGGAGCCAAGTGCCACAAGAACACAGCAATTTTATTGCAATTTGATGCTAGACAGCAAAAGTCTGTTTAACAAATCCACCTGGCTGCCTCAGGAGACCATTGATTCCACTTGAAAATGGAGTCCAAATGGGTGCAGCAGACCTGACCTTGGTCTGGGACAACAGAAGGCAGCCAGCTGAACTGTGGGGAAGCAAAAGGATGCAGTGCGGCTGGTGCCACAGAAATGAGGGGTGACTGGGATGTGAACCTCACATACTCTCCTTAAGTCATGAAATAACAGTGTTCGTTCACTGCTTGCTTATCTATGCTGAGCATTTTCTAAACATGCTTATATACCAGTAGAGATGATGCTGTTTTCATTTCTATTGTATCCATCAGGAAACTGAGACAGAGACACTTCAACACTCCCAAACATGGGCTCTTAATCACTGTCCTACACAACTTCAGGAAGTCTAGTCCACAGGAAGAAGCTAAGTGGGGAACAGAATTTAGTCAACTGTCAGAGGATGCCAAGTTAGACTTCACTCCTTAGAATATAAGGCCTGAGACATGGGACAACCTGGGGAGAAGAGAGTGAGCAGAATTCTAACAATTCTGCAGGGGTCCCCAAAGGCTGACCCCAAGTTTAGTTTCCAGGGTCAGAAGAGCCCACAAGGGCAACTCCAGTTCAGGCTGCCATGTGTTTTTGATATGCTGACCAGTTGTGCACAGTTAAAGAGCAGGCTCTGTGGCCTACAGAGGATTAGGCTCATCTCTGCTGGATCCACAATCTAATAAGATGGGTGCTCAGAAAGGAAACAGACTGATGATGCCCATCAAGAAAGTATCCAGTGTGCAGCTTATGGAGTGTTTGTGCCTAGAATGACTAGTGTTTAGAGGTGCTTTGATCAGGTGAAGACCAAAAAGTGAGCATCATCCAAATGTCAGGAAAGTGATACCTTCTGCATGATGGTATCTATCCCCTGTACCCTCTTGCAAGGAGCTTGACAGAAATATTTCACAAGGTGGCAGCTCATCCTGTTTAAGCCACTGTGTCTGTGTGCATTATGGGAGGAGAGGTATGGTGGCTTGGATAGCAGGAAGCCTTGAAAGTGTGCCCATGAAGTAAGAAGGCAAAGGCTCTCCACTACTGCATCCATGGGCTAACTCCACTCTTGAAACTTTTTCAGTGCTGGTGTAGAGACTAGGGGCCAATCCTAGAAGACCTAGAATCATCCAAAGACAAAGAGCTAGAAGGAGCCCCCTGCTGCATGAATTTATGAGTGATTTAGGCTTTCTGACTTCAGTTTCTTCTTCTCCAAAACTAGATTAAAAATAGTAAGGGTTGTTGAAGAGATTAAATCAAATAATGCATGTTAAACACTTTGGATGGTACTAGAAAAATCAAAGATGCTCAAAAATGTCAATAAATACTTTGTGTTCATGAATTTTTGCTGTTATTACTATTGAAGTTCTTCTAAAAAAATCCAACATGTATGCACCACAAAGATTTATTGCTAATGACACCTTTACTGTCACAGGAGTGCCTTCATGGAGGTCATGCATTTGATCTGTGCTTTCAAGGCAGAGTGGACACTGTTCAGAGAAAGAAAAGGTGGATGGATCTTTAAGACAGAGACACCCACATGGACAAAGGGCAAAAGTGCCTGGCATTTCTGTAAGGAACTTCCCTGCTTCTGGCCCATGCTTTGGCTTTTAAAAGACATAATCAGGTTTTCAACAGCTACCACATCTTATATCTTTATTTAAAACTGTGGTTCTCTCCCCTGACCACCGTAGTCCAATTTCAATGGCTGCATGTTGGCTGGATACCAACAACTAAACTTAATCCATGTTTCTTCCTGGTACCCAGATAGGTTACTGCTGATAATCTGGAGCCTCCTAGAGTTCTGCCTACGGAGTATAAGAAGCTTCTTGAGTGGACTGGGCCAAGTTAAAGGAGAGGCAGAGGTAAGAGGATCTCATCTGAGGCCACCCAGGCAAAAAGTGCAAGACCCTTGTCTGAAAAATAACCTCAAAGTAAAAAAAAAGCTACAGGTGTGGCTCAAGTGATAGAATGCTTAGCAAGCTTGGGGTTCTGAGTTCAAACCTCAGTGCCTCAAGAAAAAAAATGGAAAAAAAAGGAAGCTCCTGAGAAATGTTCCTAAGGGGAACAATCTGATCATGATCTATAAACAGTGCTTGCATCATCAGTGAGTAATTGTGCTTGAGGGGACAGCTGACACCTCAATTTACTCTAAATTTGTGGCATCCAGTTATTCCTTCAAGCCCAAGATTCAGATCCCCCAAATTATAGAAAAAGAGCCAGTAGCAGGCACTGGGGGGACACTGTTCATGCCCATGTAACAGAATCAGTAAAAGGTGAGAGAAGTAGTCTTCCTGGTTCCAGCACAGGACGAAGTACAGCTACAGAACCGTGAGGTTCAGAGCAATTACAACTTAAGTGAGACACTAAGAAACAATCATTCTTTTAAAAAAAAAGCCAAACTCTAGCCCTGCATGGCCAGGGGCAGCAGCAGGCTAAGCAGGCCAGTTGCAGGTGAGCAGAGCAGTGGAGAGAGTGACAGTCACCTGGAGCACAGTGACTGCAGGTGTCTCAGTGAGAAAGTCCCATGAGCCTGGTGCACTGCAGGGCTTGGCAACTGCTGTGCCCCAGGAGAGAAACACAAATTCCAAGTAGAGTGGAGAAATTAATCCTTCTTTAGGTTGTTCCTAATAATCCTTGAAATAGGGCACACCAAGGTCCAAAACTCTTTCTGGTCTGAGCTCTTACCAAGACATGAGTTATTATTGTTATTATTCATTAATACACTTTAATAATGAGAAATGTGTTCTTAATCCATTTACTCAGCAGCTGCCACTCAGTGGCAGACCCTGTGCTCAGTGCTGGGATCATACTGGTGAGTAAAATAGACACAGCATGGGTCCTCATAAATTTATAAACCCGTAGGAAGACAGACACTACCAGGAAAGCAGAGAAATAGCAACTAACCACAAGTAAATGACATCAAGTTACATGAAAATACATGGTCACAAAGAAGAAATAAGCAAGAGCATCTACTCACATTGAATTGAAGAGATCTTTCTAATGGGTTATATCTCAAATGTGTCATGCAACATTGCAAAGGAATCCATCATGCAGAGAGCAGGAAAGAGCATTCCAGATGACATGAAGAAGGGAAAGACCATTTTACCTGCATGCTGGTATGACCTGGAGAAGAAGAAGATGCAATGAAATACTAATATCCCTGAAAATAGAATATCGGTAATGATAACAAATCCCACTTCCACAGCCCTTTCTATATCACAATACATATCCTTTTACTACTTCATTTAGTTTCCAGTCTTCAGTCCTGTATACCTATGAGTAAAACAGGCACTACCACCTCCATTCATAGGAGACAATTATAGTGAACTTGGAAGTAGATCCTTATAGGCAAGTCTTCAGTTGAGGCCTGAAACCTGGCCAATTTGATTAATACCCTGAAGCAGAGAAGACTCCAGAAAAGCTGTGCCCAGATTCCTATTCCACATAAACTGTGAAATAATCAATATGGGAAAGGTTGTGTGTCACCCCAAAACACAGTGCATAGTGGAGAAGTTAACCATAGGGCTTTGATCTCTTCATTCTCAGCCCTGACTCTTCCCGACTCTCATTGCCTTAACTCTCTGGAGTCATTATTTAACAACAGAGGTTAATCCTTCTCTTCCCCAAGTCATCAATGCTCATCCACAGATTCCTTGGTAGAGGCTCTCACCTCTGGACAAACAAAGCCTGTGCAAAGCTCCTGCCTTCTACGTTTCAACTTCCTGTAAACAGGAATCATTTTCAATATGACTCTACTAATCAAGAAAATAAATTAGATCCCAGAATCTCTTTTCCTCTGGATAATAGCTCATTCCAGGAAGTCATTAATGCAGTAAATCAAACTCACAACTGTTGACACCATGAAAGCATGTTGTTTACCTTCTTTTGATTCAGCCGAGTGTCAATTAGCTCACTGATATTTACATAAATATCTTGATTTGAAGGGTGGATTTGTCCATCTGCTTCTGGAAAGATTTAATTAGATCTGTGTTGTTAGGGAGGAAGAAATTAATCCTTTTCAACATTAACCTTTTCAATTAATATATGTTTTGCAATGTATTGTGTACTGTGCCTTGTTATGTAAATTGGACAAACTGGAACATTTCAGGCTAGGGAAATGGTGTCTTTTCAAATGAAAATAAATCTCTTTTTCCAAATCTTGACATGCTGCCATGTATTTACTTCCTCTTGGCAAGGGTGTTTCTCCATTCCTGAAAGACTTGTCTTTGGTGGTACATGCCCTTTAGTCTGACTACCCTTTCCACTCACTCACTCCTACTGGGACCCTTGACTTGCCTTAACATCTTCTTCCTCAAGATGTGAGGCTTCATGGGATCCCCAAGTAAGATCAGGGAACATGATATAACCCTTTAACTTCTTATTTGAAATGTCTCTATTATGTGTATCACACTTATAGGAGTCATCACTCTATGAATGGAGACATCATGCATTCTTTGCCCATTGCTGTTTTTCTGGTATCTGGTAAAGTGCCTGGCACATGGAAGATACTAAATCCATATTGAATGAATGAGCAAAGCCAGAATCCTTAAGGAGAAGACTCATTTCGATTGCACCGCTCACCACTCAAGCTCACGGAGGCAAACTATAATAATTATCCTATAGTAATTACAGAAGTAGAGATGGGTTTCAATGCAAAATGTCTCCTTTCCTTTTATCTACACTTGACCTAAATAAGAAGTTCTGCTGCTAGATTATCCTCCTTTCTGACTCCTGAAAAAATAGGTGAGATCTCTGAAGATTCTTGTGATGTTCAATTCAACCTTTTCAAGGTGCCATTGTTCAAGGAAAATATCTCTTCAATCTCATTCCTTGAATCTTCTTCATCACTTCTACTTTATCTATGTTCAGGTGTTTCTCACCCCCTAGAAGCTTTCCATAAGGGCCAAATGTTTTTAAGTAACTTCCTAAATTCTCTACTCAATCCACAATGGAAAGACCAATCATAATAATTACTGTACACTATGTCTCTTGCACTGCCATAGGTTCTTTCTGCATAAACCCTAAATTTACAACAACCCTAGAATTTAAGCATAGCTTCCCATATTCTGAGTGGAAAAACCAAGACTCAGAGAAGTGAGTGATCATTTAGCAAGGTGTATCTAGCCTGTAGTTTTAAACTCAGACCTGTCCATCACAAAAGCCTTTTTGCTTTGTCACTAAACCATTGCGCCACCAGGGTCTTTGCTGGAGCAAAGCACCAGTACTGAGTAAAGTGTGAGGTCATCAGTCATAATTCTGTTAAGCCAACTGACTGGTTGAAAATAGCTTAGAATAACTGGTCTCAAAAGATATGACTCTATTAGGATTATTGTTCTGTAAGAATTCAGCTCTTTAAAAACTGTCTGATGAAATTTGAACATATAGAGCAGGTACTGGACCGCATTTTGTTAAGAGTTAGATAGCCAGGATTTTTGACATTGCAAGCCATACTACCTCTGTCACAACTTCTTTATTTAGTGATTATGGAGAGAAGGCATAATGTCCATCACCTTATGGACATTAGGTGATGAATAGACATAGCTTAAACTTTACTAACTTTACAGTAGGACAGGATGGATTTGTCCCAGTAATAGGTTAACCTCTGAAATAGAGAGAGGATTGAATTGATGGCTTTTACCACTACATTAAAAATACGATTTAATCCTCACATTAATACTTTCAAGTAGATCTGAAGATTTCTTCCCATTGACAGAAAAGGAAACTGAGGCCTTAGAGAACAAGGAGATGGAGGCCCAAGGTTTCACAGCTAATTAACTGTATATGTATAACCCTGAGCACATAGTCTTCAGTTTCCAAACTTGGCTCTTGTTATTATTTGTTTTCTTGTTTCCTTTAAACTGAGAGTGTCTTTAAATTAAACTTGTGTCAGAATTCCTAGCTGTTCAAAGATCTTCAACCTACCAATACTCAATGTGATCCTCTGTCCCTCACCAAAGCCCTTCTGTGCCTGGTGCCAGCAGGAGATGGCAGGCAACTTGCTATCCAAGAATTTCTGCCAACCACTTTCCTTAAGGGAGTGACAAGAAATGATAACTTCAGCAGAGAGGTCATGATGCCCTGAGGACAGCCTGGCACAAGCCCTTGATCTATAGCTCAACACTGAATTATGAAAGTGATGAAGGAATTGACCTAAGAATGCTAGCTGTGTTGATTGGGGTTGAGGCAGTTTATTAGTCAAGATCTAGGGCTTCAGGCCAGACTGTCCAACTCCTGGGGAAAGTTACTTATCATAGATGAACCTTAGTTTCCTCATCTGTATAAATACCAACAATGTTAGTATTAAATGAAAGTATGCAAGATAAATAATTCACCTATAACTCTGCAAATGGGAGCAATTATGGTGACTCAACTATGGTTTACCTTTCTCATTGAATCCACCATTGCCTGTCCTAGAAACAGCAGCTATGCATGCTGGATAGAGTTACAAAGTCCTACCATGTACCATTTAATACATGGATTCACTGGGTAAGTTACTGTGACATGGATGATCTATTGTTGAACCCACTCTGAAAGGCCTAAATTCTATCAATTCCGAAATTATAAGAATGCAAAAATGATGGTTGTATAATAATATGAAATACAAAAACACCTCAACTTAGTAGGGGTTGTGAGACATGTTCATTTGTTTGTTTTTATGACATTCCATTATGGTAGCCACATTGTTGCTTATGGAAATAAGAAAAAGCAGAACAATGAAAAATCTCAATAAACTGACATTTAATTAATACTTAATGGAGAAAAAGTCCTCACCATGCTCTAAAAAATCTAAACTTAGATTTTTATTAACTTAAAACTTACTTTTAATAACTTTTATTAAAATTACTTTTATTAACTTAAGCATTAATGAAATTACTACTTTCCTAAATTGATTGAAGAGCTTTATTAATTATGTTTTTAGAAATCTCTCATGAGTCCCTGCTTTTCTGCTAATGGGTCATACAGCAGGCTGGTTTGCTAATTTCCTCTTCCTTGCCCATCACTCCATGTTTATCACTGACTTGCATTCAACAGAGGCGCAATGAAATAATTGGGCTATTGAAAGGAAATACAGATGATCATTTTTGTGAGTTATGTTTGTCCCATCAGACAGACTCTGTTAGAACTTCCCAGAGCAGTACAGATGGAAGGTTCCCAGGGCACAAGGTCACTTGTGGTTCCAAATAACCAGGCAACTCATTGACCAATTAAGCAGCTGGCCTTGGGTTTTCTAAGAGTTCCCTTGTCTTACAAATTTTCTTATTCTCCCAAAAGAGATTTAGAGAAGTATTGTTTGTCATTCCCCTCAGACCCCAGTATTAATTTCCAAAGGACACTAAATGGAGCCAACACTGATGGGTTAGCATTTAGCTCTGTCATTTATTAATGATAGAGTCTTGAGAAAAATCATCTAATTTCTCTGAGTTTCAATTTTGTTAGCTTCTCTATCAACCTCACTTATACCCAACATATAAAATAATTTTGATCATAATTCTCTTCTTTTCTGAACCACAAAGTGAACACCTACTAAGTGTTGGACACTGGTGGGTGATTGGGACTCAAAAAGGAAAGATGCAATCTCCTCTGGTAGAGGACACATACATGGACACTCAGAATAAAGGATGTTATGGGGCCACAGTGAGAATGTTGGCAGTCATGGACCCCCAGAGGACATGACAAGTGTCATAAGACATGATGTCATGGTGGATTCATGGAAAAGAGAGAAGGAAGCAGGAAGGACAGTCTGATTGACAGGAAGATCATGGGCAAAGGCACTGCCACATAAAAGAGTCTAGTGGATTGAAGGAAACATCCCATAACTCATCAGGGCTGGCTCAAGGGCGCACACGGGGGTGGGGATATGTTATATAAAAGGCTGGATGAGAAATAATAATATAGATTTTTGAGAGTTTAATGTCTGAATCTAATAAAAAAACAATTCTTTACATCATTAGGCTGTTATTCTTGATTACATGTCCCATAAACTTTCATATTCCCCTTATCTCACTCTGCTCATGCTGCCATAACAAAGTACCTGAGGCTGAGTACATCATTAAGAACAAAAACTTATGTATCACAGTTCTGGAGGCTGGGAAGTACCAGATCAAGGTACTGTCAGGTTAGCAGTCTGGTGAGGACTATTCAGTTTTCAAGTTGGTGCATCTTCCTGTGCCCTCACATGACACAAGTCAGAAGGACAAAAGGAGCATTGAGTCTTCACATAGCAGAAGAGATGGAAGGACCAAATTTGTCCCACCAAGTCCTTTTATAAGAGTCCTAATCCCACCTCTCAATACTAGCACATTGGCAATTAAGTTTCAAAATATGAATTTTGGGGCTGCATTTAGACATAGTACCCCTGTATATCTTAACACAACCCTACAAGGTAAGTACTATTACTTTCCATTTTACAGGTAAACACACAGAGACCCTCAAATTTTAAGACTTTCCAAAGGTCACACAGAAAGTCATCAATATGGACTCTGACTTGATTCTGTCAGATGCCACAGTCTCCTAACCACAGTCTCCTAACCACAGCAATCTCCTGCCCCAGCAGTGATTGTCAATGTTTATTGTACATAAATGAGGAGGTGTGTGGGGCAGACCATACAATGTACCCCAGGATCCCCACCACTTGGTATCCATTTGTTTTATTGCTTTTCTTTATAACATTTTTTGTGGCACTGGGTTTGAACTCAGGGCTTTGTGCTTGCTTGACAGGCACTCTACCACTTGAGCCATGCCTCCTGTCCTTTTTTGCTTTGGTTATTTTGGAGATGGAGTCTCACTTTATGCCCAGGCCAGCCTGGACCAAAATCCTATTTTATAGCATAGCTGGAATGATAAATATGTACCAGTGCACCCAGCTTCTGTTGAGATGCAGTCTTGCAAACTTTATTATTATTTTATTGTTATTCTTTTTTTCTCATGCTGGCCTGGAACCACTATCCTCCTGATCTCAGCCTCCTGCATAGCTGAGAAGACGTGTGTACAGCCATGTCCTGCTATTGGTTGAGATGGGGGTGTCTCATCATTATTGCTTTTCTTGAGTTTGGCCTGGCCTAATGACTTTTTCCTAACCAATAGAATATAGCAATTGTGACGGATGTAGCATTAGTAATTTAAAATTCTGACTTCCCTTTTGCTGGTAGTCAATCTCTCTGAGATGAAATAAGAAACCATGTTGGAAAGGTCCACATGACAAAGAACTGAGGCAGTTTCCAGTAACAGCAGTCCTTTAGTCAAAAGCTCCCTGAATGCTGCCAACAATGTTAGTGAACATTGTTCCAGTAAAATTTCCAGTTGAGACACCAGCCCTGGTCAACTTGATTACAGCCTTGTGAGAGATCCTGAGGCAGAGGGTCTCAGCTCAGCTGTGCACAGATGCCTGTTCCACAAAAACTGTGAGATAACAAAAGTGTATTGAGTTAAGTTGCTGAGTTTGTGATAGTTTGTTAAGTAGGATAGAGTTGTTGATAAATTTACACAGAGAAATGCTTAAGAACAAGCCTGCATTTTATAAAGTCAGTTTTGCCAACAGGGCAGAGAAAAGATTAGAGGAAAACAAGGAGAGATCAGCAAGGGACTATTTAAAGTGAGACATTATGGTTACCTAAATTATAGCAATGACAGAGGAGATGAAGGAAGAACAGAGGAAGTGGCACAGAGATATGGGAGATAGACTTGGAAGGACATTGATTCTGACTGGATGTGGGGAACTGAGCATTGAGTTTGAACATAGTCAGAGTATTTCACTGGCTTCCCTCAGAGCTTTAGGGTGGCAGCTCTCAGCAGCCACTCACAGCATCAGCCTGACTCAAGCCACATGGGCCTTGGGAGCCCCATAATAGCCCACCACAGAGAATCCATTGAGCAGCTACATGTGACCAAGGAACTTTTTTTGGGTGGTGGTGGTACTGGAATTTGAACTCAGGACCTCATGCTTGCTAGGCAAGTGCTCTACCACTTGAGCTACTCCACCAGCCCTATTTTTTGCTGCTGCTGTTGTTGTTGGGTATTTTTGATATAGGGTTTCACAAACTATTTGCCCAGGCTGGCTTTGAACTGTGATCCTCCTGAGTAGCTAGGATTACAAGCATGAGCCACCCGTGCCTGGAAACAAAAGAATTTCTTAGACTCTTTGATTCCCAAATTCTAAAAGTTCTACCCCCCAAAATTCTGAGCTTCTTTGTGGCTGTGAGAATCATCCTCTTAGAAATTCAGCTCATGTGGACGCTATTACAAGTTCCTGGGGCACGGGAACACTGTCTAACTCATTGTGGCCTCTTGGTACCCACAGAAGTGGAGAACACACTGTTACTGTATAGTTGGCTGATGAGAAAGACTTTCAGCGCTTTAAAGGACTTTGGGTGTTCCTCATTTCATGTAAGTCTAATTTCCCTTAAAAATTCTTAGCGTTCCAAATGGATGTGCTGAAAATTCATGCTTTCATTCACTTTTAATGAGAACTTTCTTTTTTCAAGAATAATACAGGCACCCTTACAAGTTATTCCACAGCCATCTGGAAGACTTGAGTTGCTACTTAGAAGTGCCAATAGGGATATATATGGAGCTGGCTCCTGACAAAATTGGAGACGATGAAGGGATGCATACTTTAGCATCCGCCACCTACCTTCCTTGCCTCTTGTCTTTTGCCCATGAGTCCCAGAAATGGGCGTAGACCCCGTGCATGCCTTCATGTCACATAAATGTTTTGGAAATTAAAGATTTTTCTCTTCCCACAAGTATGTTTTGTTTTATCACTGGAATAAGAAATATGTATTTTGCATAAATACCTAAATAATGACAGTATGTTAGGCATGCTAATTATAGGCAAGAAAGATGGTCAGAGATAAAGTAATCTATCCAGAGCTCTTGAAACAATGCTACGGTAGCCAAGCAAATGACAAGAACATGTGACTATCAGCAACTCTATCCACTACTCAACCTCAGAGCATTTCAATAGGTGTCAAGCACTGTCCTTTGTGCCAAAAGCACAGGTGAGAAACTCATGGCCCTAAACACAAGGAGCACACACTCTGTGGGTACTCAGGGTCCATGGGTATTCTGGGGAGAATGAAGAACCTCCTGGATAAGACCCCTACTAAACTGTGTATTGTGAGATTGATGCTAAGAAGACTCTGCTGGGTGTGCCAGGGTCAGATAGTACTCAGTCTCAGCATGGACGCTGGAGAGCACAGTTCCAGAAGGAAAGGTGGGGAAACAACACGTATTCTTGGACAGCAGCCCGGGTGAACAAAGGAGCAGAGGAAGTGCAGGGGTATGTGAAGAAGAGCTAATCGTGCCCTGAGGTTGAAGGCACATGGGGATGGACTCCCAGTCCAGGCAGGAAGTAAGATACAGCCATTAATGGCTGATATCCCAGAAACAGACTACAGTGGACCAAACCCTTGCTCTGCTGCTCATCCATCAGATGACCCTGAAGAATCGCCCTTGCCCTGTTTTGCTTTGGTTTTCTCAGCTTGATGATGAATATTATAAGCCCCTTAAGATTGTTATCATGATTAAGTGAGCCAATGGATCTAAAGTATTTATGGAGAGCCTGACAAAGGAAGTGCTATGACATTGGTAGGTGTCATTTCTATGTAAGAATGTGGACTGATCAGGCTCTGGTTTTATTTATTTATTTATTTATTTTTGGTGGCACTGGGGTTTGAACTCAGGGCCTCATGCTTACAAGGCAGGCACTCTGAACCACTTGTGCCACCCCACCAGTCCAAGGCACTGGTTTTTGTTTCTTTGTTTCTGGTGTCTGGTAAACTTTCTTTTATATATTCTATTATTCATTCAGTGAATATTGGTCAAGGGCTGGCTGTATGCTAACATAGTTTTGTGTGGCTTTTGCACTCTTGTGGCTCAGGACCCAATAACAAGAAGTAGGAAAGCCTTGGAGAATTAGTGCCTAGGTCTGCAGAAGATGGATAGCACAAAGTAGGCTTGAGGTAATTGGGAAATGCTTCCACCCAAGCCTTGCCTGTGCGCTAATATTTAGGACGTGCAAACCCACTGGTACCACTAAATGCGACCCTGGGATAACAGTGCAGGGTATACCTGAGCGAGCACAGAGTGTGGCAAGGAGGTGCCATGGGTGCTTGCCATCTGTTATTAGCCCAAACACACCACCTCACCATGACAACAAAACCAGGCCTTTGGGCAGTGATAGTGCCAACTAGCAGTGACAAGTGATCACTGGATGGCTTGGTTCTAAAACTTTTGGATGAGGAGGCATGGGAACAGAATTCACAGGAGGACACTTTGGGGAAAGTGGGGTATGGTAGAGAATTTCAGCCATTCTGTTAAGCCTAGGCCCTGTGTCTCTAGACATAGAGGTCCTATGAGCAGAAAAAAATATCAACTAAAATAAAATAGCCACGAGGGAGACTGCTGATGGGGTGGGAGGCTCAGATGGTCCTGAGAAGAACAGCATATGAGTGTACAGTGTTGAGTGGAGGAGACTGAAGTTAGTGCACAGCTGTCACACTCGGTTCTGCACACAGGTCCACAGAGCTGAACATGCCACCACCTGTGATAGATCTTGAAGTTCCAGCCAGAGATGAGGCTCCATACTTCCCTTTAAGGACTGTATTACAGTCTAGCAGTCCTTATGTGCGTTAGAAATATCCTCTGAGTAATGGTAGGCTTGTGTCTCTTCTCCCATTTTTTTTTAGGTCTTCATTCATTCATTCATTTCTCCACTCAGTAATTATGTGTTGACCAAAATCTATCACCTCTGCTAGGAAGCCTACAAGCTTTAAGGGGTCTATCTACTCTAGGGGTACCAAATTGTAGAGAGAGAGGAATGATACACTGAATCAGACACAGAAACAGGGAAATATCAAACTATAAAACGAGCTAAGTGATCAGAGAAAAGTGCTAAGTGATCAGGAAAGTCTCTGCATTGTAGATGAGGGTGAAATGGCAAAAAGAAGGCAGCCATGCAAAGACCTAGATGCAGAAGCATCAAGGACAAAGGCTTCAAGGTGGGGGCCAGCTAGTGACTTTAGGTAGAGCAAGATTGCCCACGGGCAGCTGAGTCATGAGAGGGCGAGATGGAGCCAGGACCATACCTGGGTGGCAGGACAAGGGTTGGGATCTAAAAGTGGGTTGTAAATAAAGGTGCTGAAGCTCAAGCCTAGTTAAGAAGGTTAATACTACAACCCAAGGAGGAAATGACAGCAGCTCCGCTGAGAGCACACAGTGGAAGGTCCATGTCAGAGATGTGCACACTGGGTGACACTTTATTTACTTGCTCTCTTGTGCCAGCATAATTGTGTGAGGAAGTGATTTGAGCAGAAAATGAACCAACAGGTAAAAGCATCATTCTACATATCCTGCTTTCTCTAGGACATCCTTTTGAAACTCCCTCTAGCAATGGGAACTCCCTCTAATGGGTAGACAAGAGAGCAGAAGAGGGAAGGAATGAGCACTTATTAAGCACCTACTATGTGCAGGTTCTATGCTTAGTGTTTTACTATTTCTAATACTCCAATTCTTTAAGATTACTTCCAGTTTAAAACATGAAGAAACCAAAGATCAGAGATATTAAGCAAGTTGCCCAAGACCACCAGCTACCAATTAGCAGAACTGTGATTTAAACCTTCAACTCTACCTAGACCCAAAGCTGTATTGCCTGGTACAGTAGTCATAAACTACACCTGCCTGCTGAGTACTTGAAAGTGGCAGATTCCCAGTGAGACTTGCTTTAAGTAAAGATATACACAGATTTCAAAGACTCAGTATGAAATCAAGACCATAGAACGTCTCAGTAATTTTTATATTGATTAAAGTTGGTTTGATGATATTTGTGACATAATGGGTTAAATAAAATGCATTAGTGAAATTAATTTCATTGCTGCTTTTTGACATTTTTAATGTGGCTATGAGGAAGTTAAAAAATGCACATTGTAGCTCCCCTTGTGCTTCCCTTGGGCAGCCGCTGATTGAAAAAAATGACATAAATTTGATATGACTAAGTAAATAAGTGCTTTGTTCTTTCTTTCTCACTGTGACACGCTGCCTTCACTGACTCTGTCCCCAGCCCTGGGTCAGGAAGGAGTGTAAGAATGTGAATACATGGGGACCAAAAGTGGATCCTGGCTATGATGCCTCAAAAAACAGGGTCACTCTGGTCCAGAGGCTCCTAATTCCTTGGCAGTCTTTTCTTCCCCAGAAAATCCTTTTTGAGTGGATATTTGCTAAAAGTCAAGCAAAAATTAACAGGAAATGACTCAATGGACACTCTGGGATACCTCATTCTTACCATTCCTCTCATAAGAAACACCATGAGTGCTCCCACAATCCAGCTGAAGAAAAATGGGCAAGTATAACTCCTTCATCATCCTACCCCTGGAACCTAATAAATAACATAAATAAGACATAAGAAGTGAATGAATATTTTACATACCTGAATTCACTGGCTCCTTCAGCAGCCTATGAGGTCAACACTGTTATCAGTCACCCTTATATAGACAGGTAACTGAGGTGCACAGGGCCTCACTGACAGTACCTTGCCAAGGGCCTCACTGACAGTGTGGGGTAAAGACAGGATTTGAAACAAGGCACTCATCTCTGGGAACTACCTGCCTAATCACAGAGAGAACAGCAGAGCAGGAAGAGGAGGAAGACAAGGCAGAAGAACTAACGGCTATGGGGCAATTATTATCTACCTGGTAGTCAGGTGCCAGGCAAAGCATCGTAGGACTCTCGCTTAGTCCTCAGGTCAACACCATAAGTGGGGTACATTTATCATGCACTTTTATGTTGGAAAAGCTAGGGTACAAGTAATTCATCCAAGGTCACCCAGCTTTTAAACTTGAATTCTTAAAAACTGAGTTGGACAGCAGATGAAGGAAAAAGAGGAGAATGGGGGTAAAGCACAGCACATTTGTGTACCCTGTGTCTCACCTCAACACATGGAAAATTCTTTGAGGCCAAGAAAAATCTCATATTCTGAACTGTCCCCCTGGCTCCTAGCACAGGTCTGATCACATAGTAGGTCCTCAAATCTGCTGCTAAATGTAAGATGCAAAACCGTCCTCTGTAGAAGCCTGGCTTTTGCACGTGAGCAGCCCTGAAAATGAAGCTGATATTAGATTACTCCAAATAATATGCAAGTTCATCTCCTAGCAGATGAATACTCCTCCCCTGGGATTCTTCAGTGATTCTAGCCCACTAGCTATTTCAAGACACGGATTTATTATTTTTGTGCATGATCCTGAAAGATTTGGAGAGTCGTCTCCTTCTCTTTTATTACCTGCACACATCCTCCCACTTAAGTCACAGAGGGAGCATAATTTGGGGTCACCTTCATGTGCTGGCCCTGTCTAAAGATAGCCAGCTACACATTATAAAATGACACAGCCAGACTGCGGTGGGCACCCTCTGTGTCCTAGGTCAGCAAACACATTGGGGGCCCAGGGAGGAACAGGCTTTCCAGCTCCCTGGTTACGGAAGCTGCCCTTTGAAAGTGTCATTTTAGAGGAACTTTCTCCAATTGAGAAAATGACATAAATTTGATGAGACAAAGTAAGTATGGTATGATCAGGGGAAAAATGCACTTTCAAGATCTTTGATGTCTTCTAATGCAGATCTACAATTAATGCTTAGCAAAAGGAAGGACAAAATGTCATTTCATTATAAGAAACTGACACTGTAGCCCTTAGACTATTCGTTAGAGATTAATAAGGAACAGATTCTCATTTTTTTTTGTTTGGCTTCAGCTCAGAGGGCATTTTTTAATAGAAACAGTATAATAAGCAGGAACAATTCTAAAGAGATTTGAGGAAGCTGGCAGTAAAGTGAATGTCACCAACAAGAGTAACCCATAGTATTTACATAATATAATGAGACCTATAATAGTATTAAAGGATGCCCTTTTAGCAGCCACCAATATGATAATTGATTCAGGCAAAAATCAATAATGAATATTGTTCAGTTACTGTCGTTGTGTAGCCATTATCCCAGATCTCTGGAGCTTTTATTTTTATCATGATTTTGTACATCAGAAAGTCAAGATGTGCTTGTCTAGGCAGTATTCTTAGCCAGTCATGTGGTTGCAGTCTAATGCCAGACAGAGCTTCAACCATCTTTAAGGCTTGCCTACTCAGCACCATCCTCAGTGGGTCACTTGTATGGTGGCAATTATTGCTGACTGGTGGATGGCAGCCCGCAAGGCTGTTGGTCAGCTACTCTTGGCCTCTCCAGCATAGCAATCTAGGGTGGTGACCTTCTCATGGGGTATCACAGTTTCCCAGGATGAACAACCAAGAGGACAAAGCAGCAGTTACAGGATCTTTAAAAAGTTGGCCTCAAAGGTCACACATTATTACTTCCCCTGTATTCCAGCAGCAAAGCCCTCACAGCCTCATCCAGATTTCAGAAGGAGAATGTAGACTTCACTTGTCAATGAGAGAAGTCACCAAGACTTTCTAGGCCAAAATATTATAAACTGTCCCACATGTTAATATCAGTCGGTAACATTGTAAGAACTTTTGTAAATGCCACAATGTACTCCCACCTGGCACAACAATAAAAACAAAAATAATAATATTACTGGGTAGGAATTTATTGGGGAATAGAATATTAACAAAGTGTCAAAGAACTTCTCATAGATTGTCTACTAGGAAAGGAAAATAGATACAATTATAGTGGGAAAATTTGCCAGGCACAACTTTAACCATGGGATCAAAGTCAACATTGTCACATATCACATTGTGTGCCTCCTGATAAAATGTGATAAGAGGACTTTTGGATCTACACAGGAGAAAGCAATAAGACCAATCTTAATGAAGGGATATTCTTCAAAACACCTGGATAAGATGCTTCAAAAATGCCCACACAGTTGCAACAGACTCTGTAAGTACCAGTCCACTTGCTCTCATCACTCACCCTGCCAGCCTAGTCATCCAGAACTCTCTGAGTGGCAAACTAGGAGTGAGGGGACACTAACACCCCTAAACCAGCCTCATCAACAATGAAGGAGTTAGTGAAAATACCCCGATTTTGTGTCCACTGTCTGGGGACAAATAACTCTGGGGCATTTTCTTCATGGTCTCCCAGAGTTCCATGTTGAAGTTTGAGCCTTGGTTCCTCACACAGGCTGGTTGTTTGATAGCATGGTTATAGTTGCTTCCTTTCCTTCCCTTTTCCACTTACCCACTCCCTATGTATTGCCATGGGAAGATGTTCCTCGTCTTAGGAGACGAATGCTGAGGTACTCAGAGGTGAAGGGTCATGAGGTCTGCAGCTTAAAATGGCTTAATGATAGCAAGAAGATATGAGATAATGTTAATGTGATAAAAAGTTGGTGAATACAGGTGGATATCATGTGGATGCTAATTGTTTTATTCTTACAACTTTTCTGATATTTTGAAATTATTTATAAAGTTAAACAATATAACAATAAAATTTTATATGATCAATGTGATATAAACCAGAAGGAAAGGAATATGTATCAAAAGGAAAAGTATCAATAGCTGATAGATTTTTAATGGGAACTACGAGCTTCTTAGCTTGTAACAAATAATATTGGAAGAGTTGGAACATGCTAAAGAGATATCAAACAATTTTCAATATTTAGATAAATGGGAAGATATCAGACTTATCATGAGTAATTAAGGCATATCAGAAAGGAAACTAGCATTTCTTGATGATGACAGGGGATATACATACTCTCTTTCCCCTGGTGTCATGTCCTCCTGACTAGGGTTGGTAGTTTTTGCATTAATGTGAGCTGCTATGAATTCTACAATGCCCCCATTTTGCATCAGCCTGTGAAAGTGTTATTTCTCTACCCAGAAAAGCTAGTTGGCTTGCCCAAAATCTCATAGTTGAAAAGTTGCAGAGCCACAATTCAAACCCTGGTCTATCTACATCAAAACCTTTGTTCTTTTCACTTCTCCGGGATCACATTCCAGGTCTCAATAGAGATGGAGTTATTACAAGACATGTCTAACCTTTCAAAAGCCTAACCTTTGACATTAATGCAGGTAATTGTAGTGTCATCAGCGATGATTGGCACGAGCCACTTGGGTGTACATCACATGAACTGCTCAAGTGTCTAAGTGAGCTGCAGGCTCTCCACCAGTCAAACCATTGCTGCCAAGAAAAGCTAATCTGAATGAGAACTGAATCCCTGGAAGTTCAATTTTTTTAATTATTTTATTGAACTTAGAGACACCTTAGGAATCTAGCCTACCAATTTTTATAGATGAGGAAACTGAGGCCCAGAGGAGAAGTATGCCTTGGTTGCAGCATTAGAACCTCATTAGAGGAACAGACAAGCACACAGTCATTAGACAACCCAGCACCAATTCTCCTGGGAAGATTTGTTAGCATGCCTATACTCAATTTTTCTTTATTTTTTAAAAATCATGTTCTTCCCCTTTTATTGAAGTATAAATGATCTGAGAAGCTTGGAAATGTTAATAGACCATCTGAAAGAGCTGACATCCAATTCAGCCAAAAATGCAAAAGAGGATATTTGGTGCTCTCTGCTTATTTTTCCCTCCAGTGTAGCTCATGTGTTTCCAAAGTGCAGTCTGAGGAATAGGTTCATGGAGTAGAGATTTCTGACAAGCCCAGCCGTGCTAAAGGTCCAATACACTGATTGTGGGAATCAGGATACAAAAAGGGTCTTGGGCAGAAATAAGTCCCCCCCTCCAAGATCAGCTTGGAAAATAGGAAGCAAAAGCATTGAGCATAGAGGGCATCTCCATGGAGAGCTGTACCAGAGTGGGTGAAAGCAGGTGTCTGAGGGTTTGAAGAATGGTAATGTAATGCCTTACAACAGGGAGCAAGGTATATATGCAATGTACACTTACACAAAGTACATGCGTAAACTCATCCTACATGCATGCATATGTATACATGATGCACATATATACATAATACACACATGTGTCTATATACATAAATGCATATGTGCGTGTGTGTGTGTGTATCTATGTATATGCACATTACACTCCCACTTCTTTTCTCTTCCAGCATTAAGCTCTAGATTAGAGAGTGGACCTAAAGCCCTGGCAGTTGGAATCTGGTTTTCCTTCTCTCCCCATTTTACCTAAGTGAGACGAAATGTATGTTTATATTTGAAAGAAGTCCAGCCACCAGTGTAATTCTGTATTTGCCCAGTATTTGGCTCAGATTCATACACCTGAATATGAAAGCAACTCTGACACTGATTTCCAAGTCATCACTGTCAGGAGTCCTCTGGAGAAAATGAACAATGCTCACAGAGTTCAAAGTGTGGACCTTGGAACAACAAATGGGCAAACTTTGGGTTCTAAGCCCATCTGCAACTCTTTGCATTGGTCTTAGGGATGAAAATGTCAGAACATGGGACCATGCTTGGAAGAAAGATAAATGTTACGAAGTGATCATCAAATTGACATGCAATTTGGCTCCATCAGATATGCCAACATGATTGATGCTCATTCATTAGTGGAGTCAAGATTTGATCTGCTGGCCCAGCAATGTAATCAGAACATCATCCTCTCCGAGTCCCAGGAGCTGATAAGAAACTTAGTAGGGACTGCTTTTATTACTGTTATTGTTATCACTCTCTCACGGGGCCTCTGTGTCTATTGAATTATAACTGATTTCTTTTGTAGTTTATTGCAATTTGCCACATTGCTCCTCATGTCAAAAACCCAATATAATTTTCAACCTAAAAATTACGGCACAACATTATGATAATAGCATCAGCATTTCATCCATCAGCAGGAATGGAACGCATTACTTAACACATTTCAGTGGAATTCATGATGAACTTGAAAAGTTGCCCTTCTGGAGAGGATGTATTTAAATCTTCGGATTATCATTTAGATTTAGGAAAAGCCTGGCAGCCTGGCCTTCTGGAGCTGAGGAATCCTTTTTCAAGAGTGGCCAAAACTGCCACACACTCATGGATAGGCCAGGTTAAGGATAACCAGAATCAGCTGGAAGAACGTTTACCATCTGGGCAATGGCTGTTCCAAATCCCATAGTTCCTAGCTTCAAAGATCCATCTGTCTCAAATTGATTGGCTCAGGGGGCTGGCACACAGAGATAATGAATCCAAGGCCACAGGGTCAAGTTCATGTACATCTGAGCCAACTAGTTTAGGGAGGATTATAGGGAACTATGAGTCCACGTTTGCTGGGTCCTCTCCAGCCCACTGGCTTTGTATGCATATGCATTGCTTGCCAAGAAGAAAACTGGCAGGAGTGGGCGGGTAGCAACTTCATTCAATTTTAAAAACTTTGGTTGAGCTACTATTTGAAAACAGTATGTCCTCCCAATCAAGTGGAGTTAGCAGAGCTAGTGAGACCTGTTTACTGCCTTCAAGAAACTCACAGTCAAGTGGTTGAATCCCAGAGGCAAACAAACATGAGCTCTTATTCCCATAAGAGATATAATAAAGGACAAAACAGAATGTATGAAAACAGCAGTCTGGTAGTGTCTTACAGGACAGAAAAGGTCTACACAAGGCTTTAAGGATTAGGAGATAATAGTAGTAGTAGTAGTAGTGGTACTGGGGTTGAAATCACAGCCTCCCTACATCCTACTTACAGCCTCCTGCATACCTGGGATTAGTTGGAATGGGGTCTCTCAAACTCTTTACCAGTACTGATTCCAAACTGTGGTCCTACTAATCTCTGTCTCCCAGGTAGCTAGGATTATAAGCTTGAGCCACCACACCCAGTGGATCAGGAGGTGTTTTTAAAGAGCTCCCAACAAAATTTATTGTTTTTCTAAGGATAACCAGGAAGTGAGGTTAGAGTAAGTATATTCTCATGTGAGAACAGTGACCTCAGGTACCTCTGCTTCTCAAAATGCAGTCTTCTTTGAAAACTCTACCCTTCCAAGTTTCAGCTTTCTTCATCCATCATGACATAGAGATGATGGTGCTTTCATCTGAGTCCTCCCAGACACATTCTAAGCCAGAGCCAGCAAATTTTTTTCTATAAAGCTCCATGTGGTGAATATTTTCGCCTTTCCAGGCCATACAGCTTCTGTCACATAGTCAGCTAACTCTGTCCTTGTTGTGTGAAAACTGCAATCAACAATCATAAAAAAATAAAATGGCTGTATTCCAAAATCTTATTTATAAACACTAGTCAGCAGAGTATAGGAACTGTAGGCAGACCAAAGGACTGTAATTTGATGAGCCCTGTTTTAAGGTATGGATTGAAGCAGTTCATTATTAGTGCAAGAAACAGATAGGATAGAAGGGACATGATACAGAGAAAGAAAAGTAGCCACTAAGAATTAATAATCCAGTTACTAAGTGAGCTACCAGAGCTTAATCCTTGGAGAGGGGGAAATTCTGAGAAGCAGTAAAAAAACACATCTCAGAATCATCTCAGCTCACAGGCAAGGGAGCTGGGATACTTATATCCCCACATACACTCATCATCTCTTAAGCGCTATCTCTTGGGAGAGACATATTCTCCAGAAATTCCAGCCCACCAGATTCTTAGGGAGATTGGGGTTTCTTGTCTTTGACATGCACAGTGATGCTGGCCCCTGGAGTCAGACTGGCAGAATGGAAATTGCATCAGGATCCAAGGTACCTAAAGAGAATACCACAATAACTGACCATCTGTACCACTCGGATCAGCCATGCCTGCCTTAAGCTGACTCAGTCTTAAAACTAATGCTTGAGAAGAATAACTAAAATATCTTAAGAATGTCAGTGGGATGTTGGACAAGTAGAGTCTACTACAGCTGAATCCAAGGCCACAGTTGCCATTCATCATCTCCCTGCCTGTGATTTCTCTCATCCTTAGCCAGGACTTTTGCTGATCTAGGTCAGGGTAACCTGGCCTTAGCATTTCTTTAACCATGCACATGTATTACTTTTGTAAAATAATGTGACAAAGGTATAAATGAATTTCTTAGCATTAATAGGCCCTTGTAATTGTCAACTTTCTACTTTCGTATTGTACTTTCATGCAAAAATGAACATAATGTGCTCACTTCATTGCAAAATACAACTCTTGCTTGTTCTTATTTTGAAACCCTTCTGCCTGATTTCACAAGCTAACTTGATCTTGCCAAATCCAGCTGTTGGTTCATCAGAAAGAGTTCATTAGTGCCAATTCTTCTGGTGCTTCCCTAGTAGATATCACAGTGTTCTATTTGAATAAAGCAGCAGCATTTCTGGTGGATAAAACCCAAAGCCACAGAGATGCTCCTGAGTAGCGATGTCCTCCCCATCACATTATCTGTTCTTTTCATCAGAGGCCCTACAGAGCCTGAGTCCAGGGGAGAGAACAGCTCTTGCCCAGGCATTACTGATGTTCCAGAACCCTGGGGTTCTTCCAAACAGCATATTTTCAGGCTCATTTCATTTCCTGCCTTCAATTCAACAGTCTGGAAAGGAAGTCAGGAGAATGACACCCCATCCCTTGTCCCAGAGGGCTTGGAGAGACCATGCCAGCTAAGTTAATGTCAATCTCTTTGCAGATTCACAATGGAGGGACAATGCCAGGATCCACTGGTGCCAAGTGGGCCCATGCACAGCTGCTAGTAGAGTCAGCTTTTGCTGGCTCCCTAGCCTGGACAAGAAGCACAAAACCAGCAATGAGCCAATATGACCAAAATGAGAATCTGCAAAAGGAGAGAAGGGAGATTTCTGTCTGCCATCCAAAAAGGAAGGGGAAACTATCAGCCAGGAATCGGCAAGGAGACTTGGGTCTAACTCAGGAGGGGCTTCCAAAGATCAAGAAGAGACCTTTGTACAAAACATACAATGTGGAGCAACACAATAGAGCACAGGACAGAGTCCTAGGTTATCTGTAATCCAGGAAACTTACATCCCTCAGAGGTCTCAGTGTCCTCACATATAGAAAGGGACGTATACACATGCCCTAACAAGTGCATCAAGATTCTATACAATAACTCAAAACTATGATCAAAGTTTTTAATGTGTTACTTATTTGCATATAGTAGTTGTACAGAGGGACACATTGTGACATTTACATATGAGCTATATATCTTAATTAGATTCACCTCCTCCATTGTTCTCCCTCACTCCACTTCCTCCCATTAGAACAATTTCAATAAGTTTCAGTGTTCTATTTTCACATACAAACAGAAAATACATCCACCATAAGATTTTTTGTAATTGCCACTCATTGTGATGAGCCTAGATGTGTCTTCAAGCAAAGAAAGCACATTCAAAAGTCTTAAGTTGGAATTCTCACTCCATCAATGACAGTACAAAGTCTTCTAACTGAACCAATTGATGGTCTAACTAGAAGACTTCAGGGCTGGTGGACTGGCTCAAGTAGTACAGCATTTGCCTGGCAAGCATGAGGCCCTGAGTTCAAACTCCAGTACCACCAAAAAATACATTTAAAAAAATCTCCTTCATAAACGTTTGGGCTGGTGGAATGGCTCAAGTCATACAGTGCCTGCCTGTCTGCCTGCCTAGCAAGCATGAGGCCTAGAGTTCAAACCGCAGTGCCAGCACAAAAAAAAACACTTCAGCATTCTTGGCCTCAAACTTCTATTTCGGAAAATTAAGATATGAATTCCTCCTACAGGTCTGCCAATGAAGTTTTGGAGTTACTTGGGGAAAGGAATGAAGTTCTATTTACCTGTCTCCCAAACACTAGCTACAGTGGGTAGAACAGAAATTACGAAACAAGAGGATCCAAGATGGCAACCAGGACATAGCCACAGACCTCCTGAGCTCCATGATCCACAGACTTTGCTGAGAGGCTAAAGACATGCTTGACTGAGGTAAAGCACCAGGAAGAGCTGAAACATCAGCACTCTGAACTCCTAGCTCATGGAAGGCTTCTCCACACCACGATATACTAAAAGAATAGCCAGCACTGCACGCCACGCCCCACCTCATAGGCCCACATTGCCACTGCTCTGCTGTGGGATCTCTGATCCTCCAGCCCTGCTCCTTAGCCCCTCCAGGGCTGTGCTACCCCAAACTCCCACCCCTCAGACTAACACAATCTCCACCATATGAGCCCTTAAGGACTGCCAAGCCAGGGGTCTACAGACGTTCACAATCTCTGCCAGGCCATGCCCCCAAGGCCTGCCACACCAGCAATCCCTTTTCTTTTTTTTTTCTCTTTTCCTCTCTTCTCTCTTCCTTTTATCTTTCCATCTCTTTTCTCTTTTTTAATCCTTCTCTCTTGGTTTTGTTAATATTAATATTGTTACCCAACTAATACTACATTACACATAGTCCAGGGATCAAAATGGTACCTAGTAGAAGTATGGGAAGAAGAAAAAGGGAGGGAAACCATTTACCTCCCAAAAATAAAGTAGTACAGGATTTAGAGTAAAATGAAGAAAACAGATACCCAGATCCAGACTCCAACAAAACAAAGATAAACTATACCAAGGAACCCAACAAAGCCCACAAGAATATCCTGAAAGATGAAATCCTACAAGTAATTAATGAGAATTTCATAGAGATGTTACTAGACATGGTCAACCAAAACGTACAGGAGGCACTAAAGAAATTCCAAGATGACAAAAACAAAGAATATGAGAAAACACAGAAACAAATAAATGAAATCATAGAAGTCCTAAATAAACACCATACTGAAACTGAGACCACCATAAACAGAGAGATAAATGAATTAAGGCCAAAAATTGACAATATTAAAGAGGAAGTAACTCATGATATGGAAAACCTCAGAAAAAAGAATGAAACAAAACGGAAGGCCATTCCAGCAGAATAGAACAAACAGAAGAGAGAATCTCAGAACTTGAAGATGAAATGGCAATTAAAGGAAAAACTGAAGGACTACTAGTTAAACAACTCAAGACCTGTGAAAAGAAAATGCAAGAACTCACTGACTCCATCAAAAGACCAAACCTGAGAATCATGGGCATTGAAGAAGGAGAAGAGGTGCAAGCAAAAGGAATGTGTAATATAGTCAACAAAATAATAACAGAAAATTTCCCAAATCTAGAGAAAACTATGCCCATTCAGGTACAGGAAGCCTCCAGGACACCAAAGAGACTTGACCAAAATAGAACTACTCCACGACATATTATCATTAAAACAACAAGTACAGAGACTAGAGAAAGAATATTGAAGGCTGTAAGAGAGAAAAAACCAATAACACAAAGGTAAACCCATCAAAATCACAGCAGATTTCTCAACAGAAACATTAAAAGCAAGAAGAGCAGGGAGTGAGGTCCTCCAAGCACTGAATGAAAATAACTTCAACCCTAGGATACTCTACCCAGCAAAACTATCATTCAAAATAGACGAAACAATAAAAGTCTTCTATGATAAGCAGAAACTAAAACAATATATGACCATCAAGCCACCACTACAAAAGATTCTTCAAGGAATTCTGCACACAGAAAATGAAAGCAAACAAAACCATGAAAGGACAGGCAGTACCAAACCACAGGAGAAGAAAAGGCAAGAAAGTAAAGAGTAACACTGATTCAGCTACACTTAATCAAACCCTCAATCAACAAAGACAACTATGGCAAGGATCACCACGTGCTTATCAATACTAACACTGAATGTTATGGACTAAATTCCCCCACCAAAAGACACCAATTGGCAAACTGGAATAAAAAGGAAGATCCAACAATTTGTTGCTTACAGGAGCCCACCTCATCACAGAAAGAAGCACTGGCTGAGAGTGAAAGGCTGGAAGAAGATTTACCAAGCCAATGGTCCCCCAAAACAGGCAGGGGTAGCAATACTTATCTCAGAAAAAGTAGACTTCAAACCTACATTGATCAAATGAGAGAAAGAAGAACACTCCATTCTAATAAAAGGAGAAATACACCAAAAGGAATTAACAATTATCAACTTATGTGCACCCAACGTCAATGCAACCAATTTCATCAAACATACTCTGAAGGACCTAAAAGCATATATAGATTCCAACACAGTGGTAGTGGGAGACTTTAATACCCCCCTATCACCACCAGATAGGTCATCCAAACAAAAAATCAATAAAGAAATCCTAGAAATAAATCACATCCTAGATCAAATGGACCTAGCTGATGTCTACAGAATATTTCATCCAACTTCTGCACAATACACATTCTTCCTGGCAGCCCATGGAACCTTCTCAAAAATTGACCATATCTTAGGGCACAAAGCAAGCCTCAGCAAATATAAGAAAATAGAAATAATCCCATGCATCTGTCTGACCACAATGCATTAAAACTAGAAATCAACAACAAAAACAAATTGGAAGCCGAACAATACATTGCTCAATGACAAATGGGTCATTGATGATATAAAACAAGAAATTAAAAGGTTCCTGGAAGTTAATGAAAATGAAAACATGACCTACCAGAACCTATGGGACACAGCAAAGGCAGTCCTAAGAGGACAGTTTATAGCCGTGAGTGCATATATTAAAAGGACAGAAAGATCTCAAATCAATGACCTAATATTAAAGCTCAAACTCCTATTAAAACAAGAACAAGCAAATCCTAAAACAAGTAGAAGGAAAGAAATAATTAAAATAAGGGCTGAAATCAATGATATAGAAACAACAAAAAAAACATACAAAGAATCAAAGAAACAAAAAGCTGGCTCTTTGAAAAAATAAATAAGATTGACAGACCCCTGGCAAACCTGACTAAAATGAAGAGAGAAAAAACCCAAATCAGTAAAATCAGAAATGCAAAAGGAGAGGTAACAACAAACACCACAGAAATCCAGGAAATCATTAGAGACCACTTGCAGAGCCTATACTCTAATAAATTTGAAAATCTTGAAGAAATGAATTGATTTCTAGAAACTTAGAACCACCCAAAACTGAACCAAGAGGATATTAATCACTTGAATAGATCTATAACACAAAATGAAATTAAAGCTGCCATCAAGAGCCTCCCAAAAAAGAAAAGTCCAAGACCTGATGGATTCACTGCTGAATTCTATCAGACGTTTAAAGAAGAACTAATACCAACTCTTCTTAAACTGTTCACAAAATAGAAAGGGAAGGAACACTGCTTAACTCATTCTATGAAGCCAATATTACTCTCATCCCAAAACCAGACAAGACACCTTCAAAAAGGAGAACTATAGGCCAATTTCCTTAATGAATTTCGACACAAAAATCCTCAATAAAACAATGGCAAACCGAATCCAACAACACATCAGAAAGATCATTCACCATGACCAAGTCAGCTTCATCCCAGGGATTCCGGGGTGATTCAACATACACGAATCTATAAATGTAATACAGCACATCAATAGAAGCAAAGACAAAAACCACTTGATCACCTCAATAGATGCAGAAAAAGCCTTTGATAAGATCCAACACCACTTCATGATAAAAGCTCTAAGAAATCTAGGAATACAAGGAATGTACCTCAACATTATAAAAGCTATATATGACAAACCTACAGCCAGCATTATACTTAACAGAGAAAAACTGAAACCATTCCCTCTAAAATCAGGAACCCGACAAGGATGCCCACTATCTCCACTCCTATTCAACATAGTACTGGAATTCCTAGCCAGAGCAATTAGGCAAGAAGAAGGAATAAAAGGAATACAAATAGGTAAAGAAACTGTCAAAATATCCCTATTTGCAGACGACGTGATCCTATACCTTAAAGACCCAAAAAAACTCTACCCAAAAACTCTTAGACACCAAAAACAGCTACAGTAAGGTGGCAGGACATAAAATCAACTTACAAAAATCATTAGCTTTTCTATACACTAATAATGAACAAACTGAGAAGGAATATATGGAAAAAATTCCATTCACAATAGCCTCAAAAAAATCAAATACCTAGGAGTAAACTTAACAAAGGATATGAATGACCTCTACAAGGAGAACTACAAACCCCTGAAGAAAGAGATCGAGGAAGACTACAGAAGATGGAAAGATCTCCCATGCTCATGGATTGGTAGAATCAAAATAGTAAAAATGGCTGTACTACCAAAAGCAATCTACATGTTTATGCAATTCCCATCAAAATCCCAAAGACTTTCATCACAGAGATTGAAAAATTTACTCTAAAGTTCATTTGGAAACACAATAGCCAAGGCAATATTCAGTAAAAACAGCAACGCTTGAGGTATCACAATACCCGACTTCAAACTATATTACAAAGCAATAACAATAAAAACAGCATGGTACTGGCACAAAAACAGACATGAAGACCAGTGGAACAGAATAGAGGACCTGGATATGAACCCACAAAACTACACCCACCTCATTTTTGACAAAGGTGCCAAAAACATACTATAGAGAAAAGACAGCCTCTTCAAAAACTGAAACTAGATTCATGTTTATCACCTTATACTAGTGTCAACTCAAAATGGATCAAGGACCTAAATATCAGACCTGAAACTCTGAAGTTACTAAAGGAAGGAGCAGGACACACTCTGGAACAAATAGGTATAGGCAAACACTTCCTCAATAAGAACCACAGCAGCCCAGCAACTAAGAGAAAGGATGAATAAATGGGACTTCATAAAACTAAAAAGCTTCTGATGAAGTAAAATAGCTTTTGCAATGTTAAAACTGAGTAAGTGCAAAGCCCAGATTCAAATGCAGGGAGTCTGACTCCAAAACCAGAGAACCGGAGAACACACAGAGAACCAGAAAAGCAGAGAGGCACATGTACACACACACACACACACACACACACCACACACACTAGCTTCTCATCATGGATGGTCTTCAGAGGTCTCTCTTTGGCCACCTACCAAGCCTCAGCAACATCAGAAGGATCAGAGAGACTAGTGGCCACAGTCTGTCCACAGATGAGGACCTGGAGTGGGTACCTGTGGGTGTGGGGGATTGAAGGACAGTGCTGGACTTGTCTGGAAGCAGTGCGTGGTACACGTTGGCTCTGAAGGCTGGCGTGGCTTTGTGTCTTCCAGACTCATAGGAGAACAAGGAAACCTGAGTGACAGCCTCTCAAGAGTCACCACATTTCTCCTTCTATCTGCTGGTGGCACAGCCACTGCTCCTCTCTGCAGGGGAAGAGCCTCCACCTTCCCTTTGGGAAGCCTCACAATCGGAGGCCTTTAGTGACTTCAGTGACGGAGAAAAAAGGCTTCTGTCTCAGCAGAGAGAACAGCGAATCTTAAACGTGAGCAGAAAAGGAGATTGGCTTGAACCACAGAGGGGTGAGCTAGAAGCAGAGGCACTCACACAGCCACCAAGCTATGCAGTGATATGTGGGCACCCACTCCAACCTTCACCCCACCATCCAATCCCTCTCCTTCACAGCCCCCAAGTCAGCCTCTGCACACAACCCTCAATGCCTCTCCACTGCTCTCACAAGTGAAAACTCTTTGATGAGGCCCACAAGGCAATGGTCAGCCACCCCCTCTTCACTGACACACCCTGCCATCTCCACATCCTTGCAAAGCAGGTTGGGATCCAGGATACAGCAGGACAATCTCCTGGTGGTGTGTACGTTGTTGCCTCTGCCTGTGATGCCTTTCCCTCCGCCCTCCATTTTCAGATTCCACCTTCTCCATGCTTCTACTCAGTCATCCTCTCCCTGACCCCCTCCACACACTCAGCTATCTCTCCCACTTCACGCTCTTCTCTGAGTGCCGTAGCAACCTGCAGAGCTCTGTTGTAATTGATAACACTAGAACACGAACCCTACTTATGCTTGAATCCTTCACGCCACCCCAGAACCTCCACACATAATACGTTCTAAATAAAATGCCTACAAAATATCCCAACTTACAGCATGGTCAGAATCAAATGCGATGATAGATCTGGAAATAATGATATAAAGTAAAGATACAACTTCATTACAACTAACATAATTAACAGGATCTTGTCTGAGGCCTATTTGAAAGATTTCTACCACATGTAATGTCAGAAATTTTGAAGTGCTATTTCTTAGCACCCCTTATGATTTTCCTTATAAAGGAAAGGTTTTCAATTTTATTTCATCTTTGTATATATATAAACTTATAGTTTTTGTTTTTATTTATATTCCTATCTTATTCCAAAAATATCTTAAGGCAATTTTCCAAAGGAGTTAACATTTTCTATTTATGTCCTAGCACCCCCAACTTTACCAAAAGGGTAAAAATATGCCTGAATATTAAGAAATGACTTTGGGAGTTTTGCTGAGTGGGGTTCGCAGCACTGAGAGATCTCAGTGTGAGGCATGGAAGGTAATCCTGGGGTTTTTACTTGGCCTGCTCTTTGGAGATATTTTAAGGATAGTAAAATCTTAGCTGTTGAATCCTTCTTGGAAAATGAGTGCTCAGACCAGCTTAGACACTCTAGAATTACTTTTCTCAGAACTTACTATGTACCCTGTATTAAATGCTTTCCATGCATAATATTGTCTAAATTTCACCAGGAGAAATTCCAATTAGTTCTCAATTTTGTATTTGGGGAAACTCTGCTCAGAGAGATCCCTCAGCTTGCCAGCCTCAAGGTAGTGGCCACACCAGCCTCCTATCCCCATGACTATGTTGTCAACCCCTGTGTTAAACTCCTACCATTGCTACAGGTCTGCTAAGTGGGACATCTAATCTGAGATATGAACTACAAGGGCATGAGGCAACCTATGCACAGCCTGAGGACAGGGAAAATTGCGAAGGAGAAGAGCCCTGTGAAGCAGGTTCACTGTGCACTGGTACCAATCCCAGAGGGACTCTAAACACATTGTCCACTGCACCTCAGGATCTGCCAGTCTCTATCACTAGCTTGAGTCCAGTGAGATAGAATCTTCACACAACAAGTTATATGCAGCACGCTTATTACTTACAGTAGGCAGCAGGGAACAATAAAACCAGGTGCCCAGGATGATGGAATCTCACTTGTACATGCTCCACTTGCACTGCAGCTGAAGGACCCTGAAAAGCAGCCCACCCTGGGATTTATATCTTGAGGCCACATGACTTTCTGGGCTAAAGCATTGAAGGACCCATACCCTGTTCCTACAGAAATCTGAAGCCTGGCTCTCCCAGACAGTTGCTCCCTATCTTAGTTGTATTCTTAGAACATTCGATAGTTATTTTTGAGAACTACAAGCAAAACAAGAGGAGAAACTGGGCATGTTCAAGGCCATACAGAGCACTGTCCTGCACCATAATGGACTAGCTGGCTTGGAGTCCAGGGAAACTTAGGTTCTAATCCTAGCTCCCCCACTTAGGAGCACCATAACTGTGGTTAATAGCAATGCCTTTGCCTTTATTTCTTTAACTGTTTGAATAAAATCTCAAAAATTTAAAAACCATCCCTGGAAATCTATATGGTTTGATTTAATCTGCACATTTAGAGCACCTGTCAGACAGGAGGCCCTCAGCCTGGACACACACCATTGACAATGATGCTGAATAACTCTATGCTGCAGGGTTGTCCTGTACATTGGAGGAGATTTGGCACCATGTAGCTCCTGACCACTGGATGATAGTGTCATGACAACCAAAAATATTGTAGACATTGCCAACTGTCCATTGGAATTGGAAAAAATCACCCCTGGCAGAGAATCGCCAGTAGAAATGAAACCAAAGCCATTGGCCAAAGATGATTCTTGTAGACAAAGCCCAAAACCTTTACAACACAAAGGCCTCCAGCCATTAAGTCACACTCATCCTGGCTGTTCCTGGTAAAGTTACAGCTGATGGCATTTCTGATGTGTCAACTTGGCTGGAGCACAGTTCCAATGATGCAATCAAATGCAAATATGGATGTTTATGAAGATACTGCACAGTATAGTTAAAGCCAGGTGTGATGGTTCATGCCTGTTGAGGCTAAGGCAGGAGGATCACAAGTTTGAGGTGAACCTGGGCCATCTAGTGAGACACAGTCTCAAATAAAATTTTGAATAGTATTTTAAAAGATCTGGGGATGTAGCTCAGTGATAGAGCACTTGCCTATTATGTTCCAGACCTGGGTTTGATCCCCAGCACCACAAAACATAAAAAAAAAAAAAACCCTAATCAGTTGATTTTAAGTAAGGGAGATTGTCCTAATGGCGGGCAACTGAATTCATTGTCCAGCCTTAAGAGTACAGCTGAGATTTTCCGAAGCAAGACAAGATATTCTGCCTATATTACAGCCTTATGCTTGAAGGTTCAAGCCTACCAAGTATTCCTCATTGTGGACTTCCAGACCCACAGATTTTGGACTTGCTTACCCATTCCCTCCACCCCTAAACACATCAACAATTTCCTTTTAAGTAAATAATTCTGTCTCTAAATATATATTTATATATATATATATATTTATATTTATATATACGTGATTTATGCATATATATGTTTGTGTATACTCTAACTTTGCCTCTCCAGCTGGACCCTGAGTGAGATAGTGCTAAGACACTGTATAAATTGGACTGAGGCTGAATTTTGGTCCCACTGATAAAGGGCAGATCTTCAGGATTTCAGTATGCAAATTCCTGGTGTCACTCCCACAGGGATCCTGACATCTTTTTTATCAGACAACCATACAGGTGTGGCATGAATTCTGACTTCAAGCAGACATATGATTCTGTGCAAGTTACTGATCCTCTGATACTCTATTACCTGTAAACCTCTTGGGTTATAAGATTATAATGACAGAATATTGTACAGTCCCTAAAAGTACAGCATTCTTTATCTCCTAAACACAATTAGACCTCTAAGCAGACTAATGACCTTTCAAAAATGTAAACTATAAATTAAGATGCAGTGTATAAATGTATTTCCACAGAGGGAAATATTAGCACATTGAGGTTTATTTTGAAAGAATCATTTATTTTTAACTTGATCATTTCTTAAAACACAGAAATGAAAGATACCTATAGAAATGTCTACATTGAAAAGAATTGCATGCAGTTAAAAACAGTCAGAGCATTACCACATGAGACATTAAGGATCGATGAAGGGATATAAGTATTTGAGGGAATAGAACGGTAATGGTCTTTTTGTGTATGTTGAGATTTTCAGCCATTAGAATGTTCTATATAGTCTTATGAATTATGGATCTGGGCACATTTGTATTTACAATGTCTTTTTTGTGGCTGTCCCGTGCCAGGTAGGGTGGACATTGTTGATGTGATTCAGCAAGGCATGTGGGGGGTGGAAGTGGGTGTACAGAAGGATATGTTGTGCCGTATGCAGGATGCAGTAACTACTGGGAAATGGGGCAGGGATTCATTCGGGCCATGTGGCTGTGGAGGTGCCAGAAGAGACAGCAGAAAAAATGGGGGAAAGCAATGTCTTAAGAAGAAAATAAAAGATTTGGTTTGTGCTGGGGTAAATGTCTATAGGAAAGGTCCAGAAAGGACCTTTCCTATAAAAAGGAGTCAGTTTGCAGAGCATCCCAGACTGGCCTCAATAGTAGTGTTGGTAGAATTAACGACCTGTTTGCCAGCTGCCTTTGCTCTGGACTGGGAGCACCATCATGTCTTCCCAGCAGACATGTACACTCCTAAGCAACTAGCTGAACAGGAATGGACTCTCCAACAGTCAGTGCAGCATGCAGTGCACAGCCAGAAGTCCTGGCTCAGAGGAAGACTGGCCAGAAGCTGGTGAATATCCTCATTGGACCAACATTTTCTATACAAGTGGACTAGACAGGGAAATAGATTCCTGTAAAAAGAAAAGCAAAGGTCAACAGAACCAGTGCTAAGGGCTGGCTTGGAGACCAGGAGGCCAAGAGGCTGCATGGTGACAGAGCTGGTCAAGCTAGGACTAGGGGAAGAGCTGAGGCAATCAGCCACTAGAGAAGCCTACGTTTCTGACCTGTGATTTCAATACAGAAACTCCAGATTGGACATTCACCTACTTGTCAAAATTTATTTATAACCCCCAAATCAATACTTAACAGAGCTACTGCAGTCTTTTGCAGACATGAACAAAGCTGCAAAAAAAAAAAATCACTTGGTACACACGATACTAGCTTCTCGATCTGTCCTCTTGACAGCCTATTGGTACCACACGGTTCACATTTAGGGGCTTTTGATGCCAACTTTGCTGTTTAAAATGGTCTCCAATTACAATCAGTCTGAGCTATTACCTTTTGTGTTAGATAAGCTTCATTCTGGTTTGAGTTATCACTGGTGAGATCAATGCCAATGAATCTACAATGTATTCTAAATAAGGTGTCTTCTTTAAACAAAAAGTGTGTGCCTGAGAAACAAACATGAACAAGGTTACATATTGATTGTTTCACAACAATGTTGTGACCAGAGGCCTGCAGGAAACTAACCCTGCAGGTCCCCTATTAGCAATATTGTCACATTTGCTAATTCAGTATCTCAGTGCCTTTACAATGCACTAACTACTATGAGGATCGAGCAATGACTGTACTTTGTGGCCTGCAATGATGTTGTGTGAACCTGCTGTGAGCTAGACAGAAACTTGGGTAGTTTTTCTTCTCAAAGGTCATATTTCCCTTCCTACCTCAGACTTCCCACCACCTGAGGGACAATGGCCTACAAGAAATCATAAACTCTGACTTCTGGCCTCCAGAACAGGGAGATGCCAGCTCAGACAGGAAAGTACACCCCACTGCTGACAATAAAGAAGAGCAGACTTGAAGGTCCATATCCTTATGGCTCCCCTGCCATACCACAATTACTGCCCTTGCCTCTTGGGGTTATTATACAATTTAATCATAACACTAGAAAGATCTCTTCCTAACTCAAACCATCTGCAAATAAAAATCTTTAAGAGAGCAAAGCAGCTTCCATGCCCTCAGAGGGCATGCCACATCTTGTAAAAATGTCCAAGGAAGGCAAGAACAGACCCCAGACTCTTGAGATTCCTGATTTGGGGTGAGTTTAGACAATTTCATATTTATTCCTGCACAAATATTTCAGTGTCTCTTAGTGCTTTTGCTGAAGACAATTTAGTAACATCAGGAGCTGGCTCTGTCTTTTTTATGATCTTATAAATAACAACCATCCGGGGATGGCCTTGCCTGTTCTCTCCAAATATCAAATTAGCTTCTCTGTGAGAAAGTAAATTTAAAAGACATGCTTTATTGCTTCTATAAAAACCTGGTTCTATAAAGACCAGAAATTTCTGGTTCTATAAAGACCGGAAATTCCAGGGTCTTCTCAACCTGGAATTTCAGAGGTGGAGTAAGAGAGGAGGCCAGACACAGAGGGGACCTCATCATAGTGTCCTGTCCTCTGTCCAGAGTTCTTAGACCAGACTGTCATATTTTGTCACAATTCTCAGATCACTGATCTTTATTATTTTCTTGCTGAAAATGAGTAACAATGACCTCTCATTGCTGCTAGAGAAGCCTTGAGAACTGCAGGCTCAACATCTCTCGGCCTTTACCCCCTATTCTGCCACATCTGAGTTATTTGGAGCAAGAGTCCAGTTGTTTTTAGCAAGGTCAGCTCTTCTGGAAGCAATCAAAGGCCAACTTTAGCAAGAGCTCCTACTTGTAAGTCAGAAAGGCCCAGGAGCGGGGTCTGAAAGCACTGAGACCAGTAGGCAAACTGCCTAGGTCCCTCAGTTCTTCCCCTACCAGGGAAGAACTCAGTACTCCATTTGCTCCCCAGACTCTTTGACTCATTTGGGAGTCACCCCAAGGCCTGGATGCTTGATGCCTCTGGGGTTACAAACTAGGGGACTTACAAAGAAAGTGGAAACCTACCTGGCCTACAAGCCATAGAGTTCCCTGAGGCCAGTATTTAGTTAGCACAAGCAAGGGTAAGAAAGGTCTTGGTATGTCCCTGTATCTTTGTCAGACTGGCCCCTAGAGGTGGACAGTGGTAAAAATGAGAATGGAGAGGCAAGAGGGAGACCATGCAGACTCAGACTCAGTGGCAGATTCCTGAATTCCCCTTTGGGGAAGCCAGGTTAACTATCCTGGCACCTCTTCCAGGGCCAATCAAGTTCTCTGCAGCCCCAGCAGGTGCACAGGGCTGCTATACCCTTGACAGATGGTCAGAGCTGCTAACCTCTTATTCTTCTTAGAACTGAGTCCTCTTGCCATATTTGTGATGGGATTTCTGGAGCCACTTGGCTTTGTCATGGTCATACTTAAGTCCTATTCTCTCCCCTTCCTTCTCATGCCAAGTCCCAGCCCTCAATGGGACCCTTGGCCTCTCTGAGGCCAGCCCACACAGATAGACACTCCCATTCTCCCAAGTCCCTCATCCTTCTCAGCTGCTCCTCCTCCTTAAATGGCTCTTGTTCATGTCCCCAGTGGGCTGGAGGTCAAGGACCCTGGAGAGGGAGGAAATCTTCAGTCTTGCTGGAATCAGACTAAAGATTCTGGCACGGAGCTTGCAGAGGCCAAGCCTGACACTGCTAATAATTCTGCCATTGCATTTATGTCTGACTTTGAAGTTGCCCATCTCATCACCCCCAGTGGCTCAGGGAAGAAGTTGTGATGCGGCAGTCGAGGAACCCAATGCTGATAGAGGTGGCAGGACTCAGGACTACACAGCCAGGCTCAGGAGTCAGGCCCCCAGCTGCTCACTCAAGCTTCTTTCCAGGAGGCCTCGCTTCAGTTATCATTAAATTTTCCTTTTAAAAAAGTTTACACTTTTCCAAAGACCCATCCTTGTGAAATAGTCAGTTCATGCTCAGACTGGGAATCTGCGGTTTCAACTATGTCTTAGAGGCTATCGAGAAAATAAAAACACCATGGAGAGCTCATTTCTTGTTTTGTTTCTTAACCCAAGGCCTGTCCATACTCTGGTTTTGGGCTGTGTTAGGACCATTGCAACCTAGCTGCAAGAGTTTATTCCTCAGTGAGGTTCCACATATCACCTGCTGTGGCTGAGCCAAGAGTGGACCATCTGCTAAACTGGGTGATGAATATGAAAGGCCAACTAGAATCAAGGTCTTTGGGATCATGAGGTAGAACTAAGACACCAAGAAACAACTGCTGCTCAAATCAGGGGTCAGCCACCCCTCCTCTGTGGAAAAGTCAACCATCACACTGAAATCACCGGCCTTGGCACATGACACCAAGGAACTGCAGAGCTGACCACTTTCCACTCCTCCCAGACTTGGCCCATGGTGCTAATCGTGGCTGGAGCACCGTCTCCCTGCTTTGGCACTCAGCAGACTTATTCTTCTCTGAAGTTTAGGATAAATTGTCCCCTCTTTACCCTCAACCCCACCCACCCTCTGCTGCAGAATTAGTGGCTCCCTGAATGGGCCTCTGAGTATTTTGTTCTTACTACTACTGTAGCTCACCTCCATGCAGGTTTCAGGAACAATCTTGTTTATTTGTCTTTAATTCTCAGCATCTAAAATCTAGTATCTAGTATAAAGAAAGTCTTAAAGCAACATTTTTTTAATTTAAACAAAATGACCCAAATGAAGATTTTATACTGCAAGCTATATGCTCTGATGACATCTCTCTACATACAGAAGCTTTACTGCCATTAATTCAGTCAATGCTTCCTCAACAGACTATGCAGTAGGTTTAATATTTTCACTATGAATATAAAGAAATCGAGATTTCAAGGTTATAAGTAGCTTGCACAAGATTCAAACCCAAGTCTATCTTAATCCACAAGCCTATGTTCCTTTCACTGCACTGACTTACATCATTCCAGCCACCCAGAAACCAAGATTTCTCTCCGGTTAGCATCTCTGTCATTGAATGCTGCATGCATTCTATCTGGAAAAATCACATAAAAGACCAAGTCAGTTGAAACTTAAAAAGCAAGACAGAGTATTTATGCTTCATGGCTTGCTACATGCACATAAATACCTAAATGGAGTCATTAATTTTTTTCTGCTTCCCAATGGAAGTATAAGCTAACCTTACTCCCTCTCCCCATTGAGCTTTCTGGAAGATCCTTTATCGCACCTGCTTGTTTTCCTAGGTGAAGCTGTAGGCCAAGAAATTTTCCAGGTGGACTCCTTTTCATATAGAAGAAACACAAAGTTCTCCTCTCAGCAGGGGATTTCCTCCACAACCCAGCTCAGCAAAGCATCAACTGTTTCTTTTGAAACTAATCTTCCAGAATCGATCATATTTGAAATTCTGATTACTACAGTTTCTCTCATAATCACATCATGCAAATGGGCAGAGCGTAGTTATTGCTTTTATAGTTTACATTCCTTGGCCAAGTTGATTTTTGTGAAAAGCTGCATCAAATCTGATTTCTGTAGATTAGCTCCTGGAATTAATAAATCCATAGAGTTTAAAATATTTGTGTTATCAAAAGCCCTAAAATGCATGCAGTTACTTACATACAAGCACACATATGCACACATGCACACACATATACACAGCATATGGGTCACAAACCCAAGGCTGACAAGAACAAGGCCAGCCAGAAAAGGAAGTAAGGCTGAGCCCCTAAGGACTGGAAAACAATTGACCTTCTAGAAGCATCAGGTACATGTGCCCTAGAGGGAACATGAATCCAGCATATTAGAACTTTGACGTTTATCGGTAACTTTGGTCCATTGCTTTACCTCATTGGCCTGGGTTATCCTGCTCTAGTCCCCAAACTCACAGTATGGTTCATACACAGTTTTACCAACATCCCATCTCAGATTTTGTTGAGCTGCACACAGCCCAGCACAGACTGCTGTGATCTGTCAAATCCTCTTCCCCAGCGGGGCTCCCACTCTTTTGTAAATCAAGTGTGTTAGTCAGATTTCCATTACTGTAATAAAATAATTGAGATAATGAAAATTCAAAAAGGAAAGCTTTATTTTGGCTGACAGTTCGGAAGGTTTCAGTCCATAGTCAGTTAGTCCTGTTGCTTTGGGGCCTGTCAGAGTACATGGTGGAAGAAACCTGTTTGCCTCATAGCCTGAAGGATTGATAAGAAGGATTGGATTCCTACTAACTCCTTCAAGATCATAACCCTTGTGATCTGAGTCAGACCCACTAGGCCCACCTGGTAAAGTTCATCACCTCCTAACAGTACCAAGCTGGGGATCAAGTCTTAACCAATGGGATTTGAGGGAACATTCTAGACTCAAACTGTATTGCCAAGTAACCAACATAGAAGTTACAAAAAACATGCCAAGTGCCAAAACGCTAGCTAGATTTAGAAATACTAATATTCTTATTAAGAAAAATCTAGGACTAGTGGGTGGCTTAAGTGGTAGAGAGCCAGCCTAGCAAGCATGAAATCTGAGTTCAAACCCCAGTACTACAAAAAAGACAGAAAAAATCCACATTTTTATTTTATAGATTGAAGATTGGGAAAAATTCCATTGTGGAACTCACATAGTTTAGGTTAAAGCATTGACTGTGAGATTTTGGAAACACAGGTTCAGCTCAATCATTTTTGAGCACACTGTTAACCTGACATTACTTAAATTCATCATGACCCCACACTTCTCCTCACAAACTGAAATTTTCCAAGAAATTGTCGCTATTATTTTCATTTTTGATGCTCAAATGGCCTCCTCTTGACTGCTAGCAACATTCTCTATGCCTTTTATACTACCTGTAAGATGACAGCTTATAGTAAATTTATAGTGATTTGCCAAGACCTCTCTTTCTTTGACATTTTCCTAGCTTCTCCTTTGCAGTCGTGTGTTTTCCATTTCTTGAGCTTCCTCAATAAGAAAATGGTATGCCAGAGCTTCAGCACCAGGACTTGGAAACATGCCAAGGCTGACCTCCATTTCCAAGTCACCTTCCTAATAAGATACCCATCACTTTTCTAGGCGGGGATGTCTCTTTCAATCTCCTTCCCAGATGCCTTTGGAGACTGGGAACACTTTTGACTTTAACTAGACTCATTGTTGCTCCTACACCTCAGTTTCTACACTGGATTGAGCAGATATTAACAAGCATCCTTGCTCTGTCACACTTTTCTAATGCTTCTACTAATCATGTCCAAATCATTACAAAAGCCCCTTTGTTCTATACCCCTGCTTACAACAGAACAATAAGCACAGTCAGCACTCCCTTATCCTTCCACCACTCATCCTATGCACCCGTGACTCTTTGCCTGAGGGCTTTCTGTGGCTGCACAGATGCTCTGAGCCTATATGCAGGGCAATAAAGAAGTCCTGGGGAGTAGAATCCCTGTGTAGCAGGGATCATGATTGATGGAAGTGAGGACATAAATACCCTGGCCTCTTTGTTTCTTAGTAGGACATCTTCTACACTCTCAGCACTCAGTAAGACTGAGCCCTAGTTGTTCATAACACTCATTAATATATCTTTATTTGGTTTCCTTCCCTTCCATGTTTCACTTTCCCTCTTCCTTATGGAAATTTCTTGAGATCATCTCCAAAGTAAACTGTTCACAATCAAAAGCTAGCCTGCATCTGAAAGAACCAATAGAGACCATCACTTTTCTTATCCACATGACACTTCTTGCTCCACCAATTGGAGCTCATATCTAGATTCTTCCAAGAACATGAAGAGGTCATACCTGTTTGCAAACTTGACCTTATAATAAATTGAATACTGGCCTGGAATTAGCACCCTTTTGAAAAACTCAATCCTATATGAGACTAGTTCTACTTGCAATAGTTCATACTGACTCAGCCTTGCTCAGCCCCATGCCCCTCAGCACAGGCCAGTTGAACTGTATTACTGGGGTCTTCACAGTAACTGTTGTATACACCTGCTTACTGGACCAAGTCATTGACACGTTATTTTGTTCACTATTCAGAAATCACTCCAAGGGCTGGGGGTGTGGCTCAAGTGCTAAAGTGCCTGCCTGGCAAGAAATCACTCCAAAGAGCAGGCAACTACAATGCCACCTGTATCCAACTAATCTTCACAGAGCACCAAGTGAGTGAGCTTTTCATGCTGCCTTCAGAAAGTATTACTGGTGAACAGAATATAAACAATAAATTGGATCTGCAACTAAATTATTTATTATCTATACTAAGTGAGAGAAAAAAAGTGGATAGACAACTCAAAATTCTATCTCCAATAGGAGGCTCAAGTTCATGTTCTTATTCACAATTCAAATTATTTCTTTCTCTGCCTCATTCTTTGTTTGTGGCATTAACCTGTTAAGACCGCTACACCAATGTTCCCCCAAAGTGCAGCTGATAAGATAGGTTCTGTGTCTGATTGCTGCTTCCTTCATTTGTATGTGGGTTCCTTGCAGCAATCTCATGCTTAAATATTGTTAGAACTACCGGGAATGGTGTTTGGACAGTGTCACCTTGTTACTGAAGCTAAGACCCTCCACCTACCCAATTTCCCAATTTGTGATTGACCCTCACAACGGTCAAAATAAGCCAGATCACTCCACATTTTTTACATTTTCTCTCCCACTTATGCCTTTATTTCTTTAAGAACTTGCTACTTCAATTAAATTAAATACCTTTAATACTTTCCCCTCCCATTACAGAATTACCACTAAACATCCCCTCTCTGAACAATCATACCACTCTTTCATTTCTTTCAAAGAAATCTTAATTTAATCTTAAAATCATACTTCTTATATAAAATCACCAGGCTGTTAAATGTTGCCAGTAAATTTAAATAAATGAAAGAATATACACATATCTTGTAAAGGTGAAAAGAATTTATCCGCAGTTGAATGGGGCCTGTGATAACAGTCTGTGACTCCTGACAATTATATATTTAATCCCCTAGGCTCTGCTACCACACCATGATACTTCAGGCTAGCTTGCCTTCCCGCTGACTGTTGCCTTAACCTAGAATTCCTCCACTCCCACCTCAGATCAGCTTATCACTTCCTAAACCTTTCCTCAATGATGCTCACTATGGAAATGCCCTTTCTCTTCCCCAACTACCCCATCTATCAAGGTGGGATTCCTCTTCTACAATGCTGTTTGTCTTGTATACATATCATCAGCTGTGTTCAAAATACCATAAAGCTTTTTGTTTTGGGGGTAGGGCATTTGGTTTCTTCTACCAGATAATTCCTGGACATTAGAAGCTTGTCCTGTATAACTTGACATACACATATTTCCAACACCCAAAGAGGTGATATCTCCCAGTACCAAGTACAATACCTGGCATATGGATGGTTACTTATTGAACATGTACTAGATAAGGATGGGGAAAATGAATGAATGGATAAAACGATTTCCTAAGTAGTCTAGGAGTTAGAGTTCTTTGTAGCAAATGCTATTAAAACCTTGTCATTGGGTGTGAATGAATCTGTCCTCACAAGTGTGATGTTGAATTTAGGCAATATCAAAACAACATCTATGATACCTCATTACTTATCCCTATCTCAATAACTCCCACATACTGCTTTCAGCATCTACTTGCTTCCTCTAACTCAGTGGTTCTCTGCTGGGAGTAATTTTTCCAACCCAGAGAATATCTGGCAATATCTGAAGACACTTTTCATTGTCACAATTAGTGTGCTAGTGTCATCTAGTGGAGAAGGGGCCAGGGATGCTACTAAGCACTTACTACAATGCACAGGACTGCCCCATGACAAAACATGATCCAGTTCAAAATGACAGTAATACTGAGGTTGCAAAACCCTGGCCTAAGAGGCATTTGCTTTTGTTATTGCATTAGTAGACATCCAAAGAATGTTTACTGAATGGAAATAATTGCCAGGTCCAGGTGGTCCAGGATGGAGAATGAGGCTTAGAGTCAGCAGTGGATATATTGGCTTGGGCCTGAGTGTTGTCAAGGGAAACTGTCAACACCCTGACCTGAGCTTGCTCCTTTCACAGCTCACAGAATATTTCCAAGACTTCAGAATTGCTTTGTATTATGTGTGATTCGTGGGTGACCTTTTCAGATGAATGCAGCCTGAATTGTACAATTGTTGTTAAAGAAACAAATGGGCTGTGTTTTCCCCTGTGATTCTAATGTGGGATTATAGCATTATCCTGTATAAAAGTTGACACTTTCTATCTGGCCTATATGGAAAATGCTATCGTTATACTAGTAGTAACTACCTTTTACTGAGCACATACTGCCGTGGGTTGAATTGTGTGCTTCAAAAAGATATACTGATATCCTAATTCCTAATTCCTGTGATTATGATCTGATTTGGATGTAGAGTCTTTACCCATGGAATCAAGTTAAGCTGAGGCCATTCTTGACTAGTATGGTGTCCTTATAAGGAGGGAGAGCACTCTGTATGCAGGCACAGGGAGGGGCAACATGTAATGGAAGAGGCAAAGATTGAAATGAGGAACACAAACCACTAGTAGAAACCCTAGAAGCTGGAAGGAAGCAAAGAAGGCTTCTTCCCCTGAGCCCCTCTTCTGCTTAGATTTTAGAACTTACTTCATGCAAATACCCTACTCTGTGCTTAGTATAAAGAAGAGGTCCATGACTTCATCTTTGGGATGGGATGGAATAATAGGTAGAGTTAAGTCTCCACTACAGGATGATGTGCCAGGGCAGGTACTTTCCATGCAGGTGACTGTCTAATTCTCACAGCAAACCTGTAAAACTGGTTCTATCCTTTGGTCCATTCCACCGATGACACAGGGTGAAGTCATTTGTTCCAAGTGAAACTGTTAGACCAAGGCAGGTTCAAGATTAGAACTCACTTATTCTGGCTTGAGTACATTCTCTCAACCCCTGCTTTGACCATCACTTCAAAGAGGGATTTGGAGCTGATGGTGAGACCCATGGTGAGTAGAGGGCAGACTACAGAGCTGGGGACAAAGTGTTGAAAATCTTAGTTCTATTCTATTACTTCCTTGCTTGGTGATTTGGGGCAACTTTAAGCCTAAATTCCCTCATGTTCAAAATGGTTAGAAGAAAAAGAAGGAATGAAACCCAATAATTTGAACCTTCAGGCCTAGATAATAATGCACTGAACACTGGGTGCAGAGAAGCACTCCTTCAAGTGGTCTCAGGTGGGCTGTCAGCCTCATTTTTCAGACACCATTATGAGAATCATTGTGTAGAAACATCACTGTCCTTGAAGTTCCAGTTAAGAATCTTGAACAATTCTCCACCATGCCTCTGTGAACAAACCCCCACCCAGTATGTTCTCCATTATATTGACTCCCAGCTAGGTGATGACAGCATGTGAAATGTACTACTTCTCAGAGCTGTGTGTGAGGTGTTCCTGAGGCCTTAGAGAGAATTCCTGCAGCTTCAACAGTACCTACGAGGTTCCAATTAGAAGGGGAACATGAGTGCTGGAGGTGGCACATTGTTTCAGCAGAGGCCTACCTAAGGCTGAGAGCATCAATTTTCGTTCTTTATCTTCCTAGATATAATGCTAGGACTTGAGGAATGTTAACTGACACATGCTTACAGAGAAGGAGGGAGAGAAAGAGAAAGAATATGAACCAGACTGAGATTTTAAAAATATCTTTATTGCTGCTAAAACCATTTGGACATGACAGCATAAATCTGAATAACTTGATAACTTGCACACCCCACCCCAAAACACAGAGCTGGATCTGGACACACTAGGTTTGCTGCATGGTAAAGGGGCATGATTAGATTGCTCTGATATAAATAGATAAGTATCAACAGAAGGAAAAAAGAAGCAACTAAGCCACAGAAGCCCATCTTTTTCATCCAAATCCAACCTTCAGGCAAGTTACACCTTATGATGGAGGGAAGTCAGTAAGAGTTGAGAAATGGAGAGAAATCTCTCATGGGGAGGTACCTTATGGGAAAATTAGGAATGAGGATTTTTTTTTATCTTGTACTAATTTTTCTTTTTTTTATTGTTTTATTATTCATATGTGCATACAAGGCTTGGGTCATTTCTCCCCCCTGCCCCCACCCTCTCCCTTACCACCCACTACCCCCCTCCCTCTTCTCCCCACCCCCTCAATACCCAGCAGAAACTATTTTGCCCTTATTTCTAATTTTGTTGTAGAGAGAGTATAAGCAATAATAGGAAGGAACAAGGGTTTTTGCTGGTTGAGATAAGGATAGCTATACAGGGCATTGACTCACATTGATTTCCTGTGTGTGTGTGTTACCTTCTAGGTTAATTCTTTTTGATCTAACCTTTTCTCTAGTTCCTGTTCCCCTTTTCCTATTGGCCTCAGTTGCTTTTAAGGTATCTGCTTTAGTTTCTCTGCGTTAAGGGCAACAAATGCTAGCTAGTTTTTTAGGTGCCTTACCTATCCTCACCCCTTCCTTGTGTGCTCTCGCTTTTATCATGTGTTCATAGTCCAATCCCCTTGTTGTGTTTGCCCTTGATCTAATGTCCGCATATGAGGGAGAACATACGATTTTTGGTCTTTTGAGCCAGGCTAACCTCACTCAGAATGATATTCTCCAAAGGAATGAGGATTCTTGTCCCCTACCTAACTTCTTGGAGTATCATTTTCTTATCTTTAAATTAAGAGTAATATCCATAATATGGAGTTGATAAATTATAAAATATAGTAAGATATAGAAAGTAATTTAGCACAATTTCTGCCAGATAGTATGTACACAATAATAGTCATTTTTGTATTTGTTTCTATCTTTACATATAGTGAAGACTTTAATGCAGCATTAGATGGAAATAAAACTAGTATGGGAACCTTCTATACTCCAGTTATATTTGCCCTAATTCATTCCTTACTCAGAACAAACCAGGAAAATGATTATGTTGTCTTTTACAGATAAGAAAACCAAGGCCCAGAGGAAACATGGACAAGCAATAGAACAGGGGTGATAATACACCCAACTCTTCTGACTGCAGAAGTAAAGGTCCCAGAAGACCACTGTGATTCACAAGAGGATGGGATGGGGAAAGAGAGCTCATTGCAGAGTCCTTTAGCTGTAGGAAACAGTGATGGCTAAGAACAGTGGGTAAGACTTGAGCAGTAATGAGCCAAGAGTGACCACCAGGTGAGGTCAAGATGCTAATAAATTCCTCCACAAAAGACACCAAAGTTCTTCTAGAATAAGGTCAGCACTCACACAGAGAAAAATGCCAAGTGACCAGTGGAGAAATCCTGAAAGAATTTAGATAAGAATCTGGGTAAAGATGACTAGATTGGAAGAGGATAGAAAGTAGGATAAGAATTAGCTATCTAGCAACTAAAGCGAAAATCTTCATAAACTTCTACTGTCCTCAGTCACAATTTCTCCAAATGCTCGTAACACTGCCCCCATTTGTCCATCTGTCCATTTGTCCACTTAATAAGCATTTAATATTCATCAGGAACTGTGATAGACATTGAGTTTCAGTAGAGGACAAAGGACAGTGTTCTCCAGAACGCCTTCATTTTCTAGTGTGAAAGATAGATGTTAAACAAGAAATTACGGAGTCTGGAGGCAGGACAGAAAGAGCACGGGGCATTCTGGAAACATATCATGGTGGTCTGAGGGTTCCCATCAGAATGGCTGTTCCTCAGACAGTCATGCAGGTTGAGATTGATGGATGAAGGATGCAAAACAGTTTTCCAGATGAGGAGGGTAGGGACAGAGCCTACACCAAGGTCATGAGGCAAACATAGGGACCTGGTGAGTGGCACAAGCGTACAATCTTCACTACTTGGGAGGTGAAGACCAGGAGGATCATAGTCCAAGGACAACCTGACCAAAGGCATGAGACCCTATCTGAAAAGGCTGGAGAAATGGCTCAAGTGGTAGAGCACTTGCCTAATAAATGTGAGACTGTGAGTTCAAATCTCCAGAACAGGAAAAAAGGAGAGAGAGAATTATCAGTCTGGGAATAGCAGAAGGCAGAGCATTTAAATAATTCTTCCTTACAACTTTCTTTCACTAAGAATAGAATTTGAGCTTCTAAGATACATTCTAATGAGAGTACCTTTATCTACTGTAGATGAGATGAACATGCAAATGAACTACGTTTGCCAGCCTTCTTTTCAGTTGGTGCTGGCCAGAGGCTGACCACTGAACACCCAAATGTGGGCATTTGATGAATGCCTGGTCCATACAAATCTCTCACATATACTCCCATCTTAGAAGACAAATGTGGAATAGTACAGGAAGTAGAGTTTGAATCTCAGAATAGCTGAGCAATTCAGTCTTTCTTCCCTTGCTACAAAATGGACAAATGGTGAGGTAACAACAAAATTTTATTGTGTCAGTCCACTAAGGTTCTGGCATTTATCTATTACAACAGTTAGGATTACCTTAGCAGATGTAATTTCCAAATGTGTTAGCCCACACATTTCTTCCTGGGGACATACCTTGCACAGTGCAAAGCTTTATATTCTCAGCACTGAAGTTACAGTTGCTCAGTGATGTTCTCTTACAGTGGGAGCTCAAGACTTCTGTGGCTCTCATGAGGAGGAACATGGAAGCTTCTGATGCTGAGGGATTTCCAGATGCATCAGACCTTCCTCCACAGAACTAGTTACCAAACAAGATGAAGCTACCCATGATGACACTGAGTATTATGAAAAGTCTGCCATGTGCTGACCCGTTCCTGGCTCAGGAACACTCTATTTAGGAAGATACTGGACTGTATGGGAATCTGTGCTGCAAATAGCTACTGCTCAGAATGATCAGTGATTTCAACGCACATTATTAGTCAAATTTTTCCATAAAATCACTGTATAACAGACAATTTTCAGATCTCAGTGTCTTACAAACCAAAATCCCTGTTATTTTCACAGGCCCATTAAGTGACTGTCTTTGGCTAATCTGATTGGCTTTAGCTGAGTCTAATCAGTTCCCGGATTCCGGTTGGGGTCATATGTCCTACACCTATCCATAATCTTAGACTCAAGTGAAGAGTTAGGGGCTGCCTCGGGCAGGTAGAAACATGTGATGCCTCATATCCCCACCGCCCTGCTCAGACAAATGCTCTGTCACTTCTGCCCACATCCTTTTAGCTAAAGCAAATCACACTGCCAAGTCCAGCTTCTAAGGGATTCATATCTCTCCCATGCAAGTCAGTGGGACAGACTGAATATTTACTGAGCAAAGATCAGATCTCCCAAACACAGAGTACAGATGGTTCTTGATTTAGGATTTCTTTATTTTACAATGGAGCAAAAGTGATATGTCTTCAGTAGAAAGCAGACATTGAAATTTGGATTTTGATCTTTTCCTGGTACAGCAGTCTCATGGTGTTGGGAAGTACAGTGAGCAGTGGCACCCAGTGAGTCACACGATCATCATGGGAAAGAACCAACTCTCTACAGTGGACTGCATTGCTAAGTTAGGATGGTTGATAAATTAGGTGGGTTCAATGCCTTCAATTTACAATCCCTAAGAGAGGAGCATTTGTGTTTTATTATCAGTGACACAACAGGGAAGGGAGTATTAGTCAGCCCCAGGAATTGAAGAGTCCAAGCAATGGAGAGGATATTGAGTTTGAATCTTGAGAGATGAATGGAATTGGATCAACTAGAAGAGGAGAATGTGTTTTAGGCAAAGAAAAAAAAGAATGCATAATATCGGCAATGCTATTTATGAGAGGAAACATTTGAAAGCTCTGTAAACATCCATTAACAAAAGATTTATTTTAACAAATCCTAAACAATTAAACTGCAGAATACCATGCATGAACTAAAAAAGTAATTAAATTGATTTGTACAAAATGACAAAGAAAGATTTTCAACATGTGTTAAGTGAAAATAACTAACTGCAAAATAAGTGCATGGAAGATAAAATAACTTAAATAATAATGATTTAAATAATCCCCGTACATACATATGACAAAACCATTCTATAAATATTGATTTATAGATAAATACATCAAGAAAAAGAGAGGGAGAGATGAATTTATGTATGTAAAATCATCCTCTTTCCAAAACTCATCAAGAATACAGTGCCACCCAGATATGAAGCTACACAACTATAACAAATTTGTCTTTGACAAAGGCGCTAAAAATATGTGATGGAGAAAAAGCAGCCTCTTCAACAAAAACTGCTGGGAAAACTGGTTAGCAGTCTGCAAAAAACTGAAACTAGATCCATGTATATCACCCTATACCAAGATTAACTCAAAATGGATCAAGGATCCTAATATCAGACCACAAACTCTAAAGTTGATGCTACTGGAGTTAGTAGGTATAGGTAAGAACTTTCTCAATGGAACCCCAGCAGCACAGCAACTAAGAGATAGCATAGATAAATGGGACCTCATAAAAGTAAAAAGCTTCCGCTCATCAAAAGAAATGTTCTCTAAACTGAAGAAAACACCCACAGAGTGGGAGGAAATATTTGCCAGCTATACATCAGACAAAGGACTGATAGCCAGAATATATAGGGAACTTAAAAAACTAAATTCTCCCAAAATTAATGAACCAATAAAGAAATGGGCAAGTGAACTAAACAGAACTTTCTCAAAAGAAGAAATTCAAATGGCCAAAAAACACATGAAAAAATGCTCACCATCTCTAGCAATAAAGGAAATGCAAATTAAAACCACACTAAGATTCCACCTCACCCCTGTTAGAATAGCCATCATCAGCAACACCACCAACAACAGGTGTTGGCGAGGATGCAGGGAAAAAGGAACCCTCTTACACTGCTGGTGGGAATGTAAACTAGTACAACCACTCTGGAAAAAAATTTGGAGGCTACTTAAAAATCTAAACATTGATCTACCATTTGATCCAGCAATACCACTCTTGGGGATATACCCAAAAGACTGTGACACAGGTTACTCCAGAGGCACCTGCACACCCATGTTTATTGCGGCACTATTCACAATAGCCAAGTTACGGAAACAGCCAAGATGCCCCACTACTGATGAATGAATCAAGAAAATGTGGTATCTATACACAATGGAATTTTATGCAGCCATGAAGAAGAATGAAATGTTATCATTTGCTGGTAAATGGATGGAATTGGAGAACATCATTCTGAGTGAGGTTAGCCTGGCCCAAAAGACCAAAAATTATATGTTCTCCCTCATATGTGGACATTAGATCAAGGGCAAACACGACAAGGGGATTGGACTTTGATCACAAGATAGAAGCGAGAGCACACAAGGGAGGGGTGAGGATAGGTAAGACACCTTAAAAATTAGCTAGCATTTGTTGCCCTCAACGCAGAGAAACTAAAGCAGATACCTTAAAAGCAACTGAGGCCAATAGGAGAAGGGGACAAGGAACTAAAGAAAAGGTTAGATCAAAAAGAATTAACCTAGAAGGTAACACCCACGCACAGGAAATTAATGTGAGTCAACTCCCTGTATAGCTATCCTTATCTCAACCAGCAAAAACCCTTGTTCCTTCCTATTATTGCTTATACTCTCTCTACAACAAAATTAGAGATAAGGGCAAAATAGTTTCTGCTGGGTATCAAGGGGGTGGGGGGGAGAGGGAGGGGGTGGAGTGGGTGGTAAGGGAGGGGTGGGGGCAGGGGGGAGAAATGACCCAAGCATTGTATGCACATATGAATAATAAAACAATAAAAATTAAAAAAAAAAGAGTACAGTGCAAGAGCACTCAGAGACAGGGTGTGAAGACTGCACAGAGCCACCCAGAGGAGACTCTGACGTCCTCTGCAGAGTTATGACTTTTCATAAGAAGGTGATCTTGTGTGTGACCACTTTACAGAACACAATGTGGTGGCAGAATGCAAGCCAGCATGCCTCAATCCTGTTTTCCAACACTGATTTAACTTGCTTTCATGAATCTTCCTTCTCCTCTTCTGGATGGATCCCGGGCAGGTTCCAACACATAACCAGTTACCATGGTCCTGGTTCGACAAGAAAACATACTTCCTTCACTTTGCCACAAGAACAGTCCTGTCTCTTAACCCCATCCAGTGTCATACTTTCAACCTGGATTCTGGTGCTCAGCCCACCTGACTTTCTCCTGAACTCCTCCTTCAGTCATTGGGGTGCAGAATTCCACTTTTCAGGGTGAAGGCAGCTCTCGACCATCATAGCCGTGTCTCCTTCTCTATTTCCAAGTGATTGATATACTTTACTACATTGGGATTCCCAGGTAGGATTTGCACACCAGGTCTTAGATCCCTAAATTCCAGGGCACCTTAGGCAGTTTTATGAATTGTTTCTGTGAAACCCCTCTGTCTCAGCCTGTGGTAAGGAGGAGGGCAGAGGTAGAGGGGAGTCAGGGAAGGAAGTGCACGCACAACACACTAACCCCCGCTGAGAGAAATCTGCTCCCCCAGCCTCTCAACGCTCACCTGTTCAGAGGGTGCAGTGGGTGGTTTCCAATGGTGACTGGGCAGAGTTCCAGTCTTTGTGTAAGAACCCAACACTGTGGATGTTCTTGGCACAATTTCACTACCCTTTGCATTCTCAGCCAGAACTGAGTCAAAACGTTCCTTTTGAGTACCCAGTTACACTTTCATAATTAAATAATCAAAGACCTAATAACTTAAAAGAGAAGCAGATCACAGGAGAAAGCCCAAAGGTAGAAATATGACTCTGTCCCTGACTCCCACTACACACACACACACACATATTCACATACTCACACACACATGCATATATGCACAAACATGCACACATATGCATATACAGGCACCCACACATGCACACGCACACACACAGGCACAAAATGTCAGGAGATTCAAAAGTTCTTGGCAAGTTCCAGAAACTATGAGAAGTTCAGGTTTGCAAAAGATTAGAGAATCAGATAGATGCATTGCATTCTAAGTCAAAAATGACTTCCAAATGGCTTTAAAAAAACAACACTACAATAATTGTAAGAAATGATAATTTAGCATTTTGATAGGAATTGCCAGTCTGGTAAACTGGGAGTTTGGCTCAGGTTTTGTTTTACATATGATGCATTTCCATGGAGGATGCGTTACGTTGGTGAGCCTTCAGCCTCTTGTGCTGCCTGAGCTACTTGGGTAACTGAAATGTAGAGTAATCTACATGCTGCTCACAGCCACTCATGACTGAGCTTCAAAAGAACCAAAATTCTCACGTGAAATCATTTGTTATTTGGGGACCATGCATAGACACTTCTCGCTGAATTCTGGTTTCAATCCCACCAGCAGCTCCTCAGAAGACAAGCTTTGCTTCCAAACAGCATGATTATTCTTTATTTCAACATGCAGTGCCCCCTGAATATAGTCTGCATGCCCTGGATCTCCACCTAGGCCTCTGATTTGGTTCCTTCTGTGCACTCAGGTTCCCAGCTGGGACAATAATTCAACCCTTTCAGCCCATGCTATGTGTTTTTTCTCTTGATGCCAAATGAATGTCATTCTTCTAAACCAACAGTCGATTGTCCAATTCTCCTATCCCAACTGGGTGTCCATCAGCTCAATTCAACTTAATTCAACTATACAATACTAACTATCCAGAGTCAGACAACCCCAAAAGTCAGGGGCTCTGGCCCATGAGACTGACCTACTTCAGACACCAACCACAAATGGAGTTCCCAGATCACTCACATCTGCCTAGCTAACTACAAATTTGGGGTTCCCACACCCTTCCTTTAGGTTTGGTAATTCACTAAGACTCACAGAACTTAGAAAATGCTTTACTTACATTTCTGGTTTATTATAAAAGGTAGAACTCAGGAACAACCAAATGGAAGAGATTTGTAGAGCAAGGCAGAGGTAAGGGGAGAGAGTTCCAGTCACCCTCCCAGTACATACCTGTGTTCACCAACTAAGAAGCTCCCAGAAACCCATGCTTTAGGAATTTTTCATTACATACAGATGACTGATTATATCTACTAATTACATTAGTAATTGGATTCAATTTCCAGCCTCTCACACTTCCTTGTAAGTTGGGGTGTGAGGCTGAACAATCCAACCTTCTAATCACAGGACTTGTTTTTTTGCAACCAGTCCCCATTCTGAAAATATCTCGGGCTTCAGAGAGCTACTTCATTAACTCAGGTATGGTCCAAAGGTGCTCATTAGGATTTTTTTAAAAAGTCACTTCTATCATTCAGGGAGTTCACAGGTTTTAGTTGCTCTGTGCCAGGAAGCTGGGACAAAGACCAAATCCATATTTTCATTATACTATGCAGGTCCAGATAGCCAATGTCCTCCCATAGGGATCCCTCCTGCTCTCCAAAGCTCTGATCTCACTAAAGGACTGTCATTCTCTGAATTTGCTGTGGTCTATCTTACCTGATATCATTGCCTATTGAACTTGACCATCTCTTCTTGTTAGTTTGTTTTGACCATCAGCCCCAGCCCTCTCAAATTCTGATATCTGCTGGGGTCAAGTCTGAGGTTACTGCATTCCTTTGGATCCCAACCCCTGGAGGTGAAGGAGGGAGCTGCCTCAGTAGCTGGCTCCCTATTAAGTATTCCTCCCCTCTAGAGTGGACAATTCTATGACAGTCTGAGGAGGACCTGCAAAGGAAAGCATGCCAGAAAGCTTAAAGCCTTGAGCTCAACACCCTTATCAAGATCTGTCAGTTAACAGTTAGGTAAAACAAGGACCCATTAACATTTCTGTATATCCAAAAAACAGCTTTCCAAAGCTGACATTATTCTTTTTTTTTTTTGCTTTCATTTTAAGATTTTTCTTCTATGATGAAAGTAATACATTCATGACATGTTTTAAAAAGAGTATTAAGATCAATATTGCCTGCTATCATCCTCCTGAGAAGAGTAGTTAGCTCTGGTGAGCATTCAGTGCTTCCATTTTCATTGCAAGAATGCACCACAATCCATTCTGCCTCCCTCCTCCTTTGGACTATTTCTTTAACATAGCTCTTGAAAATTAGGGTCCTTTTTATGATCACTAAAGAAGCTTTCACTTAATGCCATTTATATATGGTCATTGCTATAAGAAAATATCATTTCATGGACCATTAATAGGCTTAACACTTTTACTTAAAAAAGTAGAATTCATGGTTCATATTTTTAAGTAAGGTCAAAGGAAAAGCAATATGGCATGACCTCTTATTTCTCTACAGCCAATATTTCTTTAACACCCTCCTGGGCCTGATGCATTGAGCATGCTGTCCCATTTAGCTCACTCAGCAATTCTCCTGGGCAGGTATTGACACCCTTTAGGAATGGGGAAATAGATTGAGGAAGGTCCAGTTATTTTGCAAATGTCACAGAGTCAGGGAACTGCAATCATGATTCAACCCTAGGTGTGTCTGGCACAAGAGTCTGAGCTCTTTCCAGCATAATGGGCAGACTCATAGAAACCAGCAAAGGAACTTAGCAACTCCAATTCAGAACACCCAGTGCAGAGTCAGGCTGTTGGGTTCAGTGGCTTCCTACATCCCAAGCAACCTGTGACACCTTGATTGTGTTACTTTTGACTGTCTCTCAGTTTCCTCAGATGTAAAGTGGGAATAATAACAATGGTGATGCCATTAGATAGCTGTGAGAATTAGATCATGACATAAATCCATATGAAGGGAGCTTAGCGTGCACAGCGAGCACTTAGTACATGGTCTAGTGGTTAACGTCACCAGCTCCTTAGCACTGAAGCTTTGACAACAGAACGACTATGTATGTCTCACTTAGAGTCAGGATGTCTACCAGGTCTTTCTTATGTGCATTTAGGAGAGTCAGATGATATCATCTCACTTCCCTATTTGAAAATTTACTCTTGTATTTTTATGGTTTGCTTATTTCTCTAGTAGCTCACTTAAGAGTTTTCAGAGTTGAAAAAATATTCCATTCTTTTTCTTCACACACAAGCCAGGATTTCACACATGCTTTCTTCCTCCTGTCCCAGCCTCAATGGTCTGGGACATTCCAATCCCTGTCTTCTAACCAGTAGCCTACCTCTAGATGGTCCCTTCCCCATCTACTCTGGTCCCACCTACTCTCCCACTACAGCAAACATCATATTTTAAAATACAAACCTAAATCTGCTACTGCCTTGTTTAACAGTTCCCTGTGGTTTCCCTATTTCTCTTAGACTAAGCATTAAAACTGGAGGATGGTTTGGAGGGCTCTTACCCCAGGCTCCCTCTCCAGTCACACCTGGCCCCACCATCTCTCTTGTCAGCATTGTCACTGTCCTCTTTTCCATTCCTGAAAGGTGTCACATCCCTTTCACCCAAGACTCTGCACATGCTGTTTGTCTTCTCCTTGTGTGTACTTAGTTCCTATTCAGCCTTAAACCTCAGCTCAAAGGAATTTGGGTTCATTTGAAGGTTATTTCCTCAATGCCCATGAATGTTATGTACTCTTCCAACTTCTTGGAATACGCTAAGAGCATTTCTGCATGGAATATAGTGCTTTCATCCACATATTCCCCTGTGCTGTTTCTCCATAGTTCTGCATGCAAACTCACATATCTGTACATGTGATCTGTTATCATTTGAAGGATGTCTGTCATTCTCACTATTTGCGATGCTTCACAAAAATGCCTTCCAAATCTGCACCATACCCCACTGAATTGTACAAGATTTCTTGAAGTGCTTTGAAAGAAACAGAACTTACTACATGGCAGGCTTGCCTGAAAGAACCTCATAAACTAGTTACTATGATTCCCATTTTATGGGTGAAACACAAAGACACCATAATACTTGCTAAGTCATTGGTTACTATGTGATGGAGCCAAGGTTCAATCTCAGGCAACCTAGCTCCAAAGAGCATACCCTTCTCACTACATGAATGAATGATTGAAATAATAAAGTCACTTTTGAATAGGAATAGTACGCCCTGTCTATTACTTCAGCCATAGTGGTAAATAGCACAGTATCCCACAGCCAGCGTTTAACAAGGACTTTTCAAACAAATCATAGATGAACAGATGATTGAGTTGCCCAAAGTGGTTTGCCAGTTCCATGAGTGGTAAAATGCAACTGTCTTTCATATGAAGCTCAACACACACACACACACACACACACACACACCCTAGCATCATCAGTAACCACTTGACTCTGCATGTCAATTACAAGGTTTTTCCTATAGAACCAAAGACCCATGCATGTGAGAAGATGCACATCCAAAGGGCCTCTCCTAAGCACTGGACTCTCTTTCCTCTTAGCTATCACCTCTAAAGCCTTATCGTGTGTGGAGGTGAGGAGAGTACTGTTTACAAGCCATTTTTACTCCTTTAATGGCTGGGAAAGGAGCCAAATTGCGTTGTGTCCCTGGTATGGAAATATCAATCAGCAGACAATGCAGAGGGAGAGGCCTGGCTTTAAAGAATATATTGAACCTCAGGGTGCACAAACTAGGGCCTGGACAAGCTCTTCGCACTCCAGCTTCTACCAGGAAGCAGCTGGGGACAGGCACTTTAGGCAGTATTATATTCCCCTGAAGAAGCCCCAACACATCTTTTACTAATCTCATTTGAGATGGTACCACGTTCATACCCTTGGTCTCTTTGAACCCACCAAAGATATTATTTTTGCTTGGTTCCTGAAAAAGTGTACAAATCAAACTGCCTATGAGATACACCCAGAACATTTCCTTCAAAACATATGTCAGGCATTCAGACACTCTGCTGGGGATACATACTGTCTAAACCCTGTTCCAGCCCTCACACATTCACTGCAGAAACAGAACAGAAAGTGCTGTGGGAATCTAGAGGAGGTGAGCATCTCTCAGCCTAAAGCAAGGCTCCATGGAGACTGTAATATGGCATTGAACCCTGGGTTTCATATGGCGAAGGCCTTTGTAAAGCAAAACAAAAAGAATGTTGTGTAAGCAAAAATTTCTCTTTATATTTTTTAAAAATTCTTGCAGTTATTCACAGTAATAATAATAGTGGTGCCCAGTGACCTGGCCGAGGTTCACTTCCTGCCACTCACTGGAGGTTTCCCAACATCAGACACACAGAGCTTTCTGTCACATTGCTCTGTTGTCCTCAAGCAGCTCATAGTGTCAAACGATGCTGGGATTCATCAGAAACTGGCAGAGGCTTCCCCACTCTCAGAGCCTCTAAAGGCTTCCTGGGGAAAGAACAGCCATGTCCACAGACCGCCCCAGCCCCACAGAGTCTTGGGTTTACCCTGGTGAAGAATTTGTCATAGACATCATGAATCCACAAAAAAAAAAAAGAAGGAAGGCAGTGACCTTTCCATATGCCTGCACACAGAAGCTTCCAATGGCTACTAACTGGAACATGACTACTGAGATAAGTTTATGGATGAACAAATGATTGTGTCTGGCAATCTCACCTACCTGAACTACTGAAAAATCAGAAGGAAAACAGACTTTAACTTTACACAGGAAGTATAGAGCTTTCCAAATACTCCCACCGTGGTAACCCATTCATTTTACTTTTGAGAGGAAACAATCCACAGCCCATTTATTGTTCCTCTGGATAAAATTGTAAGTATCTTGGAGCCTATAGTCGTCAGCTTTAAATTCTGGTTCTGCCTCTTTAGTTTTCATTCCAAAGCCTCACTTTTACTCCTCTGTGTTCATAGTAGTACATGTATTCATTCATTCATGCATGCGTGTATGCATGCATTTGTTCATTTATTCAGAGCTTCAACAAAGACTTCTCAATTCCTAACATGTGCCAAACACTATTGTAGGCACTCAGGGATATCATATAAACAATAGAATGTTCTCACAGAGGAAGGGAGACAAGAAACAGAATAAATCACATAAAATTGTACATTATGAGGTAGATACCATCAAGAAAAACACTGCAAAGAATTTGAAAGGGGGGATTATGAAGACCTAAAACTCTGACTAAGATGGTCAAAGGAGTCTACGGCCATACCACCCTGAACGCGCCCGATCTCGTCTGATCTCGGAAGCTAAGCAGGGTCGGGCCTGGTTAGTACTTGGATGGGAGAGATGGTCAAAGGAAGCTTTAGAACAGAGACCCTGAAGAAGGCAGTGTCTTTAGTGTCTTCCAGCTGCTATAGCCAATATCATAGGAGGTCATAAACAGCAGAAATTTATTTCTCACAGTTCCTGAGGTTGGAAGTCCAAGATCAAGTTGTGCATAGATTTTCTGTCTGGCTAAGACCAACCTTCTGGTTCAGAGATGCAACTTCTCATTGTGTCTTTACACAATGTAAAAGACTAGAAGTTTCCTTTGAGACTTCTAAAAAGTCACTAATCCTATTCATGTATGGTATATCCTCATGTCCTCATTACCTCCTCAAAAGCCCCACCTTCTACTACTATCATCTGGGGGCGTAGGATTGCAACATATGAATGTGGTGGTACAGAAACATTCAGAATACAGCAGACAGTGAGGAAGCTATGTGGAATCCTGGGGGAGCAACATTCCAGTCAGAGGGCACAGCAAATACAAAAAAACAAATATCAAAATGAATGAGTGAAATTCGAGGTGGAGACAAATATGGATAATGTTGATTGAACATTAGAAAAGGGGGTGAGAGAAGGAACAACAGAAGACCGTCTAACTTGGGAGGTTGCGTGAAGCACTGTGACTTGTGTTGTAAGTAAGCTAAGCTCCAAGGAAGAAGTGGGGGACATTACAAGTGTTGGAGCAGGAGAGTGACAAGAACTGACATATGTATCCTGTGATCACTTGACTGTTGTATAGATAATCAGCTAAAGGAAAACGGCACAGAAGCAGGAAGGCCAAGGTTGTGGTCATGACGGTGGTGGTGGCTTGTTGAAGGTAGTAACTGTGGACATACTAAGTACTCAGACACCAGATATGTTTTTGAGAACACAGCTGAAAGGATGGACTATATGATGGAAGATAAAGAGAGGAATTGAAGATAACATCTAGATTTTTTTCCTGGCTACTAGTGCTTTTGTAGGGATAAGGGACAGCACACTTACAAAGCACTTATCGGAGGACCTAGCACATAGTCGATACCTCCAAATATTACGAACATGGTCTGATTTTTTACAAAAATCATGACTTTATTTAATTGATCCCCAGCAAAGCACAAACAGCAATTAAGGAAAGGGAGAGAAAAGTAAAAGATGCCTGATTGGAAAGGAAAGAAATTCCACTTAACAATAGAAGAGAAAGCCGAACAAATTCATTAAAAGGGGGCATAAGAGCCATTCAGAGCCAGTCAGTGGAAGACCAACATTCCTGCACACTTCAGTAAGCCCTGGGAATTGCCTTACAAAAGTTAATTTTCCTAATGCCAATGAGTCATCCGGAAGATCAAATTATGTTTATTGTATTCTGTTTAAAAGATCAGTAAAGAGTGTAAGCCATTACAGGAAGACTTTGATCTAAAACGTTTAAAATAAAATACTTGGTGCTTAAAAGGATAAAGCCTCAGATACCTGGAAAAATATTAGCCTGCAGATTCTAGGAAGCTGAACTTTGTTGAAACAGCATAAATTTATCTACACGCAGACGTGAAAGTCACACTCACGTCCATTACCTCCTTTGATGCTCATAAGAGCCCTAAAAGATAGATAATTATCCTTAACTTCATGGGTGTAAAACACTATAAGCCCAGAAATATGAAGTGATTTGTTTGAAGTCACACTACAGAATAGATTAAGAACCAGCACTAGAAACATGAGAAAAGAACTCCTACAGAAAGTTATCTTTGTTAACTATACACTCCCAGAGTCCATGTGCTTAGGAAAATTGCCCAGAATACAAAGAGTCAGAACTAGAATTGAAAGCCAGTTCTGTCACTAATATTTAGGTGACCTTTTATAATCTAGATAAGGGATAGCCAAACATTTTCACTTAGATGTCAAATCATTTGCTCTACAATGGCTTCCAGGAGTCCTGTGTTGAAAGATTCCGTGATGAGACAGACTGCACTGGAAATAGATATGAGTTTGATTAACAATGTCTGCCATGAGCACAGACAAGGAAACAGAGGCATGGTGCCTCATATCTGTCATCAGGCAGGTGTGTAGTCTATGAATTCTCTCCAAATCTCATGCCAGATGATTACATCCAAACCAAAATGTCTGGATCCATGAATAAAGGAGAAATGGAAGTTTATGAATTGAGCAGTCTCTGCACAGATGCTGCCAGAGGCTTTGTGTATTCTAACAACAACTTAAAATATTATACTTCGTGCTTTCACAATATCCTTACTCTTAGCTACTCAGGGTAACATTCTTTACTTGCACTTTTGTATATTTTCTGATTGTTAGTTGTAAAATTTTTATCTTAATCTTAAACTATAACCAATGGAACTTCACTCATATTTTCAGAATGTGTGTGCCCATTAACAGTGGAAGTTGCTTTATTGCCTAATTACTTACTCTACAAATCCTACTTTGTTGATTATATGACATTTTTGTAGAGAAATAAAACCACAGCCTAAAAATAAGAAATGCCAGCTCTATGGGGGTAAAGTTGTACTTTCTATGCCTGACTCTGCCAAGAATAATCTTCACACTGAACAGCATGTGCTATTGTTGGATGGTGTTTCCAGTGAATTAATTGTGACATCTCACTCTGGATCAAGGCTCTGACACGCACTAGCAATATGCCCATGGAACAAAGGTCATCCTTGACCATTTCGAAGGGCAAAATTCTAAATGCAGCTTCTTTGACATTGATTTATGGCAGCAGTCATCTATTACTTATTGCTCTGAGCAAAATGTACTATCAACTTGCAATAAGTGGAGAAGGCATTGCATTTTTTGAGCCACAAATACAAATAAAGATACATTTATTCCTTACTTAATTTGATAGTTACAACATTCATGGAAGATCTGTTTTACCAATCTTGATAGTAAAGAGATAGGCAACAGAAGAAAGCTCATTTACAACGGATCTTTCTTAAGCAGATACCAGGTATTAAGTGACAATTTTAAAACAGATTATATGACTAGGTTGTGGAAAAGACCAGATAAAAAATGTTGCCATCTTCTTCTTGTTAGACTGATCTTCCCTCTAACCCAGCAGCATTTTTCACACTGTCTTCTGAATGACCATCTACATCAGAGTCAGTCAGGGTTGGCAATAAACCAACTCAGCCCCACTCAGACTTACAGAGTCAGAATCTGGTGGAAGGACTTGAGGATCTACCTTTTACCATGAAACTAGGCTATTTTTACGCACGGTGACATGAAGAATGACTGGTTTTCATTGCATCATGCTGCCAAAATACTTTCAGCAAGAAGAAGGTGTTATAGTTTGAATATGAAATGTTCCCCACAGGCTCATGTGTTGAAGACTCCATCCCCAGGTGGTAGTGCTATTTCGGGAGGTGGTGGAAACTATAGGAGGTGGGACCTAGCTAGAAGAAGTAAGTCAATGGGGCATTTTATATGGCCTTTTAAGGGCATATCTGGTCCTCAGCACCTTCCTCCGTCTTGCTCTACTTCCTAACCATGATGAGGCAAGCAGCCTCTGACTCAAACTCCTATTGCCATGATACTGTGCCTCACCTCAGGTGCAAAACAATGCATCTAGCCAACCATGCTCTGAACACTCTGAAACCGTGTGCCGGAATAATCCTTTCTTCCTGTAGATTGCTTCTCTCGGGTATTTTTTGCAGCAATGAAAACCACAAAGAGATGTACAATGCATGGTTGATGGTAGAATTCAGTAGGTATTTATTTTTAAATGGTTGTGTAACTACTGCTGCACTTAATTCATTGTTTAATTGCATTAGGAGAGTTTAGAAAAGCAGCAAATGTTAGACAAGGAACACAGCAAATTTCTGTGTCTATTTCTCCCCAAATAGACAACATATTTATCCAATATCTTATTCAGTCTTCACAAAATATCTTACTAATGAAAAAAGTTAATAAAAATTATTTCTATGCACACAATTAATAAAATACTAGATATTTGGCAAATGTTTTGTTTCTAAAGAATAAAAATCACAATTTGGTCAGTGACCTCAACACTGACACTTGAATCCTCTCTAGATTCAACACTGGTCCAAAGCTGGGGCGATCTCCACCTGCCAAGGTTGCCCACTTTCCATTCACACCCTCACACCATCTCTGTGAAACTTCCACTCAGAGTCCAATGTCTACACTTTGTCCATGAAGAGCCATTGTCCCTGTGCTTTTTCTCTTAGGTATTTCGTAAGAATTAACACATGGGGCATAACTACTGAGTTTGATACTCTGCTCTTCGTCTTATGTATATCAACTTCCTCTATTCTCATCAAACCTACAAAAAATGTATACTAAATGCAGTAACTTATTCAAAGTAAAGTTCATAATTAATATTGCTTTTCAAACTTTCACTTTAACAATGAAACAAGCCAAATTATAGTGCTCTGTCAAAGTATCCATGGAGACCCAGGACAAGGCAAATTTTAAAAATCCCTTTGAAAACCAAAGACAGCAGTCACCTCTTCACAGAGGACTTACGGAATTTGTGTTAACTTCAAGTGAAACTTGATTGAGATCACATTCAGCACCTACACCACATGACTTTATGAAAAGGAGAGTAATGGAGCAGTCAGGGAGCCAGAAAAGGAGGATAAACAAGACTATGTAAAGGACTTATTTCGTACTCTCATTGTGAATCAGAGTGAAGCAAAACTTAGGATAAAGACTATGTTTACAAAGATCTTCCTCCAAAAAAAAACTACCAAGCATCTAAAACCACTATGAAGAGAACACTCAGGGAGTAAATCATGAAAGTATTGACCCAGTGAGTCAGTACTCATTGGCAGGAAAAGCTTATCTGTAAACATTATATACTTTAAGAAAAAGAGAATAAATATGAAACACCAAAACCTATTGAAGCTATTTTAAGAAGGGGAATGGGTTAAGGAGAATAAAAAAACAAAATAAAGAATATATTAAATACAAGGAAGTTATAAACATAATCCCATATTTTTCTGCACCCTCTCTCCTTGCCCTTTGGTATTGCTTTTCCATGTTAAACTTAGAAAATGTGATGTATACAAAGGCTTAACAGGAGCCATGCTACAGAAAAGGAGAAAACTTCTGCTGGTTATTCATCTGACAGGGAACTGATATCAAAGTATAAGAGAGCTCAAAATAGTAGACACCAAAAGTACAAATAATCCAATAAATAAATGGGCAAGTGAACTGAACAGACAGTTTTCAAAAAGAAGTAAAAATGGCCAATAAATAAATGAGAAGATGGTCACCATCTTTAGCCATAGGGAAATGCAAATCAGAAGTACATAAAGATTATATCCCACCCCAGTCAGAATGGCAATTATCAAGAAAACAAACAACAAATGCTGGAGACCATGCAGGGGAAAGGGAATCTTTATTCACTGTTGGTGGGAATGTCAATTAGTGCAGTCAGTATGAAGATTCCTCAAAAAACTAAAAATAGTACTTGATGATCCTGCTATTCCACTCATGAGCATATATTCAAAAGAATGTAAGTCAGCATACCATAGACATACCCTCACACCCTTATTTCTTGTGGCACTATTCACAACACCCAAGCTACAGAATCAGCCTAAGTGCCCAACAAATGGCAAATGGATAAAGAAAAAGTGTTTATACAGAACAGAATGTTATTAATCCATGAAGAACAAAATTATGTCATTTGCAAGAAAATAAATGGAAGTAAAAAACATCGTGTTAAGTGAAAGGAAGACAAATATCATCTGTTTTATATGTGGGATCTACATTTAAAACATGAAGACATGAAAGTGGAAGAGAGTCGATTGGAGGAGGGACACTAATGGGAGAGGAACTGGGGCAAGAGAGAGTTATGGGGCAGTGATATATTGAAATATGTGATATGTGAATATGAAAATGTTACACTGAAACCCACTATTCTATGAAATTAATAATAGTAATAATAATTTTTAACTGCTTATACATTTATACTTGCTCTCTCTTGCTGTTGCTCTAAGAAACCTTGGGACCACCATACGTAGAAGCTTGCACTGGTATAACTGAAGATGGAAAACCACATGTCTCACTGAGCAGCTTAGACTGGCACTCCTGCCAACTGGCAGGCAAATGTGTGAAGGCAGCCAACACCACCTGCACCAGCCACACCATCCCACAGCAGAAGAGACACCCAACTCACAGAAGACTGAGAAATAATTGGTATGTTCTTATAAGTCACACTTGTCTGGTTTTTTAATGCAGGAACCAATGATGCACATTTTCTTGGCTTCATCAATAAAATACATTTTAAAAACCCACTTTTTGAAAACAAAAACATGGAACCATTACAAGGAACACTAGAAAAGAAAAAAAATAACCCTAACCTGTAAATCCTTCAATAAGACTCGAGACACAATAACAATTAAAATCAGTATTGCAAAACAGCAAAGCAGAAGTCACACTACAAGAAATTAAATGGTGTGAAGAACAAGCTATAGATTATATCTCAGAATAGTCAAAAAAGGGAATAAGCAGTAAAGTAATAAAAATTCAATATGTAAAACAAAATTTTAAGTCATGAGGGGTGCTAATTCCAGAATAGAATAGAAAAAAACCAACTATATAATTTTTAAAGAAGAGGAAGAGGGACAGGCAGAGGAGGAGAGGGAAAGGAGAAAGAGGATAGTGATGAGATGAAAGAGAGCAAAACCTTCTAGAGTTTTTAGTTCAGTAAGGCAGCCTGTATTTCAGGGACTATGAATGCAAGGGAATGCTCAAAAATATGCCTTTGCACTTGATGAGTTCCAAGAATAGTAAAGGATACATTTCAGGATGGCCCAAATAGTTCATTCCAAAGAATTTAGAAAGACAAAGAATAGAGTACACTGTTGACACTGGGCTTATGGTGTATCTGGCACTGTGCCAACTGCTTTACACATTTTGCCCCCACTAAATCTTTTTAAAGGACTCTATTTAAACACAGTAGTGGCTCATTCCTATAATCCTAGTTACTTGAGTGGCATAATTTGGTAGGATCCTGGTTTAAGGTTAGTCTGGGCAAAAAGTTAACAAGTTCCTATCTCAACCCACAAGCTGAACATGGTAGCACACAACTGTGGTCCCAGCTATGCAAGATGCATATGTAAGAGGACTGTAGTCCAAAGCCAGCCCTGGGCAAAAAAAAATGTGAGCTCCTACCTGAAGAAAATAAAAAAGAAATCCTTAAACAATTTCATGAACCACCACTGCTACTTAAAAATAAAAGCTTCCCCCTAAATTTTTAGTGTCAAACAGGAAATGCCAAACAATTACAAATGTTTTAAATGTTAAAAGTGAGAAAACCTACAGTGTACAAATTATAAAACATGTAAAATCTTAGTTTTGAATATTTTATTTCAAGAATAACCCAAGAAAGTATTTTCTTTTTAAAAATAGCAGGAACACCATAATATATTAAAATAAATATTAAAGAATTAGAAAATAAAAACAAAGTTCTTAGGTTAATTGTAGGAATAAATGAAACTTTTAAAAGGTGCTAAATAGATTAACAGAATATTTTGAAATAAGGCTTAGTCCTTACACTCTACTGGTGGGAATGAAAAATGTTTCAGCCTCTTGGGAAAATGATTTGTCAGTTTTTCAAAAAGTTGAAAAAGATGACCCAGAATTTAATTCTTAGATCTATACCAAAAGGAAATGAAAACATCTGTCAAACCAAAAACTTATACTCTAATAGTATTATTCAGAATAACCAAAAAGTAGAGGCTACTCAAATACCCGTTGACTTATGAATGGATAAACAAAGCATGACGAATTCATAAAATGGAGTATTATTTGACAATAAAAGAAAGGAAGTACTGGTACTTGCTACAGCTTAGATGAACTTTGAAACATTATGTTAAGTGAAAGAAGCATGAAATGAAAAATGACATACTATATGACTTCATTTTTATGAAATGTCCAGAGAGGGAAACCCACAGAGTCAGAGAGTAGTCAAATGGCTCCCAGGAGTGGGACCAGAAGAGGGACAATAGGCAGCACTGCTGGGCACAGGGTTCCTTTTGGGAATGATGAACATGCTCCAATATTAGATAGTGGGGATGGTTGCATTGTACAAACAACTGTGCTGTACACTTTTAAAGGATGACTTATTTATGGTATATGAACTACATCATTATATCTCAATACAACATTATTTTTAAGTCAGTTAGCATGTAAGTGACTCTGGGCTAGACAACAATATCAATGAGAGTGAGCACGTACATCAGAAATAGACCCTCAGGTGTGTATAAGAATTAATATAAAGGATGAGTAGCAAACAAGTAGCGAGCAATGATGTATTCAAGACATTGTGTAAAACATGGCTTTTGCTAAAAAAAATCTGACTTAGACTCTCACCACCACACATGAAATAAATCCTGTTTAGATGAATGATTTGGTCACACAGAGAAACTAGGTACAAACTAGAGTATTTATTGCTCGATGAAAGAAGATAGACTTTCTCAGCATAAAAGCAACAGAAGCAGCCACAAATTAGGATCCTGAAGGAAATCCTATCTTAAAACATAAATAAACATCTATAGAACAGAAATGCCTGCAAAATTTAAAGGGCAGTAATAAAACTGAACAAAACTTACCTAATAAATCTTTCACCCCAGTGTTTAATATTTTTATTTAGAGTGATCATTAAAATGGATGAATCCCTAATTGGAAAATGAATAAGTAACAGAGAAAAGAAAAATCAAAAGGCTAATGAATGTTCAATTTTATAAATAATAACAAACCACCAAGTCAGTTTTCACCTGTCCAACTAGAAAATATTTACAAGGCTATGCAGCTAAAGAGAGAAAGAATGAATTAGAAACTCTGGCAAAAAGCACAAATCAGTAACAAGTAACAAGTTTATAAAGTTTTAATACCCAACTAAACATTACTGATATTTTAGTATCCATCTAGAATACAGGGTAAAAGCCAGAGGTTTTTGTCTGGTTTTGTTCTCCACTATTATCTCCATTGCCTAGAATGTACCTGGGCATGGAGCAAATTTAAAATGAATGTATTAAAATAATTCTATACATCAGCAATGTATTATCAGATATATTCCTAGGATCTGATATTTCTAGACTCTGTTGAAAGGTGGTATCCCAGGTCTCAGGACCTCTCTCTCTCTACCCACTAGGGCTTTGACTTTGACATTGCAGACCTCCTGAGGCAGGTCATTCAGTCTCATTTGCAGCTCTGCTGACCTTAGAATTAAATCCAAGACTTTGATGTTCTACAGTCTTCCCTGACACTGCAAGTTCAAGGTATCTTTAAACCAGGCTATGGAGGCACTCCTACTCTACACTATGTCACAAGTTGACAGCTGACCTGAACCTACTGTTTTAACTTTTAAAAGCTTCCAAAGCAGTCAATTTCTCAATTCTTATAAATACCATTGCCCCATGGCATTCTTGCACTGGGGCTGCGGCCCAATCATAATGCAGTGATTCACTTGCACTTGGACTCATCCATCCCTGAACCATTGAGTAATTTGCTGTTACACCATGCTGTGTACTGTCCACATTCCACCTAACATCATCAATACATGACCTAGAGGACCTGTTTTAGGGGAATTTCCAGTGCCATCAAAAAGCAGAGCCTAAAGATAGGACTTGTGTGTAGGTCAATTATTTGGAAGTTATTACTATGGAGCAAGTTGGGGAGACTAAGGAGAGAGAAAAGGGGAAGGAAGGAAGCTCAATAGAAGAGTTCAGTATCCTAGTCAGCACTGCTTTGGACAACTGGGGCTCAACTTCAGTAGGATAATGAGCACTGAAAAACTCAGAATTCTCTATCCAAGGATGGGTACAGAGAAGCTAATGATATACAGGGGTTTTATAACTCTCTCTGCTCTTGTGGATTGTGCCTGAATTCTGCAAGTGAGGTTGGAAAATTTTAGGGCAGAAAGCAAGGGTACATCACATACCATTAAGGTTAGATATTATCCATGAGAATTAAATGAAAGCAGAAGCAGAAACATTCACAGAAGTCATAACTGGCATGTGGTAGGCTGAATAATGAATGCCCAAGGACATCCCCATTCTAATCCCTAGAGCCTGTAGATGTTACTTTATCTGGGAAAAGTGACTTTCCCAATGTGATTAAATTAGTAATCATTAGGTTGGAAATTATCCTGGATTACTTTGGTGTGTCATAAATATAATTCCAAGGGTCTTTCTAAATGGAAAGCAAGTAAAATTTGACTACAGATTAGAAGGTGATATGACCACAGAAGCAGGCTTTGAAGCCAGAGGAAGGGGCCATAAGCCAAGGAATAAAGGAAGCCACTAGAAGCCAGAGAAAGCAAGGAAGTAGACACTGCTTCCAGGGCCCCACCAACACTGACTTTAGTCTAGTGACAACAATTCCAAATTTCTAATCTCCAGACCCTAAAGAGAATAAATTTTTGTCATATTAAACTGATAAATCTTTAATAATTTTTTGAATTGTCATCAGAATACAAGCACATCAGAATACAAGACTAGACACTGCCAGGTCAAACAAAGAGGCAGCTGACATGCCCCTGTCTAATCCTCTTCCAGACTCCATGACCTGCTTCTTGCTGGCCCAAGCTCTCTCTTGATTAAGCCCTGGGCCCTGAAGTTTCCTTTTGATGAGACTTTCTGTTATTACTCTGTAGTTATAGCCTTCTGATCTTTTGGATTAGATTTACATATCACTTTCTTAGAGGACTTCAAGCTGGTGGAATGGCTCAAGTGGGAGAGCACCTACCTAGAGGACTTCAAGATTGCCCCAACCTACAGTTAAGTCTCTGTTATTCACTTCTCAAAGTCCTACTTTGATAGCTGTAATTTGTTCTTATTTTATTTATGCTCTGTCCTGCCTGTTTGCCATGTCTCTGCCTCCAGGACTGCATCTGTCTTCACTATTTATCTTCACTGCCCAACAAAGTGTGTAATACAGTCAACATCCCAAACATCATTTTTGACTGATTATTTAAATGAATCACTTGCCTCAACTGTTTTTGTACTCAAATAGCTGATTTCAGTGAGGACCTTCTGGTTGAAGTTTGCTTATGGCCAAATCATCAGTACTTAGAACAGTGTCTAGCATGGAACAGCTACTCAAGAAATATTTATTGAGTTCATTGAATTCACAAGTTGTAGGTGTTGGCTTAAATTTTACCTTTTGTTGTAACAGATGTAGCATCACTCCCAACCAACATGTACAAATGAAATTGAATGAATGTATAGCAAATAAAAGTCAACCACCAAAATCTTGCCAGCCAATGACTTTACTATAAACTCCAACATAAAATGCCTAATACTCTTCAACTTCCCAACCATTTCCCAAGGTTATTTTTGCCTAGTAAGGGAATTACTCATAGTCAGTAGTCTTCAAAATTCAAACACCTAAAATTGGGCTTCTTGTCATATTTTTAAACCTTGTAAATAACAATGAGTCTTTCTTTCTCCACACTTACGTCTTAGATAGAAGCAAAAAGTCTTCCGGTCCCTCCAGCCTCAGTGAGTAAAAGAGAAACAGTTCTACTTTCTTGATCATCCACAATGGGGAAGAAGCTCTTCTTACGGGTAAGCAGACTCCCTTCATCCAAAGGCTGGGTAAGTCACAGGTTCTGCAGACTCAGATACCCACAAGGTATGTTACACTTTTAAACTTGAGGGAAGAAAACAGAATACCCTGTTTTGACTTCAGAACTACATTCTCCAAGCTTGCCAGAGCATCCTGTACTGTGAGAATTAGAGTAATCCCATCATGTTGATATTTTGATCCTCAACTAGTTATTAATTCATTGTGTTTATTTACCATTGCTTTGAACTTGGAAAACAATAACAAAAAAAGGTGGAATAATTAGCGCCTACCAACTGTTCACAAAGTGTGCCAGAGGGAATCAGCTCTGTTCCCCCACTATTCTGCCTTGCACTACGTGAGTGATTGCCTTTCACAGTACCCCTGATCAACACTCTAACTATCCCCTAATGCACCTCTCTGTCCCAAAACCTATCCTGCTTGGCTGGTGTCTTGGCATTGCTAATGGTCTTGTCTCCCTCGAATCTTCATCTATTGTTTGGGATTGTTTGAAATTTTTCAGCAAGTAATGGCAAGAGACATAATCTACCCCAGACATTGAGTTTGACTGTAGAGATGAGCACGGCATATTCTGTCTTTAGGGAGGTCTTAACCAGAAGTTACTCAGAAATGAAAATTAGAGCAAAGGACATTTTCCAGGGGCCATTACACAAAGCATCCAAAGAAAAACTGGTTCATTTCTAAAGAGAGCTCCAAGGAAGACTTCACAGAGGAGAAAACATGTGACCTGACTGTCAAGAGCTGATGAGATTTTCAAAAGGCAGAGATAGTCAGAGAAAGGATATGTCATGGGTAAGCAATTGCTTGTGAGAACTAAATGGCCAGGCATGTGAGGAAATAGCAAATTGAGCAATTCAGCAGGAGAAGAGTGTGAAAAGAAATATGACAGGATGAGGATCAAGATGTGGACAAGTGTCAGTCACAGCAAAGATTGTGTGCCCATCCATTGATGCTCAATCCCATCCCCATGCAGGGAAGGCATGTGTGACTCGAAAATCTCATTTAGAAGGAGCTCATTCAGATACCAAAATTGAAGACAGACTTAAGGACTTAGCCTACATAGAAAATGGTGTGGGAAGGCTGAAATTAAATGTACACGTATCTGGTGAAGATGGAATGTGTGATAGATGGCCACCGGCCAGTCATACTGGCTGCCATTTTCACTTTTTACTTCTACAGTATTCTACAAGTTTTAGATATGTTTCTTATATCCATTTTATACAGGCAAAGAATTATATGTGTTTTCCCACTTTATAGATGAGAAAGTTGAGTTTGGAAGGGTTCAATGTTCTGAACACAATTTTCATTGCACAGATGTACAATTATTCCAGCCCAGGTAACTTGTCTATGTTATTGCAAGTTGATAATAATAATAACAGCAACAAAATAACACATATGAAAGTGAATTGTTGATGACTACAGCAAAATGTAGCAGCTTTATGATGTTTTTATTAGTAGTATAGTTTGGGAAATGCTTAGTAGAAGAAATATTTTGAATTCCAGATTTCTTTCCAAATTTTGAAATATGTGCACAAAAAAACACAGTGCAATGGGAGATTGGGGGGGGTAGGACCCACATCTAAACATGGAATTCATTTACATTTCATACACACCTCACACACATAGCCTGAAGGAAATATACAATATTTTTAATAATTTTGTGTGCTGGCCATGGCATTGCATGAGACCAAGTATGGAATTCTCCAATTGTGGCATCACATCATTTCTCAAAAAGTTTTGGATTTGGGAGCTTTCCAATCTTGGATTGTGGGTTAGGGATACTCAACCTGTACTCACATTATTTTGTTGTTTTCTTTTGACTGTTATCATCATCATCATCTTAATTTAAAATCATAAGAGACTGAAGAAACATTAGCAAGGCAAGCAATGAAACCCATCCTGGTGCTTTATTTTTTCCTATTTGGAACTACAAATTAAATCTATGAGAAAAATAGCCATTGCTCCTGTGGAGAGGTGAGTTAATGTTGAATGACATCAACCCAAGTAGAAGACATCTCCAGAGAAATAGGAACTGCAAGTATGATTTAGTGTGTAGGACTCACCTCATGAAGTAGTTATTCTGGGTAACATGACCAATGGGTTTCTGAACCTTAGTAAGCCAGGGTGAGGAAGGTCCATAAAGTCTTCAGGGAGCTATCAAAAAGGATCAATTTGTAATCAAAATATGCAGAGAGGGAGGGAAAGGACACATGGCATCTGGCAAGGAAGAATTATCTACCCAGATATTTATTCTACCTTGATACCAAGCATCTGGAGGAAGTATGGAAAGCATCTGTCTGAGGCTGTTTGCTGTGGGGATGAGGGTATGCTTGTGTGTGTGTGTGTGTGTGTGTGTATGCACATGTGAGCACGCATGTTAAGTGCATGTGTGTGCATAACAGAAAACATACATAATGGAAGAAATCACAGAAACATGTGCAGGAGAGGTGGGAGAACTGAGGCAGGAGAGTAATATAGGTGATCTTTTCTTTCAAATCACAAACAAACGTACTCAAATCCCAGATCTTGCACTTACTATATGTTTCTCAGACATTTTCTTAAGCTTCCTAAATTCAGTGTCCTTATGTGTAAGATGGGAATATAACCAGCAATGTTGCTGTGAGAATAGTAGCAGCTAATGCATGCCAGCTGCAGAATAACTTATTAATAAATTTTGTCTGTTACTGAAACAGTTACTATTGTCACTAGTCTATTGTGTGAGTGTTGCAGAAGGAGCATGAAGCAAGAAACAGATGGATTGAATTTTCCTCTTTTCAATACTTAAATCTCTAGTAAAAGCAGCTGGGATTACAAGCCATTGACCAAGCAAAACAGTGGGTCACATTCAAAGAACAACTTTTGGATTATTTTGAAGCAAATCATTCACAAAACATAAAATCCTTGCTATGGAATGTGTGGTCTGCAGCTACTTGTTAGAAATGCACAATCGCAACTCCCACCTCAGCGGCTCCTAAATCAGAGTCTGCATTTTAACAAGATCCCCCACATGATTTGTACACACAATACACTTTGAGGAACACTGAGCTGGGACCCAAGATCTGCATTTGCTGGCAATCCTATCAACCCCTCTAATGACTGCAGAGGAAGGGTCCATTGACCCCGCAGCTGATCCATTCAGTCACACCCGATCAATTTATGCCCCAGCAAGAAAACAGCTGAGCTGACCAGTTCGGATGGCGCAATGCCCAATGTAATCATCCCTAAATGGGAAGCAGATGGTGTTTGTGAAGGACCATCCAAAAGTATTTCAAAGAGAGAGTCTCTTGCCCTCATAAAGTTTGCAACCTATTGGGGACAAAAGAGGGGTAGACCATGAAGTCAGATTGCTAGATGAGTAACAGGCTGGGGTAATGTATTCTGACTGGGAACATCAGAGTAGCCTTCTTAGAAGTGCTAGTGATGAAGAGCAGGATTTCAAGATATGGAAAGGGGAGGAAGATGCAGCTGGAGGGAAACGATCTGGATGGCGAATCGGTAGAAAAGTACAGGGTATGTCCAGATGGGGCAGTGGGCACAAGGAGAGTTAAAACTGGAAAGATGTTGGGGCCTGGAACGTGAAGTTGTGAAGGCTGAGCCAGTGTGGCAGCATCACCATCTAGGCAAAGAGAAGTTTTGTCTCACACAGGGAAATGAGTGGACCGCCTGAACAGCTGCAGGTGCCATCCATCTTCTTTAGCTGTGGCTCAAGCAATAGGGCACAAGGTCCCTGTGGCAGAGACAAGGCAATTCCCTGTCATTTGGACTTGATTTGCAGTGCTTGGTGTCAGAGTCTTGCTGGTCCTCATTTTAAGAAATAAGGAAATCATCCCCTAGTTTTGGATTTCCAGCCTTATTCAGTCCTTTTTTAACATATAAAATAGGCTGTACTCTAAAACGTATCCTACCAGTGCGCAGTCGAGCACCGTAGCTGGAAAGTAGCTCATTATCTTGGCTCTGCACTTTCCAGTCTCCCCAACCTTTTGCTAACATATCTAGCCCTGAGGCTAGTTCTCACCAAAGATGCAGAAGCAATGAGTCCATGCCCATGTCAAGGCTTTGAAGAAGTGGCCACGCCTTCACTCTTTCCCCTTTCCTCAAGCTTGATGCAGACAATGTGGAGACTTCAGGGACTGGTAGAGCTGGGCCCCAAGTCTCCACATGGAGTAAGCCAACCACTAATCACGAGAGACCACACTGCACTGGCACACCATCCAGAGAGAAGCCTCTAGTATACTTGAGCTGCTATATGTTTTGAGGTCTACATGCTACAGAAGCTAGCATTACCCTAAAGCAGACTTTACGGGAGTGACTGTTTGGATCATGGTGAAAAAAGGATGAGAAAGTGCTCTGTAAATTATAATGGCATGAATATGTTGCTTCACTGAACATCAAATGAGTGTCTGTGGAGCAGCTATTCCACCCTGAGCACACACTTGGTGCTGAGAAGTCAGAGATGAACAGCACAGACCTATTCTCTCTGCCAGATTAGGCTCCCACCCAACAGCACTAGGTCGAGCACACGAATCATACCATCTGCCTCTCAGCAGAGGAAGTATTGCATCCTATCCTCATTTATCCATCCAGTGGGACAAAAGCCATCAAATGGCTTTAGCTGAGTTTCTGTGTATTTATTTTAAAATGTATAGCTCACTTTGTTCCAGGCAAGATTTAAGGCAGCTTATAAAATGACTTAATTTAGAAATGAAAATGAAAGGACAAAGTCAAAACAGGCTGGAAATATGAAACAGAATAATGAATATAAATATGTAATTGCTAATGATACATACTTGCCACAAATTTAGATCTGAACCCAACTAAAGGAAAAAATTATATATATGCCGTGCCGGGGATTGAACTCAGGGCCTCTTGCTAGGTAAGCACTTTACCACTGTCAGTCACAACTCCTGTCCATTTTTGGTTTTAGTTTGTTTTTCAGATAGGGTCTCATGCTTTTGTCCAGACTTGCCTCAGGTGTGATCCACATATCTCTGCCTCCCAAAGTAGCTGGGATTACAGGTATGTACCACCATTCATGACTTAGCTGTTATAATATTTATGATTAACTTTTTAGTATCTATGTTCCTTATAGACTGGAAACTCCATGAAGAACAAAGGCTATGTCTTTCATAGTTCTTCCTCTTATGCCCACAGATCTAGCCTAATACCTGGTCGTAATTATTCTACAAAAAGCACATGCATAAGATAAAAGCAGAAATAGCCTGATACAAAGAGACATGCCTCAGAAATATGAGTCCACATGGTGTGCTAACCAGCATCCTTGTCATGTGCTTACAATAGGTAGCCACCTGTGACTGGTCCTCACTTCCTAAAACCTGTGTGTTGATGGCATCAGACAATACAAAACCCATAAATGGAAATTCTACAGGGATACAGTGTCCTATGGTCCCAGCCTCTGATCTCTGCCCATCTGTTGTGATTGAGGGAAGGACTGTCAGCTACTTGAAGGAACAGATAAATACCTAGTTGTTTACAATCTTCTTCGCACCGCTATCTCCCTTATTGCATTTCAGGTGTCATTGATGAGGTGGCTTTGACTTCTTGTCTTTAGCTTACATTAGCCATCATAAGAAGCCATTTTCTGACACTAGAATCTGCATGTCCCTTAGAGAAAATTGAAAGGTACCATCCACTCTGTCACTCAGGGGCTCCCAGATAATGCTGTAATTGGCCAAACCAAAGCACAATATAAATGTTGCTTTTGCTACGGTATTAGAGATACCTTCCCTTTGCGTTCACTGCAGTTTTATGACTGACCAATTTCCTTCATCTGCTTTGGCTATTGACTCTGAGACTGGTTAGGCAAAGTCAGCATTGTGGGCCAGTTAGTTAGAAGGAACAGAAGGTGTCCAGTGTAGGTTGCAGAGCATAAAGGTCCAACAGGGACATCGCAGAGCAGGGCTGGGCTGGGACAAGGCCCTAAAAGGGGAGGGAGATTTTTATGTAGACAATATATTCCCAAATAGGGTTCCAAGAATGCACCCCAGTAAATAAACTGGGCTTGTGGTAAGCAGGAATCAGTGGCCTGGATTGCACAACTCTGAGGCAATGTTGCACTGATGACACTGAGCTCAAAGTAGAGCTATGCTGTGCATTTTTCCAGTAGGACAGATGAGAGGACTCATCTGTAGTAGTAATAAGGAGAACCAACATTTACTGAGTGTTTCAGATGTTCCAGGAATTGTGCTAAGGACTTTTTTAAGTTTTTGGTTCACTTACTTCCCAAAGCATTGTAATAGGTACTTTACCTCCTTATTCCCCTTACCAAAGGGAATCTGAAACTTGGAGAGTTTAGGTAATTTACCCCAAATAATTCTGTTAAGAAAATAGTGAAACCAGAATTTGAGTCCAGAAAGTCTGGCCTCACAGCTCGTGTTCTTAGATGCTCTAATATATTGCCTTTCTGTGAGTTGATTTAAAACTTCACTTGGTAAGATGGTGTACCTAACAGCTCTTGGATTCTGCCCCAGCAACTAAGGACTCATTCCTTTAATTTCCCTTGCTGATTCCAGTACCTCCTGTAGGAGGACTATTCTGCTATGGTGCCTAGGCAGTAAGAACACTCTGGAAATGTGCCCACAGAGAGTCACTTCCATGACAGAGCTGGACTCAAAAAGTGCTCCCCATGTGTGGGGATGAAGCCTCTACAAAGAGAACGTGGCAGTGACTAGGCAGCTTATCAAGTCCTACTTGCTAAGATCTCCCATCTCATGCAAGCAAGCAGTTCCCATTCCCCACAACCAGAACTGGCTGAGCACATTCAAGGGCAGAGCACAGCTGGAAGTCAGGACACGTGGGAGGAGATGGCTTGCAACAGGTAACTTTGAGATGGAGCTGTCAGTGCAGAATAACCTCTGTCTGGTGGCAGCAGCAGCTCTTATACCTAAAGACACCTGTCTGCAACATCAGGAGGTGTTCACAGAAAGAAAACGCAACACGTGACATGCTTGCAGGAGGTCATTCGTGCACACTAGCCCCTCTCTTCTCTCTCAGAGACCAATCAGTTAGAAGGATGAGCTCTGTCTCCGGCACCTTGTTTTTCTCCTTCCTTATTTTATTCTAGGTCACCTTGTTCTTAAACTGGCATTTCACTCTTGGAAATGTAGATTTAACTTTTCAATCTGTTAGGGGTCTGATTTTATTTTATGATATCATTTCCTCCTCCTTCCCTCTTTTCCTCTTTTCCCTCCATCCCCCTCTCCCTCTCTCTCCTCCTCTCCCTCTCCTTCCTCCTCTTCCTTCCTTCCTCCTCCTCCTCCTCTTCTTCTTCTTCTTCTCCTCCTCCTCCTCTTCTCTCTCCCTCTTTTCCTCCTCCACCCCCATCACACTCCCTCCTGTCCTCCTTCCCTTCCTCTGCCTCTCTTTCCTTCCCTCTCCCCTCTTTCTTTCTCCTTCCCCCTTCCCCGTTTTTTCTTCCTCTCATTCATCTCATTCTCTCTTTCCCCCTTTAGATATCTAAAGCTGTGCAGACAGAGCTGGGTTCCAAGTAATCTGCCTTCATCTTACAAGCTCTGCACATGCAAACAGAGCATAGAAACCAATGATTAGACACAGCCCTGATTCACACCTTGCGTCTCTCCAGCCCTGGCTCCTCAACAACCATCTTCTGGGTACCTGTGAGGCCGTTGTTCTTCCAGGTCCTGATCCATGCCAGGACCCTGCTGGGCCTGGGGGCTGTGCAGGGCAGGAGCTGCTGAGAGGCAGCAGAGCAGTCTGTGGCTAGAGCTGAGACTCACCACCGTTCTGGAGTCTATTGTCAAGTTATTGTACCCTCACTCTCCTCTTTCATGTCTGAGTCCAGGCATGAAATTTTATTTTAAAAAGAGAAAAAAAGGAGAGAAGTCTTCCTTTGCCTCTTTACCTAAGCTGGAGGATCAACATAGAATGTGATTTTAAAATGTCAAAGTCTATTTTAAAGTTTCTCTTGATTTATCTTTATTTGCTCACAATTTTGAATTTTTGTACAGCCTCTAGAGGGAAAGAAAGAACATTTCCTGTATTTCATGCCTCCTAAAAAAGACTTTTTTGTGATCATGTATTCAAATCCTTTTGAAATCTTCCACACCCTGAGTTTTGAAGCATTTTTCCCATCCCAGGACCCAAAATGTAAGTGAACAGTTCAAACAAATCTCAAAGTCTAGAACAAAAAGTAATTAACAAAATCTTGCATTGTGCAGATTCTGTTCTCCTGACATTTAGGAAAATCTCTAAATATAATTCTTGCCCATCTCTAGGCTTCTGATAGAGGAAATTGAAGGATGCGGTGCAGTGGTTTTTCTTTAGCTGGAGAAGGAAATTACCCTGAGAAGAGAGTATTTTGTTAATGAGGTCAGAGGAAAGAGCAGAAGATATAAAAGGGCTGTAAGTGGGTGTTAATAATAAAGCTGATGGAGAGAGAAAGAGAGAGAGAGTTGGTTTCAGGAAGTTCTAGTACAAGTAGTTATGGTTTTGGCATTGAGAGATTATTTGAGAGTCAGTATTTCATTTTGAGTCTTCAGAGTATCAAAAAAAGCTCCACTGGGCATGGTGACACATGCCTGTAATCCCAGCAATCAGGATACTAATGCAGGAGGATAAAGAACTCCAGATCAGCCTTGACTAAATAGTGAGACTCTGTCTAAAAAAATGAAAGCAAGGGAGTTAGGGAGGGAGGGAGAGGAAGAAAGAAGAAAAGAAAACTAAGAAAAGAAAGAAAGCTAACCATTGAATGGATGTAATTCTTTCTCTCTTTTAGTGTCATCCTAAAACCTACTGTTTCATAGCATGTTAGAAGTCTCCCACAATTGCCACTGTATTCTAGTTCATCCTTAGGGAAACATGCCTTTTGCTCAGAGAGGATAAGAATTAGGATTGCAGTACAGAGCATTTAGGAAACAGAGGTTCTGCCAAGAGAAAGCTTTGTTTTTGTGATAGATATGCCAGTGACAAACAGAAAAAAGAAATTATATTTGGTCAAAAGTATGAGCCTGTGAATGCTGTTAGCAACTAAGTAGTTTAAGAAGGAACTAAACTGGTTTTATCTTACAGTCTGACCACATAGGAAGCATCCTGATGGAGGTTTTAGTGAGGACTTAATGCAAATGTTGGCCAGTTGTTCCTACGTGAATAAATCACTGGTAAAATGGAGCCATAATCACAGTCACTAGTCCATAATCCTTACTGAGTGGAGCCATCTTGGACCAGATGCTTAGAGAGTCAAAGCTTCCATTATAACTTATGGAGACTTCCTTGTAACAGTGAGCAGATGCAACACGCCCAAGGACAGTATAAAACACAAAGACTAAGGTGTTGTGTAAATAGAAAAACAAAAAGTGAAAGTCGATAGAGCGATGGAAGATGAAATGGACTAATGGCAAGAGTATTAATCAAATAGTTTGCCTCTGAACCAAAACATTTACTTCCCTCAAACAAATAAATATTACATAGTAAATTTAACAATGAGATGAGACTTCCATAAGCCAATCAGAGCCCAGGTCACTGGCAAGCATGATTCACCTCACAGAGAATGAAAAGGGTAACCAGTGTGGAGCAAAGAGGCTCAGTGAACTTGCCAGATAATAGGAGGGACCCAGGATGCCATCAAGTTGGGGGGTCTCCAAACCTATATCAGAGTGCCTTAAACTGCAAGGGAAGAGGCTCCAGTCACATATTGGGACAAGATGCTGACTTTATTTCTTGCTAAGAAAAAGGGAGCTATACTTAAAAATCATAACAAAGCAAAAAAAAAAAGCAAAAATCTGATTTTATAGAGTTTGGTGGAGCATGGGCTTTGGGATTGGAGAACTTTGAGAAGTAGGAGTGTGTAGGGATTGGCTGCTTTTAAAATCCCAGTCACTGTACCATGGACATTGCTGATGGACTTGCAGGACCATAAGGGCTGACTGGAGAAAGTTTAAATCAGGTTCAAAGTTACTTGATCATGGCTTGGGATTAAGGCCAAATAAGACACTTTTTCCAGATTTGGAAAATACACATTTTTATTTTCAACTAAAATGCACAACTTACACATTATTGGAAATTTTATTTATTTATATTTATTTTTAATTAATTTATTAGCATATTATAGTTGTACAGGGCATACTTTGTGACATTTACAAGAGTGCTTACAATAAGTCTTAGTTAGATTCACCCTGTCCATCATTCTCCTTTATTCCCCTTCCCTCCCTCTTAGAACAGTAAGTATTATGAATGCATAATACTTACACCATGTTCACCCTCTTTCACCCTTTCCTATGCCCGCCCCTTCCCACTGGTATCAATCCCTAGACAGGATTTGTTTTACCTTTCTGTTCATTTTTCTAAAAAAGACATTTTTGTTTGTTTATGGTGGGTATGCAGGGAGTTTCTTTGTGACATTGTCATATGTATACATGCATTACATTACAAATTGTTTCATCCCCTCCATTATTCTCCTTTCTCTCTTAGCCCCCTTTTTAAAATTTAAAATAGTCACTACTATACATCCCACAAACATTAAGATATAATAAAAGAACATTGTGAATAACTTTCTGCTGCTAAATTTAAACTTTTCAGGTAAAATAGCTATTTCTTGCAGGGGGAAAAGATTTACAAAACTGATAGAAATGATACAGACCATCTGAATTCTCTGATACATATTAAAGAAATTAATGTCATAATTTAAAAACTTCCTACAAAAATAATCAATGTCTAAATAGCTACTGGTAATTTTTCCAAATACTTAAGAAAGATATTATAGCAATTTTCTATGTATCTTTTCAGGAAACAAAAATAAACTCACCAAGATTTTCATAAGGCCAGCATATAACCAGAACAGTGCAAGACAGGAAAGCAAAGAAAAAGGCTAACTATATAGGTTATTGGAAAGCTTACATTCAGGGATTAAGAACTTCCAGAAATAGGATTGTTTAGGGAATATTAAAGCTGTATATTAACATACACACAAAAATGCTAAATAAAAACAAAGCAAATAAATCAATACTATATTTAAAAGTCCAGTAAATCAAGACCAAGGTCAATTTATTCCAGTAATTTAGCTTTTGAAAATAAATGAATGTAATTCCCCACAAAATAAAATAAAGGCAGTGTCTCACTGGTGTCTTTGTATGTATAGTAAGAGTATTTGGTAACATTTAATACTAATTCATTATTATAGAAAAAACTAGTTAATTGGGAATAGACTAAACTTGCCTCATTTGATTAGGACTGTATTTTAAAGAGCTGAAGCATTCAATGGAGAAATATTGAAAGAAATTTTCCTAAAATCAGAAACATGACAAGGAATACCATTTTAATTATTCCCATTGATTTGTACTTATGTGCCAATAGAGCAAGGACAAAATAAGAATTAAAGAGATAAATGTAAAATAAAGCTATTCTTATATTACAGTATTATATATTAAAAGTATCTAAAATACATATGAATAAGTTCCTAGAATTCAGATAATTTAGGAAAAAGTTGAGGGATACAAGGAGTACATACAAAAATCAAATGCATGCTATACAATAGATACATTGTATGCACAAAATGAAATTAAAAGGTCATTCCCAAGGTATTAAAACATCAAAACTAAAGAAATGCAAAACCTCCACAATAATCTGCACAAAGCAGGACAAACGTATTAAAATTTAAGTAAACAGTGGAATAGAGCATATTCATGGACTAGAAGACTCACCTTGTCCAGATACAAATTATTTCCAAATTTATCTTTTGATTTATGAACACCAGCCTAAAGCCTATCAATGCATATCAATAGGAATAGCCAAATAAGATCTTCCAAAAAGCAACTCCTCCAAAAAACATCTCTGGCAAAAAATTCAAAATCAGCTTTTTAAAAAACCTTGAAATTAATCAAAGCCTTGTAAAAATTTTGAGAAACATTTGTTTATGAAAAATCAAAGCATTGGCCAGGAGCAGTGGCCCTTGCCTATAATCCCAGCTACTTGGAAGGCAGAGATAGGAAGGTTATGGTTCAAGGCCAACTGAGGAAAAAAAGTTAATGAGATCTAATCTCAAAGAACAAGCTGGTACTGAAAAATGGAGAGAGACATAAGGAAACCCCTGAAAACTATTGTGAAATAGGGGGAAAGAGGGTGCAATGGAGGGGTTGATATGACCAAAATCCAATAAACTCATGTGTGAAATACCACTGCAAACACCTCTGTACAGTTAATATACACTAATAAAATTGTTTTTAAAAAGTAACAGTAGGAAGGAAGGAAGGGAGGGAGGGAGAGAAGGAAAGAAGGAAGGAAGAAAGAGAAGAAGGAAGGAAGGAACAAAGGAAGGAACAAGGGAGGGAGGGAAGGAAAGAAGGAAGGAAGAAAGAGAGAGAGAGAAAGAAAGAAAGAAAGAAACTGGTTGGATGGCTCAAGTGGCAGAGGGCCTGCCTAGTAAGCATGAGACCCCAAGTTCAAACCACAGTGCCACCAAAAAACAAAAAAAGACAGAGAGAAGGAAGGAAGAAAGGAAGGAGGGAGGGAAGGAAGGAAGGAAGGAGGGAAGGAAGGAAGGAGGGAAGGAGGGAAGGAAGGAAGGAAGGAGGGAAGGAAGGAAGGAAGGAGGGAAGGAAGGAAGGAGGGAAGGAAGGAAGGAAGGAGGGAAGGAAGGAAGGAAGGAGGGAAGGAAGGAAGGAAGGAGGGAAGGAAGGAAGGAAGGAGGGAAGGAAGGAAGGAAGGAAAGAGGGAAGGAAGGAAGGAAGGAAGAAGGAAGGAGGAAGGAAGGAAGAAGGAAGGAGGAAGGAAGGAAGGAAGGAAGGAGGGAAGAAAGGAAGGAAGGAAGGGAGGAGGGAAGGAAGGAAGGAGGGAAGGAAGGAAGGAAGGAAGGAGGGAAGGAAGGAAGGAAGAAAGGAAGGAAGGAAGGAAGGAAGGAGGGAAGGAAGGAAGGAAGGAGGGAAGGAAGAAAGAAGGAAGGAAGGAGGGAAGGAAGGAAGGAGGGAAGGAAAGAAGGAGGGAAGGAAGGAAGAAAGGAAGAAAGAAGGAAGGAAGGAGGGAAGGAAGGAAGGAAGGAGGGAAGGAAGAAAGAAGGAAGGAAGGAAGGAGGGAAGGAAGGAAGGAAGGAGGGAGGGAGGGAAGGAAGGAAGGAAGGAAGGAAGGAAGGAAGAAGGAAGGAAGGGAAGAAGGAAGGAAGAAGGAAGGAAGGAAGAAGGAAGGAAGGAAGGACGGATACTCAGTACAATGCCCAGAATAAGTAATACAGTTTTGAAGAGAAGAAAGTTGGAAAGCTTTCAACTTCCCAACTTTTTGCAGATAATATGATAGTGGAAGAAGTATGGATGGAAGGAAGATGACTAAGCATTCAATAAATCCTTATGTTCATAGTTAATTGGTTTTGAAAAAGTGCCAAGGAAATTTGCTAGTAAAAGATAACCTGTTCAACAAATGGTCCTGGAATAATTATTATATATAGTGGGTAAGAACAGACTTGGAACTTCACTTCATACTAATAAATAATATTAATTCAGAACGGCTCATAGACCGGAACAGAATCAACTTTTTGGTCTTTCTTTCATTTTGTGTGGTACATAATTGAACCCAAGTCCTCCTACATGCTAGAAAGCACTTTTCCACTTGAGCAAGGACCCATGCCTTTTTGTTTGTACTTTGTTTTTGATATAGAGTCTCACTAAGTTTTCCAGGTCTGGCCTGAAACTGGAGCTCCTCCTACCTTTGCCTCCCAAGTAGCTGGGATTACAGACATGGCCACTCTGTCCAACTGTAATCAACTTTTAAAAAAACATAGGTGGGCTGGGGGTGTGGCTCAAGTGGTAGAGCACCTACCTAGCAATCATGAGACCCTGAGTTAAAAAAAAAATGGGAGAAAGTCTTCAAGACTGGTTAGATACTCTCAAGTTTTCTTAGTTACAACACCAAAAGCATAGTCCATAAAAAAATGTATAAATTGGATGTCATTAAAATTCAAATCATTTTAACTTTAAATGACATTCTTAAGAAAACACAAATACAAGCAATAGACTGATAGAAACTGTCAACTTGTAATGTAAACCCATCTGTGGGCAAAGATCAGAGCAGCCCACAGAAGAGTCCTGACTTTGGGTCATCCAGATAAAGGTGAGCCTCTGTAGCTAGCAATCAAAATGAATGAAGTAAAAGACTTGCTGGAAGCAACCACCAAATGTTGATTGATTTTTAAGGACCACACTGAAGGAAACAAAATGTGAGACTTAAAGAAAAGTCCTACAAATTAGTGTAAAATATTTTAATTCTCATACAGATATTGGCCACAATTATTTTTCCATTTTCCAGCCATGTAACAATAAAAGATTAATAGTCAAAAAAGGAATGGCTTTTAGCCTTAATTTACAAGGCATATTTACAACTCCATAGAGCAAATCAAACAAAAATGGATAAAAGTTGTGAATAAACTTTTTATCATTTACAAAATGGCTCATACACTAATGAAAGTTGCTCAGCATTATTAACCATTAGGTAACTGCAACCCCAAACTACAATAAGATAATATTCACATACACAGAATGGCCATAATAAATAAAGTAGGCAAAAACAAATGCTAAGGCTATAGAGAAACAGGAACCTCTGTACACTGATGAGGACTTGTTGTAGACACTTTGAAAGACATTTTGGCAGTTTCTCACAAAGTTAAACATAAAACCATTAAAGGAGCCACAAATTCTGCTCCTAGTTATCTACTCGAGAAAAATGAAAATGCTGAATTGTATAGCATTCTAAATAGAAAAAAAATAGAAACAACTTACATCAATTGGTGATTGGGTAATCAAAATGTGATATATCCATAAAATGGAATATTATTCAGTCATGAAAAGTTATGAAGTAGTGATATGTGCTACAGCCTGGATGATCCTCAAAAACACGCTAACTAAAAAAAGCCAGACACAAAAGCCCAATATTATATGATCCCTATGCCAAGTGTTAATAATAGACAAATATATAGGACTAAAACATAAATTTGTGATTGCCTAGAGCTAGAGGTAGGAACAGGGATCAACTGTGGACAAGAGTTATCTTACTGGGGGATGAAAATGTTCTAAAACTGAGTATGGTAATGTTTGCAACCCTTGGCAAAGTTACTAAAAATGATAACTGCATACTTGAAATGGGTGATTTCTGTTTTATGTGAAATATAATTCCATAACACTGTTCAGGAACAATAAAACAGAATAGAGTATTGTGGACTGAATACTTATGTACCCCTAAAATTCATATATTGAAATTCAAACCCTCAACTTGACAACAATAGGCATCAGTGGCTTTGCAATGTATATAGATCACAAGGTTAGAGTCTTCATGAATGAGATCAGTGCCGTTATAAAAGGGAGCTCTCTCCCCCTCTTCCCACCCTGTGAGGATACAAGAAGGCACAGTCTGCAACCTGAATGGCAACACTCTCCTCCAGCACTTGGCCAGGCTGACCGCCTAAGTGCAGACTTCCAGTCTCCAGAACTGGGTATGGCATTTGTTACAGCATCTTTAGCTGATTAAAATATAGAATGTGGCAAATAGCATAGTTAAACAGAAAATGAATAGATTTGTGTATGTGATGTAAACCTCTACTTTCTCTAGGTTTGGAATATTTCATAATTTTTTAATTTTAAAAATGAATCAATAAAAACATTTATTTGCTAAGATACATCTTCGACTAGGCTATCTTTTGTCATGACTACAAGGTACACATGAGGCTGTTTTATTGCTGCTGCTGTTGTTTTAGGGCTCATCGGCAATTTACGCTTGATAAATGCCCAGTGTTTCTTCCTTATCTTTGGGAAAACCTGGCTCAGAAGCAATGCTTGTCAACTTGATCCAATTGCCACAAATATCTTGACTATTCAAGAAGTTGTTGCTAAGCCCTTTGACTCTTCTAATCAGAAAACACTACCGTACTAATGAAGAAGAATGGTGTTTGAGATGCAAGTGCAAAGCCAAAAACTGGACAGTTTGTTCAGTGACTCTCTTCTATACCCCAGCACAGCAGCCCCTAAGATCCAGTGCTCACTATAAACATGTTATAAATCATTCCATCTGATAAAATCTTAGGGTCAAATGTCAAAGTTGCAAATCTAACATTTTAATTGATTAGTAATAATATCCTCTAATATGCACTTTATTGATTCTTTCAAAGTGTAATGGGATAACGAGAGATAATTACCATATTACTGCTATTTTTCTGATGAGGAAATAGAGACTGATAAGAATCATGCAATATATGTAATACACATAGCATAAATAGCTTTGTTACACTACCTGTAACAGATCCAGAGCAAAAATTCAGCTCCCTTGTGTGATAAAGTCGGATTACAGGAGAATATACAGAGTGAGATATTATTTATATTGACATTGAACATCCACTGACATCTCAGATTTGGCATGATCAAAACCACATTTCTACCTTCACCATCAGCACCCAGCCTCCCCCTCTAATAGTCTTCCTATCTCTGTGAACCTTCCCTGTAGTCATTCAAGATGACAGAGTTTCAGCCTTCCCTGATGTTCTCTCACCTACACCCTCTATGTCAGCAAATGCTGCTGTCTCTCTCTTCAACACACATCCAGAAACCCACTGCTTCTCAACAGACACCCCCAGTTTCAATAGCTGCTACCTTGGATAATTACAACAAATCTTCTAACACATCATATTTATACCTTGCTACTCTAAAATCTACTCAAAACTCCATGCCAGAGTGGATTAAAACTTCCAGTTGCTTCCCACCCCAATCCATATCTGCTCTGTATCTTCCACATCCTCTGTTGGTAGGCCCCAGCTCTGTGACTTCCTCTCCCACCTCTATCCTCTGGTCCCTCTCTTCCATCCCCTAGGCCTTCTTACTGTTTATCCAAAACACTACACACACTATTGCCTCACCTTTGTCAGTGTACAGGTAATGCTCTTTCATCTCTCCCTTCATACACTCAAGTATAATCTTCCCAGTGAAGCCTCACCAGACACACATCCTCTGCCCTCCCTTAGGGATTACAAAAGAGGCTCAGTCCCTTACCTGTATCCACTATTGCAATAGGGCTCAAGAGAGGAGACCACAGCAATTTCCCTAGTCAATGAGATGTTGACCTTTGCAAAGGTTCCCTTTTGTTCTGTACCTCATAGCAACATAGTCTGGGGGAAAGGGATTGAAAAACAAATTAGGGAAGATTCCAAGATGGCAGTTAGAGGGAGGAAGCAGAAAGCATGCCTTCTATAGTGAAATCTTGGAGAGACGCTGGAAACACACCTTGCAGGCAAAACCACCAAGAAGAGGCAAAACTTTGACCCCTCCACACCTCCAACCGGTGCAGAGCATCTCCACTTCACATTAAACGGAGAAACCAGGAGGGCCCCCGGGCCACCCAGATGGCTTGGGAAGACGCAGACCAGGTGAGGTTCACGGTACCGTGGTACTCTCACAGACAAGCCTGGGCCAGAGCAGCATAGCCCCCTGGACAGACTGACCTCCACCCAGGGAAAAAAGAGAAACTGAGTAATAAGCAATAAGAACAATAAAGACACACAGGCAAGAGGGTGGGGCACCCTGAGCACCGAAGACTGGGGGAAGGGAATCCTTCCTGGAATTGTAAATAAACAAGCTGGGTGGGCCGGAGAGGCTCCAGTGGGAGCGGGGGCATGCGCCCAGCAACCAGGAGTGGGAAAGCTTGTGAGATTGGCAGAGGGAGGAAAACTCCACAGGAGAGGAGGGAAGACCCACTTCCCATGTGAACTGTAAACAAACATGCAGGCCTGAGAAAGCGGGTGCAGTGTCACCTTCCCCAGTGTGTTTGGAAAGGGGAAAGCTTGTAGCAGAGGCTCACGCACAGGAGAACCCTGAGTAAACAAAGCCTGCAGAGTCAGGTGAGTGCTAAGCTCACCCAAGAGATCTGCATAAATAACGCCTCCAGCAACAGCAGGCTGACAGCAGCGGGCAGGCAAGCCACAGCCGCAGATACCATTCACAGAGCTGTCTCCAGACTCTTTTTTGTTTTTTTCTCTCTCCCTACCTTTGATGAGAAAACAACCGAACTGCACCTGCATGCTGAAAAACTTACTTATTGTATTTGAACTTGGGACACTTTGTGGGGTATGTTTTTTGGGGTTTTTTTATGTGCAGTTTTGTTCTACTTTATGCATCCCCTTTGATGAGACAACTACAGAACAACATCTGAGGCACCATCTCCAGGATTGGAGACTGAGACAGACACCAAAATTATTAAGACTGAAACTTCATTTCATTTGAACTTGGAGGTTTTTATTTTTTTTCTATTTTTCATTTTGTTTTATTTTATTTATATATATATATTACTTTCATTTACTTATTTTTTATTTTTATTCTTACCTTTATTCTTTTTATTTTTTATTTTCAATCCTCTCTCTGTCTCTCTGAGGCCTGTTCAGCTTACTGTCGAATAGTACACTAACGATCCCTGTTCAAACCTTAGAAACTTTCTTGTTTGATTCATTGTTTTGTTTTTTCCTACTTGTCTGTTTGTTTTTCCCTTTTCTTTAACTTCTTGTTTTCCATCTCCTCTCACCCTTCCATTCTAAATATTACCATTGTTATTATTACAAGCTCGAAAATACTTAATTGCACACAGTACAGGGACAGTAACAACACCAAGGACAATGATGGGAAGACAGAAAAAACAGGGAAACCAGTTCCCACACAGCAAAAAATTACTACAGGAACGAGAGGGGAATGAAGAAAACAGATACTCAGATCCAGACTCCAACAAAATGAAGATAAACTATGCCAAAGAACCCAATGAAGCCCACAAGAATAATTTAAAAGAAGACATACTACAGGTACTCAATGAGAATTTTATAGAGATGATACTGGATAGGGTCAACCAAAATGTACAGGAGACACTCAAGAAATTCCAAGACAACAAAAATAGAGAATTTGAAAAAGCAAAAGAAGAAATAAAGGAAACCATAGAAGCACTTTGTAAACACCAAAGTGAAAGAGAGAACACAATGAACAAATGGATAAATGAACTCAGGACAAAAATAGACAACATTAAAGAGGAAACCACCCAGGATATGGAAAACCTCAGAAAAAAGAACGAAACAGAACTGTAAAACAAAACAGAAGGCCAATCCAGCAGAATAGAACAAACAGAAGACAGAATCTCAGAACTTGAAGATGAAATGGTAATTAAAGGAAAAACAGAAGAACTATTAATTAAACAACTCAAGACCTGTGAAAAGAAAATGCAAGAACTCACTGACTCCATCAAAAGACCAAACTTGAGAATCATGGGCATCGAAGAAGGAGAAGAGGTGCAAGCGAAGGGAATGCGTAATATATTCAACAAAATAATAACGAAAAATTTCCCAAATCTAGAGAAAGATATTCCCATACAGATGCAAGAGGACTCCAGGACACCAAACAGACCATATCAAAATAGAACTACACCACAACATATCATCATTAAAACAACAAGTTCAGAAACTAGGGAAAGAATATTGAAGGCTGTAAGAGAGAAAAAAACAAGTAACATACAAAGGTAAACCCATCAAAATCACAGCAGACTTCTCAACAGAAACATTAAAAGCAAGAAGAGCATGGGATGAGATCTTCCGGGCACTGAATGAAAATAACTTCAACCCCAGGATACTCTACCAGCAAAACTATCATTCAAAATAGATGGAGCAATAAAAGTCTTCCATGATAAGCAGAAACTAAAACAATATGTGACCACAAAACCACCACTACAAAAGATTCTTCAAGAGATTCTGCACACAGAAAGTGAAACCCAACTTAACCATGAAAAGACAGGCAGCACCAAACCACAGGAAAAGAAAAAGCAAGACAGTAGAGAGTAACCTCAACTTAGGTACACACCATCAAACCTTCAAACAACTAAGACAACTAAATGACAGGAATCACCACATACCTATCAGTACTAACGCTTAATGTTAACAGACTTAATTCACCCATCAAAAGGCACCTCTTGATGAAATGGATTAAAAAGGAAGATACAACAATTTGTTGCTTACAGGAGACCCATCTCACTGACAGAAATAAGCATAGGCTTAGGATGAAAGCCTGGGGGAAGATTTACCAAGCCAATGGCCCCCGAAAAGAGGCAGGAGTAGCAATATTTATCTCTGACAAAGTAGACTTCAAACCTACATTGATCAAATGAGATAAAGAAGGACATTCCATACTAATAAAAGGGGAAATAGACCAAAAGGAAATAATAATCATCAACCTGTATGCACCCAATATCAACGCACCCAATTTCATCAAACATACCCTGAAAGACCTAAAAGCATATATTAACGCCAACACAGTGGTTGTGGGAGACTTTAACACCCCATTATCATCAATAGATAGGTCATACAAACAAAAAATAAATAAAGATATCCAAGATCTAAAATATGCAATAGATCAAATGGACCTACTTGATGTCTACAGAACATTTCATCCAACTTCTACACAATATACATTCTTCTCAGCAGCCCATGGAACCTTCTCCAAAATAGATCATATCCTAGGGCACAAAGCAAGCCTCAGCAAATATAAGAAAATAGAAATTATACCGTGCATACTATGTGATCACAATGCAGTAAAACTAGAACTCAACAATAAAAGTAAAGACAAAAAACATGCAAACAGCTGGAAACTAAATAACTCATTACTTAATGAAGAATGGATCATCGATGAAATAAAAGAGGAAATTAAAAAGTTCCTGGAAGTCAATGAAAATGAAAACACAACCTACCAGAACCTATGGGACACAGCTAAGGCAGTCCTGAGAGGAAAGTTTATAGCCATGAGTTCATATATTAAAAAGACTGAAAGATCCCAAATCAATGACCTAATGATACATCTCAAACTCCTAGAAAAACAAGAACAAACAAATCCCAAAACAAATAGGAGAGAAATAATAAAAATAAGAGCAGAAATCAACAAAATAGAAACAAAAAAAAATACAAAAAATTAATGAAACAAAAAGTTGGTTCTTTGAAAAAATAAACAAGATCGATAGACCCCTGGCAAAGCTGACTAAAATGAGGAGAGAAAAAAACCCAAATTAGTAGAATCAGGAATGCAAAAGGGGAGATAACAACAAACACCATGGAAGTCCAGGAAATCATCAGAGACTACTTCAAGAACCTATATTCAAATAAATTTGAAAATCTAAAAGAAATGGACAGATTTCTAGATACATATGATCATCCAAAACTGAACAAAGAGGAAATTAATCACCTAAATAGATCTATAACACAAAATGAAATTGAAGCAGCAATCAAGAGTCTCCCAAAAAAGAAAAGTCCAGGACCTGATGGATTCTCTGCTGAATTCTATCAGACCTTTAAAGAAGAACTGATACCAACCCTCCTTAAACTGTTCCATGAAATAGAAAGGGAAAGAAAACTGCCAAATTCATTTTATGAAGCCAGTATTACACTTATCCCAAAACCAGGCAAAGACACCTCCAAAAAGGAGAACTATAGGCCAATCTCCTTAATGAACATTGATGTAAACATCCTCAACAAAATAATGGCAAACCGAATTCAACAACACATCAAAAAGATCATTCACCACAACCAAATTGGCTTCATCCCAGGGATGCAGGGGTGGTTCAACATATGAAAATCAATAAAAAAAATAAACCTCATTAACAGAAGCAAAGACAAAAACCACTTGATCATCTCAATAGATGCAGAAAAAGCCTTTGATAAGATCCAACACCATTTCATGATAAAAGCTCTAAGAAAACTAGGAATAGAAGGAAAGTACCTCAACATTATAAAAGCTATATATGACAAACCTACAGCCAGCATTATACGTAGCGGAGAAAAACTGAAACCATTCCCTCTAAAATCAGGAACCAGACAAGGATACCCACTATCTCCACTCCTATTCAACATAGTACTGGAATTCCTAGGCAGAGCAATTAGGCGAGAAGCAGGAATAAAAGGAATACAAACAGGTAAAGAAACTGTCAAAATATCCCTATTTGCAGATGACATGATCCTATACCTTAAAGACCCAAAAAACTCTACTCAGAAGCTTCTAAACATCATCAATAGCTATAGCAAGGTAGCAGGATATAAAGTAAACATAGAAAAATCATTAGCATTTCTATGCACTAATAATGAACAAACTGAAAAACAATAAATGAAAACAATTCCATTTACAATAGCCTCAAAAAAAATCAAATACCTAGGTGTAAACCTAACAAAAGATGTGAATGACCTCTACAAGGAAAACTATAAACTTCTGAAGAAAGAGATTGAGGAAGACTATAGAAAGTGGAGAGATCTCCCATGCTCATGGATTGGTAGAATCAACATAGTAAAAATGTCTATACTCCCAAAGGTAATCTACATGTTTAATGCAATTCCCATCAAAATTCCAATGACATTCATTAAAGAGATCAAAAAATCTACCTGGAAATTTGTATGGAAACACAAGAGGCCACAAATAGCCAAGGCAATACTCAGTCAAAAGAACAATGCTGGAGGTATCACAATACCTGACTTCAAACTATATTACAAAGCAATAACTATAAATAGCATGGTACTGGCTCAAGAACAGACATGAAGACCAGTGGAACAGAATAGAGGAACCAGATATGAAGCCACACAACTATAACCAACTTGTCTTTCACAAAGGAGCTAAAAATATACGATGGAGAAATAGCAGACTCTTCAACAAAAACTGCTGGGAAAACTGGTTAGCTGTCTGCAAAAAACTGAAACTAGATCCATGTATATTACCCTAACCAATATTAACTCAAAATGGATCAAGGATCCTAATATCAGACCACAAACTCTAAAGTTGGTATAGGAAAGAGTAGGAAATACTCTGGAGTTAGTAGGTATAGGTAAGAACTTTCTCAATGGAACCCCAGCAGCACAGCAACTAAGAGATAGCATAGATAAATGGGACTCCATAAAACTAAAAAGCTCTGTTCATCAAAAGAAATGGTCTCTAAACTGAAGAGAACACCCACAGAGTGGGAGAAAATATTTACCAGCTACACATCAGACAAAGGACTGATAACCAGAATATATAGGGAACTTAAAAAACTAAATTCTCCCAAAACTAATGAACCAATAAAGAAATGGGCAAGTGAACTAAACAGAACTTTCTCAAAAGAAGAAATTCAAATGGCCAAAAAACACATGAAAAAATGCTCACCATCTCTAGCAATAAAGGAAATGCAAATTAAAACCACACTAAGATTCCACCTCACCCCTGTTAGAATAGCCATCATCAGCAACACCACCAACAACAGGTGTTGGCGAGGATGCAGGGAAAAAGGAACCCTCTTACACTGCTGGTGGGAATGTAAACTAGTACAACCACTCTGGAAAAAAATTTGGAGGCTACTTAAAAAGCTAAACATTGATCTACCATTTGATCCAGCAATACCACTCTTGGGGATATACCCAAAAGACTGTGACACAGGTTACTCCAGAGGCACCTGCACACCCATGTTTATTGTGGTACTATTCACAATAGCCAAGTTATGGAAACAGCCAAGATGCCCCACCACTGACGAATGGATTAAGAAAATGTGGTATCTATGCACAATGGAATTTATGCAGCCATGAAGAAGAACAAAATGTTATCATTCTCTGGTAAATGGATGGAATTGGAAAACATCATTCTGAGTGAGGTTAGCCTGGCCCAAAAGACCAAAAATCGTATGTTCTCCCTCATATGTGGACATTAGATCAAGGGCAAACACAACAAGGGGATTGGACTTTGAGCACATGATAAAAGCGAGAGCACACAGGGAGGGGTGAGGATAGGTAAGACACCTAAAAAATTAGCTAGCATTTGTTGCCCTTAAAGCAGAGAAACTAAAGCAGATACCTTAAAAGCAACTGAGGCCAATAGGAAAAGGGGACCAGGAACTAGGAAAAGTTTAGATCAAAAAGAATTAACCTAGAAGGTAACACCCACACACAGGAAATCAATGTGAGTCAATGCCCTGTATAGCTATCCTTATCTCAACCAGCAAAACCCCTTGTTCCTTCCTATTATTGCTTATACACTCTCTACAACAAAATTAGAAATAAGGGCAAAATAGTTTCTGCTGGGTATTGAGGGGGGGAGCGGGAGAGGGAGGGGGCAGAGTGGGTGGTAAGGGAGGGGGTGGGGGCAGGGGGGAGAAATGACCCAAGCCTTGTATGCACGTATGAATAATAAAACAATAAAAAATAAATAAATAAATAAAAATAAATTAATGACACAAACATGCAAATGCAAGAAAAACGCTTTCAAAGGCAAAGCCTAAATTTGAACCCATGTCTCCTGCCTTTTATTTCAGTTCTCTTTCCAGAATACCGCAATTATTAACTGAATCCCAACCCTGGATATTGACAATGCACATGAGTCAGATTTTGCCAAAGCGATCTGTCTAAGCTTGTCCTTATGATATCCCCAGGAGAGAAGCAAGGGAGCCAGGCCATAACCGGTGCAAAGACGGTCAAAGGCATAAATAGCCTTTCCCAGCTGGTGTGTGTGGGATTGCAGCGATAATATTTCCTCACTGATGACATCACGCTTTCAGAACCACTTCAGTTGTTTTATAAATAATCCAGGGCTCTTGCAGTCAGCTTTACCAGGTTCCCATCATCCTGTCAAAAGCTTCTTGGTCCTCAAGAGTGCCAGACATGACTGAGTTCCTAGTTAAATCCTGGCCTACTGTAAGCAAGTCTAACCCAACACTCCATGCTGTAGCATCAAGTCATTTACTGATTAATTGTAACCAGTATGTGATGATTGTTATGATTGGAGGATGAAGGGATGCCATGGGAATACACAGCTGTGTTTCAAATATAAATGTTGGGGACCTCACACCATATAGGCAGCAATATCATGGGATTAAGTGATTTTATCCAGAGGCAGGTAGAAAAATAAAAAGAAAAGGGCCAAGAGCAGAACTTCAAGTAGTGGGAGTCACCAAGGAGACTGAGATGGAAGCAAATGAGGCATAAGAAAACCATGAGGAATGTTATGTTCTACATCTGAATGTGGCCCTCTAAAATTCAAATGTTGGAGTCTTAATTCCCAAGGCAATGATAATAGGAAGTAGGCCTTTGGGAGGTAAGTTATGAAGGAAGAGTTCTCCTGAACAGAAGCAGTGCCTCTATTTAAGAGACTCCAGAGAGCTATGTTGGTCTTTGTATCCTAGGAGGGTACAGCAAGAAGGTGCTATGTGTGAGTAAAGAAACAAGCTCTCCCTGGACAACAAAGCTGCCAGTATATTGACCTTGGATGTCCAGGCTCCAGAATTTCAAGATATAAAATTTCTGTTGTTTGAAAGCCACCCAGTCTATGGTATTTTAATATGGCAGCCCAAACAGAAAAACATGGTAGACAAATTGGGATATAAAACTTTTAAGTAGGCAATGCATAACAAATCCAGGCAATGACAAACTAGTCCATTATAGATCAATATTCCTGCCCAAACCAAAGGAAATCAAAAGCAAAATCAGGATATAAAATAAGTCACTGGAAAACTACTTGTTTTGCAGTGAGAGCACAGAGTTCAAGGCTCTAAGAAGAAGGAAAACACAGAACCATGAGCCCACCATTACGCATCACCCTTTCCTTCATTACATTGGCCAAGTAGAACACAGGGACTCACAGGCAGATGCTTCTCGGGACCTCTGAGAGGCTTGTGCGATGGAGGAAACAAAAACTTAAGTTTAGAGCTAATGGAGAAATTTTCTTGGTTACCTAAGGTTTTTCATTGGGATCCTGAGGACAGACCCCATGAGTTAGGGAACACCTGAAACAAGCCATCTCTAACAAATACTGAACCCCATCTTTGATAAGCTGTGCTTGTCCATAGCTACTTGTGCTGAGATGGAATTATCCCAAGTCTGTAATTTCCAACATGATAACCACAAGGTACATGTGGTCACTTAGCACTTGAGATGTGACCAGTACAACTGGAGAACTGAATTTATAATTTATCTAGGTTCAATTATTTTAAATGTAACATTGAATAGCCACATTAGTTGTTTAGCTGAACACTGCAATGTCCCAAGAACTGGCCTGTTTCCCAGGATTACGCATATCAGCAAATGGTCCGGTTTTCCCAACTCAGGACAGCAAATGGTCCACTTTTCCCAACTCAGGACAACTTGAAAAAGCAGTTTCAGCCTCAGAGCTGCCCATTGGCTGGGGCTGTGTCACAACTTCAATCCTCCATGGAGCTATCCCTTCCCCTCGTGGGCATTGACACCAAGAACATTACCAAAGTAAAGTTCTGTGTGCTAATCTGTAATTGAGTCTGGGTTCCAGATATCCAACCTGTGACATTTTGGTGCTTACAGTTGACCAAGAGTATGATTGATATGGGCATTTGGGGTTAGGACAATATAGCTGGTAATGAGCCCCATTAATGGTGAGAGGCAACACATGGCCCCAAGCAGAGTAGCCAATGTAACCATTAAAACTGTCACCAATTGTGAACTGAAATAGGATATTGATGGAAAATATATAATAACTAGCATGACATATCATATATTTGAGAAAATAGAATAGTTACTATGAAGAAATTAGAGCCTATGCTAAGTTTTAGTGATTATGCTGGAAAAAAACAACAAGCAGCTGAGAGTAATTAAACAGCAATTAAAGGTAAGTGTGAAAGTTACAAGCTTCTTCAGTAGCATCAAAAGAGTCCTGTAGTAAGGGCAGAGGAAGCTGAGAACCAGGCCCAAGATAGGATTAACAGAGTAGCCACGCTCCAAAGATTCTTAAGCTTCCAACAAAGACAGATCTGCTGTGCAAAGGCCAGAGTCCTGATTGCAAAATAATGGTCCTCAGATGCTTGGAATGAGTGATATCTGGATAAATGAGCAATACCTTTAACCTTCAGAAATGGCCCACTCCTAAGAGCTAACATTGCCCCCAACATTTAATAGGCAATGCAGAGTCTTCCTGCATACACAGGAAGAAGAGCACAGGCACACCCTCACCTCCCACCTGCCCTACTGGCCAGCAGGGCTACATTTAGGCTCAAGTTCAGTCACAACACAACCCACTTCAGAAGTTCCAGGTCTGATAAAAGAGGAAAAACACTCTAGTCAGCATTTCTGGAACCAAGAGAATACAGGTGGGGCTACATTCCAGGAGTGCCTGGTAAAGGTGCAGAACATAGAACTGGATAAAGCTCAGGACATTGTGCAAAGTACACTTATGGGATGCCTGAGTAACTCCATACAAGACCCAGGAAATACTGAAAATTCTATTATGATGACTTCTAGAAGCATGGGGGGGGGAAAGGTGGCTCATACAAAGTGACACAAACATACTAGATTGTTCTGGTGGATAGTGGAAGAAAAGAATAAAAGATCCTCACACAGGTATACAGTAGGCTCCTTCTATCTATTGTATCTATCTATCTGCAGTTTCAGTTGGCCCTATTCAATCAAGATCCCAAAACATTAACATTGGTCTTGACTCTTTCAAGAAAGAGAGAATATATCCGAGTTTTATTAGAGTATATTACTATAAGTGTTCTACTTTATCACTAGATATTGTTGTTAATCTTTTACTGTGCTTGATCAATAAATTAAGCTTTCTCATAGTCACCTGTGTATAGGATGAAACATGGAGTGTATGGGATTCAGTATTGCACACAGTTTAGGCATCATCCAAAGGTCTTAGAATATAACCCCATGGATAAGCCATATAAGGCCATAACCCACCATGATTCTGTTCCGTGAAAGTCTCCAGAGGATATACCACTGACCAAGAGCATGCTGGGAAGTGGACACCAGTGTCACTGATTAGCTTGGTGAGCTGTCCTCTGTACACCAGGGCTGAATGTAGGAGGTTCCATTACAGAAGTGGGCTCAATGATAACAGGAATAATGGTACAACATAACAGCAGCAGCTCTGGGATTGTGGGTGATCATCAGATGTCAGAGGATGCAATGATCACAAGAACAGCAAGGTTGGCGTGGCAGCCTAAGAAGTGTGGCTCACAGATAGTGTAGCATGGCCAATATGACATGGCATCTGTAGGGCTAGGACAGGCCACCACAGGACGTTGCTCAGACTGTACGATCAGAAGCAATCAAGAATGGGGGGTCAAGAAGAGGGGTACAACCAACCCAATCAAAAGTCATGAGTCTTGCCTAATTTCCAGACAAAAGCTGTTTCTGTGACCTGGAATGCAATGAATGAAGTAAAAGCTGGATCTGCAGAAGGAAGAAAGAACTCTGCACTCTCAAGGAAAACATGCAACGCAATCATTCCCCTGCTACCACCCCAAAGGGACTTGGGTGTGCATTCTGATATAAGCAAGTCACATGGTCAGAGGACCTGCAGGAGAGGGTCTGCATCAGTCTCCTCAGGCTGACCTAACAGAACACCATAGACTGTGTAGTCTAAACAACAGAAATGTGTTGCCTACACTCTGGGGCCTGGAAGTCCACTATTCTGCCTGCAGGATTCATTTCTGGTGAGGTAAAGGGTTCCCTCTTCCTGACTTGATGACAGCCACCTCCCCTCACTGCTTCTCCCAATGTGTCTTCCTCTTTGCACACACATACCTGGTGTCTTCCTCTTCTCATAAGGTCACTATCACCATCAAATTAGGGCCCACCCTAATGACCTCACTGAACCATAATTACCGCCTTAAGGCCCTATGTCTAAACACAGTCACATTAAGGGTCAGAACTTCAACATATGTGAGAGACACCACTCCGTCCATAACAGAACCCCAGTGAAGGGTGTGGTAGAAAAAGGGAGTGACCTGTGGCCATTTCAGCCCCCTGCCTCAATGCAGCTGAGCGTGTCCTCTGTCACATGCACTGACTCGTTCTTCCACCATGACCCAGTCCCTCAGCCAGAAGCTTGGGACCATCCTTAACTTATCCCTTCACTTTTCCTCCTTCAGCTAAACAATCCTCAACTCTTGACAATTTTTCTCTCTTAAACATTTAATTTGCTATACTCCTCTTCATCTGCACAACCTAGCTGTACTGAGATCCTAACCATTAACCCCCAAGTGGCCTTCCTGCCTCCAGTATTTTCCGTCAACCCCAAAATTCCTATTTAGGTTGTCTTTCAAGACACACTCAACAGTAAAAACACTGCAATTGCCCCAAATACTGACAGAATGAGACCCAAGCATTTGGGCCCCTCCCAAACACGCCCTAGATCAGCCTTTCAATTCTCATGTATTCCCACTCTTTGCCACCTGAATTCCCACCCCTATCATGGAGCCCCCACCCACATCAAGCAAGTGAGTTAGAACATCAAACTTAGTTCTAGCTCACTGGCCTCTGGTCTCACTTCCCTGATACCTCTGAGCTCCTTGCAGACAGTTATGCTATATTTACCTTTCAATCCCCAGAGTCCAATGCATAGCAGGCCCTGAACTCATGTTTGCTGAAAGAAATGGATTAAACTAATGCATCTCTAAACTGAACTTGGTATGGCTGAGATGAACCAGAAAGACCCCAAAATAGGATGCTTTGATGAGAAATGGTGGATGTTGAAGACTGTGTCTTGTGTTCCCACCCCGACAGCAAAATTTTCTGGAGACATGTCATGCCATTGTTATTGAACTGTATGCCCTGCCCTCACCCTGCTCAGTAGTGTCTGGGGCCAGCTGGAGAGGGACCTGGCTAGAACTCAGGAAACATGAGTTTAGTGCAAACTTGGCTGTGCTATGACTTTAGTCTCTATATGTTATTTAATCTATTATTTAATCTCTGTGTGAATTTCTCCTCCCTTATCTACAAAGTGGAGATAAAAATACTTATCTTGCAGGGTGGTTGTGAAGATTAAATAAGGTATTTTTTTTAAAAAAAGACATCTAGTCCAGTGCCTATAACATGATAGGTGCTGTAAAAATGGAATCTATCAAGCTTAAAGAATCAGACCAATGAGTTGTGTATTAACTAGAATAAAGACAGCAAGCTTCCCATCAGAAGGAACATGAACCCATATGTAGTCAGAGATGCTGAGTGGGCTACTTTCCAGGACAACTCCATAGCTTTCTGCTTTGAGAAAGTACTTCACCCACCTTTGTCTTTGTTTTTGTAAATTGAAAAGGCTGTAGTATTTAGGTACAGCCCCCCTATTTCTACATGTCCATAACTTTCATGGTGTGCACTTATGGTTGCTATGTGGCTGAGGTTCTGTACCATTTGAACAATGTCTTAGTTAAAGTTGTTGTCTCCACCTGTATGCAGCCAGTCCACACAATGGAGTTCACCATCCAGACCAACAAAGAGTCAGGAACCAAGGTAAGATGCCCTGGATGGCTGAGTTTGCCATTACGAGAGCTTTTGGAAGTGAGATAGCTAATTGCAATCTTGTGTCTCCAATATGGGAAGAATGAACCTTGTCCTGGAGAAAGCATACTTGGTTCTTTACCGATTTGCCATTTGCCAATAGTTTTGCCATTGTGCTCCCTCAGTCTGTTTGTTTGTGTTTTTCTTTTTGAGGCAGGGTCTTGCTATGTAGCTCAGGCTGGTCTTGAATTCCATGTGTAGCCCTGGCAGCCTCAAAATCATGATCCTTCAACCTCACCCTACAGAGTGATGGGATTATGATTATACCAAGCTCCCTAAGCCTTTATTAGTGTCTTTCTCAAAAGTCTATCCTGATTCAACTCTCCTCAGGCCCAACAGGAAGAGCGGAGATTAAGTGGGTCCAAGACTGAGAGAGAAGCCAGAGCTCTCCTGAATGCCCAGTGGGCCATGGTGGCCGTGAGCCCGAGGGACTGAGCTCTTAAAGTAGCATGCCTTAGCTACTTGTGGACTTTTTCTGTTTGCTTTTTATTATTTTCACTGCTCAGTTGTTTAATACAAAAGGAAACATGATTTTGTAAAAGGGATTTTTTCCTTTTTTGAAATTGATGAATATGAAATTAATAATTTTCATATTAATTAGTCCTATCTGTCAGAAAGTGATAGCTGTATGCTACAGAATAAAAAGTACTTATTATGTGTCAGGCTCTGTCCTAAGGACTTTACATAAATTAAATATTTTCATTTTTAATTTTTCTAAAAAGAAAGTTTTTAGCCTTATATAACATATGGAGAAACCCAGGCACAAAGGGGGTAAACAGTGTCCCCAAGGTTACACAGCAAACAGGTGATGAAGCTGGGATTCAACACCAGGGAGCCCATCTCTAGATCCACACTCTTAACAGCTGTGCTATGTCATCTCTTAGAGCCCCAAAAAAGAAAGATCTTGATAGAAAGGCCAGTAGCAACCCTGCCAGGCTCAAGCTGACCCTGCATGTTGCCCCCCTCTGCAGCATAAGCAGAGAAGGAGGCCATGGCTTTTTGGGTCTGAAATGGAGCAGAACAGGATGAGAGCCAGGCAGAGCTGTCAGCACTGCCTCGTAGGAGATGGGGCCAGGCCAGAGAGCAAGGGTGTCCTCACCCAGCGCCCTCCACCCCACACCCAACATTGTGCCACACCCCCAGCCCTGTACTTTGCGCTCGAGTCCAAGCTCCAGGAGCCAAGAAGAGCAGCTGCAGGAATGGCAGGTTTTGATGATGAGAGGATTTTGTGTTTTAATTAAGAGCATTAGCTCTTGGGCTTGTTTGCATTAGCCAGCCCCTGCAAGGGAAGATCTGTGCTTCTTCTGTGCCCAGAGAGGAACAAAGCAGGAGTGAGACGCTGCAGTTCACAGGCTGCAAGTTCAAGTCAAGGGGGCACAAGTCCTGTAGTCCCCAGGCCTCCTTCCTGCAGCCCATGCAATCCCACTGCTGTGACCCACGGCTCCATCCTCTGCCCTGACACTCCTACCCTGCCTCCCTTACTCCAGCCCTCTCTGACCTGCAATGCCACTTGCTGCCACACCAGCCAGAAGTGACATCTGCTCAGCTCCCATGCTTTGGGTCTGCTCTCTAATGGTACTTCCTTGAGCTTACACCCTCCCAGAGCTGGCTCACCTCCTTCACCATGACAGGCAACTTGGTGTCACTCTCCATGTTGGCAGAGTAAGGGACCTGGGGTCCAGAGGAGAGGATTTGCTCTAAGTCCCATGGCCAGTAAACAACAGATGGTCCCTTCACCAATGTAGGCTTTCTAAGTTCAGAGCTGAGCATCTTCCACTGACCTTGGAGTTCCTAGTGAGGTTCACTAGGAACTTTACCCTGAATGGACTCCAGTCCGCTGCCCCAGGATTGTTGTGCTCCCCTCATAAACTTCATCCCCATTCTCTTCATATGACAGAAAAGGTCCTGAGTGATGTGCTTCCTGTCTGCACCTGCCAGTTCTGCTCTCAGACCCTCACCAGCCACTCAAGCTTCTGTTTCCCTAATTGGACAGCTCAGCCCCTCCACTCACAGCCTTGCTATCTCTTAAGACTTCACTTGAGTTTCTGCTGTCCCCACAACCCTCACTCCTCCTTGCTCCTAGCAGGCCTCCTACTGCTCATCCCACCTTGAACAAGACTTCCTTCCGAGATGCAACCTGGCCCTAAACAGGTGCACTGCACCTGCTTCACAGAGCTCTTTGTGTGTTTGATGCCATAAAGCACACTTTGTGGTCACATATTTATTTTTGTTGTAATGTGTTTGATGTCTTTTATGTCATTTCTCCCCACTAAATTGGCTGCATATGTGTAAATTGAATTATACTTACTCATCCTGGCAGCCCTTGTGTCTGGCATTGAGTCTACCAGACATCTAGTTATCTGTCTACACACACACACACACACACACACACACACACACACACGTATTCAATGCATATATGCAGATGCATTTAATAAATAAATGGTAGGCAAGATGAATAAAAATACAGCCACTGAAAAGATGGTGGAGTCAAATAACCTTGAAAATCCCTTTTAATTTTAGAATTCAATTAGAGCATATTTTTAGACAAGAAGGGGGAATTCAGGTTCTTTTCTCTTAGAAAAAGCCTTCTGAGAAAAAAATTAGCTTTCCTTATCTCCATGGTCAGGCAGGGAGTCTGTTCCCTCCAGGTTTAATCGTACCATTTGTAGATGTGCGTGTCTCAGTTCATGTTTGGGGAAGCAGGCAATAAAGAAGTTAAAGGTGCTCATTCCACTTGAGAGAGAAGCAAACAGGACCGAGCAGGCAGCAGAGTAGCGTTTGGAATGAGCCAAGGGCAAATGAGCTTCTAAATGCCCCACAGCTGTGGAGGGGGCATCCAGATGGGTCCCCTGGAAAACTGAGCCCCAGCACACAAGACTTCTTCCTGCCATTTGCTTAGCTCCACCGCAGCAGCCAAAGCATGGCTTCCCAGCTTTGTTTGGATATACTCAATCAAAAACAAATATTGGGTCCAGCTGTCTCCACTCTCAGACTGAGGAGTTGAAATCATGACCAAAGAATGAATTTGTTTCCCACCTTCAGTAGCCTCTCTTTCTATGCCTGTTCTGGCACTTAAAAATGGAACTAACATGACATGCATTTAAAATATCTGACTGAACTGGCTGGGTACTAACTAGTTGCTTAGCCTTGAAGAGACCAGCTAGCTTTCCTGAAACCTGGCTTATAAGCATGACTAATGAGGATTAAAAGATTTTATAGGAATTGTCTTTCCCAACAGGATTCAATTAAGGACCAAGTACACCAGAAGCAGTGCAGTGTCATGGTCTTGGGGCCAGCAGACTTGGGTTGAATCTTGATTCTGTCACTTGTTAGCTGTATGACTTTGGACAAGTCACTTAACCTCTCTGGGCTTCAGCATCCTCATTTATAAATGGGTATGTGAAGAGTACCTATTGATAAATGCAAGCGTTCTTGTGAAAGCAAATAAAATTTTTATAAAGTAGTTAATGCATGATTGGTACCTGGTAAAAGCCCAGGAAATTGTCGAAGCAATAAGATAATCTAAACTATAAAGTACCTCTGTATGCAACATCATCACAACTCTCAACCAAATAAAAACCTGTCCTCTTCACAACACTTCCTAAAATCTCTTGCCATTGGACCTTTCGTTTTCCCAAGCTCTCATTGAACATCTTCATATTTGGAATTTAACCAGATTCTTCCGTGTCTTTTCTCTAATGGCTTCAGTTCCTGTTAGAAACAAATACAGCTCACTCAGTTCACACCTCCTGGGGCAGGAGATGGGAAGTACATGGTGAAGTCACCTAATCCAGAGCCTGGTCCCTCTATGAGTCTAGTGGCTTCCTTTGCAGTTCATTTCAGAACTGAGCAGTCTTTCGGGTACTGGGACCAACCACTCCCTCCATCTATACGTTAAAAATAAATGCATGCTAGGCATGGTGGCTCACACCTATGATGCCACTCAGGAGGAAGAAATAGGAGGATTGCAGTTTGAGGCCAACTCAGGAAAAATATTAATGAGGCACAATTTCAACAAATAAGCCAGGTGTGGTAGCATAGAACTATATAATCTGAGTTATACAGGAGGCAGAGGCAGGAAGATCCCAGTCTAAGTTCTGCCCCAGTGGAAAAACTTGAGACCTTATTTGAAAAAATAACTAAAGTGAAAAGGGCTGAGGGTGTGGCTCAAGTGGTAGAACACTTGCCTAGCAAGAGTAAGGGCCTGAGTTCAAACCCAAGTACCATTAAAAAGAAAAAAAACCTTTTGCATGATTCTATAAAATCCAGAATTTAACCCATCCTTTAGAGTGACAAAAGGTAAGTTTAACTTTAGTAACTTCCAGGTACAGGAACTTTTCCCAGTCCAGGACCCCATTCACTGGTTGAAGGACCTTGATAGTGCCTCACATGAAATAGGTGCTCAAATAAACACTTGTGGAATAAATCAGTGGTCACTGCTAATGACAAGACCATTGGGATATCAGTTATCTATCACCACACTAGCACTACAAAGCAAGCTTCCAAAAAGCCTCAGTGACAAAAGCGAGGCATTTGTTGCAACCTTCTGATAGGCCAGCTACAAGTAGGTCAGGTGACTATGCCATTCTTGCACACCTACAGATGGTTACCATCTGCAAGAGTGGCAGAAGCTCTTCCATGGCCCAGTGCCCTCCCAATCACCTCAGGTCCCCAGGCATCACCTCTCCCTGCTGGCATTCTGTGTTGGGTGGAAGTATAATGGGGTGGGGGGAGGAAGACCCACAACGTGCACACAGCAAGCTTCCTCATTGCCTTCAGGACTAGGCACATAGTCTAATGAGCCAGCCAGGCCTGAAACCGTCCCTAGCACAATTACTGAGCTCTAGCAGGCAGAATGTGGGCCAGCACCATTAGTGATCTGGCTCTAATGAGGGGCCAGGGAGCAAAAAGGGCTCCGCTGGGGAGAGGAGTGTTTGCCTAGAGAAGGCAGACCATCCATCTCAGCCACTGCTGTGAAGCCATTTGCTGGGCACATGCACCTATTACTCCCTCGGGAGAATTTCCTCTTCCAGCTCACAGATAAGAAATATTCAGGTGCTGAGTGACTTATTGTGTACCTTCTGAAAGCCTGGATCCAGGGTTCAAAATGGTCCCCTTGGGCCCAAGACTGCAGTTATACACTCAGACCTCTGTGACTGAATGTTTTAAAAGATCTTGCAGAATTCAGTCAACATGCCATTTATCTCCTCTTCCTAACTCCAGGAGTAAAACTGTTCAATCTCTACCCATAAGGAAGAATCTGCCTCTGTCCAAGGTCACTCCATGGCCAGAGGCATCTTCATATGTCATGTGCTCTGAAGGTATCAAATCATCACTATGCCTTACACTCAGTCATTCACAATAAACATGCATTAAGAAATATATGCCAGCCATTGGACTACACCATTACAGGTGAAGAATGAGTAAGACACAGTCTCTAAACCAAAGGACTCTTCTTCCTGGCTGATAGAGAGCAAAGTCTATAGTCACATCTGATAGAGAGAAAAGAACCCTAAGCAATTATAAAAACCATTTGTAGAAGACATTGAAATGAGTTACGCGACATGAGATTAACAAGTGAGCCCTAACGAGAAGGTGACATTGGCAGTAGGTCCTGAAGGATTAGGAAGGAATTCTAAGCAGAGAGAACGTGTGCTGAAAACCATGGCTCAGCTCATTCAAATGTCTTCTCATCACCCTTCCAGGGGAACCTGGAAAGCTCAAATCCACCTTACAGACTCCCTTGCAGCTAAGGTCTGAACATAAATTAAATACCAACAATTACATGCATTTCAGTGAGATATGAACAGCAGAAGTAAGCTAAACTAATTTATTTGCCTTTTCTGGATTGCGTCTGCTGGTAAGGGAGGTCTTAGAACATAGGAGATTTCTGCCATAAAATTTCCGGGTCTGTTTTCCAGCTTTGAGACTTCCAGTAGATATTTGGAATGGCAACAGAGGACCTTGATTCCAGAATAGCTCCCTTAGCAGTCTCAGATATTGAAGCTTCGCTGGCAAATCAATTTTATGCTGATCTGAGAGTGATTCAATTCAATGATTTTTGTTAGTACTGAGTTCTTTACACTAAATGCCTTTCTGCTTAAAATACTTAAATTGATTTCCATTTCCTGCACTCAACTTTTACTGGTATTGAATTTGGAGCCAAACAAATCCTTAAAGATGGGAACTTGAGATTTGTTCTCTGTGGCTCCTGGGTTTGAAGGCAGGAATGATTTCATTAACCATTTGAAAATGGGATACATGGAAAGCAATGCAAGACAGTTACTTAAATGATCACCTCTGAGCTTCCAGCTATAATGTTCCAATTGGTATATGATGTGCTTTCCAGCCACAATCACAAACCTGAAAAAGGACAAGGGTAACTGCTCTCAGGCATGTGGCAATAGACTACACAAGACTGAAATTCCTGATAAAGAGAAATTCACAGGTGAGCCTGAAAATTTCCCCATATCTCCAAGAGGGAATAACTTCCTGGCTGTGAATTAGAGTCAAGCATGGAAGAATCATCCCCACTGAATTCAGGCAGTGTGTCTGAATTCTGTAGAGCAGGGGTCTGGAGGTGAGAATGCTGTATGGATTATGAAGGGGGGTAGATGACCCTTTGTCATTGACTGAGGGATCAGCTACTCAGGCAAAGTGTGAGACTGCCAGGCTTACCACAGAGAGCAGAATGGTGATACCAGAGGTGTAGCACCACCCAGGAGGTTGAAATTCTGGCTCAAAGAAAGAAAAGAAACAGTCCTTAACACCTTGTTAACACCTCAGGAGTCAACTGAAATAAGAAGGGACCCTAATTGAAGACAACTCCCTACAGTAATGTTCACACTAAACACATCCCCAAAGATTCTAGAATAAAGACAAGTTCTACAATAGAGATGGATTTCAGCAAATTGATCCTCCAAAGTTAAAGGGTTTGAGAAATACCTTATGCTTTCAGAGATCAATCTTTACAAAGCATAAAACAACACAAGTTCAGGGTTCCACTTCCAAAGGGGAAAAAAATCAATCCACTTCATTTTTTTTTCAGTAAGAATTCAAAATTACTAGACATTCAAAGAAACAGAAAACAGGACTTATGATCTGCATTATTTGGAAGACTAAAACTTTAAAGTAACCATTATAAATATGTTCATTGAACTAAAAGAAAATGAAATCTAAATGAGCGAATAAAGAATCTTAGCAAATGAAAACTCCACAAAAGATGCAGAAGGAAATTGTAGAATTGAAAATTGAAATAAAGTTTCAGTTTCCAATTAACCACTCAGGCTTACAGTAGATTAAAAATGAGAAAAGTGTCAATGAACTTGAAAAAGACAAACAGAAATTCTCTAATCTAGGAGCAGAAAGAAGAGTATTGGGGTAAAATGAGCAGGGACAAGTGGAAAAATTTCTGGGCTCCTCAAGAACCTGTGGAACAGTATCATATGTGTGATGAAAGTCCCATGAAGAGCACAAAATGAGGAAAGGGCCATAAAAAATTTATGTAATGGGCCACTGGTTAAAAAGCAGCAATTTTCAAAGCCTTTAATTAGCTATGCATTAGTAATCTACAAAGTATTCAAGAGTGACATATGAAAAGTTTGCCAAATGTATTTCACCCAAGAACCAACCACTGCAATTGGAGCACATTATGTTTTGTAGAATTCTCTTTGGAAATCCCAACCTACGAACTGTTCAGGTACTTCTTGGAGACATGAGTGATCAGAGAGTGATGACATTGAAAAAATAGGTGAGAGGTAAAATGATAAACACACTCTAGGAGGTTGGGGGAGGACACAGATGGGAAATGGGAGTGCTAAGAACAGATATTGATATTCTCCAGGGGTCCTAACCTCTGACCTCGAGCCAGTCCCCACAAATCTCCACTTAACATCTCTGTGTCCACAGCATCACTCAGTGTGCTTTCCCAGGAGCCCCAGGGAAATCTGAGTGAAGGATTTGGAAAAATCAGTTTCACCAGAGGAGATGAGAGTCTTGGAAAAGTACCAAGAGCCAGGCAGAGAGGATTGCTTTGTGCTTTCATTTTTCTGGTAACAACAGAATTATAGTGAAGGCCAACCAGTGTAAAAAAAATAGCATAAAACCTCAAGTCACAGACCACAATTGCAGCTAAGACTAAGGAAGTCTTCCTGTGTCACAAATGGGAGACTCAGAAAATAGTAAACAATATACACCACAAAATATAAAACAAAAACTCAAATAATAACTGAAAGTGTCATGTGACTGCCTGTAGGGTAATTCAGATTTTCCCTCTGAGGTTGGTAATTGGACCTGCTAAAACAAACTGACAGTATACAGATTGACAGGAAAAAAGAGAGTTATTAATGCGCAAATGTGCTCAGGAGCCATACAAAATATGAAATTCAAAGAAAGCATTAGATGTTTAAAGCTTAAATGCCCTCCTCATAGAGGTCTGGGAAATTGGGGAGCCATAGGCAGTTTTAGAGGGACAGTAAGTGATTTTTAGGAGAAATGAGTGAGCAGGAGAACAATGTCCTGGAACAAAGTTCCTCTGGCTCTTGGTGTCCTGTTTGATTTCTACTCTCCCTTTCTTCTATGTATGAGTTTAATCTTACTTGGTTAATGACATTCAGTAAGCAGATTTGAAGGTGGTTGAGTTCCTCTTTCATAGATCAGTTCTTTAGATAGATAAGGGAGCTTTAGCGCTTCAGGAGAGAAAGAGGATCAAAGATAGTAGAGAGACAGGGTGAGAAAAGGTCAAGGAGACCAGTTCTGAGACTATTTCTCCTGTTCAGCATTGTCAAAGTGCCCCACATTGGGATATTATAATGTTTTCTGAGCACCAAAAACAATCCTGAAAATGCATAAAACTTTCATCTACAGGGCACTTGGAATTTGCTATTACATCTGATCTTTACAACAACCCATAGGCATATGGCTCTTTTCCTTTTTACAGATGAAGAAACTGAGACTTGCAAAAGGACTGGAATTCCAGAGGTTACACAGTTAGTTTATTATAAACCTGAGACTCAAATAAAGCTCCTCCCTGTAAACATAACCCAGCCCAAAACAGTCAGGGCCACTCTGTAGCAAAATTACAAAAATTATATTTTCCCCACTTCTTTTGTCTTATCCTGCTCCCCCTCTGCCCTCCCCCTACCATCAAATGCCATTCTCAGAGTTGCTCTTACTCTGGCAGTGCTGTCCATCTGTGGCTCCATTGCTTATGACTCCTACCTGCCTCATTGTCTTCATTCACAAAATGGGAGAATAATCTCTGCCCTGCCTATCTGGGATAACAATATTTGCCATGCCAGAGTCATAAGATTTCAAAAAATAGATGAATAAATAAAATGAAGACATCAGAAGATGCTTGAAAACTATAAAATGCTGTATAAATTAAAATATAGTTTATCCTTGTCCCATTCTATCAATGGACTTGATAAACAGCTGGTTTTGGATCAAAATGAAAATAGTTCAACTTCTCTAATTATAAGAAGATAAGGACAGCTGGAGGTGTGGCTAAGGGGTAGAATGCCTGCCTAGACAGCCTGAAACCCTAAATTCAAGCCATAATACCTCAAAAAAAAATAAGACTGAGCAGATTATAACTTAGGCAATACCAAAAGACATAAAGAAAATAAAACATCAATTTTACATGCATACTTGCAAATAACATCCATGTATACATGCATATATACTGATACCATATATTCACCTCTTTTTAAACTGTGATCATTGGAGTGTGACATAATACAGAACAGGCAAAGTACAACATGGAGCACAAAATCTTAAGAACTTTATTGATATAAGATTTTTCCCAACATCAGAGTAGGTTACTGATGATTTCTAAGGTAAATCCAGGATTTAGACTGGTACATCGTACAAAATCCCTCTTTGCCCAACATCACCAGTTTCTCTAGTTCAAGATCACCATAACCAAAATACCAAGACTTCATGAAAATCAGTGTACATTACTTAGTAGAGGATGATCACTGTCTACCACAGTGTCTAAATGCAGAAAAAGAAAGAAATGTTATTACAGATGACTTGACTCCCAATTGAAGAACCCACACTCCAGTTTTAAAACATCTCCAAAAGATACTCTCCTTTTACCAAATATAGAATCGCAATCTATGAACCATTTAAAACTCCATGACTTATCATGGAAAACTCATGTCACTGGCATTGTATTTACACATCTGCTTATTCTCTTCAAACAATGTAAATGGGCTCCTACAGTACGTAGTGTTCGGTGACTGGCATCGCTCACAGCCTAGTGTTTTCAAGGTTCATTCACGTTACTGCATTGCTATTGTTCATACCTCATTCCCTTCTATTTCTGAATAACATTTGACTGTATGCCATAACCAGGTTACTTGTCTATTCATCCACTTTAATCAGCCAAGAATAGTACTCAGTTCACTGGCTGCGCCCTCACTGTTTTAACTGACCCCCCACCCCGACAATGCACATTTGGCTGTTTCCAAATATTTAATTTCAACAATTAAATATTTTGAGTATTTAAATACATATGATAACATCATTGGACTTCTAAAATGGAAAGCCCTAAGTTAAAAGGTACACACAAACCAGCATGGTGGTACATGCCTGTAATCCCAGCACTTAGAGAGTGCTGGCAGGAGGATTGCAAGTTCAGCACGGCTACCTAGCAAGTTCCAGGTCAGCTTGGGCTATATTGTGAGACCCTGTCTCAAAAAAGTGTGGGGGGGGAATACACATATTTAAGATTTTTTGGGTATAAATTGGAAAATATCCCTTTCTACCTAACGGTGTTTCATAAAATGAAATTGTCATCAGTACTCTGTACCCTATTTGCACATAATAGAAATAGAGTGGACACCTGACCTCTCATACCTTCCCATCCTTAATAGTTAGATACTAAAACTGGGAGGGATTTCCCATTTTCTCCCCTAAACTTAAAACCAGTTCACAGCAGAGAGTCAGTCATGCCAGGCCAGCAAAGATGCTACTGGAAATGGGTTTTTTCTTTCTGGATAATAGGTATAGGATCTATGGAAGAGTAAGGGGTTCTATTACAAAAATGTGATAAGGTAGAATAGTGGAACACCATGAACATTGACTTCATAGTCAGGCCCAGGTGTCTATTTCAGTTCTGCCCTTCAACGTGTGACTTTGGGCTAGTTGGCAAACTCACCCCACCACAGCAGGCATCATCCACCATTATCACTGTCCCTCAACAAAAGAGGAAGTGGTAAGGTCAGTGGGTCTGATGGACAAGGAGGCCAGAGATGAGGATGGTGGTGGAGAACAGACTCTAGGATTTCAGTAATCTGGAGACTTGTTGGTCCCCTGGAACATGGGCTGAGGAGAACTGGGATTAGAGAAATGCAGAGCGTTATTGTTTCCCTGTCTGCAGCAGAAGAAGGGCACTCACCCACTGCCACTGAGGCAAGAGAGACTCGGTTCTTCTCTCTCTGTCACATGACTGCTGGCATGCAGTCCACACCACCACACCCCAATGTGACCCAAATCATAATTAGTAGGTAGTGACTGAAAGGCCAAATTGAGCACACTGAAGGTTATTTGGGGGTGTCAGAATGAAAACAAACAGACAAACGTATGTTTCTGCTATAACTCAGGAACAAGCTGAACCACCACTGAGTTCCTGTCTACCTTATTTTTTTTGTCCAAGATAAATACTTTAGAAAGAAAATAGATAATAATAATTAAACTTTTATGTGTTATTGTTTCAATGAGAATATATTAATTGTAATTGGAAAGGGCTTCATTATGCTTCCATGCATGTTGATGGTGCACTTTGATCATGTTTGCCCCTCTATTCCCTTTCTTATCCTCCTTCTGCCTTTCCCTTCCCCTTCACCCTCCCAAGTAGTCATCTCATATTTTCATGACCTAGTTTCTCTGTTTGGATTTTTTTAATTGCTTTTTGGGTTTTGGATTTTTTTTCCCCTAGCGTCTACGTATGAGAAGAAAATATGTGATACTTTTATTTGTGGGACTGGCTTACTTCATTCAATGTGATGATCTCAAGTTCCACTCATTCCCCAACAAACAATATAATTCTCTTCGTCTTTATGACTGAGTTAAACTCAATTGTGTACATATACCACATTTTCTTTATTCACACACATGGAATGCTGACGAAATATTTGGTAGTTGCCTATGATGACAGAACAAGGCAAGAGCGTCAGAGGGCATATGGAAAAGCAGGTAATGTGGCCTGAGACTAGTCAGCTGGACTGTGACAGAGAGGTGAGAAGTTCTGACACACTCACAAAAGCCCCATTATACCTGAATGTTTATGCGTCTCCTGAAGTAATATGTTGAAACTTAATCACCAATGGAATAGTAGCAGGAGGTGCAGCTGTTGGGAGGTGACTAGGTCATGAAAACTAATCATCTCATTAATGAGATTAACGCCCCTGTAAAGAAAGCTCCAGAGAGCTACCTTGCTCTCTCACCGTGTGAGGACACAGGGAGGAGCCATCTATAAACTAGAAAGAAACCCTCACTAGACACTGAGTCTGCCAGAACCTCAATCATGGACTTCCAGCCTCCCGAACTATACAAAATAATTTTCTGTTGTGTATAAGCAATCCAGCCTGTGGTATTTTATTCAGCAGCCTGAATGAAGTAAGCAACCCCTACAAAGCAAGTCCTCTCTGTCCCTTTGTATGAACACATGACACACAAACAAGAGTGTTGTTTATCCACCAAATGACCTAGGTGGGAATCCACACCTGTTCCTCTGCCCCATTGGCCATCCCTTTATCTAGGATAATGCTATAATTCCTAGGATCAAGTTTGGGAACCCAGAAGCCTTTGTAGAAGGCCAGGACTTGGTCCTCTGTGCAGCCTCCCACAGTCTGTGTCCCATCACTGGACTTCTCTGAGGGCTGCACAAAAAGGAAGTGGATGGTTCTCTTCACAGCGGGATGGCCAGCTCTCTTCTTCTGATCCATTAATCACGGTGCGGAGCCTTGTAACTCTGCACGCGCCATGCTGTTCTGTATAAATAGGGGCCATCCATCAGAAATGTCACAAACAGGAAGCCAGGGAAGTTTCTACAACCAATTTACAATCAGAATCTGCTGTGAAATACATGCGGAAAATGCCTTAACAGCCTGAGAGGATGTGAAAAATACATTATGTGTGGCAAATGAAGTCCTGCTAAATCCAGGGAATGGAGCACAGAGAAGGAAGAGTAGAAAATATACAAAAGTGAGAGAACAAATGCTGGAAAGCAGGTGGGCCCCCTATTCACATTTGAAAATGAAAAACAACAGCATGGCAAATAGAGATAGAGAAACAATGTCCCATTTATCCCCATTCTGCAAAGGCAGCAAGCCAGGGGCACTCTTGCAAATAAATGTTCTTCGTGCTGAATTTATTAGTGGTAGGCTTAAAAGTATAAAAATTGAAGATTTCTATTTAGACAAAAACCAAATGTAACTGAGGGGAGAGCAAAGCAGGTTTTCTCAGACTGAGATGCCAACTCACCTCAACTTTGTCCCTGAGCTTACTCACAACCAGAAAAGGTGGGCCAGGATTCAGTTGTGCAGTTCTGTTTTTAGGAGCTTAAAAGCTATGTTTGGAAGCCAAGAAAGAGATTCTACCATCATCCTCTTCTCAGACATCCTGAGTACCTGTGCCCAGGAATGGCTTTGTGTAGGGTAGAGACTCCTTGCAGTTTGATTGCCTTGATGAATGACTAGCTTGTCTTCCTTCCCATATAACTGAAGACAAATAAAGACATGTTTAAATGCTAACAAGAGTCTCATCAATGTCATCATCATTGTCTCCACCATCATCCTCCCAGTTTACACTTAATGAGCTCTGTTTTATGCCAGTTACAGAGTGGCTTCATCCAGGTGAGTACCATGATACACCTGTGTTATAGATGGCAAAACCTACTCTTTGAGTGATTAAGTATCCTTGAAGGGATAGGCTCAGGATTCCAGCACTACCTTTTGAAGCCCAGACTACCAAGCAAGGTAGGCACTGGATCTTCTGCCATTGATCAAGGGCTTTTCCAAGCCCCTCATTTTCTCTGAAACAAAATCTCTCCTCCTTAGCCTATTCCTGTAAGGACCTTAGTCAAGAACAAATAAGATCTATCAAGAATAAATCAATCAAATGAAATTTTACCAAGCACAGAACACTGATAAAAGCCAACGTCATGAGTGCCAACTGTAAGCCAGTCATTTTGCTAATAATTTTAGATGGATCGTCTTGCTTATTTATCACATTGACCCTATAAATTAGCTACCATTGCTACCCACATTTCTCAGGGAAGTAACTGAGACACATAAAATTGTGCATCTGCTCAAGGTACACATATTTTGTAAGCAAATGATTCTCCTCCCATTTTCTCCAGAACCCTCCACAGTCTCTCCACCCACACTCAGCTGGAACTGCTCCTGGCAAGTGACAAAGGAACTCCACATGGCTCAGGCTCATGGTCAGAGAGTGCTTAGTTCACACATTTGACTTCATTAGCTGGTCAATGGCAGAAGATCCATTCCTGCCCTCCCTGTTAGTCTGGCTTCTGAAACGTAGTGGTAGAACCCTGGGCCTATCACTCCACTTGACACTGGAGTTTTGAACACTAGATTAGTCTCCTCTTTCTAAAACTCTTTTTTCAGTGGTCTCTCATAACTGTTGATTCTTTTCCTGTCACTGCAGGCCCTGCTCCGTATCCTTTCTGACTTCTCATCTCCTCTGACTGTTGGAGCATGTGGGTCTCAGTCCATCACCTATTCTCTGCCCTGTCCCACTCACTCCCTTGGGGATCCAAGACAGGCTTACAGTTTTGTTTTCTTAATCTTTAAAAATTTTATTTTTATTAGCATGTATGAATTATGCATATTAATGAGTTTCAGTGTGATATTTCCATATATATGTATGATGCACACTGATCAAATTTTTTCATGTTACCATTCACCTCTCATAATCTCTAGTAGTCACTACTCTGCTTTCAGGTCAACTTTTTTAACTTCCACATATGAGAGAAAACATGTGGTACTTGTCTTTCCCTGTCTGGCATATATTTAATATAATGTCTTCCAGTTCCATCCATTTATTACAGATGACAGAATTTAATTCTTCTTTATGTCTGAATAATACTCCATTGCATGTATATATGTCACATGTTCTTTGTCCAATAGGGACTCTGTGGGCTATTCATTATTTTGGGGGGATTTCTTGTGCACTGTAGGATATTTAACATCTTTGGCCATTAAAAGCTCAACCACTATAGATGACTAACCTCCCTTCTCCATAGAGTGGCTCATTAGGGTAGCAGAGCCACCCTGAATGGAGAACCATAGGGCACATTACTCAGCTTGGGCCAAAGTCCTGCATACTTTGCTCTGATATAGATGAGTGTTTACCTGTCCATCACCCCCACCTAACCATGAGCTCCATAAGGGATAGTAGTATGACTTGGTGATCTCGGTGTACCAACATCTACTGCAAATGCCTAACATCTCCAACACAAAGGATCTATGAACACATTCTTCCCATCCTTTCCAGAGATTACATTCTACTCCCTCCTTACTCCATACTCAATGGGCTACCCGAAACCATTCCCAAGTTTAAATGAAACATTCATGTGTGGCTTTGACCAAGTTTAAATGAAATGCTCAATAAATTCACAGCTGGTAAATGACCATCTTCTCAAGGAAGTGACAATCTGGAAGAATGAAATAGTGACCCATAAACATTCTATAGATGATGTATAGGGTGTTGTAACAGAAACATAATGGATATTTAGGAGCAGAAATATTTCCCCCAGTACTGTGAATCAAATCTCCAGTCTTTACATTACAATCCATCATAGTTTTTTAAATTATAAAATATTCATAATAACTTTTAGAACAATCCCTTCAAAGCTATCTCAGAGGTCAATCATCACTCTCCACCTCTCTGCAAGCAAGCAGTTTGGTTCTTACACTCACACCTGCAAATGCCTCCAAACACAGGAAATGTAAACTGCAGAGGTTAGTCACCAGAGATGAAAAGTCAATTTCACATCGCAGCAAGAAAATCATTTTCTAGGAAGTTACATAAGTCAACAAACAATATTCAAGCCTTTGGCATTGGCCTGTTCAAGAAAATAATTCTTGAATTTAAGGAAGAAAACAGCCCAAAGAGTTTGGAATGAAGTCACCTGTCTAGAAATTGACAAGACCAGTGACAAAATGTCTAAGCTAAGTTTTCAAGCTTTGCAAGGTTAAAAGAAATGTCTGTAAAGATTGCAAATGGCAGGCCACTAGATGCTGTGACTTCTCCAAAATGCATTAAAAAATTCTGTCAATTATAAGCTAGTGAGCTTGACTTCTATCATAAAAAACTGTCAGGTGAAAATGAGAAACTTCTTTACAAGCCTAGTATTAAATATGACTTGTCAAATTATTCGTGTCTTGAGCTTGCCAATGGCAATGAACTCACTATAGTTTGCCATGTGTGTGCTCGAAAAGGCTACAGGATAGAAATATGGAAAACCAATGTTTAGAGCTACAGAAGAACATATTTGGTGATTTTTGCCTTCCTTGCAGATCTCCTCTGGTGAAAGAAGGCTTCCTTTCTTTGCCTTCAAGAAACTTCCACATACAACTCATCCATCTGTGATTCTAGATTGCCTTGAATCATGCCTGGGATGTAATAGAGATCCGTTACATGTCCAATCAATGTAACAACTACCTAATTGATTATTTGTAGCAGATGATGTTGGTGTCCTGTCCAGGGTGCCTTTACCCAGTTGGTAAATTCATCCCCAGCTGTCAGTGTTGGCTGCTGGCAGATTAAGCTCGTCTCTAAAGGGCTTCCCTTGATTGACCTGTGAGAGCATATTCCCCTGGAGATGCCTGAATACTGCACTTCCCCCATGGCAGGAAGCAGCTCAAAGGTGATGGCTGATTGGCAGAACCTTTGCATTTGGTAAGACAAGGCTGCATGCAACTCACACTTGCGTTTTCAGAAGGATCAGGCCAAACTCAGGCTTTCCCTGAAGTCTACCTTTCTTTCTTACATTCTGACCTTGATCCATTCAGTTTTCCTTCCTCCCTCATAGATCTCCTTTCTGAGAAATCCCTCAATAAATTTGTCACATGCAAATCACTCAGACTCCCTCCAAGACATGTTGTGATTACACAAAACAAGGAGGCTTGCTCACATGCCTCAAGAGAAGTTGCAATTTCATAAAGCTGTTGAGGATTTCACAGGTAGAGGTAAGGTGAAGCTGGGTGAGCAGACCATGAAAGTAAGAAAATGAAGTGGACAAGAAAGAGTAGAAAGCTGAGAGGAAAATACTTAATTTTCATTCTCTGTTTTTACCTTCCAATGTGAGCCCTCCATTATGCCATGGCTGATCACCATTGCAAGGTGGATCAGTCCCAGTTTTCTTCACATGGAGCTCATGGGTTGCCCCAGAAGTTCCAGCTGCAGGAACAGCGGTGAATCCATGCCAGACTGAATAAAAAGATGAAGGACGATAGTATTTCCAATATATTTGTCCTCACCAGAATCTTCCTAGGGAGAAAGAATTCCAGAGAATAATTCCAAAAGAGGGAATTGAGCAGTAAAAGCTTTGTAATATGATGAGATAAATTGTGGGGGTGGGGTTATAAATAGGAGATCAACCAATATGGAAGGTGCCAGGACTTTTTTTGTGGATTACTGTTATGGGTAATCTGATTTACTACTCATGACAGTTCTATAAGACTATTATCCAAAAGCTGAGGATCAGAGAGAAGCTGTATTCCCATGGTCAATGCATTAGTCAAGCTGATCTAAAGCTTCACCAATCAACACCCAAAGCTTGTTTCTTCCTTGTTAAATAGTTCAAAGTGAACAATCCTGAGCAGATAAATATAGCTACTTCATCATATAAATGAGGAACAGTAGATCTCCTTGACTGTTTAAGTCAAATAATTCTTCAGAAAGAGAGATAGTACAGAGAACAGGACTACCTTCTTCATGCCTGTAGTGGAAATAGGCATAAAACTGTCTAAGAGAAGAACCAACATCATCAACTCCATACTTCTCATGAGAGCTGAAGCCTCATGTGGTCTTAATTAGGTAAAATACCAGTGATCAAAACATGACAGTTTAGATAAAGACATGGTTTCAAGAAATAGTACACATTAGAGAAATTCTTGGTAACTTTATACTGTGCTTGTATCTTCTCACTGTCTGCTGTAGTAAATTGAATGTTTAATAAATGAATGTGAATGCTCAGTGACTGTTCATTGGTCTAACTTCATCTTTTCCTACATATGTAACCCTGTGAGGTCCAGGATTCTTATCTGTAAAATGGTACTTATAATTGCTAAAATCCCTTGCTTCATAGGATTATATTAAATGAGACAATTCACAAAGGTTGTTTTTTGTTGGAGGATATGTTTGGTTTTTATTAACTCTCTGGTACCATGATGCTATATTCACTATCTCTGAAAGCAACAACCCTAAAATATCAGAATGTAAATCATTTTTTACTGGTTGAAAATGAAAGGAAGGCCAATAGTGACATAATTATACTGCCAAGAATACAAAAAATGGGATAAAATGTTTGCCATGAGAAAAATCATTAGCCTATCGCAATCTCTTTTTATTGTGTGCTTAACATGCTCTGCTCCAAGCATGGGGTAGTCAGTTTTCTGAGGAAGCAGATGGATGTCGGTGGATATGTGACCTGCCCACAACCATTACACAGCTTTATGGTGCTTTAAATCATCCCAAAGAAAAAAATCAAAACAAAGTTTTGGAGCTTGTCAAACTAGTCTAATTAAAGCAGCAAATGTGCTAACTAGCTTAAGTGCCTCTGCAGTGAGATAACTCAGGCACTGTTAGCTGCAAGGCATGCTGGGATCTTGTTTACTTGGGCTGGTGGGAAAGAAAATTAAACTGAGGGATGAGAGATGAAGGGCTTCAGACTCTCAGGGAGAAAAGGTTCTAGTCTTTCTAAATGAAGCAGTCATGGAATAGTAGATTAAGTCTTATCTGGGCCTGGCTATCACACTCAAGAAAGACTTTTTGGGAGTGGAACCAGGAGCTGGAAGGGGGAAAGAGATAGTGATGGGGTGAAAATTGATCCAAGTACATTATATGCATGTGTGAAAATAGCACAGTAAAACCCAGCAAAGATTAAACAAAAAGGAAGGGATGGGGAAAGAAAGAGTAATAGAAGGGACAAATATGATTTAAGTATATTATATGCATGTATTAAAATGTCACAGTCAAACCCCTTTTTTTTCATTATTATTGTTGTGCTGGTGGGGGTACATTGTAGCATTTACAAAGGTTCTCACATGAAATGCCTTTGTACAAGTAATATCTGCTAATAAAAAAAAGGAAAGTACATGTTTGTGGGGAAAGGAGATAGGAAGCAAAGGGTACTTCATTTGAGAAGGGAGATCTCAAAAATCGTATGTTCTCCCTCATATGCGGACATTAGATCAAGGGCAAACACAACAAGGGGATTGGACTTTGAGCACATGATAAAAGCAAGAGCACACAAGGGAGGGGTGAGGATAGGTAAGACACCTAAAAAATTAGCTAGCACTTGTTGCCCTTAACGCAGAGAAACTAAAGCAGATACCTTAAAATCAACTGAGGCCAATAGGAAAAGGGGACCAGGATCTAGAGAAAAGGTTAGATCAAAAAGAATTAACCTAGAAGGCAACACACACATACAGGAAATTAATGTGAGTCAACTCCCTGTATAGCTATCCTTATCTCAACCAGGAACACTTGTTCCCTCCTATTATTGCCTATACTCTCTCTTCAACAAAATTAGAGATAAGGGCAAAATAGTTTATGCTGGATATTGAGGGGGTGGGAGGGAGAGGGAGGGGGCGGAGTGGGTGGTAAGGGAGGGGGTGGGGGCAGGGGGGAGAAATGACCCAAGCCTTGTATGCACATATGAATAATAAAACAATAAAAAAAAAGAGAAGGGGGATCTCACGAGTGGTTGGCATTGGTTTCAGTCAAGGAGCTCCAGCAAGAGCTGTCCAAGGTGCTGAAGATATTGCCATGAACAAAACTCAAACTCAGTAGCCCAAAAACTAACAAGGAAAGAAAAAACATAAACAGGAAATTTTGATTCAATAATAACAATATCCGTAAGTTATTGTTCTGTGACAGACACTGTTCTAAGCACTGTTTGACACTGTCACACACTAATGAATTCTAAAATGATGCTTCATATACCAGTCCCTGCCCACATTTCTACCTTCATGTAAATTAAATCAGTGGAACAATCACAACGTGTCAGGCATATTGTTAGGAATTTGATATTAATTAGTTCATTAGCAACATGTACATGAGGGCAACTTTCAGAATTTGTTCTATAGCCCTTCTGGTGACAGATTATTGTAGTGAATATTTGACTCAAATTGTTCGAATAATAATGCCTTTACTTTGAACTTTGACCTGAATCTGTTATTCAGGCCTTCCCCTGTCTCTTGAAGAGAGAAAATATAAATTAGGGAGTCATTTTTTTGGTCTTCAGGATCAAGAAGCAGATGAACCTACCTTCAGTGAGAATTATTCAATAGGCATGCAGAGAGAAACAAAAAATGGAGATGGAAAACCTTTTAGATTTCTTATGGCTCTACAAACCCTGGTTTGGGCTCTTACCAAGGACCCACTTATATCACATTAGTTTAAAATCTTTCAATAACTGTCCATTGCCTCCAGAATAATATGCAAACATCTCACAAGAGCCTGCAAGGCTCCATCAAATCTGCCCAAGTGAACCTTGTTCATCTCATCTTGAGTCATTTCCTCTCGCTTACTGTGCTTCAGAAACTTCACTTCCCATACATTCCAACTTGCCAAGATTCTTCCTGCCTTAAGGCCATTGCATTATTTTGTTTTTTTGCTCAGATGGAACAATCAGCTCCCATATTTTCAGATGGCTGAGTCTTATTTCAAATAATTCCTGTCATAGTGTTTTCCCTATTTCCCCAGTATAAAGTAGCTTGACTGCCTCCCCACACATTGTTTCATCACCCCTCTCTTTTGTGATGTTCACATCCGTCATTATCTTAATGATTATTCTATACCCAGGTGAGTTGTAGAACATGTTGTAAGAGCTACCATTGTACTTGTGTGGCTAGGTAGCTAATTTATAAGAAAGTCTTGACATTATGCCTGGCATGTTCCATAGATGTTAACTTAAGTGAAAGTAGAAATGTGGGCAGGGTCTCACATATGAAGGATCATGTTAATGATTTTAATGGCAGTGTGGATTTCCACCTATACTGCTTCTCTCTTCTTTCTAAGATGGCAACTCTGATGGTAGAGGCCAATTCAATCTTGTCCACTGCTGTACCCCATGACCTAGAAGAGTTTATGAGAATTATAGTTGGCTTCCAATTAATGAGTCTATGTGAAATCATTGGATAAATGAGTTTCAGCATCGGTTATCCTTTATTATTAGGATGACCTTGAGGGAGGTCATTCATTTTCTCTATCTCAGTTTTCTCACCAATAAAAATTAACAGCCCTACTAAACGATCTCAGCTATCTTCAAAAGGGCATGGTTCCATGATGGTGGCCCATGGGTGGATATTAGAATGAGGGGGAACTTGCCCTTGAATAACTTTTTAAATGACAGATACTTAATGCCAACACTAAAGTTGCACATGTCTGGGGTCAAGGTTGATTAGCACAAAGCCAACTGAGTATGGTTATTCTGAGTAGAAATGAAAGCCAGCCATTTACTGCACAATCATCTCAGGGGCTTTCTAGATTATCCATCCTGTCCACTTTACAGCTGGAAAATTGCATCATAAAACTCATGTATCCATATGATCTTCTTTTGCATTAATCTCTGCCTGCAAGCCTATAAGAAAAAGAGGCATCTGAGTTTATCAAACATTAATAATGGCCTCAGCTCTGGGTCCCATGGCCCTGGCTCAGCAGCTCTCAGAGGCAAAAAGGATAAAAGTTCAAGCTCAAATGGACCATCATTTATCCTCCACTCTCCTTTCCAAGCCGTCAATTGGACTTTCAGAGTAAATGGCTGTCAACATCGCAGTTCTCCCCAGCATTTAACAGAGGCAGCATTAAAAAGATTAATGGACACTGCCAGGACTGCTTCATCCCTTAGTATATGTATTTCTTTGTACAATTGACTTAAGCTCTTTAAATCCAGTTTAGCTAATTCTACATTTACAAGTTATTTTTTCTTATGACATTTTGAAATTATTTCTTCACTGCCTTCTCAACCCCATTGCTACTGTGGAGATGTCTAATCCAAGATGATTTGCATTCTTTAGTAGTAATCCTTTCTCTCTCTCTCTCTCTCTCTCTCTCTCTCTCTCTGCCTTTCAAGGAGCAAGAGAGTCTAATACTTAAGATTCCAGGCTCTAGAGCAAGACACTGCTGACTTCCAGTCCCCACTCATCTATGTCTGGCCATGAGATCTTGAGAAAGTTACTTAAACTCCTGTAGTTTAGTATCCCTGGGTGTAAATGGGGATTGTAAGAGTCCTACTTCTTAAGATGCTGTGAGAACTAAATGAGTTTATGTATCTGAAACAGTTAAGAAGGTGCCTGCCAGAAATCAACAAATGCTATCTGTGATCATCTTTTGATTTTCTCTTTCTCTTTGATAGACTTAAATTTTTCTCTAGCATGTAAAAATGTCTACTTTTCCTTATCCACCCTGCCTTTGAATCAAGAATTCAATGAAGGATTCAATTCAATGAAGCCTTTCAATCAAGATTTTTTAATCATTCTTTAACTCTAGAAAATCAAAGTAATTATTTCTTCACCTATCATCTCCTCTCTATTTATTTTTGCCTTCCATTTGAAGGTTGAGTATAAAATTACTGACATTTCTTCAACTCTTTATTCCCTCCTAATACCTCCTGGGAGAGTTGCTCAAGCTGGCCCTCCAGCTAATTTGTTCCTAGACTATAGGCATTCTGCAGTGTAGCTAATCTATTGTGTTCTTTACTTTAACATTCTATTTTTCCCACCATGCATTTCAACTTGATTCTCTTTTATTAACTTCTTGCTCCAGCTTCCTATTACCAATAGTCTGTCTTATCTGTGTAGGAAAATTTATTACACAAATTTTGAATTTATGACCTGCCTAGGCCAGTAATTTTCATTTTTACTATAGCTGAATGTTATATTCTTATCTTTCTTTTATAGCAACTGTGTCCCTTGGATGCAAGGTTAGTTTTTCCTGTGACATGATTTTCTCCTGGGAGTATCAGAAACTCACTCATGCCACTCACAGAAAGGGTGTTCTAGATTAGGTAACACTATCCACTGTAGCAAATAAGCACACAATTTCACTGTATTTTGCACTGCAGAATTTTATTTCTCACCATCATTTGTTGTGTTCAATCATTGTGACCTTAGTGACAGCATCTCCTTGGAGGCTAAGATTTCCAGACCACCCTAATTCTAAATTGTAGGAGTGAGAAGCAAATCTCTTGAAATGGACTATGAGCAGAAAGTACCCTCCCAGGTCTATCCTTTCATTTCTGGACCCAGGTATTCTGGCTGTGGATATGTAATTATCTCTGATACAAAATACACACTTCAAAACATATACTGTGTCCTTATAGTACAGAACTCCAATTTTTCAAAGTATTGTCTCCCAACTGTAAATACATCTTCAGTAAGCCATTTCACATTTCAATGAAGTCAGGGACTTCTGGCTGACTAGGGATGTAGAAACAAATGATCATTCAGTGGACATGAGGCCAGTGTTGCACATTCTCTACTGTAATGTGTTGCTTGGTCAGAAGCACTGTTGTGCAGAATGGCATGATGTTGGATAAAGTAATCTGTAAGTGTGAGAAAGGGTATGCTAGCATTAGCACTATAAGCAGGAAAAGTAAATCTCTATCCAGAATATGTGTCTATTCAAGTGAGGATGGAGCTTTGTCCCCTTCACAATGGAAAAGGTCCAAAGCAATCAACTGCCACCTAGTGACTGGCTAATCCCTCAAAGAATGGTGCAATAAGAGAGGCTTCTTGCTGGAAAATTCACCACTATCAACAGTGTAAATCAGGTCATTCTTAATAATAACAGGTTTGTTGCTAAGCCCGAAGATAGAGGGAAAGGATGCAATGGAACAGGAGTTGGCGCTAATGGAGTCTGAGCCATCTGCTCATGCAATGTATTTGTACCTTTCCAACCTGCCCAAGTTCAGTGTCTTACATGTCATTTTCACCAGATTATAGATTACTTCTGTGTACTCACACATATTGAGAAACACTCGATACATTATGGAAACCTCAGCTCACATGGTCACAGTTAGGCATCCAGTCTCTAAGGTCCAGGAGCAAGCCAGAGTAATTTCTCAAGAGGAAATAAGAAGAAGGAATAGATTTTCTCTAAAAGTCCTAGAAGTATGAACTGTGATTCTTCTATTGTGGCTGTCTAGAGATGTTGTACAGTTTCCCTATTTCCATGGACACCTAAGTATCACTGTATCTACTGGATCATGAGACACCAGTGGTAGAAAAACTTGCACTGACACCCGAACTTGCTGTAGAGTCTTCTCTTGCTTCATTCTCTAGGTGAAACTGGCAGCTTTCAGATGATTTTATAGATGGATCAAAGTGGCATACTCAGATATGTTCTATATTGCCAGCAAAGTTCAAAAAACATGAGCTGTATTGTTTTCTTTCTTTTCTCTTTCAATGTAGGTAATGGGAGATGCAGCAACATGCCCCTCACCTTAGAGGTAATATTCCAACATTGTCAAGACCATTGGACGCCCAGAAACTTCACTGAAACAGAAAGACTTCAATTGATGGAGGGTTTTTCTTCTACCTTCTAATTCGCTTGTATCTTTCTAAGGCATCAAAAATACTTTCTTCTTCTAGCTCACCAGGTGTACTCAGCACAATGTCAACAATGTAGCAAACCAGTGTCACATTTTATGAAATGTCAAGTTTACCTGGAGCTCTATGTATTGTGCAATGACCCAGAGCTACAGAACTGATGTTGTCCTGTGCCACATCAATGGTAAAGCTCTGTTGGGCCTGCCAGCTTCAAGCATGCTACTTCTGACAGCCTTGCAAATTGATACAGAGAAAAAGGCTAGGTCAACAGCTACACATTGACTGCAAAGTGTAATGTAGGCTTCTCTGTGAAAGATACTACATCTGCAACAGTAATTGTAATCAGACCCCAATCTGATTCATTTCATGATATCCCACAGACATTCTCTAATACCCACCTGACTTTTGAATATAGCAAGCTAGTGAGTTGAGGGGGTTGGGGATGATGATCACCACCTCTGTGGCTTTCAAGACTTTGATGGTGACATTGAACTCTGAAATCCCCCCAGGAATAAAGTATTGCCCTGGTTTACAATCTTGGTAGAATGGGGAATGGTGGAATTTCCAGAATCTCTACCTTGCCCTTCCTACCAAAAAGTCCCTTACATCTTGGATTGGAGGTTCAGTATAGATAGGGATTCTTTCAATAGCCAAGGATGTCTATTCGAGTTATACAGGAGAACTGAGGCAATAGCCACAGGGTAGGTCCTTGGAACTCTGGCCCCATTATAAAGTGAGTGGGATTTAAGACTTCATTTATCATCTAACCACTATAACCCCTCACTTTGACTGATGGGCCACAGTGTCATTTTGAGTTGCCAGTAATCAGTGCAAATTCAGAATGAAATAGCAATATATGAGGATTTAGACAAGATCTTGTGGGGTGGAGGGGTTGTTCTGAATCTTCTCCTGGGGTCACAATACCTAGGAGCCTGCAGACCACAACAGAGAACATGTGCTGGACCCAAGGTACTAGGACTGCCTGGACACTGTGAAGAGCTGCTGCATGGAGTTAACTGGTAACACACGGAGCCCCACGTTCAAAGATGGGCTCTTCAGCCCTTCCAGACTGGACTTTGCAGTGATACTGACATGAGTTCAGATTTCTGTTTGGCTGTCTTATTAATCTTGTTGCCAAGTAATAAAACTGCTCTGTTTCTTCACTAAAAACTAGGGCATGTTGGGAGCATCATAAACTCAGCACTACCATCAGCCAGGTGCTGTTCAAGAGGAGCCAGTCTTGGCTCCTGACTTCTGGGAGTTCACAGTGGCACAAACAGACAGCAGATCCATAATTACAATACACTGACAGGGCTGTGTTTGGGGTAGACGTAGCTGCTTCATGAGTGTAGGGGTTATGGATAGCTTTTTCAGAATCTTGTATTTCAATCTCTTTTCACATTGATCTTTCAGCCCTGAAATCAATTGCTAACCCAAAGTTTCAATAGTCATAGCACAATGCTATTATACCAGCTATTTTAGGAAGACAAGACTCAACGAGAATCTTGCTCACATGGCACTTCTTTTGAGCTTCCCACAAAGGGCTCTGGCTAGCAGTCATAGGATTTGGTTCCCTTTTCCTTTGTATCCCAAAGACTTCTTTTGACCATAACTTCTTTCACAGACTCCATAAGCACAGTGGGATGGGGACTGGCACTCACTGGGCCCTTGTACCTTGTGTCTACAGAGTCAGGAGAGAACGGGCAGGAACGGATCCAGGTGTGTTGTGCACCTGGGGTGTCCCTGAGTGGAATGGTCATTAACAAAGGTCATATAGAGCATTTGAGGGATCTCAGAGAATGGAAAGTTGGCATGGCCGAGGATCATGCTCTGGCCAGGGACTCCAGACCTTGGAAATAGAGACAGACAAATTGACAGCATAAGACAAGTTTTGTCCAGAATGGGCAGAGATGAATATGGGTCTGTTCCTGCCCTCAAGTAGCTGTCAGTCTTGAACTGAAGAAATAAAAAGACATGGTTTTCAATGACTGTGGTGCTACGATGGCAATCTCCTCTGTCCTAGTAGAGACACATAGCACGGAGCACTTACTTCTGCAGAGGCAGAGTGAGGGAGTATGACGGGAGCACAGCCTCACATAGAGCACTAACCTATTGGTTCAGTGGTTCAGAGCATGCGTTTCACTATCACATGGTCCTGGCAGAGGTGATACCCACATCCCCCCCAAACATGTTTGACCGGGACCCTTTTAATATGACACTCATTAACATCTTTCATTGCTAATTCTCCAAGGAAAAAGCTTAGAGGAGCATGGCTTTATGGCATTTCCTCACAATTGAGCACTTAATAAGCATAAACTTGAATTGATCACTAATGGCTTTAATTAATCAAGCATAGATTAATCAATAAGGATCCATTTGAAAGAAAAAGATATAAACTTAGCATGAACTTTGCACAAGCTTATTTCCCTATGTCATGAACATGACTCTCCCCATAATTATTCATCACAACCACCTTCCCAGTGCATCATCCCCAAACCTATTCATTTTTTAAAGCTCACCCAGACAGTCCATGACAGCATCCAAACTTCCTCTGGTAGTTACACACTTACCCCTGCTCCAAGGCACCCTGAGCAAGCCTCCAGGTATCTCTGGCAACTAGTGTGGAAACAGCGATTCCATCTCCCTCATGGAAACCGTGAGGCAGGATTGTACTTATGGGATTTTAAGGCAATGCTTTCAAGTGCAACTTGCAAGAGGACCATGCAGGCAGTATTAAGGGCTGCAGAGTCCCAACACACAGGAGGCTACATATACCTGGGAACCCAGCACCACTTCTCTTCCACACCTCACATTTTCTCCAATCCATTCTCCTTACTACCACCTGGAGTGATTGCTCTAAAGCATGTTGTATCATGTTTACAATCCTGTAATATTTCTTCTTCCTCAAATTCCTGGCCATGCTGTACAAAGTCCTTCCGAATTTGGCCTCTCTCTCCATCCCCCAACAAGGGAACTTTGTCCAAGTCAGAACAAGGTCATTGTAATTCATTTCTGATCCGGTATGTTCTCTCAGATGTCCACATCCTTCTATAGCCAGCATGGCCCAGCTTCTCTCCCTTCAAAGCTCAGCTGATGTCTGCCAGCTAGCTCCTTAGGTCAGAACCCTCTGCTGTGTTTCCACAATGCTGTACAGGCCTCCAGTTCAGCTCCTGTAACAGCCCTCTCCAACCTCAGGACAGTATGAGCTCACAAGGGTGTAGGCCTTCTTCTGTCTGTCCCCTCCATCCAGGCACTGCACACCTGATTGGCCATTGTCAATGCATGATGACTGAGAGATAAATTACTGATGGCAGGTGTTGCCTTTCATCAAACCAAAGGGTCACCAGCTCTTCCAGCCCTCCACACTCTCTAGTGCACATCTATAAGTAATCCCAGCACTTTGAGAAGCTAACGTAGGAGGCTTGTGAGTTCAAGACCAGCCTGGACTATATATCAAAAAAAATCCAGAAATACAGCCAGGACAAGAACTGTAATAAAGCTTGATTTGGCTCTGTCTGCCCTATCACAGCAACTACAGGACCCCTGCATATATTTGTTGAATGATCTAAAGATTAAACTAGAACAAGCAAACAAAAATGAACTCCCCCAAGCCAAATGGAAAACTTTCAAAAACCAGATCTAAGTGTTTACTTCGTCATGTGAAGAGAGACAAGTAGGACAGGGCTCAGAGGCAGCTTCTATTTAATCTTTCCCCAGAGAAGCAGAAAGCAGAGAAGTCAAAAGGCACCCTTTACAAAACAAGCCCAGCTTCTGCTCTGACATGTTTGTTGCAAACTCAGAACCAACTGAGTATTTTACTGTCTGACCCACCTTGGATGGCAGGCTGTGAGAAATCAGTCCTAGTGCTGGTGTCCTAATAAAGTGCCACTGAGTGGAATCACATCCTAGTGCACAAGCCTTCCACTGGGGTGAGCTAACAGAACCAATCATCCCTCTAGGGTCCAAAGGTACATCAGGAAATGAAGTAATGATGCACATCTGATTCCCAGGACTGCTGTAAGAAGCCCACGCTTGGGGCCCGGCAGCCACTTTAGAATCCTCCATGCAAAGATGAACATTTGACATAGAGATATCTATGGGGCCATGGAAGAAAGTAAATTCATTTGGTTCAACTAGCAGGTGTGATAAAACGAGCTTAGGTGGAGAAAGCTGGGCCAGAATCCCTGTGTGGCTAATGACTAAAAAAGAGATATTGCCAAGCTCCTGAACCTCTCTGTGCCTCAGTTTCCTCATTTATAAAATAGAAATAACAAAAATATCCACCTCTTAGGGTTGTTGTGAAGTAAGAGAATTAAATAGGAAGATACACACAAAGCAACACCTCAGCCTTCATCCCATTGGTGAATCACAGATGTATGGAAAAGCCAGCCCAGCCCAGAATAACCTCCCAGGCACAGCATGACTCTGGGAGAGGTGTGTTCAGTGTCTAGAATGCTCCAGAATGTCCCAAGCATGGCAAAGGCCTGAGTATTATCAGAATATGGAAATCAGTGGACTGACATCAACCATGACCGGAAAAGAGCAATGTGAAGAAACTTTCCTTAAGAGCTTGGGAGACCCCTCAGACCTTTCAGAAGAAACTGAGGTGAGGGATTATTTTGGTATGAATTCAGCAAAGTTAAGCTGGGGGAAGTTCACATTCTATAGGCCAAGGCAGAGCCCCCAGGAACCCTAGAGTTCAAACAACGGGTGATGATGCCTCCTGCAGTTGGTTAGAGGATGATGAGACCATATGAAATTCCTGATGAACTAGAAAGGTGACTTCTCCACCTTTAATATCTACTAAATGCTCCATGGGCCATTTATTGATTTTTATTTTAAATACTATGAAGTAAACTAATGTGGCTGGAATAGACCATGCAATCCATAAAGGTTCGTCAAGTTGAATTACAATAGAATGCATCATCTTACTACCTCAGGGAAGTCATTCAAAGGACTTTGGGAAACACTTTGGTGTTTTGGATAACTAGCAAAAATGACCAGATACGTGTAGAAACCGCAACACAATGCTACTAAAAATAACCAGTCTGTTCTCAAAAGCCCACTGCAAAACAATTTCCCAACTCTGCCTTAATGTGATTACTCAGATCCACTTACAGGAATTATTAAGCAACGGAAACCTGAACCACATACAGGATAAATGTTCAATGTCACCAGCTGGAGAGTGACAAAAGCCAGTGCAGCATACCACGTGCACCTTCTTTGAAAATGACACAGAGGGAATGTGATAGACTCGTCAGGCCAGGCGTGGGGTAGGTATGCCTCAGACTCACTACCCTTGTAACCATCACAACTCCTCTGAGCAAGACATTAATAACCCCACTTCACACAGGAGGAAACTAGGGTTCAAAGAGTTAAGCATCCTGCCAGAGGTGACAGCCCTGGCTGTCGGTACACACAGAGACAGAGAAATCCAAAGGTCTCCATTGCCTTCCCTCTCTCAGCAGGGGGAAAGAGGGAATGGTAGCCAAATCCAAATGGCTCGGGCAGTGCATGCAGCTGGCAAATTAGCAAATGAATAATTGGCATTGGAAATTCCCTACTTGGGCAGAGAAAGGGACCATCAACTCCGTCACCGTGTTCAACCATAATATAACTCAAGAAACCTAGAAACTTGGGCTCCCAAAGGCCAGTGAAGCTAGGAACATCACTGCCTCCAGTATGGGCCTGGAGCTGACAAATCACCTTCCAGCACAAGACTTAATTTAATTCTCCCTTCATCTCCTCGATGCTCAAGATATTACACCCTTTTCTTAAGAACTGCCTAGGGGGATAAATACAATTAATTTCTTGATTAAAATTATTAAATCAAGTACCATCAGCAGTATAAATATGATAGGAAAATGCGCAGTATAAATTGGATCTGTGATGTCCTCATGTGACATCCAAGGAAACCACAGTGGAAGAAGACACCAAAGAATGGCTATACAAAGCCTGGGCCACACAGACAACGAACTGAGGTCTAGGAAGCAGCTGCTGTTGGGGAGAGACAGATCAAGGATTCTGGAGGCTGAAGATCCAGGTGCAAAGTCCAGTTCCACATATTTCCAACTAACATCAGAAAGCCATCTGTCCTTCCTTTTCTTTTCTTTTAACATTTATTTCAACAAATGTTTACTGAGCACCTACTATGTTGCAGCACACTAGGCTGAGACATAAGGAAGAACATGAGTTGATGTGAGCAAGAGAATAAGAACGGTCACTTCAGGCAGAGGGAACAGCATGTGCAAAGGCCCTGTGTTAGGAATGAGCACAATGCTTCCGTGATATATTTGAGGTATGTAAAAAAGTACGATGTGTCTGACACATCAAATGTGCTTGGGGAAGTGGAGCATGATGAGGCTAGAGGGGATATGGGGGTGAATGTAACAGGATGCTGTAGCACATGTTAAGAATATGAACTTTTAGTCCTAAAATTAAGGTACAGCTAAAATGGATGTATCTCCAGAATGGGTCACAAGACTGCCAAAGCAGGCAGATGTCCAGGAGGAAGATGGAAAAAACATCTTGCTCAGGTCTTCAGCTAGAAAAAACACCCTTCTGAGGTTCAGAGTCACTTACTAAAGTGTAAAACCCCATGATCTTCCCGTATGAAATGAACTGGAATTAAATTTTAAAAACCAGGACAGAGATCAACAGGAGGCACACAGAAGACATATTTGTAGGAAGCACTCTGTGTAGCAGCAGCCCTGGAGGAGACTTCGCTTGCACAAAATAACAGAACAGAGGAACAGGTGCCCATCTTCATTAGTGTTAGATGGTGAGATGACTGTGCACACAGCACACACAGAAAACACTCCGCGCAGCCTGGAGCACAAATTTGGTCCTTCCCCCCGCATGACTGTCCTGCTAATAGTCTAGCAAATGAAAGCAAATCCAGACCTCCAGTTTCCCACTGAGAAATACAATACAATAGACCACCACGTAATCCACAGAAATATATCAAAAGAAAAGAAGGAAGAAAGCAGCAGAAAATCAAGTACAAGGTATACTTAGCAGAAAAATATAGCCACAGAGCAGGAAGGTTTATGTTCCTATGATACAAGGGCTTGCCAACTTTGTTTAATATCAGAGTTGCTTGGGAGCTTGGTTAAAATTCAAAGAGCCAGGTTTTTCCCTCTCAGTGAGCCCAGGCCTGTGCTCTCTGAGCGTTTTCCCAGAGATAGGAGGAGAAGCCAAGTGTGGGGCCCCCTGCCTAACACAAACCATACCCCAGCTCCTTCCCGCCAAGTGTTTCTGTGCAGGCCACATTACGGTTGCTGTGGTGAGAGAGGTCCTCAGTACGCAACACTGCGAGACTGGAAGTCCTTCACTTCCCTCCCCCTGAGTCCACAGACTCCTATATCACTGTAGATCACAGATGTGGCAGCAGGGTCAAATCTGGCAGCTGGTCACACATGCCAAGTGCCTGGCACATGATGGACTCAGGTACTTTAATCCTCTTCCCATCCACCCGTGTGCCAAGTGTTCAGTCATCAAGCTAATTCTGCATGTCATCTAAAATAACTGTACCACCAAAGTACCCTTCTGATGCATAGTGCGCTGCACCCCAGCCTTGTAGATCTTGAGAGAACGAAGAACCAGGATATGGATCTGGAAAGAGAGGAGCCAGTCAGGTCTGCAATAGTCTTTAACATTGACAAGTGAGATGGATCCTCTTGTTATTGGGATATGTGTACATGGGGTCCCTCTTCCCTTGGGCTTCCCTCCGTGATGAGCAGCATTTGAAACATTTGCTCCAGGGAGCAAACCGTGACTCCACAGAAGCTCTGAGGTTCTTGGACATGCTTGGTGTCAGACACATGTGGGTTCAAATCCCAACGTTCCTATTTGCTCTTACGTAACTTGAACAGGTCACTAAGTAGGCTCAGTTTCCTCATTTATAAATGGGTCAATAAGAGTAAGTGCCCATGTAATTGTGCATCTCTATTAGGATTATCTAAGAAGTGCAACTGTTATATGCAATGACATATGATGTACACAGTTGGTGCTCAGGGTATGACAGTCCCTAATTAAAGCTAATGTGCTTGAGCTAGTATGGCCCAGTGGTCAAAAGGGTTAGACTTTCATTCCACACAAAGGTTCCAGCACCTTTTTGATTGTCAGTGAGGAAGCAAGTCAGCCCTGTAGCTACAGCTAAAGGAACACCCCAGGAAAAGCCACCCATTGGTGGAAGTCAACTTTGTGTATACAGAGATGAAGGAAGAAGTCCAGGTGCCCTATGACCTTGTGTAACTGTTCCATCAACTAATCTGAGGCTTCCCTGCCCTGAAACTTGCAGCAATGAGATCCAATAAAGCTTTCTGAGGAAGCTGGAATGAGCCAGGGGTTCCAGTGATTGCCTCCCAAAGCATCTTCACTAATATTATAAATATGGCTTTTGGCTCAGAGAAAGAACTTGAAAGCAGAACAACAGCCCATACTAAAACAGAGAGTGCAGAGAACTATCTTTCTCTGTTAGTAATTCCAATTTGAGAATCCTCCCTCCAAATATATAACAAGAGCACCTGATTGTTAAACTCCACACTTTGAACGCATGGTCCTTCACAATGAAGGCAGGGCCTTAGGACCACAAGGTCACCCCGTAAACATACAAACCCAGCTATGCTGTAAGTCATAACGAAAGAAATATGAAACACACAAAAATAGATGCAGTAATCAACAAGGTTTTGAGGCAAATGATGGGCTAATGAAGTCAAGCATTCACTCACAGTTCATGGGCGAAGGTGCATTCAAATCCTTCTTTTAACTACTTGCCCTGGGCCTTGTCAAACAACTTGTCCTTCCTGACTTTCATTGGCCACATCTGTAGAAACAGTATCTTTGAAGAAGGCTTTGTGTGGGGGTTAAATGAGATACTCCATATAAAGCAGTTTGCACAATGCCTAGCAAATGGTAAGCATGCAATCAATGTAAATTATTATGAATAATAATTGTACTGCTTTTAGTATTAACACTACCCACAATAAAGGAGGCAGAAGTGAGAACAGATTATGGCAATGAACATGCAAAGACAGAAGAACATACAACCAGAAAGTCCAGGCCTCACCAGGCGCTGGGGCACCCATGCCACCTCCTGCCCGGGGGCAGGCAGAGTGAGGGGGCCCTCGCTTTCATCAGCAGCCCCTGTGGGAAGCAGACACCTCCCCTCCACTGTCTGCCATCATGAACAAGCAATCATTTTCGGCCTCACACCCTACTGCCCACCTCCCTGGGTTCACAGTTTCCACAACCAGCAGGAGGAGGAGGAGAGAATCAGATATGCCACTCTGAGAATAACTCCAGCCTGTTCAGAATTCATCAGTGTTCAAAGTAACTCCATGGGTTATTTCAAACTTACAATCACCCTCAGAGAAAGAAAACTAAGCCTCTGTCAAGTTAAGTGTTCTAAAGCCACATAGCTGGGAAGTTGCAGAGCCAGACCAGAGCTAAGTTGGTCACCCTGAAAAGTCCATGTCCTTCCAGGACATTCTGCAACCTTATGTCTTCCCTCTGAGCGTTTGCTAAGGGTTCATTCAGCATTGTGGTAGTCCAAGCCCATGAGTCCTCGGCTGCATCCTCAGACATCAGCAAAAACTATGCCTGCCTGGGGCAGAGGACAGAGGCCTTCCTTGTCCTGGGACAAGAACTCCATGATCTAGCTCAGGCCCATGAGAGAACTTAGTGCCATGGCCTAGAAAAGTCTTCAGTGCCTGCGTCCAATGCTAGCTCTTCTACTCACTAAGTGGAAGACATCAGACAAGTCACTCAGAGTCTTTACGTTTGTTTCTACCTCTGTACAAGGATATAAGTGCCCATCTCACAAGACTGATGTGCTTACCATTTACTAAACTATGCATTTGCAATGGGCCATGCCACTTTCAAAGGGGTAAAAGTGGTTCTTGAGAGATTAAAAATATCAGTTATTACAACAGTTTGCAGCCTACCAAAGCTCAACCCTACTTAACAAAAGTGTATCTCTTACCATTTAATTTCTTCCATTAGAAAGAAATTAAATTAAATTTTTTCTCCCTGAGGGGACAATAACAAAAAAGGTTGAAAATACTACACTAAGCTTTGGCCCTCAGCTTCCCAACCCCTCAGTAACCCCATATGTACCTCAGTTCTGTGGAATTAGTGCTTCACCCACACAGTCTGAAGATTCCTCAGACTTTGCCCTTGGTGCTCCTCATTGGAAGGATCTGCCTCACTTTTGACCCTGTTGTCACCTTGCTTATCATTCACATTTTAGCTCCAGTTCTGCTGCTCTGTGAAATCCTGCCCTGCCTTCCCAGGAGGAAGTAATCTTTTTCTCCAAAGCCTCTATTAGAACCGTAATTCAATTTCTGTCCAGATGGAGTGAGTTGTTTACATGGATGACAATAAAAAGGAGTAAGATGCTAAATTGCAATCCATTCCCTCATATTGCACCCCACTTCCTCTTACGGGGAAGGAGGAAGTCCACCTGCTGTGTTAGTTCCTGGTACTCCAGGCTATGCAGCCTCTCTCTGGGTAATGGATAAAGAAGGACAGGAAAATGCACTGACTATATTGGTTGATAGCATTTAAAAGAACTGAATCCCAAACAGAGAAGTCTGTACAGAGACAGAAAGTAGATTTGTGGTCGTTTAGAGCCTTGGGGGTGCTCTAGCGAGGTAGGTGAGTTAGACTGAAAGGGAATGGGGTTTCTTTTTGAGATGATGAAAGTGTTCTAAAGTGGACGATGGAGGTGGTTGTACATATGTCTCTGCTAAAACCCATTGACTTGTTCACTTTGCATGGCTGAAATGTGAACTGTAATACCATAATGCTGTTTAAAAACAAAAAGGGGCTGATCTCAGAGAGGAGGGGAGAGGAGAGAAGCAGGAGGCTGCATGCCCGTGATAGCTTTGTGCAGGACCAAGGGTGTGGACAGATGTATGGGGAGCAGTGAGTGGCACACACCTAAGATGCAGAGCAAGAGAAATAGAGAAACTTCTAAAGTCTGTGGTGTCTTAGGAGTCCAATGTTAAGGACACTGGATTGTTTTCTTTCTTTTGAAACTTTGACATTGGGCTGAGATTGAGCCACAAGTGAGTTGGGAACTGTACTCCTCATGAACTCTTCATGTCTTGCCCTTAGGAAATGTGGCCAAGTCTCATGGGTTGTCATCCCTCACACCCAGCCCGGCTACACTTCACATCACTGGCGTTGCACCTGGGATGCCCTGAGCTGAACACCACCCCAACCCACCTGAGCCTTGGATTGTGGGCAAATCATTTCTCTTCTCTCAGACTCCTCATCTGCAAGCAGCGGGATTGGCTAGGACTTCCCCAAATGTTTATTTGTTCTTAGACACTATGAAGTCCATGGATGGCCCTTGAAACGGAAGAGAACTCACCAAGAAAGGAAATGGAGTCGATTATAACTTTCTCTGTAATGTTTTGCTCTGTAGAAAACCTGAAGAAAATATGACAAAGTATTAACATTTGTTAGGTTCAGGTGGAAGATACTAAAGTCATGCACACATGTACATGCACAACCCTAATCAAAGAGAGTGAAATAAAGGACTGGACACAGTTTGAAAAATGCAAGAAAATAATCTTTAAAGAAAGAGCTGTCCAGTGATCCCACTCCCCCATCCCTGAGACTTGCCCTTGCAAGAGGGACACAGAGGCTGGAAGGCCACTGATGGCCCAGTGCTCTCCTCGCAGGGAACTGGGAACTCACACAGAACCTGCACCATCTGGATGCATAGCCAAAGAAGGGCCGTGGAGCGAGCACAGTGCTGTAGAAGGCTGATTTTGAAAGAGGCACAGGAAAGACACAGAATTCTAGTTTCATGGACTCCCTGCTCAAGGAGTCTAGGCTTTGGATCCCACAGTTGGGTCTCATCTTCAGTTTATATGTATTCCAAACTCTCTCTGACCTCAGTAATCTCAGCTTTAAATTTTTACTTAAAATGTGGCAGAGAAATGATGGAAAGTTTTTTGCAGACTGTCTGGCATGCCCAGGAAATGATACAGCCAATTTGGAGTACTATTGGCAAATACTAGTACCAGGTGCGGTTCTAGGCTCTTGAGGCCCATTCCCTCATAATTCATGTCTCCGGGTGACACCCCAATAAGGAAGGTAGTGTTGTTATCTCTGTTTTAGGTCCAAGGAGGTTAGTAGCTTGCTGAAAGTCACAAACTGGTCTGTGACAAAGTTGAGATCAAAATTCTGGCCACCTTAGCCTTAGCTTTAACCTTCACATCACACTGCTTACAGAGGAGGAGCGGTGCTGGTAGAATCACCCGCCAGGATCATAAGCTCATGGGGTAAAAATAAAGCTTAGGATTTTACTTACTTAACACACCTTGATGGAAGATATTATCAGTGCCGGATGTTAGGCAGATACCGAGTCTGCAATGGTGAGGAAAATGGACACATCTCTCCCTTAAGTTTGTCATCTTTGGAAATTCCTAACCAGGGAAGAAAAGGGAAGAGGCACTGGAGCCAGCTCACACAGGCTCACAAAAGCCTATTACATGTTCTAAAATGTAAATGTTAAATCAAGCCATTATTGAAAAATAAATTATATAAACTTCTAACAAAGGAGATTTTTAGGAAAACTCACCACATACTGATTAGTTTACGTCTATACTCTTGAGACTGTTTACTTTATTGTATGTACATGGTGGAAACACCAGTGAGGTAGAAGGGGCCACCCAGCATCTCTGCCCAACTCCACCTCAGGGCACGGCAGTCACCATAAGAGAAGCATTTTATACCACAGGAATCTGCAAACTCTACAATCCAGTGTGTGGCCTATGGTTCTGTTAATTGTCTAGACTTAAGAAAGTGATGGAGAAAAATGTCGATAATTTAGATTAAATGCAGAAATGTGTCTTGTCTGTTGCCACTACATTGTGAGTAGCACAAAACTTGAAGAAAATAGTCTAGTATTCAAAAATTACTCTCTAACTCGCAAGGAGGCCACTCGCACTGCACAATAATGGGCAGAATTCCACCATGACTCCACTGATTCACGTTCATCCCAATCACTGGCATAAAGAATCAAGTGGAATTTATGTTCAAACTATACCTCCATTAATTGCAGCCATAGGCTTCTGACAGATAAAATTAATACAACTGGCAAAAATCAAATGAATGGCTGAGACTCCATTGGCTATGTGGAATTTATAATAAAGAATATTGTATATGTTACCATTCATAAATTATGTGTCACACATCCTTTTATGTAAGTTACATTAACAACAAGCTATGGGTGTACCTGTATGAACATTTATTTTTCCCAGAGAGCCAAATGTTAAATATCTGCCAGCATACCACTGGGAAAGGGGAAAAGGTGAATTAGAACTAATTCATAGGGCATATGGGGCAGGCATGTGTATTTGGGGCAACTGCTCCCCCAAAACTCTTCACAAGAAACACTGCCCCCATTCTGTTTTAGAATTATAAACCCAGTTGTCACTCAAGGCTTTCCTCATATAGAGAGGTAAGTAAACTTGACAAATACACCTTTGCGTGGAGTACATGCACACCCCTCTATCCTAGATTTGATAAGTTCCTGTCCTATCTTCTATTGATGGACTCTCTCCACTTGCTTCTCGCCCCATGTCTATTGTCTTAGCTCAGTGTTGGCCTGACCTGGGCAGAAACAATACCTTCTACTCCTTTCCAAGAAGTAGACTAGACCACCAAGCCACATGTCTAGGGTAAAAACAAATGTGCTACACAATTTTGCCCCCAAAAAGGAACACTCATGATTTGTGGGTTAAACACAAAATACTCAGTCCCCTCAGCCCTTAACTGAACCATGGTTCCTAGGTCTCCCAGAAGACCCCCATGTTGGTCGTCCCCAGCAATAATCTGCTCAATACATCTTGATGCATTTCCTTCTCTTTGTACCTTCCCTTCTCCCCTATTGGCATTTCCTGGAATCATCTCCCACCAAGAAAAGGCAGAATCATAGTTTCATGGCTATAATGGATGGGTTGGAAAAATTGTCTCAATTCTTAACCTCGTTCTTATTCAAGTCCTTAGCAATGTGACTTCACAGTTCCTCCCATCTGGCTTTATGGCTTCCTTTGGTCAATGGAACACAGTAGAAGTTAGAGTGCCAGTCCCAGACCTGGACTTCAAGAATCTTTGCATATCCCACTCTCCTTCTCTCCGTTAGCCATCAGAACTTGTTTGTTTATTTTGATAGAGGATGAGACACTTGGAGTAAAGCCAAATCAACATTGTTGCCCAAGTTGAATCCCCAAACATGTGTGAGAGACCAACCAATATTAGGAATGCTACCCAGCCAAATTTCAACTGATCGTGGACACATGAGTGAGTCCAGCCAAGCCTATTTCAGGTCAGCAGAACCAGTCAGCTGACCTATAGCCATATAAACAAAAATAAATGTCTATTGTTATAGATATACAACCAAGACTTTATGATTGGTTATTACACATGATATTCTAGTAAAAGACAATTGACTATGGCTCCCATTTTTCTGTTTCTTCATATGCTTAGTAATTTAAAATTGTATTCTGCATGTTATCAAAGATATATTGTAGACACTTTGGATTCTGTTATGTTCCTCTAAAGATTGTGATTTTCATTTTGGTAGGCACTCAAGCTGAACATGAACTTCTATCCCTGTTTCCCCTTCAGTAGTCAGTAGTGAAATTTCTATTTCATTTTAAGAAGACTACTTGTAATCTTCCTCTAGCCTGCAAAGCTTAAGCCAGAAATTTGGGTCAAATTTTACACAGAACTTAGTGTGACACTTTTGTATTCCTCTATGTTGAAATATTTTTTGCTATAATTTTCAAAATGTGGTTGGCCCAACTCAGTCCTCTTGTGCTCTCAACCAGCAAGACTTCAGGTAACTGTCTGAATCTCTGCCACTCTGCAGAGCCTTTGCTGGAATCTTCCCATTAGGGTAAAGCTGTAGAAGTGGGAGTCTTGATCAGGCCTAATTTCTCCTTCCAGGTTTCTGAAATCTCCTCTCATTTCTACCTGCTTTCTCAGTCTATAGAGCCTTCCCATCATTTTTTCTTTAATATTTTGGCCAGTGTTTATAATGTTTTTAGCAAGAGGGGTGCCCCAGTAGAAGTGACTCCACAGTAATTAGAAGCAAATTTCCAGTTATAGATAGCTGGTATAATGGGTTAATAGAATCATAGCTTTTTCTTTCATAGCACCTTAAATTCAAACAAGCAAATACCCTCAAAATTAGGAGAAGACCACTGGAGTCACCTAGTGTTTGCTTAAATGTGGTGACCAATCAACGTTTGCTGAATTGAACAGAGTGACAAATGTTAGGATCTCAAGGGCTGATTGGTACAGCTGTTACATGGCTCTAATCAATAGCGTATTGACTGTTGTTTGGTCTGCTGACTGTTGTCTGTGAAGGCTGATTGGGATAGCCAGAGACTGAAAGATGTGGAAGGATTGTATGCTTTTGCTCAGAACAAGACTAGGAAACCATCTCCTCACCCACAAGAAGTTGAAACTGTTCTAATGCCTTCATAACTCTGGAAAAGTTTGCAGACTGTGTAGCAGGGTTGGGAGAAGCAATGAACATTATAGTTTGGAGCTTCTGGGTACTAGAACATACAGGTATATTAAGGTAAGTAGATCACTCCAAAATTTATCATCTAAAACAGGGCACTTATGAGAGGGAGGGAGTCCAACCGCAACTATGCCAGGAAACCAGGACTGAAATGATATTACCTCAAGCCAATTGAGTGGTGTTCGATGAGGCTGCTCTCTTACTGACACAGTGGTGCCTTAGAAGCAAGAAAATCATGGGTGACACAATTTTTCCCAAACCTCTTGTGTACCACAGCAAAGCTCCACTCGATGGCCCTGGGCAGACTGGAACCACAGCCTGAGCATTTGGGGACAGCAAGAGGCTAGAACTGAACACAGACAAAGATAGTCAGCCAAATTTTAGTGTCCAAGATAATTTGGGCTTGAGTCAGATAGAGCTGATGTCCCAGGAGGGCTGATTGTGAAAGCATTGCTCTATACTGTGGCAATTCTAAAAACCACGCATGCTAATTTGTTCCATTCATTTGTTCATTCAATAAACACATACTGAGCACAATCACTGGGCTGAGGGCTAAGGGTACAGTGGCACTGGAGGAACCTAGTTTTTAGGGGTTCCTCAGGAATGGAGATTTCAAGAGCCAATAAGGAGTCAGAGCACTGCAGCAGCAGTTGCTAAGGGTCAGCTCTGAGCATCAGGCTAAGCAGAAAACTGGCAAATAAACAGGAACTGAGGCAAAAATCAAGCTTACAAAAAAAAAAAAGAAGAAAACACGCACCTTGGAAAGAATTGCAGCTAACGTGCTTGTGAGGGCCAGACATGTGCATACCTGATTCTGGGCTGAGGTGCTCTGAGGACTCCCGGGTCCTCCCTGACACTGGCCTGTGGAAGCCAATCTCTGCTGTCAAGGCCAAGCAGAGTGTAGATGTGGATGGGCATGTTGAATCCATGGGCTGACACTCAACAGGGCTGGGGAAGCTAGCAGTCAGCCACCTTGCAGAGGCACATCTGTGGCTGACTATGGGGAAGAGCAGGTTATCAGGTGAGCACCAACAGGATGGCTGACATAGGCAAATGTCAGCCATCCTGGGCCCTGTGTGGGACAGACCAGGGCTTCCTAGGATAATCTGATATCTTATTAACATTTTGGAAGTAAAGGATTACAGGAAAGTTTTCAAACAAAACACTTCCATGTTAATGGCCCAAACCAGCTATTTAGTTCAGAACAATTTTACAAACACAGGACGAGCTAGCTCTCTGCTGGATTCTGTTTCTGGTTCCAGGTATTCCAAGGATGAGTAAGGACTCACTCTGTACCCTAGGGACCCCATATACTGGTGCATGACATAGATAACTACAATCCAATGGGGTAAGTGCTATGATAATTAGAGGTTAGCAGAGGCACCTGACACAGGCTAGATTGTCTGTCCAATACATTTCTCTTATTTTCTCTACAAACCAAGAAGAGATGCCCTACTTGGGGAAAGTAATTCTGCTTGAGAGTAACATTTCCATACTCCTTTGGATCACCACCATTAATCCTATGGTGCTTAATTTATTTGTGATAACTGTAAACTTTGCACCATATGCATTAAGGTATGCATTATGTAGCTTCTCCTATTAGTCAACATTTGCTGAGTGCCTACTCTGAGCCAGAGAAGATGCTTTTTTCTATGTATTGGTCAGCTGTTGCTGTGTAACAACCAAAAAAGTTTAAATGACATACAGTTTTTACTTCTCACCCACTGTTGGGCTGCATGACATTGGCAACACTTGGTCTGGAGACTCTTCCTCAAGTTACAGGTCATCGGGGTGCTAGCTGATTTCTCCATGTGTGTCTTACCCCTTGGGTATATAGTCTAACCAGCCAATGTTCTTCTCCTTGAGACAGTAGAGATACAAGACAGCAAGCCCTACTGTGCAGGCTCATTGGGTCACTAATATTCCATTAGTCCAAATAAGCCACAGGGCCAAATGGGAAAGTTCCTCTGCTGTTTTGTCATGCAAAGATGCACGGCACAGGGAGAGGTGAAGACCTGGGACCAGTGACTCAACCAACCATATTGCATTTGATATTTTCTCTTCCCTTCAACACTGTGTAAGATGGATAATACTATCCTATTACAGAGACAGAGAGAGGGGAAGAGAGAGAGTGAGAGCAGTGAGAGAAACAGAGACAGCTAAGACTTGAGTATTATACCATTTACCAAGGTTGGTGACAGCCAGAATCAAACCAGTACACCTGAGAGCTGTCTTTCTTTCCAATCTTCCATGCTTGAGGATGACAATAGGGCTAGCACTTTAAGTGCTTATTTCCTACAATGAGAAAATTAAGACACCTCCATGTGCCCTAGAGAGACCCATGGAGGACGATGGACCACAGACTCCTGGGGGAAAAGTGGGCAAGAGGGCTGATTAAGAAAAGGTTGTCCTCAAGGGCTGAATTGTGCCTGTCCCTTCATTGACAGCACTGGAGCCCAGGAGCAGCAGTAAGTTAAAGCCAAGCCTCCATGTTGAGAACTGGCAATGCATCAAGCCATGTGTCATCTGCACAAAGCCCTTTGACAAGAATGACAACTACTGTGGGCAAAGAACTGTAGCTTACTGATCCAGGCACCCTCAAGGATCAATGTGCACAGGCTCCATCACTGAACAGAAGGGTTCTGGACACATGTGAGTGGCTGAGCTTTGTCTCTTACCAGCTCCTGAAGACATGCTGCCTCTGGTTTCAGACTGGAGTGCAAATTCGGCTTCACCACTCAGGATCTTCATCTGTGAAGTGAGAGAGGTAATTTTCACCTTCCAGAGCCCTCTGGGGTGTGGCAGGAAGGAGGAACTGCTAGACCCAGCTGATTCCTTTTATCCCAGGAGCATCAACCCCCAACTATTGAGTGGTCTCAATGTGTCTAAACACTTAGGTCAGCACATTGAATAAGTGGCTACCAGAGCCTATGCAAAACACATAAAACTAACCTTAATAACCCCTTCCTTCATCACTTCCACACCTTCATAAATCAGAGGTTCCTGAACCCTGCCTTAGACTCTGCTTCCAGGAACCTGGCCTGAGGTATATACTAAGCGAGGTACTACAAGTGTCCTACTGGTCTCTCAGTTTCCTGACTACTGATCCTGTCTTAAGGTATTAGATTATTTGGACAAACCAATCATCCATGTCCCAGGAGCAATTTCAGGACCCAAAAGACCCTACTTGATGCTAGTGTTTAGCTCAGGGTTATCTGCTCTTCTGGGACAAAAGCTAGATCCCAAGGTTATTAACAGGAATTTGTGGCTATTGATTTGCTCTGTGAACAAAGATAAAACATTCATATCTGACAATTCCCAGCTGAAAGTTCATGATTGGAGAGCACAGCACATACCAAGGTTATGAGGAAGCAGAAAATAAAAAAGGCAGAAGTCTTGACTTCCAGGTGAGAGTTGCTGAGCAGAGATCAGCCCAGTCAGGCACTTGTAGTCAAAAGCGAAAGAAGGAGACACATGGCTACAGCCAGACCACATGGCCATAGGAGAAAGACACACAGAATGGGTCACCTGGTTTCCCATTCCACCCCAGGCCTCATCCACCCCTCCCTTCCTTCACCTTTTCTTAGAATGGCCAGAATGACTCTGCACCTTCCAACCAAAGACCACACCACACAGCCTGGGGTTGTTCTTTCTCCCAATTTGTTTACTTGGCCAACTCCTGTTCACCTTGAATCTTAGCACAACCACAGCCTCCTTGGGGAAGCACACCCTGACTTGTTAGTCTGATTCAGGTGTGCTTTCTGTGTTCTAAACACTCTCTACCCAAGAGCACTTGTGATTACAGTTTCTTGTTAGTGCTCATGACTGGACCATGAGTACTCCAGAACTGGGGCCCAGTGAGTGACACACAGCAGGTGCTCAATGAATAAATGCTCCAAGCATTTATTTCCACCCCATGCTAGTGGGACAGAAAGCCCTGTTCACAGCATTCTTGCCTTTGTGAGATGACAGATGCATGTGCATTACCATTTGTGGCTCTTTGTCATGGTGGCTTTTTCTAGACACACTGCAGGGCAACTCAAAGGAGAGGTTACTTCCCAAAAAGGCTGTTAGGAGCAGGTCTCATCTAAGCTGGGCCTTGAATGATGAGTTCAGTACTCACAAGCTGATACTACTAGAGGCTTTGTCCTTGTTCCCTAGAGCAAATATGGTGGTTGAGAGGTGAGAGGAACTGAGGAGGGGATCCAGGGCCTGAGGCCAGAAGAGACCTTCTATGAGCCTTCCCACCAGGACCCGTCCCATCTGTCCATCAGCCAGGCCCAGGGGAAAAGCAAAGGCCATTATTCAGCTGGTATGAGTCAATGCTAAGGCCCAGCTTGGATTTACAGTGACACACATTGATTTTGGCTCTTGGAGGGTGTCAGCTCCCTGTAAATTAGAAGATTTATCAGCAGGTACTATAGAGATAAGTGGCTTTGAACATAAATACTTTTCTTTTCTTTTTTTTTTCTTTAAATGAAGAGTGCTAATATGCTGAGGACCTTCTGTGGGAGAGGTTTTAGGGAACTCTTCCTTGAGATCACCCCTAGGCAGCAAGTGGAGACAGCCAAGGATGGTCTCAAGGTACCCAGCCCTGGCATCATCCCCTGCCCTTCATCTACTCTCATCTGAGGAAGGAGTGTGCTCTCAGTCCTGTGTGCCTTACTTGGTTCTAAAGGATTCACTCACACTCACTCCTCAAATATGGACTGAAGATCTGTGATGCTGGTCCCAGGCACAGAACTGTGGATGATGCACAGGTGAGCTGGTGAAGTTCTCTGTGTATCAGAGGACACAGCATACATAATGGGATAGCATCAGGTGTGATCCATACTAGGAAGAAAATAATGTGATTGATGTGAAAGATATTGTTTGGGCTAGGGGAAAGGCCATACGAAAAGGGTGGTGTGGAAAGCCCTCTCATAGGGTGACATCTGAGAAGAGGGGGTCTGAAGGTGAGAATGAGATATTCTTGCAAGAAGGAGGCAGAAGAGGGAAGGCCTTCCAAGAAATCATAACTACAGAAGTAGGGAAGGGCTTGGAATGTTCCAGAAACAGAATTGAGGTCATGGTGAGTGGAAATTAAGAAAGAGGAAAGAAGTTAGGTGAGAGAACAGAGCAGGGAATGATTTCTCCAAGCCAGTGGAGACGTTTGCATCCGGTCCTAAGTCTCTTAGGAAGCTATCAAATTGTTGTAAGCATGGAAGTGACATTCATGTTTTAAAGATGGCCCCAGTCCTGCTAGAGGTTGGATTGGAGGGGCCAAGAGTGGAGGAAAGGAGGGAAGCTAGGGAACGTGGTGTTTATCCTAGAGGAGGTAAGGGAGGCATGGGGAGGTGTTGAGAACCAGAAGGGATTTGAACTGCATTTTGGAGGAGGCGGTCAATCCTAAGTGCCTAGAGAGAACCAGCAGCCATGCTTCTTAGGCAACAGCTGTCCTAACCAGTGGCAGTCACCTATGAGGAGACCCAGCAGACCACCCCGCAAACTATGGTTACTGTCCTTATACTCCTGTGATTCCTGCTACCTCTGGATTGAGTGTCCTAGAGCCTGGGCTAAAGGATACGTTTTCTCCATGCATTGAATTTATGTTCCCACGGAGCCAGGAAAGCTCCAGAGAAAAGTCCTCACAGTTCATGTACCAAAGACCACTACTAAACTCCATCACTTTGGGATCTTTTTCCTTGTATTTGGCTCTCTTATTTTTGTCATTTTGTATAATTTTAAAAAGGGGCTTCCCATCAATTTTCTATAATATATCATTATTTAGAAGGTGATTTTGTTTTGTATCTATGTGGGTTTGTTATCACCCTGATTGGCAACATGGCTTTAGACTGACTGGTTCCAAGTGAGTTGGTTTGGGGTGAGCTGCCTTCATTTTAGTATCCTCCAGTAGGACTTGCTGATCTTCAGAGATGAGGATGGACTGGGAATAGAGCATTTCAGATGATCGCTGCCCCACACCACACCCCACAAGGCCATCAAACTGCCCCGGGTAGTCTAGAAGATCCTCATGGAGAAGATCTCATGTCCTTAGTGTCCCAAACAAAGAACTAGGTGATGCAAAAAGGTTTGTATGAGAGTGAGTGAAAGCAGGAAAGTATACACCCCAAGAAATGGGTGATGTGTGTGTGTGTGTGTGTGTGTGTAATAGGCTCTGAGCAGGGTGGGTTAAGAGCAGCACTTATGGCTCTAGAGCACCAGTGCCTTGGTTTGGATGGGTATATCTTGCAAGGGATGAACAGGGGGAGGTACTTAGGAGTGTCTTTTATTGATTGACTGCACATGTAAACTCAATAAGCTACAATTAGGGGCCCTTATGCACCTGCCCCACTTTGGGTCCTGATAAAAATGCTGTTTCCAAAGGGGCATTGTGGCACTATTCTGGGTGGCAATAGATCACCTTTTCCTCATGAAACTATCTGCAAGGAGGCTACCTGTTCCCTATGACCTGTTTTGGGCACTTACTCTATTACTAGCCTGCCTCACCATGCCTGCCCAGTCTTCTTCCCACCCAGGACACCCTACCTACCTTCTAAGACTGCTCCAGCATGGCAGATGTAATCGGCTGTCTCCACCGTTCATGTGTCTGAGGAAGGTGCCCAGCTCCAGAGTGAGTGATGATGGGCACAAGTCTACATGGCCAATGCATCGCCTTCACAGGGACTGGATTTAGGCAGAGCCAATGAAAGAGGAGGAGAAGTTAACCAAGGTTTTCTAGAAAGATTTTCCTTGTCGAGAAAAAATATGCCAGGCGGCAATTAGCACCTATTCTGTTCTTGCTGGAGGTGTGTGATGTCGTATCACAGCATCCTATCAAGGTCATTACTAGCTAATTGATCAAAAGAAAATCTGGAATGTCAAGAACAAGAAGTGAAGGAACCAAATTAACAGACCCTGGATCACTCTGTCCCCAGATTTCTATCTTGTGTGAGAAAACCTGTGCCCTTTTTTGTGCAATAGGTTTCTGGGTCTTTTACAGCCCTAAGCCTGTGGAGAGATCCTGTTCAGACATACCCTCACCAACAGACATTTCTGGAGCCATTGTAAACCCAGGACATCTTCAAAAGGTCACACCAAGCGGGGCTACTTTTTCCCAAGGGGGCGGGATCAAAATTGCTTTATCAAACATAGTAAATCCTGGGCAAGTTGGGTAAACACTGGATAGAACAAGGAAAGGTGCTTGAAGTGCTGGGACCATGGGAAAGACATCCTTGAGGACTGGTAGGACCCCCATTTGTAAGTATGGGGGTGGGGCAGATGTGGTCACCAGTATCAGGATGGAAACAGGATCAAGATGGCATACTCCATTGGCATTAATAAAGGGATTATTAATAAAGGGGATGGTGGTGTGGTGGAAACCAGGGGACTGGTTATTGGAGTGTCCACCTATCAGTAGGGTATCGGCATATTGAAGACCAAGGAAGACAGATGCTTAAGTGACCAAGCCCTTGAAGGGGAAACTTTCAGCTTCTGATTTCCCATTCATAGGAACATCCCTAAATGCTTGAGAATTTTCTGGAACATTTGCCTGCAGAATAGCCTGTATCTTTCATCTTTTTTGAGGGGAGGGAGTGCTGGCAAAAACTCTTCTCTTTCACCAACAATGCAAGGGCAAAACCTGCCCTTCAGGCATAGAAAAAGGCTAGGAGAAAGAGGGACATCAGGAAAAGAAACCCAGGAGTGCCCTCTCCTCCATCACAGCTAAGTACAGCTAAGAACCTAAAACAGAACTTGTTCCTGTCATCTTTGGAGGTTATTAAGGGGCTATGGCAGTCATTTCGGTGCCATTCCTATCCCTTATCAAACGGCACTTTTATCATCACAGTTCAGAGACAAGTACAAGCTGAAGGATGGCAAAATGATGTTGGGCTCTGTGTGCGTTTTATAGCCATTCATTAATAATTCATGCTGTAGCTAAATGACGAGAGTCCGAGCTGTGTTCAGTACCCTCCCCCAGCCTCGAGCAACTGGTCCCTGCCTCAACCCCTCCGGGGGAACGCCCAGCCCTCTGTCCCTCTCTCTGCCTGGGACTAGAAGCGCCTGCTTGCTGCGTCATGCAGCGCCTGACATGCCCGTGATAAATGCTGACATCCGGCATCAGGCCTTTCCTGCCACTCACCCCAAATCAAAGGGGCTACAATGTGGCAATTTATCCTCCCTCTTATTGTCCTCCTCAGCTCCCCCTGCCCTTGGGCAGGAGGGCCAGCTGGAGCAGTCCCCCGGGATACAGGCTTCAATTCTGATTGGCTCCCGCACCACCCGCAGTAGCCTATCAGGTGTGAGCCTTGCCATCTTCTGGGGCTAGCTTTTGGTGATGTTCTGGGGCTGCTTGAAGCAACTGGCAGGGTGCAGAAGGAACAAAGACCACGAATGTGTGTAATTTTCTCCCTATTCCCCAATCCTGATTCTTGGTGTAGTGTGTCCTGGCAAATCTGTGGGTAGACTTTCCTATTCTTTGGCTGAAAAGAGGACATCCCTTGTCCCTGCTTCTCTATTATCAAATTGGCACTGCCACTCTAGCATGATGGTGATCATGTAGTTGTCACAGGGCAAATGGCAGACATCTGCACCCTGGGATCCTCCTTCCAGCAGGTGAAATGGCTCAGCCCCAGGGGCATTTTTTCTCACCTAGTACTCACTCTGCAGTGGGACATAGAAACTTAGAGCAACTCACAACAAATAGAGGAAAGGCCACTAGGCAGTGGTGGGAAATGGGTGTGTTATTGAAGATATCCTGAGAAACCAGGGAGTGTGTTTCACATCACACACCAAACCAGGATTCATACAATTATTTTTAAGCCCCACTTTTCTTTCTCCATTTACTTCCCTCTCCATTTTTGTTCACGAAGTAGATACTCACAGAACAATAGGTCAGGCACTATGCTGCCACTCTTGATGACCGTGCTCCAGTAGAGAGTCACTTATGCCACAGAGAGGCAGAAGTGGGCACAGGTGTACATATTAGGCAACAGCAAGTAAGGGGAAACAAAGCAGCAGGAAGGTTGTGAAGCATGGGGAAAGGGAGCTGCTATTTTGGTGCAGGGTGACCAGGGACATCCTGCAGATGGAAGAGGGGATTCCTGGAGCTGTCAAGGTAAGGAATGCTCCCAGGGACGGCTGAGCTGGTACAGCACTCTGAAGTTGGAGCATCCCTGGGGTGTTCCAAGGATGAAAGGGAGCTGGGGGAGAAGGGTGCATGACAAGAGCTCAGAGGGATTCCAGGTGGGGCAGGAAAGTTTGGACACCTTGGGACTTTGTGCCTTGAGGAAGAGGGGGAACCACTGGGCAGTGTTGAGTAGAGAAGTCACCTAACCTGGTTGGGCTTTCACAAGGCCCCCAGCTGTTGTGTTGAGAATGACTGCAAGTGACAAAGGCAGAAACAGGGAAGCCAGCTGGCTAAGTGAATACCGGGATGAGGATGATGAGTTTGCCTTGTTGGCACTGGTGAAGGTGCAGAGGGCAGCCGCCTGATGCTTCTGCAGGTGGGGATGGGTTTGCGGAGGAGACGCAGGGGGGTAGGTAGAGGAAGCCACCTCTGGACAGAATCACATGCTCTTCCTACACCTGGGAAGAAAAGGCCCACAGCTCACTCCCTCTGGAGAAGTGAGGGACCCTAGGCCTTGATGCTGAGCCTCACTGTGAGTGACCACTTAGCCAGGCTGGCATGTGACACCCTCAGCCAACTTCGCTATGAATCTGGGAGGCCGAGCTCTACAGGCCCGTTTTACAGACAGGGCACATGGACATGTCAGACCACTCTCATGAGCTGGTGAACAGCCCAGCAGAGCCAGTACCTCAGGAACTGGCAGGAATGAAGCCATGACTCATACCAGGATAGGGCCAACTGCTGCAAACTACTTCCTTTTCCCTACAAAACTGGGGTTTTTATCCCTCTTGGTCCTGTGTAGAAATGCTGCAACCTCTTTGACTCTGCTCTTTCTTCCTCCCTTGGTTTCAAGTCTGAAACCAAGTCTGAGAAGGAGCAATTCAAGGAAAAGCCATGTTGATAAGTAAGTCCACATTATAAAGTAAAAATGCAATTATACTTCATACATTGAAAATATAAACCAGTAAATTCCCTAAAAGTTTGTGTTTCCTTCTTTGTTCTTTCCTATATTTTCCAAATTACCTACAACTTGCACAAGGCATTATTGTCTGGGGTTTGCCAACCTGGGCTCAGGAACTGGACAGCCTGGATTCACCCTGGATCACCTGGGACCATTCTTTGGTCTCTAGGTGACTATCTTTTCTCTTGTGTAAAATGGTGGTTATAAAATACCTTCCCATATGGCTGTCATGGAGATGTGAGTTCAGGTGGAACGCTGATCCCAAGCTGGCACACAGTGAGAGTGGATGAGCGGCAGCTCTCCCAGCGAGCCTGTGCTGCTCTCAGAAGTCACAGGGAACAGAACATTCTCAGATGAATAATCAAAACATAATCCAAAGCCAGAGTTGGAAGGAGAATTAAAACCTGTTCTAATCTCCAAAGCGTATGAACCTGCAGCTTCCATGTTTGGAACATTTCAAAGCTTCGTGGAATCTATCTTCCTTCGGTGCCCAAACACTAGGGATGATAAACAGGGCTGCGGCAAGAAAGCCAGTTAATAAGCCAGTAGACATGGGAGAACAGTGGGCTTCTCCCTCCCTCCTGTAGGCGTGGTGTAGGTGTGGGTGTGTATGCAGGTGGAGTGTACTTTGTGTGTAGTGTGCACTCTATGTGCATGGTGTGGTTGGTGTTTTGTATGAGATGTGTATTTTTTTGTATGTGTGCTGTATGGTTTGTGTGTAGCGTTTGTGGTGTGGAGCAGGAGTAGTGTTTTGGGGGGGCAGTATATAGCATGTGTAGGTTGCTGTGGGTGTTTGTGGTGTTTTGTGGAGTGTGTGTGCAGTGGGAATGTGTAGTGTGGGGTGTGTGCAGTGTTGTGGTGACTGTTGTGGGTTATGTGCAATATGTGGTATGGTATGTGGTGTTTGTGACGTGTGGTGTAGAGGAAGGTCATGGAGTGTGTTTGGGTGTTGTGTATAGGTGTAGGACGTGTATTGTATATTTGGTGTGGGGGAGGAGTGAGTGTTGGGGGGTGGGTGTGTGTAGTTAGTTGTGTGTATAGGTGTGGGGTGTGGGAAGGAGAGGATGTTGTGGAGAGTGTGTGCCGTATGTGGGAGGAGGTACAGACAGTTTCCACAGTGGCAGAAGTCTCATTCTCTGAGTGCATCAGTATGGTTGACCCATGTGCTGTTTCACATACGTGTGGGCCAGGCATTGGTGATCTAGAGGTACAGAGAGTACAGAGGTCAGATCAAAGCCACATGTCCTCTGGTGACCCAAGCATATTAGAAATGGCTACCCCAAAGACCTCTAGAGAGACAATGGCAGACTGGAAAGGCTAGGCTGTGTTGGGCTAGCCAAGAAGAGACTGCCTCAGCAACTGTCTTGTCCATAGACTGGGTCTCCAAAGCATCTTGTAATCAATTACTGGTTGCAACATTGCTCATAGAGTTCTTCCCACTTCTTTGCTCATCCACCTGGCCTCCAGCCCCCGTGCTCAGCAACTTCACCTGCTAGTCTCCACCTAATGTGGGAGAACAACAGACTTCTCTCTCTCCTGTGTGTGGTGTGTGGTGGTCTCCATTTAACTATTCCATCCCCTACCAATGGGGAGATCTAGGGGCCTGGCTCTGGCACATGGGAAGTGGTGGGGAAGAGCGTGAGACCTGGTCCAACTGCCCTAAGCTGTGTCAGACAACCATATGGGCACACTGTCAAACATCTCCAGGTCTCAGTTTCCTTCCGATGAACAAGCTTATGAAGTTTAGACAGACTAATGTGGGCAGCCACTGGGAATGGCCTGAGTTTATAGCCTACCAGAAAATCGGGTCCTGACAAGGAACTGAAGTTTGCCAAGAACCCGAATGAGCAGGAGGCTGGTTCTCCCCAGGTCTCCAGATGGCCATACAGCCCTAGACACCTTGTGCTTATAGCCCAGTGGGACCTAGCCTCACTTTGGGCCTAGAGACTTCAAGATAATAAACTTGTGTTACGTCACCCACTACATCTGTGGTGGTTTGTTATGGAAACCACAGGAATGAACACAACTCCTTTGAGAATTCTCCAGAGTATTGATCTGCACATGTGTGTGAGAAAACTTGCCAAGAATGGGAAAAACCATGAAAGGGATGCAAGGGAGCCATGCCCACTGATGGCAGAGGGTCCTGTGCACACTGATGCACACAGAGACCGGCAGAGTCTAGTTAAGGAGCAAGAGAGACTTGTTTCCCCATCAGGCTTTGTCACTCCTTGGGGCCAGGGTAAGAAACAAGCTCCCTGGCTTCAGTTTCCACAAGGGAGAAATGTGGACTTTGACTGGAAGCCTTCCAGAGGTGCTTCTCATGCATTGTGATAGTCTTCAAATCAACACCAAGAAACTATCTGCTGCTGGTTTGGGTTTCATGTCACCATTTCTCTAGGTAGAGAGGATCTGTGCTGCATGCTTACAGTCACCTGCATTCTCTGCTTCAGCACTTGGAAATCATCACTGGGCTTAGGATTCTAGTGCAGAGTGGATATAATCAACAAGGTCTCCAAGATATATGATGTGGAAAAGTGGGCAGCAGAGAGACACAGAGTGGCAATGTTTATGTTTGAAAGCAACACAAAGATTATATATGAATTTATATTTATTTAAGTATGTACAAAACTTACAGGCATACAGTGCATTAAAAAAGAAGTCTATTTTCCACATAGCTGCCAAGTAATCCTTTAAAAAAATCTCATGTCAGCTCATACCATTCATCATTCCCAACTCTCCATCAACTGCCTAGCTCAGAAAATGCAGCAAAGAGAGGGCTTGCATGGCTCTCTCTGGTCTTCTTGTCAGTGATTCTCCACCAAATCCCAATGCTTTCCATTCCTTCCTTTCCTCCATATGTGCAGCCAATTGCCTCTGCTGCTCAATGAACAGGCCATGTCAGTCCCTGCTCAGATCCTGTTTTGCCTACCTAGATTACCTGTCCATGCATTCATTCCAGAACACCTCCTGGGGAAGCCACCATGGACAGCTCTTCATCCCAGAGTCTCTCTGCCCTTCCCAAGTTGCTTTTCCAGAGTGTTCATCATCCAGTGCATTTCATTTCATTGTTTTCTTGTTGGCAATTTTAATCTGCGAGTTCTTCGAGTCTTATGCACTGTCATATCCCCAAGACACAGAACAATGCTGGCACAGATGAGTAGGTCTTCCTTGAATACTCATGAAATGAATGGGTGAGTGATACACATCAAACCACACCCAGCAGATGTTTCTTGGGAGGAGGCTGGACTGTTCTGGAAGGTGGTCCAGCAGAATGCTAACTTTATCTTCAAGGCCTGCATTGTTTACAGTGAGGTTTTCATGGACTGGTAGTGAATTCAAACAATGACAAGCAATTCATGGTAATGGGTTCTGCTCTGGAACTCACTGGAAATGAGGATAAGTTGAGATGAACTCAACCAGCCGAGATGGTGGGGATCTGAGATGGAGTGAAGGAGAGGGGTAAGATTACTCTTGGCAGAGGAACGAGTGAAGGTCAGGGAGAAGTGGGCCCATTTACCAGAATCTCAAGGAGACCCAGGCACTTCCAAGCTGGAAGTCAGGGTTAATGGAAATCTCTGATATACACTGTGGCATTGCTATGTAGACCACAGTTGATGAAGACACAGGGGCTGGTGACAAAATACAAACTTATAAATCTATGCAATGCTTCTCTGGTTCCCTAATCAAGAAAGCCTTAATATGAAACAAACCCACAGAAATTCTATCAATGGGAACTTACAGTGTTACCAGTGAAGTCATTTGTATTCTGGCCTGAAGCAAGCATGTTTTCTCACCAGAGGCAGTAACAGCTTTTGTGCCAGGTAGAGCAGTCCTGATCTGTGGCTCACAAGAGTCTACCTTGAGTCATGGGCTGAGGATGGTGGCTGTGTAGGTTAGTATTTAGGGGCATGCAAAGAGCGGATTATGAAAAGCTGCCTATGAGAACTGGACATAAGCAAGGTGAGATGCGGTTTAATTGCTTTTTACGTGTAGGCCAAGATAGGCACAGCCCTGGCCATGAAACAGAAAAAAGCAGAAAAGCTGCACCTCCTAAGCTTGTGTTCAGAGAAGCAGGAACGCAGGTTTCTCCTGTGACAATGTCACACCCCTTCCCGAGAGCTTCCACTGTTTGCCACTGTTTATAAAAGGCCTGCTGAAGGAGGGCTGGGGGCTTTTTGCTTTTTGCCTTTGGCTTTTACTTTGGGCTTTGGAGGGTTTTTTGGGTTTTGGGCTTTTTGCTTTGGGGTTTTTTGGTGTGGGAAGCTTTTGGAAGGGAAAAGAATTACTGAAGGGAAAAGAATTGTTAAAGGGAAATTGCTGAAGGGAAAAGAATGGCTAAAGAGGGGTTGATAGAAAGTCTGCACCAAGAACTTTAACATAGGCCTTAGAAAGCTAAGCCAAAGAAAGAACTTTAACATAGGCTTCAGAAGTTAAAGAAGAGCCAAAGAGAACATGGGACAGTGCAAGATAGAGGACTGAGACTTTAAGAGTTATGCATATGTAGTTTTCAAGCACGGCTGTTGCAAGTCTGAGTACCTTGCCTTTAAGAAAGCTAAAGAGAGATGAGACAGTGCAAGCCTGGGGGCAAAAGACTTTAAGGATGATTAAGCTAAAGATAAGGTAAGAGAAAGCATGGGACAGTGTGAGTCTAAGGAAAGAGGTTTTAAGCAAGCTTTTAAAGAACTGCAAGGAGTAAGGCCTTAAAGAATAAAGGTAGAGAAAAGAAGCAATTAGGGTTGGGCATCTCTACCCAAGCAACCAACACACCTGACCCCACTTTCTGTCTGTCTATCCTGTGCCTTTTCTGAATCTCCAGTTGCCCCCAGTTAAGCCCAGTTAGGTTCGGTAATAAACAGGAGTAAGAGAGAGAAAGCTCACTCTAACAAGGGAGGGAGCGAGAAAACAGCGCCCCTCCAGGGGTGAAGGGAGGGAAGGGGCAGAGACTCCGGATTTCTGCATTTGGGGCTATTTCAGCTAATTCTTGACCTCTGGACACTGACCCCATGGTCCCCGATTTTCATGAATAATCCCTGACCCACTTTTTCTTCTTCCTCTATGTGCTCTTCCTGGTTGATTTCTTTCTTGCCTTTGGTTGGTTTCTTCCTTCTGGCTGTTCCCCTATGCCATGTTCTCACTGGCCTCACACATCTGTATATGTCATGCCCTTCATCTGACTCAATCCTGGATAGCTTTAGGACTAGGCTTTGCAAGAAAGCCTTACTCTACCCTCCAGGGCAGGTTGGAGCTCCTTTCTCAGTGTCTCCAAAGCACTTAGACACCCTTACTTAGCACTTGGTTTTGTTATTTCCCAGCCATCTCTCTGCCCTGCTATGCCAGGGCAGGAGAGGGCTTGGATGGAGTCATGTTCCCTCTGCATGCCCAGTTCTCAAGGCAGAAGGAGTCTCAGTAAATCCCAGACACAGGCTGCATATGCCAAACTCAGTTGGAAACACAGTAAGGGCAATATTCCACCAAGAAGCTTGGCTGTGGGCCTTACCTTCAGGAAGCAGTCACACCACAGTTTGGAGAAAACAAGGTCAAGGTCCTCCATGGTGAATCTGCTACTCAGACAGGGATGAGACAGCCATCTGAAGATCAGTCAGGGAAGGCTTCCAGGAGAAAGGCCTTGGAGGGTGGAGAGGATACCAGGGCATAGGGAGCACACTCCTGGCTTTACCTGAATCTGAACTCCTGGGTCACAATTCACATCCCAATCTGATGGGAGCCGGGGGTTGAGTTGACCTTCTTGGGGGTGTGCATGGCAGCTCAATGAGCTCACAACCAGCAATAAGCTTGAATTTTAGGAGTATATCTCCCCAGATTCTCCAGGGGGGGCAGCTGAACCAAACAGAGACCCCACCCCTGGCTGGGGTGAAAAGCACTAATTGCTTTTGCAAGCTTAAGAAAGATTGTCAACTTAATTAAAATTGGCCTATCCTGGGAACATCCATTAGCTGTTGGCATGACAGGAAGGGAGGGTGGCTTCCCGTGGGAGGGAGCAGATGCTGTGTGGAGGAAGAGGCCCCCATGAAAGCATTTCCTGGGGGCTCAGCCCCTGGTATCTGTGGTTGTGGGAAGCGGGGGGCAGAGCAGCATCTTAATTATTCCACAGAGCGCCTCTGCTTCACCCTGTTTCAATCACTCAATCCTTCTAATTCCTCAGCAATTTAATTAAAGGATCTTCCCCCCTTACAATAATGTCTCATTTTCCTCAGAGCACCATTAAAAGAATTAGAAGCCACGAAAACTCTTTCTCCAAGACTCTGATGAAGAATTTTAGGACTGAAAGGAACCATCCGGACACCTCCTCATCCCACTTCCCCATTCCTAAATAAAGAAGCCAAGGCCCAGTGAAAGGGGAACCCTCAGGTCCACAAAGGGTCAGGGGGCTGAATCCTATCACCACCAACTGCAGCCCCTTCTACCTCTGCTCCATCACAGCAGAAAAGGCTGTAATCGCCAGTCCATGATCCCAGTTTCTGTCTCTTGAAAAGGGGATATTTGTGATAATTGAATTGGATTATAAGGGTGCTTGATTGCTGAAAATCAAAATAAAAAAGATGTCTTTGCAGGTTATATGAATGTAGCCCTGCAAAACCAAGCATCTAGGACCAGGATCAACAAACCTTGTTCTGTGAGTCCAATCTGGCCCATCACCATTTCTGTAAATAAAATTTTATTGAAACATAACCAGGTTTATTCATTTACAAGCTATCTATGGCTGCAGTCATGTTACAATTGCAGAGTTGAATAGATGTATGGCACACAAAACCTAAAAGACCTGTCTGGTTCTTTTTAGAGAAACATCTGCCAATGCCATCAGGAATCTTCCCAGGGCTGGAAGACCCCCAATACTATCTTAGAGCAGAATGAGTAACAGCAGCTGTCAAATATCAAGTACACACTGTAAGAGTATTATCAAGTGTGCCATGCAGCAAGGTTTAGAATACTGCCATACTTGATCCTGTATGAACCCTACAGAATGGCAAGGGCACCCCCACTTATGCATGAGGTAACCAAAGCTCTACAAGGCAAAATAACTTCCCTAAGGCTGTGGAATTGTGAGCTGTGAAGCAGGGCCTCACTCCACCCCCAGACTCAATGTCACCCAGGCTCCACCCCAAGCAGGTGCCTTCTTTCAACACGCACAGGCCAGAGCTAACGTCAAGCCAGGGTGCATGAGAGCTGGGTGGGACCTCAGAGACATCCCAGTCCCAATCTCTCACTCTGTCAGGGTCTGTACAGACAGCCCTGATACCCTGTCCTGATTTGTTGTCTCTACCGTATATTCATATCACCCTTACGCTGTCCCTCCTGATGCCTGGAATTGGGGGAGTCTCCAGGCACCCCTGCTCTCTGGGGCTCCTTTGGTACTAACTCACTGCTATGGTCTAAGTGTTTGTGTAGTTGCCCGCCAAATTCCCATGTTGAAATCCTGATCCCTAAGTGATGACATTAGGAGGAAGGTAATATGTTATGACAGCTATACCTGGATGGAGCTGTTCATGGATGGAGTCAGTGTCCTATAGAAGAGGTTTGAAGAAGCTTGTCTCCCACTTCCTCCATGTGAGGATGCAACTTGAAGGCAGTCTTTGAGGAAAGGGTTCTCACCAGACACTGAATGTGTCAGTCATCTTTATGTCGCCATAATGAAGTACCGGAGATCACCAACTTATAAAGATTTTGACTAACAATTTTGGAGGTTCCAGTCCATGATCAACTGGCTCCATGACTTTGGGCCTATGATGAGGCAATACATCATGGGTAAAGAAAAGCATGTGGCAGAGGAAAACTCACCTCATGGCCAGGAAGCTAAATAAATAAGTAAATAAAGAGAGCAAGTTGGGGGCTGGAGTCCTACAATCCTCTTAAAGGATTCACTTCCAATGACCTCAAGATCTCCCACTAGGCCCCACCTCTTGAAGGTTCCATCACCTCCCAATAACACCATTCTGGGGATCAAGTCTTTAACATGTGGGCTCTTTAGGACTTTCAAGATCCAAACTATAGCACCAGATCTGCCAGCACCTTCATCTCCAGAACCGTGCAAAATACACGTTGTTTATAAGCCACCACTCTATGGCAACCTCTTATACCAGTCCAAATGGACTAAGACAGCCATCCTCAGGCTACTCTGCCACTTGTGCTCTCAATGTGGCTGTTGTAGAATAGAAGCGATGACAGGAATCATAAGGATTGTCCCTCTTTGGATGCTTGTGCCATGTCAGGAAACTGAAACACATTATCTTATTGAAGCCTTGCAACATTTTGATGAGGAGCTACTGTGACTTCCATTTTAGAGATGGATACCCTGAAGCTTGGAAAGAATGTGTGGTGTGCCCAGCTCATGAGTGGCAAGCCCACTCCAGACCTCAGGCATGGCACAGTGTCACAGTTCTTTGCAGAGCACCACTGGCAGGTTACAATCTTTGGACTGGGTGGATACAATGACTCAACAAGTTGTGGCCAACAAAACACAGCCAGGTGAGCACCCCTATATTCCCTGCAGAACCTGTCTTTCCAATTGCATTGCTGGTAGGTACCTGGGTAGTCTGCATGTAGTCTGGTCAGTTCTGCCACGGGTGGCCCCTCCCTAGTTCCCACTGCCTTCTCGCAAATCGACGGAGTGGCAGAGCTGCACTCTGGGGCATCTCTCAGGTCTCATATGTACACAGGAGAGGGGTATAGAATGGAAAAAAAAACAAGACTGAGAGCAGGGGAGGCAGCAAGTACCCCTCTCCCACCCTGGCTCCCCCAGGGGACTGTAGCCTGGCTCAGCCTTCTGTCTACACAGACCTTTCTTTTCCTTTTTGTCTGCTTTGTGATAGTTAATATACCAAGCCATCACTGCCTTCTTAGCCTGCAGGAAGTGTAACAACTCTTATCTACCACAAACCACCGAAGCCTTAAATTATGGCAGGAACGGTGACAGTGATAGATTAGAATTTCTTAAATCAAACCCAAATGTGTCCCTGTCATGGCTAAGAAAAGGGCCGAGTTGACTTGAAAATAATTTACTTAGAAAATTTTGCGGTGCATGGTAAATTATGTCCCCCCTCAGCACATGTTTTTTTCTCTTCTCTAGCAAAGTATTAGTCTGCTTAATTGATTCCCAAAGACTTCCTGCTATGGCTTAAAACTATTACCGCTGAGAAGAGATTGACGCAAACCTGGGGTGCTTCCAGGGGAAGGATGGACAGTTCGCTGGGAAATTTTTAAAGGAGTGGAGTGGGAAGATGGATTTAGAATCAAATGGTCTTTCATCTCCATCCTTGAAATACAGAACTGAAGAACAAGGGGGAAATCATCAGTGACAACAGCTAATGAATTTTAAATACTTATAATAAGAAAAATTAACTTGCTAAATTAGTCCTATAGATATAGGTTAAAAAATGAGTCACCATTTCCTCACCACCAGGACAGGCCAGAGCCTCTCTCCATCCTGTCACTTGGCCAAGCACATCAAGGGTTATCTCAGCATGTCTCCCCAGCCCTGGGGTTATTTCATAAACCTGTCCATCTGCACATTGCGTGAGCACATCCATTCCCCTTCCAGGGTCATCCTGAGACCTGACCACAGATGAACAGAAAGCACCTTGCAGAGCCACCAACACATAGGGAGCTATTCGCACCTCGTGGCAATTATTTCATCACACTTATGTAGTGATGAGAAAGAGTGAGAGGGCTTGCCCAAAGTCACACACCTGCTAAGAGGAAGAGTAGGCCATTCTTGTCTGGCCTGGGCATCTGCTCTTTACTCAAAACATGGCCTTTCTCCTCTGTTCATAAATGCAAGCCTAGGAGCCAGCTCCAGCTATATTAGGAGGTCATCAAGATGAGGTTGGTGTGAGGGCTGTCAAATAAGCTGCAGGGGCACCTGGGCAAAGAGCCAGGGCCTTCGGGGCCAGGCGAACTGAATGCCGTCCTGGGCCTCCTCCTGGTCCCAAGTGTAAGGCTTGGTTACCCTGGCTCTGTCCCTAGCCTCAGGCTGGCCCTGGGTCTCCTCTCTTTCTACTGGCTCTTGCTTACACTTGCTCTCACTTTAGCTGCATGTAGCAGACCTTGCCTCTTACCCCTGCCCATTCCCCAACTTGACCTTGAGGCCCTCCATTCTGTCCCTGATCTGCCTTTCTGGAGGCATTGCCCAAGGAGTACAAAAATTACATGCATTCACTTCAAGATGCGTCACATTCTAGCTTGAAGTGTCACCTTAGGCAGGTTACTTAGCCACCTACTATTTTCTCAGCTGTAAAAGGGAGAGAAGGATTGGAGGGAGGGGGGCACACTGGTTACAAGGACAGATCTTGCTTGGGTTCAATGCCTGTTCTGCCACTTCTTGTGTGACCCTGAGCAAGTTTCTGCTCACTGTCCAGCACTTCCTGCCTCACCGTGAGGGACAACTACTCTGTTACTCTCTGGAATTTCCTTCCTACTCCCTCCCACCCTATCCCCTGCAAGCATAAAGCCCATGAGGCTTTCATAAACCAGTAGGCGTTCTCTAACTCATTCAGACCAGGGCCCTTCCTTCCACTGACAGTAGAACAATCACTTAGAGCAAGACATCACTTTCCTTTCTGCTAGACTATTAGCTCTGAAGCTCCTCCAGAAGTGCTTTGGAACTTTCAGGGTGAGGCAAAGAGATAACAGTAGGCCAAGGGCAGGCACGAAGCTGGCCTGCCCCAACAGGGCAGCTGCTACTGTCTGTGCATTCTTGTGCCCATGCACATGACCCCTGGGAGAAAGGTCACAGAGAAGACACAGCCCTGACCTTCATGGGCCAGGCACAGCTGATGTCAGCCTGGGTTGAACAGGACTCACCTGGATGCCCCCATCCTAACACAGGAAATTTATAGTGACCACCCAGGCTTGCCACACAACACTGTGTGATCCCCAAGGCTTCTGGAGGTCAGGTTATGGCTTATCCAAAACACAGTGGAGAAGGCTAGCAGTGAGTCAGGCCACGGAATGGAAGGGAAGAACATCCATCCCAGAAAGATGCCCCAAAGTCAGAGTGCTTTAGGGGTAAAGTGTCACTGGTCACAATATAGGGCCTTGGTCTCTGGCAGGGTTTCCAGCAGGGCAAACCCACATTTCCACTTGGGTAGGAGAAAAGTGAGTCATCCTTTAATGAGGACAAAGAACTGAGGCAAGGAACGCTTTTATTCCATCCACTTCACCTCCTCAGAACAGGAGGTAAAGAGCAAAAGTGCAATTTTATTCAAAGCAAGAGAATTCCAAGATGGCAACTGGGGTCCTGGGATGGGGAAGTGGTGATCACTCACTTGTCCCAGTGCCCTTGAACTTGAGGAGGGTGGGGCCCTGGGATAAAGCCAGGATAATCCCACCCATCCTGCCCAGCAGTCAGTGCCACAAGGTCACTTGCTATGTGATGGCTGTCTCCCTTTTGCAGACTGCACAGAGGGCCCAGATAAGATGACACCTTGGCGGGGTCCATGACTTGGAATAGGATTGGGGAAGATGCTGCTGGGGACAGGAGTCTCTGCTTGGACCCTGAAGCAAGGGGTGATGCGGGCAGCAGGGGACTGGATGTTCCAGAAGGTTCTTCTGGAAGCTGATGATGCCAGTAAGGGGGTATGTCCCTGCTGGGGCCTGGGGTCCTGTATTGCTGGTGATGCAATTGCCCTGACCACCCAAAGAAGGCTGAGGAGAGTCCTGTCTGGACCACCAGACAGGGAGGGCAGCCTGGCACCACTCTGTGGGCCAGGTGGACTGGGTGGCCCGGCCACCCTGTCTTGGTGTCTGCCATGCCTATCAGCCTGGCCTGAGCTGTGCAAGGCTGGGTCCTTTAGAGCTCTTGGACTGGCTGCTCCCCAACTTGCTCCTCTACAGGCTGCACAGCCTCCTGCACATAGACAATGAACTCCGAGGCTTCTCCGCCCTGTGTGTACACAGTGACAGTCTCGATGCCCTCCACATCATCAGAGGACACCACCAGGTGGTGCTGCTCTGCCAGCTCCACGGAGGCCTGTTGCAGGGTCTCTTGGATCATGACCGTGTGGTTGGCATTGGGCTCTTCATCGGTGACCTGGAAGAGCAAGAGAAAGGTCACACAGGTTCAGCAATAACAACAAAATCAGCACTCTGGATGATGGAATAGCTACCATGTTCCAGGAGCTTGTCCACAGTGCACGCAATCCTCTCTACAACGCTGTGCTTGCTCTCACACATAGATGAGGGGAGTGACGCCCCAAGGAGGCAAAACGACATGGTCAGCAACACTTCACTGTGATAAATGAAGGAACCCAAGTTCAAACCCAAAGTCCAAGCTCCTTTTCTAATGCCCAACTGCCTCCTGGGGCTTCCAGAAGGTGTGGGACTCATGAGACAATGAGAGTCAGAAGGCAATCTGGGGCTTACTACAGCAGTGTTAGGCAGGGGAGTGGTGTCGGGGAATGCACACCTGGTCTACCTGATGGTGATACAGGGATTAGGTGTCCCATAGCTACTCTGTATTTCCCCCAATTTTGGAGGCTCCACTCTGCATGTAGGTTGCTGTCACCCTAGGAAGGGGCAGACCCTCACAAGACAGCCACAAACACAGAGACCCTAACCATTCAGGAGGAAGCCTGCCAAGGGACACATGCTGCCATGGCACTCGGCAGGACAGGCCCAGGGAGAATCCTAGGTAGAGAGGTCTACTAAATTCTATAGCCAGGCCTTTCTTGTTAGCTCCATTCTGGCAGAGTCCAGATGAGGCCAAATTCCAGCTACAGCCCCATGTCCCTGACAGTCAGTTCTAGGCTATTTTCAATAACAACTATCTTTGATCTGAGAATAAAACACATGAAAGACATGGGAGGAACTTAGGAAGAGCTGAGATTCTAGACTGCAAAAGTGAGTGAAGGTTAGAAAACAGGCCCAGGAGGAAGGATGTGGGAGTAGTTAGCTGGAGGGAGAGTCTTCAAACCTTTGATGGCTGCTAGGGCGAACACCCTTTCCAGGGTGTGGAGTAGCAAGGGGGAAGTGCTTGATCCTCCTTGGTAGCAGGTGGGAACCTCAGCTCTCCACTTCTGCTTGCTGTGAGGTCTAGGTAAGACATTTTCCACAGCCCTCAGTTTCCCTCCTGTCCCCAGCACCAAAATTGTCTGCAGAAAAGTGCTGGGGGGGGGAGTTAAAGGAGATTCTGTTTGCAAGGTGCATGCTGAATAGTGGCTGCCTTTTGACTCCTTCATTCATTCATTCTGATGACACTACTTTCTTAAATTCTTTTCTGGAAGGCACTTTGGCACATCAATTTGTCTCTCTTTCATTGAACAAACCCTTTGTTACTTTTTTTGCTACCACTAGATTCTAAGTTCCACTAAGGCAGGGACCAAGTCTGTCTTGGCACAGCTGTTTCCCCAGAACCAAGCTCAATGACTGGCACACAGTAGGTCCCCACTATTTGTTGAATAATGATGTACCAGGTGCCAGGCACCATGATGGGTACTCATGTGGCAACACAGTAAAAAACTACAGTCCCCCAAAGAGCACTGAGTTGATGGGGCAGGCACAAAGCATAGCATGGCTGTACTGAAGAGGAGGATGGGGGGTCCCCCAAGTAGGTGTGGGGGGGTTCCAGGCAAGCAGAGGGAGAGAGATTCAGGCTGTGGTGGGTTTGCTCACATCTCCCATTCACGACGCTCTGACTTCTCTCCTGACTCATGACTGATTTCACCAGGCAGCTTGTACTGTCTGCCTCACCCATCTGTGACATGACCTAGCCACCCACTCTGACTGGAAGAGTCTCACTCAAGCCTTGTGATTATTCCAGCTGCTGTGGGTGGGAAGGGCTGGGTCAACAGGGAGATCGGATCATGCTTCATTCAGAGAAAAACGGGGAAAAGGGACCTGTGTGTAGGGTTCTCAAGTTAGATCCTGGAGGAAATTCCACTAGAAGCTGGAGAGGAATTGCAAGAGAAAACTATGAACACATTTAGACTGGTTTGGGTTTTTTAGAGTGTTTTTTTCCAGTTCTTTTACTGTTTGTTTCAATTTCATTTAACTGGGAAAATGTACCATGAACCAGGATTTTAGAGGTAAATACTGACTTATTTCACTTTGAAAGAGAATACCTGACAGGAGTTTGGGAAAGAGGAGGGAATATGCAACAAATTGACTCCTTTTTTAGCTGTCAGTAAACCACACAAAGGAAGGATGAGGAGAAGGGTGATCTACACCCAGGTCATCAGGACCTCCTGTGTGCAAACAACCCCATCATGCTCCACGTAAGCATGACGATGCCACATGGTGAAAAGGTGAGAAAACGTGATGACATCAAATGATACGCCAGCTTTAAGACACTCTGGGACATGGTATCATTATTCGGACAGCAACTGTCATAGAAGCTGACACCTAAATGAGGAAATACTCCGACAGAACCTTTACACTGGCTAAGATGTGGGAAAGGAAATAAGGTAAAAACCAAGAAGAGGTCACCACACTTGAACTGCACGTAAGTGATGTGTCTATCATTTTTGTCACATCAGAGGTTGGGAGCCAATCACAGAGTGCTATTGGCTACAGAGAGACCACGGTGTCAAACAGCATTGCAGGCAGACAGAACACAGTGCATGAAGGGCAGGCAGGTACCAAAAGGCTAACCAAGGCTGCCGTTCACCTCCTAGCCATCCCTGGGCAGAATTCCATCTTCATCTTTCCAGTCTCTTCAAGCCACTGCAGACTGGGTTCCACCTTGCTCCCCGACACTACTCTCCTTTGCTTCTACAATGGGCTACCAAGCTCTGTTCCCCTCTCCCTTTCAGTCTACTAGAAAACCTGGAGAGTCCCTGGAACTCCATCTTCAACTTCCCCTCTCAGCTCTTGGCTCCCACTACTGGCTGAGTCAGAGACTCCAGCCCTCACCTGGGCTTCAGAACACACACCTGAGTGTGCATGGGAGGTGCTCAGGGAAGCCTGTGGCATGATATGTAAGAGGGGCTAGGCAGACTCACAGCAAAAAGTGAGTGTGGGGAGATGTGCAGATGAGGCCCGAAATGAAGCTTGCGATGAGATCCTGCAGAGCCCTGGCCACCAGCACGGAGCTAAGCCTTAATTGTACAAATGGAGGCAGTAAAGGTTTCAAAGAAGGGCACTGCCTCATCCCATGTGTGGCAGGTGGTGAATCAAAGTTTGCCCCCGTGAGAACTCCGGAGGATGTGTGCTCTCTCTGGCCCTCTAGACACTCGCCATGTCACCCTCTCTAAGTAGTAAGTCTATTTACAAAGAGCCACTTCTCCATTTGTTTTGTTTTGTTTCTTCAATTTCCACTTCCAGTGTTTGTTCAACAAAATCACCACTACATTTATTTATCCACTACTAATTCTCATGGTACGATAAAGTTTCCAAACATGATTGGTTGGGCTTAAGTCATCAGTAAAAGTGATGGAGATGGGAAACAATCATTTCACAGAAGTCCTGACATGAGCTCACGTCTCGGTCAGAGCAGGAGGAATGGACTGTGTGCTGATGCCCTCTCATTTCCACTGATCATCCCAGATATATTTGACACCAAGCCTGAGTCCTAATGTTCTACTGTTGGCCTGCTTCACACACTCAGGAGCTTCGTGCATGGCTCTGGCAGATCTGCAGAAGCTGCACACACAGATGCCCACTCTGGGTAAAGCTAGGTTGTGAGCACCGTGTACAGAGAACTCACCAGGGATGGTGGCTGCTTTATAAGAGGTTCAGGAGCCTTTCTGCAGAATGCACCCCTCGTGTACTCCAAGTGTCACATCATCACATCACTTTTATGCCAGTTGTGCAAGCCATGAACTTCCGCCCCTGCTCCCAGGGAAGCCGACACACAATGTCTTATGGCTTGGGCATTTCTGTTCCCATTTTACAAATGGGGAGACTGAAGTTCCTGGGGAGTCTATTAACTCATCTAAGGTCAAGTAGTTGGAAAGCAGTAAAAACTGGACCTTGGTCTGGTGACTCTGAGTTCAGATATCTTCCTCAGCATTGTGCAGTGTGACAGTGATTAAAGGTATCAAATGTTACACATTGACAGGATTAAATTATTGCTCTTTAGCCATTCCCAGCAGACTGAGGCTTCTATATAGCTCTTACTATTCTCTTTGTTCAAAATGATCACTCTAGTAGCTTAATCTATTAGCACAGGCTTAAAATTGTTCTCTGCAGCAGAAATAATACGGCTTTCACGGTGTCATTACCCCCTGAGATGGATACTCCATTTCCCCCAAATGCTGTATCTAACATGTCTTTCGGCTAAATTATTAGCAGCATAGATAGCTTAATAGAAAACCTTAACCCATGGGACTGTACAAATTATTCACTAAATCAGGCCCTGTGTCTGTGGTACTACCTGTTTCAAGTGTTCTTCTGGAATTTAGAATTGAACCTGATCAGGACCTGGGCACTTGGTGGCTCTACTGAAGCTAGAAAGTAGTGTCCTGTGGGGACCCTATCTGTTTGGCTTAACTTCAAGGTCTACTCACTCCACAGCATCCATGGAGACTTGCAGTGTGCCTTCAATCACCTTACCATCTCAAAATTTCCCTACTCCCATTCCATCCTGTCTTCTCTTCCTCCTCCAGTTCCCTCCCACTTTTCAGGTAAAATCCCTTCCTAGCAAGTTAAGCTGTGTTCTTCCCAACATTCAAGAAAGTCCCAGAAGGCCCCTTGCTCCATAAGCCCTCCTCAGTGAAGACTAGTTCCTGTCTCAGGGCTACATGAGTGTCGTGAATAGGCTTTATGTCACAGTCCATCTCTGTGATCTCTTGCTAAACTGGCAGCCTCTTGGAGGCAAAGACAGCCTTGAGGCACTGGCCCAGAGCAGGGCACTCTCAGTTGGCATCTGATGGGTGCTGTGGAAAGTTCGAGAACTCCCCATGAACAGAACCTGGAAGAGAGGACACAGGGAACTGCCTAGAGCAGCAACACACTCCAGGACCAGCTGATGCCTATTCTTGTTTCAAACTGCTGATGGGAGCCCATCCAGCTAATGTGACTGTAGAGAAGACAGCATTCTGGCCCAGAGAGAATAAAGAAACCTCTTTGGTTCCAAAAGTCCTCAAGGGCCCAGCCCTTATTTTATAGGACAAGAGGGAGCCCAAGCTGAGAGGAAACAAGCTACCCAGGACCACAGTGGTGGAAATTCAGTTGTCCTGATTTGTGGTTTGCACTCAACTCTCCACCCTTGTCATGCACCAGGTGACTTCACACCTACCACAGAGCAGTCTGGTTACTAGGAGAACACAGCCAGTGTGGTGGACACTAAATGACTTTTCCACGGAATTATTAAACAAAGAAAGCAGTCAACACATGGTGACACTGAAGACACCTGCGAGCACAGCTCTAAGGCTGAGATTATACTGTGTTCTTGTTGCAAAGAGATGTCTCAACAGTCTGTGGAAATGGTAGTAAGGGCCTGCTGTGTGACAGATGCTGGGATAGGCACTTCACATATATTGTAGTACTCACTCCTTCTAACCCCCTAAGGGACTCAGCGCAGGAAGAGAAGCTGCTCAACGGGCCCTAATCACTCTGGCATGCCCACCCTCCCTCTCCCTGTGGACACAGTACAATGTAGGCTGTGCCAGCACGTCACCCAAGCTTCTGTACCTCTGATGGACACAGCACAAGGTCATACCCCAGCACAGCACAGGCCCACATGACTAAGGGAAGTGGGGTCAGTGTGCTGGGACCACACACCCTCTTCCTGATCTCCTACCAGCCTCCTGCATTGGCCCCCGACATGATCTCTTTTCATGCTTCTATTGTCTTATAAGAATACACTGAGGTGCTCCTCTACCAAAGTGTCCCAGACCTCAGAAACCTGCCTGAGGGCTGTGAGGCAGGGAGCACAACCTCATTCCAGAGCCTACTGAGCCAGACTGAATCCTGATGCACATCCTCCATCCTCTGCCTTCGTTGCTTCTTCCTCACAGCAGCACTTGACCTTCAGTGCATAGTCCCCCACTCCCTCAAAACCAACCTGAACGCACATCCTTCTGCTTGTGAGACTACCTACCACAAGCCCTCCTAGGAAATCAAAACAGCCCAGAGGCACAGCCAAGGACACTGAAATATGACAAACAAAGACTAATTAAGTGAAGAAAAAGCTGCAGCTCTTGGCTGAATCCCACAGAGGCGGCGATGAGAAAAGAGGAAATGTTCTTACTAGCTGGGTATTGAAAGGATCACTTTTTAAAACTGCTGGTGGAATATAATAAACACACATTTGCATCATACCTTTCACCCAGAGCTTTCAAAACACTGTGCAAATAACTTCCTGGCGCAAGTTGCCCACACGCCTGTGCCAGCAGGACTCTTGGCCTTGGACTCACCAGCTCCATCAACTACACAGGCAGAGTTTGTGAGTTCCACCCTGATGGGGCACCAGAACCTCCAGGCATTAGCCAGGCCAAGTCACACTCAGCACATTCACTATGTGAACTTAGCTCAGGGCACATAAATAAAGGGTGAATAAGAGAAAAGAGAAACACTTCTGTCGGCTCTAAAATGAAATCACGATGGCTGCTCACATGTCCAGCACCCTCCTGCAGTGCCACCCTGTGGGCGCTGGGAACATGATGAGCACCTTCACTCCAAGAAAGCTGCATCTTGTCCGGACCAGGATCCTCCCGCATGCTGGCAGAAAGTCCACCATCACCTCTGCCACTGTCGCTGCCACCACCAGGAGACTGTTTCACCTCAGGCATCCTTCATATTCCAAATCCATTTTTAAATAAGTTGAATGGAGTTCCTATTTATTGAACCTGTTTTGGGGAACAGCCCTTTCCCAAATGTCATTAATGTCCACAAAAGGGAAAGCACCTGGGACTGTGGCCCAGGAAATGACAAAGAAGCCACCTTTTATTCTCTGCTTATCAGCACTCCTTTGCTCAGAATTAGTTCTCAGGACCTGCTGGAAGCTGGCCCCAGAGATGGTCCTCAGTGATATGGGGGAGACAGACAAGACTTGGAATGTCAGCAGGAGGACACAGCCATTGTTGAGATTGTTAAGACACAATGTAATGGGCACCCATGACAGGCAGGGCGCTTAATGAGACCAGACACTAGAGAGGCAAAGACTTCAAGACGAGAGCCAAACTGTGTGTATTTGCATACAAATACATGGATGTGCAGGCATATGTGCAGGTTTACAGGTGTGTGTGCACATGTGTGTATGCATGTGTGCGTGCCCATGCACACGAGTAGAGGTATTGGCATGGCTTTGTGTGCAAGCCTAGTCTTATGGATGAACTGCTATTTGCATCTCTAAATCTCAACAAGGGCTTGCAGGTAGAAGATATCTCTCCTTGCTCACATTTCCTTCTCCACTTTATGTCTGTCTTAAAACAGTACTTGCTCTCTGCATCACTTCTCACAATGACCTTACCAGGCAGGCCCTCTCAATTTAGTGTTTGTGGATTCAGCAACTCACATAATTCTCATAGAGATCTGTGAGGAAGGCACCATGGGGAGGATTCCATCACATCCTTTGAAAAGGGTTACTGAGAGAGTTTACAAGATCTCTTGGCTAGACTAGAGGGTGGCTCAAGTGGTAGAGCACTTGCCCTGAGCATAAGACCCTGAGTTCAATCCCCAGTGTCGCCAAAAAAAAAAAAAAATCCCTCAGCTAGTTCAGATGATTCTGGAATTCGAAGCCAAGTACAGAGCTTCCAGGGGCTACAGTCTTTCTAACTTTTCCTCTCTAATATTCACTAGCTTCCTGTAACCCTCAGGATGGACCTTCCTGTTCTGGCCCTGCCTGTCTCCTTCCCTACTCAGTTCTGGCTCTAGAACACAAACTTTCACTCTTGCCTCTGAAGTTCTATCCTTGCTGCTCCACCTGTCTGAAGTCCCTAGTCCACCTATTTCTGAAGATCTTATCTTGCCCTTGGGAACTCTTGAAGAAGAGGCCCTTCTTCCAGGAAGCATTCCAGGATCCCCCAGTCAGTGCTCCCAAATAATGCTGTGTTGACACTTGTTATATATTTACCCCATTGGATCACATCCTTTGTCTTACCCATCTCTGAGAAGGAGTGGCCTGGCTATCCCTGTCTTGCCAGAGCCTGGCCATACCTGACAAATTGTAAACAAATTGTAAAAAATGAGTGCATCCCACTCATTTGAATGCTTCTCAAATGAGTCATAGAATAAGAGTGCACGCTGCCTAAGGAATGTGCTCAACTTGCTCAAAGAATCACTAAATGGAAGAAAGGAGAGCAGGAGCCTCAGCCAGAATGGTGCTTCTGGACTGAGCATCCAGGAGGGTGAAAAAAGGGACTTCAGAGAGCCTGTTCCCAAGCTCCTGGTAGCAGCTCAGACTTTGTGGCTTATGGGGGGCTTCCTACAGAGGAGTTGGGCTCTCACTCATGAGGCCCACAGCATGGATACTTGATGGGTTTCTCGCATGGTAAATAGGCTGTGCTAAGCACCTCCCTGCCACCACCCTCAGGAAGCTGGCAGATAGAAGGCTGTCAAAAGTCTGCTGTGGTCAGAAGGGACAGAGAACAAACAAGCTTTAAAATCAGGGAGAGGTCTGGAGGCCAGTGGTGGCTTTGGGTTGCTAGACTGGAAAAGTGTCATTCTCAGGTGGAGCTTGGACATGCAATGACACAGCATCAGCACTTGCTGTGCAAGACAAAGAGAGTAGCTGCTGTGCTTGAGTACCTCTATATAGCAAGCCAGTTGTTGGATAGGCTGTCTGATAAGACACCACACATTCTCTGCTCGGAATGTCCCATTTCTCAGTGGCTGAATTCCCACATACACCTCAGACAGCTTGTGAGCCCACTCTTCTGTTCCACTGAGAAGTCAGTGTGTGTCAGAATACTCTGCTGGAGGTAGAGGTAGAACGGTGAGCTCAAGCACAGTCCCTCCCCGCAAAAGGCCTGCATCTGCATCTGCAGGAGGACACAGGCTGGGGGCTTACCCTGGACTGCCAGGAGGGGTGGGGTGGGGTGGGGTGGGAAGCAGTTGGTGTTCAGGGATCCTGGCAATCATGACCCTGATCTTGAACACTATGGGATTCACAAGAGTCAGAAGTATGACAAGAGGTATAGAGAGATGGGAAAGTGGGCCAGGCAGGGGACATGGCACTACAAAAGCCTAATGGACCAAAGTAATGAACCTCAGAGCAGCTAGAGCACATATGTGTGAGGGGAAGAGAGGGAAAAAAAGAAAAAAAGACAAGGTAGGTTATCAGAAACCAGGTCCTGAACAATTCTACAGGGACTTCAATGTGACTCTAAAATTAATGGGTGCCTCTTTCTACTAGATAGGGCAGAGATGTTAGCAGAACTCCAGCATTACCCCTGGATGTGTTCATGGTGGCTATGAAAGATGGGAGGCTGGAAGACTGCAGGAGGATAGAAGGTAACTCACAGGCTGGATCCACACAAGGAGAATGGGGCCCAAATACAGAAACTAGGCATAAGAAGGAAGAGTCAGTGTCCCTTCATTGTCACACTCCACATCCTCCTTACCTGGCTCCAGTCAGGCTCTGGCTCCAGTCCATATTTCCATGACTGCTGGCCCTCTGTCACCCTTGGTCTGTGTCCTGCTCAGCCTCTGGCAGCACCTAGCCTCCCATTCTCTCCTCCACAGGGCCCCTTTCCCTCTGGCTCAGCTCTCCTCTTTTCCCTCCCACCCACCTCCTCTCAGTCTTTGCTGTGTCTTCCTCCTTCTTTTTCCTTTTTTGAACCAATGCTGTGCCCCAGTGCTCCACTCAGACCTCTATTCTGTCTACATCTTACATCCCTGCTTACATCTTCTTAGCTCTCATGACTTCTAATATTGTCTTTAGGCTTATGACCCCTAAATTTACATCTCTAGCCCAGACTTCTCCCCTAAAATCCAAATATTCATAGCTCACATCTGGATGTCAAGTAGTAATCTCAAGCTAACAGAGCCAAAATCAAACTACGCAACTTCCTTCATCCAGAGGCCCATTCCTCCCGTCTTCACCTCAGCAAAAGGCACCACCATTCACCTACTTTCTACACCAAAGGCTTAGTAGCCACCCTTGATTCTTTTCCCATACACTCTATGTCCAAAGCGCAGGCATGACCAGCCAGCTATGCTGTAAAAACATAGCCTGGAGCTCCCTAACCCCGACAGGTCCAGACATAGCACCTCCCACCCTGTTGTCAGACACAGGTTCTTAGCATGGAAGTCTGCACCTTGGCTCACCACCTAGTGCCACACACACAGGATGGGAGTTGCTGGATCTCACAGAAGTGTACATGGAAGAGAGATGGGGGTCTGAGGTGGTGCTGAGATCAACGTCAGCGAATGGTGATTGTGAACACTGTTAAATCAGTTTAGATTTCATTAAGAGGGCCCATCTAGTCTTTTCTCAACTTCCCTCAGGTCTAGTCCTCATCTGGAGTCCACACCTAAGGCCACCCTGGAAGAATCCTAAATACCCACCAGATACCATACCAAAAAGATTAAGCAGTTAAACATGCTAGTGGTCCTGGAGGGCATAGGACTAATAGCAGAGGATACAGAATACAGTTCTCTGCTGCCCAGCGCTGAAATAGTAAGCTCCCTGTTGATAAAGGTATTTCAACTAGTTTCTCCAAGACCATTGCTTGGGATTGCGACTGTAGGGAGATTAGATTCTTCGTCCTCTAATGGAGATCCATTTTTTACCCCTCCCTGCATTCCTAAATCCATATGGTGGGAATTGCTACCCTTTCAGAAGTCCTGAGACTAAAGTTCTGCTTTCCTCTCTGCTTCCTTACTACCTGTCTCTCAGGAGCTGTTCCACCTGGGTCTGGAAAAGAAATGCATACCCATAATTTGACCTCCCTCTCAGTCTTGTTGCCTTCCTATGTCAGAGTTCTCCCCTTCCCTGCAGGAAACCTCTGGAACTCAGAAGCAGACTCTCCACCCTTGGTAGAGATGCAATGGAAAGCTGTAGGAGTGGATGGTAATGCACAGGAATGTCCCATTCAACCAAGAATTGTTTCAACTCTTATCCAAGTTCTACATTTCCCACCAGCTACAAGGATTAACAAATAATAACAATGAAATTTATGATGACCTGAATCTAGAGCCTACTTCTGCTTTATATCTAACCAGAGTATTTTTTGTACTGAGTTTTCCTAAGAGCACTGTAGGGGATTCTGTTTAGGAAGGCCTACAGTGTAATAAGCTGCTCACGGTGTCTGCATCATCTCCAGGCACCATCTTCCCTCAGTTTAGTTGGTAACTGATAAACACACTGTGGACTGTGTGCTCCAATTACCACAAACTTAGCAGCGTAAAACAATGTAGATTCAGAAATCTGAAGCGAATCTCTCTGAGTTAAAATCAGGTCAGCAGAGTACGTTACTACAGGAGACTCTGGAGAGAAAGTAACTCTCAAGTTTCTCCAGGCACTAGAGGGCCGCCTACTCTCCTTGGTTCATGGCCTCCTTCTACCTTCACTTCAGCTTCCCTAGCAGGGAGCCAGGGAGTCTTTCTTAGGTTCCTCTCTATTCTAATTCTTTTGCCTCTTTCTTCCCCAGGTATGGATGAAGAAATCCATCTGTATAATCCAAGATAACCTCCCTGTTTTAAATTCAGCCAATTAGCAACCTTCATTCCTCCTGGCCATATAAAACTTACCATATGTGGGTTCTGTGTCTTTGAGTTTTGTACCTCTTCATCTTAATGTAACAGGGATGAGTATTAATACACTCAAATTATCACTGTGTCACTATAAATAACTTCTGTTTGTTATTACAGTCAGGACACTGGACTGCTTTTTTTTGTATGTATAGGTATCTAAGACTATCATTCCAGATAGTAAAAGAGATATTATAAAACATTTACTACTCAATGACAGAGTACTGGGTTTGAGGAACAGAGACTCTGTGAGCTGTCAAGCTACCTGTTCTCCTCAGCCTTCTCTGTTACTGTCCAGCTCTGCCTATGACTAGAAGTCAAAACTGGGTTCTGGTCAAATAGGATACCTTGATCACCACTTGCCTCCATGTCTTATTGCTCAGTTGCCTCCATGGAAGGGAAGAGTGTAATTAATTATTTCCTTTCAAACAACCAGCATCTCCTAGGGTCCCTTTTGCCTCTGAAATCCCCTGACTCCAGCATATAGCAAGAGTTACAGTATTGTAGACAAAAATCCAATATAACCAAAGCTCAAGAATGAAAAAGAACATTGCAGCCGATTGTTCTAGGTGACATATTCCCCTGTGTGCATGTGGTCCCTAGAGAAGGAGCTTATTCTTTCTAGCAATTAGGGTTTCACACACTGCTTAAATTATAACCATACCACTGCTTCCCCAGCCTTCTCAAAAGGGAGGCAGCAGATCTGTCTCACGAGGTTCACAGCACACACATTGCTGTCACAGCCCTGGGTTAAGAGTGGAACTGTGTGAATTGGAAACAGAGGGAAATGGTAAACATGATCCCAAATTTATTGAGGAAAGAAAGGGTATGAATGTGGTCTGTAGAAAAACACCATAAATTTCTAGCTCTAGAAATATATATGTACGTACAAGACAAAAACAGGGGACTGTTATCGGCAAGAAACTTGTAGAAATACCAAAAGACATTCACAGGCAGGAAGAATCCATTCCAGATGCCAATGAAGATTTAAAGTCTTCTAAAAAGGAGAGAATGCAAAGGAAGGAGGAAGGCCGTGACTCACCGTGTGCCGAGCAATGCATCTTTCACAGCGAGAGATGGCACATTGCTTCCCCTCCACCCTATTTTTCTTTTGGTTCTAAGAAGACAGAAGATAGCTTTCCTTTCCTTTTCTGGAAATACACATCCGTCCCATACACAGTCCAAAGCCCGAGTTGTAACGGCTGCTTGGTAACAGCAGCCACTGCCAGCCTGTATGTGTCTCCTGGGTGTGAGATGCTGGGCCTCACAGTGGGCACATGGTTGCAACACTGTTTGTTAAGCACAGGGCACCACAGAGCTCTGCTATACAAAGTGGCACTGCCTGCCATATGGACTTGTCCACCAAGGGCCCCTGACCTGAGGGGAGCAGGAAGGGTCAGCTTTTTTTGTTGTGAGGGAGGGCCTTGCAAACAGGAAGAAGACTAATAGATAGGGCTTTTCCTAGCCTCTGCACCACAGAAGAGAGAAAACAGGTGTCCATAGTGAACAAGTTAACTTAATGCACAGCAAACAGGACTTGCTGGCTGGACACCTTGTACTTTTCTATGTCTTGAGATTCTAAACACTGCTTAGCTTTGTCTGAATGATCACCTAGCTCAGGAAAAGGTAACCCTTCTCCTGTAAACTGCGGTCAATGGGGGGAGCAGTGCGGTTTCTGAAAGAGGGTACAAATTAAGAGATGGTGGGGGACCCAGTGCCTGGTGCAGGGCAGGTGCATACATGTAAACTCACAGCGGCTGGTGGATGCCAGCTCTTCCAGGAGGAGTCTGTGCCAGCTCCGTCCCTACCGAACATGGCTTCCTATGTGTCTGAGCCTTAAGTGCTTAGCACATGACCCTTTCTGCACCATGTGTACAGCACCTGTCTCACAGCAGGAGTGCAGTAACTACTGAATGGCGTCATTATAGTGCACACCCCAGGTGACAATTCAAAGCCCCACAGAAACAGATCACAGCAGGGTCACAGTGAGAGGAAGAGCAGTGAAAGGAGCTGCCTGGGAGTCTTCATATCTAGACAAGCTTTCTGTGTGTGAGACTTTGCCGACCTGTAAGCTCACATAGTCTGAGTCTCTACATTACTCAATGCCAGGCATTGCAGGAAGTGATCCACATCACTGCAGGTGCTTTCCAGGGGATCATTTTTAGGGTATCATTCCCCTAAAGACCTCACATGTATGGAAGTCCTGGCCTGGATGGCAAGCCTCAGGGTCAGGCAAGCTTTTCCTCTTCTCATCAAAATCCTCTCAGTTGCACTAAGGAGCCATCCTTCTGTGTGTTCTGCAGAAGAGAATTCTGGCCACCTGATTTCCACACAACTATGTTAACCAGTCATTCTTATAGGCTCCAGCCTTTCTCACCGTCACCGCCTTGACAACCTGATGGGTAGGTGCTGGAAGATGACGCAGGATGCCATTGTTCCCTGCCTTTTGCTTGCAACCCTAAGGACACCTCTCTGTCAGCTGGAAAAGAAATCGGTTCCTCTAGCTGCTTCTTTCCCTGTCATTTGACACCAAGGACCTGAAGTCCCCACAAAACCCCTGAGGAGCCCTACTGGATACTGGAGAGAAGGAAAACAGCCAACAAGAGCCATCCCCCTGCTCATCCCAGGACCTCCACAGAGCCATGGCCCTGCTCAAGGCAGAAACACCAGACTCCCAGGGTTACGGTGCCTACATTTTTTGTTAAAAGATATATGCTTAGCATAAGAAAACATAAACCCTTTAAATAACTCAGCACACTTATGAAGACAAGTTCATTAGCATCAAGCAGATCTGGGAACAGAAAGAAACTGTCAATCCCTTCTTGTTTGGAGCTCTAACATGACTTGGCCTTATGACCTACCCTACAGGAGTTGACAGAACAGTTGATGGAGCCATTAAGATCCAATGTTGAAATCCTTGGGGCATCACTCCCATTCAATAAATGCAAACACCCACCTCTGTTATTTCTACTTCCCTCCCAGGCACGAAGATCTGCCCAAATTTGATTCTTTTTTCTGGCCTGTTCTTAGATCCTGTGTCCTTCTTGCTTATCCTCCCCTCTCCCTTCAGTTTTGGGCAATGTCTCTCAGCATCAATCATGCCAAATTAGCCTCTGCCTTATCTCAGGTTGCTATAATAAACTATCTTAGACTGATAACTTACAAACAGAAGTTTATTGATCACAGTTCTGGAGACTGAAGTCTGAGATCAGACTTTCAGAATGGGTAGACTGGTGAGGGCCCTCCCAGTGGCAGATTCCTGATCTCTCCTTTTCTCTTGTATGGCAGAAGTTGTGTGAGATAGCTCTCACACTGATCCCATTCACGAGGGTTCCATCTTTATAACCTAGTCACCTCCCAAAAACTCCACTTCTAATGCCACCATCACATTGGGGGTTAGATTTCAACACAGGAACTGTAATGGGACACAAACATTCAGTCCATAATGATCAGGGCCTTCTCTACAGGAATGAATTAAATTTAACTCAACAACCGGAGGTTGTAGTCAGATTGTTTTGAACCAGGGTCATATTAATTTATATAATGTAACTACTTGGACCACACAATAAGCTCAGCTACTGAGCACTAGTATCTGGATACTTGCTGAAAAGGAGCCACCTGAAGCAGAAACAGCCATGGCTGAACTCTACATGCATAGTGAGAGGTTAAGAAGCTGTGTTGTAACAAGGGGACTGGACTATGAGCACATGATAAAAGCGAGAGCACACAAGGGAGGGGTGAGGATAGGTAAGACACCTAAAAAATTAGCTAGCATTTGTTGCCCTCAATGCAGAGAAACTAAAGCAGATACCTTAAAAGCAACTGAGGCCAATAGGAAAAGGGGAACAGGTACTAGAGAAAAGGTTAGTTCAAGAAGAATTAACCTAGAAGGTAACACCCACGCACAGGAAATCAATGTGAGTCAATGCCCTGTATAGCTATCCTTATCTCAACCAGCAAAAACCCTTGTTCCTTCCTATTATTGCTTATACTCTCTCTACAACAAAATTAGAAATAAGGGCAAAATAGTTTCTCCTGGGTATTGGGGGGGGGAAAGGGAGGGGGTGGAGTGGGTGGTAAGGGAGGGGGTGGGGGCGGGGGGAGAAATGACCCAAGCCTTGTATGCACATATGAATAATAAAAGAAAAAGGAATAAAAAAAAAAGAAGATGTGTTGTATCTATAACAACAAGAGCTAAGATTCTATTGCCGGCTTACCATGTGTCAAACACAGGGCCTACTACTTCATTAGGTAATCCATAACATACTCCCATGAGGTAGACTCTATTATTTTTACATTTTACAGTGGAGGAAACATCTTTTCAAGGAGAAGTACTTTATTCAAGGTCATGAATTATTAAGTGACAGATCCAGGTAGTCCAACTTCCTCTTGGCCACTTGTCACACTACTGGCTATTGTCAAGAGCAGCTCCAACCACTGTGATATGCCCTGGGGTGACATGGGTAAGAGCTTGGGAGATACTCCTCTGTGCTGTCCAGTGGCAAGACACCCACAGTCAGCCCAGAGATCATAAGGCTTCTGAGTATAGGTTACCCTGAAGGCATCCCAGCCCCCTTCACTTGGCTTCCTGGCATGTGATCATGAATTCATGGTTCTGAACTCTTACAAAACTTCTAATATATGCCAGTCCCTAAGCCAAGTGCTGAGACCCCAGGGATGGAGGGGGCCAAACTTCCACCCATCTCCATGAAGTTTCAATTTGATGAGGGTAAAAACAATGTGTGCAAACAATCACACTAAATTAGCTTTGTGACAAAGTCCCTAGGAACTGAGATGGGGAGGAAGGCTACTCCTGCTCTCCCTGACTTCTACCATAGCACAGGGGGAAGGGGGTTCAGCTTCAGGGTCAGTTTCAGCCCCATCAGGGGCGTAGAGGGCACACTCTGACAGTCATTGTTATCTGACTTCTTCCAGAGTTTGCTTTCACCTGGAGACAGCTTCTCCTGGATCTTCTACTTTTCACAGTCTGCAGAAGCAGAGCAGGTCATCTTGCAGGGGTGGCCACCCCACCATATGCTTCTCTCTACTTATGCATGGAGCAGGGAATTAATTTATAGCTCCCTGGGCTTGAACCTTTGCTCCTGGGGTACCAGGAAGCACATAAATGCCTACAGGCTTTGCTTTGACCAGAATCTTGTACTGCAGGGGATCATAGACATGCCTGGTGCCAAAAAGGGGTGATTTGTTTCTTATTTGACTGCCCAGTGACTGTACCTATTTTCTATTACTGCCTAACAAATTAACACAAAGGTGGTATCTTAAAATAATCCCAACACTTCTCTTACTTCTAATAGCTATGATGTCTACCACCAGGTGGGGGAAATTCTCTGTTTTAGGGGCTCCTGGATTAGATTAGGCCCCACGGGTTAATCTTCTGACTTTAGGACTAACTGTGTCACCTAACAACCAACTAGGGAAGACTGCTTGTCATAGTCACAAGCAAGTCAACAAGGCTCATGTGGTCCTGAGAGGTCAAAAAAGGACTTACTGTTGAGAAGAGATCAGCCATGCAGGCTGCCAACATGGATTCTATGTAGGAGTCATAGCTGGTGCACAGGCCTGAAGGTGGGAACTCGCTCAGTACAATATATAAAGGGAAGGCAGCCTGGAGGGATGATGAGTAATGAGTGAGGAGAGAAGAGGGAGGTGGGAAGCCAGGTGGCTACAAGGCCTGATGGGTCATGATGAGGTTCTAGTCTAAGTTTATGCCACCCCCCCAACCTTGGACTACTAGAGGGCTTTAGGAGAGGGATGACATGATCTGATCACACTCTTAAAAGATCCCTTTTTCTTCTCTGGAGAAGTTGAGTTTCATAGCAACCAAGAGGAACATACAGTAGCCAGAAAAGTGGAGACTATAAAGCACGGTCTGTACTAGAGTTTGACTATTCAGAACAGTGCTTCTCAGGTCTGACACGCACCGAGGTACCATGCTGCTGGAAAAATGCATTGTATGGGGCAGGGTCAGGAATTCTGTATTTCCAACCAATTAGCTGATTTGATATGCTTAGGAACTACTTCTTAAATAGCAAGGGCCTAGATGAAGGCATCACTCCTGGAGACAGAGGACTAATTGAGGCATTTGTAGGGGTAGAGCCCACAGAACATGCTGGTAGGTGAGATGTGGTAGTTCTAGTGGGGAGCATTTCTACCCCAGTGGGAATGCAGAACAAGAGCCAGCCCCAGCTTTGGAGGCTGTCTGAGGACAAATCCAGGGAAGACCTGCGTCGCATCTGATCCGATGGAATGACAGCTCTGGATGCCTCCTGCCAGGGCTAGTACAGCCCTGGCCTTGGCCCCAAACCTGAAATAGAGCAAGTAATATGGGCCATTCTGGTGACTTCCCAGGATGAAGCTGTAGAGGAGGGTGGGATCAAACAAAACACCCACTCTGGCAAGGACAAAAGGAGGAAATTAACACAAAGCAAACTGCAATAAACTTGGAGTACTAAAACTCAAATAAAATGGGATTCTGCAAATAGCACCAACCGAAGCTGCAGTTTCTTAGGGAATAACAGTAGAAAGTAGAGGTTTAGGAAAAGGAAGGGAAGAGAGAAGTAAAGTTCAATAGACTGGCATACTCAGGTTGGGAAGAAACACCGTAATACAATAGAGAAAAGCTTTTATTCTCAATTTTTTTTCCATACCACTTCTCATATGGCCACAGATATATATCATGGGATTTATTTTGACTTAAGATTTCACAAAGAAATGGAGTTTTTAGTGACTGCCAGGGCATCAGAAAGTAATAAAAGACTTGGAAAGAGGAGGCAATTTGGAATATAAGCCATCAGAAATTAAGCCAAAAATAGAAATCTCTAAAAGAAGTTTTATTTAAGAAGAAGAAAAAGAGAATATTCAAATAGCTAGAGGAGAACTAAAGAAGGCTGCAGAGGACAAGAGGTGGCATAAAGTGGAAGGGGAGAGCAGCCCACTGCCAAAACTCTGAATGCAGTTTTTGTCTCTGCATCTCCATGCTGAAGGTCACCACTCTGCAAGAGCAAAATAAATATTCTATAAGGAATGTGAACTATGAACATGCTTTAAGAGGCTACCTGTATGAATAATCAGAAGCCTGGTATAATTAAAGTTGGCAGAGCCCCAGGATCAAATAAATTGTACCACAAAGTTCTTGGGGCAGCAGCCAAAGCACAATGACAAAATGAAGCACATGGGTAAAAAGTGGTTATCACAATAAAGGCTGGGATAGGAAGAAACAATGTCACCAGTGAGACTTTGGCATTTTACAAAGATCAAAAGAGCAGGGAATTAGAAGATAAAAGTTAAACCTGGATTGTAGGCCTCTATTAGGAATCCTGATGGTGTCCTCAACATGGAAAAGTCCATCACCTGGGGGTTAACAAGCATTTACTTTTGGTCCCTGAGACATGCAGTGGGTCTGACAGCCTACAAAGGACAGATGTGATTTCCTGCATGGGTCTGCCAAAGCATTTAATTCCATCAGTACACAATTGAGACAGAAAACATGGAATGGGTATGACAGCACCATCATATAGGGAGGAATAACAGAAATATAAGCAGTAAAGGTAGACAGAAGTCAGTCACTATCAGCAATTTCAAAATAATATAAATGCATATATACATATATATAAATACACATATATACATTTCTATGTGTATATATACACACACATACTTTTTCCTCAGTCTTCTAGGAAGAATTTCTTAGATGAGCCACAACAATGCCAAAAAAAACATTAATGGGGAAGTAGAGTAAATCATACAGTGATAGGGTTTCCTATGGTGCAAGAGGGTGGAGCTGTTCTTATGATGTGCTACACATGGTCAGGCAACATGGAATGAAGCCAAATATGGCCCTGATGGGAAAGGGAAAGGAAAGAAAGAGCAGGAGACCAATTAGCCAGTACCTCTCCTGTTACATCCACTGCCTTAAAGCTAAGGAGAGATATTATAGTATTTGCCAAAAAAGTGCCTCAGTGGGAACCAAAATGTAAAATTCCATTAACTCACCCATTTACTTGCACTTAAAGGGATAACAAAAAAAAAAGAAGAAAGAAAAAGGCTGCACTAGGTCCCTCCTGTGATTAGGACAAGAGGAGAGACTACTCTCAGGCCTCACTTTAAGGTAATTTGGATGGTCTCTCCTACATCACAGTCGTTTAAGAGTTCTCCTTCTAGGCCTCTTGATACAGCTAAAATGAATAGAATGGAGTAATTGTTCTTAAAAAATAATAATGAAAATAGATTTTGAAGCCTTACATAAAATCCTTTTCCATCTCTTTCTGCCCACTCTTGTCCCCAAGTCTTAGGAAATGCTCAGTACCACCCCAGGAGTGGAGGCCGGTTCTGGGCTTCCTTGTTGGCACTGTCCAGATGCCAGGCTCTCTCAGGCCAGAAACTGCATATGAGATGTCCCTCTGAAGAATCACTTCTCCATAGCAGACACCTCGTCTGGATGAGCAGTGAGAACAGGGTTTAGGAGCACTATGGCTCCAGGCATTGAATGCTAATTGGCCAGACTGGGCAGACACTTCCTTGCCAAGTGGCAACTGATACAGAAAAGAAGTAGAGTAAATCTCCTTGAAAAAATAATGAACTGCAAATAACAGTCAGCAACTATAGTACTGACTAGCAACCAACATACATCTTCTAGTAAGAACTGGAATGGCCTCTCAGATTCAGCTCTGTACACACCCATGGAGGAGGCTCTGCTAATCTCTCTACAGCCTGTCTCCATGGGCAGTGCCAGGGACACCACACAAAGATGACAAAGGATGTGGGGAAGCAGCTGGGAGAAGGTGGGTCAATTTGAGCTGAGCTGGGAATTCTTCTGTCTTAGTCCATTTTCTGCTGTTGTAACAGAATAATATGGTCCAGGTAAATTATAAGTAACAGTTTATTTGGCTCACAGTTTTAAAGTCTGGCAAGCCCAAGATTACGGGGCCTCATCTGGTACATCATAACTTGGCAGAAGGGGGGGGGAGAGAGAGAGAGAGAGAGAGAGAGGATATTAATGAGATTAATAGGGAGATCCTGAGACAATTCACGAAGTCTAGATAATGGCCTTAATCCCTTCAGGAAGGTGAAGCCACAAGGCCCAATTTCTGGTCAAAAATGCTTGAGACAATGCTATTAAGCTTAAAGCTAGTTTGGGGAGAGAAATCCAAACCATAGCATCTGCATCTTTATTAATTTTTTTTTTAATCAGCAGCTCAGCATGTGGGAGGAACACTGGGCTTTCTAGGTGATTGGGCAATGTGACTCTGCCATGCCAGGCTTAGGGTATGCATGGGGGGAGTAGGTGGCAGGCCACAGGTGGGAGGCAGGCTTAACTACTTCTTCCTGGTGTTCATTGCATCCAGGCTCAGGCATACAACATGGAAGCATCTAGTACTTTGAGGGAAAACAATAAACGGAAGAGTGGAAACCCCAGGACACAGAGGAGAATTGGAAATGGGAGGATGGTGGGTGTGACACTTGTCCACATGTAAGCCAGGGATAGCCAATTTCTGCCCTGGGGAGACAGACATGAAGCATTCTCATACCCATAACACCCCTTTCCACTGCTACTGAAACACTCACTCCCACTCCCATTAGAGGAAACTATGGCACTTGACCTTGGAATGGGGATTCAAGCAGGGTGCTCTGCAGAAGACCACTGGGAGAATTTTGATAGGGACTGCATTGATAGTATGGTCATTTTCACAATGTTGATTCTACCAGTTAATGAGCATGGAAGGTCTTCCTATCTTCTGAAGTCTTCTTCAATTTCTCTCTTCAGTGGTTTACAGTTTTCATTAAAAAAGTCTTTGGTTCATTTTGTTAAATTTATTCTGAGGTACTTTATTGTTTTTGAGGCTATTGTAAATGGGATTGTTTCCCTGATTTCTTTCTCAGTCTGTGTATTGTTGTTATATAGAAAAGCTACTGATTCCTGTATGTTAATTTTTTATCCTGCTACTTTGCCAAAAGAGTTTATGATTTCTAGTAGGTTTTTTTGGTAGAGTTTTTGGGGTCTTTTAGGTATAGGATCATGTCATCTGCAAATTGGAAGAGTTTGACTTCTTTCTTTCCTGTTTGAATCCTTTTTATTTCTTACTCTTGTCTTATTGCTCTGGCTAGTAATTCCAAAACTATATTGAATAGGAATGGAGAAAGCAGACAGCCCTGTCCCATTCCTGAATTTAAGGGGAACAGTTTCAGATGTTCTCTATTTAGTATGATGTTGGCTCTAGGTTTGTCATATACAGCTTTTATTATACTGTGGAATGTTCCTTCTATTCCTAGTGTCTTCAGAGCTTTTATCATGAAAGGGTGTTGGATTTTGTCAAAGGCTTTTTCTTCATTTATTGAGAGGATCACGTAGGTTTTGTCCTTGCATTTGTTTAGCACTGTATTACATTTATGGATTTACATATGTTGAACCATTCTTGCATCACTGGAATGAAACCAACTTGGTCATAATGTATGATCTTTTTGACATGTTGTTGAATTCTGTTTGCCAGTACTTTGTTGAGAATCCTTGCATCTATATTCATTAAAGATATTGGTCTATAATTCTTGTTTCTTTATTGAAACATCTTTATTGGGTTTCAGAATGAGTGTAATGCTGGCTTCATAGAATGAGTTTGGTAGTGTTCCTTCCTTTTCTAGTTCCTGGAAAACTTTGAGGAGTATTGATATTAGTTCTTTGAAGGCCTGGTAAAATTCGGCCGTGAATCTATCAGGTCCTGGGCTCTTCTTTGTAGGGAGACTCTTTATTACTGTTTCAATTTCATTACATGCAATAGGACTATTTAGGTGGTTAATATCTCCTTGGGTTCAATTTTGGTTGGTTGCATGCATCTAGGAATTTATCCATTTCATCTAGATTTTCCAGTTTACTTGAATATAAGTTTTCAAAGTACTCTCTAGTTATTTCCTGGATTTCACTGGTATTTGTGATTATGTCCCTTTTTTCATCTTTGATTTTATTAACTTTGGTCTTCTCCTCCATTTTTCACGGTGGCTAGGAGTTTGTCAATCTTGTTAATCTTTTCAAAGAACCAACTTTTTGTTTCATTGATTCTTTGTATAGTTTGTTTGATTTCAATCTCATTGATCTCAGCTTTGATCTTTATTATTTCTCTCCGTCTACTGCTTTGGGTTTGGTTGGTTCTTCTTTTTTTCTAGGAGCTTAAGGTGCATCATTAGATTGTTTATTTGAGAGGTCTCTGTATTTTTTAATGTAGGCACTTATAGCCCTGAACTTTCCCCTTAGCATGGACTTTGCTGTGTCCCATAGATTCTGGTATGTTGTATTTTCATTTTCATTGGATTCTAGGAATTTTTTTAATTCTTCCCTTATGACTTTGGTCACACATTAGTTTTTTTTTTAGCAGTGTGTTGCTCATTTTCCATGTGTTTGAGTATTTTGGGGAGATTGTTTTGTTGTTGAGGTCTAATTTTATTGCACTGTGATCTGATACGATGCAGGGGGTTATTTATATTTTCTTGAATTTGTTGAGACTTGCTTTGTGTCCTAAAATATGACACAAAATATGGAACTTTTGGAGAAAGTTCCATGAGCTGCAGAAAGAATGTGAAATGCGTAGTTTGTGGGTGAAATACTCTGTAGATGTCAACCATGTCTATTTGGTCTAATGTGTGGAGCTGCTCTGAAGTTTCTTTGTTTATGTTTTGTCTGGATGTTCTATTTATTGGTGACAGTGGGATATTCAGGTCTCCCACTATTACTATGTTAGTGTCTATCTGTGCTTTTAGGGCCATTAGAGTTTTTTTTTTTAATATAGATGTGTGCCCTTGTGTTTTGTGCCTGTATGTGAAAGACTGATATTTCCTCTTGATGAATTGTTCCTTTCATCAATATAAAGTGACCTTCATTGTCTCTTTTGATTGATTTTAGTTTCAAGTCTACTTTCTCAGATATGAGTATAACTACTCCTGCTTGTTTATGGGGTCCATTTTCTTGGAAAACTTTTTTCCACCTTTTGACTCTAGGCCCACATTTATTATTTTCAGTTAAGTGAGTCTCTTGTAACATAAGGTTGGGTCTTGTTTTTTAATCCAATTTGCTATCCTATGTTTCTTGATTGGGGCATTGAGGCCATTTATATTCAATGTCACACAGAAATAGAAAGAGCAATAGTGAAGTACATATGGAAACAAAAAGGCCTCGAAGAGCCAAAGCTATTCTGAGAAAAAAGTCCAATGCTGGAAGTATCACAATACTCGATCTCAAACTATACTACAGAGCCATAACAATAAAAGCAGCATGGTATTGGCATAAAAACAGACAGGAAGGCCAATGGATCAGAATAGAAGATCCAGACATAAATCCACACATCTATTGCCAGCTGATCTTCGACAAAGGAGCCCAAAACACACGATGGAGAAAAGACAGCCTCTTCAATAAATGCTGCTGAGAAAACTGGATATCCACATGCAGAAGACTGAAACTAGATCCCTGTCTTTCACCCTGTACCAAAGTCAATTAAAAGTGGATCAAAGACATTAATATAAGGCCTGAAACTCTGAAACAACTCCAAGAAACAGTAGGAAATACACTAGAAAAGATAGGTATAGGGAACAACTTCTTAAACAGAATTCAAAAGGCTCAACATCTAAGAGAAACAATGAACAAATGGGACAGGCTCAAACTAAAGAGCTTCTGCACAGCAAAGGAAACAATCATCAGAGATAGCCCACAGTATGGAGAAAATCTTTGCCAGCTACTCATCTGACAAGAGTCTAATATCCAGAATCTATAGGGAACTAAAAAAACTCAGCCCCAAAGAATTAACACCCCAATGAAGAAATGGGCACATGAATTAATCAGGGAATTTTCAAAGGAAGAGGTACAAATGGCCAGTAACTACATGAAGAAGTGTTCAACTTCCCTGGTTATAAAAGAGATGCAAATCAAAACAACGCTTAGATTTCATTTCACCCTTGTAAGAATGGCCAGAATCAAGGATAATAACAACAAATGCTAGTGAAGATGTGGCAAAACAGGAACCCTTATACACTGCTGGTGGGAATGCAAATTAGCACAAACACTATGGAAAACAGTATGGAGATTACTCAAAAAACTAGAGATAAAACTGCCATAGGATCCAGTGATACCACTCCTGGGCATCTACCCAAAAGAACATAAAATAGGATATAGTAGAGACACCTGCACACCGATGTTCATCACAGCACTATTCACAGTAGCTAAGCTCTGGAAACAATCCAGATGACCTACAACTGATGAATAGATCATGAAATTATGGTACATATACACAATGGAGTATTACTCAACCACAAGGAATAATGACATGGGGTTTGAAGGCAAATGGATGAATTGGAGGACATCATGTTAAGTGAAGTTAGCCAGGATCAGAAACACAAAAGATGGATGTTTTCTCTCACATGTGGAAGATAGAGCCAAACATAAATATATATACAAAAACAAACATGATCACATACAAACTCAGATACAGAACATGTTTGTAACAATGGAACTACTCTATGGAACTAGAGGAAAGAGAGAAAGAAAAAGAGAATGATAGAGCAACAGTAATATCACATACCACAAGATGTGAAGGTAGAGGATATAAGAATGTGTACTGAAAGATGTTGAAAACCGGGAGTGGGAGGAGGTAAAGGGGTAAGGGAGAGTATTCTAAGGGATTGAAAAAGTAAAGCACAGCCACAGTGGGCATACATTGAGACACCTGTCTGAACTCAACTCAAATATTAAATATGAAAACCAGGACTATAATTAGGCATAGTATGTGTGGAGGGGGTACTAGTGAGAGTGGGGAGGATGAACTAAGGAGATTAAGGTGATGGTATATGGTAGATGGATTTCATATACCTATATGAAACGAAACTAGAAAACCTCTTGAAATTACTTTAAGTGGAGTGGGGAGGGGGCTGAGGGGGAGAGAGGATGGGGGCAATGTAACCAATGTACAATATAAGTCTAATCGGAATTGTCACTACGCAAGCCCCCTGTATAATGAATAGATCCCAATAAAAAAAAAAAAACCCTGGGGTCACTGTGGCTGTGTAGGCATCTTCTCAACTGTCACTCCCTCAAGCAACCATATGACCAAGTGGATTTTTGAACACTGAATCAAAACATCAACTGTGACAAATGTAACGATATACCAGAAAGTGTGTGTAGTCTTAAAGTACACAAAATCTGCACATCGGGATCGTGTTTAGGATGCCTGAAAATTTCACTCCTGGAGTACCAATGAGACCCTTGCACTCTGTAATATACTTGTGTGTATGATGATTAATTTCATGTGTCAAACTGACTGTGCCAATGGGATACCCAGACACATGGCCATGTGTTAGTTTATGTGTGGTTGTGGGGGTGACTTTGGAAGAGATTAATACTAACACTAGCAGACTGAGTTAAACCAGATTGTCCTCTCCAGTGTGAGTGAGTCTCATTCTATCAGCAGGCTTGAATAAAATAAAAATGCTGACCATCTTCTATGGTTTAGATATTAGATTGGGTATCTCTCAGAGGCTTATGACTAAAAGTTGGTCAGCAAGGTGGCACTAGTAGAAAGTGGCATAACCTTTAAAAGGTTGGGTCTAGTGGGAGGTCCTTGGGACAGGGACACTGGAGGCATACTTTCAATGGTGGCTGTGGAACCCTAATCTCTCTCCCTCTGCTCCAGTTCAAGATGTGACTGTATTCCTACACATGCTCCCACCATGATGTGCTACCACTCACCATCCTCACCAGAGGGCAATCGGGTGGTCCACCTGATCTTGAACTATGAATCTCCAAAAAGTTCAACTGAATACTGTGTAAGTAGCCTGTGTCAGGTATTTTGCTGTAGTGATGGAAAGCTGGCTGACACCCTCCCTAAATAAGAGGGGATTCCTCCTCCCTAGTGTCTTCAAGCTGGGATATTGGTTTGGGTTTTTAAAAATTTGCTTGTTTTGTTTGGAGACATGGTCTTGCCCAGGCTTGCCTGGAACTCTCAATCTTCCTGTCTCAGCCTCTTGAGTATTGGGATTATAGGTGTTCATCACCATGTCCAACTGGGGTATTTTTACCCCTTGCCTTTGACTTGAGGCTGAAACATCAGCTCTTCCTGGTCTCAAGCCTGCCAGCCTTCAAACTGAAAGACACCATTGGTTCTTCTCAACCTCCAGTTTACTAACTGCAGACCTCCATAAATAACCTGATCCAATTCCTTATTTTACACACACACACACACACACACACACACACACACCACACATACACATCATTTGTTTTGTGTCTTTGGACAACTCTAACACAACATGCTTTCTCTTCAGATCTCAGCAAAGTGGCAATGGTAACTGGTCATGGAGAGGGTAACTGGATAGCCTTAGCTATGCCAAACTTCCAGGTGGGACCCTGTACACAAGGGAAGGCCCTGGCCAGTTCATATGTGATGCTGGGATTGAAAGGCGATTTTGATTTTTAAAAGCAACACAATGAACAAACGACCTACTCCATGTTGCTTGTAGGTCAGAAATAGGATCATCTCCCAAACCCTCCCCAACCATGCACCCACGTGCTGGTCTGGGGTAAACCTTTCATAATAAGAAATAACACAAAATTTTTAAAAATGCAACTCACTAAGTCTGGATTATCATAAAGGCAACTTTGACCTTAAAAAGAAAGTGCTGTGGCATCATATGATAAATGCCCCAAAGAAGTGAAGAAAGGAAAGGCTGGTACAGCAGAAGGCCTGGCAGCCCAGAATCCAGAGCCATAAGTGTCAGTGGCTGGCTTAGAGAAGCACACCTGTCCTGGGCAGGACGCTAGCTAGTAAGATCCACTGTCTGGGTTCTGTCAGTAAACACAAGAACCTGGAACCTGAGACCTGTTAAAAATGCTAACATTGCTTCAAGAACACAGCACAGGTCAGGAAGCCAAGTGAAGGACATCTTCCTCTGAGAAGTGACACAAAGGCAAGACTGACTGGATTCAGAGCAGCCTGAAAAGAGAGGCCAAGTGAAGGTGCTTCTGGGACTTGGAATCATGGACTCTTGGTTACAAAAGGGTAAGTCAGTTCCAGAGTCTCCAGGACCTCTTCCACCACATCTCCTGCTCCAGTCATCCAGTACTGACCTCATGCTTTGCCTCTGCCTGGAGCCCTGCCTCCCTCCAACTCTCTCTGCAAAGCTCCATTCTGGCCCCTGCCCTCCCCCAGTCTCAGACCTAGGCCCCTCTGAGCAGTACCTGTGTTCATGGGGTGCTAGGCTACCTCCTCTGGAGATTCATCACCCTCTTTTTGTGACGGCCTGTTGAAGGTTCTGTCTTTTGTTTCTTTTTCCATTGCATTCTTCACCTCCAACATATTCTGAACATTTACTTATTTGTTTTGGCTCAATAGATAGACCATAAGCTCTTTACCCACATCACCCACTTATTCCTTCACTGAAATATCCCAAGTGCCAAGAACAGCAGTTGGCTGGTCCTGTTGAATGAAAGCATAAACGATTTCCCTGGTTAGACTACTGGCCTATGGAAAGCAGTTTATCTCTGTAACCCTGTGATGTAGGCAGAATAATGGCCCCCATGAGATGTCCATGTCCTGATCTCTAGAACTTGTGAGCATGTCACCTCACAGAAGGCACTCTGTGAATGTATGGGGCTTGTGATCCCAGGCAGACAATTCTGTGCTATCTCGGTGGGTCCAAGGTAGTCAAAAGGGTCCTGATCAGGGGGAGGGCAGGGTAGGAAGAAGAGAAGAAATCTGATCATGAAAGCAGAGGTCACAGTGCCTGGCTGTGAGAAGATGTCAGCCTGCAATGCTGGCTCTGTAGGTGCAGGTGAGAACCATCAGTCAAGGATGTGGGTGGTTTTTGGACACTGGAAAAGCCAAGGAAGGGCTCTTTCCCAGAGGAATGGAGCTCTGCCAACACTTTGGTTTTAGTACAGGAAGCCCATTTTAGACTTCCAGCCACTAAGCTTCTAGTTATTTGTGACAGTGGCAATAGAAAACTCCATACAGGTACTGAACACATGGAGGCTGCTCAGTCAGTGCCTGCTCAATAACAAATTAAAGCCAACAAATAAAATGTTAGTCTCTAAAATAAAATGTAATTCATAAGAAGAGCAAAGTGATGACAACCATGAGCCAATGATGCTGTGTTATCTTAAGTCATTCTTTTCTTTAAGTAACTAATTGTGACTCAATGACGCTCATGACAGTATTTCCTTTGCTGACATGTCTTACATCCAACCTACTTAGGCAGTCTTATTAAAGAAATATAAATTTCCTCCTCATAAAAGTCTAAGGAAAAAACAGAAATAAAAATGAAGAAAACCAACTTATTTAACACAAACTGGCTGAGCTCAACAAAGGTGCCCCAAATCCCATTCTAAGCTCTCATCTGTGTCCTCCTGCCAGGCTGGCAATGGGTTTGCAGGATTCCCACTTCTGCTGAACCACTTGGAAATGTTTTTAACATTGATACTTGAAAAAAGAGAAAAGTGACAGGCACTCATTGATGACAAATTTCTGGGTCCAATGGAGAACTTTTTTAGCCTTTTAAAAAATAATTCTATAATATTTTTGAATTAGAGTACATTAAATACAAGGGGGTTTCACTGTTGTGGTTCTATACATGCACACAGTGTATCCCCCACATTTACTCCTTCCCCTTTTTGTTTTCATTATACTATCTTCATGTGTATATATGTTGCATACTTTGATCCTCATCAACCCTCCTTTCCTTTCCCCTCCTCCCTCCCAGTGACCCCTTCCATCAGACATGTTCACATTCATGTTCCATTACCTCCTCATCTTAGGTCTAGATTCTATAAATAAGCAAGAACATGTGATATTTAGCTTTTTGAGCTTGGCTTATCACCTCAACATGATGACCTTCAGTTCTATCCATTTTCTTGCAAGTGACACATTTCATTTTTCTTTGTGTGTGTGTGTGTGTGTGTATGTGTGCAAGAGTGTGTGCATGTATCATAATTTCTCTCTTCATCCATAAGTCGTTGGGTATCTTGGCTGATTCCACAGTTTAGCTATTGTGAACAGAGTGCAATAAGCATGGATATGCAGGTATTTCTCTGTATACTGACTTACACTCCTTTGCATACATGTCCAAGAGTGATATGGTAAGGTCCTAAGGTAAGTCTATTTTAATTTTTTGAGGAACCTCCATACTGACTTCCATAGTGGTTGCACTAGCTCACAATCCTACCAACAGTGCATGAGTGTTCCTTTTTTCATCCATCCTCAGCAGTATTTGTTTTCTTGATGACTGCCAATCTAACTAGGGTGAGATGGAACCTTAGTATAGATTTTATTTGAATTTCCTTTGGACATCAGGTATATATTAGTCATTTGTATTTTTTCTTCTGAGCGCTGTCAGTTCAATTTGTTTGGCCATTTATTAATTAGATTATTTGTATGGGCCAAATCTTTCCCACATCTTTTTAAAAAGAAGAAAAGAAACTATTTTGTCCAGCTCTTTGTTTCCAAACTGTCAGCCTACCCATAGGCCTGCTCTTATTTCCAGCCTGGAAAGTGAAAATTTGAATATTGAGAATTTATCACTTTTAATTATCACTATAGTTTCAATCCTGAATGTCCCAAAGAGACTCATATGTTGAAAGCTAATAGGGTAACACTAGTGCCAAGTAGTGGAACATCTACAAAGTGGTGCCTAGTGGAAAGAAGATAGGTGTTTGGGGGTGTGTGATTAAAGAAGATAGTGGGGCCCTCACCCCACCCTGTGCCCCCTCCGGTCTCTCTTTGCCTCCCAGCTGCAATGAGGTGTGCAGCCCTACTCTACCTCGCCCTTCCCTCCATGATGTTCTGCATACCTCAGGCCTAGGCTGATAGGGCCAAAAAACTGGAGGCTACAACCTCTGAAACCATGGGCCAAAGACAATCTTCCCTCCTTAGAGTGGGTATATCTCAAGTATTTCATCAAAGCAATGGGAAACTAACACAATTATCAATGATGAATTTTTAAATTTTGGTCATTTTAATTAACATCAATGAATCACAGAAAAATAAAATTATAAACAGAGCTATAACTATTTGTTTATATGAAAAGGAGTCTTGACATTTTTGAAGATCAAGAACCAACTCATGTACAACCTAAAATACATTTTTGGCCCTAAGATGATGCATATAAAACAGGAAACCTTAAAAAAAAAATCTCAAAATATGCTATCTAACTGTAATTTCAAACATTTGCTCTGCAAATTACATCATATGTTCTTGACTTTTCTGTCCAGTACTGATTTATAGGCTATAATTGGAAAATCAAAACATTAGGCCAATAGTGCACTCTATCTGGACTGAAATATTTATTGGGCATCTACTCTGTGGGATATTTTTGGTTGGAGTAAGAGGAAGTCCCCAACACCACAGTCATGTGCTCCTCCTACGATGGAGAAGGGTAGTAACACTGCTTTCCAGCAGGTTTACTAAGCCTTGCATTTCAGGGGTTCAGCAAACTTGTTAGCAGATATAACTTCCTTACTGAAAAAAATCCTAAGCCAGAGTTTAACTAAAGGAAAAAAAAAGGAAACCAACATATCTAATAAAAACAGCACCCTTTCTATGTAAATGATGGGACAGGCGATTGAGAGAGCGTTCCTTCACCTGGCACAGCCAGAACATTTCAGTCCCTTTGTTGCAGGCATGGTGCCTGATGTCTACTGATCCATCCACTCTCCCATCCATTTGGTATCAACAAATACATGAGAGGTGGGTGCTGGCAGACAAGACACTGACGTGGACACATGTCCTCTTGGGGACCATTTCCAAATGCAGTTCCTCACCTCTGTGTTCAATAGTGCCACATTTAACCTTGTGTTTGCGGTGAGAAAGAAAATTCTCAAGTGTTCCCTCCTCTGGACACACTTCACTCATTTACACTGGTTGTGCTGAATGCTTACCTATCTCATCCCTTGTTGAGCTGTCAGTCTAATGCCAGCAGCCTATCTAAGCTGTATCCTAAACCCCACAATCTTGCCTATCACTGCATGCCTATGATGCTCAATAAATCCTGTCCCTGAGTAGCAGCAAATCAATCCTACTTGTAGAAAGAAGATACAAATCACAATGAGAAGCATCTTTCTAGCTCTCAAAAGCATTTGGCATGTATGAAATATCCACAGTCCTCCTGATGCTGTCCCGATTGGACCTTCCCAAGGTACCAGGTCTAGCTCAGGACTCTACATGTCAGGATACAAGTTCAAGGTTACAAAAGAGATTTGTAAGTCATTTCAAGATTGTAACCTAGTAAACACTGAGAAAAGCCAAAAAGCCTGGAGGTTTATGAATCTGTTTTCAACTAGTGAAAGAGCACCAGGGCAGACACTGAAAAACGAAATACTCAGCTGCCTGTTCTTGACTTCTGTCGGACCTTCTGGAGAGAAATCACACTATGGAGGAGGGGTTTTAGGACATGTAATTCAAACACACTTCTAGGTATGATATGTCTTATATGTGGATCCAGAAATTGAAAGAGAAGCCAGAATATTCTAAGAGAAATTGTTGGCTTGAATTTCATGCTTTGCATGGTGCCCTGTGTACACTTAGGGGACATTCACAGAGACAGCACTGGGACATCCACTCCTGACTCATCAAAGGTATGGGGAAACATCTCTTAGGATTCCATATGTAAGGTTTGTTTAACTCTAGTAGCACACAACTCTTCCAGGTCTTTCTTCAAATTTCAGTAAGGTCTTTCCCAACAACCCTTTGTTAAATGGCCCCTGACCCACACTTGTCAGACCCACACCCTCCTCCTCCTTTCCCTTTGTTCCACCCTACTTCTTACCACCGGATCCCCTTTATGGCATTTGGTTTAGTCAAGTTTTATCTTTTTCCCTACCTGACAGTAACCACCTTGATGGCAGGCACTGGTTGCCTCCCTGAACCCCAGAAGCCAGAAGTCTGACTGACAATGGCAGGCACTCCATAAATACTTACTGAATGACACCATAAAAGAACAAACAACCATATATTTTCCTGGTTCTGATGTGTTTACTGTTTTTGTTTTCTGCCTTTAAGGTACTTGTGTAAGTCAGCTCAAATCTTTCATAGAATGGAGCAGGAGACAGCAGACAGAGAGACAGTATAAATACACAGAAAAGATGCCCTGATTATCAAACACGCTGCATTCTAACATGGTGAAGTTTACTGAGGACAGAGGAGGAAATGAGCCAAACAGTGTGACTAGCAATTTACTAAAGGGACCTTTGTTCCAAAACTCATCACTCTCCTCCTATCCTGTGATAGCTACTGTTTTTAAAGGGTGGTTGTAGGGGACATGTCCCTAGCATCTCTGGCCGTACCCATACTTTCCAGTCTTCCACTGGGGCCTCAGGCACCACAGGCTTCTCCTCATCACAGATATGGCCACGTGTGTCCACACATGCGTATTTTTATTCTGGGATTATCTAAATGGAAATGAATGAAGAGTTTCCAGGGTGTTTTTGAATTATAGTATACCTCTTTCCCAAATACAGCCCCGCAGAGAGAATCACTGAAGACAGAAACCCATAAGAGTCAAAAGTGAGACTACACCAATTTCATTCCAAATTCTACTTTTGGCACATTAAAGCCCTGAAAACCAGTGGGGGAGGGAAAGAAGCAGGTGTGTGGCAGCTGGAGAGATAGATATTTTATAGCACAGGGTCCTTACCTGTTTTACCACAGTCACCGTACCGGGTGCCATGGCAACCACTGAGGCAACAGCAGTGGCATCGTGGGTCTCCCCACCCAGCCCAATGATCTGCTGCAGGATGTTCACAGCTGTGGGATCAAGCCGGTCACCTTAGAAAGAAGAAGCAAACAGGACACTGCTAAGGCCACTTTGCCTGGTGAAGCACGTCCAGTGCAAGACCAGTGCATCTTCCCTTGGGTGATCCTTCTTCCAGAGGATGCACAGGTTTCCACAATCACTCATTGTGACAGGAAAAACTATTTGTATGGTACTTTATAGCTTACTAAGCATTTTCTACAGGAATTGCTAAAAGCCCCAAGCAAACTGTGAGGAGATGGGATTGTTGTCACTTGGGTCCAAAAAAAGCATAGACTTGCCTCAGGCCATTGGACCATTTACATCGCAAAACCAGGACTAAAGCCCAGATGTTAGGAAGCTCAACTTGGTGCCACAAGACTGCCCTGCACAGTGGCACTCCTGAAGAGTACCAGCTGACACATTCACCAGCACAGCCAGTTTCTCTTGAGTGCATGATAGGTGGTCAGAGAAAGTGTGCCAAGTAAAACACAGGTCAGCAGCAAAACATCTGAGGATATATCATTTATTCAGCCAGTGGGCTTCCCAACTCCAACCCAATGTTGGGCTTCTGTTTTAATCTTGTCAAAAGACTGGGGCCCACATCCTCAGGGTACTAACAGCATACCCTGTCTGCTCTCACCTTCTGTGTGCCCACCCGGAACTCCCTGAACACGCTCTGACCCTGATCATTAATTCACTAACAGGAAATTGCAGGTCAGTCTCCAAGCCGTATAATAGTAGGAAATCTTTATCATGGGCAGCTTTTGGTAGGCCATGTTTCAATGTGAGTCAATCAGTAAAAGACTACAAAAGAGGAACTCAACATGTTCCATAAAGTGGGTAGGAAACAGCATATGACTGAGATAATGACTTGTATATATTCACAAAGGGGCCATCAAATGCCCCCTTATCCCACAAACATGCCAACCCACACCCTTGGAGAAGAGGACACAGATGTGCCTTGGAGCCAACCACTCCAAACGTTCAGAGTAAAACATTCACCTGGAAAACTTACTGAGGACAGGTTTCCATTCTTCATCCACATATCCCTCAGTGCCCATTTATTCAGCCCTATAGTCAGCCAGGAACTATGGTTCCTGACAGGAATACAGACAAAGACATAACAGGATGCCCCTCCTCTCTGTCCTGGGTTCACAGGCACCTGAGCGCCATTTGTAAGCAAATCGTTATAGTACATGGCAGGTCCCATCTTGGGAGGGCATTTAGGGGAACAGTGTAGAAAAGTCATGTGGGATCTCAGGAGATGATATGCAATGTGAATGCTGAAGATGGGAACAAGCTGTGCAGAGAAAATTTGGTGTGTCAGGGGGAAGGGACCAGCTCATATCTCAGGGATAACTGGAGCATTTGGGTGAGAGATGTAGCTAGGATGGAGAACTGCAGAATTTGGCCAGAACAGTACAGCCTAGGTGTGAGAAGCAAGAGATGGTGAAGCATGGGCAGCCAAGGGTAGAGCAGGTAGGCCTGGCTTGCTTAACTTTAAGAGAGAGAGGAGAAAGAGGAGAGAGAAAGAGAGGAGAGAGAGAGAGAGAGAGAGAGAGAGAGAGAGAGAGAGAGAGAGAGAGAAACTGTGGAGCCACTCTCTCCACAGTTCCCTGTAGCTCAGGAGGCAGCAAAACCTGCTCTCTCCTAAACTAACCTGTGAGTTTTAGTGTAGCTTTCTCAAAACCTGCCATTCCGGGTCTTAATGAGTGGGCAAAACCAGAGTTTTCCTCACTCCTATTTCCTAACACCACTGATTCCATCTAATGCTTTCCTTTCAAACTTGCTTGCTTGACCTCTGTTCCCAAATATACACAGGGCTATGCAAAGTAACAGTAGCTTGAGTTCACAGAGCTTGAGGAAAATCTGTTCAAGTACAATCTGCCACTAGGGTAGCACAGGGTTTTGTTCTTAAAATTGATCTAAAATTTGGAAACCAGGGTGGGGATGTAGCTCAGTGGTAGAGCACTTGCCTAGTATGTGCAAGGCCCTGGGTTTGATCCCCAGCCCTGCAAAATAAAATAATGAAAACCATGACATTTGGGGTAAAAATCCTCACTGAGCCTTTTGGAAAGAACAGAAAATAGGGTGGGACATTAGTGATCCCAGGAACATGGGTGTGGATCAGTAAATAGCCTTGGGGTTATAGGAAGTCTGTGAGGTGAACTACTGGCACACTGGTCTCAGCTACCTATTGCCACTGCTTGGCCCCTCTGGCACCTGGGATAAGTCCCCTGGAGATGACCTGATGCATGGAATGGGACAGTGCCTGGATGAAGATTCAGGAGCATGAGGTTACAGGACCAGCTTCCACACTCTTGCCTACCATTTTTAATGGAAAGCCATCTACACACACCTCTGAAGCAAGAATAATAAGATCTACCCCTCTCAAAATGCTGCTCTGGGAACTAAGTGTGAGCTGACGTGAGGAAATCACACAACCCTGCCCAAGGGCCCCACCCTTGCTACAGCTCCACTCTGAAACATTTCAGGAGGCAATGATTCTCGTGTCTGAAAACACGGATGCTTCTGTATTCTGAATGTAGGTCGGGGGTTTTGAGGTGGATGAAATGATGAATATCATTCATTCACAAATTCATTCATTCAGCATGTAGAGACCAGCTCTGAGTTGGGGTGGGGGATAGGAATCAAAGGAAGCCAGGTGTGCCCTCACCATTCTCAGAGGTGTATCTCAGGTCTTGAAGTGCTGCCACAGCTGCCTGTGTCCCCTGAACATCTTCTTCAGCCTCAGCAATATGGAGATACTGGGTGGGGGGATCCTCAGATGTCTCTGTTGCTGGCTAAATAAAAACATATTACCTTAGCATCCTTCTAAAAGATCAACTACTATCCAGAAAATCCAGGATAATGTATTAAAATAAAACAAATGCACACAAAGCAACACTTTAGAACATCCTGTTTACCTAGTATCCCTGTGAAATCTGATATATTTCTCCAGGAAAAACCTTGTCTTTCTAAGTACTAAGATTTTTTTAAACCAGTTTTGATGGAAGCTTCTTGCTCCCCATTCTAGGTAGCAGAGTATGCAGTGCAGAATCAGAGATTTACATGCTCACATGTTCTCGGATATGCACTTGTAATGGATCTTCTGTTTCTTCCCTTTGCTACCAGTACTGCCTCGAATCTGACCCTGACCCTGGGGCCTCATGCCATGTGCCTAACAACAGCAATGGTAGAAAGGAGGAGAGGAAAGAGAGAGGATGGGTGATTACATAACATGCAAAGCACTGGTCCTGACACAGAGTACCAGTCAGTGACTCATAGTTATTCGCACCATTCCTATCATTATATGAAGGATATGATAAACAAAACTGACTACAAAATTATATTTTCTCATTATCAGGATTTAGGAGGGCAGGAGGAGTTGTGACATCCTCAGGTAACTTGCATACATCAAGGAGAGGATAGGTGGAATAGAATTTTCACAGAACCAGATATTAATAATGATCTCTTTCTAGAAGGGCATACAACCAAAACTGTAAGGTAAGAGGCATGAATATCTCAAATGAAGAACAAAAAGCAGAACTTCAGACAAAGTTTATAGGAGCCAAAGTTGTGCTCTAGAAGTACTCATCAGTAGCTGACATAGAGGCTCAGAGTAGCATGTGATCATTTATAGCTCATTTAGTTATCTCCATATTAGAAACAAATATCGGGTAAATGAAGAAACTAATGAAAAGAAGAACATTTCCTTTTAAAGGAAATGTTTAATTTCCACTTAAAAAGTATTAGTCAACACTGGACTAAAGCAAATGCCTTAGTCTGCGAAAAGACAGGTTGTACACCAAGTGGCCCCTGTAATTCTGAGGAAGCAATTAATCATCATTTTCAGGAAGGACAGTGCTCTTTGCAAGGAACTCCTGGGAGGCAGGTGACAGCCCAAACTCCTAGAATAGGCAGGCTGCTTGTTTTATGACAGGTGACCACCCCATGCCTTGCTTCCTGGCTGCTCTACTGTCTCACTTACGGAGTCAGGTATATGTCTCTTATTGACTATTTTTGTTGGGGTCATGGTTTGACTTCAGGTGCTGGAATTTGCTAGAAGTGAGGCATTCAGAGGACAAGGACATTACTGCACGTATTTACAAAAATACCCACTGACCAAGACAGATTGGGTTTTACATAATGAATTGTCCAGTGTCTAGCTCATTAGCAAACACCAAACTCTTGCAGCAGGAGCTTGAAATAGGAGATGAATTGCGTGCCAGAGACGGATGGCACTGTGAACCTGAGGACCACATCATCACCACAACTATGGAGGGCTTCGCTGGGGTTGGATACAGAGCCTTGGACTTCACACAGTGCTTCTCTTATTTTGCACAGTGCCTTCTGATTTTACACAGGTCAAGAAGTTTGTAGATGACAGAAACGGGTTCAAAATCTGTCAGTCCATTTTTTTAATTTTGTAAAAAAATCCCAATACACACAAAAGCAGAAATATGGGAAAAATAAACTTCCATGCACCTGTCATCCAAATGAACAATTATCAACTCCTGGCTAGTCATTTTTTGTCTGTGGCCCCACACTCTTCACACCCAGTCTTGAATTATTTTGAAGCAAATTAAAAACTAATCATTTCCTCTATAAATATTTTAGGATGTATCTCTAAAAGATAAAATTATTTCAAAATATAACTACAATACCATTGTCACACTCAAAAAACTTAACAATAAGTCCATAATATCATCAAATACTTAGGCAACGTTTGAATTTCCTCAATGATCTCATTTTTCTAAACAGTCTGATCAAATCCAAGCTAAGTAAGGTTCACATATTAGAAATGATGGATATGTCTCCTAAGACTTTAAAAACCCATCTACTCTTCCTGGCTGCTTCCCCCTTTGCAGATTATTTCTTGAAGAAAGCAGGCATTTACCTGATGGAACTTCCAACCATCAGACTTAAGTATCCTTTTCAGCAAGAATGCTTCATGAGTTACACCTGTGCTTTCTGCAGGAGACACCCTTGTGGGCTTGCCTCTGTTAGCAGTGACTGGGGATTATCTATGACATCATTAAAAGGTTACAAAATGGTGATATTCTAAAAGAAAATCTCCCCTTGTTGAATGTTTGGTTGTGCTCACACTGCGTGATTTTGTTGTTTTATTTTGTAAGGTAGGATGACTGCTTGGTGCTTGGCCTTTGTTAATAGTTTTCAAAATAAAGAGCTGAACCCCTTGCATCCTACAGAGGTAACTGAGTTCTTTTCCAAGTTGCTTTATAAACTTATGAAGGCAAACATATTTTATGGGTTTCACTGTAGATAATAAACACTAACAATGGCACCAGCATAACAGCATCATCCCTACCACCACCAACAGCGTAAGTGAAAACAGTGAAATGTTTTGACTCTTTTTGCACTTAGGTTACATCCCCTTAGGAAGATACAATCAAATTACTATTTAAAGTCTTTTGAAATAGTCCCTCTCTGTGTTGATATGCTATCGACTTGACAGACAGAATCACTTATTTAATTTAGTCTCAATGTTTAGGACTTGCTTTTTTAGTTCAATTTTGTTTTCATTATTATGTAAAATATTTCTATGATATCTGAGTGAAATCCACACAACAGGATGTGTTAAGAGAAAATTAGTACCCCACCTTGTCTTTTCCATCTTGTTCTCCCTTCCCTACACATAAGACCTACCTTTTATATTTTTTTGAGTACTTTACTTTGAAATAATTATAGACTTACAGCAGAGTCCTCTAAATCTTCTCCTAGCCTCTCCTAATGCCAGCATCATATCTGATCACTGGAACAGCACCACATCAAAAATCAAGAACTGATACTGGTGCATGACTATTGACTACACTATAGGTTTCATCTAGACCCCATCAGGTTTTTCATTAGTGTCATCTTTCTGTCCTAGGATTCAAGCATAGATCTGAGGGTGTCTCCCTAGTGACAAGTCTCCAGGTGACAGCTCCCAGACTTCCCTTGTCTTCCATAATTTTGACACTTTTATGGAGAATGATTCAGGTATTTAGCCATTTGTATTACTTGGACATGTCTGATGGTTTCTCACAATTAGACCAAGATTGAGGAATTTTGTGAAGAGCCCTTTTCAGGACATCAGTAAAGTGCTACACAGTGTCAATACATTTTCCTACTGATTATACCAATCTTCATCCCATGGATAAGGTACTGTCTTTGGGCTCTACTGTAAGATAATACTTTTCCCTTTTTAATTAATAAATATTTGGATAGGGATTTTTTGATACAACGAAAACACTCTTTTTCTCCTCAAACTTCTACCTATTAGTTTAAGCATTCACCAATAGAACCCACCTGCTGTGATTGTTCCTATTTTCCCTCATTCCTTCTAGGTTCTCATTACTCTTCTCCTGAGAGGAAGAACATATTCTCTCTCTTTCTCTCTCGCATATATATCACATATATCAGAAAAACTTGTGAAAATTTTACTCTGAGTCATAAAATAATACCATCATTATCAATTTTCTTACTCGAATTGTTCTATCTTTGGTCCTTGGGACCTTTGTCATGTTGCCTAGTTTCCTTTTGACATACATATTCCCTTTTATGTGTCTTTTTCCCCCCATCTGTCTGTCTGGTGCTTATTACTACTTCTAATACTAATGATGCTCCAAGATCATTTTGTATTAAGCCTCAGCCCTGGGATCAACTATTTTTCCAGGGGACTGTAATTCCCTTTATCAGAGAATGATGTTAGAGACCAAGCTCTGGGTATCAGGGTGTTCATTGCTACTGGAGTGTCACTGCTTCCAGGCACAAAAAGCTGGGGATCATGTGCATGTATACTAACTGTCTGCAACACAGACAAGTGGGCCACAAGTACTTCATTCAGATTTTGCTTATACACAGTGAAATATATTGGTGATGAGACCCAAGTCTAAACTTGGGTGTATGTTTCATATATACCTAATATACACAGGCTAAGGATATTTTATGCAATGTTTTTAGCATGCCTGTGTTTTGACTGTGACATTTCAAATACAACCATGTGGACCAATTTGCCACTTGTGGGATCATATGGGTGCTCAAAAAGTTTCAGATTTGGGAGCATTTTAGATTTTTTTTTCAGATTAGAGATGCTCCACCTGCAGGTAACTTAAAAAAAAAAACCTGTAGACAATTTTTTTTTAAAAATTCAAAAACATGAATTCCTAGAGATACCTCTAACTTTAATTTGCTACCCAGGCCTCCATCAGATGATGCCTTATGCTTAGTGTAACTTTCCACAAATGAAAACATGGCTCTGATTATTGACAATGTGCTCACATCTCTATGTAATCATAACACACACAGTAAACAGCTCAAGAGATAATAACTACTGTGAGAAACCCTTCACTGAGCAGATCACGGCACTCATGTACAGCTCTTTGTCTTTGACTTTATGTATCCAGCAAAATGCCATTTTTCACAGTTATGTAAATCAGCTACTTTCTTCCCATTCTCTTCATTCATTCATTCATTCATTCAGCTGTGATGCAGGCAGACTCATGTAGCCCATATGTTTTTTAAAAATGGTTTAAATTTATCCTTTACCTTAAAAAAATACTAACAAAACATACATGCACACTTTTCTTCATCTCACTTTTTTCACTTAACAAAATACCCTGGAGATCACTCGAAAGAACTATCCAGGGATATCCTCTTCCTTGTCACAGCTGTGGGATTCTCCACTGTGGAGCTGTTTCATGATGCAATCATCCCATCTCTTATGGATGGACACTGTGCTCTTTCTAGCCATGTACTGTGATCAACAGAGCACTGCAATGAACACTCTTATACAGATAACTTCACTCATTTTCGCCAGCACTGTTTTGCATAGTTTTCTAACAGTGGAATGGCTCAGTTAATGTATACAGATATGCCTATGTCATTTTGCTAGTCACAACTGTCCCCTTCATTGGGATAGAGATTATCTCCCCACAGCCTCTCCAGAAGAGACGATGTCAAACTTCTGGATTCTTGTCAATCTAGTAAGTGAGAAATTCTCTCAGTCTAGTTTTAATTACGTGTGAGGATGGTCATGTTCTAGACATTCAAGGTATTTGAATTTCTTTTTCCATGAATCTTATTTTCTGCCCATTTTTCCCTAATGGATTGTTGATCTTTCTCATCAATATATTCAGAGGCCTTTTATAGAGTAATGATTATTTTCTGGTGATATGAGTGAATATTTTTTATCATTTATCTTTTTGTTTAGAGTTCTTTTCCAAAAGGCACTTTAAATTTTTTCGAGTCAATTATTTTCAATCTTTCCCTTGTTGAATATGACTTAAATTAGGAAAATTCTCCATATATAACCTCTCATTGTATACATGAGAGAGTCACTCGTGATTTCTTCTAGTATTCATAAAATATCACTGTCTTTACATTTAAATTGCTGATCCTTTTGAAATTTATCTAATATAAGTTACATAAAGCAAAGTCAATTTTATCTTTCTCTATGTGGCTATTTAGCTACCCTACTTCATTTGCTCAACAACCCACGTTCCTCCTATCAACATGAGACTAATTTCACATGTCAATGGGTCGTCTCTGATTTTTGTTTCCTATTCCATTAGACTTCTGTTCATTCACAAACACCACACTGCCTTGGTTATAGAAGTTTGTTTTAATATCTGGAAAGGTTCTCCTCTCACTGTGAGTTTTCCAGCTATTCATAATTCTTCCTATAAATCAATTTAAGAAATCAACTTGATCAGTTCCAGCAAAAAAAAAGTCATGTTTATTTTGGTCACATTATGCTGACAAATTATCTTATTAATTACCTTTAGGAGTATTAACATCTTTATGTAACATGTGATGAGTGCCTGTCCATTTGTTCAACTCCAACTTTATGTCTCTTTCAGGAGTGTTTTGTGGTTTTCCATATTTACATTTTAGATTTTTCTTATTAGGTTTATGCCTATGTTTATTTGATATTTGTTTGCTTGTTTCCTATAATAAATATTGTCTTTGTTTCTATACTATCTGACTTAATGTATATGCATGTATCTACTTTTATACACACATATATGTGCATATTTATTAAGGTTGCTAACCTTTTTATTAGCATACATGAATTGTGTAAATGAGGTCTATTGTGATATTTACATTCATGCATATAGATACAGATTTTTTAATTTGCTGCATATTGTTTGAATGAATGCATATTCATTCTTTTGGATTTCCCCAAAATACAAACCTATCACGTGTAAATAGAGATAATTTTTATTTCTTCAATTCCAGTTGTGTCTCTATTTACCCTGTCTTTTCTAGCCACACTGGCTAATGCCCCCTAGAAGAACTCCCTCCAGTATTGCTCAATGATGTAGGACATGGCTTTTGGGTTAAGACACATACATTTTTGTCATTTTAAGGATGTATCGATGTATATCGATGTACACATTCAATTTTGCTAAATGCTTTTTCTGCATCTATGAAGATGGTCATTTCATTTCTCTCCCTAGGTCTATTATTGTGAAGGGCTACATTAACATATTCCCCTACTGAGCCACATTCCTCTGCATTCTGGAATAATCCCCACATTGTCACAATGAATTATTATTTTCACATGTTGTGGATTCTGCTTCAAAGCCCTTACTCCTAACCACTCCTAATCCTGGAATCACTAGGATCTGTGAAGTTCTTATACTAAAAGGGAGTGATTTTGACTGCCAGGGAACAATGAACATTGGCAGTGTCTGAAGATAGTTTTGATTGTCTCCATGTGGGCTAGAGGGAAGGGGTGATGCTGCTAGTATCTAGTGGGAAGAAGCCAAAAATGCAGCTAAATACCTTATAAGGGACAGCACAGCTCTCCATAACAAAGAATATCCAGATCAAAATATCAGAAACCCTGCTTTAGGAAATTGCCAATAGTGCATGGCAGAATACCAGTGTTTGAAAAAAGGGCAGGCTGCTATCTTAGTGATGACTGGTTTCAACTCTTCAGGGGAAAAACAAAGGTGAGAGCAGTAAGCCTTCATGTGGGGAGAGTCAGGTCTGAAATCAGGAAATGGGACTCTTCCCAATTCTGTCAGAGAGGAGGGCAACAACCCCTTGCCTTCCATTTTTCTGTCAGATGTCCATTTTTCTGTCTACCTGAAACTGTATTTGTAAATAGGAAAAGCAAAATTGCCAATGTGGTCAATGCAAACATTCACAGAAGAGTCTAAATTCAACTCAGAATAAGAATTTACGTGTGTGGCCTATATCACACCCAGCTGTGCCCCAAGATAAGATCTGAAATGTTTTAGAAGGTTCCCAACCAGCAAATCCAATGCTCTGTGGGTTTGCAGTCCGTGCCCAGTACTTGGACTTGCTGGTTTGTCATGTGTGCTTAGAAATGTCAAGATCAATACCATATTCTAAAGTTACCTCCCACTTGGGGTCTCCATCAATTTCCACCACCTTCAAGCCATGTTTATTCTTCAGGTGCCTGTTGAACTCCCATTTGGTGCCATACACAAAGCTGCAAACAGGACACTTCAAACCACCTGCAAGCACAGACGGTAAAAAGAAGTGTTCATCACACATAAAAATGACACATCCCTCCTTTTATCCAACTGTCTCAAATCAGAGATGTGCATTCTTTTGTCTCCAGCACTTATATTCAATCCCAGCTTACCCTACTATTGGAACACAATAGCAACAGTGTTAACAGTTTCCAGGGCAGAGATTTTAAAACAATACACTTTTCTCATTTAATGAATATGTCTTTGCAGAGAGTCTAATACCTTCTTGATATTTTATATGCCAGAAAGAAATAAAGTTAAGTAACATAATTCCCTTGGCTGAGTGGGTAAGGGGCTAAAATTCTTTTATTTTTCACTTGTAAATCCACAAATAATTTAGAGAAAAAATAACTGAAGGGCAGTGGCTGCTTTTCTTGATCTCCTTTGTTCTGAAACACTAAAAACCAGGAGCCAGATTCTTAGTCTCCTTCATATCAGAAGCTAAGTCACTGGTTAAATTCCCCTGAGAATCTACAGTAAAGAACAAATTAAAAAGCTGGTCACATCCTGAAGTGTCACTATTTATTGAACTGATTTAATTTGACCATGTTCCAGGAAGTAGTTGGATGCTTTAATTAGGGGAATGCAAAACTCAAGGTAAAAAACAAAAACTAAGAGTTGCAGAAAAGACTATCTTTTCTATCAGAAACAGCAGCTACGCTGGAGACAGGACAATAATCTTTCTGACTAGAAGGCACAAACTCTATCCCTGGGAGGCCACCTGAGCCCTGGTGTCAGGCCTGCAGTCTATACCATGGGGTGCTCATCAAAGTGCCCCTCATGGCTTTCTGGAGCTCAGAGACTGCCTGATTCTAGCAGTTTACTCCCAGTGGTGAGGTGCTGGGCTGTATCCTTCCCTACTACACATCTAGTTCTGCTTACGTTTTCTTTACTTGGACACAGGTACTTCTTTCCATTCCCATCCTTTCACTGTATCCTGAGATCTCAGAACCTTAGGCAACAGAACTCCAACATTCACCTCAGACCAAGCCCTATGCTTTCCACTCTCCAGGTTCTTAACTTCATCATACTAATTCCAATTCATGTTAACTTTTTAGATATTCTAAGATACTTTAATTTCAAGAATTTTGGCTGTTTTTTTTCATTGTGAGGATTAATAATCTAGCCACATTAAATCTCAGTTGCTGTGATTTTTTTTTTTCGTCTGAGTAATTCAATATGCATTTCCCCAGAACCATGACCTTCTCCCAGACAACCTAGTTTGGTTTATGGAAGTCAAGACATTTAACATTGATACTCCATACTGTCTACTTCACACTGCCATCGTGCTAGTGCTTGCTTGCCTTGCACTACCATTCTCAGTGCTTGGCACGAGCTCCAGTCTTCATCCTCTCCAATTATCTCTGCTTCCTCTCCAAATCAACACTCCAGAACCCAAACCTTCCAGCCTGGATTTGCAGAGCCCTCACATCTTTAGCACTTCTCTTTCTACCAAACTTGTGTGTTAATACACAGTCCAGAATCGACACAACTCCAGCCTTCCCGCTCAGATCTCAGCATGTAATAGAAGAAATAAAAAGAACCTGCTGGCTAATAAACTGTAGTTAAACAATAGATAGTTTAAGCTGTGAATGCACACACAATGACAGAAATATTTTAAAAGCTCCTCAGTCTTCCAAACTCCCCCTAGGTTTAGCATTATTCCATCAATCCCCCTCCTTTGTTTCCAACTAATGTGGCCAGGCCTCTTGCTTGCCTCAATCATACCCTAGCCTGTGACCTCCAGGCTGGGTGCCTACTTTTCACCAGACTCCTCCTCCTGCCCTTATGAACAAGGGTGTGTCCTGGGCTCAATAATTCCTAGGGAACCGTATTATCCATATCTGATGACAATCCTGCATGTAGCTCCAGCCGAAACTTCTGGCCTCAACTCTACCTCAGATGAGGCTCAGATGCCCCCCCCACCCTCATGAGGTCCAAACAGAACTGTCTGCTCCCAGTACCTCCTGCAGTCTTCCTGGTTCTGGTCAATGTGGTCTTTTGCACTGATGGGAACAACTAATCGGCTCCTCACTGGCCTCCTGGCAGCTGCTGTTTGTCTTCCACTGCTGGTCTGCTGGCACCCAGCACACAGAAGGGTCTTTCAATTGTAAACCAAACCATATGTCCACAGGTGAGAAACACCAATGAATTTCTGGTTCCTCACCAAGACCTGAGAGCCCTTCGACTTTGTCCCTGCCTCCTTCTGACCTGTGTTCATTCCTCTCTCCTTCATTCTCTCTTTCTTGGATTTCTGCATGGCCCAAACTCATTCCCTTCATGGAACACCTGCTGTGCCTCCTGTTTTAGAAGCTCTTCCTCTAAGACCTGCAGTTGACCTTCTGCTCCTCACTAGGGTCTCAACTCAAGCCTCACTCTTCACAAAGCCCTTCCCTGACACTCCTGGCCAAGGGAGCCACCTGATCCACAGAGCCATCAGAAATGTTCATGGATTTCCTACATAGATATCATCATAATTATCAGTCTGAAATTGTATCATTTCTTTTTCCTATACATCTTTATTGTCTATTCATCCTTCTAAGATGGCACCTCCATGAGGGCAGGGACCTCAGGGGCTTTGTCTGATGTATTTGCTGCTCGAGTCCTAGCACCTGACATCAGAATGGTCTTCAAGCAATGGGTCTTGACTCCCTGACTCTGGGTCTCAGCATGTCCTCTTTTTCGTTTAGATGTTTCACAAACCATTCCTTAGCTCTCTTCTCTATTTTTGTCTCTTCCTTCTAAACTCATTTTTTTCCTTAGCCACTTAATATGTCCAGTCATATAGAATGGCAAATAAAACAAACAAACAAAAAAACAGAAAACAAACACCAAAGCTACTGTGTTACAGCTCTGTCTTTCCCCTTTTTTGTACAGACACAGTGTTGTGATGAAGACTTATTTTCAAGGACCACAAGCAGTGGACATTGCAGCTTCTTCTAAGATGGACAACAGGGAAGAGAAGCAAACAGAGGTGGACTGGTTTCATTAAATGTTCTTCTGAATCCTTTAAAGTTTACTCCATGGGACAGTAATTATGCCATTCAAAACATTACTGATTACAAATCTAAATGAGAAAAATAATATGAAGTTATCACCTCCGTATCTTTCTTTGTCACTTAGGTATGTGGTTCTCTGGAGTGAACTTTCTTGCATTCTCTCGTTCTCCTGACCTAACTGGGGGTGACGGGAAATGCAGAAAGGACCAAGGATAGACAAACATGCATAAAGTTGGGGCCAGGTGTGCTGGGCACTCGGATGGAGACGCACAACAGCCTTGTTGCATTTTTACTTCTCTTCTCTTCACTCTGCTTCTTTTCTCTATTCTTTAAAACCTTACTTCTAAAGTCTTCTTTAATGTTCTTTAAAGTCTCTTTCCTTAGACTCACACTGTTCCATGTTTTCTCTTAGCTTTTCTTTAGTATAATCTCTCTTAAAGTCTTTGCCCTCAGGCTTGCACTGTCCCATGTTCTCTCTTTAGCTTTCTTAAAGTCTCAGTGCTCAGACTCTCAGACAAACAACAGCTGCACCTAAAAACTCCATTAGCATAACTCTTACAGTCTCGGTCCTCCAACTTACACTGTCCCATGTTCTCTTTAGCTTTTCTTTAGCTTAGCTTTTCTAAAGCCTATGTATAAAGTTCTCGGTGCAGAGTTGTTCTGGTGGAGATACACAACAGCCAGCATCAGTGGCAGCCAATCAAACTCCCCCATCAAAAAACCACAGGGCTTCCTTCAGGGAGTCTTTTATATCCAGTGGTAAACGAGGATGTGGAGCAACAGTTCTCAGGGAGGGGTGTGACACTGTAACAAGAGAAACCTGCTTTCCTACTTCTCTGAACATAAACAACTTAGGAAAAGCAGCTGTGCTACATTTTGCACTCTTCTGCCGCTGGGGCCATGCCCAACTCAGCCTGCTGATTATTGGGCACAGCTGTGCTTATGTCAAGTTCTCATAGGCTTCTCATAACCCACTCCCCAAAGATCTCAACCAGGGGTAATTTTCCTTCTAGGCAAAGACACTGGGCAATGTCTAGAGAAACTTTACATGATCTCTGCTGCTGGGGTTTCTGCTAGCATCTAGCAGGGAGAGGCCACAGAAGCATGCTAAACAGCCTACATCGGACACCCCACAACAAAGAACGATCTCTCCCCAAGGGTCAGTACTCCACAGTTGAGAAGCCCTCCTCCTGCTTTCTGCACCCAGTGCCTCTCCTGACACTGCACACCTCCAGATCCACCAGCCTTCTCAGTTGTTACTCCAGTGATGTTGTCTGTTTTACTCCTGGATTTACCACCATCAATAATAGCAACACACATCTTTCATACCTCAAGCACAACGTGTGCTTGCTTCTCAACAGCTCAGTGATACAGGCATGATTACCTCATTTTACACAAAGGCTTGGGACAGTGAAGTAATGTTTCTGAGGTCACATGGCAAAAACTAAAAACTGAATCCAGCCTGTCTAACTCCAGGGCTCACATCTTAGGCCATGCGGGGATCAGGGTAACTGCTGTTAATTTTCTGTAAACAAAATATATTCTTTTAGGGCTCCTGAAACACCCCTTGTTTACCTACCAAGCATCCTTCTGTACCAAGCATACCTGTACCAGCTCCCCACCCTTTGTTTGGGGTCCTAAAGCTTCACAAACTCCCTGACCTTTCCATATCCATGGTGTACATGACAAGTGAATTCCAAAAGTGTCCCATTTCTTCAACACCTTTGTGACCTGCACAAATCACTGAGATGCTTATATTTAGGCAGCAAAAGAGCTAAGTTTATCACTGAGTCTATTTCAGGATGTGGTACTTATTTATTGCTCATTGGGCCCCTAAGGAGGAAGCAGAAGAATTATGTCCTGATACTGAGGTTGTCTGGACAAATTGTAAAAGAATCAGATAATCTCATGGGGATGCATCACACAACTTAATCATCTTCCAGATGCAGCTGTGATGTAATTCATCCCTGAACCAGTTCCACATCAGTAGAATCTATACAAAGCACTGTCCTATAATTGGAATTTCCCATCTATCAGCCAAAGTGTAGCTGATTCTACAAACAGTCATTAGCAGAGCCAGTAACCAACTCAAAGGCCAACAGTGCATCCCCTCACACCTTCAGCTCATCACTCTGCATCCCCTGACTCTGGAAATGTTTAAGAGAGCACAACAGCCCCAAGAGAGAGGAGAGGAAGAGACAGGTGGCTCCTCCCATCAGCAGGAAGACTGGCAGAACATTCTACTGAAAAAGGCAGCTTAAATGAATGCTTATTTTCTAAGACTCAAACACACTGTGCTTCATTCAGATAAGATGGAACGGGCTTGCTCTTTCTTGATCAGAGGATATCTAAACTTATATTTTTAACCTCCATTATTACCAGTTACTAATTACTTAACATGCTGTTTTTCCAATACTCATCTTTGAAAAAGCTGCCAGGTATGAGGACCTCCAGTTCTGCCTTTGCCTAGACTGGCTCTGCTTCTCTTGAAAGAGTCAACATATAGAATGACCAATAGCAAAGTACCTGAGGTCAAACAGAGGCTTTGGGATAAAATTAAGGACTCCTTCTGGAGTGCTCTTTAATGGAAACTAATTTAGAGAGCAAAACATCCTTACATTATGTTTAAATTAAACTCAATATGATAATGCCCCTGCTAATTAAAACTCCAACCTTTGTCATAGTGACTTTAATTAAAGAATAACAAATAAAAATATGTAATCTAGACTGAATGTATAACTAAGCCAATTAATTGAAATCAAAGCTAAGAGAAATTAATTTCTCTTTTAATTTATTAAATACTTAGCAGTATACAGTAAAGGCCAACAGAAGACATGGGGGCTTTTCTCACAGCATTGATATTAAGTGCAAACCCTAAAAACTGTAAACCCCTAAACAAAAATTTTCTCACTCAGAGTGACCAACTAGAAAAAAGCTAAGAATTTTGGTAGCAATTTAGAAACCTGATCATGGCATCTCTATGGAATACAATATGCTCTAAAAAATTTTCAGGCATTTAAAACACTTCCCCTCCTTTGTAGTGCCTAACATTATGGAGAATTCAATTTCATGTTCAATAATGTAAGTCCAGGAATGGCATCGAACACTGGGCAGGTCAGTCAGAAGGCCAGATCTGGCATGTGCTCATATAATCTAAATCAACTTCCATATACTCTTGGGTGTGAGGCTTCTCCTCTGCTAAGATAAAAATGCTGACACTCATAGCCTTAAGGAAGCCACAGAATGCATTAGGCAGAACACTGGGTCTCCTAAAGATCTTAATGAACATCCTAATTCTTGGACCATGTTTATAGCCTTACACTGGAAAGAAACTTTCCAGAAATGACTGAACTAAGGGTCCTATGGGGGGTGGGGAACTATTCTGGTTCATTTAGTGGGCCTAATGTAATCACAAGGATCCTTATAAGAGGAACGAAGGAGAGACAGTCATGAGGATGTGATGGTACAAAGACTCCACAGGCCATTCCTGACCTTGAAAATGGAAGAAGAGGCCATAAGCCAAGGGATGCGGTGGCCTCTAGAAGCTGGGAAAGCTATGAAAACAGTCTCTACAAAGAACACAGATTTGTTAGTACCTTAGTTTTAGCTTGGTGAGACTTATTTTTGATCCTGACCTTCAGAACGGTAAGATAATAAATTTGTGTTATTTTAAGCCATTTGTTACAGCAGCCATAAGGAAACTGACACATGTACTCAGAGGTAACTGGAGCAAAAGCAGCTTAATTATCAATGGAAAGTAGATACAGAATAGTTGTAGTTGATAAGATTAACAAGTGAAATACAGAGTAGGACTTTGTTGACATTTTCACTTCCTTTTATCTCTTAACTTGGTGCCTGCCCGAGGGCCCAGGCAGACCCCAGCTCAGAACAGGGAAGGGGAATGCATTAAGGGCAGGAATCACGTGGAAATCACACACATGATTATAGAGGTCTCCTAACGATATGGCACACTGTTAGATAATAGCTGGCCAGGGGACCCAGGGACATCTGAATCCTGTGTCAAACCCCAGCCCCTCTTCCCATGGGATTCTTCAGAAACAGTGTAGGGAAAACACATAAGAGGAAAATCAAATGCATTTTATCCTTAGCCAGATTGATAGTTGAAGCTTATTGAGGAACACCTGGGAAACAGAGCTTAAGTAAGGTCTGCATCTCCCCATCTCCCACATGTACTCCCCCAAATATTGGGATCTGAGACTCTTGGGTTATCCACAAGGGAAGGACTGAAAACAAAAGAGGTCCCATAGTCAGCCATGGTGAATTAGAAACTGAGTCAAAGGAAAGCAAAGATAAGAGAAAGTAAATGGCATCCCAAGTGTGTGACCTTTCAACACATTGCCATATGGCCACCAGCAAGTGCAACCCAATCCATATGCTGGAATATGACCAGACTGCTTCCTCTCCCACCTCTTTTTCTTTCTCCTCCCCCACTTTTTCAAATGGAAACTTCCACAAACTTCACAGATGAAGTGCAAATGATAAGTCACCAGGCACTGAATCAGGAGGCTGGGCTTGACTTGGCCCCTTACTCACTCTGTGCCTGGGAGTCGATAATTAGCCCTCTGTCCATTTCCTTATGTTAAAACAGGCATACTCATTCCATCCTCACAGGACCACTGCATGGGATACGGTAATATACAAAATAATAACCAGTAACAAGGCAAACACCACATCTTTGGAAGCACTGACCAATAATTTATTGGCTATGGACCCCAATAAAAACAATTTTAAAATAAAAAATTCTGAAAAGTACATTTGTAAATTTGGGTTACCTAACAGTTTCTGGGTTTTCTGCTATTTGCCCTGAGCCTAGTACAAACCACTAAGATATATGTGTACTTGCAAGGCTCGTTATGTGCATATTTACATTCTTTTAATATAGTAGTTCAGAACAGCATAGAGACTTCAGCAGATGCCAAAACTGAAGCTCTTCTTGACATGCCTCATTGCATTGCTTCTCTTACCTTAATTGTTTATCCTCACCTCAGTGACTCCCTAAAAACTGGGGCCTCAGAGAAGGCTCAGTCACTGTGAAAACAGCTGACCTCCTTCCTGTCAGCAACCTGACTTGGGCAAAAGGGATTAACTTTTGGCCATACCATCAGAACAAGGAGACTTAGAAGGAGCTGCCTCATCCTTGTCCCCAACGTAGGCAGTAATAACAATAAATGCCACCATAGATTGCCTTGTTTGACACTGAGTTCCAGTGGCTAGAGTGATCCTGGTCATACTGCTGAAGCTCAAGAATTAAGTGCTTAAAGAAGAAATAAATGGACAAACAAACTAAGTTTGAGCCATTTATCAAGCGTTTATTACATGTCAGGCACTCACTGAAAACCTCAGAGAATAACATCTAATCTTTTCCATCACTTTTGAGGTTGATATTAATCCTCTTCTGAAGAGGCATGAGAAATGGGATTAAGAGAAGGTAGATACCTGGTCCAAGGGCCAATAGTAGGCAGAGACCTCACTCCTTGTCTCACTCTTATCCCTGTGTTCATTTCAATAACCCAAAGAAACTTTAGAGAGTGCTTTGAGGCCACTGGAAAGTGACCAGTTTGCTAAGCCCCATGTTTACCTCACTATTTGCTCTTGGAGTGAGGAAAGGTTCCATAAAGCTTGGCATCAAAGCACCTTATACTTCTCACTGAAGCAATCCAACTAAGTCTTCCTTAAACAGCATGAATGTGCATTTGTGAGGGAGAATGCATCAAATCCATATTAATGAATAAGAAAAAGCTGAGGGGAATCTGCCTTCAAAGTATCAGATGCACATAAAACATAAGCTGGGATAAAACCTTTACATAGTTCTCAGGACAAGTCTAATTACCAGAAGGTATTAGAGTTCTATGTGAAGTGGTGTATCCTGGAGGAGCCCAGTTGAGAGACCTGGCAATGCCTTCCCTGTGCCCTTGGGATCAGAGGTACACCAGAACTGGCTTATATCAGCTCACTAGTCAAATGCACACACAACATCTCAACTTTTAAGCTGGCAGCTTAAACTTGGCCACAACGGCAGTATTTGTACCACAGTGATTGGCAAATGCTGTATATCAGGTTCTCCCACCCTGCCCCAGGAGAGGTAGTCCTTAAACGTTTCCTAGCATACTAGTGGGTGATGTCTGAGCAGTGGCCATTCCCTGCGAAGTTCAGATGTACATTCCAACAACCCAAACCCTTGGGAAAGACCATATACTGTTCCTCAGAAACCTACACAAAACAAATGTCTGAGCTGGGAAAACCTCAGCCCCTTCTAAGCCTCTGTTTAACCTCTATGACAGCATTATGCATTCATGCCCTTCCCAGAATCCCTGTGGCAAGGTAGGCATGAGAATCTTCCCACAATTAATGACCTTATGGATACCACAGTGTGACACTCACTATTTAATCATAGCTGACAGACAAGAAATTCCTCTCCTTTGTTTAAGGAATCTATAACTTCATTTTGAAAAAAAAGAACACATTTTATCTGTGCCTTTTTATTATATTACTTTAGCACATCTTCCTCTACATTTTTAAAAGAAATTACAAAGTCTCAAAGATATTTTGTGGGGAGAAGAAGAAAACAAATCAAGCTGGGATGGAGAAAATTACATAAAATTAATTTAGAGATGAAAAATTCCAGTGGTACCAAACAATCCAGCATTTCCAAACAATTTAATCCAGTTTCTCATTCTCCCACCATTCTCCTCCCCTCTCCCAGATATAAGAACAGTGTGAGCTTTGTGTTCTGAGATTATTAATCTGAGTTCAGACTCAATCAACTGTTTGATTTCAGAGACTGTTCTCCCAACAAAGCACAATGAAGCAATTCTCTTAGAGTCAAGATACATTCAGGTGTCTCTTCCATACGTCCTTTGACGTGAGTGAGGAGGATGGATATATATGAAAGAAGACAACTAACACACCCCTTCAAAGATTAAATTATAAGACCTAGATCCTGTCAGGAAATGCCAATTGATTACAGAAAGTCTTAGAAAGTCAACAGAAAACTTAGGGCATGAAACAGTTCAACCTCAGCACAGTTTTTGCAAGGCAGTGATGAAAGTCTAGAAGCACAGAGCAATGATAGTATCATCAATCAGATGCACAAGTCTGTCCCACCAGCCATAGTAAATGTCTATTTCCTGCCAATCCAATCCAAGAGTATGAAGGATGTGAAAACGAAGATCAGCCAGATGGTGACTCGAGGCAATCCATTCTCTCCTCTGTGGATTCCTAGACACAAGGCTCATCAAAAATAATGCAATGGGGGTGAAGATATAGCTCAATTGTAGGGTGCTTGCCTAGCATGTGGGAGGCCCTGGGATTGATCCCCAGTATGAGGCCAGGGGGAAGCAATGGCCCCAGAAGTTTCAGATATTTTCAGAAAAATATACAGAGCTAGGAATGAAATTGTCTCATATGCCAGATGCTGGAGTGCTCTCTCATTGCATCCTCTCCACCTCTGGTAGATGGACATTCTAAGCTTCATTTTTTATAGGTGAAGGGCCTAAGGAGGAGAGGCTAGGTAACTTGCCTAAGACAGCACTGCTACAGAGGAAGAATGTGGATTCAAGCCAGGGTCCTTGCTCCCAGATCCACACACTGCTGCTACAGAAAAGGAAAGGCATGAACTCTCCGTCACTTCAGATGGATGGCTATAAATTGATCCTGAGACTTCTAAACTGCTCATCTATTTCCAAACTCCAGCTCTGTCACCAAAAGTGCTGAAGGTACAGTCAGTTCATTTGTTTTACATTAAGATGCATTGCATGCCTACTGCAGTAAGTGAAACTTCACGCCAACTCAGAAACTCTGCATGTACCCAGCTGCAGCAGAACTCACAATCCCACATCTCTGTTTACCAGCTAAAACTCTTCAGCTTCAAATAGTCACAGGACTTAGGAAGGAGAACAAGGAACACACCACATGCTGCAATCACTTTTAGTTCAACTACCAGAGTGTGGATATAAATATGACAGCACTTCTCTGTACGGCAACAGCATGTGAACTAAATCCCCTCTCAAGCTGGGGATATGTAATTATGTTGTGAAAAAAAGCAAAAAAAAAAAAAATCCCCCAAAACAAAAACAAAACACTCAAACTTTCCAAAACTATCAAAGGTTTTCATCAATTCTCATTAGTTAAAATGTTTTAAAATATTTGCACTTTTCAGGATGAATAAGCAATCTGGGTACTCTGGGTACGCAATAAATATTTTAGGTAACCCCCAAAAGGGTTCATGGATAAATATGTTTGTGACAGCATCAGTTATAATTTCAAAAAGAAAAAGAATTCTAGAAATACCATAATGGTCAATAACAGAACTGTTAAATAAAGTTCTTTCATTCAAAACTGTATTAGAAAAAGCCCTTAGAAGTTTGTTAGGAAGACATTAGACTAAAGAAAAACAAAATGTTCCTGTCAATCAATGCTGAATAAAGAAAGAAACCACAAACTTTATTTTATGCACATAAAGTGTGTGGAGGAAGAGAAAAGTAATACTGACAGAACACTGTTGGGGAGTAGCAGAATTTGTGGGTAAATTTTTACTGCTGTAATTTTAGATTTCCATTAAGGTTGTTACAATATTAACTGGGCAGTAAGTGTTGCTGATTAACAGTAATGAGGTGGGCTGGAAACATGGCTCAAGTGGAAGAGTACCTGCCTAGGAAGTGTGAGCCCCTCAGTTCAAACCCAGTACTTCTCCCCCATGCGGCCCAAAAACCAGTAATGAGGAGGACGGTGATGACAGACAATAGTGATGAGGAGGAACTAAAATGAACTGTCCATTCACAGATTAAAACTGAACCATAGAAGCCAGCAGCTCTTTTCCTTAGGTCTGGCCCCCGAACTACAGGGCAGGGCCCTGTAGCTGGTTCCCACCTACCTTGTTGGATAAGCGCTTCAGCCACCAGTTCTCCACTGCCCACGTTGGCATACTCCTCGTTGGGGTGCTTCCTGTTATAATGCCGCTTCAGCGAGCCAGAGATGTTGCAGGAGTAATGACAATGAGCACAGCGGAAAGGCTGAGGGACAAAGAGAAAGGAAAGGTGAGCCCAGGCAAACAGAGAAGCATGACTTCTGCAAGTAACGCTCTCGTGACTTTGCTCACCTAGTGAGCATCTGACACCCAGAAGCCTGTGATGACTAGAACCTGTCACTTCTGTGATGCCAGTGGAAAACTGCTGGCCTCAGGAATGACAGTCCTGCTTCTTCAGCAACCCACCAAATGACCAGGACATGGTGTCCCAGGCATAGGAATTGTCTACCAAACGAGTGTGCTCTTGCTATTTCATATCTTTTCCTTTTTTGCTCACCCCAAAGCCTACAGTTCTTGTTCAAGAAGATAACCCAAAAAGCAATATATTAATTTATCATTTTTAAATAAATGCTATTAAAAGTAGCTTCCATTACAATCAACTCCCTGATATTTTTGCTTCTTTAGCTAAATGACTTCCTCTGCAGCATTTACTGCCAGCACCTGCATACAGTGTCAGCCATCGATGAGGTCCACCTAGCAAAATCTGCTTCCAATCCCCACCTAAGCAAGATGAGGCACTTTTAGGATATGGACACAAATGGGTCCACAGCCTTGTCTGCTCTCTTGCACACTGCTTCTGAGGACTAAAAAACTAGGAGGGGGAAGCAGTGTCCATCAGGCCCGGTGAGACGTGGGCATCGGTTGGGTGACAGATGTGCACCTCAATCACTGTCATATCAGTTATCCCTGTCAGGAAGACATCAACTGTCCCCCGAGCCCATAGTACACAGCTCTGACAGAGTGCTACAGAAATCCCTATTTTTGCATTCAGGCACATGTAACAACAGCAGTTTCCTGGCCTAGCAGGAACTAAGGAAGAGCACAGGGCACCCTTCGATAGTCCCAGCATTCTAGCCACAGGGCACGTTCAACTGCACAGTTGGTCCTGACTAGCAATGAAACCTAGATGAGTCACAAAACTCTGAGCTTTGATCTTCTCATGAGGGAAACTGGGAGGATAAAACCCACCTTTTAAGGTTCTGGTGAGAATTAAACAATACAATGTAAAGTGACATCTAAGATGTGTTATCAAGGGATTCTTCCTGTTTTTATTAGCAATTTTACCACAATCGTTGCATGTCTGGGAGCTGATATTCCATTATGTCTTTTAAGACACCTTGACTTCCTGACTGCTCAATTCATCAATCTTTCCACCACTAGTATGCAGAAGAGCTTCACAGCAACAGCGATGTCTGAATGTGCACCAGCAAATAGGGAAATGTCCTCTCTCCTTCAATCCCTCATTATCCTCTTGAAATTGCTTCTTCCTTTAATGTGTGCTCCAGTCTTCCCATTGAGAATGAGCAGAGACAGACAGATAGAAAGAAGAGAGGGAGGAAAGGAAAAAAAAAACAAAGAAACCTTTTGCCTACGTCCTCACGCTCCTTCCTTCTAGTTGTTTAACCACCTGACCTCTTGAAAAGCAGTTGTACCCAGGGTCTACGTTCCTTCCCCTCCCTCTTCAAGCTCTGAGATCTCCAAGGCAAACAGTCTCAAGGTTCAGCCAGTGCTCTCTTCTCAGACCTCATGCCCCCAGGCATCAGCTGCCCTGCTATTGCTAGGTTGTGTTGCCTGAACTCTGGATTTTCTGACTAAATCTGCTTCATAGGACTGATACTTGGGGCTGGCTCTCTCCAAGGTTCTGTCCTTCTGCCATGGTCCCCTTATTGTTTCCATGCTGTTCATCAGTCACACTGCATCTGCCAGTCCAGTGTGAACTCTCCTGACCCACAGGTAAGAATGTCAACTGCCTTCCAGGCATCTCCACAGGGATGCTCTGTAGGTACCTCTAACACAAGTTCAGATTCATGTCTTTTCTGCAAAATCAGCTAATCGCTCAGAGGCAGAAGGCTGACGATCACCCTGGGCTTCTCCTTCTCTTCAGCAACTCAACCACTTACCAGGTCTTGTGCAGTCATCTTGGAACCCTCTCTAGAATCTGCCCCTGCCCTTCTCTCCCTATCACTACAGCACAGAGAAAGGCAATGTCTCACCTTACAAATGAAATGCTGCCACCCCCAGGAGGGCTGTTCTCAGAGGGAAAAACATGGAGCAGTTAGTTGGGTGGCTCAACCTGCTTTTTAGCATGCTGTGGGAACACCCTACATCAGGGCCACACTTGGGACATAGGATGCTCTGTGCTGCTCTGTACAATGCTACATTCCTACAATTAGTCCTATACATAACAGAGTCTTGGTAGTCAGGTTCACAAACGTTTATTAAACAAAAGGACTTGAAACAAAGGCAAAATTAGTCAGGATTTCTCATCTATCAATTGAGCAGAGAATAAAAGGTCTAAAATTCCAATACAGGATTATTGCAAAGTTAAAAGCTAAACCATTTTCAAATGCCTTCATCTCTAAATAAGCAAATATATGAGGTTATTATTTTTGGAATGTTAGCATTTGCACAGAAATCAAAACAAGAAACTGGAAATATCAGACTGTCCACATGGAGCAATCAGCAGACATCGGGGCGGAAAGAGAAGGGACAATTATGCCAAGAAATGGTTCTGCAAACCTAACTTCAGACTCGCTGCAGAGCCAGCCCCATCCTTGAGGCAAAGGAGATAAACTGTCTCATGAGTTTCAGCACCTTTTATTCCCATGCCCCTCTTTGGCAAAATTGTTAATGAGGAGAAAAATGGCCAAAATGTGAGCATATAGGCAAAAAGGAAAAAAAAGTGTACAGAAGAGGCCAAATGAGAAATCTGTCTCTGAGCTATCCATTTTTATTAAAACCCTCAAAACTTAAAGTGGGAAGGGAATGCTTTTATTGTCCTACAAATTCTAACCTGAGAGGCATTGCCATAGTCCAGTAGAGGCTGTTGCAGGGGAGAGGCAGTGCTGGAGAAAACCAAGCACTCCTAAGCCACTATCCAACATAAACTGACTGCACTGATACTGTGAGTCCTGAGATTTCATTCTGAAGCCTCTATCTGCTGACCTCCTGCTGTGTCAGGCACTGTTCTCTGACCTGGGGATCCAGTGACAGTGACGAATGAGACAGATTTGTGATTTCCTGAATATATGTGAGTTTCTGGACTTAAATATCAACTGCGAAGATTAAATGCTATCTAGGTGAACTAAATCATAAAACATGGCTTCTAAGGCAGATACTCGCAAATAGTAAATGACACTAGATATCACAAGGGAAGTTATTTATTCAGAGCTTTCAGACCAGAATCCAGCCAGGAATTAGGAAGAAGATATACAGGCTGCACCAACATACTTAATTTGGAACAAAAACCTCAGATTTCTTATTGTGATCCAAAAAGAAAACCAGTCAGAAAATAAGACAGGAAGCCTACTGTCAGAGCTACTATTCAATGTTGCACTGGAGTTATTAACCAACGCGACGAGATCTAGCACCATAAGTATTACTATTTTATCAATATTTACTGATAGCAACTATGTGCCAGATAGTTCTAAGTGCTTTTTCAGATTAATTCCTGTAAGTCTCACAACAACCTCATATGGTAGATACAATTATTATCCCCATTTTACAGGTAAGGAAACTGAGGCACAGAATGATTAAGGAACTTGCCAAAAGTTTCAGTCTCCCAGTCTAACCACTTGGTCTGCATTGAATTTGGGGCCCCAGGAAGATCCAACAATGAACACTTTGTTTTCCCACTAGCCATGATTTCCTGAGACTGAGAGCCTCAAGGAGAGGAGTTATCCATGTTTCCAGCTTAGATGCCACCAGTCTGGGGGCAGGGGGGCACAGGGGAGAAACTAAAAATTCTAGAGTTCTAGACAGAAAATCCAAGAGGGCTAGTTCAGAAAGTGGTTGGAGCCATGAGTCTAAAACTCAGAGCAAAGTTATGACTTATAGATGCACACCTAAGCACAGGCAAAGAGCAGATGTCCTGTGACTGAACTCACCCCAAATCAAGAGCATGTGTAGTAAGGCAAGGCACAGCACTGGAACAGCACCCTGGAATACAGGGGGTAGGTAGATCAGAGGAGAGAGACAGGGAGGAGGACAGCAGAGTGAGCAGAGTAGAACAATCAGAGGATGGAGAGTCACACAATCAAAGGAGGGCCATCCTTCAAGGAGAGGGGCATAGCAATCAAGCACTCTGAGAAGCCCAATTGGAAAAGGCTCCTCTGGTGTCACTGGGCCTGCTCTGGTTAGCTTACTGAGCACTTTCAGTAGCGTGGGAAAACAAAAGTTAAATTCAGCAAGTCACAGAGGGGACGTGGCACAGAAGTAGGCTTTAGATCACGGTCCTGTTTTCAAAAGGCAGTATCAAAGGATCTTCTCAAAAGGTGTATTCAAGACCCACCATGTGAAAGGAAGTTAAAGAAACCCACACATTGAAAGCAAAAGTGCAACTGAATTTGTAAGGCTGAAACTCTGCAAATTCTTGGACTTATATCAAGAAAGCAAATAAATACATACAATTAAATAATAATAATTGATAAAAACAATTTAGAACAAAAAGTAAGACAAACAGCTACGTGACAAAAGAATTTACTGTTCTGGTTCTTCAAACAGAAATAAAGGAAATGGAAAAAGACTTGCAGTCCTGCCTCATCCACAAAACTGGGCTCTAAAATACCTGGCTAGAAGACATCTAACTCCACAGACAGAGACAGATACCATTTTGTGTCAACATCAAGGAAGAGATTTGGGGAATGTTTTAAAGGAGATGAAAGGCTGGTTATGAGGTAATGTTCAAGGTCATGGTATTGGCAACCAATTATGGCTTTTTAATAAAAGAGGTTGCTTCATTGACCTCTATTCCCAGCAATCAGGAAGGCCCTCACCAGGTAAGACTCTATACCCAAGTATGGCACAAACAAGTATGGTGCTATGCTCTTGGATTTATACCAAAAGGCTCAGAGTTCAAAATGTGTATCTACCACTTTGAGATGGGCCTACCCTTCTCTGAAGAGTATGAATAAGGATAACTGCAAAGATGGTACCAGATGACAAGTGAGTGAAACCTGGTGCCACGAACCTGGATGAAGAAGATCTAGAAAGTAGATAAAGCAGAAAACTAACCATGTCTGGCTGGCAGCCCATTAAATGCAATAAATAAAAAAATACTTTTTAAAAAGGTCATACAGTTGTTATAACCTGCATAAAGAGCACTGATCAGTACAACCAGTGTTGTTAGAAACAGCATCTTTAGGATGTGAAGACTTTCACAGTATAGAAGGCCCTTCATGATGACATGGTGGCATTATTACATCAAACAAACAGAAATGAACCAGGAGCCAAGAGATCAGGTCAGGTGTTGGTTCACCACTGATTAGCTGGGTCACCATGGTCAAGTCATTAAGACCCACTGATTAGGATTCTCTATCTGTTAAATGGGCAAATAATCCTTTCCTGCTACCTGCCAGGGTTTCAGTGAGGTACTACAAAGTGAGAACAACCATGATTTGGGAAGTGAAATACAAAAGACCTCGCGATGGTTGTCCTTAATCAGTATTAAATACAGCCAGCCCTCTATATCCACAGGTTCCGTATCTGTGGATTCAACTGACCAGAGATCAAAATTATGTTTTTATGAAATGTGTCTGTATGAGCAGGTAAGACATTTTTCCTAAACAGTACAGTACAACTATTTGTGCTGCGTTTGCAATGCATTAGGCATTAAGAGTCATCAATGACTCACAAGTACATGGGAGTATAGGCACAAGTTACATGCAAACACTGGGCCATTTTACAGAAGGGACTTGAGTATCTGTAGAGTTTGGTGTTTGTGGGAGATGCAGGAAAGAATCCCTACAGATACTGAGGGAAGTCTATGTTTATATTTTGCTAATGTGGTTCTCTGAGGCTCAAGAAACCTCCTGGTGGGGGTGTCATCCCCCATCCCCCCATGATAACATTCTCTTCACTCCTGGAGAAGCCCTCCTACTCCTACAGCCTGATACCTTCCTGGAGCCTGAGGCCATCTCTACCACCCAGCAGCTGGGTGTTCCCAACACCTTCAAAGGCTACAAAATGTCCCATCCACATCACCACAACAATACTAAACTGTATCCCTGGACATATCTAGGAGTGTATCTATGACACACTCCTGTGACTTGCTCCTACAAACAGAACGAAAAGGGTTTTTGGTTTTTGTTTCTTTGATTTGATTTTTATTGCCCTAGAGATTAAACTTAAGGCCTTGTGCCTGCTAGGCAGGTGCTCCACCACTGTGCCACATGCTGAGAGACCACAGCATGTCAACCAGGCTGGTGACAAGAATGTTCACGCCAAGATATGGACCACGGACCAACGCAAGCTCATGTGTGTGTTGTTGTTGCTGCTGTTGCCACAAACTGGTGCGACCACTCTGGAGAGCAGCGAGTACTGCTGGGGAAGCTTGCATATCCTGTGGCCTGTACATCCTCTTCAAGTGTGTCTACTCTGGAGAAGCTGGGGCTAAGTGCACCAGGACGCACATACAGACAACCCATAGCAGCAGAGCTCAGGGCAGCAGCAAACGGAAGAACTCAATCATCAAACAGCAATGGAATGGACATAAATACATCATGCTATTTTCACACAGTACAATGCAGGAATGTGACACAATGAATCAGAGCCATGTGCAAGAACAGTGCTTAGTTGTACTAACACATGGCTGAGTAAAGAACCAAAGTTCAAAACAAAATATAATCTATACATACATTCAAATGCATAATTAAGATGTGTAGAACCACCCACACTGATGACTTCGTTTAGAGATATATACATGGATGGTAAAACTATAAGGAAAATGAAAAAACAATTCTCAGTACAGTCAGAACAGCGGTCACTTCCAGAACAGGGAAGAAGTGCGTTTAAAAACGCCTGACCGGAAGGAATCTGATGACTGGCAATGGTCCATTTCTGGGTGGCAGCTAAGTGGCCATTAGCTTAATAATTGTTCTTTGTGCTACACGCTGATGTCATTACAATATTATGTACACATCCTATTTCACAATAAGAAATGTGAAGAAAAGAACAGAAAGAGAAGTGGATGACTAAATGGAAATGAGAACCAGACCCCCTGTATTTATGGTTTCTATAATGACTACAGACAAATTACGTGAAATACCTAGAACAACACAGACACCCTGAGTAGTAGTCACTATGAACACCAATAACACTGACAACAACAACTACACCTTTACCTGGCCACGCACAGTGATTTTTAGGTCAGTTTACTTTCATCTCTTCAATGAAAATTGCCTCCGTGCTATAAACGTATTCCACCAGATCCACCAGAACCCAAAACATCCAAAAAGGAGACTGCAGCAGAAGTGACAGGCCTGGAGAAATATTAACTATAACTCTAGCATTGTCCAACTTAAATCAAGTTTTGTGGGTGAAGGCATGGTCTTGGATTAGACAAGCTCTTCCCCGAGGCTTTGATGGTAGAACACCTATAAAATTTATGACAGTGCTTCTGCAGCTGAGAAAGCTAGACAGGAAGATGGAATCTTTTTCATTAATGTCTGAGGTAGCCATCAATCCCCTAAAATGCAAGCTAGCGCAAAGTTACCCTGAGAAGGATGCAGCTGGGCCAGGCGGAGGGTGGGACCCCGGTGACTTGAGAACTCTGAATTCAGGGCTCATATTCCTCCTAGACTTAATTCAGTTACTACTGAGACTCAGGAGGCAATTTCATCTAATCAGAGTCTAGAAAGAAAAAGGGTGAAGTGACAGCTTCTTCAAACGGAGGTTTCACCTGGATCTTATTTCTGGATCAAGAAAGTCAGCACAGATGCTTCTGAGACATGCTCCCCACTATTTTCCATTGAGAGGTCTGTGGCTTAGGACACTTCTCATGACCTTTGATTGGGAGAGGCCTCTAGTCCCAGATAAACTTGAACTCAATAAGGGTTCCGGACTTAACAGCTGTGCAACTTTGGGCAAGTTTGCTCATTTTATTGCACAGACTATTGATGATGTAAATGGTGCAGCCTGCACAAAGCTTCAGTGTAAAAGGCCTCATCTTCAGGAACAGAACATATTCCTTTTCACCTGAAAACTTGCACTTGGACTTTGAGAATTTCCATGTGTATGTTTGTAGCAATAGAGAAAGAGGAGAGGGGGAGAGGGTGAATTCAATGGTGATATAATCATGGTCACTGAGTCTCTCCTGCACCTCAGTCACAGTGGGTGGGAAAGGAGAATTAAGATCTGCATTTTGCAGATGAGGCTCGGGGAGATGGAGGCTTGCTGAAGGTTCTACAGTTAGTCAGCAGTCAAACTGGGTTTTGAGCTAAGATCTGTCAGACCCTAAAACTCACACCTTCTCTCCTCAGCTGCTGGTGCACTGACCAAGGCCACTGCATATAAGCATGGTTTTAACCACAGTCTCTTGCTGAATGGATTAACTGGATGGGGTCTGCAACTTGACCTCTTATTCTGTGTTTCCCATTTTGCAGATGACTTTGGATTTCAGATCACAGCTCAACACAATGGTATTGTTCTCACAGCAGTATTTTTAGTACCTGCAGTTTGAGTAACATGATCAACCATTTCTTTCCTTGCCTCTATTCCCACCTTGGGACCTGGCTCTACACAGTTCCCTATCTATCTGCCCATGAACTACCTGCTTTCCCCCTACCACCTCCAAACACTGCAGGCCAGATAGGGTTAACACTGCAAAGCCAAAGATTGGTTATGACAACACTTTCACAGATTTCCTAACAGCACACCAGAAACAGAATATACACATGCCCTTATCAGGAATCTCCACTGACACTCCTTAAATGTAATACAATAATAAAGCAAGGCTCACTGAAAGAAAACAACACAGATATTTATAGATATTAAACCTCTTCTTTGCTGACAGACAGGTTCTAATGGGCTGGTTGAGCCTCTTCTGCGATCCTTCGGCACCAGCCAGGGCCTGACTCACAGAATTTAGTAAATTTAAAGAATCCCGTGAACTTGGGAATGTGCTAGCTACACCAGGTCAGAGTATCTCACTTCTCGAGTCCTTGCGTGTGTTTAGTCTCATTTTAACTGCACTCCATTCCTCACTACTGTGTGGCGGGGGATGGATCAAGGGCTCCAAACCCTGAGTGAAGAGCCCAGCAGGACCTGGAACGGAAGAGCTATAGAATCCTGGGTCCTTGTGACTCTAAGGACTTGAAGCAGGTCAGAAGCCCATCAGTTACCTGGATGTCAGCCATGAGGAATCTCTGGCCCTAAAGTTGTATAGCCTCTTTACTCATTTGTTCCCTAGGAAGAGCAGCCTGGGCACTGAGGGCCAAACAGAAACTAAAACTCAACATCTCACAGAGCTTATGTTTTAGCACCACAAATAAGTGCATATATCATCTGCCAAATGTGGTTAATAAAGCACTAGGGTTGATACCTGAATTAGGTGAGAGACCATGTAGCCATTTAGGAGTAGAGCAGTCACAAGCCTAGTGAGCTAGGGGACAGTGAGATGCAGGTTCCACCAGATCTGCCCTGGGGGTGGTGGAGAGAAAACCCCAGCCAGGCCAGCTGGCAGGCACTTGGAGCATCTGTAAGATCTACACTTTATCTCTGAGTGTGATGAGAGTCCCTACAGTGACAGTTAAGTAAATGCATGTTCCTTACACTATCTCCTCAGCTTCTGAATTCTCTCAGAACCAGTATTTCCAAAGTATGTTTCACAAATCCAGCGCTGGCAAGCACCTGGGGAAAAGGAGGAAGTTGGAGCTGTGTGCTCACATAAACTGAAAACTACTATAGCTTGTTTTGTGCCCCCCTACACCATGACTGCCAGCATACAATGGAACCAGCATCCTGGATTAACCTCGCTATTCAGCATTAATGTGGACAGGAGAAATTTCCTTTCCACTTGGAAAAATTTCACCACACTGAACCTCTGAACCTCCAAATCTCACAACCTACCCAGAGCCATCCAGTTAAGCCTATGATGTTCTTGGAATGTTCTAGATAATGACACAGGCTGATGTTGAAAAGTTTCATAGATACATAGAGGACATCCCATCTGCTTGGAGTACTCCTCCCTTACTGCCTTCTCTGGCTTGAACTCAGTGGGAAATAGGAAATACAAGCACACAGAGCAATGTAGGGGGAATGGTGCACTCTGCCCATCTCAAATTAGCATGTACACAAAGAGCTGCATGAAGCACAGACCGCCACAATGGACAAATGAGAAGAGAAACAGTGGCAGGAACAAACCTGAAAAACACATATGTGCCACAAAGAGGAGAAGAAGAGGGAGGCAGGTTTTCCTGAGCGCATGTTCCTGATGGCTAACCTTCAAAGATGTCTGTACCAAGAATGTCTCATAGTGGGGATGATTACAGATTATCATGTGAACGAGAGTATCATTCATTCCCTTCTCCTTGTCCCAATGGCCAAGTGCAAAGCTGGCAGATCTCACATACCAGACTCTTGTCCACAGTCTCAGCCCTCCTGAAAGCTGGGAAGATCAAGGTCAAGCCCACCCAATCAACGTACAAAAATCTGTGAATTCCTGCCTACCCACCAGTCTCCTTAGGAATGTCAAATCCTATGAAGGTTGGGACTTGGCTCCATACAAGGTTGGCCATAACAGAACAGAACCAACCAGAGTGAGGTCCGGAGAAAAAGCCAGGTATCACTTAACTAGCATGAAGCTATCTTGGTTTTAAAATGAGGGCAGAGACAAATTAAACAATTTAAAAGAATAAATATTTTAAAACCATAGGGTACCACAAGTTCAAAAATGGCTTGTGTTAAGGCAATTACCTCATAACAATAAATAACAGTAAATCAATCCACACTAATTGCTTTTTGTACAAGAGCTTAGAAGACTCTTTAGCATTCTCTGATTATTGATTTTTTTGTAATCCCTTGTGCTGTCAAAAATGCAGTATTTCCAGAGAATATACTGTATGCTCTTAGATGGCCAGCATTTTCATTTAACAAAAAAATCTGGCTTCCATTTTTTCCAGAGATGCTTAAAAAAATCTAAAGTACGATGAAGCTGGAGGTTTTTAGCAGACTTTCCAGTTGGAAGCAATTTAACAAATGGCCCCTCTGGCCACCCCCACCCTGCCTCCACCCTGCCTCCACCCTTTTCCCTCCCACACACATACCCAGGCTTAAAGGAAAGAAAACAAAAGTACAATTGCAGATATTCTTCACTGTCCTGCAAACTTAGAGCTGAAAAGCAAAACAAACAACACCAACAGAAACTCTACACTTTCCCTCTGACCCTCTGCCCTTGGGTTCAGTGATTTCCACAGAACTTGGAAGGTTGTTTTGGTGGCTAACTTTACTCTCAGTCAGCATTCTGCTCACAGACTTTGCTAGAGCTTTGCAAGCTAAACATATAGCTGTATGTTTACATAAGCAAGGCAGTGAACGGAAAAAAGGAAAAAGGAATAAAAATGTCCCAGAAAATGAGAAATCGCAGACTAATGGATAGAGAGCAACCTTGTCATGGATCAAAATCCCAGCACCACCACTAGAAAACTGCATTACTTCTAAACATGCTACTTTACTAGATTCTGGGTCTCAGTTTACTCATCTCTAAAATGGGAATATTGATACATATCTTATAAGGTTTTTTAGGGCAAAATATAGTAATAGTAATACATATAAAACACCTGCTGTGGTGTCAAACACATGGCTATTACAAAAGGGTCCAGCCCACCTGCTTACCTATTCTGATGGGAGATATTTAAATATTCTCATGGTGAAATTTGTGCATGCAAAGATAAAATCACCCACTAGATAGAAGTTGTGGTGTAAATAAAATCCCAGTGCCATCATCAATGCCAGATGACTGACATGCTGAGGCATCTGAGACTCTCAGGCTGTTAATCTGAACTGTTTACAGTATGTGTCGTCAAACATTCTGCTTATTGGAGATCAGCTCCTTTCTTCACCCCCACATGTACAAGGTTTCCAATGAAAACTAGGAGTAAATTACTTACACAGCCACACCCGTGGCTGACCTCACCTCAAGTTCCATCTCGGTTCACTTTAGCATCTGAGCCCCTCATGCATTCTGTATGCTCAGATTCTTCTATCTATTATACACACAACTCTCTTCAGCTTCTCATGAACACATTATGAAGGATTTTGGGACCCATTTCATTATCAGGGATGCAACAAGAGATTACACTAACCCCCTCTGATTTGTGGATATTAGTCAATAGAAAACTTTCATGCAGGTTTTTTTTTTAACTATGAGTTTTACACAATAGGATAACAGAATATTAACCTAATCAAAACATGACTATGGAGTTGGAACAATTGATTTTGCTGGTCTTCTGGGCTCCCAAAGCCCTTGGTATATTACTTTCTTTTAACACACAACATATTTGCTATTACTTTTGATGCACATTGGGTCTGCACAGACCTGTGAGCCTAGCAGACAGAGACCCGGTTTCAATCTAATAGCCCCTAAGCCTTGCATAGTGCCCGACACAGAAGGGCCTGTACCTAGAAACCATATGTTGAACTAATGATCAAACATTTCACATGCTTGCATAAAAAACCAGAAAATTTAGTACTTTATTTGTACTTAACATTGTCTCTTAAAATTCAAAAGTTGAACTGTGGTATCACATATTCCACATGGAATACTTAGGAAAAGTTCATCAATGATAATGCAATCAAAGACCAAGATTTCCCTTACCTCTTATCAGTTTTGTGAAAATACTGTACCTGTGCAAATTTTAAAACTGTAACAAACAAATAGATTCCTTAGGCTCGGCAACACAAATTCTTGAGGATTCAACTACATTTAGATATACACCAAACATCTAAAAGTGTTTTCAAGATGATGATCCTGGTGGCTTCCCAAATTGATTTATACCTAAGAGTTTTCTGCCCACAGGACAGCAGGGTAGCCTCCTGCTCAGAGGAAGGCCCAGAGCTACTTGCTGAATGGCCACTCTGTGTCAGGAAGAGAGAAAACTAGAGTAAGAAGGAAGGGTCAGCATTAAGTCACCCTGAACAATTTCCAAAATGCCCAGATTTCAAAAACTGCTGATTTTAGACTGAGTTTTTTCTCCCCTTTTGCAGACTTGCACATTCAGACACAAATTTTTGATTTGCTTTCCAGAAGTCACGAACATTTTGGTGCCCTTGACATCTTTCAGAGGATGGCAAACACCCTCCAGAGTTGGCCCTTATGACCTGTTACAGTGTCATAGTGCAATGAAAAAAATAAGGTGGAAATGGTGATGAGGAGAAACAGAAGGGAACATGCAGGGTGAGATCCCCCACCTTGGCAAAGAAGCAAGGAAAGCAGAAGCAGCAGTTGCAGTAGGGATGGGAAGGAGTGCTGAGAAAAGGCTGGCACTGTAAGAAGACAGCCATTTACAAAAACTCCAGATGAAATTCCTGTGTGTTCAGGGTGGGTGGGAGAGGGTCAACATGAACAGATAGTGGACACCGCTGCATGCAGGAAACATAGGAGGTACTATCTCAGGAAGGATCTCAAGAAGTAATTCTGCTTCCACTTAGGCTTAGAAAACCACAAGTGAGCCTTGCTTCCACACTAATGACAAGACAGATCTTCTTAAAAAAATCCATCCAATGGCTGAGGACACAAAGAAACCTATACCTAAGCTAATTCCAGAAAGAGACAAATACTGCCTAGAAGAAGAGAAAATGGTGGCTGTTTTTATTCCCATTACTGGGATCTCTCCACTTCTTCCTTTTGAGGACTTCACCAAGTGCAAGGGAGAAGGAGAGGGAAAAGACACCATCACCCTGACAAAGCATACAGGGCACACCCAGCACCTCCCCAGGGCTGGGGTGTCAGGAGATAGGCGAGAGATCTCCCAAGGGTCAAAAAGTCAGAGTGGAGCTGGAGAGAAACAAGAACTATCTGGCAACCCAAAAAGCCAGCAGTGGGCCTGTAATGCTGATGGAGAATGACATGGTTAGAAATCCAGCAGCTGACCTACAAAACAGTGATTTCTGGAGCCTCCCTGGTGCTCAGATGCTCAGGCTCACTGGAAGGAAATCCTGATCCTGTTCTCAGAGCATCTGAAGATAGTGGAACCAGCTCAAGATTGGCACAGAGCCCAGCCCTAGCAGGAAAAACATTAGACTTGTTCGTTCCTGTGTCAGATTCACTGACCCACTAAGAAGATTCCTAGGATTCAGAAAATAATTTATTATAGCAAAAGAATACAAAACAACATCAGACAGCAGGGTGGGGATAAACTCTAGGGAAAACCCTATGTAAGCTTCCAAGAGTCCTCTCCCAGTGGAGTCACATGGGACATACTTATTTCCCCAGCAACAAGCGTGACAACACATGTGAAGCCACACCAACCAAAGCAGCTCATCAGAGGCTCGGTGCCCAGGAATCTTAAAGGGGGCCTCATCACATAGGTAGCTTCTGCTATAACAGGTACCAAAACTCCAGACTCCTAAAAGAAGGCAGCCTTTAGCACAATTCTTATAATACAGTATACAGACAGTAAGCCTCTTTTACCAGTCAGGGTGCTGGGAACTCTCATGAAGTCCAACTTCCCAGATACCAGCAAAGAGTCAAGCTTGTAAGCAGCCCTCTCAAGAAAGAGAGCAGTCAGGCCTGCTTCTTGCATTCTTCTGTACAATTCCCCATACTAAGAATGTTTACTGTCTTGGCTGGGTTTGTGGCTCAAGGGGTAGAGTGCCTGCCTAGCAAGAATAAGGCCCTGAGTTCAATCCCCAGTATCACCAAAAAAAAAAAAAAGAAGAATGTTTACTTTCTGATGCCAGCTGTGATTTACCTCATCTCTTATGATTTCTTCCACATGTAATAGCTGGCACTCAATTAAATATCCTGAGACATGCAAAGAAGCAAGAAAAATGTAACCTCAAATCAACAGAAAAAAATTCAAGAGAAAAATATAAACCCATGTGCAGATGGCCCATATATTGAAATTATTAGATGCACATATTAAAACCACTATGATAAATATGGTAACGGCTTTCAAAGGGAGAACATAAGTGAACAGATGATAAAGTTTAACAAAGAATAAAAGCTAAAAGAAATAAAATAGAAATGCTAGAATTTTTTAAACATTAAAAATTAATTGTTGTTTGATGGTCTTAATAGATTTGACCTATCAAAATAAAAGATAATAAATTTGAAGCAAAGTCAACAGAAACCAAAGAGAAAGGAAAAGAGAGAGAAAAAAAACGAGAGATGATCCGAATGAGGTGAGTAAAGTCAGTTTACTATTTGTAATATTACTGTCCTAAGAGGAAAAGGAGAGAGCAAATGAAGAGGGAATATTTACAGAGATCAAGGATGGAGATGAGGACAGTTCAACTGATGAAAGACGTCAACCCATAGATCCAAAGGCTCAGTAAACAAAAGTTAGGTAAATACAAAGGACACTGTACCTAGTCTCACTGATAATAATATGATAAAAACCAAAACACAACAGAAAAATCTTAAACCCAACCTGAAGAAAAAGCTCCATTACATAAAAGGGGATGATGAATGGATTAAAAACAATGAAGGACAAAAGGTAATGGAAAAATATCTTTAGAGTGATGTTTCCCTAAAATCTGTAGCCATCAAAACAGTTTTTACAAGTCAAAACATTTTTGAATAGGAGAAACTAAAGACATTTTCAAACAAAAACTATGAGAAATCAACTCTAGCACACCAACATATAAGAAATACTAAAGGAAATTCTCCAAACTAAAGGAAAACTTATGAGAGAGAAGCCCAGACCTGCTAGGGAAAAATGAACACCAGAAAGGGTAAATATGCAGGCAAATTTATATTTACATTTATTACCTTTTAAATTTTTTAAATTTTTAAACTTTAAGAAATTATATTTTAACATGTATGTTTGAAATATCTTTAAAACAGTAGCTGATTAAAGCAAAAATAACTATATCAAGGAGCTTGTAAGTATGACAACAAGAACCCAAAGTATAAGAAAGGAGGATGTATAAATAAATATATATATATACATATATATATTCATGCATATACAGTGTTTTATGATACTTATATTGTTCATATTATATTGTGCATTTGAGATTAGACTTGTTAAAATAAAAATGTAATGTCTACAGCATCCATGAAAACACACATGCACCACACATACACACACACACACACACACACACACACACACACACACACACACACAGCTAAAAGAACAACAAAACTGAGAAACATGCTATAAAATATCTTCCATGTAGCCCTCTGAACTTCTAAGGTCATCAAAAACAGGAAAAGTCTGAGAAACCATCAAATGCAGAATCCAAAATGACATGACAACTAACGTGATGTGGTATCCTAGTGACATCAAAAAACATGAAAAGAACATTATGTAAAAGCTAATAAAATAATAAAACTATGGACTTCAGTTAATATATTAATATTGATTCATCAATTGGAATAAATGCACTGTATTCATACTAGATGGTGCAGGAGACACTGGGGATGTGGTATACAGAGACTCTGTATTGCCTTTACAGTTTTTCTATAAATCTGTAACAGTTCTAAAAGAAAAGGCCAATAGAGGACATAAAATAGAATATTAAAAAAAAGCTTGATTCACCCAAAAGAATCCAGAGAAGAAAAAAGGAAGAGCAAAGGAACAAATACCACAGACGGAAGATAAATACAAAGGTGGTACTCTTGAATTCAAACATGTTGATAATTACATTAAACATAAATGTACTAGGCACTCTAAGGAAAAGGCAGCCATTGTCAGATTAGGTATACACAGGCACATGCATGTAACACTCATGTGTGGGCACACACACAGATAGAAAGAAGATGCAGTGCTATCCTATTTATAAGAACACATTTCAAAAGTAAATGCTCACATAGGGCCTCTGTTCACAGAGTTCCAAACCCAGTACAATGGCTGGCAGACTATGAAGCCTGTGGAACTTTGGCATCAGCACCACATGGAAAAGTGTCTGGGTCAAGGATGCCAGATGGACTCACTGAAAGTGTCCCCTGAGTTTAGAAACCATTATATAACAGTTCCAAGTAATTCCAATGACTATTACAGAGGAGCCAAGCTGGTAAGGAAGGTGACCATAGCCCTGGTTCTCCTTATGGAGAGAGCAAGCTGAGGTCCTCTCAAGTCCTCCTCCAGCTTAGGGAAGGCTGATAGGTTACATCTGCCTAAGTTGTGAGGACACATTCCTTCTGGGCTATTTCCTCAAAGCAACCTATCCTTCTAAAAAACAGCCCTTGAAAAAAAATTGTATCATTATTCACATTTTTCAAAGAAGAAGACAGGACCCAAAAAGGCAAAAGAATCCAAAGGTCAGCTAGTTAGCAAGTAGCAGCATGGAGATTTTTACCCTAATTTGCCTAACTCCAAAGTCAACAACCCAAGTAACAACAAAAACTAAGATAGCATCAATGTCTAAATACGTGTAAAAACATAACACCTGTGGAAATACTTAAAGTGAGTGATTTATAAACATAATTTAATCTTACCAAAAATAATATGAACATGATCAGACTGTTTATATTTGCTTTCTTTTGGGAACTGTAGTCACTTTCAAGAGATTCTTTGATAACCCACGAGCATAAAGGCATCACCATCAGCATTTTACTGACAATACAATTTATATAAAGATGTTAAATAACACAGCTTACAAGAGGCATACCCAGAAATTGAGCCTTTCTCTGGTTTTAAGTCATGGGTTTTTCTATGAGATCACATTGCTCCAAGATTTGAAAACCTGCCAAATTTGAAAATGTCAAACAGACTCTCAAGGAAATTTCAAAAGGTAATTTGCCACCATCTTCCTAAAATGATATCACATTTAAGAAACATGTTTACATTCAGCCTTGACTTTAGGTAGTTTCTAGAATATCATTTTTACTTACAATGTTGCTGCTTTTTACTTAAATTTATTGAATAGGTAAAGATTATATTCATGTGGTTAAAAAATAAGACATAGGGAAAAGTGTCCCTGAAGCCCTGTCCTCCCATCAAATCAGTTCCTATCCTCACCTGTCCCCAACAGGCAATGTGTCTTTGTTTATTCAGCATGTATTCTTATAGAAGCCTTGAAGCAAACGTAAGTAATGCAGAAACAGTGTTACCTTCTTTTAACCTTCCTTTTGCACTTCATTATATATCTTAAATATCTTTCCACAGAAGTAAATAGAGACCTTCTGGACTTTTTTGCATCTGAAGAGCATTGTGTGGTTTGAATGCAGCATTGTGTATTTAACTGTTGCTCTACTCATGGACATTTCAGTTGATTCTGTGGAATAACCCTGCATAGTAAAGGCTTCTTATACCTGCAAGCTTATCTTCAGGAGACAAATTCTAAGTGGCAATGCTGAGTCTGAGTACATGTACTTGCAATTTTGAGAGAATTTTGCCAAACTGACTCCGAAGGCCATGGCCACTTTCTCTTTAGTTAGCAATATATAAGCATGGCCATTTCCTCATGGCATCTAATGGAGTGTGCTCTTGAACTTTTGAATGTTTACCAACCTACGTAAAAAACAATGTTCTAATTTGGTTTTTGAGGCAGACTAGAATTGGGGAAAGTTTGGGACTCTTACAATGTATATGCCTTGATATTGTATTTCAGGTTGGACATTCTTCTTTTTCTCTGAGCCTTCTTTTCAACTGCAAAGATGTGTGTAGGTTATTCACATCCTGGTGTGGGGACAACTCAACTATCCCCACCTGGCCCAGGGACCACCCATGCCCCTCCCCACTCATCCATTACTGGTGGTTAGGAATTACCAGGTATCTCCCTTCCAAGAGGCTAGTGTAAGTTTTAAAAGCACCTGAAAAGAGAAAGAGGCAACTTCCACCTGGACCCACCTTGCCCTTTTGCAATTCCTCTTCCTAACTTTTAAAAAACTCCATGACACCCATATGTCCTGCCTGGGTGCTTCCACATAGGACAAAGGATTTGCAAGTCTTCTGATCAAAGACTGCATTATTGTCACTAACAGTTTTACTGATTTTTTTTAATCAGTGAAGCTGGGCATTTTATCATATACCCAAGATTACTCTTCTTTGCAACATGTTCCTTTTATAACTTTGCCTATATGAGATAACCATTCATAAAAATAAGACAATATTAAAAAGCCAATATTAAGGGAAAATAATATTATTTCACCTGTTAATATTTTTCTTGGATTTTAAAATTATCTTAAAATACCATATTCAGATGTTGATATCTAAAAGAATGCTAAGAGAAATCTTGCATAGTTTCCTAGAATGAATAAGCTAATCAATCAAGCCAGCAAGTAATGCAGGAGATAAGGGAGAGGAGGCAAAATGACCCAAATCACTGAGAATGGTAAGTCTCAAGAACCATTTTTGTATGGGGTTATGATTCCAGCTCAACTTGATTTTCCTCTGGCATTCATCTGTTGCTTGCCCCCAACCTTAATGTAGCACAAGTACTTTTTTTCAGTCAGTAATTACAATCCAACTTCATAGCTGGTATGACTCCAGTAAATCAAACTTAGTCTAATTCTCAAACTTAGTGTGCAATGATACAGACAATGCTAGCAAAAACAAGCAAGTTCTTTAAATGAAAAGATAAAACTTTACTTAAAAACAGTCTCTTGATTCATGTGCAAGGCAACTGCCACTGAATCAACCAGCCCAGTCACTGAGAACATTCCTCTAACAGAGCTATGGGACTATAGGAACCTAAAAGAGAGAGAAAGAGAAATCCATAAGGTAATTCCTGCCTATGGGTCACACTGCCCTATATAACAATGGGCAAACCAATTTATCTGCAAGAAAGCAAGGAGTCGGACAGAAAGACAGAGGAACAAGTCTATTAATGTTTAAAGATTCCTGGCTCAGCAGCAGTCTATCATATCCAACGAATTATCTTCTTGGGAACTTCTCTAAGGTCAAGAGCATTGGTCCCACCCCAGGGACCCAGCACTTTAATTGTAGCTGCAAGAAGTGTATATAATACATTCACTATCTGTGAATTCTCAGAGGTTTGTGTGCTTCACCCTGTGTTTTATAGCCTGCTAGATTTTAGGATGACAAAGAAATGCTTTCAGAATTAAGGTGTCTATTTTAGGGTTATTTATAAAAACAAAAAGTGGAGATAACCACACTATCCAATTATGAGGACTAGGATTAAGTAAACTATGGTACTCATCCTATGGTACCATATTTTAGCAGCCACTGAAAGCAGTTATAACTATATTTTCATGAGATAGAGAAGTGCTGATAAAAGAGGAGATGTTTATGATTGCATAACGGTTTCTTGGCCTGCTTTTGACTGAGAGGACTCTCTGCCTAACTCAGATGTGAAGCATCATCATCTGACCACTCAGCAAAGCCACATTCTCCAAGGGAGCTTTATCAGCAGTAAAACTGATGGTATCTTCTGTCTCCATCAAAAAAAAAAATGTGCACTTACTGTATGAACTCAACTGCATCTAAAAAAAAATAGCAAAACATTCTGCAAACAAAGGGACTCACACCATTTTTCACATCTTACTTAGTGAATTCTAAATAAATAGAGAACGTGCCATTTCAAAAAAAATAGGAATTTGCCTTATTTCAATATCTCCTGTTGCAAATCATATATTATAAATTATTTCTACCTCCAGAAAAGCGAGTTGACTTCATCTTGTAAGCCAGCTGCAATCTGCCCAAGGATTCTAAGGCCAAATATAAGATTAGTAAAAAGAGAAACTTAACGTCTTAGTAATGTTTGCCATTAGTATGAAATGCACATTACATATTTTCTGACCTCAGCGAAAATATTCTACCATAGGCAGATGTGAAAGGAAAAAAGTAGGGGACTATGATTGGCACAATAACGCCCCTTTTCAAAGATGCCCATGTCCTGATCCCTGGAACTTGTAACTGTGTTGCCCTATATGGCAAAGAGGAATTAAGACTGGGGAGGAATTCAGGTTACTAATCATCTGACCATAAGATGAGGGCACTCCCTGGGTTATCTAAGTGGGCCCAATATTGTCCCAAGGGTCCCTAAAAGTAGAAGAGTTAAAGCAGAAGATGAGATAAGACATGCTGTGCTGCGGGCTCTGAAAAAGAGGAAGGGACCACAAGCCAAGAGCTGCAAATGGCCTCCAGGAGCAAGAAAAGCAAGGGTTTCTCTCAGAGTCTCCAGAGGAAACACAGTTCTGCCAATAACTGATTCTATCCTAGTGAGAACCATACTGGACTTTTGAATCACAGAATTGTAAGACAATAAATGTGTGCTGCTTAATGCCTAACTTGATGGTAAGTCACGCAGCAAGAGGAAACGAGAACAGGCGTGGCTAGAAAAGAGTAACCGCTTCCATATGGATGAAGGGAGCTGGCAGGGGCAGTTTCATGTAGCTCTGTTAGTTCCAGTTACCTGAGACATACCACCTAGACTCACCGGCATAGGAGAGTAAGAACGAGAGAGGCCCAGGCTGGCTTTAGTACTCTTTGCTCTGGCCCGAATCTCATTCCCAGTTTTAGCACAACTTAGTAGGAAGGGAACCTAAATCCACTGGGAGCCAGAGAGAAACCAGCTCAGAGCAGCAGCTCCAGGCCCATGCCAAGTGCATGATGGCAGGAAAAAGGTAGTAACCATACATGTGAGTAATTCTTAACTAAATATCTTATCTCCTCTGCACCTAACCAGAGAATCCAGTCTTAGAAAACAATGAGGACTTCAAGGCTGAAGACTACACATGAATGCAAAACCCACCAAAACTGAAGTAGCCAGGAAAATAACTACCTCACTGGGTCTAAATTTCTCATCAGTAAAGTGACAGCTGGCTTAGCTATCTGTTCTCTAGCATAACTGCACTAGTCTAAGAAAGTCTAGAGTCTCCCAAAGAAATACATCATGCACCGTGAAATGCAAAGTGAAGTTCTTTTTTCAGCTATGTACAATACAGGCGTTAACACCAAAGACCTCCCAGATTCAGACTGCAGCTCTCCCATCAGGTGGTATGTGGATCCTACCTAAGCAACTCATGTTGAGAATAGACATCACAGAAGCAAAAGGCTGCAGCAGCCTTAGTTTTTCCAGTTCCTCTCTTTCTGCTCACAAGTTCTGAGAAGATGTAAAGAGAGAAGCATAAGGTCGCCAGCTCCTTCACTCCTATACTGAAGATATATATAAGCCGATGACCCCCTCTGAACCACTTAGCTCCTTCAACTGCATGAGAAGAAATGAGGCAAATTCATCTCCATAAGCTGTTTTGAGAATGAGGTGAGTCTGTTGCTGGGGAAGGTCCTTGTCACCTCACAAGTGGTGAACACAGGTTAGTCAACATGATAATGACCACTGAAGTTGGAAGACAGGGATACGGCAGAAAAGACTAAGGAGTGATCAGCTGACTTCTGTGGCTCAGGTTCTTCTTTGACAAACCAGGGGAAACAGTGTGTACTGTGGGGAGAACGGGTTCCACAGATGTGTAGTTCATGGCGCTGTGCCATGAACTAAGAGATGCTCAGTAGATGCAAGCTATGAGTGTGGTAACCAAAAGTCCATTCCACATTCTACCATTCTCTGGGATTCTGTGGTACACATGACTTCAAAAAACATTTTAGAGCAACTTGTTTGCAAATTTTTTGGATTTCATTTCCATGTGTAAGTGCCAACAGCAGGACTAATGTTAAGAGTCAAGGTGCCCCAAGTGAGCAGAATTTTTAACTAGACAATCTGCTGGACAACAGTTCTTATGCTCTGTAACTGTACTATGTGGTGGCTAACCAGATATTATTACCTGCATTAAAAAATACGACTTAAAGATATTAAAAGATACAGAGAGCCACCACCACCTGAGCCTCTGTCTCATGCTGGTGGCCACTCCTGAGCACTGCCTCCAACCTTTACACCTGTTTTACCAGGTGATTCACCTGCAGTGCACCAAGATCTAAACGCACAAATACATGCCACTAAAGCCTGCAGTCATCCTTTAAATCCCATTTTGTGGTTAACAGCATGACTTGTCTTCTGACTGCTTGCTCTTACACACTGTTCCTTGCCCTGGTTTCTGAAGTACAGAGAAATGTTACACTTCTGGAAAGAGAAAGTACAGAGTAAACTGAGATATACTGGGACTCCATACATGGCAGCTAAGGGATCTGAAAGGGAAGGCAGCACCAAATGTGGTGCATTTGCAGTCAGAGTCTCTGCCTCCATTCCCAAGTCCTCTTACCTTGAAGGAGGCATGCTGCTCCATGTGCCGCAGCAGCTGTGGCTTCTGGGCCGCCGTGTAGTCACACACAGTGCACTTGAACTGCTTCCCTAGAAAGAAGCGGAGGACAAGATGAGCATCTCCAGGCTGGCAGCTCCTGCATGTGAATGAGGGCCAGGCAAGGAGCCAGGTACACACAAGTGTCCCTTGCCAGGTGGGAGATCAGAATTCCAGATGGGATCAAGAAGGAAGTGTACAGAAGCAAAGCTGCATACTCAGTCTTCAACAGGTGGGAGCTGGAAGGAGCTCCATGGAGGTTAGGGAATAGTCAGCCCTGACCAGGAAGGCCTCATGAGCAGCAATACTGGAACAGTATCCTAGAGAAAAAGCAGGGTGTGCCCAGCTGCCTAGAGAAAAGGGCAAGGAGAAAGAGAGGTGCGCACAGTGGAAAAAGAGCACAACAGCATCAGGAAAAAGGAGCGGCTGAATCTTCCTTCTGGAACCCAGGGTGTGACCCGGAGAGACTGGGGGCCAGAACATCAAGGGCCCAGGGCATCTCACTAAGGAGTTCAAGGTAATCCTCAGAGTCAGATGAATCTGTAAGATGATATTCTACAAGAAGCAACATCTGTTTTGTAGAATTCCTAACACCGGTAGAAGTACTGACAGCACTTCTGAAGGGATGCTAGAAAGAAAACTATAGAAAAATGTGAAATGTTGGTCTCTTAAGAAGACTGATGTTTTAGCAATATTCAAATATTCAATAATGGAGTGAACAGGTTATATATTAAAACAAATTAATGAATGTACAGAGCACACTACACTGTTTCGCTACTGATCGGTGTGAACAAAACCTCTACTTACAATAATACAAGCACATGCAGCCAGATAGAAACATGACCTACTTCCTGTAGCAGTAAATGGTTCACCTTGCAGCTTCTCACATAGCCCATGCACTGGTTCTCTACAAATGATGGCTCTTCTGCAGTGCCCTCCTACTTCTCCTCTCAGACCAGCTGCAACCTCTATGATCCCCTGCAAAGCACTCCTACATCTAATGCAAACTGGCTGATGGCACCAGGTGGGCACAAAACATGTTCTTACCAAGGTAACAAATGAACCCATGAGATCAAGCCAATGGTGGATGCCAGTCCTGATTTTACTGGATGACTCAGTTCCATGTGCCTCTGTTGAGAGCCCATACCCTGAAAAGCTGCAGGTTTGCATCCACAACAGCTCTGCTTCTCTGGGTCTCTCTGACTATTCACTCTGTGTACCCTGGATGCAATTCCTGTATCGGTCATCTTTCACATGCTGCTGCAGCACCACTATCTTCCAGCTTACCCACCTGTTCTCATTCTGCAGGCATCCTTGTGCATAACTGTCCCCTACAGGTCTTTCCAAATATTTGATGCCAAAATCTACACCATCTACTTTGATCTCTTGAACTGAGACTTGAAAATCAAATTACTTGCTGGACCAGCCTTTAGCTGTCCAAATGTCCTAAGCTGGACAAATTATCTTCCTCACCAAATGGATTCTACCCACAGACCTCCTAAGTCATCACCCATCTGATTATCCAAGTCTGACACCTGGAAGCTTTCTTCAACACTGGTAATGAACCTACCTTTCTCTCAACTCATATTTTCAATACCTCCTTTCATCTCCTTTTTCTCATGTCTGTTTTTTCTCTCTATTTCTAGCACCTCCACACTGGTTAGGTTTTCCTCAGTTCTTTACTAGGCAATTGCAAAAGTCTCTAAATTGGTTTCTTTGCCTTAGTGAGACTTTCCCATCCATCCATCCATCTACCCATTTATTCATCCACCCATCATGTATACATACTTCCCATCTAACCCACCAATGAGACCAACTGCAGAACTGAGTTGAAGTTATAGAGCATAGCACAGACGGCCTCCGGCATCAGGACTGACTTTCTCTCCCTCCATTGCCTGTCTTCTCTGTATCTGGCCTCTGTCACACAGCCCCTTCAATTCTCATAACTTTCTGCCCTGCATTTGCAGTCTGACTCCCAAGCCTTCACTGAAATTTTCTATGCCTGGGATGTACTGCTTTCACATCTGGCCATTCTTCACTGAAACTCAAAACTCACTCTGGTAGAAATATCTCTGGTAATTAGGCTAAGAGCCAGCCCCTCTGCACATCCCACTACACAGTGACTATGTACCTCAGTCTCTGTCCCCACACTACAGTGTTTCAACTCTTTGCTCACAAGGCAGGGGCTGCCATCAGCTGCCCAATGGCAGGAACCATGACTTACTCATGTTAGCAACCCCAGTGCTGTGTATATGCACATACTCACACATTCCATGCATTTTCTTAAGCTAAAATGACAAGAAATAAGCAGGAAATTCTCTACATCTTAGCTGAATAACACTCTTAATAAGAGCAGCAAAAAATCCCCAATGGTATGAACATATCGATACTACAGTTGTACCTATCTTTCCAGGTGAATAAACCCCAAATTCTACATTTTACTAATTCTTCAAGTCCAATGTGTAGGGAAAGTTTTTCACTTATAAGACACAAAAGTCTTAATTAGAGAGTAATTCAAACTTTTTCTTAAATACATTACATCTTTTTCTTAGACACAAGGCCACATATTTCTACACATTGTCATTATAATCTCAGCCATGCACAGTGTACACGTTTTGACACAGGACTTGTGTAAACACATAATCATTGTGCCAGGCAACCTGAGAAAAATGGTACTTGGGCTCTTTACCACCATAGTGGGGTGAGGAAAGCTGACAGAACCAGTTTCTGTGGAATAAATATTTTGTCACTCATTATCAGTCAGATCAAAGAGCAAAAGAGTAAGTATTAAAGGGAAGCCCAGAAATGAATAAATGGAACTGTCTCCTTTGAGGTGAGGAGTCAGCCTCACCTGGATGCTGCACCATTCTCAGGGCTCTGTATGAGACAAGATAAGAAGGCAGCTCCTGAAAGCCATCCCTCGTGGAGGCAGCAGAGTCCTGGCAATCAACTGACAGCTCTGATCAAACAGGCCTGGAAGAGCACTTGACATAATTTTTTGCTGCCTAATTAGTGCAGATTCATTACTAATCATAAAGGAGCCATGCTTTGAGACTATAAGGTTGTTTTTTATCAGGAGACTCCTGAGAATTACAGGGAAAGGGGACAAGGCAACCCAGCATTTAATTGGGTTAAACTGACCTCTCAGGGCTGGAAGATGAACATCAACCAGCTGGATGAGGACATCAATCACGAAGCATACCAGGAAAGAAAAAAATACAAAAGAAAACAGGCTGATTTCTAAAACTATTCACTTTTCCCATAACATACCTGGCTAGCTCCACCTACTGAATGGCTGGGTGTCATGAGCTATGCCAGGACCAGATGTGTGTAGTTCCACTGTGTACCAGAACTGAACACAGGCAGCAGCACCCCATGTATTCATGAGGAGTTAGAATCACAAATCTGAGTCCCTTGCCAGGCCCTGAAGTGGTAAGTGGCAGGACCCAGATTCAGACTCAGGTCTGTCCACACAAAATTCCCTTCATGACCACATAAGAATTCTTTCAGCTAAGATGGATGTCATAATTTTCCCAGGGGAAGAAGAAATTTACATCAGCACTGTAAGTCTGTACCACTCACACACAGAGGTGGCTTGCTGCATCACAACTACAGGATGGCTGTCCATCAGAAAGGATCACCTGAGAGGGGCCATTAGAGGAGAAGTATCTTCTTTGTCTGGTTCTGTGCAGCTCATCCTGCATGACCCTGGGCTCCTTCTTTGTGACTCAGAGTGCCTATTAGAAAACATGGGGAATTGACCCCTATCCATTCTGAAGATGCCTCCAGCACAGGGTCTAAGGAACTGAAAAGGATCCAGAGACCCTGAGAGATGAGGCTGGGGTGCATGCAGGGGACCCAGCAGAAGACCCTCCCAAAGGCCACCATTGCCACTCAGCAGTCCCATTGTTTTTTACCTCCTTGACATTCTCTAAGACAATCAAAGGATTCCATTCTGATGAAGCCAATCTAAAATAAAAAGAATGAAAACAAAGCAGGAAGAAATGTTTGTAAAATTACAATAAAATATAAGCAGCTGTGGTGTCAAAGAGTATATAGAAAGCCCTCTGCTCCTTCCCCCAACAGCCTCTTGGCCTGGAGGAAAAGCACAAAGCCTGACAATGGTCAGCAGGGCTCTTAAGGACAAGGTGTCCTGTCCTCTCAGAGCTCAGGCCCAACCTTTTCCTCTCTGTACTCCATGGACTTGGTGTACCCACACACCACCAGACCTTGAGGCCTGCTATTCTCAGTGCCTGCAGTGCCCCTCCAGGGCTCTGGGGCTCTGCTGGCTCAGCTCAAGTCTTCACTTGCATGTCAGCTTCTTACTGAACCATTCCACAGTCATGCCATTTAAAATGATAGGTCCCGTTCTCCTTTACTGATTCATTCTTAGCACTTCGAAACTTAAATATTTTTATATTGAAACTGAATCATTCATATTCATATTTTCATGCCATATCCAAATACTCTTGACATCTGAAATATTTTTATATTTCCATTGTAATATAGCATATTCTGTTGATATATATTGTGTTTGTCATCAGTCTCACTAGAATTTCGGCCTCATGACAGTATGGTTTTGTTTTCTGCTTACTCACTGCCATCAGTGTACTACTATTGTATCTAAGTGGTCTAATGGCCAAAGCAATTCATGGATCCATCTCTGCTGGTTTGTCTGGCACCCTCATAGATTATGGGCACTTTGGGCTAGGACTGTGCACTTTTCATTCCATATTCCACATGCTGAGAATTGAGGGCATGCTGGAGACAAGGCCAATGGAAGATTATGGGAGTACCTCAATCAGAAGTCTGCCTGGTCCCCTCCTCTCCCTCTTCAAAAACTGCCAGCAGGTTGATACCAGAGCTCTGACATGGCCCTGACTACAGCCTCCCCTCTAGCCAGAGGTGACTGAATCATTGTGGACAAGTGACCCACACTGAGCCAGCCATCAGAACTGTCCAGCTATAAAGCATGTACTCAGCAACCCCTCTACGGGGGGGAAACAAGTGACCAATCAGTCTGCAGGAGGGCTCTAAGGAGAGAGAGGGAAAGAGACACAGAGATGGGGCATCAATAGGAGTGAAGGAAGCAGAGAGAGGCAAGGTAAGTAATGCAGAGGGGCACTGATCTGGCTGTGCTAATTCACTTGGTGATCATTACTGAGCTATCATTGTGTGTGGGGATCACACTTGATCCTGGGAGACAAGAGGGAATAAGACAGCAGAGCCCATGTACTTGCAGAGCTCATCACTAAAATGGATGCCATCGAGTATGCCAATAAGAGATCACCAGTTACAATATGCAACCAAGGACACTGACTGACCCAGAGAGATGGTCAGTAGGAGTGGATGGGATGGGTGTGGCTGTGGGGCCAGCTTGTCAGAGAAGCCTCAGTGAGGAAGTCATGTTAAGCTGAAATGGAAGAATGAGGAGGAGTGATAAGAAGGTAGAGTCAGTTCCAGGGATGAAGTACTGTAAGCATGAAGAGCCAAGTCTTTATAAGATCCCCCAGTAACTTCACTGTCTTCTTCAGCTCCTTGAATGAGCTTCTATCACCTGACCAAAAGAGTTCCAGCAAGTACAGCAGCTGAATGGTCCACCAAATGCATGAGTGCAAAACACCAAGACCCCAGAAGATTTGACTTGAGGAAGCAAAACCAAATTTAATTCATGGAAAGAGTCCAATGTCTGCAAACACTTACATAGAGCTCTATGAACCAATGTCATACATGCTTTATAAACAGTAGCTCATTTAATCTTTGTAATACCTACTGATTTAATGATTTATCAAATAAATACAAACTAGAACATGGAACATTTGATATCTAACCATGTTTACTAATATAAAATGTTAAAAATGAGAGTTAAGATGGATACTCTCAAATCCCTGGTACAATTTTTTGAAAAGTAAATTGATAGCACACAATTATCACCACCTAAAAAATAACTAGCCGTCCTGCTCTTAGAGATGTGTGCTAAAGAACTCAAATGAAGGAATAGTTTATATGCAAAAGAAAGTCCTCTTCCATGTAAGTTATAATTGTGGGAAGAAAGAAGAAAATAATGAATTATCCAAAAATAAGGGAATGGTTATGTAACTCATGGATCACCACTTTAATGCAATGTTATATACAACTCCTACACAGCAACAAAGAATAATTACAATGTTAATTTCAAGGCTATAAAACAATAGTAACACTGTCATCACAGCAATTATAATCACTCCACATGAATATGAGTAAAGATCTAAAAGTCATTCACATGTTAGATAATGGAACTGTGGGCACTTTGTAGGAAGGGGTTGGATTTTGATTGTGTTGTAATGTCTGTACTCTGACACAAAACCATTTTGGAGCCCTGGCATCCATCTTTGGCAGGCTGCGCTGGGTCTGGAAGACATGTCTGCCCACACAGAACTATTTAATGGTAGCCATGGTACCTGAACTTGAAGACAACCCCACCCAGCCTAGACTGGCTATACCTTGGTTGACAAGGCTTTGTCCTGGCCAGGCATCTCAGACCATTTCTTCACAGGGAGGAACAAGCACCTAATTCATGAATGTCAGGGCTGGTCAGCTTTTGTCCTCTAGATGTAGGATTCAATTTTTGTAAACAGTCAAAATTCATTTTGAGCCAAGTGTTGCCAGTGAGGAGGAGGAAAGAACACTGAATCACCCCATTCCCAGAGAAACGCTCTCTTGTGGAAAGCTCTCTGGGCTCCTGCAAACCACTGCCTTGGTGGAAAAACTCACTGCAGGAACAAAGCCTTGGTCACAAACTAAAGAATTTACAGCTTTGGTTACTTATGAAATTCTTATTTCACTCAAAGGCCTAGATATTAAAAGCCAAAATCATACAGCAACCTAGACAAATCTCAAAATATGTTAAAAAGAAGCTGAACTCAAAAGATTACATAATCACATGAACCAATTACATAAAGTTCACAGACAGACAAACTTCAGAGACAGGGTTAGAAGTTACAGCAGTAGTAACCTTTGGAGAGGTAAGGAGGGGACTTTGGAGGGGTTGTTCTAGCCTGTGGTTGCTGCATTTGTAAGAGTCCATTGAGCTGTACACTTATGAATTATACACTTGTGTTTGGCATAATGATTTAATTTTTACAAAAGTAACAACACAACAGGCCAGCTTCCCCAGATGATGCTTGCAAATGGCATCAAATTCATTTAAGAAAGGAAAGATGTGTCCTGCAGTTCAAAGATACAGTTTGAGGACCACATGACAGTTTGTAGATTTTGTAGGCTGCTATTGAAGGTGGAAAGAGAAAAGACACACTCAGCATGATGCACTGTGGTGATCAGTTAGCATCCGTCTGAGTGCCACGCTACATGAGCTACAGACACTATGGCCCTTGCTGGAGACACAGTATTTCACCACCAGCTCCAATTTCCTTCAAAATGTGTGACCTCTATAAAGATAGGAGGGTGTCATCTCCACCACTTCTGTTCATCCTTCAGAAAGGCACCATATTTCAGAATCTCTGCTTTCAAGTATCCTTTTGGCAGGAGCCTTTCTGTCTAATGTGAGCTCCTGGCCTTGTCCTATGGATAACGAATGGGCTGATGAACACAGCTGGCCTCTGAATTTCTGAGTATGGCCTAGGCCTGGCATGTGGACACTTGCTGAGTTCAAGCACACAGTCTGGAATACAACGATCCTGAGCTTTGCCCTGTGCGCAGGCCTTACCGGGGAGTTTCTTAACTTGCACTGTGCACTCTGAGGGCAGGGCAGGGCAGGGGAAAGAACAAATGGGAATACTAGTTACCCCACCTGGTTAAATAAAGAAAGGAGCAGCAAACCTCAGGGAGCTAAGGCTGCCCTCTCTGTGGGCTGCCTGCTATGGAAGGAAGAGGAATTAGCAGAGCACCTGCCTTGCTAGGTCTATGCTCTAGCGAGACGTAACCCAGGTGAACACAGAAACACAAAAGCACTTTGGTACCCTGGACTTCAGCCCTTTGTGCCCACAAAGAAAGGCATTCTGCTCCTTCAGTTTCTGCTTTTGAAAATACCAGGCAGTCACCCCTCTCTTCCAAGACCTAGGAGGCCTCCACCTGGTGACTGCCCTTCACCATGCAGGGCACCTGTTGCTTCCTTTATTTCTTATCACAAACTTGCCAGCTTGATGAGTTTACCCGAGGCTAATTTCAGCTGCTCAGTTACTTTAAATAGAGTTCTATACACAACTAAGAAGGAATGGAATGGTAGAAGAATCTTAACTATCACCTTTGGCTTCTGGCATTTAAATTCCAACAGAACACAGAGAGAGAGTAATGGAAAATTCCTTTCGATTTAAAGCAACTTACTTGAAATGTCTGTTAAATTAAGCATCACTGTCAAATCAAACTGTATGTGTGCCTCAAACTTTTAGGGGCACTAACATATTTAGAGAAAGTACTTCTACAAATCTAAACTATCATCAGTAAAAATATCCAGAGGCATAAAAGTGAAAAAAAAATGCCTCTTCATGACTGTTTATCCAGTCTTACTGGAAAAGGTGGTATTCTGCATAAGCAAATTTTCAGCAGTTTTCAGGAAAACTGACTTTACACTGTTCAGAAAACTGACATTTAGCCTTTTCAGCAGTGACACTCTGAGTATTCTCTATTGCATTGTGCCTTGCTAGTGACAGAGTGTCTGGGAGAAGAGGAATCTGCTCTTTCCTTGATGATGTGGATTAACTTCTCTAAACATCCAGTCTTACATTGTGTAGCTTAGAGCTACTGACAATACCAGAACCCTAGCTTCTAAAGAGCAGGTACAAAGAACCACCTGCTTAGTGTAAGCCCACCATCCATTGTGGGAGACAGATCATGCCCCACATTCACCACGAAGCTATTCACGTCTCTATCCCTGGAACCCACATGTGCTACTTTATAAGGAGAAAAGAAGGATTTTGCAGATGTGATCAAGTTGAAGAAACTGAGCTGGGAGATGCTCTGAGTTATCCAGGTGGGCCCAGGATCAGAGAAGAAGACATGATGATAAAGCAGGGACAGAAGAGATGGAGGATGCTGAGCTGCTGGTTCTCCAGAAGAAGGAAGGGCTCAGAAGCCAAGGTATATAGGCACCCTCCAGAAGTTATAAAGGAGGAAGAAATAGATTCCTTCCCACCCCAAGTCTCCAAAAGAAATGCAGTTCACTTGACACCTCCAGGGCTATGACATAATAAAACTGTGTTGTTCTAAGCCACTGGACACACTTCTGTTACAAATGGGGATGATGAGGCACCTGTTCCAGGCTGTATGGGAGGAAGTACTCCAGCCCAAGTGTATCCTCCTGTGCTCACACTTTACCTGCTCTGCCTTCTCGACTTTCCACACAGCCCAGCACACAGTTTGCCTCCTCTGGAGAGGAAAGTATCCTGGAGGAGGCATCATAGGCATCTTACTGCAAGTGCTTTGCAGAGCACACAGCTTCATGGTTCTAGCATCTGTGGTAATTTGTGCAATGGAAAATCAGAACAAAAATAGCTACAGCAATAAAAATACAGTTTAAGAAGTCTCTGTACTTTAAAAGCTGAACTTCAAGCAACTGCAGACTTAGCCTGATGATTCTCTGTAATTAGCATATCAGTTTTGATACAGGGAGGAATGGATCAGCAGGAGACTGGCACAGAACCAGAGAAAAGCACAGTAAAGAGCAGGGTACCAAGGTTGGAGTAAAGTGACAGACTCTGTACCAGCATCTGCCAGACCTCTTTACTATGGGGTTAAATCTGCTCATCAGTCTAGACTTCCTGTTCAATAAGCTTGCAGAGTTCATTTTATATTGTGTCCTCAGTTACTCCCAAAAGGTCTTGTGGTCCAGAAAACCTAATGAAAAAAAGCTTCATATGGATCCAGAGTACACCTATAAAATGGTGCTCCTGGGTCTTGAAATCAGACCTGCCCTTACTGGCCATCGCCCAGGCACCAACCCATGAACACATGCAACAGAATCTGCTGGGTTCATGCAGGTGTCCCACTCCCACTGCCACCCCACCCCTTAGCCTTCTTTCTGGGGGAGGAAGGATGGGAGGCAAGGATGCTGCTGAGGGGTCATCTCACTAAAGCAGACTACTTGCTTAGGTTCCATGTTCTATCTGCTTCCTCTTCTAGAGTGTTATGGTTTTTAGAAGAGGCCAAGGGATAAGTGGAGCTCTTTACCCTATAAGTGGTTTTGCTTTTAAAGGACAGAGAGGGAGCTAAAAATAAAACAAGCAAACAAAAACCTCCACACTTACATTTCCTAGAGTATCTCAATGTGCAGCCAAGGATCTCTTATTATGAACTGATGATGGGAGGGTAGTTAGTTCCTCTACTCGGGCCTAACTTCCATATACAACTCTCCATTTGGCTAATTATTACACGTTATAAGAGTGCTTGAAACCTGGCTAACTCGCCTTCATATATTATACTGGAAAGGTTCTTCTGAACTTGAGTATAAGAGGGAAGGCTGGAGTGGGAGAATGGGTGAGCCAAAGGAATCAGCACTGAACTTCAAAGACCCTGTTTCCTGATTAGAGAATCCTCACTTGACTGCATAACACAGAAGCACTGCACAATGTACAACCCCCCTCACCAGCCATGGGCACACAGAATCATGTGGGAACCCCCAGGTTGCCCATCATGCCTAGGCTTTTCTTAAAGTTCAAGGGAGAAACGTGTTGTTCCATGATTTCCACACTAATTTTGCACACACTGCCGGCACACATGCAGTGGCTGATGTCCCTCTGTGTACATACTGGCAGGCAAACCTTTTTAAATGAAATCTTCACCCAGAATGGCCTATCCTTGCAAAGGCACAGTAATGAGCTCCTGTGGGAAACAGGAATGCAATAAACAGGGATATATCACTTAAAATAAGCCAATAAATGTGAAAAATTATACTTGAAGCAGGTATAGGAGAGGGCAATTACTCAAAAGCTTTTTACTTCATTAAAACATGTCCATGAAGATTTAATATTGAATTCTTCAACCGTATTTTAAAACATCTAATTAACAGCATTTGATTTAACAGAATTATCTGAGAAATGAAATGGGAAGAAATAACTGGCATTTCTAAGTACTACTACAGCTCAACCACTTTATAAAGGCACTTTACATTTTTTCTCTTATTCATTCCACAAAAATTTATTGAGCACATACTATAAGCCAGGTTCTGTTCTAGGTGCCAGGGAAACAAAGCAAATGTAATCAGTTCAAAATGCCTTCTTGTACAGCTTACAATCTAGTGGATGTTGGAAAAACCATAAACAAGGAATTACATTAAACTCTGCAGAAAGACAGGGCTAAGGAGAAACAGTAAGAAACACAGCAGAGAGTATTAAGTAACTGGCAGCACAGTTTCTTCAATGGTGGAAAACAACCACAAAAAAAAAAGATTAGGAAAGCAGACAGTACACCTGAGAAGGTAAGCCAAAGAGAAAAGCATGAGAAATAAGAAGAGAGAAAAAAAAAAAAGGTGCAGCAGAAACTGTATGTGGCACTCAAAGCCTAAAATGTTTCTTATCTCATTACAAAGCCTGGTTACCCTGGACCACAGAAGACCAGGTTTGGGGAGAAAGACTAGGAGCTGGTGTTGAACATGCAAAAATTGAGGGGCCAGTTAGATGCGGAGTAGGCAGTTACAAACAATGGGCTGGTTCTTGGGAAAGGACAGGGTTGGAAATGCCAGTTTGGAAGCCAACATATAAATGGTGCTCAAAGCTGTGAGATTGGAGAGGTCACCTGGAGTGTGAGCATGGAAAGAAAAGCGCCCACAGACTTCCCTGTGGCCTCCCCAGAGACCAAGACCAGAATTACAGGAGGAATTAAGGTAGGTAGGTTATTGGAGAATGAACCAGGAAAGAAGAAGAAAGCCTAGCACATGTGGAGCATCTCTGCCTCGCTGGGGTCTCAAATCCATTCAGCAAAGGGGTGTAACTATCCCCATTTTACTGATGATAAGTAATCTGCCCAAAGTCGCCCTGTAAGGAGGTGACACTCAATACTCAAACCCAGATCTACCCACTCAGTGTGGCTTCTCTGTAAAAGAACCTATTGAATCATTGCTGACACAATAAACATGATGAAGACCAAATGATTTCAGGCAGGGTTTACATCAATGTTTTAGTTCCCTCTATGGTAAAAGGCTAAGAGCCTTATCAAAGTAACCAAGCCACCAGTCCAAGCACAGGTCCTGGTAAGTTCAGAGTCATTACCGACACTGTCAAAAGGCCCACAGGGTCATCCCCAGGATGGAGGTGGCGATGCTTTTTATAACTTGACTGAACAATTCCCAAGGAATTCCCAAAGGAATAATAATTAAATGAGAAAACTAATATCATTAAAAAAAGAAAATACAATGAAATATATGTGATCAATAAATTATAATTATTAAAAAGTATCTTATAAAACAGTTTACTTTAAGAAAAAATCATTGAGACAGACCAAAATCTCAGAATTAGACCCAACATCTTGGGGAATTGTGGCACAACAAAATCATATTGAAAGGACTGACTTCTCCATAAAGATGCCGAACTGATAGGTAACTGAGTGGAAATGAGGATCCCTACCACACAGCACACACTAAAGTAAATTTTAAGAATATGAAATTTCATAAATGTTATGAAACTTAAGAAGTGAAAGAATTTTCCCCCAGATGAGGAAGGCTTCTTTTTATCACAAAGACTTCATGGATAGTAAAAAGCACAAAGGAAAATACTGATAAGTTTAAACAAGCCAAGTTATTTAATTTCTGTATATAGAAATACCATAAATCAGATGTAAAACTGAATGATAACTTGGGGAAAATATTTGTAAAATATAGCAAAGTATTAATATACAAGGAGCTCTATGAAATCAACAAGATAAATGGGAGCATTATAAAAGTTAAAAAACAATACAAGTTAACTTTTCTCAAACTTTCTCTATTAAACATGTTACCAGGGAAAATTAAAAGCTCTTTAAAAATAGAAAGGGGAAGAGTAGCCTATCTCTAGGTGAATGCTAAGTCATAGATCATCAGCAGAGCTCAGATAGGTGGTCTAGGGTTCCATATTCCACATACCAAGAAGACATACAACAGTACCAAATGTCAAAGGAGAAAGTCAGTGAGACACAGCAGCCTGTGAAACATCAGTCATCTCAGATTCAGAAAGATCAAGCTACCAGGTACCTGATATCTCTACATTGTTGGCCCTCTTTACCCTTGCCTCCCACAACCACAGCACACCGAAACTAAAGAGATCCAAGAAATGTTCAGGTCTCATCTCTTTTATTTTGCAATATAACAAAGCTCTCCAAAATTTCAGGAAAATAAAAACAAGAGCAACAGTACAAATTTCCACCATTCAGTGAGGAAACACTTCATGATGTTTGGAGGCCATTCTCTCACAGGAAGGCCGACTTGCTGCTTGCCTTGACCACAAGCACATCTTTGTCTATCAGAATTCCCTTTCCTGATGAAGGACTCAGAGAAACATATGCATTAGTGACAGGACAGGCTGAGTGTGAAATACTGGTCCTAGGATACCACTCCTCACACCAACCCCTCCCTCCACATGCAACAATGATCATCCAGTCCACCTGGGTAGATGGCCTCCCATGGACTTGACTCAGATCACAGAGCAGGGCCTGAGGCCACAGCACCCTTTCTGATCCTGCAATTGTCCTCCTGACCCTGCTACCAGGACCCATGGGATACTCCAGACTGCCATGACTCTGAGGATAGCTGCTCTTTGTGACTGAGGACTTCAATGAAAAATGTGCTCTCACATCAAGAAAAACAACTCTTGCTGCAAGGTTCAGGCACTGGAAAGATCAGTATGGTTTGTTGACTGTGGAGGTGTAGAATTCATAAATAACTAGGTGACTTTTAAGTTTTCAGTATTCATGTATGACAGCTTAACTGTCATTGTGTTTTAATTTTGATTGCAATTTTTTTTTGTTTTGTTTTGTTTTTAACGTAGATAGCACTGACTATTTTACAGCCTCTGGCAAGACCTTGATCCACAATGGATCCTAGTTAAGCAGCCAGTATTTACAGAGAGTCCCTCAAGCTCAAACAAATTCTTGTCAAGGACACAACTAGTGCACACACAACTATACCAATTCCTAAAACACGCAAACAATAAAGGTAGGATATAATAGCTATGTCATTCCTTAAGTTCTGAAATTAAAAATCACTTTGATCTTTATAGTTAACTCCAATTTTTATACAATTATGTTAAAATGACAGTATATTTATAAATAAAGTTTATTAGTCTTGTTACATGAAGTATTCACAAGTCCCTCACACAACAGTGGTTTCTAAGTAAAATCAAAATTTTTAAGGTCTTGTATGTCTACCTTCCTAGAACAGATCTTTCCCTTTGTAGAGTCCACACCAGGGGGTCCCTCCCCTGTACTGTGCCCACCACCCAGCAAGATTTATACCCTTGTCCCAGCTCCCAAGCTCCCTCCCATCCCACACCTGCCTGCTCCTCTGTCCTTCCTTCTAGATCAAATCCTCTCAAAGGCAAAACTAGGTCCTTACCAACCTGCTGCCCCGAGCTAGACCCTACCTCAAAGCTGGCACAAACAAGAGCTTAATCAGTAGTCTTTAAGGAATAGATGAAACTAGAAATCCACTTAAGTACACGTTATCAAGGTCAAATCTGCCTACATATTGTTCTTATTTTGGGCTAAATGTAGGAACTCTGAGGCAGCTTAGATGATAAGGGCAAATACTAGAAAAATGAGGCCAGATGTGACCAGAGTCACCCTTAAGATCCTCAGTCTGCGGGTGGAATAGAAGATGGAAGAGGATGAAAACTTCCAGAACCAAGCATCAAGGGCTCCTGAGCGTGCCTCCCTCCTTGCAGGAGCCTTCCTGTTTGCACCCCTCCACGTGCCCACACACCCAGAGAAGGCTTGTAGAGCACCTGCTAGATGTCAGGAGCCATTCAGCACTGGGTACGGAGTGGAGGGAGACAGGCCAGAACACTGTCACACTGTCAGAATGTCTATCCTAAAGTACTCCATGTTCCCTCCTACAGCCAGGCGCACTGACAACCTCTTCTGGCCTTAGAAGGCCAGCTTCCAGCCACACATTCAATTGCTGGGGTCCCTGACTCACCATCAGCAGTGTGAAGAAGCTTGTGACTCTTTAACGTCCCTTTGGATTTGAACTTCTTACCACACATGTCACATAGGTGGGTTTTCTCAGTGCTGTGACGATTCATGTGAGCCTTGAGGTTGCTCTTGCTACGAGTTGCATACTCACATAAAGAACATTTGAAAGGCTTCACACCTACCAGAGAAAAAATGTATATTTCAATGTGTATGTACATATGTGTATGAGTTCAAGGGAAAATGAAGCACTGCATTTGTGCTTCCCAAACATGCCCCACCCTTCCCACACCAGACTCTTTTCATGCTGCTCCATCCCTCAGGGATGATATTTCCTGCAGGGTCTGTTAACAGCCTCCACCCTGTAGCTTTCTGAACGTCCCACATAGTAAAATGTCCTACTAGCCCATCAGTGTCCCCAATTCTTGAGCCCTCTACTAATGGAATATTTACAAAACATCACAGCAAGTTGTTCACCTCTCCCTCTTCCTCATCCCAGAACTCCTTGAGGACAGAGACCCTAAGCAACTTGTAAAGCCAAGAGTCATTAAATTCAATTAACTGAGATAAACTGAATAAAATTAAAGGCACCAAAGGCCTTTGCAAAAATCAATTGACTCAGACACTCTTTATCAAATGTAAAAGCATATTTTACTTCATAAAATAATCAGAGATTCACAACACTGGCTGTCATGCAGGACCAATGGCTCACAATGTACAGAGAAACTTTCACACTGAACTATTCCTTCCTTCAACAAATATCTACATGCCTCCACTGCACAGCAAGACCCTAAGACACTGTCTACTCTGTTATCTTGTTTTAATGCATTAAGAGCCACTAAAATTAGAACAGCTCCAAATCCAAGACTGGGCTATTATGGAACCCTAAATGAAGTTATATGTCCTTTAAGCAATAATTGTCACATGTATGAAGAAAGTTCTACATATACAGCTAATTACTACAACTACAGCTCTATGGCCATTACTCGTGGTTTGTTTGTTGTTTTTAATCTGTCTTTCTTGGTATTTTTACCTGTTATTTTTATTTCTTTTTTTCTTGTCTCTTGTTTATTTTGAGAGTAAAGAGGCAGACTAGATATGGTATACAGGGATCAACTCCAAAGAACGTTATGATTCCATCATTATAGAAAAATTCATAAATCATGAAAAAACAGAATGCCAGGAGCGTCCAATGAAAAGCAGCAGTCTTTGACATTCTGAACCTTTATCATAATTCTAAAGTTTTTAAAAATACTGAATTTTTAGTTGGGCACAGTGGCTCATGATTATAATCCCAGATATTAGGGAGGCAGAGATCAAGAAGATTAAGGTTTGAAGCTAGCTCAGGAAAAAAAAAGTTAGAAAGACCCCCATCTCAACCAATGACTGGGCATGGTGGTACATACCTATCATTACAACTAAGAGAAGTACAGACAGGAGGGACATGGTGCGAGCTAACCTGAGCATAAACATGAGGCCCTATTTGAAAAATAACTAAAAGTAAAAAGAGGGATGGGGCATGGATCAAGTGTTAGAGCAATGTCCTGAGTTCAAACCCCAGTATAGTCAAAAATATAAAAAATAAAAATGGAAAATAAGCAACACGAACACACCATCACATGTGAATACAATAGCAGTGGTCATGTAGTAACCCCCGGTACGTACTACGCCCTCTACTAAGGATTTTATATAAATGATTTCATTGATCCCTGCAACAAATACCAAAGTAGTTTATGTTTCCATTTCACAGATAAGTAAACTGAGGTCAGAAAGAATGGCATATTGGTCCCATCCACAGCTTAATGGTGAGAGCAGATTTTAAACCAGCTCTCTCACTCCAGTCCTGTGCTCTCTCATGAGAGTATAACCATGCCACTGGATGCCTTATGCATCCAGAGGTTCCAGCCTCCCTGGGCTTCTCTTGGGGTCAGCCCCTTCTCAGTTCCCTGCTGATTCCCATGAGCACCATACTAAACCATCCTCCAGGCAGAGGCATCTGCCTGCTTTGCTGAGGAAACTGTGACCAATGGGTATGAATATCTTCAATTTCAAGACAAGGGAGCCACATTTATATCCATACATGCCACCACCCTCACCGTTTCACTCCTAACGGAAAGGTAATACTCCACATTCCTGAAACCAGAGAACCCTACTGCCCTCTTCACCTGCGTTTATTCTAACAGTACACTTTGGTGGGCACCAGTCACTGCCCTTAATAAGAAACAAGCACTCCTCTTCTTAGGACTCCTGCTTTGTAGTAGGGGAGTCATGGCAATTTATTTCATTGTAATCGCAACCAGCACTAGAAAGAACTGTACATCTCCACTCACTGTAAATGCAACTAATTAAGTAATGATTTAAATCCATGACTTAGCTGACTGATGTGCTAAAGAAATCTAACTTCAGAGGACATAAAGATGTGGCCTCTTCCTCTTGTACTCCCAAATAAAGCAAGCAGGTATAAACTTTAAAAGCTGCTCCATGTAGAAAAACCACTACTCACCTTCATGAGCCCAAATGTGACGCTGAAGGTCTGAGCCATTCTTCATGAAATAGAAATCACAGTACGGGCACTTCATGGCTCTTTTTCCAATTAGCCCTTTCAGCTGGACCCTCCTCCCAAGCACCTCAGAAATAGTACTCATGGAGACCTCTGGAAGAGAAAGAGGGTGACAATCAGAGGAGCCAAAGGCTCTCATTCAAGTGAGATATAAATAAGGTTCTGATAGCACCTGCATCATTAAAAGGACAAGTCAGGGGATTCCTGAGGACGTCACCAAGAGGACAAGCCAGTGTGTATCTTAAGAGTGTCATGCCAACAATTTTGCCTGTAAGTGTAAACCAGAATCTGATTAAGCTTCAGATCTAAATACCTGATAATATAAAGTACAAGAAATGGAGAAGCATCACAAAGCAATAATTCATAGGATTATTTTCCATAGGAAAAGCAACTTGGTTTCTTCCAGAAATCAATGTCATTGAAAAAAGATGTGTTTGGGGGAGTCTTACATAGTACAAGAAACTAAGTGACATAACCACTAAACAGAAATACTTACATCTCAATTCAAACAAACCAACTGTTAAAAAAAAAAAGAAAGAAAAGGAAATATTGGATCAACTGGGGAAATTTTAAATGGACAAATACAAGGTAATAATAAGGAATCGCTGCTAATTTTGCTTTTACTGGTAACATGGTAACTATGCTGAGAGAAATTCATGTTACTTGGAGAGACTTTGTAAAGATTTTTAGATGGAAATTAAATGATCTGTGGGGTATATTATAATAGTCTAGAAAAAGTTTATGGGGTAGATAGATGAAAAGAGTGCAAAACATACATACCAAAGAGGGCTGAGTTAAGGATATCATAACTGTGTACTTCTGCAGATGTTTGGGATTTTTTCATAGTAGGAAAGTTTACAATAATGACACAAAGATGCTTTACGTCTCTCCATGGGAAAAGGCTGTTGGTTTGAAACGGCTATCTTCAGATAGTAGACTTCCAGTCACTTAGGACACGGTTAACATAGAAAGGGAGGAAGGGAGCCTGCAGAGAGTCACCTAACCCACACATTCTCACACCCACGAAGACTCAAGGCTCTGTCTGTTGCCAGAGAAAACATGAGTGTCACTGCCCTTTTGTAATTTCTTTATCTTCCTCCATTCTTATCATTTATAACCAGCAAACTGTTCCTTTATACCAAGGGCAGATATAAAAGTTTAAGTGAGAAAAAAGCAGAAAAAGAACACATTTACTCATTCATATAACTAGAGTACCCATGAGTGCTCTGTGCACCCTCCATGTGATACTGAGGTCTGGGGACAATCCCTACCTCAAGGACACCATGGAGGTAATGGGGAGTGTGACAATTTTGAGAGTAGAAGCAAGTAGGGTGCCACAATACTGGGTGGGCAGGGCAGCCACAAAAGCCTCCCCAGGGATAAAGCTCTTTAAATACAGATGTTATTTCCCTTAAATTTATTTGTGTCTTCCCTTTTCACTTCAACATGGTGCAGGTGATGTGTAATGCTGTGAATTAAAATAAACATAAGCATTTTTAATGGTGTGTATTAAATTGTACACAGTAAGGGGTTTCATTATGGTATTTCCATATATGCAGATAATGTATTTTTATCATAAACACAAGCATTTTAAAATTAATCCTCTACTCTAAATTCCATAATCTTACCAGGATGGTTGGTCTTGATATGTGACTTTATCAATCGATCTTCTGAAAAAGATTTTTCACACACAGGACAAGAGTAACTCCTTTTGTCCTTAATAGAAAGAGAACATAATCAATTGACTGTCTTGTTTAAGTCTAGGCTCTATAGAAAAACAACCACCACCATCATCATCACCATCAACATTGTCGCCACCACCATGATCACCATCAGCACTATCAGCAGCAGTAGCCTCATCGAAGCCAGACACACAGTACATCCTTCCAAGCACTTCATAGTTGGCTTCCCTGGGCCCTGCTCAGCCCAGGAAACTCAAGAGTAGGTGATGGTGTCAGCTCCATCTCAGAAAGGAGAGAAAGGGTTTAGAGATGAGAGTCCTGGGGAAGGGAAAACGGTAGTGCTCAATCTCAAAGCCAGACTACAGCTGCTCTAAAACCCAAAAGCACATTATATCCTCAGCACTCAATGTGTGGTTTGTGTAGGGTTTCATGTTATTATATTGAGATTCACTACCACTCAAAAAAAGGCATTTTGTTCACATTCAGGTTCATGACTAAGAAACAAAGGCCCAGGATGATAAGACTAAAATCTGAGAGGAAGGGCCAGTGTCGGAACTGGAGGCCCAGATACCCACCCAGGATATTTCTTGCCTCCCTAAGACCATGAGCCCCTGAGGCTGCATGGAGGGAAGGACCTCTGCACTGTTGCTGGCAGGATCAACTCGGTCACTACCAGTCACATTTCAAGTAGAGAACAGCTCTGTGAATGACAGAGCTCCAGCTTCTGTTCACCTCCTTTTCTCCCAGTGCTCACTTAAAGCATTTCACATCAGTTTTCCCCAGATGGGGGATGCAATGGGTTGAATTATGCCCCCCTCCCCACTCCAGCTTCATACACTAGAGTCCTAATCACCAGCACTTCAGAACGTGGTCTTGCTTGGAGTGAGATCCTTACAGAAGTGATCCAGATAAAATGTGGTACTGAGGGTGGCCCAAACCAAGATGACTGGTGCCCTTAGAAAAAGGGAAATTTGTACACAGACATGCACACAGGGACAATTTCAGATAGACATGAACACAGAAGTCTTCTATAAGAAAAGGAATGCCAAAGACTGCCAGTAAATCACTGAAACCAAGAGACAGATCTGGAAAGATTCCCACGCAGCCCTCAGAAGGCAGCAACCCTACCAACACCTTGTGTGCTCAGATGTCCTTTCTCCAGACTTGGAAACAATGAGTATCTCTTGTGTATGCCACCTATGCATATGTGTGCATGCATGGTACTTTTATTGTGCTTCTCAAGCACACATCTTACAGACAGCCCAACTCTGGTGGAAAGGACCTATACATCCAAATGAACAAAACCCAAAGGCAAAACCTACAGGTCCCATGGTTTCCGGGAAATATTTTGGATAATGTGTGTTCCAGGGAATATTGGTACAGTCCATACTCACAAGAACTTGCAGAGGAACCAATTCCTACCTGTGAGCTTAGCCTCACAGCAAGTGCCTTCCATGCCTCAGGTAACAGAATGTAGTCCTCAGAGACTGCTCCAAATCATCAACTAGTAACAACCCAACAGCAACAATTGCATTTTGAGAATTTCTTACCTTCTGAGGGTTTAGGTATGCTCAAGGTCATGCCACCAGAGACAGCAGAGCTAGATGTCCAAGCTTGGCCTTTGGCTTCCAGAGCACTTGCTCTTGTGAGGCCATAATTAGCAGGACAAACCCAGGGTTTGGAGGCCCTGCAGTGAGTCCTGGTTTCATCACTTATCAACTGGGAAACTTTTGGCAAGTGGTTTTACCTCTCAGTGCCTCAGTTTCACCATCTGTAAAATGGCACTAAGAACAGTGTCTCCTTCACAGGGTCACAGGAGGATAAAGAATCCACAGCACACAGAAAGTTCTCAGAGGGAGCCTGGCCTATAGCCTACAGTCAGTGCTACATAAACCAGAAAGGCTTTGCTGCTGAGGTTTGAGCACCGGTATGATGCAACTCAGCCTGTGATGTTGGCCTTCTCATGGGCTGTTACACCCTGGGAATCTCTTAGAGGGGAACCCGAATGAGCAGCCCCCAAACTTTTGTGGGTTAGCTCTCACTGATGTTGCAGAACATCTCCGGAGGCTGGTGTTCCCCAGAGTACAGTTAGGAAAAGGTACTTTTGAAAACAAAAGTCCCTCGAAACCACACAACCTGGATGTATTCCCTACCAGTCACCTGAGACCAAGCAGTGCCTACCAAGTCAGATGCTTGTCAGCCCAGGCCGCTCTTGAGAAGCTGCCCTGAAACTCTCTGTGGCCAGCCAATGCTATAAACTTCCCCCAGTGACATCAGAGGCTTGGGGCTTCTCAGTGTGCTCCTGTCACTGTCCGCCCACTTCTCTTGACCTCATGCTCACGGTGCCATTTTAAAAAGAACACCTGGGGCCCCATAAGCATCTAGGGGGAGTCCCCCGTCCTGGCTGCCTTCCTCATCAAAGTTGATGCAGACATTCAGAAGGGCTTTGAAGGAGTTTACACTGATCTCCCCTGAGTCCTTGCTATTTGATTTTTCTTCTTTTAATCCCTAATAGAGTGAAAGCAATTTATCTTAAAGCTTATCAGGGCTCTGATTCTTGATGTCTTTGAAGACTGTCAGAAGGACACAGACAGAGGTAGAGGGGGCTGGGAGAAAGAAGACTCTTAGGACTCATTTACTTCTTTTTCAAAATTTCAATGCCTTGCCAGAGAAGAAACCCAAATACACTCAAGAAACTTAAAAGAGCCATGGTTAAGAGCTCCCAGCAAAATCAGGGAGCACGAGAGACCCAGCTGTAAGGATGGTGAAGAGCTCAGCTTCAGAGTCTGCTCCAGACTACTTACTGCACAGTAGGTAAGATGCCCAAATAGGGAATCATAAAAACAGAATTGCTCTGTGTTCATGTAAGAAAAGACAATATTCTTGTTGTTCTTAGAAAGGAACAGTATTATATTCAGTAAGTTACTTTTCCATTACTTAAATGCGCGCCCACACACACACACACACACACACACATATGTAAACTTAAAATACATATACACTGACTATGACCCATTCATTTCCAGAAAGATATTGAAGGAAACTTCCTCTATTTTGTTTTTTGCTAGAAATACATTGCTTTTTTAGCTTATTTCCAACAAGTAGTAGATGTAAAGGGTTTTTTGTCTGTTTATTTTTTTAGTATGTGTATCTATTTACCAGAAACAAAACAAACAGAAAAAATAAAAGTATATGCTTCTCAAAGATCAAAGCTGAGTTTTCTGACATTTACTGAGAAGCCATCAGACTGTGGATGAATACACCACCACTCTCATTGTTAGTACTCATCCCCCAAAGAACAGGGGCTGGAAAAGGAAGAAGGGAAAGAAGAGCAGTGGGAGCTACTATAGTTATACTGTGGACCTGGGACCATGCTGTATACCTTACAAACACTATCTCACTGCATTTCCATGGCAACCCTGAGTTGCTGTCCCCATTTCCAGAAGAAACTACAGGTTGGGAGCATAGCCTCACTCCTAAGTCTTCAAAGCCACACCAATATGCTGACTTTTGGGCTTAGGCTGCATCTGTTACACTGCTCTTAGTGTTCAGTACCTGTGAGGTCTTCTAAGAAGGAACACTAGCCAGAGGCAGGAGGAACTTCCTTGAGTCACAGATCCACCAAGCCCACCTTAAATTGAGACGGAGCCTAGAGCCCTGAAATCTCATTCTGTGCAATTGTCACCATGGGTCTGTGGTCCAAGAAGTCACCAATTACATCACTTAGGTCAGCGGCTTGCAGAATTATTTAATGGGGCCCCCAGGAGGTCACAGCACCCCCAGAGCAACTGACACACACTGCCATGAACACTTAGCACTGAAACAAAGGTCTGCTACGACATTCTCTATTTCATTTTAGGATAGCTAGTCATGGCTCACACATCTGGTTTCACAAGCCTCTAGTGCATCACAACCAATAAATCTTGTCTTGGTGAGAATGCTGACCTGCGTGTTCTGTACCGATTTCCTGATTTAATCCTCACAATCCTGAGAGGCAGAGGAAAGTACTTTATCTCATCTCCATTTTACAGATGAGAAAAGTGAAGCTCAGAGAGGCTGAGCACTTTGACCAGAATCACAGAGATAGATTCAGTGTTAGAGCTCAAGCACATTAGCACTCAACACTCCCTCTCTTTCTATTAAAATCAAATTTTCTCAAGTCTCTTCTTCACAGTTTGCACAACAGTGTAAGGAAAGGATTTGTTCTGGAAGGGTTGTTGACTAATTCCTTTATTAGGTCCCCAAATTTCCTTGATGCCAATATAGTCAGTACAAATAGGTTCCTCCCCTGTGGATTCAATCAAAATGCTCAAAAATACTCAAAAAAAAAAAAAAAAGTTAATCTGAGCCGGATGCCAGTGGCTCATGCCTGTAATCCTAGCTAATCAGGAGGTAGACATCAGGAGAATCATGGCTCAAAGCCAGTCTGGACAAATAGTTTGTGAGACCCTATCTTGAAAATACCCATCACAAAAAGCTGTGTAGGCCCTGAGTTCCAACCCAGTAGCACAAAAAAAAAAAAAAAGTTAGTATGTACTGAACATTTACAGATTCTCTTTCCTCATCATCCCTTAAACTAAAAACATAACAACTATTTATATAGCATCTACATTGGATCAAATCTAGAGATGATTTAAAGCACATGGGAGGATGTTCGTACGTTATATGTAAACTCTGTATTATTAAGGGCCTATAGCACCCTTGGATTGTGGTGTGGGGTGGGGGCTTTTCTGCACCAATCCCCATGGATCCGGAGGGATGAGTATACATTCTTGACTATGAGTCAACACCTCACAGTTAGTAATGGGAAAGAGGAGGCAGAAGGAGAACAACTTCACTGTATGAATACATTCCTTCTAAATGTTAGCTGAATCCTTAGCTAAGAAGTAATTATCAGAGGCACAGAACCTGGCAATTTACCAAATTATCCCAGAATCCTAATACAACTGTACTGGACTTGGATAAATAAGCCTATGTGAGGACAGAGCACTTCTACTTCACATGTCCTTATTTTTGCTCTGCATGGAATCTATACTCAAAGCAGTAAATGCCGGAACAAATAAGAAATTACAGACAGAATGGTAACAGACCTGGTACCATCCCCAAGGTCCTAAGTAACCAAACCCCATGGGAGGAGCAAGAGATCACCTCAACTCCCATGCTTTTCCCAGTCAGAAAATTTCCACTGCCTGACCCAGCTGGACCCTGTCATGACCAGAGTGCTCAACTCAACCACCAGGCCATTTACTAGGCACTTCTATAGCACAAACATGTTTACACAATCTCACTGCAGCTCACCTACATCCAAGAAAGCAGGGTGGTGTTATTCACTGCACTTTTCCAGAAGAGGAAAAAAGAGTTCAGAAAAATCAAGCAGTCAACACAGGCTGTAGTACTGGAGCTGGAGCCCAATCCTTGATTACAAATCCCCAATTTTATTCACTCCAAGCAAAAATGATGGCACAATGTCAAGAACAGTGACGAGGATGGGACAGTGAAGATGGCACAGCTAAACATGGATGTATGGGCAATTCATGGCAATGAAGAAAATGGGTGGTTTCTTAGATGCTTCAAAATTTTGAGAACTCTTAAGAAAAGTTAGCATTTAGCCTCCAAGAGTTAACCTACATGTGTTACTTGTGATTTCGCAAAGAATTAACTCAAATCCTGTGGATTTAAGATATTCTATAGTTGGGTGTTCCATCTCAGTGAATTTACCGCTAAAAATAAATCTTCTAATGTCTATCAACTCATGAATGGATAAAGCAAAAAGCACTGTACCCATACAGTGGAGTACTATCCAGCTATAAAAAGGAGTAAAGTATTAACATATGGTACACCATAGATGAACTAAATAAACCAGACATAAAAGACAGTCTCACATATATATTTTATGATTCCTTTTATATAAAATGTCCAGAACAGGCAAATCCATAGAGATAGGAAGTGGATTAGTGGTTGGCCAGGGCTCAGGGAAAGGGAAGTAAGAAATGACAAATAATGGAAATGGGTTCCTTTTTGGGATAATGGAAATGTTACAAAATTCATTAAGTAATAGTTGGATAGCTCTATGAATATACGACCACTGAATTGTACCCTTAAAAGAATAACTTTCCTTGCTGACACCAAACTCTATGTAAAATATTGGAGACAGCACCTTCATTATCAAAGCAAAAACATCCACACTCAGGGCCAGCAGAAGACTTTTCACTATCAACATTCCTGAAGTACCCTTGGCTTCATTATAGAAACGAACTGCAGACTCAAAAGACAAATGTCATCTAAACTCAAAATACTGGGAGATGCTTTCATCAATTATACTATCTTACCATAATGTCAAACAGTCCTCCTGCTTCATGTGAAATGCTTAGTAATTTAAGGTCCTAGCATAAAAGCAAAGGCTTCCCCTTGGATTGTGTCATGGATGCAGCTGGGTATTTCTTCCCTGTCCTCTTTCCTGGCCCAGATCTATTTTTCAACCTCAGAGGAGAGTCTGCTGATTTCACCCACCGTCCACCCCACCACATTGACTTGTTTATCCTCCACAAGACAAAAAGTGCCTTGTAGGCAGGTAACAGTCCTACTCATATCTGAAAGCCCAATGCCTGGTATGCAGAAGACAAGTCCTTTAGCTCCAGAAGCAGAAGTAGGTTGTTCACATTTAAAAGTGTTTTAATTGGAAGAATTTCACATACCAGCAAAGGAAAAGATGGAAATTGAACTTTAACAACTTCTAAGAAAATGCGAGTGCTAATGAGAAGCAAGGATAGCATCCTCTGCTACAAGGTTAACTGAGTCACACTGCTGTACTCAGCACACTGCAACAATGTGCAGACATTCACTAATATAGCACAAGGCACAGCTGCCACTTAGCAGCACAGAAAGTACCCATGCAGTCCCCACACCATGAGGCAAAGTCTACCTCACGCTCCTTCAGATGCTGTGCAAGTATCCAAAGACTCACCAAGAATGGTGTGGGTCACGCTAGCGATGGACCTGACCACAAAGTAGATAGCATGGGGCTGTGACGAGTATGGCTCCAATTCTGTCTCTCCCTTACCAATAGTATGACCATGAACAAGTTACTGGGTGGCTGAGATACCATACTTCTGATCTGCCCCTTGACGGAAGTAATCCCCAACTTTCAGAGGAGACACGAGATTTAAGCAAAACAGTACAAGGATGCTGTCGAGAGGTAAACACGGCAATTTACTTCCCTTTGTACCACATTTATTTCCACCAGATGCCTTCTTAGGTGTTGACAGTGGTAAGATAATCTCTTTAAAGTAAGATTCACAACACGAAAGAAGAGAAATACCAATTTATTACAATGGAAGCATATGAATTCAAGGACAAAATCTTAGAGCATGCTCCTGACACTCTCCTGTTGACCCAGGGCCAGAAAATAACTGGGCTGAACCAGAACCCTGGAACACACACAACAAGAAAGCAAATCCTGAGTGTGGGCAAAGTCCACTTGCAATGGCCTTGTTGTTGCCATTCATTAGCCTGGATTCAAAACTTCTAAATCTGTAATGATACGTAGAATAAACAGTAGCTAGTAATAGTCAATAGTGCCTACTCCAGGCCAGGCACTATTCTGAGACATTGGTTTATATTCCTTCATTTCACTGAGCCCTGGCAAACTGAAGCACTGAGTGTTTACATGACTCATCTCAAGGCTAAGCACATGTTAAATGGAGGAGGAGCCAGGGCTAAAACCCAGCAGTCTGCTTCCTGGTCTCTACCATTACACTTCAAGGTTTCTCCTCACAAGAATGTGCCTGCACAGGGTCTTAACTCCTTCTTCAGATGACTTTCCAGGAAAGTCACATAAATGACTTCTGCCACCTCACTGTTCTCTGCCCTAAGAGAAAACTAGAAGTAATGCCAACCTAACCACAATTCCATCAGAAGAGATTATAAACCACATGCCATCGTGCCCTGCTTAGAGGGAGAGAGAGAGGACAGACACAGAAGGGGTGAACAGAATAAGACAGAAAGAAAGGGAAAAAAAATAGGAAAAACAGGGAAGGTGAGAAAAGGTAGACTAGGAAGTACCAAGTGACAAACTGTAGTTGGTACACAGTCAACTACATGACAAGCACTGTGCCAAGTTCTTTATCAAAAGCATTTTATTTTAACCTCCCCAAAACCACAGAGGTGCACACACATATACAAATAGAGGTATGCACATACACATGTGCACGTATGCGTGTGGCATGTATACACATGTGTGCATACACATGGAGATATTTATCAGTGCATGTATGCGTGTACATGTAAGAAGTAGATGTTAAATATATGTTTTATGTAAAAGGCTACCAGATCTCAGAAAGGACATGTGACTTGTCAGGGCCACAGAGCTTGTGAGAGGGAGGGAGACAGTTTCAGAATCAAGACCTTAACTTCAAAGCCCAGGTCCCTACCCCACTATATCCAATACCCTGACTTTGCCTCAGTGACAAACCACTGGAGTGTTAGTGATTTCTACAACAGAAAACCCTGGCAGCACACCCAGTTTCTGAAGCCTCATTTTGTGCTGTCTGTAGCATAAAACAGCATGCAATTAAAACAGAGCCACACCTAGGGCCAGGTGTGACTTTAAGAAGTCTCAAATCACTCTCAGGTGTCAGCCTCTTGAGTCAGATTAGAATTTGCAAAAAGAAACATGCATTCATTATGTTACATGATCTCCTACTAAAGAAATGGACAAATATGGCCACAGTGAATATGAACACCTGAATTAACATATCGATTTTTTAATTACAGTGCTTCATAATACTCTCTATCAGTGTTTATAATAAAAGATACCATAATGTCACAACAGTCATCATCAACATTCTCTGTGCTCTTACTGTGTACCAAATATTGTTCATAGTACAATTAACTAATCTTATCTCATTATGATTTAATCTCCCAACAAGTTTTAGGTGCAGCTATTCTTATCCTTGTTAGTAATTCTTTAAATTGTCATTTACAAAATCCTTGCTTCTTTTCTATTCTATAAATCTTTCTTCAGTAAACCTTCTCAGATTCTAACAAATTTGCACAAAAAGCAAATTTGTTTAATCGGTTTTCAATGTAGCAGAGCCTCTTGCTGTAAAAGGACCCTGGACCGAACTCTTTGGAAAGTGAAGAGCCTACAGTGAGAAAGCCCTTGCTGTGTTTTCAGGTCTGGATTCAGGTGGACGACCTGCAGCAGGGACACCTCCACAGGCATAACTTTGAGAAAGCAATGAGCACCCAGGGTAGACAGGGCTGCCGCTTGGGCTTGCTACTTACCAGCTCTGTGTGAACTTTAAGATGTGCCTGCAGCTTATATTTATCTGGAGTCGAGTAGTCACAGCCGTCAGTGGGACACTTCAGCAAGATGTTACTGTGTTTCTGAATTACATGGCGTTTAAGGCAGTTTTTGGTGATGGAAGAATAATGGCACTGGGAGCAATAATACAGATGTTCCCGGGTGTGGGTGCGGACATGCATGTCAAAATGCACTTGGTACCAAAAAAGTTTGCCTAAAAAAATATTTTCATATGAGAACAAGGAAGTTTCTTTTATAATGAATTTGAATTTTTTCTAATTATTATTATTATTTTTAACTACCAAATTTATCTCCCTTGCGTGCTTATCTGGGGCGCCCTTCAACGTTCTACCACATTTCTGTATGGAAATTACTTTTCAAAGGTGGCAAGTTGCCAATATTAAGGTTGCTACCATGTTTCACATGGTGTCAGGGCTAGAGGGAACAGGAAAGAAATGTTGATTGAGGACCAATTATGGTGCTAAATACTACATTCCACATGCACAGATGGAGGAGTCTCTAAAGCCTTGCTGACACTCCCGGGACACAGGGTTTGGAGCTGGCCTTCCTACTGCCTGCACCGCCAGCATCCCGGGAGATGCAGAAGCCAAGTTCTCACTGTGAGCCAGAAGAGAGCTGCCTGGAGCCTCCCTGCAGAGAGCTGCAATCCCTTTCAGCCCTCTCTGCTCATCTAGAATATGGCCACAACTGAAAGCTCAACTGGACACCTGTCATATGTCAGAATAAAGAGTCTTCCTGGTCAGAATCTGGTAGAGGTCATGGGCAACCCTTAGCATGCACACCTGACTGTGCCAGCACAGTCAACTGTGCGTCACCCTGGCTGGCTCCACGAACTCCAAGTGCTACCTGAAACGCAGGGCTCGCTGCTTCTATCTAGCTTGGAAGTGGGTGGCTCATTTAGGATGTGTCCTTTCCAAAGAGCTCCAGAGGAACCCGAGTGACCACAGCATGATGGGCGTGGATGGGGCTGCTGGGAAGGAGAGCTCCACTCAGTGGCGCGCCTGGAGCTGTCTTTCCTTACCACAGTATTCACACTCCAGGTCTCCATAAACCTTCCTGATCCTCTCGCACAGGCTGGTGTTCATTTGCTTCTTCTGCAGACTGTCCAGGACCTTCATGAAGGCAGTGCTGCCAGGTCTATGCTCTGAGGCGGGTCTGCAAGAGTCAGGATGGCACATGACAATATCCCCACCCCCAGCCACTGCAGGAAGGAGGGCCGAGGCTTCGGCTAGATTTGACCTGAGACATCTGCTAGGATCCGATTCACTGACTCGTGGGGGATCCATTTTCTGTACTTCACCTGGAGGGCTTTCAGCACACTGGGTCTCCTGGTTCAGTCCAGCACTTTTGGCCTTGGACAGCAGTAGTGTGACTTCTTCACCCTGAGTCTGAGCTGAGCCTCCATGCTGGGTGTCCAAGGCCTTCTCGGCAGCAGCATGAGCCTCAGCAGAGGAGGTATCATTTTTCAACAAAAAGTCATCAGAAACCACTGCAAGAGGGTGCAGGTCTGAGGAGACCACAGTGGTTTCCAGCTCACAGGGTGGCAGGGCAGCACTTTCAGCTGAGGGAGTGGCCAAAGGCATAGCTGGGGTGGGCTCTTCCCCAGCGGTCTCCAGCTTCTTCTGGCCCTCCTCAGGCTGAGCCTCCTCAGGACAAGCCTCCTCTTTCAGCACATCCATCCCCTGGCACACAAACTCTTCTGCTGCCAGCTGCAGCTGCTCCCCCAAGGCCTCCTGCTGGATGTCTCCACCAGGCTCCAGGAGGCAGAAGCTCTGGTTGATGGAGCTGGTAAAGACCAAGGCCTCCTGAGCAGCCCCATGTGCCTCCCTGATGTGCGTGCGCAGTCGGATGGAACTGACAAACTTCTTGAGGCATATGGCACAGACATACACAAAGGGGTGCTTCCTGACATGCAATTCCAGTGCCTGGTATTTTGTGGCCCCATGGCCACAGAGCTCACAAGCAAAGGGCCACTTGTCTCCGTGGACCAGCATGTGACGGTCACGATCCAGTTCATTCTTGAACTTGCGCTCGCAGATGTGGCAATCATAGAGCAGCTGCCGCTTGCCCTCCCTTGTCATCAGGCGGAGCTCATCCAAGGCCTCCTTGACCTTCTTGTCCTGTGGGTCATGCGTGTCCCGAATGTGTTTGATGAGGTTCTTGACATCAGAGTACTTCTTCTTGCAGAAGCGGCAGTGCTGCTTGATCTTCTTGTGTACCCGCTCGATGTGCACCTTAAGGTGGCCCTTGCTGAGGCATGTGAAAGAGCAGTAGTCACAGGCAAATTTCTCCCCAGTGTGCTTACGCAGGTGCACATTGAGGTTGGCCTTGATGGCGCTGGCATAGTTACACTGGGGGCACTTGTACGGCTTCTCATTGGTGTGGATCCGCAGGTGGGCCTGCAGCGAGTGCTTGAACTTGAAGACCTTGTTGCAGTATTCACAAGTGAAGATTTTCAGCTGGGTGGGACCTAGCCTAGAGACAGATGGCACAACAGTTACTTGTGGAGACCTTGATCCCTCTGAATGGATACAATACCAAAGGCTTTGCCATGAACTGAATGGGGGCAGAGGAAGCATGGAAGCACTCATTCATTCAGCAAGCAAGCTGGAAGAACAGGACAGACCAGGCACAAGAGAGAGGGGGCCCTGATCTTTCAGAAGCTCACAATCTAGGGGAAGAGAAGACACGCCAGCAAGTGTTGCATGAAGGTATGGTAGGCATTAAAAGGAGGGGGAAGGGGCAAAAAGAACTCTAATCTAGATGAAGATAGCTGGGGAAAACCTGCTGAAGAAATGTCTGGGTTGAGGGAAGAAAAGGAAAAGGTACGTGGCATGAGTCATCGACACATACACAACAATAACAGCATGCTCCACAGCTAATTTGTATGCATTCTGTATATTTTAACCTGACCAGTCCTAATAGCAAATTCAGTTTCCATAAGACTAAACACAAGTCGCTTGCTCAACTGCTTTGATAATCCAGACTTGTCAATTCACTCAACCAACTTTTGGGGTGGCTCTCTCTCCTTTCTTGCAAGTTTCCATGTGAGGGCCATTCTCCAGATGTTTGTTTCTTCCCAGGAAAAGAGAACTAATATAGTTGAATGGTGAGTGTGGAAGAGGACCTGGAATTCACTACCTGGTGAAGATGTGCCTGCCTGTGGTAAGCAGGAGTTTAGCTTGGTAGGCAAGGAGAAGCCTAGCAAGCAGCAGTGCAGGCTGCCTGACACTGCGGCACAGCTCAGAAAGCTTTGCCCTTGACTTGTACCACATTCTTCTCTCCCATAGCTCTGTCAGCAATAGAGTCAATGACTGAGTCACTGTCTTGCTCTTCCTTCATCACAGCTGGAGAGCACAGATGGGGAAAACAGCATTGTCACTTATTAACCTCGTTCACCATTTCAATAAATAATTCCCATTGATTAATACCTACAAAGCCTGTTGCAGACATGTTAGATTTTGTGTATGTGGTGGAGAATAAAAGCATGGCCAGCCTCAAGCAGTCTGTCTCTTTCAGTGGGGCAAGGGATATGGTAAATAAGAAAGTAGTAGTTATAACGATAATAGCTAACAGTTTTTGAGTACTTACAGAAAACTCTGTGCCCACTATAATTCCAACCTATTATTTTATCCACTTTAGAGATAAGAAAATGGAGTATCTGCCCAATATCATATGATTAGTAAATGATTTAAGCCCAGGACCTCTACTCTCTCTCAATCCTATTCATTTACCCTCATCCTCCAGACTGCCTGAACTTGCTGTTGCCCAGCAATGCCTCCCCAGTCTGACTATCCACATGGAGAAAGCTCCCTGAACAAGGCCTCCATTGCTGTTGAAATGGCAGGGTCTTGTTTCTAAAATCAGAAAATGACAGTCAGAAAAGTAGGTCAACATGTACCAGCAGAGAAGACCAAAGAAACAGGTGAGGCTTCCTCTCTGACCATAACTGCTTTTTCTGGATCATGTGTCCAGGTTACTCAAGAAAGACCTATGGCATACTAATAAGCATATACTGCTAATAATTACACACCATTAAACTATACTTACCACAACTGTGAAGACTATTTATGACTAGCCATACAACTATGTCTTTAAATTAAAAATAGCTAAATGGCTTGCAGATCATAAATACCAGAGGGTACAACTCACATGGTGTAATTAAAATATTCAAATTTGAAAGTCGCTAGTATGGTTGCATGCTAAGCCCAAGGCTTATTTAAGGAAAGTAATTTGGATCCTTCCCAAATGACAATGATATCCAGGAGGTGATACATTTTACTGAAATAAAGAACACCAAAGAAAGAAGCCCTGGATTCATAACATTAATTAAATAAATCACAGTATGTCCTCCTCTACTACAAAATCTAAATGGTCCTAGGAGAATCTTTTGCTCTGTGTTTTTGTATCATTAGGAAAATACCTTGTAGAGCCCTGAGTGCCTTGCTGCTGGAAGAGGATGATGGATCTGATGAAAGTGCCAACCAGCCTACATTTCACTCTAGGCACAAGCCACTGCTGATGACTGTGGACAGTGCACAAAGCTACTGTGACCATACCACTTCTACTAAATTATTTTATTCCAAGTGTTCCCTATTCACAGAGAGAGCAATTTTCATCATGGCATTCTAGAAAGAATTGTGGCAGAACTTTATAAGGTCAGACACCTTACTGCAGTTATCCCATCTCTGCAAATCCATCTGAAAGAAAGAATAGTAAGTGCATATGAAGTTGCTCATTGCTCGTTTTCCATAATAGTTAAGAATGGCAAGCTGTTTCAAGGTCCCAACATAAGGAACTACCTTGTTTGCACATTTATTTCATTCATTAGTTCATTCAAAAAAGGGTTTCAGAAGATGGGAACACAAAATGGAACAGAAACAAATCCAACCCCCGCTCTCTGGAGCTCACTCTGCTAACTATAAAAGTCAGCATAAGGACCATCAGCTTCTAGTCAAGAAGGAAAAGGCAAGATGCTCTAACAGTCCAGTTCAGGGCAAACTGACCTGATCTAAGAGATACTGAAGGCCTCCCAGCACATAGGACATGTAGGAAAGAGCTGAAGAATGAGCAAGACTTAACTAGGCAATGGGGAGTGAGACATCCAAGAAAAGAAGAGGCATTTGGAGAGATAAAATAGGTCAAAGGGCCCAGGTGACCAGAAAAAGAGAACCAGGGTATATGGTAGTGACAAGGCTTGGAGAAAGCAGGAGCCAGACTCTCAAGACCTTGCTCTCCTAAGAGGAAGGAGAAGCCTTCAAAGGTTACAACTGGAGCATTTTAAAAAGATTTCAGTGGATTCTATGTCAAGAGTTGAGTAGATTACATTACCTCCTCATGAAGTGATACAGGACTATGGAGCAGAAGGTTTGTGATTAATTTGAGTAACAAGAGAGGTATGATGTGACTGTTTTAAAAGCAAGATACAAAATCACATGTTAAATATAAACTCAATTTTATAAAAATGAATGTGCTGGGGAAAAGGCCAGAAGGAAATACATCAAAAAATAATAACAGTCTTTGAAAAGGCAAATTATTTTCTTCTTTATATTTCTGGACTTCCAAAATTCTCTATATAATAAGTCTACAACATATTTATATGGGAGAAAAAATACATAACCTAAAAATCTTAACCTGTATTGCAAAGCAAAATCTTCATGCAAAAACACGCCTTTGTTTACTATGTTATCATTTAGACAGTAACTATTAACAGAATGCATGACAACAGGAATATAACCTAGATGTTTTGATTAAATTTTGAATATATTTACCTGTAGCTATATTAGCATTTCGCTGAATCCCTCCCCAGCAGACTGAAATATTGTGAAGATAATTAGTTAAAGTCTACAAATCAACCTGAGCCTTGACAGAGAATATCATGAGACCTAAGTCTATCACAGATAAAGGAGTAAGAACTTTTATGACTTCATCAATAAATCCAGTTGTTCACATTTATAGGAACAGAGAACTTAGGCTGCACATTAATGAAGCATTCCACATGGCACAAGAGTATAACTTAATGCACACAACATGTGCCCAACACTATGCATAGATGTCATCATTTAGTCTCACTACTAAACTAAGATTCTGTTGGACAATCTTACGCCAGTGCAATAGATGGTCAGAAGCAAATGAACTTATATCAAGGTGTAACAGAATGTAAGCTTCATCAAGGCAGGGGCTGGCTCTGTCTTATTATTCGTCATGTCACCAGTGCCCAGTACATAACAAGTGCCCAGTTTGCTGGGCCGATCTTATATATGAGTCTAGAGCCAACCCAGCTTGGTTTGGTTCTAAAGCTTATGCTCTACTCAAGAATACCTTATCTTCCCTCTTCTAGTGAAAGGAATAGGAGGTCTCAGCGGGCCCCAACCCCCTTGTTGGAGAAACCAGTACCAAACATCCCATGTAGATAAGATAAGCAATGCGGCAGGGCTCAGTTAGGGCATATAGAATGTGGGGAATGTGAGCGGGGGGTACATGCAAGATGTGAAGTACGTGCAAGATGTGAGGTACGCGCAAGATGTGCTCTGCCTGCTTGCCCAATGTTGATAACGAAAATATGCATGCCACCGCGGTCTATATAAGATTTCCCCTAAAGAGGCTCAGGGTCGTGTTTTCCTAACCGGTCCTGCGTGTCCGTGTGGGAGCTCGACCCTGGCTAGCCAGCCCAATAAACTCTGCTTTGTTGATTGCATTCACGCCTGGCTCTCTGTCTCTCGGGGGAATAGGATTCCGGGTCCTAACATTTGGAGGTCCCACCGAGATTTCATTTTCTCGAGAGACAGAACCTGCCTGCGAGAAAGCAGGGGCGATCCCAAGTCCTAGGCGTTGGGAGGGGATCCCAGACCCTCATTTGGAGGAACTTGAGTGTTCCATTTGGGCTGCGGCGGGGATTCGGCCAATCCCCAGGGAGATTCATTCTGGGAATCTCGCAAGGAGGACCACAGGGTCCTATTGGGAGAGGCTTTCCTCTCATTTGGGCTCGAGCATTTTAGGAACCCTGGCGCCAGGTGAAGAACTAATTGAGCTAGTCGACCGACCACCCGTCAAGTGGACGCCTTTCGGCCTGATATCCCAGTTGGACGGTGAGGAGGTTGAATGGGGTGCGCACCAGTGTGAGAGAAGGACCGGTCCGAGTGAGTGCTGGAGAGTGTTGTGTGTGTGTGGAATTATTGTTGCCTTTACCCTTTTTGTTCTATCTCTCTTGGTGTTTGAGTCTCCTTCCACAATGGGACAAGGACAAACAACCCCAAAGTCTCTGATCCTTTCTCACTTTCCAGAAGTTAAAGAAAGGGCCTTAAATGCGGGTCTGGTCATCAAGAAAGGTAAGTTCGACACCTTTTGTTCTGCAGAGTGGCCCACCTTTGGAGTCGGGTGGCCCATTCAAGGTTCCCTCTCCCTAGACCTGATCACTAAGGTTAAAGCAGTCATTTTTCAGCCAGACAATCGAGGCCATCCAGACCAAGTTCCTTACATTTTGGTTTGGGAGGATCTGGTGAGGAACCCTCCCCCTTGGTTAACAGTTTTTCTGACCCACCCCTCCAGTTCGGCCCCCGGGGCTAAAACCCCAGTCACGCCCGCCTTGGTCATAAAGGAGGAGGAAAAACTTCCTCTTCCCACCTTGACCGGTCCTCAAATTAGGGCATCTCCTTCACCATCTCCGGTCTTACCAGAGAGTTCCCCCCTTTACCCATCCCTCGCAGGGGCAGAGGAAGATCGGCCGCCTCCATACGTGACTCCCCCTGGCCAAGCCAGTGCCCCGGAGGAGGAAATTTCCTCATCCTCCTCAACAGGACTGGCAGCAGGAGGAGGAATGGGTCGAAGACTTCGCCCCCGAGGATCCGGGAAAGGGAGGGGGAAGACGGGCCCCCCTCATCAACACAGGGGGAGGAAACTGTCCCTACACTTCCAGTCCGGATGGTGGGCCAAGGGGGACCGGGAGGAGGGCAACAGTTTCAGTACTGGCCCTTCTCCTCCAGTGATCTATATAACTGGAGGACGCAGAACCCGCCCTTTTCTGAAGACCCCAAGTGTCTCATAGATCTCCTGGAGTCCATCATACATACACACCGTCCCACTTGGGATGACTGTCATCAGCTGCTCAATACTCTTTTTACGACGGAGGAACGAGAGCGCATCCTCAACGAAGCAAGGAAGAACGTCTTGGGGGATAATGGGAGACCCACAACTCTCCAACCGGCCATAGACGAGGCTTTTCCCCTACGCCGCCCTAATTGGGATTTCGGGACCGCAGAAGGTAGGGAGCATCTTCGGATCTACCGCCAGACTCTTATGGCCGGTCTCCGAGCGGCCGCCAGAAGGCCCACCAATTTTGAAAAAGTGAAAGCAGTCGTTCAAAGGGAAAACGAAAGCCCAGCCGGTTTCTTAGAGCGCCTCTATGAGGCATACCATCAGTACACCCCTATTGACCCTGAGGCGGACCTCCACCGGTCTGCTGTGGTACTCTCATTCATTAATCAGGCAGCTCCAGACATTAGGAGAAAACTCAATAAACAGGAAAACTTAGGGGAGATGACTATAAGGGAAATGCTGCAGGTAGCGGAAAAGGTCTTTACCGCTAGGGAAACTCCAGAAGAAAGGGAGGAAAGACAGAGAAAGGAAGACAGGGAGGCCCAGGAGAAATTGAGAAAGGAGGACCGGGAGTTCCAGGCTAAGGAAAACCGAAAGCAACAGAGAAATGGCTCGTATTTTCCTAGCGGGTGTCTGGGACCAACCCAGGGGAGGGGGCCACGCCAGGACCCCGGATAAGGAACACTGTTTTTACTGTAAGGAAACGGGGCATTGGAAGAGAGAATGTCCTAAGTTAAAGGGAAGAAGAGGGTTTGGAAGGAGACCGGGGGAAAACAGGGAAAGGGAACGAGCAGTAGAGCAGGCCAGAGTCCTCCTAGCCGGAGAAGAGGACTGAAGGAGACGGGGCTCAGACCCCCTCCCCGAGTCCTGGGTAACAATGCATGTGGAGGGGAAGCCGATGGGGTTCATGGTGGATACCGGCGCCCAATATTCGGTTTTAAACAAGGCACATGGACCTTTGAACAAGGCACGAACAAGTGTTGTTCAGGGGGCCACCGGTACGCAGTTATGTACATGGACTACCAAAAGAAAGGTGAACTTAGGAAAACACCAGGTCACACACTCCTTCTTGGTCGTCCCTGAGAGCCCCGCTCCCCTGCTCGGACGGGACCTACTCACCAAAATAGGGGCCCATATCCATTTTGAACCAGATGGAATAATTGTGACTGATCGAGAAGGGAGCCCGATTCATGTCTTGTCCCTATCATTGGCTGACGAGCATCGTCTGTTTGAGAGTCAACAGGAACCAGGAGGGGACATGACTCATTGGGTAAAAAGATTTCCCACGGCCTGGGCGGAGACTGCGGGAACCGGCCTCGCCAAACACCTCCCGCCCGTAGTTATACAATTGAAGGCTTCTGCTCTCCCCATTCGGGTGAAACAGTATCCTATGCCTGAGGAGGCCCGAAGAGGCATAGCCCCTCATATCCACAGGCTAATAAAGGAAGGAGTACTGCGACCTTGTCAGTCTGCCTGGAATACTCCTCTGCTCCCCGTCCGAAAGCCGGGAAGCGGGGACTATAGGCCTGTGCAAGACCTACGAAAGGTAAACGAGCGGACGGAGGACATTCATCCCACCGTTCCGAATCCCTATACCTTGCTCAGCCACCTACCCCCCTCGCAAGTATGGTATACAACCCTTGATTTGAAAGATGCTTTCTTCAGCATTCCATTGTCAGAAATTAGTCAGCCGCTATTTGCTTTCGAATGGCAAGAAGATGGGGGCCAATCCGGACAGCTCACTTGGACCAGACTGCCGCAAGGATTTAAAAACTCTCCCACCCTGTTTAATGAGGCCCTGAGCCAGGACCTGGAACCTTTTCGTCGGAGCCACCCACGAGTCACTCTATTACAGTATGTTGATGACTTACTGTTAGCGGCAGAAACCCGAGAGGAGTGCATCAAGGCTACTGAACACCTGCTAACGGAATTAGGTGAGCTGGGGTATCGGGCAAGTGCCAAGAAAACTCACATCTGTAAAAGGTCAGTGACATATTTGGGTTATCGGATTGCAGATGGGGCAAGATGGCTGACTGATGCCATGAAACAGACTATTCTGGCTATCCCATCCCCGACATCCACTAGGGGGGTGAGAGAATTCCTGGGCTCCGCGGGGTTCTGTAGACTCTGGATTCCAGGATTTGCGGAAATAGCCAGACCCCTATATGAGGCCACCAAAGAAGCTCCAGATTGGAGTTGGGGAGAGAGAGAACAACAGGCCTTTGATCAGCTAAAAGACGCTCTTTTGCAGGCCCCTGCCTTAGCCTTGCCAGATCCTACAAGACCATTCACTCTGTTTGTAGATGAGAAAAAGGGGGTAGCCAAAGGAGTCTTGACCCAACAGCTAGGTCCCTGGAAGAGACCAGTGGCATACTTTTCCAAGAAATTAGACGCAGTAGCGGCAGGATGGCCCCCCTGCCTCCGCATCATAGCGGCCATTGCTGTGCTGGTGAGAGAAGCCGATAAACTAACCTTTGGACAGGCCCTCTGGGTAACGGCCCCTCACCCGGTGGAGGGAATCCTTAAACAACCCCCTGGGAAATGGATGACGAATGCCAGGCTCACCCACTACCAGGAGCTCTTGTTGGATTCCCCTCGGATCACATTCACAGATCCCGTAATCCTGAACCCTGCCACCTTGTTGCCTAACCCGGAACTGCAGACACCTGTCCATAACTGCAAAGAATTCCTCTCCGAAGTTACACAGGTACGGACTGACCTAAAGGATACCCCCCTGTCCGGCTGCAAATTAAACTGGTACACGGATGGAAGCAGTTTTTTCCAAGATGGAGCCCGAAGGGCAGGGGCAGCTGTAGTCGACCAAGAAGGAAATACGGTATGGAGCAGCACCCTCCCACCCGGAACATCAGCCCAAAAAGCGGAATTAATTGCCTTGGCAGAGGCCCTGGAGAGGGCAAAAGGAAAGCGAGTCAATATCTACACCGATAGCCGCTATGCTTTCGGTACCATCCATGTCCACGGGGCCATCTATCGCGAAAGAGGATTCCGCACAGCAGAAGGAAAACATCTAAAGAACCTAGCCGAAGTCCAGCGTCTATTAATGGCAGTGGAAAAACCGAAGGCAGTGGCAGTGATGTATGTCCCAGGCCACCAGTCTGCCAAGACGCCGGAAGCTGTCGGTAACAACAGAGCAGATCAAGAAGCAAAGAGAGTAGCAATGGTGAGTCCTCCCATGGAGACAGGGCAACCTTCCACGGTTGCGGCGATAGACGTGCCGGTCCCAGAGCTCCCTCCGCTACCCCCCCGACCAGAATACTCCACAGAGGATTTCACTTGGATGAGAGCCCACTCCCCCTTTAGAGAAGGGGAAGACGGATGGAAAAGCGACTTGTAAGGCAAGTTAATTCTGCCTGAAAAACTCGGACGATTCCTGTTGGCTAATTTACATAAGTCCACCCATTTGGGGCGGAGAAAATTACTAGACTTGTTGACATCTGCGCAGCTCCGATTTCCGAACCAGACCATAGCAGTCCGCCAAATTGTGGAAGATTGTGCCAGCTGCACAATCATGAAACCAGGACGAAGGGAGGGGCACCATACAGGTACTCGGGAACGGGGGAGGGCTCCGGGAAGAAGTTGGGAAGTGGATTTTACTGAGGTAAAACCGGGAAAGTTTGGGTACAAATATTTGCTGGTATTCATAGATACCTTTTCAGGCTGGGTGGAGGCTTTTCCTACAAAGAAGGAGACGAGTCAGGTAGTGGCAAAGGCTTTGCTAGAGGAAATCATACCCAGATATGGGGTGCCCGAGGCAATTGGGTCAGATAACGGTCCGGCTTTTGTTAGTAAAGTCCTGCAGGGACTAGCCCAGACTATGGGGGCCAATTGGAAGCTACATTGTGAATATAACCCCCAGAGCTCAGGGCAAGTAGAAAGGATGAATAGGACACTAAAGGAGACTTTAGCCAAATTGGCCCTGGAGACTGGCGGTGATTGGGTGACGCTCCTTCCCTTGGCCATCTTCCGAGTCCGGAACTCCCCCTATGTCCATGGGCTAACTCCCTTTGAGATCCTGTATGGGGCTCCACCCCCCATCATTCAGAGGACCTTAAGCCCAGAACTAGGTGATCTGGCCCCAAATTACCTGACCATGTTGCAGGCTTTAGCTAAAGTGCAACAATGGATTTGGCCCTTAATTCAAGCATACCACGCTGTTAAGAGGGACCCGGCTCCGGAACATGGCATAGTCCCGGGTGACATGGTATGGGTTAAAAGGCATCAGTCCAAAACCCTAGAGCCTAGATGGAAAGGACCTTATGTTGTACTGTTTACTACCCCTACCGCCCTCAAGGTCGACGGGATTGCAGCATGGGTACACCATTCCCATGTAAGACGGGCTCACCCTCCGGAGAAAAAACAGGAAAATTGGTCCGCACGGAAGCATCCAACAAACCCACTCAAGCTCCGGCTGATACGGGATGCTCCGAAAAACGAGAACACTCCAGATGCTCCACAGCCCTCCTAGAATGGGATTATCACCTGGGTCCACTACACCCACATCAGACCGGCAGATCCGGTAGCTATGAAGAAAGGCTTCCTGCCAACAAGAAGGGTGTCCCACCACAAGGAAAATTTTTTCAAACTCAAACTTCATACTGGACCTCGGTAACTTTATTCCTTTTTCTAACCCTGTCCACCACTTGCTGGGGGCATACAAATCCACATCAACCTTTTAACCTGACCTGGATGATTGTAGATGTATCCACAGGAGACATTCTTAACCAGACCTCCAAGGTGACCCCTCCCAGCACCTGGTTCCCAGAATTATACTTTGACTTAAGGGCCTTATTCACTGGCAGGGGACAATGGGATTTGCGCCAAAGTTACTTCTATGTCTGCCCCGCTCCCCAACCCAACCACAGAAAAAAATGTGGAGGAATCGCAGACTATTATTGTAAGTCATGGGGTTGTGAGAGCTCAGGGGATATATGGTGGCCACCCCCCAAACAGGGGGACCTTATTCAATTAAGTAGAGTCTCTCAATCTGGCATTACATACCACCAACCTAGACCTATAAATAAGGGATGCCCAACTCCCCCCAATTGTAATCCCATTATGATAAATTTCACTGATTTAGGAAAAAAGGCAACGAATTGGGAATTGGGTAAATCCTGGGGAGTCAGACTCTACAAAACAAATCATCCAGGAGCCCTTTTTACTTTGCGGCGTGTGCAACAACCAGTCTCTACTCTAACAATAGGCCCTAATAAGGTACTTAGGCCACCCTATGTAAAGCCACCTCCCCGACCTTCCACAGCTCATCACCTTCCCTCAACCATAGCCCGGGCTAATGTTACAACTCCAAGACCATCAGAAACCAGCCCTCCCCTGGTGAGGCCCAGTCTCATGACCGCATCTAAAGACCCCCTCTGGGAGCTAGTGGGTGCTGCCTTCCTGACGTTAAACCACACCAACCCTAACATGACTAACTCCTGTTGGTTATGTTATGATGTGAGGCCCCCATTCTATGAGGCAATAGGGCTAAACACCACTCACGATACCTCATCTGAGGAAAACCCTACTCAATGTTCCTGGGGAGACCGTAAGAGAGGTCTGACCATACAGCAGGTAAGCGGCCAAGGAACCTGCTTAGGAAAAGTGCCAAAGAACAGACGGGACTTATGTACTGTTATTAACGCCAGTTCTACCTGGGAAAATGCTATTAAATGGGTAATTCCAAAGGACAATGGGTGGTGGCTATGCTCGCGGTCTGGACTCACCCCGTGCCTATCAACTAAGGTGTTTAACAGCTCTAAAGAATTCTGTGTTATAGTGACTGTGCTGCCCCGCATCCTCTATCATTCGGAAGAGAGTCTATATTCATACTGGAATACAAAAATGGTTGAAAAAAGGAAAAAGAGAGAACCTATCTCCACAGTAACTATTGCTACCCTACTCAGCCTAGGGTTAGCGGGAGCAGGAACCGGCATAGCTTCTTTGGCCACCCAGCAGAAAGGGATGTCTTCGCTGCGTGCAGCCATAGACGAAGATATAGAGAGAATAGAAACCTCCATTAGCCACCTAGAAAAATCCCTCACTTCCCTGTCTGAGGTAGTACTTCAAAACCGACGAGGTCTGGACTTGTTGTTCCTCCAAAAGGGGGGACTATGTGTTGCTCTAGGGGAAGAATGTTGTTTTTACGCTGACCATACCGGAGTTGTTTGTGACTCCATGTCTAAACTTCGAAAGAGCCTGGAACAAAGAAAACGAGAAAGAGAGGCCGGGGAAAGCTGGTTCGAGTCTTGGTTTAACCAGTCCCCATGGTTGGCTACCCTTTTATCTGCATTGGCAGGGCCAATAATAATCATCCTATTACTTGTTACCATAGGACCCTGGATTCTAAACCGACTTATGACTTTTGTCAAAAGTCGAATTAATACTATCCAACTTCTGGTCCTCCGCCAACAATATCAGGCTCTTCATCCCCTTGAGAATGATTCCTCAATTTAGGCCGTAAGAAAAGGGGGGAATGAAAGGAATAGGAGGTCTCAGCGGGCCCCAACCCCCTTGTTGGAGAAACCAGTACCAAACATCCCATGTAGATAAGATAAGCAATGCGGCAGGGCTCAGTTAGGGCATATAGAATGTGGGGAATGTGAGCGGGGGGTACATGCAAGATGTGAAGTACGTGCAAGATGTGAGGTATGCGCAAGATGTGCTCTGCCTGCTTGCCCAATGTTGATAACGAAAATATGCATGCCACCGCGGTCTATATAAGATTTCCCCTAAAGAGGCTCAGGGTCGTGTTTTCCTAACCGGTCCTGCGTGTCCGTGTGGGAGCTCGACCCTGGCTAGCCAGCCCAATAAACTCTGCTTTGTTGATTGCATTCACGCCTGGCTCTCTGTCTCTCGGGGGAATAGGATTCCGGGTCCTAACACTAGAAACAAAGGGAAACCATTGGCAATCGGCATTTCTTTGTCTTTCAGCTGAGAAAAACATCAGACCTCTACTGATCAGTTTCCTGACAGACATCAGCAGGGACTTATCACAGCTATCACACCTGAGGAGGGTATGGAGAAATGCAGTCCTCCACTACAGGATTGATCAATTTTAAGCACTCATATCCTTTATGCAACAATTTCACTTTTAGTGATTTTCCCACAGGAAGTCTTGAAGAAGTATGGGAAGATGGATGTTCAAAAACATTCACAGGGGACAACAGGATGGCAACAAGAGTACCACTTCTGGTCGTTACTCCTCATGGATACATCTCAAAAACAGCAATTCTCTCACCTAACTCCTTGCTCTGCAGAACTGCTAAAATAGTAAGCACTGGCAGCAAAGTAGTTTTGAGTCCATCAACAGTACATAAGAGAACAGTGCATAAGAGCAGTGGTTACAACAGACAAAGCAGAACAAAAGGACTGTGAATTGTCTGGTCAGCATGCCCCATAGGCATGCACAGAAGCCCTGGTGCATCCAATGCTCTGAATGTTAATTTGTGGAGAACCCAGCAGGAAAAATAGCAGGAAATGAGCACACCTACATAGAACCCCCTGCCAGGGTAAAAGAGCTCTACAGTTGGCCTGGAAAGGACTACTAGCTACAGTGAAGAAACTGAAGCAGCATATACAGAACGACACTTCAGCAGTTTCCAACCAACATGGGAAATTACACCACAGGTCCATATAGCTGACTATGAATTCTTGGGGACTTGTGGGAAGAAACTACAAGTTTAATAGGAATTGCAATACTGGAGGGCTGAAGAATCAAACCTTGGAGGCCTTCACTGGAGATTGTATTCAAATTTTCAAATTCCCACCCCTAGGATAGAAGCACTACCAGACTACATTCTAGAGTGGAATCTTGAGTTAGACTGCCATCTACTGGCTTAAAGAACTCAGACTCTGAAGAGGAAAAATGGATAGATAGATAGACAGACAGACAAACAGACATATACACACATATATACACGCTTAGAAAAGCAACTGAAAATTTTGATTAAAAAAATAAGTTTGTGTTTGTCACTGATGGGATTTGATTGCTTGTTTGTATTGATTTGTTTTATGTATCTGATTAGGATAACTTTATATTCTTTCTCTCATTTTCTTTTTCTTTCTCTTTTCCTTCCTATAGTCATTGTATATGAACCATGACACATGCCTTTCAGTATTCAATATTACCATATTCTCTCTATCCTTTCCCTATCACCCACCCCCATTTACACTTTCCTTCAGTCTCCAATTAGAACCATTCATATTTTGCCTCTATCTCTCCATCCATAATCCTTTTTTATGACCTATACCTTTAGCAGATTAATTAGATTGCCAAGATCTTCTTTTGTTCCCAATTTTTGTTGTTTAATTTTCTCCACATCTCTTCCTTCTCTTTCCCAATATAACATTAACTAGATCTTTCCTACCTACCTCACCCCACCTCATTAGTCCCTATTAGCAAACTAAGCTACCAGTTCCTACCTTATAAAACCCTTCATCCTGCATTATTCATTAGCATTACCCCACCTATCTCATTTACATTAATACCCTTATCAAATTAAGTCTTTCCTAGATCATGAAGATTCTTTTTTGCTCCTATATTCCTCTAAATATACTGGAGCAGAAACAATGATTGGATTTCATTAGGGTTTAGTGTAATATAAAGATTGTGATTTATCGTCTGTGATAGCTCCAGCAACTAAGCTTCCTCTTCTTGGGTAGAGTAGGGAGCTATACCCAGTGTCTCAAACACTGAAGTCAAATGTTTGACCACTGAGCCACACACTACCAGGCTAGTGACAAGAAAATACGCCAAAACCCAGTTACTACACAGTCTAACATAGTCTATAAAAAATTCCTAATGAAAAGAACATAAGGATTGAAACTCAACAGAAAACTCAGCCCCCGAAGTGTAAATTCCAGCACCAAAAAACAAATTTCATGAAAATAACAAAACAAATGTGTCCTCTGAAAGTCAACAACTTCATAGTAAAGGACTTAAGTGATAGTGAAGATTAAGAAATCTCAATCAACGAATTCAAAAAAACACAAGGACAAGAATGATCAATGACATTACAGAGGAGACGTAAAAGCAACTGAATGAATTCAAAGAGAATACAAATAACTAACTGAACTCAAAGAGAATTCAAACAAATAGCTAAATAAAATAAAACAATGAAAGAGGAATTCAGTAAATATTTAGAAATACTGAAAAAAGTAAAATCAAAATCTTAAAAATGAAAATAACCCAAATAAAAAACCTCAATCAAGAGTTTTGCTAACAGAGTGAAGTAGGTTAAAAATAGAGTATTAGGAATAGAAAACAAAGTACAGGAATTAGATCAATCAAAGACGATGAAAAATATTAAGAAAGCATAAATAGAACATGCAAGACCTTTGGAACACCATCAAAAGACCAAACCTATGAATCAGAGGTGTAGAAGAAGAAGAAGAGATGCAAAGTAAAGGCACAGGTAACTTATTTAATAACATACTAGCAGAAAACATCCCTTCCTGAGCAAGGGAAAGACATCTGGGTATAGGAGATTTTTCAAAAAACCAAACAGGCAGTATCCAAAAGGAAACACCCCCAGAGATATTATACTTAAAATATTAAATACACAGAACAAGGAAAGAATATTGAAATCTGCAAAAGAGAAGCAACAAGTCACATATAAAGGCAAACACATAAGAATAACAACAGATTTCTCAACTCAAGCACTAAAAGCAAAAAGAGCATGGAATGATATATTTCAAGCCCTGAAAGAAAATAACTGTCAACTTAAACTAAACTCAGTAAAATTATCCTTCACAGGTGAAGGATAAATGAAAACCTTCCCACACTAAGGAAAAACTAAAGAAATTCATGATCACCAAACCAGCACTGAAGAAAATACTTCTCTGCTACACAGAGAAGAAGACATAAGCAGGAAAATGCATGAAAGAATAAAGCCCACTGGCCAAGTAGATCAGCACACAAGAAATATGGAAAAAGTAAGTACTAGAAAAACAACAAGATGACAGAAAATACAGCATACTTTTCAATATTAATAATAAATGTGAATGGTCTCAATTCCCCAATCAAAAGACATAGAATGAAGAGTCAGATTAAAAAAGCAAGACCCAACCATTTTATGCTTACAAGAAAAGAATCTCAATGACAAAGACAAACTTTGGCTGAAGGTGAAAGGGTAGAAAAGATCTTCTAAGCAAATGGATCCAGAAAACAGGCAGGAGGAGATTTTAGACCCAAATTAGTCAGAAGAGACAATGAAGTTTACTGCATGTTAACAAAGGAAACAACCTACCAAAACAGAAAAACAATTCTTATGGGCCAAACATCGGTGTAACCAACTAAAATAAAAAAAAAACAACAACAAAAGAAAAAACCACTAAGCTGGGCACCAGTGGCTCACACCTGTAATCCTAGCTACTCAAAGAGGCAAAGATCAGGAGGATCATGTTTCAATGCTAGCCCTGGCAAATAGTTCAGGAGATCTTATCTCAAAAAAAACAAAAAAAAAGTCACAAAAAGGGCTGATGGAGTGGCTCAAGATACAGGCCCTGAGTTCAAACCTTAGTACTGAAAAAAAAAAAAAAAGTTCAGGAGACCTTATCTTAGAAAAAAAAAAAAAAATCACAAAAAAGGGCTGATGGTGTGACTCAAGATATAGGCCCTGAATTCAAACCCCAGTATCACAAAAAAAAAAAAAAACCAGAAACACTACTGGACTTAAAAAGCACAGATAGGCTCCAACACAAAAATAGTGGGAGGGCAATAATTAGGTCATCCACATAAGAAATTAACAAAGAAACCTCAGAAATAATTTGCTTGATAGAGCAAAAGGAAATAACAGACATCTACAGGGTATTTCATCCAGCAACTGTACAATATGCATTATTGTCTTGGAACTTTCTCCAAAATAGATCATATTTTGAAATACAAAACAAATCTTACCAAACGTAAAGAAGTTGAAAAAATACCCTGTATTCTATCAGATCATAATGAATAAAACTAGAATTCAACAGCAAAAGAAACTACAGAAAATATTCATACACATAAAGACTAAACAGCACATTGTTGAATGATCAGTGAGTCACTGAATAAAGTGTAAAAATTGTAAAATTGCAACAATCTAATAAAAATGAAAACAAAACCTATAAGAATTTTTGAGATGTAGCAAAGGAGTGATGAGAGGAAAGTTTATATCTTTGAGCATCTACATCAAACAAAGCAGAGATCGCAAATAAATAATATAATAATGTACCTTAAGCTCTTAGAAAAACAAGAACAAGCCAAACCAAGAACTAGCAGATGGAGAGAAATAATAAAAATTGGGACAGAAATTAATGAAACAGAGTCCAAAAGACAATGAAACAAAAAGTGGGTTCTTTGAAAAAATAAATAAGATTGATAAACCCTTAGCCAATCTGAGCAGAATGAGAAAGGAAAAGACCAAATTAAGAGATGAAAAAGTGAATATCACAACTAATACCAATGAAATTCAGGGGATCATGAGGGAATACTTAGAAAACCTGTATTCAAATAAACTGGAAAATTTAGAAGAAATGGATAAATTTCTAGATGCATTTGACCTACCAATATTGAATCAAGAGGATATAAACCACCTAAATAGATTTGTAACAAGCAATGACACTGAAGCAGTAATAGTCTCAAACAACGAACCCAGGACTAGATGGACTTATTGCCAAAGTCTGCCAAACCTTAAAAGAAGAACTAAACCAATACTCCTGAAACTTTTCCAAGAAATAGAAAGGAAAAGTCTTGCAACCTGTGCAAGGAATGTACTTCAACATAATAAAGGCTATATATGACAAACCTATAGCCAACATCATTCTAAATGGGGAGAAACCAAAAATATTTCCTCTAAAGTCAGAAATGACACAAGGGTGTCCACTCTCCTCACCCTTATTCAATACAATAATGGAATTCCTTGCCAGATCAGTAAGACAGGAGAATGAAATAAAAGAGATTCAAGTAGAGGAGGAAGAAGTCAAATCGTCACTATTTGTAGGTGACATGATCATACCCAAAAAACTTAAAAAACTCCACCAAAAAAACTGTTAGAGCTCATAAACACGTTCAGCAAACTATCAGGATAAAAAATCATATACAAAAATCAATAACTTTTCTCTTTTTTTGTATGTGGTACTGGGGATTGAACTCAGAACCTCATACTTGCTAGACAGGCACTTTACCATTTGAGCCACACACCCAGTCCAGTAGCTTTTCTATACATCAACAATGAAAAGACTGACAAGGAAATCAGGAAAACAATACCATTCACAATAGCCTCAACAACAACAAAAAAATGCCTAGGAATAAATTTAACAAAGGAAGTGAAAGACCACAACAAAAACTATAAGTCACTGAAGAAAGAAATCAAAGAAGACATCAAAGAAGATGGAAAGATCGCTCATGCTCATGGATCCGGAGAATCAATTTTATGAAAATGTCCATACTACCAAAAGCAATCTATTTGTTCAATGCACTTCCCAGCAAAATTCCAATGACATTCCTTGCAGAAATAGAAAAGTCAATCCTAAGGTGCATATGGAAGCACAAAAGACAAAGCAATCCTGGAGGTACCACACTCAATACCTGACTTTAAACTACACCACAGAGCCATAGCAATAAAGACAGCATGACGCTTGCACAGAAACAGACACAAAGACCACTGGAAGAGAACAGAAGACCCAGATGTAAATCCATGCAACTATAGCCATTTGATTTTTGACAAAGGAACCCAAAATGTATGATGGAGAAAAGACAGCCCCTTCAACAAATGGTACTGGGAAAACTGGATATCCACATGCAGAAGACTAAAACTAGATTGCAGTCTCGCACCCTGTACACATATCAATCCAAAGTAGATCAAAGATCTTTACATAAGTCCTAAAACTTCGAAACTACAGTAGGAAAGAACAGGGAAAACATATAGGCACAGGCAATATGTTCCTGAATAGAACTTTAATAGCTCAGCAAATAAAAGAAAATATTAATAAATGGGACTGCATCAAACTAAAAAGCTTCAGTACAGCAAAGAAAACAGCAACTGCACTACAGAATGGAAGAAAATCTTTACAAGCAGTACATCTGACAAGCAATTAATAACCAGAATACACAGAACTCAAAAAACTAAACTCCTAAAGAATCAATAACCCAACTAATAAATGGGCAAATGAACTGAACAGACAATTCTCAAAAGAAGAACTACAAATGGCAAATAAATACATGAAGAAATGTTCAACATCCCTGGCCATAAAGGAATGCAAATCAAAACTACACTGAGATTTCACCTTACTTTAGTCAAAATGACTACCATGAAGAACATAAACAACAACAAATACTGGCAAGAATGCAAGGGAAAAGGAACACTTATACATTGTCAGTGAGAATGTAAATTATAGCAACCACTACAGAAAGCCATATGGAGATTCCTCAAAAAACTAAAAACACAACTACCACAAGACTCAGCAATACCACTTCTGGTATCCAAAGGGATGTAAGTCAGGATACAGTGAAAAGACATGCACACCCACTTTTAGGGCAGCACTATTCAAAATGCTAAGCTATGGAAATGGCCTGGTTGCCCAAAAACTGATGAGTGGATTAAGAATATGTGGTATATACACATAATGCAGTATTATTCAGCCATAAAGAAGAATGAAATTATGTCATTTGCAGTAATTGGATGGAAATGGAAATCATGTTATATGAAGTAAACCAGGTTCAGAAAGACAAAGTTTGCATGTTTTCTCTCATAAGACAGACCTAAAAGATAAATGCATACATAATATATATTACATATGTGATATATAATCTGTCATATATTATGTGTATGTGATATATGATATTGAATGTATTACTCTGACATGTAATATATTGCATATATCATACAATTATACATTATATGTGATATTTTATATATTATGTATGCTATATGCTATATTATATATTATTTAATATTTATTATATTGTAATATATGTGATGTTATAGTATATTATATGTAATATGTTATATTATAAAAATATTATATATATTAATGTATGTTACATATAATATATTAGAGAGAGAGAGAGAGGCAAGAGGGCATGTTTGTATCAGTGGGACTGTTTGGGGGACTAGAGGGAGGTGGGAAAGGAAGAGAATGATAGTGAATAATACTGAAATACATTGCATCTGAGTTTGAAGATGGCTTAATAAAATGCACTACAAGTTACTGAACAGTAGGAGGCTGGGAAGATAGGGAAAGAAAGAGTAATAGAGGTACCTAATCTGATTAAAGTACATATATTCATTTGGGAAATACCATGGAAAACCCCTCTGAACAATGAATATATACTTTGAATAATGAAGGACAGGAAGGTAAAACAGGTCCTGTTAGGGAATAGGTACCAGTGGGAGGGGGAAGATGAATGGAGAGAATGAAGGAAATTTAATATGATCAACATAGTTTATAGACTTGTATGAAAATAGAATAATGAAATCTGCTGAAATTGTTCTAAGAAGGGGGAAGGGGGATTGAACCTAATCAAGGTACATTGTAAGCAATTATGGAAATGTCACAATGAAACCCCCCTGTGCAACTAATTTATGCTAATAAAAATGTTTTGAAAACATTAATCACTGCATTGCCTGTCACAGCATAAACTTGCAAAGCTACTAGACTCATAAAATAACAAACACAAATGATTTTAATATGCCTTAAATATGAAAGATTTTCAAGGGGCAATAAATTTAAAAAACTGAAAACCATACATTTGGTATTTTGTGTTTGTTTGAAAAAAAGTAACAGAAGTATTTTAGTATATCATGAAAAAATTATGAAATAAGTATCAACAGTAATTAAATCTAGAAAGAGGAGTTAGGTTTACAGTAAGTCTCAACATATGGGATGTTTAACTTCCTACAACATGCATATGTTATTTTTGAAAGAGAAGGAGAAGGGAGAGAAAGACATTCTACCACTTAAGCCATACCTCTAGTCCATTTTCTTCTGGTTATTTCTGGAGATGGGGCCTCATGAACTAGTTTCCCAGGTTGGTCTAAAACCTTGATCCTCCTGATCTCAGCCTCCTTTTTTCTTATAATGTAATCAGGCCGTATTTACACCTCTTTTTATAAAAGTTAAATATATGTTTGCTTAATATAAAATGCTCCACCTTTATAAAGCCGAGTGGGGCCAAATCCAAAAGCATTTCTACTGCCTCATGTCTCAGAGGGCAGTGCAACACTGAGGGCATTAATGGAGGAGCTTTCTTCCATTAACTCATGAGTCAATATCCTGTACAAGTAAGTGTTCAAACAGAGTCCAGACAAACAAATGTGCTCGTCCTTCTTGTGCCCTGTGGAGGTCACTTGCAGTTAGCCTCTGGCATGAATTACATATAACAAAACAACTCACCTGCTTGACTTCATGGGTTGCTCATACGGAGTCTGCTGAATAGCATATTCTTGATACCCTCTCCGTGGCACCAGGTCTGCCGCAGTGGTTGTGGGATTTGCTGCTCCAGTTTCAGGGGGCCCAGCTTCCACTGGAATGATTTTGGTAGCACCTGATATTGACACACAATACATTGTTTACTGAGAGGCACTGGCAGTGGCTGTGACCCTATGCCAGCAGAGGCATTGCTGTAGGATATAATTCCCATCCAACACAATAGTTTTCCTTCAGCTCAGACATTTAAACGTGTGTGTGTGTGTGTGTGTGTGTGTGTACAGGCACACATGTGTGTGCATGTCAGTGTTTTAAAGAAAGTTTTCAAATCCAGAAACATCTTGTTTCTGGAATAGCAGATGGAATTAATTATATTTCTACCCTCACTTACAGAAATTTCAGAATATCACCACTATTTTTTGAGAAAAATTAAGTAAACTTTCTCTAGTGACCACTGAGAATAGGAAACTCCTTTGGGATTTTCATTCTTTATGAAATATTGCTCTGAAGTAGACTAGGGAAAATAAAGTGACTTCCCACAAATTTCTTCCAGTTGCCTAATTTTATGTAGTTTATTCTCTGCTGATTGTCTTACTCTACAGTGAAGTACAAAAGGAGAAATTTATTGAGAGCTTTTACCATAAGTAGTTACTATTGGCATTGAAAATAAATGTTTAAAAGGCAGTAATAGTTTTTAGAATCCTAAACTTGATCTTTTCATTTTATCTGATAACTACTACCCCAAATGAATAGAAAAACCATTATTATACTTTCAAATATACTATTAAAAACTGCTTTTATTCTAAACTGTCCTAACTTAGAAGAGATTTTATTAAAAGGTGGAATAACTATACTATGGAAAAGGGAAGATGGAAATTTTGAGTATTATAAAGTATTAAGTGGACCCCACTACAAGTACAAGAAGTTGGGCAGAGTTTTTGTGGATCTGGCAAGCATTGGCTTCTTTGTGGGCTGAGTGGGCACCTCCCCTAGAGGAGGCCACCTCTGGGCAGCATGAGAGACACTGAGCAGAGGGCACAGAATGGACTGCTCTGAGCAGCTATCCAATAACAGCAATGCAGGCTGAGGCCACAGGGGTGGCAGCAGCCCTGCACAGCTCCCCCTGCACATCATCCACAGCAGCCCATGGGGTGAGAAGGTCTGTCACCTCCCAACATCATGGGTGACTAAGTGAGAACTCCATCAGAAAACCAGTCACAACCACACATTCCACCCAGAACTCTGACTCAGACATCCCTGTCAGGCTGCCCTGAGGACTTCTGGACCAAAGGCTCTCATTTTATCACCACCCCACATACACTGTGGTCACCTGGAATAGCTTCATGAGCAGTTAGAACCACACTGATGATGGGTTTCTTCATGCCAGAAGACTGTCCCACCTCCTTTCCCAAGCAAATCTTCTGGACTTTCTCTGTTTTCGGGGCCCGAGGTCTTTTCGGAGCCTTTTCTCGATCATCTTCCTTGTACTTCTTTTCCAGTTCAAGGTCGGACTCATTACCTAGGGAGCAAATGCCAAGATGTATAAACCATCCTTTGATAGCATGACAGAGCTGGTGAATGAACCTATAAGAAGGGAGGTAAGTCTATCCTTGGCCCACGATGCCACACAGGCCACTGTGTCATCTTGGGCACCATTGCTGGCTCTTCAGTCACTCAATGCACCACTAGGCACTGGGAACACACTGTTGGGAAAAGCTGACACAGTCCCTACTCGTTTCATGAAGCCTGAAGAGTTCAGCATCATGAATAAAACACTGCAGGAAGATCTAAGGTCTATGAGACTCAGATTCCAAGAAACCATTTACTAGTAAACATAACACTTCTCAGGTACCTTCCCTGTTTCAGGCATGATGGCTATAAACAGTAAAAGGGACATTTCATATCCTCAAAGCCTTGCAGTCAAGAGGGAGAGACAGAAATGCAAGCAAACAGATGTCAAAAGAGCTGGTGCTTTGTCTATACCAAATGAAATGAGAAGGGTATGAAAATGGATAATGGATTCCACCCAAGAGATGAGAAAGATTTCATAGAAAGGAAACCTTCAGTTAAGTATAAAAAGTAAGGGTTAGCGAAGCACTGGTTTGAGAAAATAGGGAACATGTAATAAGTAGATGGTGTGTGGCCCAAGGAGTAAGAGTGTTTAAGAAAAAAAAGAAAGAAAGAAAGGCAGTGTTCAAGTCCAAGAAGGAACAGCAAAGATGAGGAGAAAACCATTGGCCAAAGCATTGGCATCCTGCTGGTACGACTTCCTAAGGAAAGAGTGGTAAAAACAGAACTGGTAGAGGAAGTGAGAGCTAGGTCCTAGAGGGTCTTGATTGCCCAGAAGAAATCTGAGTCTTCCTTTGGTGAGTTTCACGGGGTAACTCTCCAATGTTCATAGAGTCCAGACAAGTAGTGTGAGTGAGAGAAGCTGTGAAGTAGACTTGGGTGACAGAGAATAGGCCTGGCTCCTGCCAAGGACCCTGCCAGATGGTAAGACTGTCACATCTCCTGATGATTCAAACTCTAGGTTTTTACTTGAAATCTTATTTTCAAGACTGAGTCTAATCTACAGTTTCTTAAAACACCAGGAAGTCAAGCAAAACGTGTCGAGGGCACCATGGAACCCGCAGGCTCCTCTCTGTACCTCTGGAAGGTGACAATGAGTCACTGAAGCCGTCCAAAGCAGGAGACACCCAGATTTGATTGACGCCTTAAAGTTATGCCATCATACTGCTGCAGAGAATGAACTGAATGGACTCAAAAAGCATTCAAATGCACTTCAAAATGGCTCAGCCACTGGCTGAGGGGTGAGAAAGCTGCCACAGCAGTGAAGAACACAGAGGTGTTCTCTGGAATGCAGACTATGTAGATTCCTAAGGAAGAAGGAAACTGAGGAAAGGAAGCTGAAGGAACTTTCTTTCTTATGATCACAGGCACAAAGTCTGAAATAGCCCACCTAAGAATCATGTCTTCAAAACATAGGATAAGCACAATGGAAGTAATTTCACATAACCTATTGTCAGACTTGAGTGTGTGTGTTGGAGGGTAGACAGATGGATGTAGGACAGGTGAGCAGGTATGAAGAGAGAAGGAGGGGGTCTGGAGGGCCCTGAAATATGGGGTTATCAGAAGAGTGAAGTAGAAACCAGGCAGCAAAAAGGCAGAAACCAGAGAAATGGGAGAAACGAAAGGGAGGCATGCAGAGGCCAGGCATTAGCATTTCCTATGACTCAAGTCAGCCTCCGTCAGCCCAACACATAAATGCACCAATCAAGGTCCAAAAGGTGACCCAGAGAAGGATGGATCCTTAGAAAGGAGTGCTGGCTGAAGGAAAGCTCTCTCCAGGTGAGACAAGGAACAAACATGGCTAAGTGAGGCAGACAGAGGGATAAAACATTCCCACTGCCTATGTTCCATAAATGAACATGGTCCTTGCCTAAAATCCAGGTGCTTGGACAATCCTTTACTCATAAAATTAGTGTCAACATTACATATGCTAACAACAAACTAATGAAAAATAAGTAAGATCATGAATCACACAGAACTGCACACTACTCTCCAAGGCTCAAAGTCAGGGACCTATGTTTACGTCCACCCCTTGATGATCATGAGATCCCTATAAAGCCACAGAATATGACACAGAGAGTATTCAAGGTTACTAGTAGAACCCGCATTTTGGGAGGCTTAATATGCATCATGCCTCACAGCAGTTTTTGCTTTATTTCATTTTTTAGTGGCTATAACAAAAGCATTTCCAAAAGTCTACAAATTGTCTGAATCACAGAAGTCTTTTTTTGTAGCCTAGATATTGAATGATACACATGCATAAATAACTGTAGCAGGATATATTGGATGCTATAAAAAGGCAGAAGATCATCTTATGGGATTTTTTGCTTTTTAAATGATGCCTCACCATAGGATGCAATTCAAATGAATTCACCATGGGATGCAATTCAACATGTGGATGATATGCCAGGAATAGATATGATCATATAAAAAAAAAAAGACCTGAGAATTTGAGCTTACCATAAGCTTAACCTGGTTAACAGTGTGAAGCAACAAAAGACAAATAAGCATGCACACCCTGTGAGCCAGGGATAATAAGAAGTGGCTGGAGAGATCCCACACTGCAGGGGATACGCAGTACCGCTTTAGGTACCACATGTTAGAAACACAGCACAGAACTGGGCACATAGGATGGGAAGTAGGTGAAAGTCTGGAAGTCATGCCAGATGAAAAAGTAGTAAAGAGATCTGAGTTGGCCCAGGTGGAGAAAAGAAAACTGAACATGTATCTCACCTCTCACCCTAACTACTGCAGCAGCTCCTACTTGAACTCCCCTCCTTCTGGCTGCACTGGGGTTGACACTGTTGATCTTTACCCTACCCATTCCCAAATCCTGTCCCTTCTCCAAGGCAAGGCTGTCTCCTCTGTAGGAACAGAGAATGCTGCAGCAGTCACCCTAAGTGCCAGGGCGACCAAACTGATCCTGTCCAAGGAAGTCTGAGGAGAAGGGTGCTGGGGCTTCTGGGAACCATATTCCTCCCTGACACGCAAATTGCTGCCCCTTAACATTGCTGGGTTGATTACATGCAACTCAAGCAAAGGCCAGTTACTGCGTGAGGCCAGGTAAAAGCCCACATTGATAGCTTCAGGACACAAAGAGAAGGTGAATCCCAGGATTTAACAGTCCACTGGGCCACTGAGCAACCCTGGACCGCTGCTGCTAGACATCCTGTGCTGTGAGGATGAGACGCTTTCACGTGTAAACCCACTTGGGTGTTGGGGGGTTACTGGAAGTTGAACTCAGAGCTGTGAGCTTGCTAGCCAAGTGTTCTACCACTTAAGCTGCTCCCCTCAGCCTTTTTTGCATAGGTTATTTTTGAGAGAGAGTCTCGCTTTTGCCTGGGGCAGCCTGGACCGTGATCCTTCTATATGTGCTTCTCAGCATAGCTGCAATGGCAGGCATGTACCACCATACCGAGCTGTTGGTTGAGATAGGGTCTTTTGCCCAGGCTGGCTTCAAACTTGCAATCCACCTGATCTCTGCCTCCCAAGAATAACAGGTGCGAGCTACCAGCACTTAGCTCCTAAATGCATTTTTAACTGGTGCCTCCACTACCAGAATCTCAACTAAAGCAGCTTCCAATTTAGTTCCAGAGTGAACCATTTTAAAATCATAATCTAATACTGGCCCTTTCCTGCTTAAAACCCTTCAATGGCTGCCCTCTTGTCTACATTAGGGGAAGCTGTTAAAGTCCCCCAAGATCTGCCATAAAACATCTCCCTCACCCCTACACAGTTAGGGCCATGACTTCCAAGCATATAACTTCACATGCTTATCACTTCTCGCCTGTGTCTCTTATTAGAGTACTAGAAGCAGATCAAACAACCATACTGGATATTCCCCCAAAGACTCATGTTCTAGGGTCTTGGTCCCCAATGTAACAGTGTTGAGAAGTAATGAGGAGAAAAGAAGGAAGGAGTGAGAAATTTGAGAGAGTAAAAGAAAACGCTGGACAAGCAGAGAGTGTGCCAGAGCCACACACACATCAAAGCCTAGGCTGTGCTTTGTGCAGGTTCTGAGGGTCCCTGCAGCAGGTGTCAGCAGGCTCTCATCACATCCTCATGTCCCACACACAACTTGGGCCATGGCTACAACAGAGCCAGCATGCAGCCTTCTGGAAGATTATCACAGGCAGGCAACTGCTAGGAGCCACTGAGGCAGCATCAAGAGTCCAACTCACACAGCCTATAGCACTATCCTAACAGCAAACCCCTGGCTCTCGTCCTGCCCTGACTCACTCCTTCACCCCCCACTCCTGTTTTTTGGGACAACATCCAGATCAACTTTGTCCACAGCCACAGCTGCTTCCAGGAGAAACAAGCTCAGATACTCTCAGAGTTGCCGCAGCTGCACACATCCAAGATCCTACAGACTTCGGTTCTCTGTGGCGGCATGGGACAGGGATGTATACCCCAGACTTGCCATTTTCTGGAGCTTCAAGAGTCTCAACACTAGGTTTTCCCACTGACTCAGGTACCATGGGCCACGCACTGTACCAAGCAGCCTTGGAAATGATCTTCATGGTCCCTGGAGGAACAGAGCACTGTGAAGAAATCAGCACTCTTGCTCCACGGCAAGTGCTTGATGAAATCAGAGAGTAGTGAATAATTCAGGACAAGACACCAAGCATGAGAGGCTAACAAGGCTGGTGTGAAGACCTGGAAGCCACCCAGAGGGCAGGTCCCTGAGTGCAAGTGTTTTATGTAGAGAAATGCAGCGTTCACTATGTTCATTATGCATGCCTGTGTGTGCCTGCTCCATACATCCCTGAACCCCACTCCATCTTAGCCACACAGACACCTACCTTCCTTCCTACCACTGCATCTACTCATAGTAGGTGCTCAGTATGTCCTGGTGGAAAGCATAAGGGGGAGGCTGAAAAAGGACATTTTAATAACAGTCTTGTCAGCAGTTTTGCACTCACTCCCTTTTGGACACCAAAGTCCCCATCCCGAGTTGACCTTGTTGTTTATGAATTTCCCAGCATCCTCAGTTCACCATCTTTGTACTTTCAAAAGTTGTCTTTCCCCACGGAAATGTGCCCTGCACTCAGGCCGGAAGTCATGCTGGTTTGGGTGCTTTTCTGAGTGCAGGGAGTTTCTTTAGATTACGGCCTTTCAACAGTGTGTTTTTAAATAGTCTGCTTCCTCTGAGTTATTGACTTTTTAAACTTTTCTACTTTTTCCCCAGCTAATGCCTACATTCCCCTCAGCTTCCTTTTCTTTTGAAAACTCAATAGCTCTGTGATGGGTTTGGTTCTCCTCTTGCACAGCACATAGTTCCTGCTGTGAGCACGCTGCAAATGGACCCATGTGCGTAGCAAAGGGCCTGCTAATGGAGTGAAGGAAAGAGGTAGTGGACAAACACCACACTGCATTTTGACCCAGAGACGCTGGGGCAGGGGTGGGAAGGGATAGGACACAACACCACACCGCCACTTATGTAACTGAATTCTTTGACACCTGATTTATCTCCATAAGATCACTAATTTAAAAATAAAGTATGAATGATGAAATGAACCTCAAAGGATTGCTGTGAGAATGAAAGAGATAATTTCTGTGAAAGTCTTTGGCATATAGTAAACATCCCACCAAAGCTCATCTCTACCTTCTCAAAACTTCTGGGATACTGTCCTTGACGGCTCTTTATGGCACACTACACTTTCACAGCTATTCTAACCATCTGCCTTGGTAGGTGGCCCTGATGGACACTTATTTCAGAAATCGTAAGACCCAGATGAAATTAAGTCAGCAGCCAGGCAATCTTGGAGCAGAGCTTCCCCTCTGCGCCTCTGGTGGTTCTCAATGGCCAGGACACCTCCTACTTCCACATGCCTGCTTAGAACATGTTCTGCCTGGAGCAAGGGTCCCCATCCACTGCAAAGAGAAATGTAAGAAAGCCCTATCCCCATGTTGTAACAGTGAACAAATCCCCCTCCTCTGTTGGCAGTACTTCAATTTTATCAGTCCAAAATATCTTGTTTGGCTGTACTTACCATCCCTTCTCTGCAAATTAACTAATATATAACATAATGTACTAGTTAGCAATATCAACAATTCAGATTAGCAATAATATAGCAACATGCTGACAAAAGGTCTGGGTTCTAATCTAGATTAATGAACCCAAGGCTTTGGAGGAAAATGGGACGCACTCAAGAAGGACACTGCAGACACCCATGCTTTTGGGTAGCCGGACCCCACTCTGCACCTTGTGTCCAGCTGGTAACAGAAGAGAGGCACAATACTAGGGATCTCCGTCTCCGGGCTTCACACCCCAGGCTGTCCTTTTCTGGGCCTCCCTAGTCACTCCAAACTCTCGCTCAGTGTCTTCTGATGTAATATGTGCAGCACTGCTGCAGAACCAGACAGGATCCCACCCTGGCTTCCAGGCTCTATAGGTGGCTGATTTAACGGTAAATGAAACTGCTGGCTCTGTGGAACTGTTCACCTACAGCTGTAGATGCCCCTGGCTGTGACAAGAGCCACATCAACTTCCAGTTTAAGTTCACATCTCCCGCTCTGAGCCAAGTATATCTCCTCTGAAAGCAGCATCTCTATCTTCAGAACTACCTTCCACCACCACTCTCTACTGCCCAATAAAGCATTCTCTTTATACACTGATCTTTTCTTACTTTCTTACTATGTCCACGTTTTCAGAAGTGTCCATTTTTAAACAAAATATCACCTATGCACAGGAGAGACGGACATGTTCCTGTAAGTTGCATAAGCACTGCAATGCACTTGTTCTCACTAGGCACACCTCATTCTACACACACTGTAGGGTGCCCAGCACTGGTCACAAATCTTTGACACCCAGTGGTTCCTGCTCTGGAGCTCACCATGTTAGGGAAGACCAACAATGGACGAAAAACACAATTAACAAGTCAGTCACACAGTGTGGTAGGGCAGTAATCAGTTACCTGAGCCCAGTAAAGGAGTGCAGGCCCCAGAGGGCAGCGGAAGTGTGACCTTCTAAGAGGAAATTAAAGAGAGAGGAAGGGCAGCAAACTGCACAAAGCATGAAGTCCTCCATGCATTCAATAAATAACAGGGGAAGGGCCTCTGGGTATCTGGCCCTGTGCCAGGCACCATGGACCCAGAGAAGGGTCAGGCCTATCCCCTGCCCGTGGGCAGCTTGGGAGATCCCCTGGGTGACAAATGTGCATACATTGATCGTGGGCCAGCCATGCAGCATGCTGAACTGCCATCATCTCCTCTGCAGAGAGATAAGGAAACTAAGGTGCAGTGAGAGAGAACCTGGGGACTCTCCCCTGTCAGTGGCAAGTCCATCTGACTGCAAAGTAAGCATGTCCCACTGTCCTCTCTGGTCTCTGATGCTGTGCCAAGCAGACACTTAGAAAAAGCACATGGAAAAGAGGAACTGAGTACATAGCAGGCTACAGGATGGGACAAGGTAGAGGTTAAGTGGTGAAGCCTCCCACTATCTTAAAGTGATATTTGTTCTCTGTGCCCTCAACTGAGTCCCCACAAACAGCAAGAGGCCATTTGCTCCTAATCACTTTATGCATTTGAATGGCCCCACTTGAGCCACTCTAGGCTTGCTGTGCACTCAATCGCACAGCTGGCACCTGACACAACAGACTGCCACTCCAGCCTGGCCACCAGGCAGGCAGTTACAATCCCGTCACCACTATCCACGTCAGCTCAGTTCCTTTAGTTCGGCCACGGTGCTCCTTGATTGGGAAAGGCCATTCTTGGGAGGCGAAGAAGCTAGAGCTCTGTTTAGCAGACAAATGTCTACCTCCCTGGCACTAAGAAAGACTGAGGTCTGGCAATAAACATGCTGCGAAAAGGTACTCTCCTCAGTCAGCAGAACACAGGACAAAGTAAGAGACCTTTTAGCTGGAATCCAGGCTCCCCAGCTCATGCCAACAGGGAATTTGGGATAATTTACTTATCCTTGTTCCAGTGCATACCTGGTTGACCCCCTGGGCCTAGGCAGAGTACTTCACAAGTAATAGCAGGTAAGCTGATGTCGTTTTCATTACTAGGTGCCCAATGTGCTATCCACTGAACTACAGAGCCACCTATGCTAATGTGTTTTTTACAAACATATTCAAGTATGAAAAATAAAGATACCAAAGGAAACGGGAGAGGGTTAGGGACCCATGTAAAACCCAAGTCATCCTGATGCCACTTTTGAGATGACCACTTCCCAAATATCCTGCTGCAGGTCCATGTTTAATTACACAATGTTATAATTTGGGATCTGGAATGTCCCCCAAAGGCCTGTATGCTAAAGGCATGGTCCCCAGCCCATGGTACTATTGGGAGGTGGTAGAACCTTTGGAAGTGGTGCACAGTAGAAGGAAGTTAGGTCATTGGGAGTCTGCTCTTGAAGGGGCTATTGGATCCAGGGCCCTTCTTGATTCTCTCTTTGCTTTCAGCTACCGTGGGTGAACAGCTCTGCTCCACCACACACTCCCCACCATAGTGTGTTGCCTTGTCACAGTCCCAAAAGCCAGGGAGCCAAATGACCAGAGACTGAAGCCTCTGAAACTGTGAGCCAAAATAAACTTTTTCCACCTTGTAAGTTGATTATCTCAGGAGTCTTGCCACAGTGATGGAAAGATGACTAACATGTGATTAACTCCGAGGTCCTATTCTGTTTTCACACTGTACTAAATGTTTAAAAATATCTTCACTGAACTCTATAATAGACTCTTATCCAAGAGAAAACAGGATGTAATTTTAGTGAGGTCAATAGCTGAAATCTGTCTGAGATACTTAAAAGCAGGAAGACCAGGCACGGTGACATCACACCCCTGTGAACTCTTTCTGGCCTTACCCTGATGAGCCACATCAAGGCGAGGGAGGCCATATTGGTCCTACCAGAAGCTGTGGATTTCACAAAGAAATCTGAGGTCTCTGCCGTCTGGTACTTTTCCCCTGGTCAATACCACAGAAGAGAGATAAACTGCACTACTATAACAATGGCTTCTCCTGTGTGGTGTATGACGGTTTGCAAAGCACTTTCCCGAGCGTTAACCAGAGCCTGCAACTGTACTGCCGCGTACACACGTGCTTACTCTGTTTCTCCAAAGCTCTTATTAATGTGCCCTTAGCTAAAGTCCCCTTGTCCATCAAATCTCACACCTTGCTACATCACTGCCTAACTCCAGCTATGACTATCAATGAACTGGAATGGTAGCTTTCAAACTCTTTTTTAGTAGCAGGACCTTTTTCAAGGGACCTCTTCGTCAATTTTAATATAGTCAATAGATAGAAGGACATGACTTCCCAGATCAAAGCAAGTGAGGTCCCTGCCAGCTCCTCTTCTCAGCCTCCCATATCCATCCTTGGCATACATATCTATAGCCCCATCACTGATCACCCTGACAGAGTCCTGGCAACAGCAATAACACTACAAGACCAGGATGTACAAGGTGCTTTGCCAAACATCACTTAAGTAACAGTCACTGTTTTGAGAAGGCTTGGTGACCACCAGATTTGGAGTCAAGGACATCTGAGCGGAGATCCAGATCTGCCTTTCAGCTGGATGAATTTAGAACTCTCTACATTTACGATCCACATCTGCAGAATGAGTCATTGTGAGGTTCACATGAGGGAACAGACGCAGAGCCCTCTCACACAGTGAACCCCCAGGATGTGTCTGCTACACATGTGAGCCCAGCTCAGGCCTGAAGCTGGAACTGCATTCAGCCCACCACCCCATCTGTAGTTCCAGGTACCCACGGTTATCCACAGTCCAAAAATCCCAGAAATAAACCATACGTAAATATTAAATAATTCTTATTACAGTATGTTGTTATAATATTCTGTTTTACCAGTAGTTGTTGTTAATCCCTCACTAATCTAAGTTACAAGTTAAACTTTGTCATAGGTATGTACGCATAGGAGAAATCACAGTATCTGCAGGGTTCAGTAATATTCAAGTTTTCAGGCATCCGCTGAGGGTCTTAGAAAATATCTCCTTGGGTCAGCAGGCAACACTAAGTTACTTCTTTATGGTTTCCTTCAGTTTATATTGGTAAAGAAGAGCTGCTGTGGATTGCCTGCCTCGCCCTACTATCTAGCCTCCTGCATTTTCTCAAGTTACTGACACTCTGACAACCATACCTTTTAATTTCTTGACATCTGTACAATATTGCTCTTCAACCTTAGCACATTAACATAATTCTTTATATTTCATTTCCAGAGGAAATGAAAGCACTTTTAAAAAAGCAATGACACTGCACAATGGGGAAGTGGGAATGCAAACTTTAGAGAGGAAACCCCACCCCGCATTCCCACCCCCGCACCAAAGCCTGGAACCCTCAAATGAGGTAAGGGGCTCTGGCTGTAATACTGGAAGGGGCCTCTGCCAAGGGGAAAAGCCTGCCATGTGTCCTTCCTAAGGGTAAATAACGAGCAACAACCTGAAGTTCTGGAGAAGTCCCACTGACCCCTCTGCGCTACCCTTCATCCTTCTCCACCCAGATCCTAGGGCTGACCTGTAGTAATCACACCACTGGCCTCAAGGCCCTCAGGATTCCAACTGGGTCTGGCCACTGGAGGCACCATCAGAAGATGAAAGGGAGGGAGGATTGGGGGTAGGTACCTGTTTCCAAGGCTCCCATAATGCCAGCCCGTCACTGGGTGCTTCTCCCCCCTTTGAACTCCTGTAACCCCTCACCACCTCTGGACTCTTTAATTAGGCCAGTAACAGCACCCTGCTACTCCTAGCTGCACACTGCAGCTGGGTGACACTACACTGAGTCTGAACACACCTTTACCTACACACTCTATCTTCACCTCTCAAGTCACCAGTGTGAAAGTGCCAACTGCTCCTCTTGGGCACCTTTCACTCATTACAGAATACTACTCTCTCCATCCCCTGGCCCATTTCTACTCCCTCCCACCACAGTATCTCCCACTCACCCTATCTATCCACCACACTGTTCCTACTCAGGTCAGTAATGAGATCTACCCCAAAGCCAATGGCCCCTCTACCCCAGCTTGAGCTCCCTGAAACTCCCAAGACCACTTTCCACTGCTCAACATCTCCTCCTCCTTCATGGAGAGCTCACTGCTTCCTACCCAAGATCTCCCCACCAGGCAACCTCCTCAGATGGCTGCCTGTGGTGCTTGGTTCTTCCATTTCCATCCCATGCCCTGGTAATCATGCACTCACACCTCTTGTCCACTGAGGACAACAAGGCCCGAGCCCAGCCTAGCACTCCTGTGCCTTCACACTCACATGGCCAGCATCCTCTTATGTATCTTACAGTGCTAGCTCATCCTCTCCCCAAACCCATGCTCTTCCAGGGCTTCTGAGATTGGAGAGGAGCCACAGCTCCCAGGCCAAAACCTAGGCAGTTTCCTTCCCCTCCCTCAGGTCCTGTGAATCATATTTCCTCAGCTTTTCCAGAATGGATCCCCTTCTGTTGATCCCCCCCAATGCTGAATTCAGACACCAAAAGACCCTCCTCCATAGCCTGCTTCCATGCACCCGCCAGTTCCTCAGTGCCTCAACACACACTATTTCCTTCCTAGCACTGGTGCCCTGCCCTTCCTACCATCCCACCTCTATGTCCACCTCTTCTTCAGAACATGACACCATGAGGCTTTCAGCCTACCCTAGCGCACCCCTCAGAGCCTTCCATGGCCAGTACCTGCTCTCTGGCTACTGCCAAAGCCATTCTTCATGCTGGCTCCAGTCTGCCAAAGTCATTTCTGCAGCCAGATACTCTGAACAACTTTACCCCAGGGACCACTGTCCACTGGATATCACATAGTCAGCAACCACCACACACCAGGGACACAAGGCAGCAGTTGCTTAAAGCTTCTGGACTACAGCAGGGATTCAAAAGCTCCATTTTCCTCCACCCCTATGTGCAAGTACATGTGGCCACATTGTTCCTCTCAACCATGTGAGCATTTCCACTCACCAAGATAAACGAAGCCCACTGTATAATAAAGCAACCCAACCATGTCCTTTTGCCTAAGAAGTCTTCCTGCTCTTTGCTTGCTAACCTTCCTCTTCAAGGGGCTCCTTTAGGAGGGGTCCTGCCTCATCCCCAACCCCACACTAGCAGAGGGTGGGATTCATATCTGCCATTTTCACCCCTGAATCCCCTACCAAGGAGATTGTTACAGAGTACCCTGCAGGTTAGTGTCCCTCAGATGAGGCATGTTGAGTAGATGACATGCAGGTGAAGAGTTAAATGTAAATGCAATCAGTTTGTAGAAATTAGTGCATATGCAGTCACTTATAATTAACATTGCACTAATATTCTAAAGTACCTATTCTAAATTGCCCCAGAACTAATTAAATCTCAGAAAGCCCCAGAGAGTAAAGTGTGATCAGTCACATGAATAAAAGGCCTGGAACAGCTGTCAAAACAGCAGACTGATAAGGGATTATATTCTGGGACTCTGCCACTAATTTGTTCCACTCTGCTAATGCAGCAGTTTAGAAAACTTCTCAGATCCACAGTAACTCCACCTAACCTGCTGAATAGGCACCACTCTGCTTTCCCTCCCCTCAGGCTTTCCCACGGCTCCCGGCCTCTCTCTTGTAGCAGGTGAGCACCTGCTTCCAGAAGAATTCCCAGAAAGAGACTGCAGTAAAAATGAGTCTGTGAAGGGCACTTGGCCTTCCCATCACATGTCACCTCACTACCCCACACCCACATTGAGTGCAACTCCCAGACCTCTTCTAGCATGCCCACATCCCCTCACCTGCAGGAGTTGGGGGGAACCATCAGGCAAATGCCCACCCCCCACATCCTTCTCCATCTCCACCCCCACTGCTAAGTAACCCTAGACCTGAAGTTCATGACACACAGGAAGCTTTCCAAGATGTGTTTCAACAGCTGTGTGGTCCTGTCCTTCTCCCTCTGCATTGTGGTTCACCCCTCTATATTCTTCAGGATGGAGTTTGCTTCTCCATCCTGCCCCACAGATACCTGGCTGCTCCAGGGAAGAGCCTTGGCATACTCAGTTTGATCCCCAAAGTCTGGTATAATGTCCAACAGCAGCACAAGCTTAGGAGGAAGAGAATCTGCCTGCTGCAGGGGGCTCACCCAGCCCTTAGCAAAGCCAACCTCCTCCACATCCTGGCAGCACCAGGCCAAGCTGTGCACATTGCTTACAGGCCTCCAGGGCCCTAGGCCATCCATTCCAGGGCTTCTCAGCTCTCAGGGGTTGACCTAGGGACAAAGCAGAGACATTCAAACCAGGTTCCCACACACAGTAGCTGCTGGCTTTCCTAAGGAGAAGTATTCATTAGAGTTCTGTGTCAGGGCTGTTTCCCCTTATTAAGCCATCACACTGTAAGGCAGTGGGCAGCCCACTGAACTCCATGCAGCAGCACTGCCCTCAGGCTGCTCTAGGACGGGTCCGCTTGGCTTCCACTACATAGTCCCTGAGAACCACTAGCCCCCCAGGCTGGCTCCAAGACACGGATAAAGAGTCTTCCTTACAAAACACCTGGCATAAAGTCCTGCTGGGGCAGGATTTTGTGAGTGTCCCCCAATTTCTAAAAAATGCCTGAGCGCCCTTTGCTTGCTAAGAACATTACATATGCCAGCAGTGGATGGGTAAGGCACACAGTGCAAACCCTGACTGCTTATCCCATGTGTCTCAATGTAAGCACTGCCAACAGCACTGGAGGTTTTAATTCATGTGGCCCCAGGGAGCAGAGTAAAGAAGCATAGGCCAGCAAAACAGGAATAGCCTCCCAGAGACTTCAGGGTCCTGTGACAGGGCTGGGGCTGACAAGTCTCAGAGACACAGACTCAAATCCACACTCCCACACATACTCTCCAGCTGGCCCCGGACAGCTGCCCTCACATGGCAGAGCCTCCACATCTTGCCCTGACGGAAGAGGAGACACCTGCTTTGGCATCTGGTAGTAGGAAGAGGTCAGATGTGAGGTTCCATGCATAGCAACTGTGCAGGGAGGCACACAGAGGAGAAGGAGGAGGAAGTATCACCGTGAAAGTGGCCAGGGCCTCTGAGCTTCCAATCCCACTGACCCCAGCCTGGAATGGCACATATCCGTGGGAAGCTCTGGCATGGATTGTCACTGGAAGGTCTAAAGGACGTAAGCACCAGCATGTCCAACATGGCAGCCTGATACACACACAGTGGGCTCATCCACGCCCATCTCTGAGCCTGCAGGAGCCGCAAAGGATCACGGCTCTAGGTGTCACACTCGTCTACTCTAAGTAACTCTGATGAGGCACCTGCATCTTGGGAAAAGCATGCAAAACAACCAAGTAATAGATACACCAGCATTTCCACCCAGCATCCCCTCACTAGCCTACCCTGCAGGCACTGTGCTGAAAGGAAAGAACGGGGAGGAACCTCCATGCCAGGCAGAGCAACAGTGGAGGGAGGTACAGGAGGAACTTCACAGGCAATGAGGCTCCCCTCTGCATTTGCAAGCTCTGTGAAGGGTGGGTTCAAAGGCCCAGAAGGACAGAAACCAGTGCAAAGCCAATGCATTTTGTCATCTCCATTAGGAGATGACAAAAGCCAGGTCAAGTACAGTGGGAAGAAGGTCAGTCAGGAGAAGGAAGACTCAAGAAATTGCTGGGAGGAAAGGTCAGCAGAAGCAGAAGATGGGGAGATTTGGGGGTGAAAGAAAAGGTGGAATTACAATGACTAAGGGTCTTTAGTTCGGATGACTGAGTGGCAGCAAAGACTTGGCAGTAACTTCCACAGGAAGCCTTGAAACATAGCTAGAATAGGGGTGGCTGAAGCTGGAGAGGTGAAAGACAGGCAGAAGAAGAAAGAACTGAAGCAACTATAGAGTCAAAATGAATGGAAGCAGGTGCACACAGCCAGTCAGTTGGCAGTATGAACCTGGGGCCTCATGCAAGTCATGGACCCTCACACAGGAATATAAATGGAAGTTACAGACCATCTACTTTGAGTGTTCTATGGAGTAGACACTGCATGGTGCCCGTTCCTGCTTCAGGAGGATCTGTGCATTCACTCAAAAGGTACACATAAGCACTTAGTGTGCATGGCACTGTTCTAAACAGGGAAGACAGGCATAAACTGGCACACCCAACAAAACAAGGTATACATTCTACTTAGGCCAAACTCACAACCATCTAGTTTGGCTCTGGATGTTGATGAAGCAAAGGGATATGAGAGGTATTCCATTCCATTCCATCTGCAGGGAGGCAGTCCTGGTAGAGTTAAAAAGGTTCTGCTGGTTTTGGGGCTACCGCTACTCCAGGATCATTGAAGAAAAAGTGGAGTTATTCAGAGTGGAGAAGAAAAAGAGACATTCCAAGCATAAAAGATGACGTGCACAAAATACCTTGATAGCACAGGACACCGGGAACTTCAGAAGCTACTGCAGATTTGTAGGGGGCAAAGTGGGAGGGGTAGGAAGTCAGGGTGCAAGGTGGAGCAACAGTTAGGTTTTAAATGACCAGGTAGATTCATAAGGGGTGCAAATTGTCTATGAACAGTGATGGGCATCATGGAGGGCTATCTTCAGGGACAAAGTCACTTTATATTGCAGGAAGATACCCCTCATGCAGAGACAGCAGTGATTTCCAGCGTGGAAGGCCATGAGGGGACACTGAGAAAACCCACTGAAATTTGGGAAGAAAACAGGAGAATGCCTCTTTACCTTTCTTACCTCATCCTTTTGAAACTTAACATTTTGTGTATTTTTATAATGTATTTATATTACTGTTAAATATTAAGGCAGCAATATGCATATCTGAGCCAAAATGCCTGAGTTCACATCCCACAGCTATCACTTACTTCTAACTGTTATACTAGACAGGATGTTCACTTTGGTGTCCTCATCTGTGAAATGAGGACACGAGCAGTAACTACATCATAGAGCTTTGTGAAGAAGAAATGAGTTGATATTTGTAAGGCCCTCCCATAGTAAGGACTCTGTGAATGTTTATTAAATTTTAAGAAGATAAAACTTATTAGTAAGCAAGTGAATACTTACCAGAAATATATCCCCAATGTTTGCAAACCACTGGTATTTATGGAATGTGGACTGAACTGGAAGAGCAGCCTTGAGCTCTTACCAGATCCACGGAGGAGCCAAGGCAGACCGACCCACAAGAACAATGGCCGGGATGGAGCCAAGGTCTGGAGAAGAAAATATTTAGAGGATAAGTCAACCACCTGTGCTGCGTGATGGGAGGTAGCAGGTGAGGGAGACTCCTGACTGAGACATTCTGGATGGTAAGGCCAGCCACCAAGATGGATGGATACAGGAGGAACATCTGTAAGAAGCTACACAGCAAGTTCAGGGCTAAACATACTGCCATGATCCAACTGCCTATGTAACACCAAACTGAAACAGGCAAGCAAGATATTAGCAGACGCCATCACACAGCTGGGGCTGGAACCATGGAAATGGACAGAAACCATGTGGCGGTCACTAGTGATGGCCATCAAGCATTGCCAGTTCTCCCTCACCCAGGGAATACCGCGGGAATGCACTTCCTGGTCCTGAGGTTGGGTGGGGCCGTGTGATTCCTCCTGGCCAATAAACTGCAAGGACAGAAATGACAGATGTCACTCCTGGGCAGAGGCTAAACCACCCAGCGTTCTCTTCCCCTCTAATACCATGACCAGCCAAGGTCACCATGGTGGCTGCTTGCTCAGGCAGGGTTCTTGAGTGAGAGTGCCACCTGAGGACGAGCAATGGACATACGGCACTTAGCAAGAAAGCAAGCATGATGCTGTCAGGCCCCTGTCATCTGGGGATTCTAGAGGTGTGGCCTGGCCAACCCTGACTGACAGAATCAGTGACAGTTCCATGATGTGCAGCAAAGAAGCAGTTCAGAACTGGCTGGTCAAGAGTAGCAGGCAGGCAGCAGGAGAGCTGGGGAGAGTGGGTCACAGAAGGACTACGAACTGTTCAGGACCACATGCCCACATTTCCAAGTGTGCACAAGACTGAGTGCAGCTAGAGACCTTCAGGTTTCCATTCCCCTGAGTAGTACAGAAAAAACATAAGGGCATACAAGCAGCAAAAAGAAACAGCCATTACCATTACACCCTTTCCAGGAGCAAAGTGTGGCATTCAGAAACTAACACTGTACCACCTACAAATTTCCAAGTGCAGCTCAAAACCTTTTTCAGGTATGCAAGTCAGCTATGTAAGTAACATGACTACAGTAGATGGCAGAGAGCCAAAATCTGTCAACAAGGCTCCATGAAGAGTACAGGTGTATCTTAGGTGTGACAATGAAGCCAATACCTGGCCTCCTGTAAGAAAGACTTAACAGGAGTAAGAGGAAATTTTACAATGCTTGCATAAAATGACCCCAGAAATAACAAGCTTAGAAGGTTCAGAAGCCACTTTTATAAACTTGACATATTGATTTCTATAGGCTGCAAAATGTTTTTCAAAAACACCAGCTGTTCCACATAATGGCAGGGGGAAAAAATCTCTTTTCCCAGTTCCTTTTACTATTGAAATGCAGAATAAAATAAATAAATGTTGAATACTTATCAAAAGTGTTATTTTAACTTGCCAGGGTTCAGAGGAGAGGAAAAAAGCTTATTTTGTTTTCTTCTAATTGTTTTAAAGAGCAATAGAGTCAAGGTCAATTGTTTAAAATGTCACGAAACTGCTCTTTACAGAGCATGTACTCAAAGAACAATGAAAATTTTCCAAATCGTAATATTGTACTTGGTGAACTAGGGAACATGGGTCCCAGCCACAGGCAGCTGGGCAGAAGGTCATTTCTGCATAACTAAGAGGCTTTCTCTGTGGCCAAGAGAAGGAAAAACACCCAGAGCACCTACCTTGCCATTAGGAATTTGCTAAATTAACGTCCATTTAGGTCACTCAAATCAATGTAGTACAAGGCCATTTTCTACAATGCTTACTGCTGGAGGAAGCTGATAATTGTGTTAGGAAGAACTGTGCCTGTTTGCTGTTGCTGCAAACACTGCCTAATTATTACAGCGTAGACAATAAACAGCAGGAAGCACACGGGGGCTTTCATTTCTTTTCAGGGCAGGAAAAAACCTGACAGAAGCTCACTGAAATGAACCAGCTGACATCCATAAGATGGAAATGAGACAGTTTTTGAGACAGGAATGTGATGGAGCAGGCCAGGGAAGGGCAGAAGTGGGAAGACTTGGGATCCTGCCCTAACAATTGGGGGGACTCTAGATAATCATCACTTCTAGACCTCCAATTCCTCAGTTACCAAATAAGAAATAATGGGGTCTAAACAGAGAGATTTTTAAGCTCATCAGGAACTATGTGATTCAATTTACACAGCATTCTCAAAATAACAAAATCACACAGTCAGAGACCAAATCAGTGGTTGCCTGGTGGGACTGGGGATGATGAAAGGGGACAGCAAGAGTGACCTCTGTGGGAATGCTATGGTCTTGCTCTCCTGCCAGCAGAGTTGCTCACACCGTCTACATGTGTGATGAGTGAAAGGGAACACACACACTCTTGCAATCTTGAATCTTTGCAACATCCTGTAAATCTATAATAACTTCAAAACAAAAGGTTTATTTTTAAAGGGTTTTTTAAGACTTTGAGCTGCTAAGCCCTTATTTTCACGTGATCCTGTGTTTTGAAATATTTCATCAGCTAAGTTGCATGTATTACGATAATTCCTTTGCCCATATTTGTTGATCAAATATAAGTAACTGTCTTACTCCACAACTTATACAAAAATATGATTTCCAGATAAATCAAAGATATAGGTATCATGAAAGCATACAACAAACAGAAATAACAAAAGGATATTGCTATCATTTGCAGGGATAGGGAAAGTTTTCTAAGCTATGATAAAAGGTACAAGAAATTTAGCATGACAGCAAAATGCAAAAAAGAAAAAACAGAATGCAATGCTACCAATGAAATTAAATGACAAACTGTGAGAAATAAACTGCATGTATGATAATCCAAAGGTGTAATAAAGAAAGAACATTAAATATGGAATATCCCCAACCACACACAAAAGAAAATGATCCAATAACAGTGGACATAGATATATCCCTATTAGTGACCAAAGTAAAACTGTGCAAAATAAAACTTTTAAAAAAATTGTTCACACTAGAGATTAGAAAGGATAAAGACAGCATGAAGCACACCCTAGTCACCCAGAAATTGCAAGGTATTCACCTTGTAATAATAAGGTAACAAGGTGATAATAATTGCACAATAATGCATGCTCAAGACTTTCACCTGACTACTGTTTCTTGAGCAGGCAGAAAATTTTAAAACAATCCTAAATGTCCATCAACTGGAGACAATGAGGTAAAACTTGTGGCCCACACACATGATGAAAGGTTGTAATGACAATAGTTGACATTTACTGATTGTTTGAGTCAGCACATACAGCAAAGCAGTCAAAAGCACAGATCCTGGAGCCAGGACCAACTCCACCACATGCAGGCTGTGTAAAGGAAGCAAACTGGTGGACCTTTCCATCCCTCAGTTTCCTCTTCTACAAAGTAGGAATAATAGCAGTGCCTATCTCTTAAGCTTGATGTGAGCGCTAAAAGAGATACTCACTGTGAGACACGGATAATAGCCTCTGCAACATAGAAGAACTGAAAAACAATTGCACATGGGAGAATGAGAAGCAATCAAAGAAGAGTGTGTATGGTCATCTGAAAACATGTATGGGTCCCCAGAAGGGAGGAAGGCCTTTCTTTCTCACACAGTGTAACAGGCGTCATGCCTAGACACTGGGATTGTATGTTATTCAGGCCTTATTTTCTTTTTTTCTATCATTAAAAAAGAAGAAAACAAAAATTATAATATCCAGTAGTCACTTACAGACACTTTTGGAATGTAAGTTGGTGAACATTTCCTAGGGAGAGATTTGATAATAGATACTACACTTTCTGACCGAGCAGAAATGATCCTACAAAAATAATACAGATCTACATATATATACACACACACATAAACACACTATACACATATACATATATACAGACATACACCAAAAGGGATATTTACTAAAGCAAAAAAACAGTAATAACTTGTACATACTATGGTTGTCAGCAACAATAGAATACAGATGGTACTGAAGACAATGCCACACTGCACGCAGCAAGGTCATTTGGAGAGGACAGACTCTACACCTCACTGTGAAAGGGACACTGTCATAGAGAGAAGACCCTAACCCAAGCAGATGAGAACATACTCAAAAATTAGACAGGGAGCAGGAGACAGGAATATTTGATGTTGCAAAAGAGTGAACTTCCTGATCCCAGTCATAATTGTCAAGAGATCCAGAGGCACTTGAGAAGGAGCCTGGCAGGAGAAACCCTGGGAAAGCACAGAACCATGTAACACCACGTGATCAGAGAACTGCATTTTTAGAAGGACCAGGAAGAAACTATAAACAGCTGCCTTCAGGGCCAGAGTGGTCCCTCTGACTAAAATGTGCCAAGCATTAACTAGCTGTGCCAGGAAAAGAGAGCAGAGGGATCCTGTGTGTGTGCATGTGCAAGAGAGAGAGAGGGAGAGAGAAATCTCTATAACCAAGTGCAGTGACTAACAGAGCCATTGCAATCAGAGTTCCAGTTCCTAATCCCTTCCCTCTACCACCGCCTTTCTAAAACCATCTGCATTTGCCAAAAGGACTTTACAATTCAAATCAACACACAGATCCCTGTGCCACCCTGGCTGCACCTTTGACATGACAACTGCTCCTGCTCCTCTCCATCGTGGGGCAGCTGCCACCACCAGCTGATATGTTGAGATCCTTGTCTGGACTTCTGGATTTGCATTGGTGCATGCAGCAGTGGGGTATCACATGACCATCTAGACTGCTCTTTAGGAGAAGGAACAGGTCTTGTAGCTTCTACAACTTGCAGGTGCTGGCCACGGACCTTGGTCACCAACCTCTATATAGGTATCAGTTGATGAGTTACTCAATAATTCATCCAATCTGTGCTGGGATTTTGCACATCAAGGGTCTTTCTTACTTCTCCATAGGGAGATATTTATAATAAAGAATTTAAGAACAGGGGTTCAGGAGGGATTGCCTGGGCCCATAGGCCAGGTCCCCTTACTATCTAATGAACCCTGAACAAATTACTTAATTTCTCAATGCCCAATTGCCCTTGTCCTTAGAACAGGAAGACTGCAACAGTGTTACATGGCTATGATACCTAATAGGACAGCTAATAAGTACCAGGCACTTTTGATGCAACAGGGGCTATTCTAAGTTCTGTACAAGTCCTATAATACTCAAAGCAATCATATGAGACAGCATCACTTTTATTACCATGTTACAGATGAGGATACCAAGGCAGAAGCCCTTCAAACCCCAAGATCTGTACTGTGTAACTGTGTTCCCACACAGCACATGAAGCCCAGCACAGAGATCTGAGAACTTCCTAAACACAAGGTGCAGCCTGAAGAGGTAGAAATTGTGCAAGCACCAAACAAGCACAGGACCATAGGACCATAGGCAGGTGCACTCGCACATCCAGTACAGTCTTGCTGTCTCACTCCTCCTAAGAAGGTTTTCTATAGACACTGCACTGCAGTGACTTTACTCCCTGCTCAAGGTCATCCCCTTTCAGTCCCTTTTAGAAGTTGTTTCAGGGCTGGGGGTGGTGACTCATACCCATGATCCTGGCTACTGGGAAGGCAGAGATCAGGTGGTAAGATTGTGGTTCCAGACCACCATGAGCAAAAAGTTAATGAAACTCTATCTCAACCAATAAAAGCTGGGCATGGTGCTTCATACCTGTAATCCCTAAGGTTCTAAACACAAAAAGGGCTTGGGGCATGGCTCAAGCAATAAAGTGCCTGCCTAGCTAGTGCAAGGCACTGAGATCAAACCCAAGTACTGCTTAAAAAAAAAATTAAAAGGAAGCTCCTTCAGAGTTGAAGCCTAGCCAGACTCTTACCCAGAGAAAGCATGCAATATTCTCTCTTTTCTTCAAGAACACCCATCACAAACTAGTCCTCAGCTACTAGTGGCCAATCAGGTCCCCACCCTGGAGGCCTTAAGTACCCTAATCATGGTGCACTGCTCATGGGCCCTGTCTAGCCACTAGCAGATCTTCCAGCCTCTAATTCAAATGCAGGCAAACTGTGCGGCCAGGTTCACTGACTGACTCAGTACATTCTCCTGATGACCATCCCTCAACACTCTGCATTTTCTAACTCTCTTCTCCCCCAGAACATAAGCTCACCAAGGGTAGAGCCTGAGTTTCACCATCTCTGCAACCTCTAAAGCAGTGATGCAAGCACCACAGGGCCATGTAGCACTTTCACTTTAAGAACGAGGCTCAGGAAGAGTCAGAAACCATGGTGAAAACCAGCCCTTTTCCAGGTAGGAGAGACCTGTAGACATGTATGCTACTTCCAAGTAACAGGCAAACCTGTAAGCAGGTATGAGCAGTTATGGCTGTCTGCAAGAAACCAGCATGGTCATCACTCACCTGCGTCTCCATCCTCCTCACCCAAATTCAGCACGATAATGCAGATGTGCTTCCTCAGCTGGCGTGTGTTGGAGAACCTCCGGCTGCACTTGCTGCACTCTAGGCTGCTCGGTGCCAAGCTGCTCCCTTCCTCTGCACCCAGTGGTGCATCCTCATTTGGGGTCACGATGTTTTCCACCAGCTCCTCTTCAGCACTGGGCTTCTTCGTGGACCCCTTAGGCCTGCCTCTCTTCCTCTTCATGACCATAAACTCTGTAAAGGAAGCAAGAGGGCACTATGACATTATATGCAGTCAACTTCCCAAGCACGAAAATATGTTTCAGGCTTCAAATTTTATTAAAAATGAAGAGTCTAAAGCAGTTACAGAAATTTCTAGCTGCAAACAGCATCTTTCATGCTAATATCACTGCATATATACACTCTAATGGCCAATCAATTTTGTAATATTCTGCTTCAAAACCATAGGCTGATAGGAACTTTTGCACATGCTCCTTTAAAGCTAGGAGGGTTTTAAATTGTGGCCACTGGCCACCAGTCCACACAGCCTGCCTTCATTAGCCATCATTTCCACTTAAATCCAGCTTTCAGAAACTGCTTCAGGACTTCTTTGCAAAAGGCTCTTAGAGGCCACTGAGCCTGTTGTGCTCCTAATGAGGTACACAGCTATTCAGATTATTTCAAGGTGTCAAACTATCCTGGTGAGAAAGATAAAAAATAATTACAATCTAAAGTCACAAATTATAGGATGAAAGATGATAACTATATTATTCAAGTTTCCTAGTGACCGAGTGATTTCAAATGTCCTGATTGGAGCTGCTTTAAAGGAAGTTCCCAACCATCTTACAACGGCATCTCTCTGCATCAGTGTCACACTTGAGGCATGCAACTCCAGAATGAAGGGAGGGATCAAGAAGGGTGAGCAGGGACAGGGAGCAAAGCCACACATGCAGAAGGTGGAGTCACGTGAAGGTGGAGTGGTATGTTCTTGGCAGATGTGACTTGCTTGAGAGAGGCCAAGCAGGGAGCCACCACCCCAGTCTGACTGATATCCCCAGTGTCAGATCTGGCTGGCTGGCTGAGGCAGCCTCTTTGAGTGTGAACCTCAGGGCAGAGAGAGGAGGCCTCAGCCTGCCACTATCTTGGGTGAATGAGGATGCCTCTCAGGGCACTTCATGTTCTCTAAAGCTGTGGCTCGGAACAGTGAAGTACCAGCCACTTTATCTACTGCTAGCAGCAAGGCAGTTTTTTAATTCAGAGGGTCACCTGTGCCACAAGTCAGAAAGGGAAGCCATGGGAGCAGAATCTATAGGGAAGAGCAGCACAACCCTGGGAACTCTGGACATGGGGGCCCAACCTCAGCACAAGGTCCCCAGGAACTAAGGGAGACCAGACATCATAATGGGGCAGAAGATTTCCTTGGAAGAGGGCACACCAGAGGGACAGAGTCTCCAGAGATCTGTGATGCCAAAGGCAGGTTAGCCTTACCTAAGGAGTCAAGCTTGAGCCTTCTCGTGCCAGTATAGCCAACACAAGTATGGCCATCACTGCATCTCACTGGGGCATCTTGGGGTGGGAGAAGCCGGGGGGAGGAAAAGGTGCTTCAAGACATAAAGGCACCTGGAGACCAGATAAAACAAGCAGTAGATGCAGGCCCCTTGTGTCCCTTGCCAGCACTGGGCTCCAGGGACAGGCTGTGTTTCCCAGAGGACCAACCCTGTGTGTGGGAGCATGTGGGGAGGAAGAAATGTAATAACAGAGTAAGGATGAAGCCTTTACCTCAAAGTCATGAAAACTTCTCCTATTATTATTCTTCACAACAACACATACAACCTACTAAGGCAGCAATTAATATCAGAGGAGCAGAATTAGCAGTCTATAAAACACCCACCTCCTGTCACATCAGCCAAGCATAACCATCTATCAAAGCTTGTGGCCTAGCTCTACCCCAGTGATGAACTGGCATCCTGCTGTGCAGACAAAGGCCATGACTCTGAAATGTTCTCCAAACATGCAGCTGCATAGTCAAGAATGAACTTGACCCAAAGAGAGGCCTGGTCCTTGTCCTTGCCCTTGCCCCCAGGAAGTGATCTCTAGGACCCCGATGTCCTTCCTGACAGAAGTGTCTGTTTCTGCCTGGTGGGCCTTGGCCTCAGGCTGGTTAGTGATGGAGTCTCTCCACCACCAGACAAATGAAAGGTAGAGGTATTAGTCAGAACCACCAGGAAGGTAGAGACTACACATGGGCAATATGTCATCAAGCCTCGATAAAAACTGTAGACAGCCAAGGCTGTAGTGATATTGTCAAACATTAAAGACAGAAGGAGGCGACAGCCTCCAGTACTCTGTGGGATACCAAAAGCTCTACTGGGTGCTTTTCTAGTGCCAGCCTATTATTCTAGGTATAGGACTTTGCTGAGTTCTGTGAGATCTTCTAGCCCAAGAGAGACCACAGGGACCCCCAAGTTTGTAGGTAGCTGGTCAGAGAGGGTGGTCCTTGGGGACCTCCTGAGTAGACTTAGCATTCCAGTGGAGAACTTGCCACTAACTTAGAGACTGACATACTCGACAAGGCAGGTACCCTATGTTTTCTCAGAGACGTTGCAGTGCATACACTAGGCAGTGGCTGTGCCTCCTGTTGGGGGGACACCATGCTGGCTGCACAGTGGGAGCACAGTACGGTGTGCCATAGGGTGGAGGAGTCTGCAGGTCTCTTGCCCACAGACCAGAGAGCCCTTGAAGGCAGATTCCTTGCCCCTCAGCACCTAAGCCCAGTGCCAAGGGGACTAAACTGAGGAGCAGTGTGGAACTTGGCAGAATCTGGTAGTGAAGGAATAGTATAAAATCCATCCTGAAAGCCTCAGAGAGTCTCAAGCAGAATGGTGACAAACTCATCTTCCATCCTCTACATCCATAATTCAGATGCTCAAGACCAATTAGTTAGCTAAAAATGAAATATTCATAAATGAACTTAGAATAATTTAAGCACTGAAAACGGAAAACGAGTCAGTTTGTCAACTACCCACATTTTACAAAAGAGCTGAGAATCTTGGAACTTGGCAAGGAAAACTACAACCTCTAAGTCACAACATCTGAATGGACTCGCCTGTGATACCTCTTCATCCTCCCAGAGTTCCACGACTCAGTCGGTCACTGGACTCTGGGAACTTGATACTGAAGATCTGTGTGCAGTAAACCTCCTGTCTACACTCAGGGCAACTCAGCCACCTCTTACCAGCCTCTAGCCTTTTGCTCCACGCTCTCCCTGCCTCCATTCCTTTTCTCATTGTCATTCACTGGCTCTAGAACTTTCCATTACTGGATGAAATTACCCCACAACCTACATTCAGGCTTTCTAAGTTGTGTAACATGTGATCCAACACTACACACACACACACACACCTGCATTAGCACCTCCATCCAATATTCAGTACAACTTCTCAGATATGCACAGATAAATCCTGTCCCTTTTTACTTACCTATCCTATTTCCTCCATAGGACCTGTGACCTCCTCCATTAGACTCCTAGCCTCAATTCACCTCCTAGCATCTCAGGCTCATTTCAAATCTCAGCACCTCCTCCATGAGACTGTCCCCAGCTACTGAAGCAGGACGAGCCATCTCTTCACGTGATTTGATTCACAGCATGAACCATACACACATGAAGCTTGTGTTCACCCATAGCTTCTTGATTGTTCCTTTTTTCCTCTCCTTCTATGATAAATCCTTTGCCTTGAGCAGGCTTTTTAATTCCAGAGTTCTATAGGGTTTTAAACAGATCTAGATATGGAATACATACTTAATGAATAAACACAACTTGATCAATTAAATGATAACAGGAAAAGAGACTTTTGAAAAGTAAGTCATTTCTTTTGTTCCAAGTTTCCAACAAGATGATAGTTGCTCCAAAGCTGCAGCTTGGGACAACTTCCTCTTAGAGAACTGTGCTCAGAGATCCCAAGGCCCAAAACTGGCAAGGAACAGGAAGAACCAGGCAAAGGTTTCTCAATTCAATAAAAAGACAACATGAGCATTCTTAAAAAATAGCCCAACATAGTCAAAAATGTAATAATGTAAGCGTTGTATTTGTACATCACTCAAGTTTGCGAGACATTTTCCCAGATAACACCTCATTTTATCCTTATGAAACCTTACAAGATAAGTGTAGCAAATAGAATTTCCCTCAATCAGAAAAGAAGCGAGAGACCCTAAGTTTCAAGTGGTTTGGCACTCTTGTCAGAACCAGCTGCTCAGCATGCAGATCTGGGATTTGGGCTTCCTGATTCCCAAACAAAAATCTTGCTGCTGAATCATACCCTACTCTGAGGTTTCAATAGTGAAGGTCAGTACTATGCCTTGTGATACAGCTACTGTATGGTACAGAGAAGGCTGGCTTAGAGCTAGGTAGACCTGGATTAAATCCCACCTCCAGCCCCAGTTTCCAATGTGAAAAAAAATAAACACAGAACTGTCTCTATTTTATAAGGTCACTGTTAATAAAAATGATCCATTAAGTGCTCTACTTAAGAGGTGACTGAAAACTGGCAATTAGTTATTATTCTGGCCACAGTCCTTGATATTTTTATGTGGAGTGTCTCTTTTAAGAAACTCCTACCTTCAGTAGCCATCCTACAGTCCACTGTTAGATAATATGACTCCTTGATGTACATGAATTCTTGTTCACTCTGGCTCAATCTGCATCCTTTCCTTGATTTCTTCATTTTAAAATACCTCACACTCTAAGAAATCCAATGTAGAACCAGGGGCAAAGAGATTTTATGATGTCTACACCACTGATAAGCAGCCTCCCAGTGCACTTGCTTTGTGGCTCAATCTCTGATCACACCAGTCTGAGATTTCAGAAAATCCCAAAAGACTAACATTCTAGGGCCCTGACAGTCAATCTCCCTGACATTTATTTCCAAAGCCCAGGAAGCAAAAGGGGAGACAATGAATTATTTATCGGAAGTGAGGGAGGGGAGTGTGAGTCTTAGGTTTCTGAAGAATGCAATACCCTCTGTGTTTCACAAACTGCATCTTGCTCCATGGTGCGAGACACCAGAGGCTCTGCAGTTTGTGTGGCTTTGCAGCCATGGAAATGACAGCGATGACTTACAATGATGATGAACACATGTCTCAGGCACCATGGTAAGGACTTCATGTGTATGTGCTCATTTTATCCTCAAGGCAGCCATCAGCATTAACCCCATCATACAGTCAATAACACTGAGGCATACAAAGATCAGTTCATTTGCCCCCAAACCATAGAACAGGTCAGTAGCAGAGCCAGGATTTGAACCCAGACCCATTTTCCTCAGATTCAGTAAACTTCACAACTGTGTTAGAACACCACATTCCTACTTATACTCAGAATGGCTATATTTGTGACAAGTGTCTAGAAGAGATTAGGTTTAAATTTAGACATAATATTCCCTAGGAAGCTCAAATTGGAGTCTGTAATCCCTACTTTAGCAGCCCACACTCAGCCCTAGAGAAACCCTCACTGTACTGCATTTACAGTGCTTCTCGGCCTATTTGCTATCCACCAGGCATACCCAACAGGCACAGTGCCTGGGTCCCTCAGCACCTAGCACACCACCCAAGCACACAGCAGGCACACAATAAACAGACAGTGAGTGAGGAGAGGGGGAAAGGGAAGGGAAGGAAAAGATTAAAAGGAGAAGGGAGAAGTTCCTACAGAGGGTCTAAAAAAGAGGAAAAGATGAAAGAGCCAAAACAAGCTCTCAGGAGGCCGAGGGAAATTCTTTCCCAGCCTCCACGCATGTGCAGGCACACACACACGCATGTACACAACATCTCACAAAGGTACCCATATACAAAATCACACACACACACACACACACACGGGAGAATGAGCTCAGCCCACTAGGTAATTTCTTCCTGGATCACAGCCAGAGATTTGATTAAGAAGAGGGGGAAAAATGAAAGGTCATTTTGCAGACCACTTCCTACACAAGCAAAAAAGATTAACAGGCTATAAAATAAACCAGCAGATTTAAGAACCTTCATGTTATAAGGGGAGACCAAAATAATAAAGCAATTACTGCTCAGTTAAAAGTTTAATTAAACCATCTCAAGTATCTCTCAAGTTAAAATGAATTGTGAAGGTTAAACCTGAACGGAAATCATTAGAGAGAAACTAAGCCCCTACAAGCCTCTGCTTTTATGGACTTCCACAAAAAGAAACAGACAGACTTGGAGTTCTTCATGAAAGACTTTTAAAGAAATTGTCTCATGTTAAAAGACGGAGTTTAATTAAAGTCTTAAGAAATTCTTTTTTAAAAATTAAACTACACAAGCAATTCGTCTTCTACTATAAACTACAGAACAGGAGAAAATGTACTCAAGAAGAATTTAAGTCAAAGGTAAATTATTTAATAAAGGGAAATACATATAAAAGTGGTGGGAATTTGGTTATACAGCCACCCCCCGCCCCCACCCCATGTCCATGGTCTTGCTCTCTATGGTTTCAGTTACCTGTGGTCAACTGCCTTCCAAAAATACCAGATGAAAAGTTGTAAGTTTTAAAATGCACACATTCCTAGTGGAATGATGAGATCGCCTGCCATCCCACTCCAGCCTGCCTTCCATATGAATCATTCCTTTGTCCAGCATGTCCAAGCTGTAAGCACTACTTCCTGTTGATCACTTAAAAATGGCCCCAAAGCAGAAGGATAGTGATGCTGGCAATTTTATTACAGTATATAGTCATAACTGTTCTATTTTATTATTAGTGATTGTTGCTAATCTCTTCCTAATTTATAAATTAAACCTTATGATAGATATATATGTATAGGGAAAAAAACAGTATGTAAAGGGTTCAATACTATCTATGGTTCTAGCATTCACTAGGGGTCTTAGCCCATATCCCCATGGGTAAGGGGGAACAATTTCAGATGCTCCTTGACTTGTAATGTCAAAACCATTGTAACTTGAAAGTATCGTAAGTCAACAATGCACTGAATATGACTAGCCTACCCACATCCTGGCTTAGCAACACAATGCACTATAGTGGAATGTTTCTGCTTATAACCATACGACTGAGTGGGAGCTGGGGCTCAAGGATCAGCTTGTGTATAGACAGACTAGGAAAAAGATTCAAAGTCACAATCTGAAGGATGGGTTCTACTGAATGCATGGTTCAACAAATATACATCCATAAATACAATACTCATTGCCAGAATAAAGAATTAAAAATCATATGATCCTTTCAGTAGATGCAGAAAAAATGTGACAAAACCCAACATCCTTTTGTTTAAAAAAAGAAGAAGAAGAATCTCTCAACAAGCAGGAATAGAAGGAATGGGTCTCAACACAATTAAGGTAACATGTGACAAGCCCACAGCTAATGTCATACTCAACAGCGAAAAGCTGGGAGCTTTTCCTCTAAGATCAGGAATTAGACAAGAGTGACCACTCACCAAATCTATTCAACATAGTATTGGAAGCCCTAGCCAGAGCAATGAGGCAAGAGAAAGAAAGAAAAGACAAAAGGACATCCAAATTGGAAAGAAGAAATTAAATTTTCTGTTTGTGGACAACATGACCCTCTATTAAAGACTCCACAAAAAAAAAAAAAAAAAAAAACTTGTGAGAATAAACAAGTTCAGTGAAGTTATTAGATACAAAATCAGCATGCAAAAAATCAGTAGGATTTCTCTATACTGGCAACTAGCCAAAAAACAAATAAGAAAACAATCATATTTTATGGAGTGGATGAACCCACTTCTACCCAAAACAATCTGTAAACCGAATATGATTTTTATCAAAATCTTAATGCTCTGTCACAGAAATGAATAAAATCTAAAATTCATTATATAACTGCAAAAGACCCCAAATAGCTGATCTGGAGAAAGACCAAAGCTGTAAGCATCGCATTTCCTGATTTCTAGGTATATTACAAAATAACAGGAATCAACATAATATGGTACTGGGTTAAAGACATGAACAGAGACCACTGGAACAGAACCATGAGCCCAAAATAAACTCATGAATATATGGTCAAGTAACATTTGACAAAGGTACCAAGAACACACAAGAAAGGAGAGTCTCTTCAAAAATGGCTTTGAGACTATCTTGGTGGCTCAGGCATGTAATTCCAGCTATTCAGGAGGCAGAGATAGGATCACAGTTCAGAGCCAACCAGGGCAAGTTAGTGAGACCCTTTCTCAAAAACAAACCAGGCCAGGTGTGGTGACTCACAGCTGTAATCCCAGTTCCTTAGGAAACCAAGATTGAGAAAATGATTAGTTCAAGGCCTTCCAAGAAAAAATGTTACTAAGACCCCATCTGAAAAATAACCTAAAAGCAACAAGGGCTGGAGGCATGGCTCAAGTGTAGAGCACTTGCCTTGTGAACACAAGGCCCTAAGTTCAAACCTCAGTACAATCCAAAAAAGTTTTAAAATCAGAACTGATGAAGCACATCTATAATCTCAGCTACTGGAAAGATGAAGGTAGGAGGATGGTAGACCGGGGCCAGCCTAGCAAAAGTGGGAGACCCCATCTAAAAAACAAAGGAAAAGTGAAAAGGACTAGGGGTGTGGCTCAAGTGGTAGAGAGCTTACTTCGCAAACACAAGGCCATGAATTCAACACCCAGTACGGCAAAAGTACAAGCAACAAGAGCAAAAATAAGTAAGTAGGACTACATCAAACTAACAAGATTCTGCACAGCAAACAGTAGAACAAAAATCAACCTACAGGATGGGGAAAATGTAAACCATTCATTCAGTAAGGGATTAGTATACAAAATACACCAGGAATTCATACAGCTCCACTGAGCTGCATAAGCTTTAGTGAGCTATTGAGGGAAAGGAGGGAAAACACCCAACAAAAAAATAAGCAAACAACCCAAACAGACATTTCTACAAGAAAAGTCATACAAACAGCCCTCAAGTACATGAAAAGGTTTCAACATCACTAAATCATCAGCAAAATACAAATTAAAACCACAGTGAGATACCACCTCACACCTGTTAGGATGCCTGGTATCAAAAAGACAAGAGATAACAAAGATTGCAAGGTTTTAGATAAAAGGGAAACCATGCATACTGTTGGTGGGAATAGAAACTGATATACCCCTTATGGAAGACACTATGGAAGTTTCTCAAAAAAATAAAAAGTAGGACTATCATACAATTAGCAATCCCCTTTCTAGATATAGATCAAAAAGAAATCAAATCAACAGCTTGAAGAGCTAGCTGCACTCCCATGCTTAGTGTGGCATGGGAACAACCTACATGCCCATTAGTGGATGGATGTGATATCTCTCTCTCTATCTCTCTCTCTCTCTCTCTCTCTCTCTATCTCTCTCTCTCTCCCCCTCCATCCCCTCCTCCTTCGCTCCCCTCTCCCCAGGGGTTGCCAGGGGACGTGGTGGGGAGGGATGGAGAGATGTTGATTTAACTTTGAGTACATATTTTCAGCTATTTGATGAACATGTTTCTAGAATCTAATGTTCATATTGTGATAACAGTTAAAATATGTCATTGTATACTTAAATTTGCCAAGTGAATGGATCTTTAATGTTCTCACCACAAAAAGAAATAATCATAACTAGGTAAGGTGATACACGTTAACTAACCTGACTGTAATAATCAACTCATTATATATACATAAATCATCACATTGCACACCTTAAATCTTTATGATTTTGTCAATTATGCCTCAATAAAGCTAGAGGAAGAAAACACATTTTGAAAAAAAATCCCAAGTCAATAGTCTCCCTTCCAAAGTAAGAAACTACAGAGGGAAAAGCACACTGAAGTAAAGCAAACAGAAAGACGAAATAACAAAGACTAGAATGGGAAGAGATGAAATAGAAACACCATTCACCATGAAAATTAGTGATGTATGAGACATGCTACAACACTGATAACTCTCGAAAACAGTGAGGAAGCTAGGCACGAAAGACAACATGACGTACGATTCCATCTGCATGAGATTTACAGAGTAGAGAAATCCACCCAGACAGAAGGTAGGTTAGTGGATTCCAGGGGGACAAGGAGAAGTAGAATGGAGTATGATTGCCTAAAGGGTACAGGATTTAGTTTTGTTTTAGATCCATGAAAATGTTCTAGAATTAGGTAGTTCTGACTGTTTATGTGGTATGACTATGCTAAAACTGTTCACATGGCGAATTTTACTTTACATCAATTTTATCTCAACTAGTAAAAGAGAAAAGCACGGAAAATACTGAAGTTAGTATTTAGTTCAGAATCTCTTTACCATACCATATATAAAAATTAACTCAGGACGGATAAAGACCTAAACAAATGCAAGTCAAAAGCATAATAAGCTGGGCCTGGTGACACAGCAAATTTCAAGTACAAAAAAGTGTTATTAACATCTCTCTTAATTCTTTTTATGTCTGTACAATATTTCCTTCTATGGGTAATGTACTATTCACTTGACCTTTGTTATCTTGATGATGTATCTCCTCTCCAACTTTGTACTATTGCGAACAATGAAAAGTGCATATTGCGTATTTCTCTAGTCCTAGAAGAACTCCTTGAGCAGAGGATATGCTTATTTAAAAGTTTGCTAGGTTCTGTCAGAATTCTCTCTGAAAAAATTTTGCCAATTTAGAAACAACCAGGATCTAGGATCTTCTATTTTTCCATAGCCACATGAGTAAGGATCTTATATTTTTAAGAGTTTTGCTGTATCTTGAGAGTTTTTTTTAATGGTGCATCATTTTAATTTGCATTTTGCTGGTCACTATGTGAGGTTTGGGTGAGGGGAGGCCACTGAAGCTTTTTGAGTAAGTGGTGACAGGAGGAACAGAGCACACCTTCTGGGAGACAGAGGGAGGTAGCCAGAAAACACATTTCAAAGGGTGATTCATTCACTTAGCACACTGGGAAGGGTGCACACACGTCAGACCCTGTACCAGGACCTGAGCCCAAAGAGATGAATGGCCCAAAGCCCTCCCTTGGGCACTTCCTCACCACCAAAAAAAGTGGCCAACACAATGAACACATGACTAGGAAGGACAGAACTGAAACCCATTTGTGAGGTTCTGGGAGCCCAGAGGAAGAGGCTCTGATCCCATGCATGACCAGTGACAAGTCCTTCGGGGTGATTCAGCCGAATGAGTTCCAAGGAAGATGCAGGAATGAGCTGGGCAAAGCCACTACAAGGGACTTCCCAGACAGAGGCCGCTTTGTCAGCAGCTGGGTTCTGGAGCTATAGATCGGTGATGAGAGGAGGAGATGGCAAGGGGAGGATGGTTGTGAGGGGAAGGAAGAGGCCAGATCACGAGGAAGGGGAGGAGCACCTGAGGTATAGTGATGCCTTTCACTGGCACTGACTTCGGGGAAGGGCAGAAGTCAAAACGTGCACCTCAGAAAACACTGACACACAGAATTCCAAGTAAGAGTCTCTCACCTTTATTATCATTTATTCATTTCTTATTTATGAAAGAAATGAAATGTAAAATATTTTCTTATTCACACCTCATTTAGTAAGAGGAAAATCTTAAGCAAACCCAAATATAGAACTAAAGCCTTTGCAAGAACCATTCTCAAAGTTCTTTGTACATTAATCCACATGATTTCTATCTGCCATATGAGTGTGACAAAAGAAACAACCCATTTCTCTGAATTTTATACGTTTGGCCCTAGATGGAAGAACACAAGTACTCAAGGTTCCTGACTAGAGCCTTGAGTGCCTCTGACTGTGACAAAACACTCTTCAGAAGACCCCGGCATTGAACTGCTCCCCGGGAAGTGATCCTGGGGATGGCATGCCATGGCAGCTTCTCCTTTGGGTCAGAATTCTGAGGCGTGCCTCACCCCAACAGGGTAGGCAGAGAGAGAGAGATTCTGAACAACTCAATCCTGACAGGTGTATTTCTCCAGCACCCTGGGAATGAGCCAGAGGGGCTCATTAACCAAACTTTTTTTTTTTCTTGTCTGGAGTCTCTACTTGTTAACAGTGTCTGACAGATGATCAATATGCCAGCCTATTTAGAAATGCCAGTCTGAATATTCCCATGAAAGACCTACTGGATTATTAGTGTGGCTAATGAATCCTGCAATGGGACATTTAATCACCATGTACTGGGCTTCTGCACAAGAGACTGGCTGTTGTCCCTCATCATGTAAAAATAGTTTGGTGGGGGATTTTTCTAAGTCTTGTTTGCAGCTGTTCCTCCCATACTATGTATTTTCTTTGTTGTCTGTGGGGACCTAATTATAGTGCCTGGATGGCTTCTCAAATCCACGCACCTGCTGTATTTGATGCCATTCTGCAACTGCAGACGAGATGTATCTCACTTTGCACACTGACTATGAACCTTAGGATTCCACATGAGACAAAGCTTCCCACTTGGAACCCTTGCTCCAGGTTTATACTATTGGTTTGGAAATGCTATTTCTAAGATTACATATACTAACTTATTGATCATGTGCAAAACAGCCTCCCTTTAGCATCTTCTGCATCATGCTGGGTGCTGTAGATATCTCTGACTTTAGCTGCATACTTGTTTTCATTTTTCAGATAAGCAAAGTGAGGCTTGGAGAAGGAACATCATCTGCTTCAAGTAAATCAGCTATTGGGGCTAGAGATGGGTGCAACCCACTCTTGTCTAATGACAGGGTCATGTTTTTACACTATAGATACTGCTGCCTCCTTTCACTCATTCACCTACCAACCAGGTACTGGAGGAGTGCCGACAGCAGCTAGGGACAGGAGATTCAGACAGAATCTTCCTTGAGAAGATCTACAATTGGACAAGTATGTGACTTCTGAGTGGATTTTTCTAGGCTTCTACTGTGCCCATGAATTAGAGAGAGCTGGCATGACAGTATTAAAGAGTATCTCAGCATCACCGGTCCCACCCAGCATGCCAGCTTCCCTTACCATCTCCAGTCTTGCTTGGGTTGGGGGGTTCAGGAGTAGTCAGAGGCCTAAGGGGAATGATGATGTCATCAACATTAAGTCCTTCTTCTCTGTGCTTCTCAGAAACATGGGACAGGAGTTCCAACTGATTTGGTGAGAAAAGATTGCAGCACTTACACATGAAGATGGCTGTGTTTTCTGTTAAAAAAAAAAGGAAAATATTTTAATTCACCTTCACATAAACAAATGATTACTCCCAAGTATGATGGAAAACACTGAGAGCTGTCCTTCTGCACAATTGCCAGCCTCTGGTGGACACCTCAGGTAGTACCAAGTTCCAGGATATTCTTTCTTCAGTATTTCAAGGTTGTCTCCTAGAGAGTACCTGACATGGACCTCCCTCTGACCCAAATCCACTCAACAGCCCAGATCTCAGCAGAGCACAGCCAAGTAAAACATGAACATAGAACTTGAAAAATCAAACCCTACCCTCAAATGAGTGAACGGCACTGATGGTGATGAAGTGTTCCAGCCAGACTCTCAAGTCAGGTGCAAGGAAAGACCTACAAAAACAGTGGTTCTGAAGGTCCAAGACCACTTTCAATGACTGGACAGGAACTAAAAGTGAAACAAGGATACGGATCTGTTCAGTGGTTTTTTTAAGCCACTCAATTCCTATTTAAAGTATCATCTGTGTTCACAAAAATGTACTAATGTTCCATTATGTCTCTCCCGTTACACTAGGCAGGAAGACATCATCAGAGGAAAAGACTCATTTCTCAGTCAGACCAAGATCTAAAATCAGATTTTTGTTGTTATTTTTACTTTTATTCTGAAAAGAATCATTGGTGTGATAGAAAGGACAATGGCTTTGAAGCCAGACAGACCCAGGTTAAATTCCCAACTCCTACTCCTAGAAGTTATAAAGCTGGGTGACCTTGGAGAGGCCAGAGTACTCTCTCAGTCACTGGAAGTAAGCAGAAGTATGAGTTATAAGCCTTCTCAGGAGTGGGTACGCAGCTGACACCCAGAAACCATCCCACCGGTCCAAGCCCATCTCTCCTGCACTGTGCCCTTACCTACACATTCTCCCTGTCCTCCCTCCACTTTCTCCAGTGGCCTCATGGGGACCCTTAACCTTAACCTGCCTAGCAATCCCACAGGATTTCTACAACATTCTCTGTCCAGGCTAGACAAATGCCTGGCAGACCACAAGTTCGCCAGGCCCTTGGGCTCTGTCCACAGCAAGCGAACCTCCAGTGCTTCCTCCCTCTCCTCACTGAGCAGCTGACCTTGCTTCCCATTTCATGTGAGACAGTCAGAAGACAGCTGCCCCCAACACACTTGCAGCCCACCTGCTTCTTCACCCAGCCTTGGCCAGAGAACTATGAGTGTTGGGGTGGGTACCAGCAGTGACACCCACAGCACAGTTGTAGTGCCAGTGGTCACCCAGAGTAGGCATTCCTTCATCTCAAATAGTGTGCACAATTGCTGGCTCAGGGAGAGGATAAAAAGCAGACCATCCTCTAACTGGTGTGATTATTGCCTCTAAGTTCCCAGCACATCAGGCCACTGGACAAAGGGCATGCAACAGCTGGTGTGTGCAGAACCCAACCCCTCTTCACCACTGGGTGACACTGCTCCCAGAAGTTCACCAATCTCTCCCTCTCGACTGGAGTTTCCCACTGACCTGCAAACATGCCTCCATCACTCCCATCCTGAAACAAAAGCCTCTTTTGAGTCCCATTCCCCTGTCCCCACCCCATCTTTCTCCTTTTCTTTATAGCAAAATCCTTCTGCCAGAAAGAAAAGACAAGAACTAAAGGAAAGAAGCACCTGGCTTTGCCAGGTGAAGAAAGAACCCCTGGAAGGCACAGGGTTCCTGGGAGCAAGGCCCTCTCTAGACACAGAGGGTTTTGCCAGGAACCAGCAGGGGAGGTAATGACCTCAGAGATTTCTTACCCCAATACATAGAACAGAAATTTAACAAAACAGAGTATTGCTTTGTCGATAAAACTCTCTTGAATACTGTCAATCAATATTTATTTTTTCCAAAAAATGTTTTATTCCTAAGGAACCTAAAATGCTTCCAAAACAAGTTGTTAAAAGGATATGTTCTTCTTCATAAGAAGCCATACCTGCCAGGCACCAGTGGCTCACACCTGTAATCCTAGCTACTCAGGAGGCAAAGATTAGGAGGATTATGGTTCGAAGCCAACCTGGGTAAATAGTTTGCAAGACCCTATCTCAAAAAACCCTTATAAAAAAGGGCTGGTGGAGTGCTCAAGATGTAGGCCCTGAGTTCAGGCACCAGTACAGAAAAGAAAGAAGCCAGGCCATTTTCAACCTGCTTTCTGCTGACTCTGCATCAATCCTATGGTTTAGGTGGAAAGTTGTTCACAATCTCTAGCCCATAGGTGAGAAACTGAGGCTGGATATGGAAAACCAACTGGTCCCAGTCCCAGAAGGCAGAATGTAGAGGTTAGATGTCCTGTTACCTGGATTTGACAGATGTGATTAGCTACAGAATATGAGCTGAGTTCCTCCAAGTGAAGCTAAAATGCTTAGGATATGTAGGACTATACCCAGAATGTGAGAAGTAAACTCCTACAGAGAAGAGCACAATGCTTAACTCACATAACAATCTCATGCCTACTCATAAGCACACCCAGGCCCTGGAGATGTAGGGGTGAAATCGTGACCCAGGCCTTGTAAAGAGGAGGCCAAAATTTTACCTGGAAACAGACATGTCACAGAACAGCTGCATCTTATGATCTGTACTGAACTAACTTCCCACTGGCTTCTAAGTATCCTTGGTTCCTTGGATGGTCTCAGGAGAAAGGAGGATCTTGTGACATTTAACAGGAGAGAACATCTGGGGTCAACAGTTACTGTGTGGGGTCTCCTAGTTCAAAGGCGCACTAAGTATCTTCTAGTGATTAAGTAAATAAACGTACTTTTTGCATCTGAATGTGACAGTGTCAGAGGCTGCTGTGAATGAATTAGCACCCAGATGCTTCTCAGCCTGAAGCCTGGGCAGCCTAGGGTAGCATCTGGCCTTGGCCATCTGCTACAAATAAGCCTGAGTTTCCCCATATATCCAGCTCTGTTAGGCAGGGGACTGACCCTGGAGGTACCAGATGAAGGCAGAGACAAGCACTCTGACCCAGGACAACCTGTGTAACTGTAGGCTCACCCATACAGTGCAGCCATGAGATGGAGTGCAGCAGAGCAAACTTTTAACTGGGAAAGGTCAAGACAAGCAGAAGAGGCTTCTTAACCTGGGAGAGCTGGAAGTCAGAGCCACAGAAGGGCAGAAAACATGAAGACACAGGAGCAAACAGACACACAGGAAAGCCAAGACAGAAATGAGGTGGATGAGATGACCTGCAGCCAGCGCAGGGCTGTGCCTACAGAGAAAGAGCTTGTGGAGCCAGGCACAGTCATCAAAAGGCAAACCAGTATTCCTAGAACAACCAGAAGTTTGGGAGCAAAGTAAACGCCAAATCAGCATGGTTAAAAGGTCCAGCAGGGATGGCCTCATGCTCAGGGATAGCTCCAAGGCCTCCACAGCTAATGAATGCATCAGCTGTCTGCAAGTCTGCCTCCTGGATCCTGCATGGCCCCACCATACCACTCCCTCACACCTCCTAGAATGTGATGGTCTTGGCCACCTCAGTGCAGCTAAAAACCAAGTGGCTGGGCTGCATGAGGAGACTGAGGTCAGAGATGCACTGGCACACTGTGGGGAGGCTGCCATCAAAGAAGCCTGTCCAATGCTGAGAATGGACATTAAGGCCCAAGATGCAGGGTTGCACAGAAGAGCTAGGCTAGGTAGGATATTTTCACTGACCAGACATGGGCAACACAGAGGGGCAGCATGAGAGCAGGGGCCTCTGTTTTGCTACTAACAGTGCAATCTTGTCTTTAAAACTGCCTGTCCCAGAAATCCAGGACAAGAAGCATGGTACACCCTCTTAAACACAAGGCCTCCAATGTGGCAGGTGACTGTGAGTTCCTTGGAGATGCTCTTAAAACAGTATACAGGGAGTAAGATGACAAAAGTACACATGGAGAGTGTGGGATCATGCTGCATTCTCAAAATGTTAAAAAATATTAACTCACTAAAATGACAACAGTGACAATAGTTAATTAAACTATTAACTCACTAAAATGCCCTTTCATTTCTACAGTGGACTGCTATGAAAAAGTGTACCTGGTTCCTGAAACATAATCATCATTATGTTGTCAGCTAGTTCTGATGAAGGTACGATATTTTGGATGCATCTTTAGGTCCAATTACTGTGCTCTCTTCCTTACAAAAGAATTCAAAAGGAAAATGGCATATTTAGCACAGGAGAATCACTGAAGTTTGGGGTTTGTGCATGCAATTCCTATGAATTATCAGTCAGTTTGAAACAGCCACTCTGCACTACTAACAAGGAAGACCTCAAGATAACTGTATAAACAAGTCTTCTTTTCTAACCTCTGACCTGCAGAACAGCCAGGTTTTATCTAGACTTCTAGCCTCCCTGCTTGCCCTAGGAACCCCAGGGTGAATAAGGGTTTAGCCCCCAACCCATCCCCAAAGGTGGCAGTGAACTGGAATATGAGTCTAGGGTCCCAGGAAGGTGACTGGGCCCCTTAGGCTTGGGGAAGGCCCCTGGGAGTTGCCAGGACATGGTCATGGTGACAAGTGGTCAGCTGGAGCTGGCCTGCTCTGAAAGATCCCTCCCCAAATCCAAAACCCTCAGGTAAAAAGGTAAAGAGGATCAGTCCAACCATGGGCTGAAATCACAGGCTTCAGCCAATGTGAAGAATGTTCTGGCACCCAACATGCCAGAACAGCATCTTCTTCTTCTTGCTATTGGTCTTGCATGTCATCTGTTGTGCATCTCAAGGGTGGGGTGAATGGAACAAGACAGGTATCTGGGGGGTCTCTCAGTCCTACACCAGCTTTTATTACTGGCACTATTGCTTATTACAAACATCACAGCACACGCTCAGTGTAAAACAGTCCCAAACAGTATACCAGCGTAGGGACAGCTGCTCACCACCACCTCCGGAATGAGAGCACCACTGAGTGCTGGGGTGTGCATCCTTCCAGACCTCTTGCTGTGCATCAGAGACAGATACAGAGACAGAGAAAAGGGGTTATTCCCCTAATATCACTGAAACCTCATGCAGAGCCCTCCCTATCCCTCCAGGGGTCCCTATATCCTCTCTCCATCCCTGCTCCCTCTATCTCCCCAGAGTCCTTAACATAACACAGAGGAGGACACAGAGGCATCTGGTAATCTCTTCTATGGAAGGTCCCAGGGACCCTGAGTGAAAACTCAAAATACCCTTATGGAAGCAGCATTAGAAAGAGCATCAACATCTCAGAGAACTCAGAGAAACTACCCATGACTGAGCATCAGGATTCCTGGATTCTGACCTCTGACTATGTATCTATGTGCAGAAAACCAGACCTTTCCCACTCACCACATGAAGGGCTAGAAGCAGGGTAACCTAGGAGGAGAGCCTTGCAGTCCCATCAAGTCTGTACTTGAAGACTCAGCAGTGACACTGAAGGACAGCTGAGGGGAGATAAACAAGCAGGAGAACCTGGGAAAGGTGATGCCATACATGGCCTGGTTTCTCCCACACTCTCAAGGCTGAAGCATGCCTCAAATAGAACCTGCCTATTGAGGCTGGACCCCAACAGCCCAAACCTGCATAAGGACAGAGACAGCTGTCAGCATCTTCTCTATGCCCAGCATTCCCAGCTGCCCTGAAACAGTTTTTATACAAGTGAAAGTGACTTGAAATGAAAACCAAAGTGAAGGGGGCAAGATGAGAAAAGCCAGGAAGGCAGCCCAAGACCCAGACTGTAAATGTCAAGGTTTTTCAGACCACGGAGCAAATGCATAAGCAGTCAGAGGTCAGAGCACAGGTAATGGTCAGACCACAGTGGTCTGTGTAGACTTGCACCCTGGGCCCAAGGCAGCCAGGTGGACCCATGCCTTCTCTAAATGCAGTGGCGAAAAGTTCCCAAAAGACAGAGTCAATGAACTTTTTCCTATTCTTTTAAGAACGGCTAAAAATTCTGGAGATTACAGACAAGAAAACACAAGAAGACAGAAAGTCAACAGGAAACAGGCCAGCTCACCATCTCAGGACCCAAGATGTAGCATGGCAATGACATACGATGGCTTTCTCTCAACCTTCTACACCCAGACAGGGGACTGATGAGGCTAAAAATCTGAAAACATCAACAGATACAGGCAGAAACAGCTCCAGGAAAAGCCTGTTCTCTCTAGCCAAAGGACAAGAAAGAGCTGCCTGAAGAAGACAGAAATCTTTCAAACAATACTTACCCTACCGCAGACAAACAACTCCAAAAACACTATAGCCCTTGCCCCAGCCCACTGTCAAAGGCTACGGGGGAAGGCAGGACTCTCACCAGCATCCAGCAATAACACAGCTACCACTTCAGTGTCACGGGAAGCCACACAGGGGAAGTACTGAGGCACGCTGGCCTCAGTAGCCCAGAAGGGCCCTAGTATGGAGCTTGGACTCTACCCTGCACAGTGTTAGCAGAAATTAATGGGGATCCTGGACTACTACCCGCTGGCAGTAACAAGGAAGCACCCCTTCCCACCACAGCAGGGGAACAGGGGAAGATCCAGCCTCTCACAGTGAAATATCCAGGATTCAATCCAAGGTCTTTCTTCCTGATTTTCCAAGAACCAGGAAAATCTCAACTGGAAGAAAAGGTCATCTACAGCAGCAATAAATGATACAGATGTCACCAGAGAAACACCTTCCACAAGCAAGGATGAACATGCTCATGACAAATGGAAATCAGAATGCCTCAACAAAGGAACAAGAAATACCAAATAGAAACCTTAGAATGGAAAAATACAAAAAACAATAACCATAAAACAAAATAAAAAACCAAAAGCCTTCAATGAACAGGCTCAAGGCAGAATGGAAAGGACAGGAGAATCTATGATCCTGAAGATGGAGCAATCGAAGCACACAATCAAGATTGCAGAGGAAAGAATGAGCAGAGCCTGGGGACCTGTGGAGGAAGAAGAGTTAACATCTGTGTCATCAGAGTCCTGGAGAGGAGAAAGAAATGGGACTGGAAAAATATTAGAAGAAATAACAGCTAAAAACAACAACAAAGTAAACTAACAGATTCAAGAAACTGAGCAAATTCCAAATAGGATAAACTCAAAGAAACCCATTCCACAATCAAAACAAAAAAGTAAAAACAAAGAAAAATTTGAATTCAACAAGAACAATTTCCTATATAAAAAAAGCAGATTTCTCATCAAACACAATGGAGGCCAGAAGGAAGTGGCACATTTTTCAATTGCTGAAAGACAGAAGATCATTGACCTAGAACTCCACATCCAGTACAGACGTCCTTCAGAAATTGAGATGTTCTCAGAGGCAGGAAAAACAGGAAGATTTGTCCCAGCAGACATAACTTAAAAAGAGTGACTGAAAGGAAGTTCTTTGAACAGAAAGAAAAAAATAAAACAATGAATCCTGGAACATCAAAAAGAAAAAAAACTGAACAAGTATGGGCAAATACAATGCACTTCCTCCTAAGTTTTCTAAATTAGGTTGGACCGTTGAAGCAAAAAGCACAGTAATTTGGACACACTTCACAATGCAAGCAGAAGAGACACTCACGGCAATTACGTTATAAGCAAGGGAAGGTGAAGGGGTGCAAAGGAAGGCAAGGTTTCCACATGTCACTCAACTGGGGCAATGTCAGCAATCTGTGGGTGATAAAAATGAATCTGAAGTATGCACGCTGATTACAGCAACTTCAGTTTGTTGGCTGTGATGCTGTGCAATAGTTACATAAGCTGTATTCCTTGTTCTACAGCTGGACGGTGGTGATAGGTGCACAACTATGTGAATGTACCTTATGCTACTGAACTGTACACTCAAAAACGGCTGAAAGGGTAAATTTTAGGCTATGGATATTTCACCAAAAACTTTTTAAAAGTATAACATTAGAGTAAACTGGGCAAAAGGAACAAGAGACTTCTCTGAACTATCTTTGCAATATCCTATGAATCTACACCTATTTCAAACTTAATAAATAATTTTGTGGCAACATCTGGAAAGGACACTATTTGGGAAGAATCCTGTACACTGTTAGTTGATTTGCCCCTGATCCATCCCATCCCAATCACACTATGTAGCAGGTAAGGTTCAGGAGGGTGAGCAAGACAGCTCGCAGAGACACAGGCAGGATGCAGCACAGCCTGAATGCAGCCCAGGCTGCATGCCTGTCTCTGAAGGGTGGTAAGGAGATTCAGAGTTTAAAGAGCTGGCTGTGTACTCCACACCTTCATCCAATAACTTCCATATTGCCTCATTCATGAGCTGTGGCCAAAGACCCCTGGCCAGTGCCATCTTCCTCTTAGCAATTATGACAACAGGGATCCAATAAGCACCCAACAGCTATCAGATGAACTGATGATTGCAAAATAGTTAAGCATTTATCAATAACCACAAGATAAAATGTTACACTGCTAGACAGTTAATTTACTCCATTTAAAGGCTGTACTTTAAAAATCTTACCTCCTTTCTTTCATTAGTATAAATCACCCTCTCTACTTTGTAACTATCTTTTACTTGGATTTATTAACTTTAAAGAGAGTTCAACAGCCAAAGCTAAGATCCTATTAAATTGTCTATCTTATAAGAAGAAAAGTAAGGTGGCACATACTTCCTGAGTTATATTTTTGTTTTCCTGTTTTTCACTTGTCATTAAGTTATTAAACTCATACAAGCCAGCAGCTTCCCAAGGAGTGGAAATATTTTAACAACATAAAACCAGATTGCTGTCACATCCAACATAATGAATAAAGTCTCATACTGTGCAGCTTTGTACAATTTTAAATACCTCTTCCTTTATCTTCAGGACAAGAGAATCAGGTTAGGATTCCACTTAGCTTACTTTGAAAAACTGTTAACCAGCTGTGGACCCATCATGTCATCAGCAGCACCATCACCAGCACCACCCATCATCACCATTCTGTCATCATCACTGGCATCACCACTAGTCTGTCACCATCACCATCATCACCACCACCACCACCATTATTATTGTCATCACTATCCTCACCACCATCATTATCTTCACCATCACCACCATCATCAGATGTTGAACTGATGATTACAAAATATTTAAGCATTTATCAATAATCACAAGATAAAATGCTACATTGCTAGACTTTAGATTACTGCATTTAAAGGCTGTACTTTTAAAATTTACCTCCTTTCTTTGATTAGTATAAATCACCCTTTCCACTTTTTAACTATCTTCCATCATCATTACCATCAGCATCATCACCACCATCACCAACATCATCACTCTATCATCATACTTACTGAAAACTTGCTGGAACCAAAACAATGGGTCTGAAGAGGGAAAGTAGATGAGAAGGAAGCTTAAGTCAATCAGGCTCACACCATGAGCCAGCATCAGGCCAAGCTCACACTACACTTATTTCATCTTCACAATAATCCTGCTGTTGTTTTTACTGTTGTATTTGCTCAACTATTAGACGTCTTTTAAGTACTGACATTTCACATATCACTAAAAATACAAAAACAGTATCAAACAGACTAAGACACACTGGCTCCTTATCTCATCAATTGTAAAACACCTCTTAGTTTTAAAGACACTGAAATTGAGTCTGAATCACTGAACTTCAGTAATGATTCCACAAGTCCAGTGCAGGCTAAGTACTGGACAGGCTGGATATGAACAAGAAAGCCTGCTTCCTATCCCCTTTCACCAGTAAGGTCTCACTTCCCACACCATACCCCATGCAAATTCAGTCAGAAATCCCTACTCCCAGGGTGAGTTCTAGGACAGCAGTGCTTTCAAGACAGGGACAAACACTCATGAGGACCAGACACTGTCATGGTCCTGTCACATTACTTTGTCAGGATGCTGAGAAGTGGGAAAATGTACCCCTTCCTTAAGACACTAGTACCCCCTATCAGAAAGTGGTCATATGTTTAGATTGTTGGAACAAGGCACTTCTCTACCATTTGAGGAAGACTTTCATAATAAATGCACAAATGCATTACGTGAAATGAGCCCCCTTAGATGTAGCTCTATACAACCTACCCAGATGTGGTACCATTGCTCTGCTTTTAAGTCAGACACAAATACATTATTGTCCTGTGTTATAGATGAGGAGGCTATAACTTGCTTAACAGGTAAACTATAGGCCTGTATAGTTCCAAAACTACTTGGGCAGCTCACAAGGACCTTAAAAATCAGAAAGTGAAAACAGGTTTTGTGTGTGTGTGTGTGCACATATAGAACACACTGGCCACAGGACACACAAGACACAGGACAGTATGAACAGGAAGATGTCCCTGTGGATTGGGGAGGGCCTGTCAGGCAGGGAAGCCAGGTTTTCTAGAAAAAAGGCAGCAGAAACAGCAGCCAATGGGCATAGCCGAGGAACCCTTGACCCCTAGAGGCACTCTGCATGCAGGGAAAAGTGCAGACTCAGGGCAGGACAGGCACACTGGGGTGTCCAGGTCAGGCAGACCACATCCGGGGAGCCATTATGCTCAGGGATGCCCACCAGTGATGATGCTGGGCTAGGAAGGACCAGGATAGGGCTGCCCAGCAGGAGGCCTGCAGACAGGCAGTTGACAGGGCCTCAGGAAGCCTGCCATCAGTGGCTTCCCACATCTAGCTAGTAAGGACCTCAAAAGCTCTATTTTTGTGTTTGAAATCTCCTGGCAGGCAGCTGAGATTTTTTTTCTTTTTTGCAGTACTGGGGATTGAACTCAGGGCCTCATCCTTGCTATATAGGTGCTCTACTACTTGAGCTAATATCCAGCCCGAGATTTTTCTGAAGGTAAAAAACCCAAACAAACAAACAAACAAAAACCTGTGTAAACCAAACAAAGCCAGTTTGCAGGTCCACATGGCCCAAGAGCTGCAAATTTGCAACTTCAGATCAAAGCTTTTCTATCTGCACAGTAAGGAGAGCGATGCTCACCTACAGAGGCAAAGCCAGGGAGACTGGGGAAACAGGTAGAGGAAACAGGCATCTGCCCCCGACACCCACTGGGAAGGTGGATTATGAATGGAGTTATTTTCTAGTTTAGAGACTGAGTTTTTCCATTTTCCACAATGGGGATTTCATGTGTAATCCAAGAAAAAAATAAAATTAAAAAACCACTTAAGTTGATATTAGAAATAAAGGGATAATGTGTGACAAAATAAGGTATCCCTCTTTAGAGAAGACTTATTTACCCCAAACAGCTCTGGCTTCAGACAAGCTGCTAAGCTCTGGGCCTCACAGGCTGAGGAAGAGAATAGCCACCACCAGCTCTGGCCAGGGGATAAAACAGTCCTCACAACTGCAGAGCTGTCGGTATGGCCTTTTGAGGTTGATTAGATAGCTCTCTGGGTGGAAGAGAGTTGGGTAGGGATGTCTTATATGTTTCCCTTTCTCTCACAATGATATGCTAGACTGATAAAAAGACCCAAAAAATAAAACAGGAAATTGATTTTCCAGCAGCAAGATTGATGTAAATGTAGATTTGATGAGGAAAAGATATTCTTGACACAAAAGTTATATGCACTGCACTAGGTACCTGGTAGGCATAGTAGGTACAGACAGCCTAGCCTCACAGTAACAGATTCCAGAGCTGCAAATGTGTGGGCCAAGTCAGCAGTAGGCCAAGGGAAGCAGAGGGCCCAGATGAATAACCAGAGGGTCTGCCCAAGGGTAGGGGAAGCCACGCAGGGAAGATGCCCTGGGCTCCCAGGGCTCAATGTTCTAGAAGAGTTTCCACATGGTTGTTCTGGGAAAAACAGCCATCAAGATTTCATGGTCCAATGTGGCCCAATGTCCCCCAGCAACCCAATGCAGAATAATATTCACACTGCCCCTCACAGTGAAAAATATGCAACACAGACCTCCATACTCATGACCACACTTGATCATGCCTACTGTCCTGTGAGGCAGCCATATGGATGATGGCACCACCACCACCCACAACCACCACCATCATCATCATCATTCCATTTACAGAGTTGAAACCTGGGGCTCAGAGAAGTTAGTGAGCCACCAAGAATCCTCCAGCCGTAAATAACAAGGCCAAAACTTAACCAAGACCTTCCAAAGTTGACTGCCACATCTATCTACCTACCCAATCCTGCACTAGGAGGTCACTTGCTATTTACTGAAATACTCATAGTAGTCACTGTGAGGAATGCTAGTGGTGATATTCCCAACCCAAACCAGTATCATGGGTAGAGGCAGTAGTTACAATTAAGAGGAGTCATGACATTAGAGAAGGGCTTTGCTCCCTGTGACTGTTACTACGTGCCACAGCAATTCATTTCAGGGAGCACTAAGCTGGAAAATGAGAGAGTATCAGATGCAGGCACTACAACTCAACCAGACCACACGCTTACTAAGCTTACTAAGCACACCACTTGACAACAGGTTGAGAACCAGGCAACAGTGAATCACCAAGTTCCAGGCAGACAGCTTTTTAGCAAAACCTTGGGAGTTGCCCACAGATAGGTGCCATGCATGTGCTGACAGTACCCTCTGGTGGCTGACCATGGCACTACCCAATAATCCAAATGGTTACTGATTTCTGACTACCAGAAGCTGTGCTCTGCAGTCACCCTATTTAACCTTTCTATAAATTCAGCAAAGAGGGACTGCAGCCCCCACTTGAGATGAGTAAATTAGGCTAGGCAGGGGTTACAGGCTACACAACAGGTGTGTACAAAGAAGGATCACAAGCCAACATCACCACTTAATGAGGCTGCTGTTTCAGAGAGGGACTGATTCATCCTAGCAGCCCAGGTGTACCTGGACAACCTGGGCAGGTAAGTCGGACTCAACTCTGACCACAGATTGTCCTCGTCACAACTGCTCACTGCCTGGCCCATTCTCAATCTGCCTAAAAGTTATTTTCAAATCTCCGTGGGGCTTTCCCATTTCCACCCACACCTGTGAGCAACAGCAAGAAGCCAAACCAAAATAGCCTGGCTCATCGGTGCTATTCACCGATGTGAGGGACCTGGAAAGCACAGCTTCTCACAATGTCTAAGACAGGATGGTCTGCCCAGGTATAGCTGGGATGAGGGGCTCCTGGGATGGGATGGAGTTCTGTTTCCTGATCTGCCACTGGCTACCCAGAGTTCAGTGAATGCAAACCTGAATGGGATGCAAACCTTTTGCATGCATGTTATACAATGATCTAAGAAAATTTAAACGGCAAATGCTAAAGGAAAAGATAGAAAGAGAAAGAAGATACTCTGATTCACACATGAGCCTCAAATCGAAAACCACATAGCTCTTACCCCAACTCTGATCCTAGCAGTTGTGGGACCCTGGCACACGGACTTGACCTCTATGAGCTTCAGCTTGCTCCTCTGTGCAGGACAGACAGGAGGACTTCAGGACACCAACAGCACAATGTACCTAACTCAGCGCCCAGCTCCTCAGAGGTTCTGTTCCACTTGATGGAATGAGAAGGGCATCAACCTGCGTCAGGATCCCAGGCCTCCCGACTCCTAAAAGTGGTCCTCACCCTCCAATGCATGGATCACGCAGGTCTCAAAATCTCTTCAGGCCTCATTTTCTCACCTGAAGATGAGTAGCCAAATTAAAAGTGGGAATGGAATATTTGAAAGTGGAACCAGTCTAAAGGTAGAAGACCAGTCTTCTAGCCTTAACCAGAGGCTAATATGCAGAGACAGACCACAGCCGTCTGAACCAAAGCCAGGGTGTGGGCACAGACAGAATAGACCCCTGCACCTCCCAAGCTGGGGAGCATGGGAAGCACCTCTCCTGCCCACCACTTCTCCCCCAGGTGCCTTCCCAATGTGCTGAGGCTCAGTATGCTGAAGTTTCATCAATGAACACCCTTAATTTGTAGAATTATTATCACACATCTCATAAAATGCTGATTGATGAATGTGCCAACTTCCATAGCTCACGAAGTTAACGTGTTTATTAAACTCAAGAGAAAAATCCCATGGGTGTTTCTTTGCTAAAGCTGAATTAACAAAATAAAATGAGAAATCCTCAGTATTGGTTATAATTAAGACCAGGCCAACAGTTATATTATAATTTTATGCATACACATTTCTTTGATGTTCAAACTTAGCATAAATTTTTTAAAGTTATTTTTAAGCTCTAGGCAATAAATATTCACATTTAACACAATAAGCACAGCTGAAGAATGTGGCCCTTTTCATAGGAAAGTGCCACTACCAGCCTCATACAGCCAGAAGACCTGGGAGAGTGCTAGGGATATAGGACTCCAAGGAAGACAGCTCTGGCCCCAACAGCACAGCTCCAGTTGGCTGAGGTGGCCTCAAAGAGCCACCTACCTATAACTCACATGATGCCTCTGAAGCGACGAAGTCTGTGATCATTACCATGCCACAAATAAAACAAGCCAAATCCTCTCCATTTTATAGGGATCGAAGAGGAAAGAAGCAATGCCCACTGCACCCCCCAAAGCTCTAACTTGGTTTTGTTGCTTTTCTCATCTTCTTTCTGAAGGGCTGTCTTCATACTAGTGTCAGTCCTGGGCTCCTAGCAGACACTGTCACTGCAGATCCCATAATGTCGGCCAGCAGCATGACTCAAAGTTACCTTCCCTTTCTGGATCTGCAGGGACATCTCGGACACAGAGATGACCATAACTGCCCTTCTACCCAGTACAGAGACCTGAGGCATCTCTGAGGGATGCACTGTGTGTGGGGTACTAAGAATTTTGTGGACTGCTAGCTACAGTGCCAATGCTGAAGAAAATGAGGAATGTCTGAAAACCCAAAAAGTCCAGCTGGCTAGCTAAGGCTACCAACTATGTCCCTAGTTGGTTCTGCTGTCCCCTTATACACACACACACACACATAACACACACATGCATAAACATGCAGGTATACACACATGCATATAAGCATACACAGACATGCACAGGTAACATATGCACATATGTACACACATGCACTTTTTTCTTTAGAGAAACAAGGACACAGGCAATTCAGAAGGTCTTAGAGAGATGATATAAACTACATAGCATTGATAATGACAGCAAGGTAAAATGAGGGCTGTGAATCCCTCCTTGAGAACAGGAAGAGCCAGAAGGAAGGCGAGAAAGAAGGCTGGAAAGCAAGGGGAAGAAAGAAAAGATGGCAGATGTTTGGAGAAGGTGCCAGGAGCTCTGGGTGGGGAACTGGGACACAGGTGGCAAAAGGAAAGTGGACCCAGCTCTAGAATACTTGCTTAGGCTCCCAAGCCTCCACAACCTTCTCCCTCTCCACCAGGGCCTTAAGTTCTACCCCACAGCACCCTCAAACTGGCAGGAAGATGAAGAGATGTGATAAAAGTTTCATGCAGCCTAGAGGAATGGAGAGATGCAGGAAGAAGGGCCCATGGCCACAGCTCCCATCAGACCCACCTGTCCCTGACCAGCACTGCTTCCTTCTTCTTCTTCCAGGGTGCTCCAGATGGAAGCAGTTCGCAACAGTGAGACACAAGCACAGCATCCATCACAGAGCATGCTGCCTATCCCTCCCCATTTCTGCAGTCTATGGCCATGATGCCTCTCATGGGCAAGAGCTCCATGCAAAGCAAAGCAAATCCCTTAGAAATGCTGACTCTAACTCCCTGTATAGCTATCCTTATCTCAACTAGCAAAACCTTTGATCCTTCCTATTATGGCTTATACTCTCTCTTCAACAAAATTAGAGATAAGGGCAAAATAGTTTCTGCCAGGTATCGAGGGGGTGGGGGGGAGACGGAGGGGGCGGAGTGGGTGGTAAGGGAGGGGGTGGGGGCAGGGGGGAGAAATGACCCAAGCATTGTATGCACATATGAATAATAAAAAAACAAAAATTAAAAAAAGAAAGAAAGAAAAGGAAGGAGGATTATGAGCAAGTTCGGGGCCAACCTGGGCTACATAGCACAACCTTGTCTCAAAAATAACAAATACAGATTTACCCTTCCACTTGAAAAACCAAAAGCATGGGAAAAAAATGTCTTCAAGATCTGGATGGACATCACATCATACAATAGAGACAACCACACGCTCATGCTTATCACAGCACTGTTCACAACAGCCAAGATATGGAGTGAGCCTCAGTATACATCAACAGACAGGTGGATAAAGAAACTGTGGTATACACACACACTGTGGAATATTATTTAGCCATAAAAAGAATGAAATTATGTCATTTACAGGAAAATGGATGGGGCTGGAGATGTTGGAGGAACAAGCCAGACTCAGAAAGATAAATACCATGGGTTTTTTTTCACCTGTAATCTAAAGAAAAAAATGAGTATGAACAAGAATGGGGAACTATTTAGGAAAGGAACTATTTGGGAAGGGAACAGTGGGAGGGGGAAAGAGAGGGCAAGAGGGGGAGGATATCATCAAAGTACATTCTATGTATGTAAAAGTCATAATGAAAACCATTTTTTTAAATTGCAAGAATTTGGGGGGAGGATAAAGGAGAATGATGAAGAGGGTGAATTCAAATATACTATATTGTGAGAATGTTTGTAAATGTCACATTGTCCCCCCAGTATACCAATAAAAAGAAAAGAAAAAAAAAAAAGAAAGAAATGCTGACTCTACTAACCCCTTCTCCTACTTGGGCAACGTTTTCATTCAATAAATGTATACCTACCATGGGTAAACTGAGTAAGAGGAGCCATAAGAGAGAACAAAAGAGTAGGATTTCCTGCTCTCAAACCAGACAGCAGATACTGTCCCTGGATATGGACCTGTCCACAGGACACTGGTCAGGGAGGAAGAGACAGAAAGATGTGCAGTTTTCCAGAAGCGCAAGAAACAACACTCATTCTGGCAAAGGCACAGGAAGAAAATTCAGTGTTACTTTCCACTTTCAGCACATCACAGTTGGCACTAGGCACAAATGCAGTCTTTGCACTGTCTCCAGAACTACAAGCACCTGTTTCACTGCAGATCAGAGAAGTGTAGCACACCAGTTCCACTCCCTGATCACTGGTGGGCGGGGATGGAGCCTCCCCCATCACAGACTCTTTGGGACTCAGCAAATTAGGAAAATCGAGACAAAGTATTTGCAAACTTGGGACCTGCAGGCTTGTATCCCTGGCTGCACTCTTCTGGGAAAGGCAGATGACAGGGGAACACTTTCATTTATTACCGCCTCAGGTTGAAATGCTGGCTGTGTGCTCAGGGCTCCTGAGGTCACAATCAAGAGAGATAGAATAAAACAACAGCCTGGGTCAGAGCTAGAAGCAGATGCGGGAAACATAAAAATCCAAATTCAAATCTTAAATGTCTACTTTATTTATTATGAAAGAACAAGATCAGCCAAAGTTATTAAGCGTTCTGAATTTCAAAATTAATTCCAGGAGGAAGAACTGCCTTTTAATATTCTGACAGGTCTAAGGTCTTTACCAATTCCAGAAAAAGCGTTAAATTTAAGGAAGACAAGCCAGCAAGAAAAGAATTCTCCAAACCCTTCCACCTACTTACTCCCCAGAAATACCAAAATGATCTGGCCCCTTTTCCTGGTAACTAAAATATTAAATGTTTTAGATCTATTCTCCAAATACCTGAGTTCTACACTTATGTTCATATCTCATAATTCAACATTTAACAAACGCCCAATATATGTCACATTGTCTGCCAGGCACAATTAAAACTGAGGAAAACGTAGATCCCCTTTCCACCCCCTACAGAAACAAGAAACAAAAAAATTCCATTGTGTTTGGGAGAATCATTTTACATGACTATGGTGTGCTCCTGGCCACTGGAAGGGACAGATAAGAGCCCAAGTCCTCCTTCCTGACCAGCATTTAAGCAGGTCAGACAGCCTTCCTAACACAAGACAGGGCAGCTCCACCTGAGTTTATAACCAGAGTGAACCTCAGAGTCAGGCCAGTTTCCTACCCTTCCAGGGCTCCAGGGTCACCCTGGAAAATCCAACTCCTCCCTCAGCCAAGCTCATGAGCCCCTGAACAAGCCAGTCAGGGGCTCTTGGTCTTCCATCCTATACCCCTAGCATCCTGACCCACACCAGAGGCCAGACCCCAACACTGAAGACTTGGTGTCTCTCAAGCCATCTGTAACGGGTCCACTCATACACACATGTCCCCTAGGGGGCGATAAAGGGCAACAGAGAACCCTGGCCATGGCAGCTATTCTAGGCTGCAAGCTTGCACTCCACAGGGTGGGAAGGACTGGCAAGCATTTGCTCTCTAGCTATCAAACTTGCTTATTAATTCAGGACCTTCATTCTTCACGTCTCAGCTCTAGTCTTGCTTTCTCAAAGAAATTTTATTAAGTCCCCCTCAATATAAATTAAGATTCCAGAGTACCCCCCTCACACTGCCTTGGTATTACAACCACAATTTGTAATCGTGTACTTAATAGTGTTTATTTGTTTAACCCCTATCCTCCCCCAATTGGCTGAAGGCTCCAAAAATATTAATATCACTTAAACTGTAATTAAATGCTTAAAAAAGATCCCTGTTAAATATTATAAAAAATATTTACCTATATTCAGAGAAATATGGCATTTCCTTTGGGGCAAGGACTGGAAATTTTCCAGAGTGTTCTCCTGAGAATCCCTAAGAATAATGTTAACAAAGTCATTCTTAACTCACACCTCCCAGCACAACAAGCACAATACTAAGCTGGGTGAGAAAGCTCAGGTTCAAGATGAGACACCAGAAGCCCAATCTCAGCCAAGAAGACCCTCCGAGGAGAAAGTATTTAATGGTTCTAACCCTCCAACTCCTCATCTAAAAGTGGGAATAAATGCAGCGTCAGTATGGTGGTTTGGATAATTTAAAACCCAAGATGAAGTGTCTAGAAGAAAGATGCTCACAGAAGTCCAACAGAACCCAGATGTCAGCAGAGCACAGTCCCACTTCAACAGGATCAATCACAGTTCAATGCCATGGCCTCCCCAGAGCCCTTAACCTCCCAAGAAACTTGTACCCCTGGCCTCTTCCTTATGTTTATGCGAAGTATGAGAGAGGGAGGGAGGGAGGGAGGAAAATTCAGTTCTTTCACTGAAATACAAGAATACACTTGACTCCCAAATTCATATACTCAGAGAAATAAATAAAATAAACAAATATGTGGTGGAATCAACCAGAAATGAGCCAACTGTCCATACTTAAAGGAATACCCTTTAAGTATGAAATGGGAGGAAGGGAAGACGAACCCAGTTGACGTTGGAAGGTGGTGTTCACACCATAGGCTTCACGCTAAAGAGGAAAAAGGCTCAGATTAAATACTGAACTCCAATTAAAAGGCTCCTTTTTCACAAAGACACAGATTCATGATTTTAAGGCTATTTTTAGTATACTCTAGGAATAAGCAAAAAACTAAGCAAACTGTGCATATGGAGAGCCAGTTTTCTCCTTGTCAGGAAAGGGACTTATGAATGTGGAAGGGGGAAAGGAGAGGAAAATACCTGTGGTGTTTAATTGGAGTTGGGAAAATCTACATAAATTCAAAGGTCTTTAAGACAGAAATAGAAATATAGATGAGAGAGCATGCATGAACTTAGACAAAAGTGTGGATCCTGTGTGTACGCAGACATCTGTTTCCTAGCTGCATTTCCTATGAGGGCTGAGATGAAATGACACACCAGTGACAATGAGCTCCCCTAGTTCTGAGACCTCAGTTTCTAAATATCATTCTCCACTACAACAAACCAGACCTCCTGGAAGAAACAGCTGATTTCAGAGCTGGAACAGAGGGAGGACAGACATCTCGCTATGCCAGAAAGGAAGGAAGTGCTCGAGAAAGAGGGGTCATGTGAGGACAGAGGCCAAAGTCGGGGGACTTCAACCAGTCAAACGGGAAAAATGAGCATCAAATTAAATAATGAGAAAGGATTATAAACCACTGACTAAAATAAGAATTCATAAGTCTGCAGTAACATAAATAAATGGAGGAAAAGAGAAAGTTCAAGAAAAAGATTACCTATAACACAGTGGTTAACTGTGTAAGGTGATGGCTTTGCTGACTAGCCTAACTGTGGTGGGAATGCACACCCATGTCAAAACAGCATGTTGTTTACTCCGAATATACAATGTTTACCACAACATTTGTCAGTTGCACCTCGATAAAGCTGGGGGTAGGGAACACAACGAGTAAAGAAATCATTTAACAACCATCATACTGATGACTGATTCTGGCAAGAATCATCCTTGGATGTCAAAACTAACCAGTGAAGAAAGTTTGAGGAATAACAGGATAAATACACAGTCTCAAAATATCTCTCCAGAGGCACTGAATTCCAAAGAGGAAAGCAGTAACTTCACAGTGAAGGAACCTGACCTCTCCAAATGTGTAGCATCACTGCTCTCAAGACCGTGTGCCACAAGGGAGGTACGAGGATAGGCAAGAACCCCGCCCCCCCAAAAAAAAACCAAGAACACATTTGATGTCCTCAATGCAAAGGAACTAATGCAGAAACTTTAAAGCAACAGAGGCCAAAAAGAGAAGGGGACCAAGAACTAGAGAAAAGGTTAGTTCGAGAAGAATTAATTTAGAAGGTAACACACATGTACAGGAAAGCAATGCGAGTCAACTCCCTGTATAGCTATCCTTATCTCAACTAGCAAAAACCCTTGGTCCTTCCTATTATTGTTTATACTCTCTCTTCAACAAAGTTAGAGATAAGGGCAAAATAGTTTCTGCCTGGTAGTGAGGGGGTGGGGAGGTGAGGGAGGGGGCAGGGGAAAGGGGGGAGAAATGACCCAAACATTGAATGCACATATGAATAAAATAAATTTTAAAAAAAAGACCGTGTGCCATGGCACACTGTGCTGAGAAGTCAGGGCCACTGCGTGGTAATCTGGCCAGAAAGTACAGAATTTGAATCTAATTTTAAGGAAACAGTACACAAAGCCAAAAGGACGGACAGGCTGCAAAATAAACAGCCGTGCTCCTCAAAACTACCAATGTCATAAAACACAGAGACAGAGGTCCTGCTGCAGACTAAGAAGGAAGAAACGTGACAACTGAATGCAGTGCACAACCCAGGCCTTCCTTTTGCTATAAAGGAAAAGAGGACTATTGGTGGAATCTGTACTGATGCTATTTTCTCATTTTGATAACTGTAATGTGTTGATGCAGGAGAATGTCTTGTACACTGAAATAGGAGTAGGTAATGAGGCACTGTATATGCAACTTTATCTCAAATGAGACAGAAACACAGGTTGGTGAGGAAGGATAAAGCAACAGAGTAAAATATTAACACTTGGAGATTGGGAGTGAAAGGCATATGAGAATTTTTTGTACTCTCTTGATTTTTCCGTAAGTGAAAAATTATGTAAAACTAAATGATTAAAAAGAGAGCCATGATTTCAACAGCTAGCATCTCAAGGAGAGATCAGCACAGAACATGCTGCATCAAGCCCTGACTCTTTCCCCTCTCCTTCCCAACCTGGTACTCCCCCTGCCTCTCAGAAGCCTCCAGATTCTTTTATTCCTAGAAACTTCTGCTGTCAGAGCTCTCCCCCACCACCACCCACCCACCCACCAACTTCAATCCTCACATCAACAAGTTGCTCAAAGAACACAAACTCCCATGCAACAGAAGCCTCTCTCTCTGGAAGACATATGGAACATTAAATAGAAAAAGAATATTCTATTACTATAGTTTCTCTGTAACTAAAATTCTATAAATATTTCCCTGCTATATATCTAAGGTACAAAAAAAAGGAAGTTTGAAAATAAGTCCTCAAAACACTTCTCAATGTTGAAGACACCTGAGAAGGGGCAATTTCTCCTGCCAACAGCAGCCAGCAAGAGGCACATCAGACGACAGACTACAGATTAGCTTCTGGGTTTCAGATCAAGAACCTGAGTGGAAGAACCAGGGAGAAGGTGGCCAGGACAGAAAAGTCTGGGCTTGAAGGACCACGTCTTCTTGCCAAGAGCCGCCTCACATAGGCAGGTGGGAAGGTGGTCCCCTTGCCTGCGTGCTGAGGAATGGAGAAGACGTGGGCATCCCTTGGCAGGTGCATCCTTCAGCAGTGTTCCCATAGCTCTCTTGCATGGTCTGGCATGGGAGGCCTTCCCACTGACATTCCGAATGGATGCTGAGGCCTGCTCCTGTCTCTAGCTGCCTAGCTGGCCTCTGGAAACACACAACTGCTCTTTCCTAGTGGCCCTGTAAGGCCTCTAGGATTCTGAAGCTCCATTTTTCCAGCCACTCACGGTGGGAGGTGGGGAGTATGGAGGACACTTTTCTAACACTCCCTGCTCTTTCAGAGAAAACAGTGTGAAGTGACAAGGAACTCAGGCAACAGGGCCTTCGCTGCAGTAGGAGAAGGATGGAACCACTGACCCAGGAGAGACTGAGTGGAACTCAGGTCAGAAGGGAAAAGCACTTTGGAAAAAAATACTTTTATAGTATAGGAGAGAGAGCAGGGCCACAGCCCACTAGCTGAGGCTCCTTTACCAAGAACAGGATAGGAGCATGGAGGACTACTGTCCTTCCCATCTGCACAAGAGAGGCCACCTCCCCTCCACCTACACCCCAAGACCACACACTTTCCAGGACCAGCAGACCTCAGTCTTGGGCAGGCCATACACACCCCGCCCTTCTCAAGATCTCAAGAAAACCGCCCACAGCCCTGCCCAGGAGGGGGTGAGGCTGGAGCAACCCAGAGGGATTGATTAAGCACCTAGCCTGAAGCAGCAACCCCCTAACCAACCAGCAAGCTAAGAGGTGTGGCCTGAGGCGACAAGCCCTGCCCATCAGGGGTCTCCCGATCTTCTCCCAGCAAGTTCCATGTAAAGTTCCTGGACCACGTGACTTTGGGATGCCATTGGTCTCTTGGCATGATGGAGGCAGAATCATTCTTGATCAGGAAACTCAACCAACAGTATTTAACATGCATGGTATTGAACAGCAGACCCTATCGCCTCTTACCTGCCCAGGGAGCACACCGAGCACAATTTGGGTTTAGTAGCCACCTGGGCTAGTCAGGAACACAAGATTAACTGAATAACAGCAGCAGGAAAAAACAGAAGATAGAAGAGATAGAGAGGGCATTCCCAGGAGAGCCAGCTGGAAGACCAGAGAGAGCAGAAGGCTCAATGCCCACATATTCCAAAAGAAAGGAGAAAAGGCACCTTAGTCACATCTGGTCACTCTTTCCCTCCTCTCAGTTCCCGCCACTGAAACTCTTTCCAATTCACTTCCTATTGTGGGCACTCCACAATTAGTGAGCAAAACCCCAAGAAAATGAAAAATGACAGAATATTTTTCCTAATGACTTTCTTTTCTTCTAAAAATTGAATACAGGAGAATGAGAAGAGTGGGACAGATGAAAAAAGCAGAATGGTACCAGGACTTCTGCCACTGAGTCTCATGTTGTCACAATCGTTCCCTAAAGTCCACTGCTCTTCATCATTCCTCCCACACACACCTACACTTCATAAGCAGCTAAGGTGAAATCCACCATGAGGGCAAAAAGGAAACTCTGGAAGGCAGAGGTTTAAAACCTCCAAGTATGCAATGCTTCCATAACTCTGTAAGAGAAACAACAGACCTAAAGAGGGAAACAGACAGACATGAAAACACAATCACAAAAAAAGTTGAAATCAAGATGCCAACCTGTGGCCTGCACGCATAAAGACCTGGCTTTGGGGCTACACAGACCTGGGTGTGAGTCTGGCTCTGTCTCTCTGGGCTCCAATTTCCTAATCCACATGATGGTGGTGACATCTGCCTCCCTGTGGCCTGTCGAGAAATCAGGTGGGAGGTGTTGTACCAGAAATAGAGTGAGGTCCACTCAGTAGCCTAAAGAGCACAGGCTTTGGGGTTAGACTAGTCACATGCAGATCCTGGCTGGGTCACCTACCAGCATGTGACCAAGCCTCTCTGACCCTCAGTTTGGCTGTAAATCAAAGACAACATCCCAACATCAAAGAACTGTGGTTACAGGCAGAGAACAATGGCTGCAGGGCATCTCTCACTGCACTAGGACACAGTGTAGCTTTTATTGTAAATAACCTCTCTGGTGTTGAAGAACATGAGCACTGAGAGGGTGTGCTAGACAAGGAGTTACAGGAAGGGCAGGGTGAGGCAGGAACTGTGCTGGCTGCAAGGCTGAGCAGCACATGGTCACTCCCGGCCCCCACAGCCCAATGCAATAGAGTCCAGGACAGCAGCAGGTCCTCAAGTTCTCAGGCAGAGCTACTCCAGGACAGACTGAAGTGCCACAGACTGCCTGTGTGGAGTCTTGAGCACAAGAACTCTCAAGGCCACCTCCACACTCTTACTGAAGCAGCAGCCACTTCAGTGCACAACTCCGAGACAAAGATATGCTCAGCTCCAGCTTGACAGAAATGGGAAGGGAGGCTCAAAAAGGCAACAAGAACTGTCAGTGTGGTGTGGCAGGGCTGAAATGCAATGTTAAGTTCCCTGGACTGCAAAGCCAGAGCCTACATTTCTGGGGTTGGGGGAGTCTCATGACACTCGACCCAGAACAAAGCAAATTCATGAGAGGAAGCAGAGGCAACCTGGGTGAACAGTGGTGCGGGCCACTGACAGGGCAGGGGGTGGACCCTAGGACTCTGGCAGAGTCTAGCAGGCCAGAGGCTGCTCCATGGCTCAACTGGGGGGCTGGCAGCTCAAGGTCAGGCAGAGGTAGGCTGAGCACACTTAGCCACCCAAGACTCAGAGGCTTGGGTTGACATCTATACAAAGAGGGTTCGCTGTTGACATCTGGCCTATCACTGCCTCACTGGCACTGGCCAGGCTGATGGGCAGGCAGAGACTGTGCCCTCCATCCTGGTCACTCTGTTGGAACACCACCCTTAAGGCTTTTCTGAGCCCCTTTAGAATCCCAGGTAGTAGTGGCTATATTGTTCCCTACTCTATGCTACACATATTTCTAGCACCGCCCGGAGTTAAACTAAGTGAGTTCCAACACAGGACAAGGAAGTGGGCCCATCATCACTGTCAAGACACGGGACACTTCCATCACCCTACAGAGTCCCCACTCCCTTACTAGCTCCTGCCAACCACTGGTTGCTTTTCGTCTTCATAATTCTCCCTTTTCTCGAAGTTCTTACAAGGGCAATCATGCAGCAAATAGTATTTTTTTCTAATTGTGTTAAAAAAAAAACTTAGCATTTTAAGTGCCCAGTTCAGTGGCATTGGATATATTTGCCCTGATTTGCAGCCACCTCCAGGAATGCTTCCTCTTCCTAAACAAAGCTGTGTACTCACTAGAAACTAACTCCTCAGCCCCCCGCAATCCCCAGCAGCCACCAGCCTATTTTCTGTTGAATTTGACTACTATGAAATGACACAGTGCCTGCTTTCTTGTGACTTGTTTACTCCCACTAGCTTCGTGTCCTCACGGCTCATCTCTGTTGTAGATGCCACAATCTGCTTACGTTTCACAGCTGAACAGCACACACTATATGCATAAACCACATCTTGTTTAGTCTTTCTTCTATGGATGGACACTCCAGCTATTTCCACATTTGGGCAACTGGGAACAATGCTGTTGTGAACACAGGTGTATAAATGTCTCCTAGAGACACCGTGTGCTCACAGTTCGCATATGTTCTGAGCAGTGGTAACTTCAAATGGCCATTCTTCACCAGGCAATTCTACTTTTAATTCTTTGAGGAGACACTTATTTTCATAGAGGCTGAACCTTTTTACACTCCCATCAATAGTGCACAAGGGATCCAATTCCTCAAATCCTTGCAATATGATGGTTTTATATCTGAGATTCTTTCATTTGCTATGCTTTTGAGATGAGTCTATGCTGATGTCTGCATTAGCAGTTCATTCCTTTTCACTGCTGAGTAGTATTCCATCATAAAGATATACCACAATTTGTTTAACAAGTCATCAAGTTGATGATCATTTGGGTTGGTTCCAGTTTGGGGATGCTACAGATAGAGCTGCTGTCTATGAAGGTCACTCTTGATTGGACTGAGAGATGTCTAGGAGACTAGTAAAGCATAGTTCTAGGTGTGTCTGTGAGACTGTTTCCAGAGAAGATTGACTGAGGGGAATGTGGGTAGCACCATCTAGAGGCTGGGTCCTAGGTAGAATAAAAGGGGAAGGAGGAGGCTGGCCAACAAAGGCATGTTCTCTCTTTCTCTCTTTCCTTCTCTCGCTCTCCCCCACACACCCCCTCTCTGCTTCCTGGCTGCCATGAAGTGAACATCTGTGCTCTACCATGCTCTTCAGCCATGGTGTCCTGCCTCGCCACAGGCCCAGAAACCATGAGCCAGCTGACCATGGACTGTACCCTCTGAAAGCATGAACCCAAATAATTTCTTCCTCCTTTTAAACTATTTCTCTCAAGTGTTTCTCACAGTATCCAAAAAAAAAAAAACTGAACAACACAGCTGCTATGCGTAAGTCTTTCCATGGACAATGGTTTCAGGTCTCTTGGGTAAACACCTAGGAGCAAGATTGCTAAGTTATATGGTAAGTGTATGCTTAACATTGTAAGAAACCACCAAACTACTTTCTATGGTGACTGTATCATTTGCATCTCCACCAGCAGTGTGACAGAGTTCCAAGTGCCACATTCTCTCCAGCACTGGGAACCCTTGGCCTTTTTAATTTTAGCCACCCCATGAGTATACAGTAATATCTCATCTAATTTGTATTTCTCCAGTGACTAACAATACTAAGCATCTTCTCCTATGTTTTTAACAATTTGTACATGTTTGTCTTGAAAGCACACAGGCCTTAAATCCATGAGTTTCATGTCCATGAATTCAACCAATCACAGAACAAAGATATTTGGGGGAAAAAATGTGTCTGTGCTGGGCGCCGGTGACTCACTCCTGTAATCCTAGTTACTCAGGAGGCAGAGATCAGGATTGCCATTCAAAGTCAGCCCAGGCAAATAGTTCTCAAGACCCTATCTCAAAAAAACCCATCACAAAAAAAGGGCTGGTGGAGTGGCTCAAGCTGCAGGCCCTGAGTTCAAACCCCAGTACTGCAACAAAAAAAAAAAAAAGTGTCTGTACTGAACAAGTACAGACTTTTTTTCTAGCCACTATTCCCTAAGTAATACAACATAATTACTTTCATAGCATGTATATTGTATTAGGTATTATAAATCATCTAGAGGTGACTTAAAGAGATACCCATAGGTTCTGTGCAAACACTGCACCATTTTATATATGGGACTTGAGCATCTGCAGATTTCAACATTAGTGGGAATCCTGGAACCAAGCCCCCATAAATATCAAGAGACAACTGTGCTTTTCTAAACTTTTGCCCTTTGTCTGCCCTATAGGCTGTGAGTTCCTTGAGAACAGGTATCTCAAGGCCCTCTCCATCCTAGCTCCTAGAGCACCATTCCCATAGAGTACCACAGAAACAGTGCCATGGGGCCACCCAAAGGCTCAGGCCTTGCCACTCCCCTAGCATAGATCAGGCCTCACACACAGCAGGCTCTGGGGAGGTATGTGTGACCCAGTCAGCAAGCTTGATGGCTGAACATGAGTAGAAGCGGGCAGCAGCCAGGCAAAGCTTCTTTTCTAAATGCTTGCTGCTCAGGTCTCCCCCAGTAACCAGGCCAGAAGACCTGACCCCTGTCCTGCACTTGCAGCTTGCCCAGGCCTAGATTTCAGAACTAGGGAAGGTTCTGACAGACGATCTAAAAGAAGTCTCTTCAAGGAAGTCAGGAGCCCAACGTGGGCCTCACCACCAGGTTCAGCATTGAACCTGTGCCTAACCCCTCCCAAGAGGCAGCTCAATGACTCTGAGGCCAAAGCTTCTATTTCTTCAACTGCAAAGCAGAGACAAGTCCACCTTGCAGAGTTTTTGTGAAGAACAAATAGCATGCAAAGTCCTGAGCAGATTGATAGAATGATAGTTCTTACCTGGCTCCATTTTATATCCTCTGCAATTATATGATTTAATACAGGATCAGGCCACTGCACCATGCATTATTATTTGTAATTATAAATCACTCTCATTATACACTGAATTTTCAGAGATAGTATTAAAACTATAAGATGTTCAAGGAGAAGGTGGGGTAAGATGTGAAGACAGAAAAAGGGAAAAGGTGGATGATAGAGAAGAGGAAAGCTGGCTGGATGCCAGATGTGTGTCTAATCCTCCCCTATGGAAACTTACAGCCACACCATCCAGTGGCCATTTTTACATGAGGCGGCGATGACTCCAGAGACTTTCCAAGGTCTCTAGTTGTTAAAACAGCAGAACCAGAACCTACACCCAGTTCTGCCCCTACTCCCTGCAATGCCTGCAGGGGCTCCTAGAGCCCCTGAATGCTCCCCACCACACAGCCACAGGCCCTGCTGAGGCAGAACTGCACATGACATTCCTCCCCACCAGTTTCTTCAAGGGGAGAAGAGTCCCCAGAAAGGATCTCCCCAAGATGTTTCCAGGAGCATGGTAAGTCCTGCACCTTTTTCCTGGCCCAAATCTGAAATAAAAATGGATATTTCTGTCTGCTACCATGGAAGGGAACTGACAACTGTGGACAGCAGGGATGTGTGTACCAACTCTGCAAAGACTTCCCTGTCCCTGGGTCTACTAAGTTCATCATTCTTCTTTCCCTAAAAAGACAGATGGAAAGCTCCTGGTTCCTAAGTTAAAAATCCAATCCCTTACCAATCCCACAGGTTTCTTCTCTGAACTGCTTCGGAGAATCTGTCCTTTCTCTGTCCCGCCAACCACCAGTAAGAATCAACAACTGAGCTTCGCCATGACAGCACCTAACGAAGGCCTCTTGCCTACACTTTTCCCCCTCCAAAAATATGCTCTAAGTGACCCCCTATTTTGTAAAACTTCGGAAATTACTACAAAGCTGTAGTAATCAAGACAGTATGGTACTGATGAAGGAAAAATAAATAGATCCAGACAACAGACCAAAAAGCTCAGAGTTAGCCCCACACATGACTATCAACAACAAAGCCAAAGTAATTCAATGGAGAAAGGAAGAGCTGAGGTAGCAAATGAGGCTGGAAACACCAATACTACCTGGACAACCAAAATAAAAATCTCCATCCCTGCCTCACACCATATATAAGCTAATTTGAGACGGTTGATAGAGCAAAACCTAAAAACAAGAATCATAAAGTTTTAAAAATCAATAAACCTAGAAAATCTTTATTTTAAAGATTTTAAAATTTTTTAAATCTTTAAAGTAGGAAAACATTTAAGAGAGCAGCACTGCCTATGGGAGCAAAAATAATGGCAAATAAAACTAAAATGAAACTATAAACTTCTGCTCATCAAAAAAAATATATTAAACATATAAATAGGTGAGTTGAGACCAGGAGAAAAATATATGCAGCACATAACTATGATAAAGGACTTGAATAAAGAACTATCACAATCCAATGACATAAAGATAAGCAACCCAAGTTACTAAAGCAGGCAGAGGACTGAAACAGACATTCTGCAGAGATGGAATACACGAGTTGTGTATTCAGCATCACGGGTCACCAGAGATGCAAGTTCAAGGAGATACCACTGCATATCCTCTAGAACAGGTAAAAAGTCTGACAGTAGCAAACGTGGGTGAGGACATGCAGCAAGTAGAATCTCCTATACTGCTGATGGGAATGCAAAATGACACACGTGGGTGCAAACTATTTGGAAGTTTCTTAAACTACTAAGTATAACTCTACCCGACAAACAAGAAATTCCATTACTAGGTACTTATTTACCCAAGAGAAAAGAAAATATATGTCCACAAAAAAGCTAGCAAGAATGTTTAACATAGCATTATTTACAGTAACCAAAAACTCAAAACAGCCCAGGTGGTTTTTGTTTGTTTGTTTGTTTGTTTGTTTGTTTTGGTGGTGCTAGGGTTTGCACTCAGTGCCTTGAGCTTGCTAGGCAGGCACTCTACCACTTGAGCCACATCCCCAGCCCTTCTGACTATAGTTTTTCAAATAGGGTCTTGTGCTTACACCCACTCCAGCCTGGCCCACAGTCCTTCTGTTTATGTTTCCTGTGTAGCTGGGATGAGAGGTACATGCCATTATGCCGAGGCACTGTTTGAGATGGGGTCTCATCAACTTTTTTGTCTAGCTGGCCTCACACTGCAATCCTCTTAGTCTCAGCCTCCCAAGTAGCTAGGATTACAGGTGTGAGCCACAGCACCTGGCCTTGTCTAGGTATTTGTCTATAGAAAAACATACAAACAAACAAACTGTGGTGGCTTCCATACAATAGAATACTATTAAGCAATAAAAAGAAAAAAACTACCAATCTCAGAAACTTTATGCTGAGTAACAGAAGCAAGATTACAAAAGAATTATATGATGTTATACAAATGACATTGCAGCAAGAGTTGCAGCTGCTTGGGCTGAGGAGCAGGGGTTGGGTGAGAAGGGCAAAAGGGAACTTCCTGGGGTGATAAAAAAGTTCTATATATCCTTAGAGGTGTGGTTATCTGAGTGGTCAAACTGTACACATAAGATCTATATATTTCAAAAAATTACACCTACAAAAAAAATGTAGACAGACACCAGCCTGAGGGGTGGCAGTTTTCATGATTAAGTTCCAATAGCTTCCCAGTTCTCAACAGACCCTGTGTCACAGGCCTCTAGCCCTGGTGCCTCTGGTCTGGCCTCAGCACTCACCTAATTACACAGTAGACACCCGTAGGTATGTGACACCTACAAGTCTCTACACTAGGCCTACCATCTGCAGGGTACCCTGCCAGACCCAGCTCTGTCTGGGAAGCCCTCCCAGAATCAGCACAGCCCCCTGAGGTCCTCAACATGGGGGCTCACTTCCATTATGGCACCTGGCACCTGTTCCTAAAGGGACTGGTTTACCAATGCTAAGAGTGTGTGAAGTCAAGGGGGAAGAGCATCCCTAGCATTGGCACAGCTTTAGCTAACATTTCAGTGGATGAAGAAGCAGATCTATAGTAAAAACCAATTACCCTAAGGGTATGAGAAGGCCAGTTGGCAGAGATGGGAGAAGAGCCAACACTAACAAGCAGGCCATTGAGGCCCTACAAGGAGCCTTGGTGTGGAGCGATGAGCAGAGATGCTGGAAAACCACAAGCTCTCTGTGCTCCTTGGCTCTAGGTCCCATGACTGAACTGGTCTTCTCATCCCCACTGTAGGACACAGCTACCTTCCAATCCTGCAGCTCTCATCAGAACCCTCTAAGGCCAGGTCCCCACCCTGCTCATCCTACCTCAGCCCAATCTGTTGGGAACACGAAAGTGCCACATTCCAAACAACATGGATGGAACTGGGGAACATTATGCCAAGTTCAATAACCCAAGCACTGAAAGATGAACACCAGAAGTACTCACCCATTCACATGTGGAACCTGAAACAATGAAACTCAAGGAAGCAGAGAGTGGAATGGAGGCTCCTAGAGGAGGGAACGGGGGATGGGATATGACAATCAAAGAGTAACAAGACTCAAGTGCGTGGGGGAATATATTTTTACTTTTCTTTGAAATATGTTGTACGTAGGAGCCAGGCAGATAAGGAGGATTGTTGTGCAAGACAAGCCTGAGGAAAGTTAGCAAGACCCTTTCAAAAACAAGCCAGGTGTGAAGGCACACACTTGCTACTCAGGAGGCAGAAGTAGGAGAATCACAATCCAAAGCCAATCCAAAGTTAGCATAAGACCCTATTAGAAAAGCATACAGAAAGCAAAAAGTACAGTAGTCGTGGCTCAAGAGGTAAAGTGCTGCCTTTCAGGGCCATGAGTTCAATCTCCAGTACCACAAAAAAAAAAAAAACCCAGATGTAGAGATAGAAATAGAGATTGCACAGTATGATGAATGTAGCAAATAATGCACTGTACATTTCAAAATCACTGACTGTAAATTTTAAATGCTCTTCCCGTAAGAAATGATAAGTAGCTGAGGTACACAGCTGAGTAGATAAGTCAATTGGTTTAATTATTCTATATTGCATCCATAAAACATAGTATATTTTGTTTGCCATAAATATAGACAGCTCTAATTTGCCAATTTAAAACTTTTTAAAAGGAACAAAGAAAATTCTATGACCCAACTTTAAATTGCTTTTATATTAATATGCCAAGGATTATCTTTTTATAAGCAAAATCAAATACCTGCACATTTTATAGGCATTTAAAATGTCTATTTTGTTTCACTCCTGCTATGGTTTGGACATGAAGAATCCCCCTAAAAGGCTCACATGCTGAAGGCTTGCTCCTCAGCCAGTGGATCCATCACTGGGAGGGGATCAGATGATGGAGTCATAATTTGGTGGCATTATTGGAAAGTGGTGGAACTGGGAGGTGGGGTGAGTGGAACAGTGGGGGTTGGTGGGGGAATATGGAGATGTGCCTTTTAAGGGTAAGCCTTGTCCCTGGTCCCATTTGTCTCTCTGCTTTGTGGCCACCATAAGGTGAGCAGCTTTGCTGTAGCACATGCTCTGAGCCATGATGTTTCAGCCTCACCACAAGCCCACAGAGATGGAGGTCAAGAGAAACCACGAAAACCATGAGCCAAAATAAATCTTTCACCCTCTAAATGGCTTTTTTCAGGTATTTGTCACAGCAATGAAAAACTAACAAACATTACTCCCAGATTATTGTTTTCCTCTCCCTCTCCCTCTCTGCTGTATTGGGGTTTGAACTCAGGGCTTCTTCTCCTTGCCACACAGGTGCTGTACCACTTGAGACACAACCCTAACCCTTACTTTTCTCTCTTTTTAAAAGTTCATCGTAATCAAATTGTATCCCACCTCTCCATCCACAAATGCTTTCAGGAAGCAAGTAGATGACTGCACTGCTCTGCACACTGGAGAGAATGGGTCTTGGTCAAGAAGGAACAAACAGCAAACACTGTCCTGAGCAGAGTGGCATCCCCAGTGTCAGGAACCCTGGACTAAGGTCACTCAGATCAGGATCTGGTATACAGCAGATAACCCTCTCAACTGTCCCCACCCTTATAGTTGATGCCTGCCCTTGGGCAACTTCAGACAGAATGTTGAACTTAACAGGATAAACAGCAGAGAAGAGGAAAACTTAACTCTAGGCTAAATCCTTCTCCACAATTAAATCAGCCCATGTTGGTGCAGAGGTTTTCAGAGGCAGCATGCATGAAACTATCTATTAAACCCAATGCAGTTAACGAGAGTCTTTTTAATATGTCTAATTCTGACTACCCTTGCCCTGGGCACCAACTTAATTCTACTTAAGGATAGCAGATAGCAATCTCTGAAAAGCTGTTGTGTAAATTATGTGGTTTTGGGGAGAAAGAAGCAGGAACCTTTTCACCAGAGCAAAAGAGAAGCAGCTGAGAAGAGAGCAAGGCGTCAGTGATCAGGATGACCATCGCAGCAAGTTTACCACCCCTGACCTTGCTAGCTATTGTGCTGCCCCTCCTAAATTAACCTAACCATCAAATGAAGAAACTTTTCAGAAATTAGCAGGCCAGGAGCTGACAGTAATACATTTTCCAAAATATGATCTTTTCTCATTTGTTACAGCTGCAAATTGAAGAACAACATATGCCCAGGGTTCTTTTTATAAAGACCTCTAGGCAAGTTCTAGAAAAGGTCAGGTGGGGAGGTTGTTCTGTGTATAATCAGCAGAATGGCGGAAGGCACAGAACTGCAATATCAATGTTTTCCAGCATCCCTGCTGTGGTCCAGGTCTCCTGCCCACCACTCTGGCTCTGGTTCTTCCCTCACTATATTACCTTGACTTGGACTTGCACACTGTATGCATCTGGGACAAGAGTTGGATGGGGCAGGAGATTCATTAGTTCTGTTTTTCTGCTGTCTGGCCGGTAGACGAGCTCCATGCAATGCTGTTGGTTTGAACTAAAGGCGCCAGAAAAGGTATAGCTGGTGGCTGGGGTAGTGGCACCTGTCTCCACTCTCAGCATGGGGACACTCACTCTAGATGACCTGACAGGCTCTGAGGATAAACCTGGAGAGGTATAGCAGTGCAAGGTAATGCAGTGACATGATTTCTGTGTTCCCAAAAGGTCACTTGCCTGGCACTATTCTAGGGCACAAAGGTACAAGCCAGGCAAGCTTGCAGGAGTTTGCATCTTATCCCAAGCTGGAAAAGTTGATTTTTTTTAAAGCCTCAGCTCTATTTTTAAACTGTTATGAATTTGACCTCTTTGAACTTTTGTTCCTTATCAGTAAATGACCTGCAATTAAGAGCTGCCAGGAGAACCAGCAGGAAAACAGTGAGGTCAGGACTCAAGGGAGGAAGCCAGTGTTAATTACAGGTAAGGGGCCCAAGCTCACGGTTAAGGGACTGGCACCGGGGGCAAGTGGAAGCTCTGTTACTCATTAGGTCCAGCTGAGAAGCTGCTCTGAGAGGAAAGTCAGAGAAGGCTACCTGGAGAAGCACAGGATTTTAATTTCACAGGATGAGGAACGCTTACCAAAGAGCTGGGCAGCTGGTAGGAGATAAAGGCAAATTTGCCAAAGCATGTTGCAGGGTTACCCATAGCAACGCTAATCCCTCCGGTTCACTCCTATAGAGCACAAGAAAACTTCCCTTTGGGACACTGGCCCTTATAAACATCCACGCCAAGCACGTGGGTGTAATAACTAAGAAAACTATTTCGCAAAACAGAGACCTGCAGTAACGCAAGGGGCAAGCTCAGCCAAAGCCCACCCTGCGCAAGAGTTGGCGGCATCAGGATTCGAACTCCCCGCCTAAGGGCACGTCTGCATTTCATCCCTGGCGCGAGTCCTGGCACCTCCCGTTGCCCTGGAAACGGCTCCGCGCACGCGCATACTACGTACACTCGCTTCCTCTCTTTTTTTTTTTTTTTTTTTTTTTTTTGGCGGCGGGATACCGCCAGAGATTAAACGTGCTGTCGAAGCACGAAGCGACGTCCTCTCTTCGCACGCGGCCGCGGATCCCTCCGCCACCCGCGGCCTGCGCGTTGCCTCTCGACTGTACGCTCGGAGCGGCTTCCCGCGCCGCGCCCCACCCCCACACCATCCTCGCCCCAACCCCCAGCCCAGCTCACCTGCCGCCCGCGTCTCCATGGCAACGCCCCCACCGCAGAGGAAAAAAAAGCCTCGGGTCTGCTCGTACCCCTCCCGTGCCAACCGAGAAGGCGGGACGCCCTGCGGACCCTTCGCTTTTTATTTTTATTTTTTTAAGAAAAGAGCCAGCGAGGTTATGGCGAATCTGCGGCATCCAACATGGCGGATGGAGTCTTCGCCCTCCTCCCCACCGGGCTCCGGCGCCTGCGTAAGGACGTCCGCTGCGGGGTCCTCCCCTACCCGCGCTGCGACCGGCACTGCGCGTGCGCACCTCGGGCTCCGTGCACTGCGTCCGGTCCAGGTATTCCGCGCTCCTCATTTTGTGCTACGCCCAGAAGTGGGGCCTGGGTCCCGGATCGCGGATCTCGGAGTTGGGAGCCTTCCGAGTACCGGCCGCATGCGCCGTCCCCGAGCGGACGCGCAGGATGTGTGGTGCCACCGGGTGGGACATGGAGGGGAGCGGGGGGTTCGCGCCGCGGAGCTGCGTTTTATTAACTGCGGTGGTTCACCGATTTGTCCTCCGGGAGGTCGCAGCCCGCGTCCCTCGCAAGGCTGCAGCGTCCGGCCTGAGTTGTGCAGGTGGATGGGACCGCGGCGTGGCCGTGGGGAAGTGGGTGCGAGCTCGCCTCTCACACGTGCGTTTTTGTCTGTCCCTGGCCCAGTCTCCAGCGGGCAGCCGCAGGCGTGAAACTTAATGACTTGTTTTCGCTTTGACGCTAAAGGGGTTAGCGCTCATGCTCCTCTCAGCCCTCGGCTCGAGTGACAGTCCCACGGCCCCTCGCCACCCGTCTAAAGTGTCCCTCCCGGGTCACTTTGTATTTTCCTCGCTGTATCCGCTCCCATCTGACCTTACCTCACCTCTGTCGCTTACCCATCTGCCTTGCACTCTTTCAGCCGAGAAGCTAGAACTGAGTGACAGTTAACTGAATAAATGTTTGTGTGTAACAAATAGCATGCTTTTGTTTATGCTAATGATGTTAGCTTTTCAGATACAACCTAGTTCCGTTTTTAAGTTAATGTAGAGGAAAGCGCACATGATGCAGAGACACGCAAAAAATAAAATTACGTAAAAGCCGCCCTCAAATGACAAGTTCCGCAACACTGGTTTGTTTTTATGGTTCCCTAAAAAGCGGGACTTTCCCTGGAATAACGCTCCCGTCCCCTCAACACACCCCCCCCCGCCCGGTTCTGTTCAGAAAGTCCTGAGGCTGCTGTCGGTGTCCCCATTTCCCCACAGCTCTGGGTTCTGCCTCTGGTCCAGGTGCACTTACCTGTTTGCCCAGCCCCCTTCCCCCAGGGGACTGTAAGGGATGAGTCCTGTAGCAGAGGCTGGCGGATGTCTCCTCTCTGTTTCCACAGTGCTGATTGCACAGTACACCAAATGTCACTTTTTTTTTTTCATACAATGCCTCTAGACAGTGAACTTTAGGATGACTTGTCTGCTTTCTCAGGAGCTTTTTCTTCCTTGAACCCTAATCCTATTCTAAGGAGTCACTACAAGACCCCAAATTTACCATAGTATATTAAACAAATGTTCAGAGGTAACCTCCTCCCCTGCCCTCTTCATTTCATCTTGGCAACTCAAAAGGTTAAATTGGACAGATGAGAAAAGGAAAGTTCAGGGAAGTTGTATGTCTTTGTAACATCACACAGCAAGCCAGTGAAGAGTGTGTGGAACTTAATGTCTCTGTGCCCAATTTCTTAACCCTGCGTACCACAGAGCCTTGCAAAAGAACCACTTCCAAGACAGCCACGGAGTTATTGCCACCCCTACACATCCTACCTCATAAGATAGTGGTTAGGTGGGGCCCACCAGAGTCTTTTATTTAGAAGTGAACTGCTCAAAAAGCTGCATTGATGAGCTTTTCTTTTTAAAACCATAAATATTTACAATAATCGCTGTTTCACTGGAAATCGATTTCTGTCAGGAAATGAGCATTTTCTGGGTTGCTGACAGTGTTGATTTTGTGCTGGACTGCCTTTCTTGCAGCAGCGTTGAAATGTTATTTATTGATTAGCAGATGGATTGATTGCTCCTGGATGTTGTGACCAAAATGAGTTTTGGACAATACCAGTCCTAGGGATATACCCGAAGGAATGTATATCAGGTTATAATAAAGGCACCTGCCCACCCATGTTTATTGCAGCATTATTCACAATGGCTATGTTACGAAAACAGCCAAGATGCCCCACTACTGATGGGTGGATTAAGAAAACATGGTATCTATATACAATGGAGTTTTTTTCAGCCATAAAGAAGAATGAAACGTTGTCATTTTAAGGTAAGTGGATGGAACTGGAGAACATCATAAGTGAAGTTAGCCAAGCTCAGAAAGCCAAAGGCTACATGTTTTCTTCTAATATGTGGAATATAGACCTAATACAAATACAAGCAATATTATGAAAAAAAAGTCACACTAAAGGGAGATCACATGCAAGAGAGGGAGGGTAAAAGAAGGAAGTTAAGGTGAATATGGTTGATGTATTCTCTGTAGAAGAATGAATATAGAATTTTTAAACCTGTTGAAATCATAAGAAAGGGACAAAGGTAGAAAGAAGAAAAATAGAGAAGATGAACCAATTCGGGTTACAGTACATATGTACATGGAAATGTTACAAGGAAACTCCCTGTATAGCTATCTTAAACAAAAATGTCTTTTTTTTTTTTTTAACAAGATCAGAGAACAAGAGGGCAGAACAGGTCCTATCTGGTGAGTTGGTACCAGTGGGAAGGGGAGGGTGTGGGGGAAAGGGTGTAGGAGGGTGAATATGGTGCAAATACTGTGTAACATGTATGTAAGTGGAAAAATGAGACCTGTTGAAACTATTCCAGGAATGGGGGGAGGGGGACAGACGAGAATGATAGAGGGAGAATTCAACTATGACATATTTGATATATTGTAAGTACCTTTATAAATGTCACAATGTACCCTCAGCACAACAGTGATAAAAACAAATGAGTTTTGGAAATGAAGCAATTTAGACTTTGTCTCAAAACCCAATTCAGAACAATAAAATCAAAAGAAAAAACTGGGTGATGGTCCTGGGTTAGCTATTTGGGTAGCGGTAGCTCTCTCCATTATGCCTGTCACCTCACCTTCCTTCAATCCGTTTATCTGTCAGAGAAGAGTTTCTGGCCATCTGTTGTGACTGGAAGCCATCCTGGCCATGCATAGATGGAAGTAACTGAGGGCAGGTGGGGAGTCTAGGTTTTTAAGTGGAGAGACATGCGTCTACACCCGGCTCTTCATTGCCTTGCTGTGATGTGCACATTTTCAACCAGCAAACATCTGTTCTTTCCATTTGCCATTTGTATTTCAAAATGCCTTCAATTGATGGAGCATTAGTGGAATCAAATGTAAATCACTCAAAATTACATAATTAATGGCATCCTGCTCCAATGACGGTTCCTAGAGGAGGTCAGTTTCCCAGCTAGCCCACTAGCTCATGAGGGAATTTGTATCAAATTTGTGGATGTGAAGTGGCATTTTGTTAGATCAAAAGCAGTTAACTTGCATAATTGAGTGTATTTGTTTATAACTATTACTAGCTTTGTGACAAATACATTTAAATGAAAACAAAATTGTACATAATTTCATAAGATGCTATTTCATAAGATGCTACTGGCTTGAAAGCGAGTTTTAATAAAGGATTCCTGGGAGTAACCTTAAAATAATGGACCTTGAGGCACATGATAATGTTGAAAGCAGAATTGGGGATAAAAAGTTTGAGGTAAGTGTTAGGCATGTGGAAGAAAATAATTCATTTAAAATTGCATAGTGGTAGAGCACTTCCCTAGTATGTTCATGGCTCTGGGTTTGATCCCAGCAGCAAAAAAAAATTGTATAAAAGAATATAGAAGTATTAGAACTTCATGAGCTGTCATAGTAAACTAAATGGTGACCTTAGGAAACAAGGAAGGTCAACTCTGGCTTCAGGGGCCGTAGAGAGCCACCTTATCACTAGTCTCCTTGTGGCACCCACCCTTGTACCCTCAGCACCCAAAATATTCATGTCAGTAGTATTTCTCATAAGTAGCCAGGACCTCTTCAAGAAGCTGATTCCAACATTAAACGTGAAACATCTTAGGATGCCTCAAAAACTTCTGGCCTGCTGCCAGAACAGCAGGAACAAAGGAGCTAGGTAAAGAAGTCCCTCTGGCCAGGCTGTGACAATTTGCGTATCACAAAGAACATTCTTCTGGTACAAGTGAACCCTGAAGAGCCATGACTCCTTAATGATTTTTTTTTAATGTTTATATTAGGACGGGGATGTAACTCGGTGGAGCATATAGCCCTGTTTTGATCCCCAGCACTACAAAAAAAAGAAAAAATATGTGTATAAATCTTCACACATAACTAGTTACAGAGCTAGTTATAATTCAAAGAAAGAACAGATGTTGGATATTTTAGTAAGTAGGTGAATTAATATGGGGATCATTTCCTACTTAAAGTTCTGTGTTTTTGTTAACAAAATAGTGCATCTGTATAAATTAGAGCAGATAAGTTTGCTATGGGTAGTCACAGATTTCCAGAATAAGTAGGAAGTATTCCAGAACAAGGAGGGCAAGTTAGGACCGAGGGACTCATAAAATAAGCAGGTAGAAAGAGTTCACTAATCTGTGTTGCAAATTAATGGATTAGGAGAATGGCTGACTATGAACTATGTGGGCTTGCCAATTACACTGCAATGCCGATGACGCTCATCGTAAACTAAGACAAAACATTGTGTACCCAAAACTTACTCTGAGTGGGTGTGAGGGTTGCAAGAAATTGCTCATGAACTTCATCTGCCAAAGATCCAAGTAGGAAACACCAGCTGCCATTTAAGTCACCTTGAAGAACTCTGTCCCAACTCAGAATCCCTCAGCCAGTGGCGCAGAGTCTGGGTTTAATGCACCTGGGAAGGAAATAGTCTTTCTTGAAGATCTGAGAAGTGCGATCCTAGGAAAGTACAAAAGTAAGTTTTACAGAGAGAAAGAAATTGGTCAAATCAACAATAATGCCTCTTACAAATAGGCTTTGGTGTAGGTACAGTGAAAGTTTATGCTTTGAAGGTATTTGAAGCATTTAGAGTTACATTAAACTCAATTGTATTGAACCAGGATAATTTGATTATGTAAATGTTTAGGAAAATGTGATTTGTATTAAGTTTTGACTCATCAGTTGTGTTTAAGAAGTTTAGGGGGGGAAAAGAAAAAGGGAGAGAATGGTCCTAGATCCCAGAAACCAGGAGAGAAAAACAAGACCTCCCAGCACCTAGCAGAATATCCAGCCCATAACAGGGACCCAATAAACAGTTGCTGAATGGAGGAAGGAAGAGATCAATTTCAGGAGGGAACCAGTAGGTGAGAAAAGAAGCAACACATGATTAAACATTAGTTTTGTAGTTGTAAACAGCACTGCTTTAGATGTCAGAGTGGGGGAAACAGATTTGACAAAAGCTCCAGGTCTGGTGTCCATGACTGTTGAGCTGGTTGAAGGACAATTCAGCTCCACATGGAAGTGACACGCAGCAGTGGAGAGATGAAGATTGACACACCTGGAGGTGTGGGGTGTGCTCCAAGCTATGTCACTGAGTGGAAAACCAGGGTGCATAACAGCATATGGAGTACCTTACTCTTTAGGAACCATTTTTATAGAAACTGTGAACATTATTACAGGTGCATAGAGAATCTGAAAATATGGAAAGAAATTTGTTAGAGCAAACAGCTTTTTGGAGCTGGAGAGATCTGGCTCACAGACTTACTTTCACTGCTCATCCTTTTGAAATATTTGAACGTTACTGAATGCATACACTGCCTTTCGGGAAGGAAAAAGAGGGAGAGAATCAGAAGCCAAAGCTCTAGATTCTAGTCCTGTTCTGTTGCTCAGTCACTAACCTGACTTTGGACAAGTCACCTTATTGCACCATGCCTTCTCTATCCAGGCAGTGAAGGTGTGGGACCCAGGCAATAGTTCAGAACAGAAAACAAAAGGTTAAGTGACTTTCCCAAAGTCACAAGGACCACTGTGAACTCCTTGGTTCTGGATAAAAGCCTCATGACAGTGATTCCAAGCTTTTCTTCTGTCCCCCTTTCATCCACTTGTCTGGGAAAAAAATGCAAGTAGAGCTTTGTGGGGAGAAGGCGTTTTCTAGCCATGAGCCCCAGGAGGGTACAGAAAGGTTGGCTTGGCCAACATAGAATGGAGGAAAGGACTGTTCTATTCCAGTCAGTTGCTTATAGTATACATGTATGCTTCATCTCAAACCAGACAAGTGCTTCACCTGACAGCTCACCATTTCTCAAAGATGCCAGTTCTTGCTGGGCACAATGGCTCTGCCTGTAATCCCAGCTACTCAAGAGGCAGAGATCAGGATTGTGGTTTGAGGTCAGCCTGGGAAAAAGCAAAATTACATTTCAATCAATAAGCTAGGTGTGGTGGCACACTTGTCATCTCAGCTATGTGGGAACCTGTAGGAATGAGTATCAAGGTCCCATGCCAGCCCAGGCAAAAAGTGAGACCCTATCTGAAAAATAACCTAAAAAAGCAAAAAAAAAAAAGAATCTAGGAGTGTGGCCCAAATGGTAGAGCACTTGCCTAGCAAATGCAAAGTCCTGAGCTCAGATTCCAGTGTGTGTGTGTGTGTGTGTGTGTGTGTGCACACGTGTGTCCAGCCTCTTTATAACTCCCAGCCTTTGCATGTGTCTAGAACATGCCCCACCCAATTTTTTCACCTGCTAGACTCTATTACATCCCTCAAAACCCAGACCAAATATCCCCCACTCTGTGAAGCCCCTACTTCCTAGGCAGGTTAGTGACTCTCACAGCCCTTTTCATGATTCTTACACTTTGTGCCATACCTGTTGACTGTCTGTGTTATCTGTGTTTCCTGTTGAGCACAGGCCCCTGCAGGCCAGCAGCAGCACTACCTCACTTCTCTGTGCTGTTTCCCCAGATGGTCTGAAGCCACATGTTGAAGAAGTTGGTAGACACCTGACAGCTTAGTGGGAATAATTAAATAACTGTCAGCATGGTCATAGAATTACATGTGGGAGGAATTCGCTAAGAAAACCAGGCCAGCTTGCCCATCCAACCCTTGAGAATTTGTAGAGTGCCTAGAGTGTGCCAATCTGTCCTCAAAGGCACACAAGTGTGGCCATTGGGCCTGTCCTTCCATATTTGAGAGCTCAGAAGAAACAAGACCTAAGAAGATGAGTGAGTGTTAACAAGATTAACTTTCCCTGTGCATAGGAGAGAAAAGCAAGGAGACACCCAGACCTGAAGGGTCAGGTAGGCCATTCAAGTGAACCCTGGGAGCTGGGATTCCTACAGGGAGAAGAACAGCCTGCAGAAAGGTGCAGAGGCAAGAAAGAGCAATCCAGACGTGGGCTATTCAGTGATGAATGGAGGCAGGAACATAAGAAAACAGGATCACCTTGGTGCATTCAAAAGTGACACATTCAAGTGGCTGCTGTGGGTTGTTCCCCACTGCCCCTGCCCAAGATAAATGCTGACTTTTGTGCCAGCTCTCACTTTTCCAAGCCCCTAGTGACCAGCAGTTTGCACTGTTGAGACAGCTGCTCAGATCATGAGATAGAGCACAGCTGGCCTAAACAACAAATGGGAAAAGAGCCACAATGCCACCTCATACCTAAAGATGACTGAAACCTACATTGCCAAGAACCTACCTCTCACTTCCCAGATGAGAAAGGGTAGGGAGTGTGCTCACTGAAGACTGCCCGTCAAGATAAGTATTGAGTGACAATGGGAACCAGGTCCAGTGCTAAAAAGGACATTACCCCAGACCAGGAAGGGCTTAGAACCCATATGGGCTAACCTGTGTCTCCCCTTAATTCACATATTGAAACCCTAAGCCCCAGTAGCTCAGTGCCACTACATTTGGGGATAGGACCCAAAAGATGCAATGTAGCTGGAATGAGGTCACATGTGTGAACTCTGATCCTATGTGACTATTGTCTTTCTAAGAAGAGGCATTTAGGACACACATATGCATGATGGAAAGGCTGTGTGATGACACAGACAAGCTAAGGAGGGAAGCTTCCAAATAAAATCAACTCTAGTGTGAGGCAATAAAGGTCTTCTGGTTAAGTCACCCAGGCCATGGTATTTGTTACATCAACCCTTGCAAACAGATGCATAAGCCTTGAGTATAGACATAAACAGTGCTTGTTAGATCCTAGAATAGGGATTCTGATGAGCTAGCTGGTCAACCCTCTACAGGCAGCATTCAATTCTTTATTCTCCCACAGAGCACCTGGACCTTCCTCTTACCTCTCCAGCATCTAACTCAGCTTCTCAGCAGTCAGATTCCTAAGAGGAAACAGATGACACCTCAAACTGAGTGATTTAGGGAGAGGCTAATAAAGGGATTCTGATCAGTGTTGTAAGTAGGGTTTAAGGAAATGGAAAAGAGAGACTGAAGTCCTTCAGCCACACACACCCCCTCACCCCAGGCGTGCAGGGACAGGGAAGAGAATTTTATCCTGAAATCTGGAACCAGGAGAATATCTGCAGAGGCTACCTTCAGCAAGATATGCCACCAGCCCTCTATATTTAACATAGAAGGAGACAGAAACAAATGCCCAGACCTTGTAATCTTCCCAGCCTCCCAGTCTCCCACCAGAGGTCTCCATCTTGGGCTAAACTCAATGTGAGACAACCCTTGGTTGCTCTTTCTCTGTACTGGGAAAACCCTAGACCAAAGAGTTCTTTGGGATAGGCCACCTCCCTCACCTCACTCACAAGAACACCTCAATAAATGCATATTGCAGTCCGCACTAGAGATGGACAGCCAAGGCCTGTCATTTGTGATGTTCCTGCAAGACTTGGCTCAGAGATAAAGACAGTAATCAGAGAGAAAGTAGGGAATTTTGAGAGGGAAGTGGCAGTTACTTAAAAACAAAGTCTCATGTAAAATAGGTAACAATTCACCTTTTCATCATGCCATTAAGCTGTCCTAGCAGATAAAAACCTCTGGGATTTCTTTTGCATATTTATGGTCTGACTTTGTTCAATTCTGGTTTTAGGTGTCAGGGGGCAGAGTTTGGTGCAGTATCTCCTGTGGGTTTTCATAAATAGGCTTAAGGTTTCACTTGCAAAAAGAGCTCAGAGGGAAGACAAAGAAGAAACCATTATGTGTTCACTGTCTTTAGCTACAACATCCCACCCGAGGGACAATGCCAGCTACACTGTAAATTCTCAGTGGGTATCTGCAGAGACAGGCTGAAGCTGGGAGCTCAAAACCTTGCCAACATAAAAAAACAGACAAAGAAACAAGGGTAATCCTAGGTGAAGTGCTAATCAGAAAAAATGCCCCTGCTGTACAAGGGGCCATGCCTTTAATTTCCAGATCTGTAGAGGGAGGTCCTGTGGGCCTTGGGCTGCTTGGCTGGGTTGGTAGAGATACCTCTACCAACAAGGGGACACAAGGCATCAATGGGCTTAGGACCAGCCACCGGCTCTCCTATCCCTGTGGTGCTCCCCGCCCTCAAATGCTACTCCAGGTGCCTCCGCACAGGCTCCTTAAAGAACCACTATGACCCTGACTGGAGAGAACAGCCCCCATTTGTCACTACCCCTGCTCCTCTTTGCCTGGCTAACTTTTTCTCACTTTCCAGGCATCTGCTTGAAGGTCACCTACTCAGAGAGGGCTTCCTGATCCCACCAGGTGGGTGGAGGCTGGCGTCCTTCTCTGTGTGTCCTGGGCACTCTCTGTTCCTGTTCCTCATACTGTCATCACTTCCTTAATGACTTTCTCCCCAGAACTGTAAACTCCCTCAGGCACAAGCTCTAGTGTCTGGCAAAGAATGAACATTCCGTAAACACCGAATGAATCAAAAGACTAGGCAGGAGCACAGCAGGATAGGCAGGGTTACGCTTCTGATAGACTAAGTACACTATGTCACCGTCCTGTGTAAATAGTAAGCCCTGCCTCCAGCTGTGCCTTGTGAGACCAGACCCAGTGTGGAGAGAAACAGAGGCCTGGGACTCAATAATTACTGTGTGGCCATTAATTGTGCATTTTCTTGTTCCTATAATTAATTAATGAATGGAATGAATTAATCAGTGGATGTAATTCACTCCTTTATTTAATCCATTGCATTAATCCCTTGTTTTTTTTTGTGGGAGGGGGAGTACATACCTATGGTATGCCAGGCACTGTGGATAAATGTGAGTGAGACAGACAAGGGCCTTTGTTTTATGGTGGGTGACGAACTCTAAACAGGCACAAGATAATTTTATCTGCGTGACATAAAGGGGAAAAACCTAAGGGCTAATGTCTTTTAGAGTGTGTATAGGGTAAGGGGAATGATTCTTTGGAGTGAATGGTCTGGAACAGTCTCTCTAAGGAGGTAACATTTCAGCTGGAACCTGAGTGATAAGAAGGAACCGGCATGATGGATCCCAAGGGAAAAGTGATCCCAGTAGACAATGGCTGGTACAAAGGTCCTGAGGTCAGAAAGCTGCTGTGTTTGAGGAGCAGAAGAAAGGTAGAGGTAGGCTCTGGGCAGAGGAAAGGGCCCAATTGCTTCTTTGTTCCATCTCCTTTTCTTCTCTCTCTCTCTCTCTCTCTCTCTCTCTCTCTCTCTCTCTCTCTCTCCCTCTCTGTCTTTCTCTCTCTCTCACTTTCTCTCATCATTGGAAGACCCCTGTTCTCCTCTCATGGAGATGTATGAAAGTGTATGTGTCCTCTTCAGGGAACTTTGCAAGCTCTGAAGTATAAATCAAAAATGATAAATAGTGAAGTAAAAACATTTTTTAAAGAACTACTTACCTTACAAATTATAGAACACAAGTCAACACATACCTGTAATCCCAACACTCCAGAAAGTGAGGTAGGAGAATGACAAGTTCAAAACCAGCCTAGATACTGAGACTCTGTTTCAAAAAATCAAAACCAAAACAAACCACGCAAGCCAAGACAGTTTTATGACTTCAGAATGAGCAGAATTTTTTTAGAAGCAATATGACTAGAAACTAGAGTTATCCATCAATGTCAGAGGTCAGTAACCTTTTTTCCTGTAATAGCAAACATTTTCAGTTTTACAGGCCATAGGGTGTCTGCTGAAAGTACCCTACTGTTCCCTGTGTAAGCATCCAGAGGCAATATATGAATGAATGGGTGTGTCTATAAACTTTCAAAAACAGGCAGCAGTAGGATTTGGCTCTGCTATAGTTTGCCAAGCCCTGATATACTTCATACAGTAAGCTTATTATTATTTTTTATTATGTTATCAAAAATGTATTTTTAAGCTGGATACCAGTGGCTCACATCTATAATCCTAGCTGCTTGGGAAGTTGAGATCAGGAAAATCACGATTCAAAGTCAACCCAGGTAAGTAGTTCACAAGACCCGTATCCAAAATAATCAAATCAAAATGGACTAGCGGTGCAGCTCAAATGGTAGAGTGTCTGCTTTGCAAGCATGAAGCCCAGAGTTCAAACCCCAGGCCCACCAAAAAAAAGAATGCACTTTTGTCATTTTAGCAAAGCAAAGGCCAGGCAAAAAGGACACTTTTGGAGTGTTCCTGTGTCCTATAACTGAACAGAGCTACTGAGCCAAGTACAGTGGAGAGGAGCAGGGAGCACCTGCAAGTGGGTGGGTACCTCACCAGTGTAGACTATTTGTGGTACAATTCCTTCAGATGTTTTTCAGACTCCAGTATCACAATGTTCTAATTATAAAATGGTTTTCCCAAGGCCATGCGTAAACCACTCTGGCCAATCACACAGCTGGCTGGTCAGCCCTGTGAGGCTCCGTGGTCACAGATGGGAAGGTGTGGATGTGTGAGTCTCCTCAGGCAATCGCTGCCTGGCCACACATGTATTCTTCGAATGTTGTTGTGCAAAGCACGTATAAGCAAGCAGACAGGCAGGTGCACCCTTCCTACAAGTTTGTTTGGCCCTGCTTTTTATCCCTGTGATATGTAATCTTGTCAACTTGATTGGAATGAGAAGCACCTAGGAGGTCAGTGGAGCACACCTGTGTGTATCTGTGAGGGTGTTTATTTCCAGAGAGGAAAGATATGTCCTGAATGTGGGTGGCACCATCCCATAGGCTGGGGCCCTGGATGGAACAAGAAGGAAAAAGGAGGAAGTCTCTAGCACAGGCATTCTCTCTCACTGTTTCCAGGGCACCATGAATTGAGCTGCCGGCTCTGTCATGCTCCCCTTGCAATGATAGGTGAAACTTCTGTTCTCCAAAATAAATCTTTCTCCTTTTAAGTTCTTCTCCAGATATTCGTCACAGGGAGAAAAGTCTGACTTACACAGCCTCTTGGATTAGCTTCCTCAAAGCCAAGGCACAGTGATCATGCAGCAGGCTGGGCTCATCTTCTACTTGGGCTGCTGGCAAAGACTCCTGAGTAAGTGCAGGGTCCTCTCTGGAGGGTAAGAGAAGGCTGTGCTCACTGGTGTCCTATGCCCATCACACCAGGTGGGTAAGTGTACATGAGATGCACACCCAAGCCACTCTTTCTGCCAGTGAAAAATTAGCCCACCACCTAATAAAATGTTTCATAGCTTCAAGCAGCACTCCTGAGGGTTGCATTCTTGAAAAAGGCTTTCAAATGTTAAAATGTTAGGGTCTAAATTAAAATCAAACTGTATACATACATCAGAATGCATATGGTGAAATATTTAAAGTAAATTATTCATGACATAACACACCTCTCATTTAACTTGTGATTTTTTTTTTTGGACTTAACTCCATTTTTTTTGCAGTTACTTGTTCTGAACTTTTTAAAATTTGGAGCTCAAATAAAATTTATGACTTTTTATTTTCAATTTTGAAATTGTGGCAATACACAATTATCATATTCAAAAGTTTAAAACAATTCCTAAATGTTCTTCTACTTAGTGTTCCACTAAATAGTTCCATCCCGATTAATACCAGTATAAATAATAATGGCCTATAATGCAAAAACATGCCTGAACCAAACACAGAAGAGAAACTGACTTCATACAATCTCTTGATCATGAAAATTGTCACGTTTCAAAACTTGTTTGTATGAACATGGATGTACGTTTAAGTCTTGATGGAGGGGTTGAGTGGGTGAACTCGCAAAGAGTGAACTTACTTTTGCCATTTGACATGGTCAGGATAAGAACAAGAATTTAACTGTGTGTGTGTTGACAGCACTCAGAAAAAGAAGTACACATTTAACTTGCTACATTCAAACTACCAATGATGAGTGGCTTAAAACAACCACCATCCTGTGTGCTAGGGTCAGGGTTGGGCTGGGCCAAGCTTGCTGTGCAGTACAGACTGAATGAGGACTCTTGCTCTAGGCTGGCCTCAGCTAGGGCACATCAGCCAGGGAACTCTGCTTCATGTGACTTCCATCCTCTTCTGGGAACAGTAAATTCCCCTTGGCATGTCCTTCTCATGGTGGTGACAGAAACAAAAATGGATAAATAGGGATGCCAGAGCTTTTCAGGCCTCTCCTAACATCCCATTGATCAAAGCAGGTTACATGGTCCAACTCAGAATCAAGGGGCAGGAAAATGTACTGTTACTTTTGATGGGGAGAAGATAAGAAGTGACATGGCAATTAATGTGACTATAGGGGAGGGTGAAGAATTGGGACTATTAATACAGTCTACCATATTTACCATCCTTGTCTTGCACACAGCTGGCTGATCTGTGCTTGGCTGAATAGAGAAGAGGAAAGTGTCTCTCACCCAAGGTTTCCAACTAACCACAGGCTTTGTTGTAAGAGTTCAAGTTTGATTTTTCCTCATTTGTTGGCTGTATGACCTTGGGTGAGCTACACTCACTCCCTGGTGAGTGTCCATCCTTCTGTCCTGCCTAGCATCCCTTCCTCTTCCTCACCACAGCATCCTTTCAGAGAATCTCCCTACCCTCCTGGAATGATATTTTACTTCCTTGCTCCTGACACATTAGTTAAGATCTGTGCACCCCCATCCCCCAGCACATTCATTTCCATACCTCTCTGTAAGACTAGGGGAGGGTTAGATTTTAGCTCCTTTCCTGGGTTTCATTCAACTCACCATTCTAAAACAGAGGCAGCCAAGATTCTATTCTCCAATTCTGACCTGCAAGTGACTGTTTCCTACAAACTGGAAGCTCCTTGGTGTCACACCTGTAGAGTAGTCACCATTATGAGCAAGGATTCTGGAGCTCGGCCACCAGAGTGTCAAATCCTGACTCTGCCCTTACAAGCTCCCAAGCTTTCTACATCTCAGTTTTTGTCAGTTATAAAACAGAGATGATAATGTCTACTGCATGGGCCTTCTACGAGGCTTAAATGGACAAATACACGAGAGCTGCTTTTTCTTCTAAAACATTCAAAGTGGTATTCCTATTAGACCTTGTGGAACTGAACATCTCACAGACCTGATTAATGTTTTTATTTTCTCCACCCCACTTGTGCATTTTGACAATACTTGGGTGAGTTAACTTGGGTCTGTCTCTGCCAAATTCAAATATCAGAAGGGTCTGCTCTCTGGTTTTAGTGACCTGTCCTCTCATCTTTGCACAGTGCTCACACTTGTGTCAGGGAGAACGCAGAAAGAGCGGTATGGTCTGGGAATTGTTTGCTACAAATGAAGTACATGCTGAGAATGTTCTCCATAGGTAGCAATACTCAGAGCTGAAGTCCCAAGCAGGGACAGGACAAAAGCGAAACCAGATCCTCCCTTCCCCCATTTGGCCTCTTACCCTGCAACCTCTGGTGATGACCATCAACCTCGATATTTCCCATGACTCTTGCCTTTTTCAGATGCATTTGGCACAGTTACAGCCTCCCATGGATGCTTTAGGGTCCCTCAGGCATGCAACTCACTCTGCCTTCCCCCTTCCTGCCAGAGCTGTGGTTGTCACAAGAGAGACCCATAGCAGTCTAATCAGCTAAGTGGCACTCCTGGAACATCTTCAGCACTCAGAACTGTTTGATAGAAGAAGCAGAAAGTGAATGAATAAGTGTCTCCTCTCTCCACTGTCAGCAGATGTTACTGGGAACATTTTAGGAAAGGAGTGGTCCCTTGTTTAGAAATGGATGTGGGCGGTTGTCCTCAAGAGTCCCCATGATACCATTTGAGAGGGTTGGAGTTAAAAATGACTCTAAAGATGTTTTAATTGAGCCTCTCATTTTACAGATGGGAGACCTGTAGCCCAGAGAGGCTAAGCATTTTCATTAGGCTGTCGGAATGGCAAAGGCATGCAAATCTGTGTCTCCTGAGAAAAGTTAAAGCTAGAAATGTTTCTTTTCCTGAAGAAGGTAGCCTTCAGTGTGAATGTGAGCATTGATTTTTTAAATATCTGAAAGGCTACTGTCTAAAGAAGAGCTTCTAAAGAGATCAGAAGTGCCCACAGATGAAACATTTGCCTAGAAGCTTCAATGCTTTGTCACTGGAGGTATCCAGACCCAAACAGAAACAACTTGGAGAGAAAAGAAGCATCAAAATGAGGGCAGGGAATGGGTGCCAGTGGCTCATGCCTGCAATCCTAGCTACTCAGGAGGTAAAGATCAGGGGCATCGAAGTTCAAAGCTGGCTGGGGCAAATAGTTCTAGAGAACCTGTCTCAGAAAACCCATCACAAAAGAGGGCTGGTGGAGTGGCTCAAGGTGTAGGCCCTGAGTTCAAATCCCAGTACCACCAAAAACAATAATAATAATAATAATAATAATAAGGGCAGGGGAAATGGCCAAAATGAGAAACACAGAAAATGCCAAGTTTTGAAAGACAGAGAGCAAGTGAAAATCTCAGACACCTGCAAGTGGGAGGAGAGAACCAGTACAACCACTTTGGAGAACCAGCAGTTTGGAAGAAGGTTTAACTTATACCTTCCTGTGTTCTAACAATTCTACTCTTAGGAATAGAATAGACTCAGAAATGCATATGCATGTACTACCAAAGACATATATAGATGTTAGTAGCAAATTACTCAGACTAGCCCCAAATTGGGAATTACCCAACTGCTCCACGGCAAAGCAAATAAATAAATGTGAGTGTATTCACACAATGGAACACCACACAAAAAGAGGAGAGTTTCTCAATAAAGGACCAGCTAGTATTTTCAGCCTTGCAGACCATATGGTCTCCACCTCAGCTGCTCAGTTGTCATTGAAGTGGAAGAGCAGCCATTGACACAGACAAATAGAGACATAAATGGGCATGGCTGTTTGGGGAAAAAAAAAAAAAAACAGATGGAGTGCCCAGTGTGTTCTGTTTTTTGAAAATGCATTAAGGTACACAGTTATGATGGGCACTTTCTGAGTAAATACAAAAAGGTTTTCAATTTTTTAAAGAAAGGTCTCCAATAAGAAGTTGAAAACTAAATAAGGGCAGAGGAGCTATTGGTCTGTGAGTTCATACTTTAATGACTAGTCTCAGATCAACGAAGGCAGCAAAACTGGGACTAGAACCCAGGTCTCCAGCTTCTGGTAAAAGAAAAGCAGGGGTGGGGGTGCGGATTTCCTATATAGGGCGCATCTCCTGTGAACGAGGCACTCACAACACTCAATCTTCATAAAATCTCCTGGAGAAGGAATTACTATACTGCACGTAGTTTTGTAGATGACAGACAGGTCCAGAGCGAGTGCAAATAGCCAGAATCATCAGCTAGCCAATACCAGCGACATCATTTGAGGCCAGGTCTGTCTGATTCAGAGCCCATGTTCCGAAGTTTCCTCCACAGGCCTTAAATGCAAGTGTGGCATTTCTTTTTTTTTTTTTTTTAATTTTTATTTTTTTATTATTCATATGTGCATACAATGCTTGGGTCATTTCTCTCCCCTGCCCCCACCCCCTCCCTTACCACCCACTCTGCCCCCTCCCTCCCCCTCCCCCAATACCCAGCAGAAACTATTTTGCCCTTATCTCTAATTTTGTTGTAGAGAGAGTATAAGCAATAATAGGAAGGAACAAGAGTTTTTGCTGGTTGAGATAAGGATAGCTATACAGGGAGTTGACTCACATTAATTTCCTGTGCGTGGGTGTTACCTTCCAGGTTAATTCTTTTTAATCTAACCTTTTCTCTAGTTCCTGTTCCCTTTTCCTATTGGCCTCAGTTGCTTTTAAGGTATCTGCTTTAGTTTCTCTGCGTTAAGGGCAACAAATGCTAGCTAATTTTTTAGGTGTCTTACCTATCCTCACCCCTCCCTTGTGTGCTCTCGCTTTTATCATGTGCTCAAAGTCCAATCCCCTTGTTGTGTTTGCCCTTGATCTAATGTCCACATATGAGGGAGAACATACGATTTTTGGTCTTTTGGGCCAGGCTAACCTCACTCAGAATGATGTTCTCCAATTCCATCCATTTACCAGCGAATGATAACATTTCGTTCTTCTTCATGGCTGCATAAAATTCCATTGTGTATAGATACCACATTTTCTTAATCCATTCGTCAGTGGTGGGGATCTTGGCTGTTTCCATGACTTGGCTATTGTGAATAGTGCCGCAATAAACATGGGTGTGCAGGTGACTCTGGAGTAACCTGTGTCACAGTCTTTTGGGTATATCCCCAAGAGTGGTATTGCTGGATCAAATGGTAGATCGATGTCTAGCTTTTTAAGTAGCCTCCAAATTTTTTTCCAGAGTGGTTGTACTAGTCTACATTCCCACCAACAGTGTAAGAGGGTTCCTTTTTCCCCGCATCCTCGCCAACACCTGTTGTTGGTGGTGTTGCTGATGATGGCTATTCTAACAGGGGTGAGGTGGAATCTTAGCATGGTTTTAATTTGCATTTCCTTTATTGCTAGAGATGGTGAGCATTTTTTCATGTGTAAAAAACACATTGGCCATTTGAATTTCTTCTTTTGAGAAAGTTCTGTTTAGCTCACTTGCCCATTTCCTTATTGGCTCATTAGTTTTGGGAGAATTTAGTTTTTTAAGTTCCCTATATATTCTGGTTATCAGTCCTTTGTCTGATGTGTAGCTGGCAAATATTTTCTCCCACTCTGTGGGTGTTCTCTTCAGTTTAGAGACCATTTCTTTTGATGAACAGAGCTTTTTAGTTTTATGGAGTCCCATTTATCTATGCTATCTCTTAGTTGCTGTGCTGCTGGGGTTTCATTGAGAAAGTTCTTACCTATACCTACTAACTCCAGAGTATTTCCTACTCTTTCCTGTATCAACTTTAGAGTTTGGGGTCTGATATTAAGATCCTTGATCCATTTTGAGTTAATCTTGGTATAGGGTGATATACATGGATCTAGTTTCAGTTTTTTGCAGACTGCTAACCAGTTTTCCCAGCAGTTTTTGTTGAAGAGGCTGCTAGTTCTCCATCGTATATTTTTAGTGCCTTTGTCAACTGTGGCATTTCTTATGAGCACTGTGTGTATCAAAATAAATTGTAAGCCCCACGCTAAGAAATACTATCCAGTTATCACTGGCTTCTACGGTCTTCAGCCAGGGTTGCTAAGCTTAGGTCATGTGCTGCTTCTGGGCAAGGACTGGCCACACACAGCTGGGACACAACCACTCTGTAGGCATTTCCCTGTGGCTTTTCTTTCTGAAGCAAACATGGATGGCGGGCTGGGGAGAGGGGAGCAGAGTGAGAACAAGCAAGATGATGGGGATGCAGTTTCCACTGATGCTGAGGGGCAAGTCCGGAGGGAGCCTGGAAGCAAGCCCCTTCAGTAGCCACTTGCCCCATGTTCAACTCTAGTCTGGGACCTCTCTGTCACCTCCACCCCCTGCTCCTAATACTGGTCGTAAAAAGAAAGAGAAAGGTCCCTCCTCATCCAACTCAGGCAACAGTGTAGGGTGAACTTCTGCTTTCTGGTGTTTGGGACAATTTCAATTAGTTCTCAATGGTTAAACATTGATTAAAACATATTACTATGTAAAAGAAGCCAGTCAGAGAGCGATAACTATATGGTCCCAACTACAGTTGCTCGACTTAAAATTTTTCAACTTACGATAGTTCAACTTAACAATTTTTTGACGTTATGATGGTACAGAAGTGATACACATTTGTTAAATCTGAACTTCTAATTTTGATCTTTCCCAGGGCTAGTAACATGTGGTAAGATTACTACTTCTTTGTTTTTTGTTGGTGATAGGACTGGGGTTTGAACTCAGGGTTTTGTGCTTGCAAAGCAGGCACTCTACTACTTGAACCATGCCTCCAGTCCATTTTGCTCTGGTTATTTTTTTTAACCTTAGGAGCACATATTTTAAAATGCTAAAAGCACACAGGAGGTTAAACATTAATACTGTGGTTATTTTGGAGATGGGAGCTTGCAAACTATTTGCTCAGGCTGTACTTGAACTGTGGTCCTCCCAAGTAGCTAGGATTATGAGTATGAGCATCAGCGCCCAGCTTTGGTAAGATACTTCTGAAAGTGGGTACAGGCAGCAAGCCACAGTTCTCAGTCAACCATGTGCTGGATCACAACCAGTGTTCTCCAGTGTGCTGTGTTGCTGAGCTAGTGTGTTCCGTAGGTAGGTGTACTAAATGCATCCCTCACGTATACTTTTAACTCACGATAGGCTTGTTGCATCGTAAGTCAAGGAGCATCTATACACCACATTCTGGAGAAGCAAAAGTACAGAGACAATAAAAAGCATGATGGCTTTCAGGCCCTGGGCAGAGCAGCAGAGACAGAATGAATAGGCAGAGTACAGCCCTTTTAGGGCAGTGACACCGTCTACATGATATTGTAATAATGGATACCTGTTATCATATTTCTGTCAATATTTATATACAATAAATACAGAATGAGCCCAGATGTGGACTGTGGGTTTTAGCTAGCAATCATATATTGACATTAGGTCATTTATCCAAACAAATATTCAAGTTGGGGTTGGTATCTTCCACATACAGTGGTATGGTCAGGAAGAAGACTGTAATGTGCTAATCATGGACCTTCTGCAACCCATCCTTCATGGCCTCTTCAATTTCTGTTCAAGAAGGCTCACAATGATAATTGTACTTACATAACTTAACCAGAATTAAATGTGCACAGACTTAATAAGCCAGATATCTTCCTAATGGGTATTGGGCATTACTGTAATAAGTTATTCCTTATTGATTTTGGTTTGGCCAAAAAGTACAGAGCCAACAGGGAAAAGCAACACATACCATACAGAGAAGATAAAAACCTCACTTCACTGCTCCATGTGCTGGCATCAACTATAACAAATGTGTCACACTAATCTGGTAATAATAGGGGAAGCTGTGGAGGCAATACATAAGAACTTCCTCTACCTTACACTTACTTTTTCTGTAATCCAAAAACTGCTCTTAAAAATAAAATCTACTAGTATTTTTTAAATATGTATTTTTTGGAATAGCCCAAAAAATTCTAAATTTCTGGTTTCATAGGAAAAAATCTATCATGGAACCCAGGACCTAGATTCCTAGCCTGGCTGAGTCCAGAGTTTTACCTCTGGAGGAAGCGTGGATTCTCCTCTGGGCTCCCTCCAGTAGAATATCCATGTTCTGCCACACCAAAATGAGACACCATCACCCTTCACTGTCTCCTATCTTGCCTTTGGAGTTTGGGACCCCAAAGGGTAACATGAGAAATTCCTGCCTCAAGGGTGTTAGGGCTGGAGATGGGGTGGGGCTGTTCAGGGCAGAGCTCTGGAACCTGCACGGCCCCTTCATCTGTTGCCCCTGGATTTACTAGATATGACGCACTCTAATAAAGAAGTCTATGGGTAGTCATGTGCACACTACTTAATACTTTCCTCTGACAGATAGGGAAACCAAGGTTCAGAAAGGCAATGACCAGATAAAGCTGTCTGTGTTTCTTGGTTGTCCCTCTGAAGTTCTGTTAAGACACCCTGATTTTCCATTTGTGTCTCATCCCTGGTCAGTCACCATGGCACTACCCATTCCCAATGCAACCTATAGCATAAGAGAAATTGCCTGTCATGGCACACCCCTTTCCCATCTGTCCAGGACTGGCAGGTTTACTGGACAAACTGTCCTCCTGTCATACCTGCTCCTCCAAGACCCCCTCAATTTAATGTGAATCATTTCAACAATGAGATCCAGCATGAACTTTTTACTTAAACTTTCAGAGTGCTCACCCCTCGTCCACCCCTTCCTGTTTCATAATGCCATCCCAGGCTTTTGCAACGAAGCAGCTTTGGGCACTGTCTCAGAGCATCTGGCCTGAAAAGATCACTGGCCTACCATGCTCTGTGCTCTCGTGTCTCTCCAGGTTGCTCCAGACACACAAGCTGCTCTCACCCCTTCAGGCTGCCCCCTTCCATCAAGCAGATCCCACCACAAGTTTGTTCCTTCTGCTTCAGGGTGCTCCTAAACTCCTGTGACCAGTCTTTATTTTTATGACTGAAGCTTGGTGCCTCCGTGGAGTGTCCTCTATCATATCACAATCGCTTTCTTTCAGCAAGTTGAATGTGTATCACACAGTCCTGAACACATCATGAAGATTGATGATCATGCTCCAAGCACAGCACGGAGCTAGTCCTTATCATCTTGGTGGGGAAGAGGTTGTGGGAAGAAATACTTACTGAATGGTTTGGTAAGCCTAGTAAGGCAGGAGTGGGCACAGTGCCCAGCCAGCTCAGGAGGGAGTAGCAAAACCCACCTTCAGAATTAGGCTAACAGCTCAGAGGAGCTGAAACCCGAGCCCAGTCTTGCCCAGTCATGCAGATCAAGTAGGTCCTTGATGGGAGTGGGAGTGGCAGGGAGTTCCCCACAGAGGGCACAGCATGGCATGGGCGAAAAAAGTGTGAAAGAACACTGTGTGTTCAGGGAAAGGCTGATGGCTCAGAGGTGCTGGCATGCAGCTACTGCCTGGACACAGAGATGTATTCTAACTGTGTACCAGCTTCTGCAGCTGCTCAGTCTGAGGGGTTAGACTAGGGGAAGGCAGCCGGGTAACCCAATCCTCTTATCAGATCAGTCAGCTCCCTCCTGCTCTCCTGCTTTCTGCTCTGTCCTCCAGTCAGTCAACAGCTCAGAAGCCAGGGCTTGTTAACCACACCTGCCATTTGCTCAGTGCTCATCGTGTGCTGGCAGAAGTCAGGTCACGTGGGTCCAAGTGTCTGCTTGTCACCTGCTCCCATCTGATGATTGATTAGGGCAGGCTAGACTGCCTGTCCAACTTGTGTTCCTTCACATACAATATCTCAGTGGGATGAGTTTTTAGGATATCCCTGTGTCAGGCCTGGAAAGATTTTAGAGCAGATTTTTTTTTTTTACCTGTACAAATATCCTCAAATTATATTCAAAATGTCGTTGATATGGGTGTTTTTCCTAGGAAAAGGCTCCCAAGTTTTCATTGGAGCCTTAAAGGCTTTGCATTGGAGTGATCCCCAAACAAACCCTCCCAAGAGCCAGGTTGCCTTTTCGCTAAGAGTCCCAGACAGCAAACAGCAGCACTGAGCCAGCTCTGAACTTTTAAAAGATTAACTTTTTGTACTTTTAAAGATTCTAACTTATTCTTTTTTGGCATAATCCCAGAATCAGTGAAAAACATGTTTTAACCTCCTGAGATCACAGGGTCAGCTTTACTTCAATAGTGAAGTAGTGAAGTATAAGCTCATCATATGAATTTAATGTCTACCAGCGGCCTCATGAGTAATTTGTTGATTTGGAAAGGTGGTCGAAATTAGGAGGTGGGGCCTAGCTGAAGGAAGTAAGTCACTGGGAGTGTGCCCTTGAAGAGTGTGCCTTGTCTCTCTCTGCCATTAGATGAGCACCTTTGCTCCACCACACACTTCTTACCATGGTGTTTCAGCCTCACCTCAGACCCACAGCAAAGGAGCCAGTTGACAATGAAACCCCTGTAAACCTGAGCCAAAATACATGGTTCCTCCTTGAGTTGAATTCTCAGGAATTTTGTTATAGTTACAGAAAACCTACTAACACAAAAAACAGACAAAACCTCAGGGGACCCACTCCAACCATAACAGGCATGGAACAAAAAGAAAACACGGGGCCTGATGGATCTACAGATGGAGGCAGAATGTTGTAGAGGCTGCCAACTGCAGACACCTGCATGTCCTTGCCCAGGGCTTGCTGTGGCCCCTGGATTCTACCTAAGGCTGGAAGTGAAGAAGAATCTGTGTCCCCCTGTGCAGCTATCAACCCATGAGTGATGGTGGCGTATCAACACACAGCCTCACCATGTCTTGGGTTGGGGAAGTCTGAGTGAGTGCCCAGCTATTTCTCAGAATCCCCCAGCAAGACTGTGGGCCAGTTGTCCATGTGGTGACCTGCTCAGTCACACTCCTTTACTGACTCCTTCCCTTTTCATTTCCCACTTCCCCATTTTCCTACCAATACCTTCTAGGATTATTTCCCAGTAAACTCCCAGCACTCAATCCTTCATTGTCTTGGGGAAACAAGATGGCAGGCTCTCAACCCCTTCAAGGACAAGTGCTGCATTATACAGACTTTCTGAGAAAAGTGGCACTTGGACTTCGAATGAGCTCAAAGGCAGACATACCTGCAAGATCCTGCACTACTCACATGGCAGGAGTCAAAATTAGCATCATTACTAAAAGGGGGATGGCTGCGCAACTCAAAGCATGGTCTGGGAAAGGGTGCAGGACCATAAACAATTAGTCACAGATCCAATGACAAGAGTGTCGTCAAGCGTTAGTCTACAACAGACTAGAAATGAGCTAAAAACAAGCAAAGCTCTATTACAGATGACTGGAAAGCACCTCTGTAGAACACTAAGTTCCCTTCTTAACTGCTGTTTTCTGTCTGTCATGTCCAAAGCTAAATAAGCCATGCTTTGTCCCCAGCCTTTTCCAGGGTAGGTCGACCTGGTGGAAAAACAAAGCACTAAGGCCCCTCATGTGGCACCCACCTCAGACCTCCGGGATGGTGGGATGATCTGACCTTTGCAAGGACCCTTGGCCTCAGCTTCTCAAGGATTCAACTCTTGCTTGTCCCTCAGGATGGCCAGGCAGGAAGCCACATCAGTGTGCTATTAATTACAGGCAACCAACAAGCTCCAGAAAGCTAATTAGTAAAGCAATGGCAAGTAAAAAACACCATTGTGTGAGAGGGGCTATAATATTCTATTTACCAGATTTGACTTGTTAACACAGCTTTGAATGCATTTGTAAGACCAAGGCTGGAAAGTCATTAAACTTGGTGTGCAACCTTCTACCTTTCCGCATCCCTTCTTTCTCTGTGGAAACCTATTTAGCCCCAGACCTTACAAATGGTTAGTACTCAAGAAGGTTTTTAAGTGAATAAATGAAAAACACACAATGATATGTTTGGAACCCAGAGCCTCTCCCTCAACTTTGACTCCTTCTCATCGGAATTCAAACATACCCGAGTTCTCATTCCCAAAATAGTAACCCTTGTTCATTCTCCTTCTGCTTTGCCTTCTTCCCTCGTACACAAAGTTCTTGAATGATCCTCATCCGTGCTTCATCGCACACTGACCCTCTCAGATCCCCTCCCGCTGGCTTCTGCACCCACATTCCTCTGAAATGCTCTGGCGAAGGCCTCCTAGCAACTTCTTGTCAACAAATCAAATGATTTCTCATCTGCATTGCCCTTCTGTTCCTGTGGCGTGTGGCACTTATTGTGCTCTTTTGTTCATCGCTCTGCATCCTGGCTCCAGGACACCAGGGTTCGCCTTTCCTTTCTACCCCTGGGCTGCCCCATTTCAGTTGGCCTTGCCAGGCTGCTCTTCAGCTGATTCTGAAATGCAGGTGTTTTCTAGGATTCTTTCCTACATTTCCATTCTCCCCATACACATACACACTCTTGCTAGGGGATGGAAACATTTCCTGTGGATTCACTTACCATCTGTATAGGCTGAGATTCTCAGAGTCAATAGAAAATACGTGATTACAACAGGGGCTTATTAGATTGACTCACACTATCAGGGGCTCAATAGTCCCACAATGCCCATCTGTAGGCTGGAGAGCTAGAGAAACCAGTCACTACTCAGTCCAAAAAGCTGGAAGTCTCTTGGGAGCCTTATAATGCAGCTCCAGTCAGAGGCCTGGCTCTCCTGGAGAGTCTCAGGTGAAAGTGTGCATTTAAAGGCTAAAGAATATTGAGTCTGATGGCCATAGGAGACAGCAGCACAAAAAAAAAAAAAAAAGGTACTGGTTCAAGAGTTCAAGAAGGGTTGTGTGCACTCACCTGTGAGGTTCCCCCTTCTTCTTCTTCTGTGTTCCAATCCAGCACCCAGACTATTGGATAGGTATTCATGTTAGGAGCAGGGCTTCCGTACTCATTTGCTGATTCACATGCCAATCATCCCTGGAAACACCCTCAGAGACACACCAGAAAGAAGTGTGCTTTCCAGCGTTCAGGTGTCCCTCAATCCAGACAAAATGAAAACCAAAATAAACCATCCCAGCCTCTATTTGTCAATGCATCCTAGAGCCATACCCAGTCCAGCCTCACGCCTGTGCTGCAGACCCATATGCCCTGCCTACTGGATTGTCCCGCTGACATTCAAAATGAACACCCAAAACACAACTCGGCATCTGTTCTGCTGTTGCCTCTCCTGCTCTGCCCCAAAGTCAGTGGAATGTGAACGCTACTACACCAGTTACCAAGAAAGAAATTACAGTGTCTCTCTCTGTCCCTGCCTCACTAGTCTCCTCTCTCATCCAACCAGTAAGTACTTCAGCTTCTGGCTCTTAAACATCTTTCCATCCACCATGGCTCCCTGGCTGCCTTGCCAGAGACCAGCCCATCATTTTTCTCTTGGCCCACGGGAGCTGACTCTCACCTGGGCTCTCCATTTCTGCCTTGTCACTGTAGAGAGCAGATAAGAATTCTTTATAATTAGCCTGTTGGCTATTTGTGAAACAAAACTTCACATGGTCTGCTGGAGTCTTACCATAGTGAGGGCATTTGAAGGTTGCCTGGTCCTAGTCACAAACCTGGTAGCCTTCTGTGTCATCCTTGGCCACTGCACTATCCTGCCCAGGGTCACGAGGAGAAAAGAACCCATTCACCCACCTTTTTCTATTGCCAGGCACCTGGGGAATATATCTCCATCCAGGGCCTGCCAAAATTAAGACTGTCTTTCCTTTCTGGGAAAAGACTACAATGCATTGGTGTTTTACTGCAATGAGATGAGAAAATGTGGGCTACAAAGAGACAATGACAGGGACAAGCCATGATGGTTTCTCAATCCTGTATTAGTTTAGTATTGCTACATATTACCACTGATTTAGTGAGTGAGAACAACACAAGTTCATTTCTTTTCCTGGGTCAGAAGTCTGGGCATGAGTTCACTGGACTCTTTAGTCAGGGTCTCACCAGCCTAAAATCAAGGTGTTGGTTATGCTGTGTTGTCATTTAAGGCTCCAGGTCTTCTTCCAGGTTCACTGCTTTTTATCAACAAAATTCATTTCCATATGATTGTGTGATGGAAGTCCCCAATTTCTTGCTGGCCAAAAGTTCCTCACCACGCTTCTCCCTCTGTAGCCCTTCTTGATGCAGGGCAGCTTTTTTCTTCAAAGTTAGCAGGAAAATCTTTTGCACCTCATCTCCTCTCCAGGGAGGATTCTGTCCCTTTTTAAGGGCTTGATTTGCTCAGGCCCATCAGAGGTAACTAATTTGGGGCCATAATTATTTGACAAAATCCTTTCATCCTTTATTTGAGTCCAGCCTTCAATATAGGCAAGTATGACTTCTAAGCCAAGGAGATTTTATAAAAGGAGAAGAAGCCAACGTTCCTCCCCTTTGCTGCTTCCCAGATTTGGGATCCCAGGACCCACTGAAAGGATTTCCACAAGGAATACCCGTGATAGCCTTCCTTTATTTGATCATCAAAAAAGACCTGTGTGAGGAGTATAAAGCCATTTTTCTTCCCACTTATTTATTTATTTGTTTATTAATTCATTTTGCAATACTGAGGACTGAATTTAGGGCCTCAATTTTGCTAGGAAAGTCCTCTACCACTTGAGCTACACTCCCAATTCTTTTGTTTTTGAGATAGGTCCTCATTAATTTTCTCCAGGTTGGCCTCAAACTCAAGAGATCCTCCTCCTACTGCATCCCAGTAGCTGGGATTACAAGCATGAGCCACCACACCCAGTCTTTTCTTTCCATTTTGTATGTAATGAAAGTGAACCACAGAGAGGTTAAGTAACTCACTTGGTCACATAGCTCTCTAATAATGGAACATAGCACTGGCTGCAGGTCCATCTGCCTCCAAGGCCTTTGCTGGTTTCTGTGTATGAGATATCATCTTACTTTCTCTCCTCAGCCCCTTTGCAGGTACTCTTCCTTCTCTTTGTGACTCTTTTCCATCATTATTGGCCTTGATGGTAGAAATTGTATCTTAATTTGAAACCTATCATTTTATGAAGTTCATCTTAATTCTGTCCTTTGCAGCATGCTGGAAAAGTGACCACCTGCCAATCAATGAAAAGAACCTTCTGATAGCCATTCAGATCTGCAGCAATGGCTCTCTAGTTCCCCCGAGGCTATGCCTCCCCATGTCTTCTCACCATTCCCCACGTGACTGAATTTCCAGGTCATTCAGAACCCTACTTGCCCTATGGTTCATCCTTTTCCTCTCAAAATGAGATAGCCCATACTGAAGAGTGTTCTGCTGTCTAATAGATACAGACCACTGCAGATTATTGCCCACTTGATATGGACACCAGGCTTATGTGAAACAGCCTAAAATCATTTTAGCTTTTAAAATGGTGATATCACATTGTTTCCTCATATTTATATTCCACTTGGCTAAAATTTTGGGTCTTTCTCAACTAAACCAGTTGTCAATCAGAGTTTATGATGGACAGGCTGAAGAATAGAGTACTTCGAGGTTGAGTTGACAAGTTCAATAACCTAACAGTTTTTGAAAAAATTAAATGAACTAGAATTCAGGCTTTGTGAAAATTGTAATATGATATGTCTGTGACATTCCTCTGTTAACGAACCTAGTGATTCTCTTAAAATGGAAATGAGATTCATGATATTCTTTCCTTGGGAAAACCATGCTAATTTTTAATCATTATGGCTGATCACAAGTCATCTGCTAAAAGTCATAGCCTACAGTTTTCACTGAGAATGATGTTGTCTTTGCCCTTTAACAAAATACCTGAGACTGGATACTTTATAAGGAAAAGAGGTTTGTTTGGCTCACAGTGCTGGAAGCACTTCTGGAAGTCACACCAGCATTAGCAGATGAGGGCATCATGGTGTATAGTACCACACAGGAGTACTTGTAAGAAAGAGGTCACTTGTTCAGAGAGGAAGCAAGGGAGGGAGGTGACAGAGCTGACCTTGCTTTATAGCAACACTTTACAATAAGCAATCCAGTCCCAAAAGACCTAATACACTCATGAAAGAAGGGTATTAGTCCTTTCCAAGGGCGATGTCCCCAATCACCTAGTCACCTTCTACTAGGCCCTACATCTTAACAATTCCACCACTTACAGATTCCATTACATTGGGACCAAGACTTTGGAAAGAAAAACCATATCCAAGCCATAGTCATGTGATTATCATTTATTCCTAGAATATATGGTACCTTCTGTCTAGAAACATTTATAGTAGATGGAAGCCTTCTGGATATAGTTTGGATTTTTGAATGACCCATTATATAGAAGGCCCATAAATAAGCCCACATAGCTACAGTCATCTGCTTTATGACAATGTGTCCAAATCATATGATGGAGAAAAGACAGACTCTTTAACAAATGGTGCTGGGAAAACTGAATGCTCACATGTAGATGACTGAAACTAGATCCTGATCTCTCATCCTGCACAAACATCAATTTGGAATGAAACAAAGAGTTTAATGGAAGTCCCAAACCTTTGAAACTACTACAGAAAAACATAGGGAAAACACTTGAAAAAACACAGAAAATAGACAACTGTTTTCTGAATAGAACTCCAATATCCTAGGAAGTAAGAGCAAAAATTGACAAATTTTAACAAATTGGATCACATTAAATTAAAAGGCCTCTGCACATCAAAGGAAACAATTGCCAGAATGAGGAAAAATCTCCCACAGAATGGGCAAATCTTTGCAAGCTATTCATCAGACAAAAGATTACTATCCAAAATATACAAAGAGCTTAAAAAATTCAACACCAAAAAGACAAATAATTTAATTAATAAATGGGCAAATTAAATGGAAAATTCTCAGACGAAGTACAAATGGCTAAAAATTACATAAATAAAGTGTTGTTATGAACAACACTCTTGTTCATAAAAGAAGTACAAAACAAAATGACACTTGAGGTTCCATCTCACCAGTCAGAATGGCTATCATCCAGATAACAAACAGCAACAAATGCTGGCGAGGATATGGGAAGAAAATGAACCTTTATACATTGCTAGTAGGAATGTAAATTACAGAAACCACTATGGAAATCACTATGCAGGTTCATTAAAAACTAAATGTATTAACTATCTTGATCCTGCTATACCACCATTGGGCATATATCTGAAGGAGTATAAAATATACAGGGAGACACCTGCACACTCATGTCTTTACAGCACTACTCATAATACCCAACATGTGAACTCATCCTAGGTGCCCAACAACCGATAAATAGATAAAGAAAATGTGGTATAAGCACATAATGGAGTACATGAAATTATGTCGTTTGCAGGAAAATGGATGGAACTGGGTATCATTATGTTGAGCAGGATAGATCAAGCTCAAAAAACCAAGCACCTCATGGTGATGGCAATGATGATAGGGCATGAGTGTAAAGGGGGAACTGTCTGGCAGAGGGAACCAGAGAAGTCGGGGAAGGAGAAGGCACTTGGAGAGGAACATAATTAAAATACACACACATATATATATACATACATGTGAAGATAGTGTAATGAAATTCATAAAGATTGTTTGAAAAAGGGAAGCAGAGGGAGGTGGGTTAAGAGAGTAAAACAGAGGGGGTGGACTTGATTGAAGTACACTGTACACATCTATGGAAATATCAAAATGAAACCCCTTTGTACATTTAATGTTTGCTAAAAATCATAAAGCAAGTCCTAAATCTGGAATTAAAAAAGAAACCTTGTGTATATTTTCACAGATTTATTTCTAAATAATTGATGCTTTAAATTTTTACTTTTGATTGATCTCTCTTTAAGTTATAGTTTAATGGGGTTTTTTTGCTAGAATAAGAGATACAATAATTTTGTCATATAGATACTTTTGTTATAAAAATATTGTTACATAAATTTGTTATATAAATATTTTTGTTAACTGTGGATTCTTTTGGATTTTTTATGTACATGATAGCATCTGACAAAAATGATACTTAGTTTTCTTCCAATCTGTGTGATTTATATTTCTCATCTTGTACTGGTAAGGACCAGAACAATATCGACTAGAAGTGCTAACTTGCTCCCAATCTCAAAGGGAAATTTTTTTTTAATTATCAATTAAGGCTGGTAATATAACTCAGTGATATAGCACTTGCGTTGCATACACAAGGCCTTAGGTTCTATCCCAGCACTATCAAAAGAAAAAATATTATTTTAATTGATAAATAAAGATTGTACACATGTACCATGTAGTTTTGAAATATGTACATATTGTGGAATGACTCAATTGAGTTAACTAGCATAGGCATCAAATTTATTTGATGTTTTATCCTTTAGTTTAAGGCTTGCTGTCAGTTTTGGGTTGGTATGTTTAATCAGGTTAAAGAAGTTTCTTTCTATCTCTAGCTGCAAAGGGAGATGGATACCAAATTGCATCTAATCATTTTTCTGTATCACCCAAGATGACGTTAATTGTTCCTTAATCTGTTGTTGTGGTAAATCACATCAATTGATTTTCAGAAAATATCTGTTTTTATTTAATGTTTGGTAAAAACATTTTTCATGTTTTGAAGTTAATTGCAGGAGGAAAGGGTAAAATAAGAGCGGACCTGAAATAGTCCTAGCCAAGAGGATCAGACGGGATTTTGGAATTTCATCCTGGCTATAATTACTGAAAGGAGGCCTGGGGTTGTAGTGGGATTCAAGTGATGCAAAAACACCGGGCATTTGTGGGGTGGGTGGAGGTTCAGAACAAAGTGTTGGGGATCATAATGGATAACATGGAGAAGAGAGGGTCTTAGAAGATCTGCAGTCCAACCTTTAGAGTACAGGAGCAGGACACTCATCTGCACATGTGGGATCACATGACAAGGACAAAGCAGAGACCCAGTCCAAAACTAGGATAGCAAAGACAGAGACCAAGACAGAGACTGGGACCACAGTAACACAGGAGTTATCAGGATGCGACAACAGAAGAGTCAGAAAAAGAGAATGAAAGAGTGATCCTGAGAGGTGTGATTGGGCTTCTTAAATCTCTCTTGCCTCAGAGGAGGATTGATCTTGGTGGTCATTTTTCCATTTTTCAAAGAGAGATCAAGTGCACCAGGTGGGAGGGTGAAGGCAGTGGGGAGTGTGAGTCAGACTGGGTTGCCTGAAAAGCCTAAATTCCTAGAAGAGGCCTGGACATGGTTTGAAGCTGAGAGAAAGAAAGAGAGAGAGAGAGAGAGAGAGAGAGAGAGAGAGAGAGAGAGAGAGAGTGAGTTGCATTTGGTTCCATCAGCTAATCCACCTCTGTCCAAAGGAAACTGCATTCATTCAAAGCCCAACAATAGAGAAGATCATGACACACAGGGTTACATCCAGAAATTTGGAGCTGATCAGTTTTACAAACATATCCAATTATAAAACTTGGCCTTCTTCTTGTATTTACATAACCTCATCCTCCCCCTATTCTTTGCTCTTCAATTAAGTAGTTTAAAAAATACATTGAACCTCTCTCTACTACAGTGTTGTCTACTGTGGATACAATGCTGAATCCTTAGATCTTCTCTCTCCCTTCAGTGATGTTCTCTATCTTTCCCCCATTGTGGACAATCATGGTTTAAGGGCAGCACAGCTCCACCACTTGAAAGTGGTTTCTGTCCAGCCATTGAAAGTGCCCATGCTGAGTGTAACCAAAATGAGATTGTACATTGAGTCAATCTCTCCCATCCAAATCCTCTCCACTAAAGGCTCTTCTTCTCTCCTTCCATTGGCATGGAGAAGAGAAGATGGGGAAAGTTTATAGAAAGAAGATAGAAAAGTTCTTAAGTGGCTCTTGCCATACTATGTCAAAAATGAGAAAGAGGTGCTGGGTGCAGTGGTGCATGCTTTTAATCCCAGCTATTCAGGAAGTGGAGGTAGGAGGATCATAGCCCAAGACCAGCCTGGGCAGAAGTTTGAGACAGTATCTGAAAACAAACTAAAACTAAAAAGACTGAGGCATGCATGGCTCAAGTGGTAGAGCAAGCTCAGGGCCCTGAATTCAAATCCCAGTACTGCCAAAAATATAAACGGAAACAAAAACAAAACAAAACAAATAACAGAGCAAAATGGGAAGAGAGGATTAGACACATGGTCTCAATTATGAATCAGTGCCCCTTGGATTCAAACTGCTTTTAATTCTTATTGACTGTTGGTTTCTGTCTCTTCTATAGTATTACACTATGTCACACAACTCCAGGCAAACTAGAGCCATTTGACAAATGCAGATCATCCAGAATTTGGTTCCCAAACTCAAATCTCAGCTCCTTAAAACACCTATGCAACTGTGGCCTTCTCCTCCAGAACCAAAGCCCCTAGCCACAAATGAAAAATGCCTTTCCCAGTCCCTGCAGGATCACAGAAAATGCTTCTTTCCTTCTCTGTGTCTCCTCCATGGAAATCTGGATTAGTGGTAGTACAATGGGGGCTGTGTGGTCTGATCAGGGTTATCAATTAAAGAATGGAGGAACCAATGTGGCCAGAGGGAAGGACAGCTAGTGGTGACAGCCAGGCCAGGTTTTGTCATCCCAGGAAGAAGTGTATTAGAGAAAATTTTTCTTTACATCTTCAAAAATGTTGTAAATAACTAAGCTACCTACAGTGGGTTTTTTTGTTGTTGTTCTTTGTTTTTTATGGTGTGGGGGATGGAACCCAGGGCCTTATGCGTGTTAGGCAAGTGCTCCCACTGAGCTACACCCCCAGCCTTATGCTGGTATTTTGTAAGAGAAATTAATATTTATTGCTACAGTATTCATCTATTTAAATGAGAGCATTATTACTCTTAATATTATCATGTATATACTAATTAAGCTGTCAGATTATCTGCATAAGAGTTATAGATGGTGGGCCTGCCCCTTGGGAGTTTCTATTCTGATGGACAAATTAGCAAACAGAGATCAGATGACCCCTGGCATGCTCATGAAGCCAGGCACCTGAGGCAGCATAGGCAGATGGAGGGAGCATTGGCCTGTGCACACCCTGCTTCTGAGCCCTGGGCAACCAATTAGTAGCACTTTAACTTAGTAAGCTCCATGCAGTTCATCTGAAACACTGTAAAATGGTTTTAACTACCTAATTTGAAACTACCCATCTCCCTTAATAAGGCATGAACTGAGAACATGCCTCTTGCACCCCAGTGAATCTATCCCTATTGTTAGTATAGTGCCTAGCTCACAGGGGACTCAATAAATGCTTGTTGAGTGTGCTCTTGATGTAGCAGGAGTGCCCTGGACAACTTCCTTTATTCTCTCTATTCCTTGGGATTTTTTTTATCTCTTAAATGACTTCTAAAGTCTTCCTTAACTTTATGGTCTTTTGTGCCCATGCCTGCATCTTGCGTGACCTTGCCATCCTTTTGCAGGTCATACTTTTGCAGCTGGATTTCTGCTTCCAGCCCCCACATTGTTGTCAGCGCTGTCTCTATTGCTCCTTTGCTGAAATTTTCCAAACACAGGCCTCAGTAGGCCCAAGGCCAAACTCCTGAACTTGGCACAGTAGGTCCTTCATGTTCTGGCCTCTGGGGTGACTTCCTTCACACAGCACTGGTCACCTTTAAGTCCTCTTGAGCAACTTGTAATTCTCCAATGTCCTCGTTGACCTTTATTGACCTAGGTAATAGGCATAAATATGGGGCTGTCAGGAAAAGCAGCCTGATAAGAAGTGCAGAAATAATAAAGTATAAATTATCTATTTAGACATTCATTGAATTATCCATTAACATTGCAAGTGTTAAGATTGGTGGATCCTGAGTATGTAAGTCAGCTTGGGCTGCCATCACACATCTGGCAGCTGGAAAGTCCAAGATCAAAGTGCTTCCAGGCTTGCAGATGGCTATCTTCTTGCTGTGTGGAGGAAGGGAGAGAGAGAAAGCAGAGGGTGAGGGAAAGGAGGAGAGAAAGAGTGTGCAAATGAGCATGGATGAGCTCAATGGTATCTGTTTCTGTCATCCCAGCATGACCTCATATAAACCTAATTATGTCCCTTGGCCTTTTCTCCAAATACTATCATAGTGGAGGTTAGGACTTTAACAGATGAACTGTAATGTGGGACACAATTCAGCTTATAATGCTAAACAAAGGGGCAACGGTAGACATTGGCCTCTTGACCATATATCCAACATCCTTCTTCCAGTACAGCAGAATGGTAGCAAGGATTTCATGTGCAAAACTAGGCATATTGCACATTAAAAAAGCATATTTTAGGGTTTGTGTGAAAATGGGAGAAAAAGAGAGTTGGGGAGTGTTGAGAAATTAGGAAGGAAAGACAGGCAAAAACCAATTCATGGAGGGGACCTGTACTGGCAAAAAAATTTTTAATTTTATCTCACGAATAAAATGATGAGGATCATGATAAAAGAGGTTCACAGGTATACTGCCTCAGGGCTGGCTGCTAGCTTTAAGAGATACAGAAATGCTTGTCTTAATGAGCTCACCTGTGGGAATTCATTTTAAGAAAATAATCCAAAAGGTGAGAAGAGGTATGTGTACAAAGATCCTTATTATCTTACTTATGATAATTGTTAATTATATTTCATATGAACGATTATATGCTTTCTGATATTTATTGTATTATTCAATGTGATTATATTATTTGTGATAAACCTGGAAGTAATTCACAGAGGAATACTTCAGTAGTTGTTAAGTAAAGGTTTGTTGAACAGACCGATTAGTGCTTTTTGACTATAAAGTAACGAGTACAACAGTGAAGTCCAGGTTAACAAATAGAAAAATCTTTGATGAAGTAAAATAAACAATATATAAAATTATAACTACACAATCCCACAATTATGTAGACACAGTGACAAAAGATAGACAAAACTAGAAGTAAGTGAGGATTAAAGTGACAACAAACTATTTGTCAGGCTGTGCAATTATGAGCCACCCACCAACATATCATGTTCAAAAGACATTGCCATGCTATAAGCAAAGAAAACCACTAGTCCAGTAAAAGATAATCCAGCTGGCTTGTCTGCAGCCACAGACTCACAAAGTAGTCTTTGTTTGGAACCAGCCTGAATAAACACTGGGCTTTCAGTGACACAAGTGAATTGATAAAATATTTGGGGTCAATATAGTGGAAAGAAGTATTTGTTTTATGATGAAACATGAAACAATAGTAACTGGGGGAAGCAGGGTAAGGGAGGAAGAGGATTTGAACTGTTAAATAACTACATGCTCCAGGCCAAGCCATCCATTATCTCCCATACACGGGAGGAGAGCCCTGGCGTATGAATAAGCCACGGGAACCTCAGCAGTGAGAGAGCTGAGCTTATTCTCACTTGCAACAAGTATGGAAAAGAAAGGCAACCAGCTACTTGGCAACAGCTATGTCAATACTAGATTTTGCTCTTATATACTTGAGCTAGTGGTAAGTTTGCTGAAGACTGAGTTGTCTTTCAGAGCTAGAAGAGGAGACAAAGGTTAAAAGGGGCAGATGACCAGGCCAAGGTCATGTAGTCAGTATTTAGCATAGTAATACAAGGACCATGCAGAGCCATACAGACCAGAGTGCCAAACTCCAGAACCATCTCTTCTTAGCTGGTTCTCAGTCATGCACAGGTTCCATCCAACAGTTACTGAGAGAGTTCGTGTCCATTCAATCTTGCCCTGTGCCAATTTTCTCACCTCTAAAATGGATCTAAAGCCATAAACATGGTCACATGTTGGTGCTGCCCAGTGTCCACTCCCTTCACCCTTCTTCACAACTGTGGCTCCAGATTCATCTGCTCTACAACTCTCAGCCCACATGCTCTACCTGGGCTCTGTGCCAGTCAGCACATCTTTTCTCTGGGATTTGGATGCTGAGTCAGGGAGGAAGGCTGGAGCTTCTGCCTCCATCCTGGTCAGCACATGCAGAGTGAGAACAAGGCCAGGGCTGTGGATGGGAGGGCTGAGAGATGGAGAACAGAGCATTCAGGTTTTGGAGACATCAGCAGTCTTAGAAACAAGTTATGCCTAAAGACAAACCTACCTTTCGATTGTTGAGCCAAAAAATTCCTTTTGTTTGTGTTTGTGTTTTGCTTAGGCTAGCCTGAGTTTTTTATTTGCTTAAGGTAGTTGGTTTTCCTTTCACTTACACCCAAAAGTCTAATGAGATGCAGGTGCAAGTGCTAAATGTAACAGATGGGGCATGGTAGTTGTTTTAAGGAAAGCTGGCTTCAATCTCTTCTCCCCTTCCTCAGTCAGTGTCCATCTTTTCTTTCTTCTCTTCACCAAATTTCCGCCTTCCTTTAGGCCTTTTCCCTAGAAGTGCTCTTTTCCTTGAAGCGCAGTGAAAAGGGACACTCTCTTCCTTTCTGTGACTCTACCAGCCACAACTCTGGCATAAGGCTCCATGAGCTCAGCCCTCAAGCCCATTGCCCCAGTGTTCAGTTCTGTGACACCAGGCCACAGCCATGAGTACACCTCATGTTGTTCAGTATTTTACCGAGGGCTCTCATGCCCAGATTCTCATTTGGTTTAGTTCCAGCCGTGCAGTGGCAGGTAAGGTGTTCTAGATCATGCCCATTTCTCAAATGAGGAACCACAGGTTCAGAAAGGTGACATAACTTGACACAGTAACACAGTAAGTCCAGAAACTCGGACATGGGTGGGTCTCTGAGCCAAATCTATCATCCTTCCTGCTCACCAGGATGGTGCTGCTTCCTTCATTTAAAGTGACATGCCACAACTCTGTGGTCCTTCATCTGGAATCCCTCTTCAGGAGCTACGCCTCAGGAGCTGGTGCCAGGCACCAGGCACATTGGCTGCTGTCTTCACAGCTGTGTCCCTCGTTGGGAATCGCTATCAGTGGCAATGACTGTCCTACCCAAAGATTTGCTCTGCCCTCAGGATGGCCTATGGCCAGTGACTGGCCTCCTTGCTTCAGCCTGAGAAAAGTGAAAGACCAACACTGCTCCACAGTTTTCCATAGAATCCTGAAAGGCTGGCAGGTTTGAGAGAGACCAAGGAGAGACATGGCTCCACCACAAGCCCTGCTTCTACATAAGATGCTCACCTACACCTGAGTCGGGGTTCAGGAGGTCTGAAGATACTTACAGCCTATGTGGAAGAGAGGGATACTGTGCATGAAGACTTCGGGTTGCCTGAGGCCTCAGTTATAAGCACATCACAGGTGGGCTTCTCCCTCCCTCCATTCCTGCCTTTCTTCATTCTGTGAAGGTGAATTTCCTGAAGGCACCCCCTGTAAGCTTCCCAAGTTCAACAACCTGCCCCAGAGCCTGTTTGCAAGAATCCCTGTCAAAAGCAGTGGGTATAAGAAGTAGTCCTAGAAAGCTGACTCTCAGATGGGATTTAGAGATGAGCCACTCTGGCTGGCAGTGAGGTTGCATCACTGGTGATGGACAGAGTGCACAATAATTCATAGATTGCCATGAGATGGAAATCCCAGAATGCCTCTTCTTCTCCCATGCAAACATGTTGAACTCCAAGATTCATAATATCTGGAACATCAAACTTGAGAACAGAAATTCATAAATTGCTAATTCAATCTTGATATTTCATGATAATTCAAAACTTAGGCAGAAAAGAGGATGGTGGTGTAGAAAAGGAATTGTGGTTTGGTATATGACACCAGATAAGAGCATGATTATTTTTGGGGGGAAAAAATCAAGAAACAAAAACTCTTCAACTAAATTCGTACCTAGAATTTAATTTATGAAACCATTTTCCGTGGATTATAAGCAACATGAAGGCTATTTGCTTAACAAGTATCCCGAATGCAAAGCCCCTACTACTTCCAAGGCCCTGAGTTCAAACTCCCATATGGACCAAAATTTTAAAAAAAGAATGTTCTTCCTCCAGAATTTGGAATGACTTGCTTTCCTCATTTCATTTACATCTCAGCTCAAATCTTACCTCCTTGAAGATGTTCACCTGACCTCCCTCCCTACAATGCATCCTTCTCCGTAATTTCATTTCTTACTTTGCTTTTACTGCACTCACTGGTTATTGGCTTATTTGTTTATTTAGCTATGTGAACATAAGTTTGCTACAATGCAAGCTCCCCAGGTGTGTGGATTTTGATATCCTGGTGCTCAGAACAGGGTCTGGTGTGTAGAAGGTGCCTTCATAAGAATTTGTGGAAGGGATGAACGATCTTTTCAACAACAATATGAGTCACGTATTATTCCCATTTGGTGACTAAGGAAACAGTGTCGAGCAGTTTGTCTAAGCTGTATTGTTAGTTTATGGCTCTGTCTTCTAGAATTTCTAGAATATCCCAAGTTTATTTGATTCTATTAAAGTACACCTGTTTTAAGAGCTAGGAACTCGGGCTTCAATCTAGTATGTTTGGGAAATTCTCTATGTGATTTTGGGTGAATTAGAAAGCAAGTTTTCTATGCTTTGTTACTCTTTTTTAAATAGTTTTATTATACTTCTGAATTAGCATACACATAATACAAGGGGATTTCACTGTGATAATTCCATACAGGCAGTGTACTTTGGACAAGCACTCCCCTTCCATTATATTCCTATTCACCCCTTTATGGCCTCCCCCTTTTAATATGGCATAGGTGGGTTTCATTATGCTGTCTTCATAAGTATATATGTAGCAGACTTCGATGCTTTGTTATTCTTATCATGCAAATAAAAGCAAAGGGTTTTTCTAAAATCTCCAAGATCTTTGCCAGCTTCACCATTACTTAAATATAAAGTAAGCAAGTCATATAATATTTGCTTTCTGCCTTGGAACAAGAGATTGTTAGGGAGAAGTGAAGATGTAGAAGGTGGTGTCCTTTGTTTATCCAGCAAAGTCCACCTCAGTCTTTATTCACCTAGGTAACTGGTTTTGCTAGGCAGTGGCTGTCCTGTCCTTTGCTAGTTCTTTCATCTTGGGTAAGACACTTGGCTCCTCTAAGCTTAAATTTTTGTTCTGAAGGTTAAGTCATATAATATGGAAGAGAAAGAATCAAAATCGCTTATTGTCCTGCAACTGTAATAATGCATACTGCCTACCTACAGATAAATTAGCTACTGTGGTTTTAAGCTTTGATGATTGCTATACATACCTTTACTGAAAATACTGTTTACAATAGAAACACAGTAAATGTATGTTCTGTGTATTGTTTTGCCTGTCTAGAAAATAAATTAGATACATGTAAACACTCATGGAGATTTATTATAGACAATAGGAATACCATCTGGAAAGTGACTTACATGTGCTGCATGGATGACCACACAAATGTATCTGATGTCATCTTCTTATTTGAATATTGTTGAAAAAAATCTATCATTTTGTATGCATGTAAAGGAACAGTATTGTGTGATACATCGATTCTGCCTTTACTTTGAATAACTGTGCACTGTGCTTACCAGTCAGTTCTGTGCTCCAAGTTGGATGCCAAAGTTGGATGCTAATTTGTTGCTTCTGATGCAGTATGGTTTCCATCTTCACTTTACCTATTTCTCAATGATGGACCAAGACAGGAGAGAAGAGGGAACCTGTAGACACTGCTGGTAGGAAGGAAGGGTGGCATGGCCATTCTTGGAGAAGGATTGGACAGTCTACTTGGCCACATTCCAGTCTTACATCTTATGATGTGGTTGAAATCTCTTTGCTGAAGTGTTTAGGAAGTCAGAAAGCTGGAGTAGGCAGCAGTGTGCCAGAACCAAGATATACAGCTCATGAGAACTAACTTATATTTTCAGGAATTTGATAAGCTGGATTCTCTAATCTGCCACTAAACAAATCAAACTATGTAAAGCTACATTTAATTAATTGTGTAATCTTTCTGTCACAGTGACAAAATGTCTGAGAAAAACAATTTAAGAGGAGGGAATGTTTATTGTGGCTCACAGTTTTTGAGGTTTCAGTCTAGAGTCACTTAGGCCTATGAGGGGCAGAGTATCATGGTGAGGTGTGCACAGAAGTAGATTCACCTCACCACAGCCAGGGAGTAGGGAGAAAGAGGAGGGAAGGGGCCAAAGACAAAATGTACCCTTCCAGGATATGTCCCCATACCTACTTCCTCCAACTAGGTCTCACCTCCTAAAGTTTCCACCACTTTCCAAGAGCGCATTAAGCTATGAAGTCACCAATGTGAAAATCCATTGATGAGGTCCAAGTCCTCATGATTCAATCACCTCCCAAAGGCCCTACCTTTAAACACTGCTACATTGGGGCCAAGCTTTCAATGCATGAGCTTAGGGGGTACATTTCAGGTCCAAGTCTTACAGCAATATATATTAAAAACAAAAGTAATAAAAACTTAGAACACATTACTTCCTAGTTATTAATTCACTAGAGTTTAGCATTATCTTGGCTCTTGGGGTCACTGAGGTCCAGTCCATCCTCTCAAGGTGGACACAATATACCAGTGTGCAGCTGCTCTAGGTTTTCCAGCTCTTAGTTCAGGGAGGTCCCATTGGGAGCCTGAAGTGCGCTGTGGTGGAAATAATTATACCATGGAAATCAGCAAACCCTACAAATCAGGGCTTTTTTGCTAACCCTGCGAGCTAATTGCTAAACATTTACCAGTTTAGTGGAGACTGGTATTAATACCAGTCTTTATTTTAAACATGAAGAAACGTGTCTCAGACAGCTTAAGACACTTGCCAAGAACAATCCAACTTGTGACTAGTGGAAATTGAATTCAGACCCAGGTCTGTTTCAGACCTTGCACTTTGTTTTAATGAAAATTAGAAGTGATTTACAAAGCTTAAACTATAAAATTCTCTATACCTTACCACCAACATCGATGACACTTGTGTTTTTCATTAAATAAAACAAAAATCTGTTGGCTGCCAGCACCTGAGTACAGAATGAAATCAAGAAATGGCACAGCTTTAAGAAACATCTGCTTACCTGCTGGTCTTTGTTAACCCCTCACAAAGAGCTCTGTCCTGAAACACAGGTGCTGTTTCTAACAGTGCATATGAAAAATAAATGAATGCAGCATTCAGGTGAGGTTGCGAGGTGACACTGAGTAGTCATCAAACGATGTCTAGCATATTTTGGCTACTGTTTAACTCAGAAAGATTTGTTAATGCATATGCTATTTGCAGACAGGGGTCTTGATTCTATCTCTGTGTCACAATCTTTGTGTCTGTTTATACAAAAGTTGCTTCCTAAATTTGACTTAAAATTTAGTCACATTTTCTACTCATCAGATATCTATTTTCTCACTCATTCAATTAGTCACCAATCAACATTTACAGTGATGAGCACAGCTTGAGACAGCTTTTACAGTGATGAACACAGCTTTGAAAGACAGTCTGACAAAATTATTTTCAATGTTACTTAGTGTAAATATTTTATGAATTAATTTTTTTTAGTGTGATATTAGGATATTGAGGGCCTCATGCTTGGTAAGCAGGTATTCTACCACTTGACCCACACCTCCAACCCCTTTTAGCTATTTTTCAGATAGGGTCTCCCAGTCTTCCTACCTACGGCCACATCTGGCTTATTTGTTGATATGGGGTCTTGCTAACTTTTTTGACTGGGCTGACCTGGAACCACAATCCTCCCTATCCTATCCTAGGATTACAGGTCTTAGCCACTGTACCTTGCTATGAATCAAATGTTTTCTAAAATACAAATATAAAGGAAACATAACTTTATATCATTTAGTAAGTTCTCAATTTCCCCGCACAAAATGGTTGAGTGCAAAGGTGGACTGAAATGAGGACATATGGACATGGAACTATTGGATTTCCTGTCAGCATAAAAAAAAACATTTTTGATAAAAGAAATTTCAAATGTTTACAAAAGTAGAGAAAGCAATATAACAAGTCTCCATGTTGCTACCACCAAGCTGCAAACATTATGAATGCAGAGCTGATCATGATTCATGGGAACCCCCACCCAAAACTACCTGCATTCCCAATTCCAGAGCATTTCATTTTTTTCTTTTTTGCAGTCCTGGGGCTTGAACTCAGGGCCTTCACTGTGAGCCACTACACCAGCCCTATTTTTGTGAAGGGTTTTTTGAGATAGGGTCTCTGGAACTATTTGCCCGGACTGACTTCGACTTGCAATCCTCCTGATCGCTGCCTCCTGAATAACTAGGATTACAGGTGTGAGCCACTGGCACCCAGCACATTTCATTTTTTCAATTCATAATTTATATCCTAAAAGGACACTCTAAGCAGACATCCAGAGCCCTATGTAACCACTTATTGGTACTTGTCATTTTATAAATCAAACCATTGACTCTTCCATGAGAAACAAAGAGCAATGAAACATGCAGCAAAAAACAAAGGCTTCTTAGTGGAATGTGGGATGGAATAAGAGATGTTGGTCAAAGGAAAAATTAGATTCACGTAAGTACAGAAGGAAAAGCAGCAGACAGGTGGCAGCACATGAGACTCAATGGGTGGCTGCAGGTATCCTGATAGTAGCCACTGCCCATCCTACTCTAGCAAGTGAACATCTTCATGCTTGATTCAAGAACACAGGGGCATGGTGAACGGATGGTTATAGACATTCAGACAAATTCTCACACATATCCTCTCACTACTTCCAAATGCACAGGGAAGATTCTCTACAGGCAGAACCAGCAAGATCCGAAAGCTCTGTGTGTCGTTTTTGCTCTGAGTGGTTATGTTTGCACATAATAGTAATCACTACATTGTTACGTACTGCCTCAGCATTTACAAATGCTTTCACATTCCATTTAATCCCCAGAATACTGAGATGCATACTCAGAAACTCATTTTAATGTGAAGAAAATAAGGCTTAAAGGTAATCAATGATCTGTCTTAAGACCAACTAAGTTTAGAGAAATCATACATATACATGGGAGAGGGGACACTGTAAAGAATTGACTCATGCAGTCACATGATTGTGGAATCTGGCAAGTCTGAAATCTGTCCAGCGGGCCAACAAGAGTTGAGGTTAGTCTCAAGTCCAAAACCCAGAGATCAGGCAGGCATGCTGGAAACTCAGCCAGAATTTCTGTTAGTCTTTAAGTAAAATTCATGCACCTCCAGGAAACCTCAGTTTTTTGTTCTGAAGGCTTTCATTGGCTGGAACAGGCCACCACAAGTCAACTAATTTTAAACACTAATCACATCTACAAAACTACCTTCAGAGTAACATCTACATTAGTGACTGACTGAACAACTGGAAATCATAGCCTAGGTCCAGTTAACACCTTAAATTAGCCATTATGGTGAAGAAAAAGCATTAAATATCATTCAAATTTCAGTATTATATATTTTTAATCTAAGTAATTTTTTTACTTATATGTGCATACAATGTTTGGGTAATTTCTCCCCCCTTCCCCCACCCCCTCCCTTCCCCCCGTGCCCCTCTCCCCCTACCCCCTCAATACCCGGCAGAAACTATTTTGCCCTTATCTCTAATTTTGTTGAAGAGAGAGTATAAGCAATAATAGGAAGGAACAAGGGTTTTTGCTAGTTGAGATAAGGATAGCTATACAGGGCATTGACTCACATTAATTTCCTGTGTGTGTGTGTTACCTTCTAGGTTAATTCTTCTTGATCTAAACTTTTCTCTAGTTCCTGGTCCCCTTCTCCTATTGGTCTCAGTTGCTTTAAAGTATATGCTTTAGTTTCTCTGCATTGAGGGCAACAAATGCTAGCTAGTTTTTTAGGTATCTTACCTATCCTCATACCTCCCTTGTGTGCTCTCGCTTTATCATGTGATCAAAGTCCAATCCCATTGTTGTGTTTGCCCTTGATCTAATGTCCACATATGAGGGAGAACATATGATTTTTGGTCTCTTGGGCCAGGCCAACCTCACTCCGAATGATGTTCTCCAATTCCATCCATTTACCAGTGAATGATAAGATTTCATTCTTCTTCATGGCTTCATAAAATTCCATTGTGTACAAATACCACATTTTCTTGACCCATTCATCAGTAGTGGGGCATCTTGGCTGTTTCCATAACTTGGCTGTTGTGAATAGTGCCGCAATAAACATGGGTGTGCAGGTGCCTCTGGAGTAACCTGTGTCACTGTTTTTTGGGTATATCCCCAACAATGGTATTGCTGGATCATATGGTAGATCAATGTTTAGCTTTTTAAGTAGCCTCCAAATTTTTTTCCAGAGTGGTTGTACTAGTTTACATTCCCACCAACAGTGTAAGAGGGTTCCTTTTCCCCGCATCCTCGCCAACACCTGTTGTTGGTGGTGTTGCTAATCATGGCTATTCTGATGGGGGTGAGGTGGAATCTTAGTGTGGTTTTAATTTGCATTTCCTTTATTGCCAGAGATGGTGAGCATTTTTTCATGCGTTTTTTGGCCATTTGAATTTCTTCTTTTGAGAAAGTTCTGTTTAGTTCACTTGCCCATTTCTTTATTGGTTCATTAGTTTTGGGAGAATTTAGTTTTTTAAGTTCCCTATATATTCTGGTTATCAGTCCTTTGTCTGATTTGTAGCTAGCGAATATTTTCTCCCACTCTGTGGGTGTTCTCTTCAGTTTACAGACCATTTCTTTTGATGAACAGAAGCTTTTTAGTTTTATGAAGTCCCATTTATCTATGCGCTATCTCTTAGTTGCTGTGCTGCTGGGGTTCCATTGAGAAAGTTCTTACCTATACCCATTAATTCCAGAGTACTTCCTACTCTTTCCTATATCAACTTTGGAGTTTGTGGTCTGATATTAAGATCCTTGATCCATTTTGAGTTAATATTGGTATAGGGTGATATACATGGATCTAGTTTCAGTGTTTTGCAGACTGCTAACCAGTTTTCCCAGCAGTTTTTGTTGAAGAGGCTGCTATTTCTCCATTGTATATTTTTAGCACCTTTGTCAAAGACAAGTTGGTTATAGTTGTGTGGGTTCATATCTGGGTCCTCTATTCTGTTCCACTGGTCTTCATGTCTGTTTTTGTGCCAGTACCATGCTGTTTTTATCGTTATTGCTTTGTAATATAGTTTGAAGTTGGGCATCGTGATACCTCCAGCATTGTTCTTTTGACTGAGTATTGCTTTGGCTATTTGTGGCCTCTTGTGTTTCCATATAAACTTAATGGTAGATTTTTCAATCTTTTTAATGAATGTCATTGGAATTTTGATGGGAATTGCATTAAACATGTAGATTACTTTTGGGAGTATCAACATTTTTACTATGTTGATTCTACCAATCCATGAGCATGGGAGATCTCTCCACTTTCTATAGTCTTCCTCAATCTCTTTCTTCAGAAGTTTGTAGTTTTCCTTGTAGAGGTCATTCACATCCTTTGTTAGGTTTACACCTAGGTATTTGATTTTTTTTGAGGCTATTGTAAATGGAATTGTTTTCATATATTCTTTCTCAGTTTGTTCATTATTAGTGTATAGAAATGCTAATGATTTTTCTATGTTGATTTTATATCCTGCTACCTTGCTATAGCTATTGATGGTGTCTAGGAGCTTTTGAGTGGAGTTTTTTGGGTCTTTAAGGTATAGGATCATGTCTTCTGCAAATAGAGATATTTTGACAGTTTCTTTACCTATTTGTATTACTTTTATTCCTTCTTCTTGCCTAATTGCTCTGGCTAGGAATTCCAGTACTATGTTGAATAGGAGTGGAGATAGTGGGCATCCTTGTCTGGTTCCTGATTTTAGAGGGAATGGTTTCAGTTTTTCTCCGTTAAGTATAATGCTGGCTATAGGTTTGTCATATATAGCTTTTATAATGTTGAGGTACTTTCCTTCTATTCCTAGTTTTCTTAGAGCTTTTATCATGAAATGGTGTTGGATCTTATCAAAGGCTTTTTCTGCATCTATTGAGATGATCAAGTGGTTTTTGTCTTTGCTTCTGTTAATGTGGTTTATCATGTTTATTGATTTTTGTATGTCTAAGTAATTTTAGTAAAGTAGGAAAAGAAGAAAATTTTCTCAACCTAATAAGGATAAAAATAGCAAACACTGAGTATCAACTATGTGCCACCAGGCATTATGTTAAGTGCTTTTCTTGTATTATCTCATTTAAACTTCACATCACTCTCATAAGTAAGTAATCAAAAAAAGCTAATAGCTAGTAATGGAGCCAGGACTTAAATTAAGCTCTGAAGCCTTTGCATGGAGGCACTGTAGAAAGAGAAAGCAAACTCTTATCTGAAGTAGTTGCCAATTCCTGAAGGATGAATTGTTGCCTACTTTCCTCAGGTACAAAGGGTCTAGTGTAATAAACATGTCAATCAGGTGACTAGATGTTCTCATTAAGGATGGAGTCACACTAATGGCTGAGCACTGGTCTCTGCCATGGTTAGGTCAGGCATTTAGTAGTAGCAGTAGCTTGATCAGCCTTGGTGAGAAGGTGCCCAGGCATAGCTCTCATTCTTGTGATTAGGGCTCCTCTCTGAATTCACTAGATAGCTAAGGAAAGATGCTGCCTGATATCTGCAAGAGTCATTCCATCTTCTTGGTTAGTAAGCCCGTCTTTGGTGGTGCTCATCACTGGCAGACAATAACGTAGACACAGTAATTCTCTTGTTTGTATTTACTCCCATAGGTCTATCTCTGTAGCCCTTCCCTACATTTTTCTGGTCTCTTCCAATCTTGCCTTTAACAAGCCCTGGTCCACCAAACTATTCCCCATTGCCTCAATGACATATTCATCCATATATTAAGCTATGTACCTCCTGATACAAGATGAATTGATGGTAAAACAGATATCTGGGGGCATTTTCCTTGGCCACTATTCTTGTATTTATAGAGGATGCAGTGTGACAGCAGTGCATTGTCATTATGGAGTCAAGTCACATTTTTTCCTTCTTCTGTTGGTTGGCCATAAGGAGTTAGAAGGAGATGTTAGGGCAAAAATCATCTGATGAAAATCCTACATCTGGTCCTAGATCTGAGGAAAAGGAAGACTGCTGTCGAGAAAGGGAACTGATGCTTCTGATTCTGGAGTTTAGAGAAAGTTGGAGTTAAAGGTTCTCACATTTGTCCTTTCAAATAATCTATCACAGGACTCAACGTCTACTGCCTCTTTACCTGGTCACTAATACTGACATCAGACTTGTCCAGGCTGTATTTGTTCTAGGAAACAGTTAAACCCTGGGACTGAGTTCTTGCAGCCTCCCTGTGGAGGAGGGTAGCAGCAGATCTATGCTTCTGTGGAAGCTTTCAGCATTCCTTGAGGTCAATAGTTGGCAAACCTGTACCTGCCATTTTCTTTTCCATCTATAAGACTTCTAAAACTCATAAACTAAAGTCAGCTAGTTTTACATTCCTTTAAATTAACATTGACCACATATTTTTTGTGTATTACCACTAACACATAAACCAATACCTCATCTTACACCTTCATTATTCCTATCTACCAACAGTGAAAATCTCCGTAATTGTAGTAGTACTGCATGTCAGCTGAAATCACCACCATCCCACTTACCAACAGTAATGAGATCCTTATCACTGATTAGTCCAGTACCAGAATTCATTTGTAAAATTTGTTTGATGGGCTGTTTGTGGCATGCAGTCTCTTAGCCAAATAGCAGGGTCAAGAGAAGTGCTTGCATACAAGAGTTTATTTTGGAATATGGTCCCAATGAAAGAGAATGGTGACAGGGAAGATTAAAACAGGAAAGAGGACATTCCAGTTTATGGGTGATTTATTGAGGTGGTCACTACTAAGCAGAATCTGTTCTGGGGATCTCTAGTTGTGTGTTACATAATTGGAAAATGATTTGGATAAATAATTTGAAGCATAGAATGATGTCTGGTGCTTCTGCTAGACACCTGAAGGTGCTTACAAAATTCATGATTTTTTGTGTCCTTGGCTATCCATTTGGCAAGAAGTCTGGTTAAGCAGATTGATGGCTACTTTATTTCTTGTTCCCTTCTGTTCCCAGTATATTAATCTTTGGGTCCTAGGCCAAAGTAGGAATTTCCAAAGAGAGTACAGACCCTGGTAACCCTTGAACTTTTTACTTTGGACCTGTAATTCCAGAATGTCAGGAATATGTAAGTCTGACTTTCAGTTCCCTCTGTAGCTTGGGAAATACTACCAAAACAAAAGTGGTTGTAAGTGCTGAGCTTATCCTTCCAAGCTTGCACCTTTTCTCAGATCTCAGTTAGCAATTTCTAATTGCTTTTTGCTTTAGCAATTATTTTTATCCTTGGTCGAGGTTTTTTTATGCAATGGTTGGTCCAAATTATTAAGTCTTCCATTACCAGAAAGAGAAAATCTTGCTATGATTTCTTACCAAAGTCCATAATAGTTAAAATCATTTGCAAGACTAGGGAACTGTTCCTATACTAATAAAGGCTTAATAACTACACATCAAAGTATGCATATCCAATATTCAGGGCAAAACAGGAAGTGAAAGCATCAATAGTCTGGAAGAAAGGGTAAAGATTTTGGAGTCACCTTTTTGCTGCCATTTTCAGTGGCAATTTCAAGCTCTTTTCACCAACTTTCCAGTGTGCTGTGAATGGTTCACAGTTCAGGCATCATTACTCAGAAGGAGAACTTCCCCTGCTCACATGTCATCTGACTAAATGCATCAAACCAGGTTATATAGTTTTATAGTACTGGTTTTAAAGATAGGAACAATGACACAGAATGCCTGAACCTAGCTTCTGCAATCCAAATCCAATGTTCTTATTTTGCCATTGTGTTTACTCAGTTTGGGCAAATCACTTCAAGGTCACACTTCCACTCCAAGCTCAATTTTCTTAAAGTAAAATGAGGAGACAAGACAGCACCATCTCTGCAGCTCTGCTCCCCGCTCTGGCATCTTCTAGAAAGCAGCTGGGCTTGGATAGCTGCTGGACTTGCAGCAGTTATGTAAGAAGTCACAGGGAGGACAGCTGGCTGGCAGCACCCCATCAGTGGGTGGATTTTAAGTCTTCTTCCTGCACTGCACTGAGGACCACCCTCATATCATTTGGAATGAATAATGATGGTTTAACTGCTTACATGTGCTCCACACATTTGTGCAATCTTTCAAGATGCAGAGTGGCATCTTCTCATTCAGATAATTACCACAGGATTTGGAGAGGCTTGTGAGTATCTAATAAATTCCGTGCTTTAGAAGGATGAGCTTTTCTCAAGAGAAGAAACTAATGGAGCTCTACAGAGAGAAATCCTCTCTCATCTTTTTGGAAGAAGCACAAGTTCTCATTTGAGGATGCAGAGGGAGAGTATCTCAAATCTGCAATTCTAGATTTAGCTAAATGCCCTTTGCTATTAATTAGCTATGTGACTTTGGGTAAGTCACAAACCTAACTGGATTTTAATTTCTCCTTTGTGAAACGGGGATGAAATAAGATGCAGCAAATTCTTTGTGAAGTTTTAAATTGCTATTCAAATGTAAATTATCATCTTTTAATGATATAAATTCAGACAATGAATAGATTAGTAAGGGGGGAGGGCAGCACAGGATGCAGGATTGCTCCTCTTCTCCAAAGGGAAAACAATGAGAGCTAAGGAGGAAATTAACATCTTAGAGCACTTCCCTCTGCTTCCTGTGTTAGACTTATGTCTGTTAACAAGGTGTTATCTGCATGATCTTTGGAACACACTAATATAGTAGAAAGGGTAGACTTCAGTTACATGCACCTAATCTCAATCCTTAGCTGTACACGTGCTGGGTGGGTTGGAAGGTAGCCTAACTTCTCTGATTACTTCTTCATCTATAAAATGTTAATTGTGAAAGTTTCCTAAGATACCTTGTGAACAAATTCCTAACAGTGTTTTGAATATAGCATATGTACAGTAAAATAACTTTTTTTCTTATATAGGGGAATTGTTGTGGTTTTGAATTTAATTTTCTCAACTTTTTTGGGGGTGTTCATTAAGACCCATAGATGGAATTACCTACAGAAAAGACAAACTTAAATACAGACTTCCTTAGAAGTCTTTTTTTCTATGATAATTTTTTGGGAGGAGTAATGTGCCAAGTAGGTTATAATGAAAAGGAAGCTTAAAAATGATCTAAGAGTGATTTTGAAGTGTTGTAGAATAGAAATACATATTAAGCTTCCAGTTCAATTTCATTCCTCATTTCTTTGACTCTCGCCTTCCTGTAGCATTCAAAAGTATTACACTTTTCCTTCTGTGGACATGGTTTCCTATTTAAAAGAGAAGGAAAAAAGCAGGCAAACAAGGATCAGTGGTCTTCTGTCTGCCAGCTATCAAGTTACCCCCATTTAACCCTAGAACAATCCAAAGAGTGCATCCTCTAGCTAAACTTCAGCTCAAATGTTTCTGTAACATCCCAGCTGAGTTGTCATTTCTAAGCCTTTTAAAATTAATTATTGAAGACATTTCCATTAGTCTTTTGCTTGGCCTTCATGCAACCATTTTTCTTTTGCTGTTTAACAAGTGGAAAAGCACTGCGTTAGCTATAAATATATGGCACCAGATAGGGGAGAAGGCTTATGACTCAAGCTGGACCATTCCCTAAGGCCAACTCATTGATGATTGGATTCTGGGAAGTATGTCAGGTCTACTCTAACCCACAGGAAGGCTCTAAACCAGCTAGCATGTGAAGAGGGTTTGCTTCTTGGTCAGTCCCTCCTACTTCCCTTCTTAGCTCAAGGTATTGGGCTATGCCATTCACCTGGTCTATGGGTAAACTCCTTTATCCATCCATCCATCCATTATCAATATTGATCACCGACCACATGCCTGATACTGAAGGTAGAATATTAAATAAGAATGTGTTCCAAAGAGAACACAATTACAGTGTAGGAGAGTCAGACAACTAAAGTATCATAGTGCAGTAACCATAGAGGAATGAAATGAATGCACAAGAAGCACACAGATAAAGACACCAGGGCAGATGCCTAAGAAAAGATTTCATCAAGGATAATTAAATGCCATAAAGATAGTAACTGTATTACAGAGCAGGGAAGGCCTTGCATCTCCCACCAAGGTTTCCTGCCTAAAGTAAATTGCTTTCAAAAATTGTTTCAACCTATGACGAGGTTCATGAGCTGTTCTTACTGCCTCCTCCTCCTAAGCTTTCTCACAATCCTACATGCTAAGTCAGTCTGAACTTGACCAGCATGGCCTTCCTGGGGTGTTGGTATTGAGACTTCTATTGGCAGAGGTCTGGTCTGCCACCTTCTGAGCTAACCCAGACAAACCCAACAAGCATGAGCAGATGCAGATGGCCATTTCAAGAGCAAAGAACTGACATGTGCAGAACTCCTGGGATTACGTCAAGCAGCTGACTGTGCGCACGTGCAAGCCCATCTTTTTGTCTTTGAGCTTTGCCCTCACTTCCTGAAGGAGCCAGTCCTGGAACCATACCTGTATACTTATACTTCAGCATAAGCCCCAGTGAAGCCTCATTCAGAAATTATTGCTTGCCTCGTGATTTGTCTCAAATTGTGCCAAAGAACCCAAGGATGTGCTGGTAACACCAAGAGCTGAGAGCTGGAAACATTAAGAACTGGTAAGATTGGTAAGAGTAGGAGGATCATGGGGCACTCACAGAAGAGTATACGCAAAGGCACACTATTGCAAAACTGGACACTTTGGAGGAACTAGTGTTTAAGTAGCTAGCTTTGAGAGTTTGTTCCAGAGATGAGAGTCACAAAGAGCATAGACTCCTATCAGTGGCCTTCAAATTGTGCACCTCAGATGCTGCAAGGGAGAACAGGGGAAACAGGCAGCAGGTAGGTTCACATTTATGTGCCTCACATATTGGGCTTTGGGAAGAACTTTTTGTTGTTGTTGTTGTTTGTGCCAGGAGTCAAATCCAGGGCTTCCTACATGCTAGGAAAGTATTCGAAGCCCTGAAAGATTTCTATTTAAAGAATAGGTTCTACTATACCAGAGCACATCGTGTTAACTGAAATGAACCAGACACACAAAGACAAGTACCACATGTTCTCTCTCATATGTGGAAACAAATAAAAGGAGGACTTGAAAGTAAAAGTGGGATTACTTGGGACTGAAAAGGGTGCTGGGGGAGGGAAAATATGGAGAGCAAGGATAGAAGGGTGGACAGACATGATTGATGTACCTGGTGTCCATGATGTATCATAGTGAATTCCACTAATTTGTTCAACTAATATATGTTAATAATAGTCAAAAGAGAAAAAAAGACTATATTTCAGTCTGAAAAATATTTGGAAACTACTGGTGTAGATAATTGCATGTGCTAAGCAGAGGATACTGACCCTGATCCTCAAATCAGTGTTCAACAGACTGAGTGATAGATTGTCTTGCCACTCGGGAGGCTGAAGCAGAAGGAAAGCAAGTTTGAGGAGAGCCTGGCCTACATAGTAAGACCACATCTCAAAGGAAAAAAAAAAAAAAAAAGATTGTGCCTTGCTTTTGCCTTATCGCCCAACAGGACAGAAGGAAGGGGAATAAGTTTGAAAAGTAATATAATTAAAAATCCAGACCATGAAAAAACGCTGTGTTTTAACAATACAAACTATAAGAAAGAAAATCTGAAATCTGAACAAGCAGCTGTTGGAATGTAGGTTTAAAATGTTGCACAGCTGGTTGGGGCGGCATGTACCTGTAAACCCAGCACGTCAGAGGCTGTGGCACAAGGATCCGAGTTTGAAGCCAGCTTGGGCTATATATCCAGACCTTGGATATACAAAAAGTGAGTAAACTGCCAAACAGGTAATGAGTGTGGGCCACACTGAAGATGCAGGAATGTGCTTAGTTGGTAACTCAAATCCCCTCCTGACTCTGGTAACAAGCAGAGGACATGCAACGCAGTGGGAATACACCATGTGCATGTATAGCTATATATAGTATTAAAATCACAAACATTGAACGGTTACAAGAGCCATGCTTTATGAGTGCCTTATGACCAAAATGAGTCTTCCTTCAGCTCATTTCCTCTTTTATTTGGAAAGTCCTGTCACAATGATACAATTTAATTCTCTTTAAAAATCACTGGCAAAAGAAGAATAAATTGATTTTTTTTATTAGAAAAAAACAGCCCTTAAAACCATATTAGGACAGGATAAACTTTTTACAGACGTAATGATATCAGTGCTGCTTGAACATAAGTAAGTTTTCAAAGTATTTTTACACACACAGATCAGTTTGTACCCACAATTGAAAGGCTAGGATGAGTGTGGTGTAGGAGATGCCACATATTCATGTTAATCCATTCAATCAAGAATCTCACTAAGGGAAACGGTACAGAATCAGGCCCCAGAGTTTCAAAACTGTAACTCCCAGCCACCCTGCCCCAATACCTTGTTCTCTAAAAAGGGGTTTTTAAAACATCAGTTGCTATCTCTAGAATGTTTAAACCATTCTCCCACATAGCATGCTCACAAAATTATAGCTTTAATGTTACAGACCTTACCCTGTCCTTGAGTTCTGGAAATGGGTAGAATCTTCCATTATTTCCGGGTGTCTTCAATCCTCTGGGCTCTCAGTAACTCCCCATTCACTCACCCTTTTTCTTGTTTTGGTAGCAAATGGTTGCCATAAGCAGCACAGCTAGCGTGTGTTCTCATTATCCAAGATCACACCCTGGCCTGGCCAGGCAAACAACCCAGTAAGTGGTGACTATAGCGAACACTTCTGTCACTACACAATATACATTCTTCTTTACTTACCAAATGCTAGCTGTCTTTAAGGCCTGCTTCAAGTCCTACATTCTGCTTACTTACTTGTTCCCATCCAAATGAATGTCTTTCATTTACCTCCTACAATAGTGCTTTCTGTTTGCTGGACTATTTAACACTTGGATGTTAAGCTTTCATTCAATGGTGTTTTTGTGAAGTACATGTTTTGGAGCCAGAAATATGAGTTCAAATGCTACTTTGGGATTTATTATTCAACTTCTCTGAGTCTCACTTTTGGATGTGAGAAACAAGTATAAAACCTTTTCCAGCAAATGTGAGGAAAACTACAAATTTAAGTAAGTAGCTTTCCCCCACATAATACATGCTCAATAACTTTTTTTTTGGGGGGGTAGGACTAGATTTGAACTCAGGGCATCATGCAAAGCAGGCACTCTACTGCTTGAGCCACACCTTCATTCGTTTCCTCTGGTTATTTTGGAGATGGGGTATTGATAATTATTTGCCCAGGCTGGCCTTGAGCCATAAACCTTAAAATCTCAGTCTCCCAAGCAGCTAGGATTACAGGCATGAGCCACTGGTGCCTTTTTTTCAGATTTTTTTTTTCCTTTGGTGGCACTGGTGTTTGAACCCAAGGCCTCATGCTTGCTATGCAGGGGCCCTACCACTTGAGCTACACCTTCAGCTCTCAATAAATGTTGAATTGCGGAAAAGAGTGGGAACTATGGCTTACTCTTTTTCCTCTTATCCCTTATATAACATTGAATGAGGCTACAAAGAGCTGGATGAGTATTTCCTCATATGCAGGTGACACAGCCCATCTCTGGTCTCAGAAAACCAGAGGTATATGGTTTTTGTTTCCCTTCAAAAGTATAAGTAGTTCACGTGCATATCATCACAGTCAGGGTGACAGTAATGCTTTTTATAGGACTTATTTACATACTACCTTACATTTATAAGGTGAGGTTTTGGGTTTTTTGGATATTGTCTCATTTGGAATGCAGCTAAAGTATTACTGAACTTTATATTCTTACAAGGAAATCACTTTTACACCAGTTTACATTTTACGTGGCGTATTGCTCCTCATCTGTTTGATTACTTAATAGTTGATTACTTAAGTACTATTATACTTAAATTTTAATACTCTCAAAATCTTCCTGTATTCATGGACCTTATACTTAGGGTGATCTCTATAACTGCTACAAATAAAAAGAATTTTTTTTCAAAGGAAAACACAAAGTAGGCATATTGCCTCCTTTGTAAGCCTGGAGTGGATCTGATGGCTGGCTCTCAGAAAGAAAGTAACTTCTAAGAAGGCAATTCTTTACCATTTGTAAAAGAGCTATATGTAGGGTTCTCAGAAACTAATTTTCCTTCTTCTTTACTCCTGTAATCTCTCAATGTCATCAATCTGTGGATTCACAAAACTGAGAGGACGTGATAGGTCTTTAAAATGTTTTATGTCACATTTTTATTATAAGTGCTACTAAAGTGAACACTTTGGTTACATATTTTAAATTTGTTTTTGGCACGTAAGGGTTAAGATCCTTACATGTTTTATATGAAGTAATTCCCTCATTATAAAATGTCCCTCAATTTTTTTGCAATACAATCACACTGTCTTTACTTGGTCATTGTTAATGTATCCCTAAAATATAGGGCTGGTATGTAACTCAGTGGTAGAGCATGCATGAGGCCCTGGTTTCGATCCCCAGCACTGAAAAAGGCAAAAAAAAAAAAAAAAGTGTCTCTCACAAGTAGTGGATAGTAGTGTATTTCTCAGCCCGATAATCTTTCGACTTTGATTCAAGTATTTACCAAGTGCTTGGGTTAATACTTTGAAACTTTTGTGTTTTAAGTGTCAGAGACTGTAGCATGTACCCTTGACTTTAACGCCTAATGAAAGTATTAGTTTTACCACTTACCCAATGCTAGAACCTAACTGTGAATTCTGTCTTCCGCGTGCTGTTATTGCATAGGGCACTGTAAGCCCACAGATTAAGTCAGTTAATATAGACACCATTCACTCACTCACTTAAGCTTTCTCATGTATTTGTCATCTCCATTGTTCTTTAGCCCAGCATTTCTGGACTTTATGCAGAAGCAAAATGAACATAATTTCCTCCATGGATGCCTATGTCTTGTGTCCTTATCTAGAATGTGAACTCTACAGTAGTCATTTAATTTTTTTGGTAGTTCTGGGGTTTGAACTCGGGCCTTTGCACTTGCTCTCCCACTTCAACCACTTTACCAGCCCATCATTTTTTGACCGAGGACAGAAACCATAAAGACAGTGGATCATAAAGAATAGAAAACACCTGGGGCTGACTTTATGGAGCTATTGTAGTGAACACCTGGACAGCCTTCATCTGAGAGAAAAGCAAAACTTTCACAGCGTAAGGTCACTATTATTTTGGTCATATTTCTATTGGCAAACGTCCTCCCAATGTCTTTTATCCATTCTGTAAACTTCTTAGCTATTTATGGGCTTCCAATGTATCTGGTGTGTAATTTAGATACTCAGCACACAGTACTACACACAGTGTGCGTGTCACTTGTGTAGTAAAATGATTACCTGAAGTCCTGCAGGGATTCTGACCAATAGTGAACAGTCCAGGTCAGGTGTGGTGGTAGGTGGCTATCATCCCAACTACTCAGGAGGTAGAGACAGAAGGATCATGGTTTAAGGCCAGCCCTGGGCAAAAGTGCAAGTCACTAGCTGACAAAGTAAAGCAGAAAGGGCTGGTGGTGTGGCTTGAGAGGTAGAGTGCTCGCCTAGCAAGCGCAAGGACCTGAATTCAATACCCAGTACCTCCAAAAGCAAAAACCAGCTCAGGTTGATGACCTAGCTTTCTAACCAGAAAATCTGTATCCCAGCAAAACCATTCTAGGTTGTTCTCTGCACTGTGACCAGTCTACAGTGCTGTAATTTCCATACATCAGAAAACCTAATTGGTGCAATTAGTGGCCTGTTAACTACAATGATGAATTTCAAAACTATGCCCCAAAGGGATGATGTCCTAGTCTGAGCCCTGCACTGTTTTAGCCCGGCCATGAACACAGGTTTTGTTTAGGGTAACAGAATCCTGCTTCTGGAAGGACTCTTTCAGGTAAATGGTTAGAGCGCCTCAGTGGTGAAACAGTATCTTCCCTGAGCCTGCAGAACACTCTGCAAGCTGTTTTCTTGCTTAGTTAACACCTGTACCTAGCAGCTGGTGTGAAACTGCTTTCATTACAACCTGCTAGGGAGTAGTTTGGGATTAGAGTGTGTGTTAAGGGTTACTAACTCTGTCCCTCACAAACATCAGTGGGTGCCATTTACCTCCAGGAGTTATGCACGAGCACATTCACTTATCTCAGTTCTCTTTGAGCTCCTAAGTCACACACAGTCGTTGGATCTTTCATGTATTACTTTTTCTACCTTTTGTGCTACACTTTCATTCAATCTTTCAAAATTTTCTTCACATCTGAAACACAAGTAAAAATTTCCCCAGTGACATTAAAATAAGAGTCCTCAAGAAGACACTTCCGTATACCTTTATTAGTCACTACCTTCGTGTGCTTGGCACAGTAAGCAGGGGTTCACCATAATTTTTAAGCTACGTATGAATACTCTGAGAGAAAACTGTAATATAGTGTAATGTCACTACACAAATGTAATGTCATCTCTTCACCCTGGAGACGAACTTTGCAGCTCCCCTGCACCACTGTGTACAATTCTGCTCATCTGGCTGCAGTATCTTGTAGGATCTTGGTTTTGTGCAGATCTCAGCCCAAATTCCCACACTATATTGGCTCATATATCTTGCCAGTTAAAATCCCAGTCCACTGGTGAGGCTCATAGCCAAGCTTTATCATCCCTCTGGGTCAGTGTAGTGTCAGCTCCTGAGTTTACTACTCTCTTTTCTTGCAGCTGGAATTTCCTTTCTCTTCATTGCAGTCAGCTGTGTGTTTATTTGCAGCTTATGTTTTATCTGCCTCTGGAACTATGGTGGTAGGATGATTTATATTAGTTCAGTCCACCATGCTACCAACTTCAAACATGCCTCAACAAAGTCAGTCTTCTACAATGAAGTTCTTCACCCTTATAAGAAATCCTTTAATCCATAACAAATGGCCATTCTGTTACGAAGTACCAAGACTCAACCCAAAGTGACAGTGTGCCCAACAAGGAAATTATTTCTTGGCCTCTGTTGCAGCTAATGGACAGCCATATGACAAAGTTGTGGTAAATGAGACAGAAGCTGGGAGTTTCTGAAAAATCTTTGTCTTTGTGATGGGGCAGAAAGATTTCTCCTGTCTTAGGATGTAATGATGGCAATGCCCAAAGCCTGCTTGCAAACTCTGTGAGCTAAACCAACCAGTCTTGTTAAGCTACTGTTTTGGGGTTTTCTATTACACTGCAGCCTAATTCAATCACTAACTGATAAGGCTTTGAAAAGCAGATCAAATGAGGAAAACACAAAACAAAGTTGGACGAAAATGTTTATTTAGCAAAAAGGTATGAAGTCAGTAGGAATAAGAGAAATCAGAACTAGGGGATTTTAAAAGGCTGCTTTAAAATATGGCAATTAGGAAATGATTTGGACAAAACTCCCATAGGTAATGAAAGGTCACATTTTATACATACCAAAGACACCTAACAGTCACGTTTTACCTGTATTAGCAGTCTTAATAATTTGTTCTTCTTCCACCTTTCATAATGAAAACGAGACCACTGGATTAACATGGTCCTAAGGTCTCAATGCACATCTCGGCTTCTCAGCAATTTTATCTGCAGGGTAGTTTTAAGTAGGTAGCGGTCTTTTTGTGTTCTTTAATTACCCAACTTAATTTTCAGGTATGCCTTTGCCACTTGATTTTTGTTACTCTTCCCTATAACATTAGCACAGTGGAAGAAAAATGACTTGGTCACCATTGAACACTTAGTTTTATTACTCAATATATAACCAAAGACATCAACTAACAATACTTTTAGCAGTAAACAATTGCTTATGTGGTAAAAATCAACGGGCTTTTTGTTGATTTTAAACAGTATAGTATTAATTGAAACTCTGTTCAAGATATATTTGAGTGTTTTCTAGGTGCAGTGCTATATTTTTGTATGAATATTATCTCATGTAAATCATTACCCATCAAAGTGATAAACCCCACTCTGTAGAGTCAGAGATAATGCAGCTGATCACTACCATATAGCTACTAAGTGGCAGGGCTATTACATAAACCAAAGCATTTTAATTCCAAGATCAACACTTTTTATAGTGCCATTGTTACTTTTATAAAATTTGTGATCATAGCATTTTGTATTTAGTGGATAGTTTTCTTCATTTGGTATTCGCTTTATTAACCTTTTTTCTTAAATTTTTTGGTGGGACAGGGTTTGAACTCAGGGCTTCATACATGCAAATCAGGCACTTTCACTGCTCAAACCACATGCTCATTTTGCTCTGGTTATTTTGGGGATGGCATCCTGCTATTTGCTCAGGCTGGCCTAGACCTGAGATCTTCCTGATCTTAACCTCCCAAGTAGCTAAGATTATAGGCATAAGCCACTGGCACCCTGCTACTTTATTTTTATTCTGTGGAAAAAAAGCGTGAGGAAGGAAAGTTTAAAAAAAAAAGTTATTTGAGAATGTAGACGAATTTTTTAGAACATTTCTTCTTGTTGGAACCTCTGCTCCAGGATTATCTTCCACTGAGAAGGGGGAAAGGCTCTCATCCAAAAATAATAGGGGTGGGATGTACTTCAGTGGTAGAGCACTTGCCTGGCATACACACGGCCCTGGGTTTGGTCTCCAGCACTGTAAAAATAAACAAATAAAAGTATCACTTATGCAGATGAATAAACCCATCTTTGTCTTCCAGGGGCTCACAATCTAAGAAGGGAAGTGAACATACACATAAATTTTAGCACTGGAAACAGCAACTTAGCATTAGTGAACACATGGTGTACATATCTTGCATAAAGATCAACTTGATCTAGGAGGTCCAAAATGATGATACTTTTGAGACTTAAGATTTAAACTGGGTTTTCAAGGATGGGTTATTTCCTGGATATGTAGTATGTGCTGGATAGCATGCTAAGAAATTTTCTGGATTATCTAATCAAATCATAATTATGAGACAGTTAACCCCATTTTACAGATAAGTCAGGCAGTTTAACCTAGAAATCACTCTGCTAAATATTGCCCTTTATCAGCACACACAAATGCACATAAGTAAATGGATGGAGTCACATGGGAAAATAAATTTGTATGATTGTAATACTTCTCATTAAATATAAAGAACATGAGGTCAGACTGATATAGGTGTTAAGAGAGTTAGAAAGCCTAACTCTTGATGATGGCTGAGAACAATGCCTTGGATGTTGGTGAGGAGTTACACTCTAATGCTAACAGAACAACTTGTGACATACAGCAGGGTCTTGCTGACCTGCAGCCCCTACACCCTGTGGAAAACGACAGCTTTAGTCTGCATTAACATGTGAGAGCAGCTGATGACACAAAGCCCAGTCTCTGGAAGTTAATGACACATTAACCCTGTTTTCCAGGACTGACCACCCTAATAAAAGCTTGAGGTCTTGGGACCTCCAATTCAGTGTGTCCTCTTGAGCCTGCCCCCATCCTGTCTGGAGGGTGACCTTTTGCCTTGCTTTTGTTTTGCTTTGCATTAATAAACCTACTCCTGTTTACGTCTCCTCTGTCCTTGAATTTTTGGTCTGATGAGACTGAGAACTTTCTGGCTTATGGACTTGGTGATACAGATCCAGTGACAAAATGCTTTAAAAACTAGTCAAAGGTCACACAGTAAAGACAGACATCTCATTTATTCTATCAAGGGCCTGTCTGTTGTATGATCGCTTCATCTTGAAAATGTTATTCTCTTTCTCCTTTTGCCTTTAACTCTTTCAAACAATCCATTAGCACTAAAGGCTATTTCAAATCACACACCAATGAGGATGAAGTCATTAAGTGACTGCAGCACAGGAACATGCAACTTAAAAGGGTTAGCTAATTCTTAAAACAAGATATGTACTATAAATATCCGTGGTTTATAGGCGGTGATCTGGAAAGATTGAGAAACAAGTAAAACAAGTTTGCCAACTTTTATGTTTCTTACATAATCTAATCTATTTGATTTGGAAATAAACACAAGGCATGGATTTCAAATCCTAGGATACCCAATACAATTTAGAAAAAGACTTCTCTGACATAATCTGCTCTGGTTTATCCTGAACACCCTCTCTAGCCCTTCATACTTTCTAAAGACATCTCAGTACAGCTGGCCCACACTGAGGTTTATAGGTACTTTTGGTAAGTGTTTTCAGATGTCAGTCCTTGGGAGTCTTACCTGGCTTGTCTGAGCTGGCAGTGACATACTTAACCATTTTAAAAAATACATTATGTAACAGTACATACTATTGACCTTATTTGTTCAACTTGAAATTTTATTTGTATGAAAAAAATCTGACTTCCTTAGGGCTGTGGTACAAACCATTATTTTTAGAATGCAGTTCTTAAAACACACTTAACTTTAAAGATTCAAGGTTGCTTCTGAGACTGACTAGGATACATAATATAAGATTTGGGGATAGACAGTGAGGGCCTCAAATGAGCTTGAGAGCAGAAGAAACAGAAATAATATTTAGAAAACACCTATATTGCCAGTACTGTGCTGGGTTCTCTTCACGTAATTAAATCTTCAGTCCCCTAACAATCTGATGTAGTTTCTTCATTTTTGTTTGGTTTCTTGTTTGTTTTTACTGAGAACTACCCAGAGAAGTTGAGCAACTTGTTCAAAGTCACACAGATGTCAAAGTGATGGAAGCCAGATTAGATCAGATGTCTAATTTCCAGGTATGTGTTTGTGACACTGAAATATTTGTTCATCCCTGTTCCCTGACAGTGAGCTTCAAATCCTTTGGAATCTGTGTAGTGATGAGTGTCCTTTGTCAATGAGATGACTGGTAGCTGGAGGCCCTAAAAACTTCAGGCTGGGGGCAGACACATGCATTGCCATGCTGCTGGAATACTTCTGTGAAACTTTCATTTTGTACTTGTTTTGCTTTTTACCTTGACAGAAAGTGGATGTGTCACCAAAAACTGAAAAGGCTGACTTCATGAAGCTAAAAATAAAACTAAATGAAATTAAGCTGAAATATTTTTAATGAAGATACAAATGTAGAAGTATTATTTAGATCACAAAATATTAATCTAGTACTATCAGATACTAGTTCTCTTACACCTTTAAATTGATAAGCAATATATGGCACAATTATACTTTGGAAAAAGTTAACGATGACTAGTGTTTTTAAAGGAACAATAGTAATGATGAAAATGATAGCTGTGATTTGTCAAGAGCTTAGTGTGTACCAGAAATCATTCTGAACCCTTTATTGGTATAAAATCATTTATAATATATTAACTCATTTAGTCTCAACAATTCTATCAGGTACTATTACCTTTAGCAGACTGAAGAAACTGAGGCATAGGGAAATTACTAACTTCTCTAAAGTATCACAGCTAGGAAGAGGCAGAATCAGGACATCCAGAATCAGTGTTCCACAAACTGGGCTTCAAGACTCTTCATCACTAAATCATAGTGATGCAAAGATTCAAACTATTTCTATTCAACTAAAACAAAATGGTATTATTTTTTAAAGATAAAAACAAGTTATATATACTTTAATCATTATGATTACTGAATATCTAAATGTGACCAGCATTAGTAAAAACTAGGATTTATTGAGTACCTATGTGACAGGTACTGCTCTAACAAACCACTTTATTCATCAATCTACATAGCACCATACCTGTTTTGCAGATGAGAAAACCACTGACATGTGAAACAGTGGCTTTCCCTACTCCAAATTCTGCAGCAAATTCACTGGTAAAATCCAAATGGCAACACCAGTCTCTGTCAAAGTTAAAGCACACTGCCATTCTTGCTAATGTGTCCTCAGTTACCAAATACATTTGGTACACTCTTTTGTCCCAATACCAGAGGCTTATGTCATGTTAGAGATTTAATCAAAAAACAGAAAAGATACAGTGGTAATTTAACTTTAGGGTAATTATATTTAAAAAAATCAAATTCTGTATACTGTTCTTGTCAAATTCTTTATCGATATGTTCATTGGTGGATATTCCAAGACAGCTGAAGTAAACATCCACCTCCCAGCCAATCATATATTACAGCTGAGTGTAGGATGTTTACATGAACTGAAACTTGGTTTAAAGCAGGATTTAAGAAACTCTTTACTATGTTTACATTGCTTCTTTACTCAAAACTACAATTTATATTAAGGTACACATATGACGGATTTTTTTCCTAATAAGACAACTTTGTAGAATCTGTTGAATAAGCACCATAATACAAATAAAGAGGGAAAAATCAACTGGAACAGTCTCTTGAGACTGAGTGCACAATCCAAGAAGTACATTGTTTTCACTGAAGAAATTCATGGCAATGAATGCAGACACCTTATAGTGCTCCATATCTAAAGGCAACTATTCTGACCGCCTTTCATCTTCCAATACATGTCCTTTCCAAACTGAATTTCCAATTATAGGAAATATGATGAAACAACTACCCATTCTTCATTAAAAAGATCCTGCTTAGGGTAAAAGAAAAAGTCAGTGAAACACCTTTGAGTAGCTCAGTCACTTATCTTCTCTCCAACTCTGCTCCTACCTCTCAACTCCTTCCCTCATAACTCAGTGTTTTCCATTGCAAGTACATCTGTTCCATACTCAGACCTCTTCCTACTGTCTACTGTTCTAATGGTTAACGTGCTTCTAAGACATCTCTTTCTCTCTTTCTGCATTCCTTTGATCACGAAAATATCACCATGAAAACCTCTACCAATCATTAAAAGTGGTCCTACCAATACACTCACATCAAGGAAGAAAAAAATTTCAAATTTGGAAATAAATTTCTGGAATTTCATAGGCACCCCAGGACCTTCAGGAACCTCTTATGTATCTACCTGGCCTCTTGTCCTTTTTGGGCTGTTTTCCTGAAGCATGGGTTCTCAAGACTAAATGCACACACACCCCTTTCTTTTCTCTACAAGCCTGTTGTTTTTCGGTCTTAGTTACTAATATTGCAGTAATTATTTTTTCTTTTGCTTTCCTTTGCACGATATTTAATTAGGTCTTTGTGGGCTATAATATACTTTTTTTCTGAGAAAAAATCATCTCAAGTTTCCAATAACCCTTTTTATAATCCTTTTTATAACTAAACTTTTGGACTGGCCATGGTAGTCCATGCCTATAATCCCAGCACTCTGGAGGCTGAGGCAGGAGGATCATGAGTTTGAGGCCAGCCTGTACTACATAGACTCTGTCTTAAAAAAAAAACAAAATTTAAAACAAAACAAAAAACTTTTGGATAACTCTATGTTTTTAAGCTAGGGACATTTTCTGGGTTTTACTTCAGTCTCTAATTGAGCATAGTGCCTAACAAGGAAAGGAGCACAGAACGAGCTCCATGATATGAAAGCCCGGGCCCAGAGGAGCAGGAAAACAAACATATTTTCAACCTCCATCCCAGACCTACTAAATGAACAGCTCTTCTTGCAGGGCCCAGCAATCGGTTAAGAAGTCCTCTAAGTAATTCTGATGCATGTTAGTATTTGAAAACCAGTGGACTGTTTTTACGCTCGAAAATCAAAGCAAACACAGTGGTGAATGTGAAATTATTAGGAAGTGTGCAATATGCTACAGGTAAGAAAAAGGCAAGGTCAAAATATGTATGTGTCCAACCCATAATCAACCAGGGGAAACTAGCAGAGACTAACTAAAACACCAAAATATTAAAGAGTAATAGTCAAACTAAAAAAAGAAAAAAAAATTCCTGAGCACACCCAGCAAATAACAGCACATTCATCTAGTGAATGAAGCTGTAACAAGAGGGGTGAAAAGGATCAGTCACTGCTATATGCAACAGCAAAGGGAAGGCAGGCTGGTGTTTAAAAGTTCACAGTCCACCTCTTTGCTACCCAAGCCTTTGATTCTATACAGAAAGGACTAAGGTGTTGAGGACTTGACCAACAAGGCATTTCTATTACCGTTTTCTAACCAAGAATATTTGTGTAAAACATCTAATTTGAAATGAACTTGAAGACACAATTTTGCAAGTGGCTCAAAAAAGCAACTCCTAAGTCATGTATATACTAAGGAAAAAATATCATTTGTAGAATATGGGTGAGAATTATTTTCACTTTTAATATTAACTGAACCAAAAAAAACTTAGTAAAGAATTTCTGAGTTTTCTAAACCCTGTCAATTAATACCACTACTTTCCCCTGAATACCTAAATTAAAAGCTAGGGAAACAACTGTTAAAAGTTTTGTGGAAAATATTAATGGTCTAACATTTTAAGGCATTTTCTCTAAATAATCAATTGCTAACCTTGCAGGTCAGTGGGAAGGCTGTGGTTGTTCAAAATTAAAACATAAAGAAGTCATCTGAAAATGAGTAACATGTACTTAAACTACATTGAAGCAAGGACATTAAGAATTAAAGCTGACATGGTCTTTCAGTCCTTCCATTAAGGCAGAACAATACAGAACAAATGTTATACAATACCAACTATGCTATTACCCCTGAAGCATCCACAGAAAACTGGACAACACAAGCAGAGTATGATAGCTTTATGCAGAATACCCATCCTCTTTGAGCTTAGATTTGGCTCATTATTTTGAAAAACCTTTCCAATTGAGTTGCACAAATAAATAAATCACACAGCTTCTATCCCACTGAATTTTGAAGCTGTATATCAAAGTTTTATAGGAAATAAACAGGTTACCTGGGCAAAGAAAATAATTCTATTACAAAGGACACATTACATTCTACCTTTGGCAGGATCATTTCTTGGGTTCCTAGCAATGGCTCTATCCATTTACAGTTTGGAATCTAAGGCCTCCAATGTGCTAAAGCAGAGGATCACAGAGCATACAAAAGGAAGTCTGATTTAGTAAGAGTTCATAAGAAGGGATGGTTGATGCATGCTAATTATCAAGCCTAAAATACAAATTGAAAAGAAGCAATGAATCTCTTCCTTGCAAATAAATGTTGTATACTACCTTTCTAACAAATGAGTATTTACAAATAAATGCTACAGCACAGATGTGTCTGAAGTGACATGACTTGGACTGCCATTTGCTCAGCTGCATAAGCTATGGGAGGCTGCAATGAAATAACCTAATTATTAGAGTGCTATATATCAAGGCAGGAAACAGAATTATGAAGCCATGTCTCTATCCTCAAAAAGCTTGGAATTAAATCCAGTAAGATAAGCATGTAAAAAATTAATTAGCAAGAATTTTATCTTCTGGTTTAATCATGTACTGAACCTAATACAGTATGATGTTTGGTGGTTTAATAAATGATAAAAAATATCAATACTTTATGTTGAAGAGAGTATTTGTCAATAAAATAGAACATTTCCAGCAATTAAAAAAATAGAAATGAGAACACATATTTTAAAAAATACCTACTTAAAATTACACATTAATTAGTCCATACTGAATGTCATTTATACAAGTCCCAGATTCTTTAGCTTTGTGGACAAAAAGAACAGCAAAAACCAGAACAAATGTTATACAATATCAACTATGCTATTACCCCTGAAGCATCCACAGAAAACTGGACAACACAGGCAGAGTATAATAGCTTTATGCAGAATACCCATCCTCTTTGAGCTTAGATTTGGCTCATTATTTTGAAAAACCTTTCCAATTGAGTTGCACAAATAGTGTACATGTGCATAAGGCAGCTAAGAGCCAAGCAATACTGAAAATACTTAGGAAAATATACTGAATCCATATATAACCATTAGTAAATGCTGGGAGTAGGTTTGGTGGTTTGAAGTCTTGCAGTTTTTGAGAGGAGAGTTCTGATTAAGAGCTACATCATTGGGGGGAGGAGAACAGGAAGGAGGTAGTGAGAAGAGGAAGCAAGTATCTATAGACACATCTACTACAGAGAAAACTGAAATTTCTAGGTTTAAACTGGGTGATAGCAGCAAATTACATCTAAAGAATTTATAAAGAAAACCAGTCTCCTGAACTGCTGGAAAGTTAAAACTCCAGCCCATCTCGAAAGGTTTTAAAGAATACATTTTCAGTGACAGGGCAGAAACAGAAATAAGAACCTATAGTGGAAAAAAAAAAAAGTTTTAACCTATGTTTTTTAAGGCCGAGCAGCAGCATGCTAAGTTAACACCTGGAGTAAACCCTACCACAAGCTCCTATCAGAGAGAGAAGTCACAGAGTTCCAAACACAAGGATGTCTATGAGGAGCCGGTAGCAGCAAACATCTGACTGAAAGCTCAGCTCTGTCGCACAGCTTCCAGTCGGGGATGTTTACAGCAACAGACTCTCTGAACAGCCAGCTAACACAAGGAACAGACACAATGCTGCCACCACCTTCAGCTAATGATTTACAGAATTCTAGCGCTTACTGATAGCTGTGATATCTTGGAACAAAAACCCAGATAAAGTTGACAATACTAATTGACAATACTAATTAACAAGAAAGTGGCTCACTACTTGTAATTTCTCCTAACTTATCTAATTAGGAAGCAATATCAAAGATAATATTCTAAATCCTATGTGAGAATACACTTTTATAGCATGTAAAAATGGGTTTTTTTCTCCTTGAACCTAGAGTTTCAAAATTAATAATAACCCTAATGATTAGAGTGACTGTACATCTCAGTTTGCCCCTAAATAGTCCTAATTAATGCCTACTGCCCCATTATTATTATTACAACTTCTTTTATTAACAAAGTGCCCCAATTTAGATAATGAATACAGCAGTTTTACTGGCAGTGGATCCATACAGAGTGAAAGTCTTAACATTTTCCTCCTTATCCCAGCTGATGCATGTTAAGGGATATACAGTCCATGGAAATGAGTTTGATAATAAGAGGAACAAATGCAAACAAAGACCTTGGCTTTGTTTATAAAGCAATTCACTGAAACATTCTGTTTCCCATATTACTTTCCTGAATGAAAGAAGATTAACTAAAATACAGGAAATCTGTACTTCATCGATTCACTTTAATCTGAAACATGTAAGGTAATGCTTTCTTTAAATTAAAACCCATTAAAATAATTAAGTCTACAATCAAGTCACAGTAATTTCCAAGAAATGAACATATGCACATATATAAGCATATATATATGAAGATATACATATATATATATATATATATATCTCCACACTCTACAGAATAACTAATGAAAAAAACCTAATATACACAAATTTGAAGGCTGGGGGGCAACTATAGACTAAAGGATTTCTAGTCACTGAAATGTGCCCTAAGATAATATTTAAAGGTTGCTCTCTGAAATTCTTATTCATTTAAGAGGTGTAAGTAACTCCATCCATTATGGAAATAATGAGGAAAGTACATGTGGTCTCTATGGATACAAGATGACCATCATTGTTTTTGAAGACAAATACTTGAAAAAAAATTCAGTGGCTATTTACAACAGACTATTCAAGTTGTTCTACAATTGAAACTTTCCACATTTAAATCAGGAAAAAAAAGTTATTTCATGGCTAGATAGGCACATGATACTTGACTAATGAGGATGCTGCATTTTAAGCTGCAATGAACCAGTTATTGTAACTCTCTCCTTACAATTTCCCTCTTTGTTTTTGGTTCAATTTTTTAAAAGATTGATCAGAAGAAATTTTTATCAGAGGAGCTTTTCTTTAGGGTTATGAGAGAATTCTGTCAAATGCTCTATCTTTGTATAACGTATTCTTGCAGACATGAAAATTAAATGAAGTTGAATAATTAGGTACATATTGCACGAAAGCCTATTATAAAGTATCTTTTACAATTACATAGTATCTTCTAGACATAATCTTTCATTATGCGATATAATCTATACCTCATAGTGTTCTTTAATTTTGTTCACAATCAAATGTATGGTAGGAAGGCCAAATGAGGGGTAGCAGAGGTGAAAAAGTCCCATTTTGGCATGCTTTATGATTTCCATCTTTGTCACAAAGATAGTGTATACCTTAGAGTTACACTTCTCACTGTTAGCATTAGCACTTTATTTTTCTATTTATGCAGTTTTTATAAAAGCAGGCAAAACATATAGGCATGCACAGAATCTGTGTCTGCACAAGAACTATCATTGAACTACCCAAAGGACGAGTACTTCTTACTGTGCCATGACTACAAGTGTTGCTCAGAGTAGCCTATCAAAGCGAGCCAGTTCGTGACTACCCAAATATAATGTGACCACGCCACTGTGTCACTGGTCCTGTCCTACCACAGATCCCCCTATATGACACTGAAAACAAGTTAGATACCTCGATACATCTCTTTCTAAAATACAACATTCCACAATGAAGACATCACCTGACAGTATTATTGTAAGGACTGCTGTGGTTTCAATATGCTCCCCCTCCCCAAAGTTCACGTTAGAAACTTAAAATTCCCAATGCAAGTGTTGAGAGGTGAAATTTGGATGGTCAATATAGAGGGAGTAGGTTATTTACTATGGAAATAGATTCATTTTTATTATTATTTTGGTGGTACCAGGGTTTGAACTCAGGGTTTTGCATTTGCTAGACAGGTGCTTTGCTGCTTGAGCCATGCCCCGCTGCTTGAGCCATGCCCCAGCCCTGGAAACGGACTATGATGAACAACAAATTCAGCGCTTTCTTCCTCGTCCTCCACCCCATTTGGGCATGCTCTCTCGCTCTTCCACTTTCCACCATGAGATCATGCCCCACAAACCCCCTCACTAGATGCTGGCCCTTTGACTTTGAACTTCCCAAGTCCCAGAACTGTGAGAAATAAACTTACTTTCCTTAAAAGTTATAGATCAAAGATGAAAAAAGAAACCACTATCCTCCTAAAATGGAGCAATTATCTTACAGGCTGAAAGTGTGTTGCATTTTGGGTAAGATGGTAAAGGTAACATTAGAATCTGAGAAAATAGTAATGAATAATTTGCTTTATCATTTCAGTGAAGCTATATATTTTTCTCTATTACTATTCTGAACAAAAAGTACAGCTTAGCTTCCTAAAATTATGGTTACCACATATTTACACAAGCACTGATTTGTTATGGACTTACTAGAAGCATCTGCACAGGAATGTGTCAAACCTGGCCAGGTCGCTACAACGAACTCGATGTTAAAGCACATGCCTAGCCATGGATTTAATTCCCAGCACCAAACCAACCAAACCACAACCCCCATCCCCACCAAAAAAAAAAATCCCTAAATAACAGAAACTAAAAACCTAGGGGGAAGGCAGGTAACAGTGCTTTGGGCAAAACCATCACACTTTTTAGTGGTAAATTACAGAACAATCAGAATCCCCCTCCCAAAGCAATTTCTGAGCAAAGCTGATGAGTTGAATGGAAGCTAGCATCTTTTCAGACTCTTGAAATACAGACCACCACAAGTGCTGGATGATGAATACAGTGAAACTAGTTGCCAGCAACACAGCTGAAGTGTTAAGACCACCTAAGTAAGGAAATGCTGAGAGGGAATGTGGCCCCACAGTACTGGGTTAACTAAGACAGAATCTCTCTCTGCAGAGGTTCTGGACTCTGCTTTAGAGACATAAAAGTTTTAAACCTTATGAGCTGCACCCAAGACAAAACCGCTAATGAGTGTAGGTTCTAGAGTGCTCTCTGTAGTTTCCCAGAATCCTGGAAGGCAGCACTAGATAATCCATCACTACAATGCCACATTTCAACAAGTACACCTAACTTTTAAAATCTACATCTGGGGGAAAATTGCCAACTTCAGCCTCAATATATAGGCAAAAAAGATTTCAGCAAATAAGGATTCAGAAAACCGTAACTGTACACCTTGGTAATTCAAAGAACATGGCTGCCATACTCTGAATCATTCATTTTATTTACCTAGCTTCAAAGCAGTTTTTACTTTTCAGAAATAGTCCACTTACATCCATTAAGTTTTTGATATTCTGTTTTCAAGCTTTTCTAGTAGGGTTATTCTTAAGAAAAAGAATCCTCTTCTACAGACAAGAGAGACATATAACTCTTCTATTAATTTGTTTTTTTCTTAAAGTCAGACTGTTTATAGTCTCTTGAAGAGTTTTAATCCTTCCACTTCGATTTATATTCCAGCTGTGTGACCTTGAGTAAATCACTTTACTATTCTAAACCAGTTCCCTAGCTGTAAAATAAGGAACTCTATAACATGGAAGAAAAAAGCTCTCAAAGGATGGTTCCAAAGATCAAATAAGATTATGTGACTATGAAAACATTTGAAACAGTAAAGCACTACATAGATGTTTATAGCATTTATAGGTTTGTACCCAAACTTTCTTCCCCTGAAACCAAGATTCTTCCTGTTCATGACCTGACAGCCATGAGGAACATGGTCTGTGTGGAAAAGACAAAGCTCTACAGAGCTGTATTTGGCATGGCATTAACTAAACTGAGCAAAAAAATATTTAGGAATAAAAAAATTTCAAAAAAATCAGTAACCCTGGCCTTATTCAAATCAAACAGGCTAAATGGACCCATCAGCATAACTGATGATGTTATGACAATCATATTAGAAACACCACCTTTTTTTCCCCTTTATTTTTTAGTTAAGAAAGTCTTAAAAATCTAAAGTTTTAAAAAATGAAGTTGGTTTCAATCACGGCTTCAATTTTATAACATAATACAGACATCCTATAAAGTTCCTCCAACAAATTTTTAAATATTATGGTATTTAAAAATTAATTTAAATAGTATTTTAGAAATAAACTTACTATATAAATGAACTTATAAGCAAATGTACACTTTACCCAAGTGAAAAAATTTGTTCCTTTTGGATATTCAAATAGTTACATTAGTTAAAATCATATGCTGTAACTAAATATCCCCAAACTCCTTTTTCAATTGGCAAATATGTAAAAAAAATTCTTGGGATAACACAAATAGATTTCAAAACCATTTGAACATTTTCACATCAAGTTCATACCAGTATCAAGTTATTTAAAAATAATTTGCAGATGAAAATACAAGGTTAGATTGTAAGCCTATAAATAACTTGTATGTCACTAAGTGGGGATATTAACCACAAATGTACCAGATGTATTAAACTCTGAAAACAGTTGAGACTTCTGCCTATAGTGGAGAACCCCTGCCTGGCCTCTGCTGTTTCCTCCCCTAACTTCAGGCTAGAAGCACCTTCAGCTGTGCTGGTTCCTCAGATGGTCCAGCAGCAGCATGGCCCCTCATCACAGTAAACAGATATACACTCTGAATGGGCTGCCAAACTAGGGGTCCAGGTTGTAAAGCATCTTGCCTGTTCCCCGAATAGCACCATCATCATGCACAGACCTTGATTCCAATGACACTTAGTGGAGCCCTGGACCAGAAGCCCCATCTGGCCATTCCAAAAATAGAAAGCACCAAACAAAACCTCTCAACACACCTGTAACCCACTAGAGGCACACCTTTTGGGAAGCCTTGGCTTGCACTATCAATGGAATAAGTAGTTAAGCCAGGCACTGATCTAGGTACAGTGATAAGAGTGCTGAATAAAGTAGGTACATGAAACTCACAAATTAAAGGAGGCATGCAATGTTAGGTGAAGAATGTCAGAGATTTAGAGTATTATGAACACTATGAAGAATCAAGGGATGCTAGGGATTGACTCTGGGACCTTGTGCATGATGGTCAAGAGTTCAACTACTGAGCTACATCCCCAGCCCTACCAATGAAGATGTTAAAGACAAAGAACAAGATTTCAGCCATGTTTAGGAAAGATGACTGTTGGTAACACAGATGATGGCCCAAAAGGCTGTTAAGTGTGGAGGGCAGGTAACTGGCTGTTGCATAGTCCAGATCACGAAGACCTGTTCATGAAGATGGCAGACGCTGTAATTTGGGTCTGGAATATCCCAAAGGTCACATATTAAGGCTTGATCCCCAGTGTGTGCTACTGGGAGGCTGTGCAGTATGAGATCTCAGGTCACTGGGGATGTGCCTGAAGGGACAGTGGGAGACCAGCCTTTTCCTCTTTTTCACTTTCTGCCCATGAGATGAACAGTTTTGCCCCACCACATGCTTCTACCATGATGCCGTTTCATCACAGCCCCTCAACAGCACCCACTGACCATGGACTAAACCCCTACCACTATGAGCCAAAATAAACCTTTTCTCCTTGTAAGTTCATTATCTCAGGTATCTGACACAGTGGCAGAAAACTGGCTAACACAGTAGATGATTTAAATTTCTTTATTTTCTTCGTGGCACTGGGGTTTGAACTCAGGGCCTCCACTTGCTAGGCAAGCACACTTATCTCTTGAGGTACTCTGCCAGACACAGTGGATGATTAAGAAAAATTACACAGATGAAATTTACTCCAAGGTAAAAATGTTGACAGTGCCAAGTATTTGTTGATAAATCCTGATTGGTTTTACTTTTTTATTTTTGTGCTACTTATGGATTGAACTCAGTGCCTCCCTACCACTCAAGCCATGTCCCCAGTCCTTTTGCTTTTAGTTTGTTTTCCAGACAGTCTCAAGCTAATTTTGCTTGGGCTGGTCTCAAACTATAGACCTCCTATCTTCACCACTCCCCCAGTAGCTGAGATTACAGGCCGCCTTGCTTTTTTTCTTTTAGCTAAATCTGCCATTTGTTTCCATATAATGTTCTTGCTTCTTAAAAACAAAAGGAATTGTATAAATTTTGGAGAAAGATCCTTGTTACTAAGACTGTGGTTCATTAAAATCCAATTCTCATTATAAAGTCTGAAGCAAGGCTAGCAATTGAATTATTGGCTGAAAATGTGAGCTTTAAATAGTAAAGAAAAGGTGATAAAACACAGGGGAAAATCACTATCAGCTAATTAATGGAGGGAAGTAGAATAAGGGTACAGGAAAAAATTTAAATTAGCCTGAATAAGGCCAGTGAGATACTTGAAAGGAAGAAAAGTCTGAATTTAGGACTCTGTAAAAGTTTCAAAAGAGAGACAGTATGACAAACAGCTAGAAGTTAGAAAAGATAAACAGTACTGTAATAAAGATTACCCTAATTATATTCCAAACAAGTCTCACAAACATGAAAATGCAGAAGACTGGGAAACAGAAGTGTAGACAATTCTCTGATGCAGGGAACTGCAAAGGGGACTCAGCAGCAGTCAATTCTAAGTAGCAGAAGGATGTGGGAACTTTGAAACCCAAGGTGTCAGTCAGAATACCACTGGGGAAATGAAAACTTTAACAATCAAAGTATCATCAGTCCTAGTTCAGAAGAGTACTTTTGTTCTGATAGAATCACAGGGAAATGACATGTTCATTAGGGACAGGCCTGCGCACTTCTCTTCAGTCTTTCGAAAGGACCAGTCAACCCAGTACCCCAAGTCTCTCAAAGTGACAAAGTGAAGACATGCATCCTTAATATTGTAATTATAAAATTTAATGGTTTGAACTTTAACCCCGAAGCATTTGTCCTTTAAAAATATATAATTTATTTATATAATTGCGTATTTATACATATTTATACATTTAGATACCATATATACTTTTTGGGTTTTTGGCAGTACTGGGGTTTGAACTCAGGGCACTGTACTTGGTAGGTAGGAGCTCTACTACTTGAGCTATGCCTTCAGGCCTTTTTTTTTTTTTTTTGTGGCATTGCTAGAGTTTGAACTCAGGGCTTCACACTTCAGCCCTTTTGCTTTGGGTTATTTTTGAGATAGGGGTCTCATTTTTATGTCCAAGCTGGCCTGGACTGTGAGCCTACTTATGCTTCCTGCATAACTGGGAAGACAGGCACACACCACCATGTTCAGCTTTTATGGGTTGAGATAGTTCTCTAAACTTTTTGCCTGAGCTGGCCTTGAACTGTGATCCTCCCCATTTCCAACTCCTGACTAACTAGGATTACAGGTTTGAGCCAGTGTGCCCAGCCATTTTAACGTATTTTGGAATGATCTGATAGTCTACTCCTAGCGAGGCTGTATTAGATAATAATTAAGAAGCTCGCCTTTACAGTAAGACAGAATTAGGTCAAACAATGAACTGTGTGGCTTTTGAAAAATGACTATTTTTCTGTGGCTACTTTTCTATAAAATGCCTATTTAAAACACTTATCTTGTATTGTTATTGCCAAGATTGAATCAGATTGTGTACTTTTCATCAAATACCAAGCTCAATGGCAGGTTTACAGCCACAAATAGAAAGACAAAAGGAAAGATCCTTTAGTTCTTCCTGACTTTGTTCACATGGCTATTCCACTGTCAGTTCTTTACATCTCGCTTTTATAAATTGTGTTTATTCTTCAAGGCTCAGTTCAAATGTCAAATTCTCCGAAAACATCACTACTAAAACCAGCAGCTTAAAAGGTACTATATGTAGATCTACGTATGTAACAAGAGCTAACACTCACTATGTGTGAGGCAGCGCTCTAAGTGCTTTGCATACATCAGCCCACTTATCTTCCTGAACAGCACCAGGAGGTAGGTATTAGTATTATGCTCTTTTTGTAGGTGAAAATGAACTGTCTGGAGCCTGTACTCAGCTCCTGGTACACTGGACTGTGAACCCAACCGCTTGGCCCCAGAGCCTGCTCTCAGACCTGTGCTCTGCTATCTGTGATGTTAACTGAGGATGATTAATTATTGCAAAAAGATGTTTAGAGGGCTGACAGTTTCAAGTTTAGTACAGCTGGAGATGTCTTCTATGTAAACTAAAATCACCCTCTCAGAGGATACTTCCATTGTTCAATTCCACAATCTGCATAAAATGGGGGGGGCAGTTATTCAGAATTTGGTTTTGTCGTATTTTACACTAGTTACTTGAGTCCAATTTTCTCAGTTCAAACTTCTAAGATTATAGCTCCCTTCTTTGCAAGGCCCAGAAGATGGATAAGGAAATGAACAATTTTATCCTAAGAGAAGGACAAAGCCAGATCACCTACCATATCAGACAGGCAAAACTGGCTGTCATCTAATATTTTGTACAGATACAATACAATTGCCCCAAATCAACTAATATTCTCAACAATGTATGACATACTTACAAATTTTGATCTTATAGATATACACATTCAAACATAGTTTTTTGTAAATAAAAGATATTCTTTAAACAAAGGCAGGCTCAGGAGTATGGAAATGAGTCCTACAAAAACACAAATATGAACATTCTTTGTGTGGGAGACAAAAAGTTTTTAATCAAACTTTATAGCACAGAAGCAAAGTCAAAAATAAAACACACCTGCCCAAGAAATGTTTTGATTTTATAGAAAATTTTAAGCTCTTTAAAGAGAAAGACTTAAAAGCAAACTATTGTTTCTCCCTAATTACTACAGTTCTACTTTATCTACCTGTTCTCTAAGTGAATTTTTGGTTCCTTAGGATGATAAATATGTTGTAATATTAGCAATGAACTTCATGTCTAGTTCTTTCAGGAATGGGCACACCACAAAAGAAAAAACAGAAGAAGCCAAGCAAAAGTTAATAAACAAAAATATCACCATTTCTCAAGTTACCTTTCAAAATTAAAAAAAAAAAACCTAAGACATAATAAAATCTGTATTACTTAAGAACAGTTCTATTTAAGGTCAACTATCTTAAATTAGTTCCTTCCCCCCGCCTTTTTTTGTGTGTGTGGTGTTGGGGATCACACCCAGGGTCTTATGCATGCTAGCCTAGTGATCCATGAGCTACATTTTCCAACCTCTGACTGGGTTTCTACTTAAAATAAGACATGCTACCATTAATGGTGGCTTCCAGACAGGTATTATTTGTCAGATTCAGGTTAATCCACTGGGCCTGACATATAGGTTTCAAACCTGCTTATGGTTTGAAAGGGGTAGGAAAGGGGCAAGTAGTAACAGGAAAGTCCAAACAGCCAAGGCAATATAAATAGGTACTACAGTGAAACGAGGGGCCCATCACATCCAACTCTATAGGTAAACACTCTAAACTTAGAGCTACTGAGCAGACATGCTCATCATGTACTCCCACAACACACTAAACTTGCGTTTATTATGACATTTAGCTTATATGGCAACTGTTTGTTTATCGTCTGCTTCTTCAGTAAGAGAGGGACTGTGATTCAACTTAATATCCTTAGTCCAAGGATAAGTACAAAACAGCATAGGTATAAAATAAAAGAGCAACAGAGAAGAATGCAGCAAATGCAAAACAAACTGATGCTACTGGTTCCAATTTTGCCTCAAGAATCTCTGCTCTTACAATGAGGATAATAAAAACCGAGTTTATTCTATTGTACTAATATTTATATAATATGAACCCCTTATTTTCTTTAGATCTAAATTTTCTCTTTTATAAAAGGAAGGAAGACTAATTCTTAAGGTCCATTCAGCTCATTAATCCATGACTCTATAATGGCATCATATACTAATAATAAACATTTGTTAATACTTACTGAATGCCTGTGCATGGTCAATAATTATGCCGTATTTGAAACCAAAGCTGTATTGCTTATTACTATGCCAGACTATGCCATGGGAACTTATAAAAGGAAAACCTGTATAAATGCATAACAAGTCTTAGTAAAATTTAAAAGATACAAACTTCCTTTTCCTAGATACCCCAGACTTGGCTTTTCTAGAGTCTGGTTGGGACTTTTATATCAGGAAAAAATAAGTCTTTTGCTCTAATGTTACTGGGCAACTAGAAATCCAAGTGGCTAAATTACATAAGCTTGCTGATGTCTCAATGCTAGGTTCATCTTTCCAAAAGCCCCTGGCAACACTTCCATGGAATGATCACATCACTTCCTTTCTTCAAGCCCTCTGATGATTTCCCTTTGCACAAAGAATGACATCCGCTCTCCTTATTGTGACTTCTAAGACCCAACCACCAGCTGACCTCTCTGATGAGCCAGCATCTCGATTCTTTGCCTCATTTTTCCCATCTAGAGGCTCTGTACTATCTCTTTTCTCTGCCACATTATTTTTTCAATAGATCTTCACATAACTGGTTCCTTCAAATCTTCTGAGATTTCTTTACTTACATGCTACTTGCTCTCTGCCCTGATTATCCATTCTCAGTGGGCTTCTACCTCAGTAATTCTTTACCACAGCTCCTTCTCATATTCTGCATCCTTCTTATTACCACCAAAGCTACCTAGCTTGTTTATTCCTTTCCTTGTTTACTGTCTGGCTCTCTTGTCATAGGTGTAGGATAAATATTCTATGGGAGCAGGAACCCTGCCTGACTTTACTCCTGTAATTTCAGAATTTGGAAGTGTCTGGCACAGTGTTCAGTCATTGTTGAATAAAACAGTAATTATAATGGGAGGTACATCTATTTAACAATGTTATTCCAGGCTCTTTACAAAAGATACCTCAATTGACTTCATTATGGCTCTATGAGATATTACTTTAGTTTATAGATAAGGAACCAAGGCTCAAAAAAGTTATGATTGGACCAAAGAAAGAGAAAAACATAACAATGATACCTAAAATGTAAAATTACATATTTTCTTCCAAACTTTGTATATTTCCTTTCTGGGTAACAACATAACCATGGTTAATTCTGCCAATTAACCAAATCACCTATATTTTAAATCTCTAAAATATTTAAGGATTATTATAATCTCACGATGAAAAAATAACAGAAAAGATGGCCCACGCAAGAAAAGAATATATTCTTAAAATGCCTCTTCTGTTAGATGATTCAAATGCATAGAAAAGTGACATTAAATAACATTAGGATCCTTCCACAAATGGTATGTGTAAAAAGAGGGTAATCCTAATCTAGGATAAGAAGAATAATAGTGTTATAGTGAAAAAAATACAATGAACTGACAACAAACAGAAACTGAAGTTTAAAGTACATATCATTTATAAAGGCAAAAAAAAAATGAAATAGGATTGTGATGGCTCATTTAATGTATCAAATCAACTAGGCTAGTTCAAACACTAGGTTGTTTAAACATCAGTCTAGACGTTAAAAGTATTACGTAGATGTGAACGTTTCTACTCAGTTTCATGAAATAACCCTCTATAACCAGGACAGGCTTCATCCAATAACCTGAAGAACTTATAAGGGCAAAAAAACCCCATGAGATTTCTCAAGAAAGAATGGATTCTACTTCAAGACTATAACAGAAATTTTGTCTGGGGCTAGAGGAGTGGTTCAAGTGATAGAGTGCCTGTCTTGCAAGTGTGAGGCCCTGAGTTCAAGCCCTAGTACTACAAACAAAAAAACAAAAACCCAAACAAAATAACCAAAAACCCTGTCTGGGGTTCCAGCTTGCTTGCCTATTCTATGAGTTGTAGACTTGTTAGCCACAACAATTACATAAGCCAGTTTCTTAAAAGCAAATCTCCCTCAAACCACACACACATACACACCCCTCTGCCTCTCTCTCTAGAGAACCTGATTTGACACAGGGATATATGTGACCAAATTAAAAAGCTTGTATTCTAAAACCTATCAAACACTGCTAAAAGCAATGAAAAAAGCCCTAAATTAGGTGCTACACCATGTTCATGAGATAGAATATTCAGTATTTTTAGATGTCAATTCTTTGTGAATTGACCTATATATACAATGCAATTCCAATCAAAATCTTAGTAGACTTTAAAAAAAAATTGACAAACCCATTCTAAAATTCACAAGGAAATGCCAAGGATCTAGACTAGCCAAAATCATTTTGAGAACAAACAAAACTGGAACACTAACACTATGTGATCTCAACACTAATTATAAAGCTTCCGTCATCAACATGGTGCAGTACTAAGATCGAGATGAATGGGACAAAGCAGAACTCTATACAGACAACTTACTTTTGACAAAGGTGCACAGGCAATTCAATGGAAAACTGATAATGTTTCAACAAATAACACTGTAACATAACCTTATAACAAAAATTTCCATATACAAAATTTAACAATATTCAAAATTTAACTCAAAAATGTATTACTGACCTGCATATAAAACCTAAAAGTTATGGGAGGGAACATTTGTGACTCTGGATTCGGGGGAAACAAAGTTTATACACAATACCAAAAGCATAATCCATAAAAAACAAATTGATAAATTAGCTATCATCCAGATAAAAACCTCTGTTCTTCAAAAGATAGCTTCTGCTGAAAGAATGAAAAGACAAACTATTTGTGATCTGAAAATACTTGCAAATCATAAATTTGATTAAAGATTTTTATCTAGAATATCTATCAAACCCTCAAAATTCAATAAGGAATCAGCCAAATTTTTAAAAAATGGATCAAAGATTTGAATAGCTACTTCACACAAGACAAAGGGATGGCAAATAAACAAGAAAAGATGCTAACTATCACAGGTATAAACACACCTACCACACGAGCAAGCCATTCCACTCAAATAAAAAGTATGCATTTACACAAAGACATGTACACAGATGTTCACAGCTTTACTTTAGAAGTCAACAACTGAAGCAACTCAAATGTCTGTCAACAGGTGAATGGATATACAAATTTTGGTATATCCATATAACAGAATACTACTTAGCAATTCAAAAAAGTAACTATACAGTACAACATAAATGAATCTCAAAGTAAGCACGATGGGTAAAAGCAATCAGAACAGAACAAGAGTGTATACTGTATTCTATGACATGTAAACAATTGTACAGTAAAAGAAAACAACATTGGTTGCCTGGAAATAACAGGATGATTACAACAGCATCTAGAAAATTTGTTTAGTATCTGGACTATGGAGATAGTTTCATGGGTAAACATGTATGTCAAAACTTATCAAATTGTACACTTTCCAATGTGTGTAGTGTACTGTATAGACCTGTCAGAAGTGTGAAGGAAAATAAAAATAACTTAAAGTATATTCTCAACAAGAAGGAAAACAATGGCCACGTTACTTTCCATTGACAGGATTACTAAAAGAAAACCTATTTCACTTTAGCTTGAGTCACATTTTCTTTCTGTCTAGACTGTCTGTCTGTCTGTCTATCTATCTATTTATCATCTCTCCAGTGTATTAGGGATTGAACCTAGGGCCTCAGAGATGCTAGGCAAGAGCTCTACGACTTCTGCCTCACCTCCAACCCAGTCTTTTTAAACTAGAGAAATAATCTTTTATCTGGGAAGGATAAATAAGAAGGAAAAAGAAAAAAGAAAAAAGAAAAAATTTAGGTCCAAATAGGAAGATGATAAAAAGAATTATTTTAAATTCATACTTATAGATCAAGAAAAATATTCCAAGATACTAAATATATCTTCAACTGTGTTATTTCATAAAAGAAATGCTGAGATTTTCCAGATTTACAAATGAAACAAACCAAATCAAACCTGAGGAATAAGGAATTACCTTCTCTGCCATTACACTACCCCCTGGTCTTCAAATCTGATTCCTTCCAGACTCCTGATCCACCTGTCTTTTAAACACTGGTGCTCTCGGGGGTGGAAGTAGGGGAATTGGGGTGTTGTAATTCCCTTTGATAATCTGATAAAAGTTAGAGGCCTGAACAATGGATACTTATACAAAAAATACATGCAATTATTTCAAGGGCTTTAAAACTTCTTAACTTCAAGCACATATTCCTTAATGTGTGCTTTACCATCTCAGGATAAAGAAATAAAGACTCCTTACAGAATCCCAGCCTAGGTATTGTCTCTCAAAAATCCCAGGCAAAGTGGCAATAGAAAATTAGAACTTTTAATTCACATAAATTTGAACCTTTTTTGTATTTTTTTGACATGCTGGAGAAATAATTCAACCGGACACATTCCGAGCTTACCTCATAAATGCTGGTAATTAGGTTTATGAAGGAACCTTCTAAGCTTCTTATTAGAAGAAAGGGAAGAACTGTATTTAGTTCATCCCTTTAAACATTTGTTTATCTCACTATGTACCCCAGGCTGGTCTGGAACTCACTATGTAGCTCAGGCTGACCTCAAATTCAGTATCTTCCTGCCTCAATCGCCCAAATGCTAGGATTACAAGCATATGTCACCATGTTCGGCCAGACCCAGGCTTTAAAACATACTGACTGATTCAACCTTGGGGTGAAATGAAGGTCAACAAAGGTGCTCCACTTCAAAGTCCCTTTCGTAGTATGTGCTCCTCTTTCTCAAGTCTCATTAACCCATGAAAATTTAAGGCATCCGCCAAGATTGTGAGCACCTTGAGGATAACACCTTGAATGATGTCAGTATAATACTGTTTGGACTGTATTATGCTATGGTAACAAATGACTCAAAAATCTGATGCCTTACAACAAAAGTGTTTATTTCTGACATTGCCATTGATCAGCTTCAGCTCTGCAACCCAGCCTTAGCTAAGACATGCTGGTTCCATGACAGAGTATATAAGAGCATGTATAAATGGCAGAACCTTAACCACAGAGAGAAAACATGGGACATGTCACTTCCTCTAATATTTTATCGGTCAAGGAAAGCCAAGCGACCACACTTTTTGCCAACGTTGTAGGGCATACAATCTTACTATGGAGAAGATCCTAGTAGAGAGAGGCAGCCAATACTTTTGAACTATGTTGTTTTATACAAATGTTAGTTGGTATCTCCAGACAGTCAAATGGGATGAAATTTAAAGATAAATTCATTTAAGCTTTTGTAGTAATGCAATATGTAGTATTCTACACTTACTTTCAAAGCATCAACAAGCAAGAAAAGAATGTGAAAGATTTGATTAAAGCAGCTCACATAAAAAAAGAGACAAGGTTTTAGCTGACCATAATGCTGCTGCCAAAAAAATTGTAATGCAAAATTTTGGGCTGCATTAATAGAAGTACAGGATCCAGATAATAGCTTCATTGTATTAGACAATGGTCAGACCACATCTAAAGTCGTCTGTTCAGTTCTGGCCACTGTATTTTAAGAGGTACTGACAAACAGACGTTGTCAGAAGTTCAGAGGCATGGATGGGGGAAGATCTGTAAACCCCGCCATGGTTTGTGGTCTGAAAATTCCAGTTTTTCCCCCTTAGCTTGGCAAAAAAAAAAAAGACTCAAGTAAAATATAATAATCATTTTCAACTACTCTTAAGATTTATTGTGTGAAGAATAAGTTTCAAACATATAGCTCCAGACTGCTAAGGACCAGTAAGTACAAGTCAGACGGGAAGCAGATTTAGCTCAACGAGAAGTTATTTCTAACAATCAGAAACCTTGTAAAGCAAGGAAGGATGGGTGAAAGCATGATTTGAAATGTTACTAAGACTAAACTGTAGTTGAGTGCTATAAATCCACATCACTCCTCTCTGAAACCAAACAATTCTGAGGCATTTCGAAATGCATTGTTCTTTTCTGATTAAATAAAGATCAACAAATGAGAACTGCAGCAAGAAGTAAACCAAGAACTTCTTTGGTCTTACAAACACGGAAAGGTAGGCTATTGAAAGGAAATGAAAATTTAAGGGTAGATAACATTAGACACAAACAGAGTATCTTGGATTTTACAGAGGAAATAGGTTTGTTTGAAACTGTATTTATTCTAGAAGTTGTTTTGATACTGTGACCTAACTATTATCATTGTCAGAAGACATACAAAATGGCAGTTGAAGAAATGTGCTAACATTAGAAACTACTACTATTCTAATCACAAGACAATACTAGCATAGTGATCAACTTGTATAAGCATCAGAGTTCCCTGCAGTAGAACACCAAGCAGTGTGCCACTGGCATTACAAAATGATCACTCAGTAATGACTTTGTCTTCTTACACTATTCAAATTCCAGCACCATTCTACTCTCTCCTAGCTTCTAAGTTCCCACATATTTTCTACATACTCTGGATTCTCCAGCAGGTTAGAAGCAGTACAAAAGATAAATACTAAATGTAGCCTTATATCCTAGCCCCTCATTATCAACTCGCTCTCAGCATAGTTAAGTGTTAAACATTATTTGTTAAATTCTTTTACTGAATGTTTTTAAGTTACCTAATTTGATCATCACACCCTGTATATATGTACTGAATTATTACACAGCACTGCATAAATAAGTACAGTATGTCAAACACAAAACATGCTAAAGTTATCCAATTAACTTTTCATGTATTTTAATTGTTACATAAGAGTGAGAAAGTAAAGGTAGCTATAGGGCTCTTACTTGTTACAAAAAATGAATAATCAGTTTACAAATTATTTTTTAGGGACAGGGTCTTGGCTAGATGGCTGATGATGGCCTCAAATTTGTGATCTCTGAGTGCTGGGATTACAGGCAGGTACTGCCATGCCTGGCTAATAATCACTTTTTATAAAACACTTTAGAAGACAAATTTCTTCTTCCCTTTAATTCTTTGCATCCGAAATGAGCATATTTAACAGGATTTCCAAGCATGTGGACCCCGACACAATTTCCTGAAACAAATCACACTGCATACACATTTTAAAAGACCAAAAACCAGGCTTGTTCACTTATAAAAATGAATTTGCCCATGTCTTTCTGGGATTAAATTTGTAAGTCAAAATAAAGGAGGGAGGATTACAGAAAAGGCTAAACACTTAACTATCTATTCTATATTAAATAATATGAAATTTTAGGACTTACTTGGTATAGATTAAGGCTTGTTTAAGAACTTGTCACTGGATTCCTACACTTGTTATTTCTCTGCATCCTTTTGTAGGCACTACCAAGAACTACACAGGTTAGGCTGTGGAAATCAGGCGAACATAGCTTCAGCTCTCCCATCCCAATCCACCCAACAGGAGAGTCTATATTCTACTGAGAAGGAATAATGGCTCAATAAAGAGGTATACTCTGGATATGTTTAAATAGCTTCCAGTTTAAAGACACAGTAATAATAGCAGTACTCCCACCCCTTGTTGTCCGAGGACGTGGTCCAAGACCCCGAATGGATGCCTAAAACTGTAGATCATATTGAATCTTACATACACTGTATTTTTCCCTACATATATACACACACACACCTATGATACTAATTTCTAGATTAGGCACAGTAAAAGATTAACAACAAGAACTACAATAAGAAAATAGAACAATTATAGCAATATACTGTAGTAGAAATTATATGAATGTGGTCTCTTAAAAGTATCTTTTTGTATTGTACTCATCCTTCTTGGTCTTGTGGTAAGACGATGCAATGACTACAGTAAGATGAAGTGATTGACACAGTGCCTGGCTACTATGTAAGGGTAGTTGAACTTAAGTACTGCAATACTGCAACAGGTGATCTGGTAACCCTGACTGTACTATGTGACTAACAGGCAGGTAGCATGTACAGCATCAATGTGCTGGACAAAACGATGATTCATGCCCTGAATAGGACGGCACATTTCATCAGGGTACTCAGAATGGCACCTAACTTAAATTTTATGTATTGTTTATTGCTGGTACTTTCCATTTATCATTTTCAGACTGCAGTTCGCTATGGGTAACTGAAACCAAGGAAAGTGAAACCTTGGTTAAGGGGAACTACAATAGCTAAAAATGTTAACTCTCTTTTAAAGTTAAAATTATTAATTTAAATTTCTAAATTAAAATTGAGATAGCCAGGCAATCAAGCAATTTTCTTTAAAAGATGAAAATCATGCACAGTAAATACTTATTTAAATAAGAAACTATTTCACATTATCACTTTTTTTTTTTTTTTTTGCAGTACTGAGGATTGAATCCAGGGCCTTGTGCTTAAGGCAAGCACTCGACTACTTCAGCTACACCAGTCCTTTGTTTGTTTTTGAGACAGGGTCTCCCTTAATTTTTCCTAGGCTGGCCTCAACTGAATCCTCCTGCCTCTGCTTCCCAAGTCGCTGGGATTACAGACGTGTGCAACCATGCCTGGTTGTCAGGCGCTCTTCTAAGTACGTAACATGCATCAACTCATGCATATTCTTCATCACAACTGTATAAAGTAGTATTACCATTATCTTTTAATTTTACACATGAGAAAAAAGTACAGGATGATTAAGTAACTTCCCCACTATCACACAGCTAATGATAGGCAGGATGGTGATATGAATTCAGCAGCATAGCTCCAGGGTGCTTTAACCTTTATGGGTAGCTATATTATATACATCGACACTTGAATGCTCTTTTGAGTCTGTTGCTTTAATCACATATGAAGAAATATGTTCACAGGCAGCCAAGGCTTTATAGAATTATTATTAAAATAGTTCCACAATCAACTTTTAGATGACTCTCTTAAGCTACTTGTATCTAATCGAATCTAATTTTTCCAAATAATACATCTCTTGGCTTTATTATACTTCATAAGTGCAACTGGGTACCTTTTATGTTTAGCATAATGCCTGACTGTCGTTAAAATTCCTTTGCACAGACTAGATGTAGGATATTTTATTCACATGAGTGTGCATTAAAGTCATTCTACTACTTCTCAAACTCTAAATTCAATCATTCAATAGACATTTGAATACTGAATGGATACCAAATAGTTTGGAGACAGGAAAATTTGGATGGCCTCTGTTCTCAGGGGAGGCCATAGTTATAAAACAATGTAGTAAATGCTTTTATAGAGATACTAAGGTTCCAAGGGAACAGAGAGACCCACCTACCTCAACTGAGAATGATGGCAGTTTGATGTGCAAAGGCAGAGATGCCTTTTTTCCTCTCAGGGAACATAAAAGTATTTAAGTAGGATTAGTTGCAGGGTTTACAAGGAAAGGAAGGAAAAATGATTAGGAGATGAAGAATGAAGCTGGAGCTAGATAAAGAAAAGTCTTATCATTAATAATAATAATAAAAATAGCCATGGTAAGGATTTAAGCAGAAGAGTTGTAAGATCAAACATGGTAACAAAAGGAGTAACCACATTTTTTAAACAACAGAATCCTGCTCTCTAATGAAATCCCATACATACTTTAAATGAAGTAAAACAGCAATGGCTGAGATTCAGATGACCTGCTTGACCTGCAGCAGTTTCAAAATTACTGTTTTAGAAAGAAAAACTAACACAGCAACATAAATGTTTTGCTTACTTCATGCCTCTCATGATGTGAGTCTAACTTCTCAAGTGCAAACATTCATTCTAGTAATTTTTCATCCATTACAGAGGTGCATATATAGAATACACGGGATACTACATCTTTAAAATTTATGATAAGAACTTATAATATAGAAAGAAGGAGAGAAAAATTAGTTTTATGTTTTATTAGGTTTTTTCCTACTTGAGTTAAAATTGTAAGTGTCTACCTTTTCTAACCCCCAAATGAGGATTTATGGTTGGACAAATACTAGTGTATTTATGGCCACAAAACATTCATACTGGTCCAGTGCTGAAAGATAAAGAAGAATATGATTGTAACTAGCATAAGCTTTTTTCAAGATTAGTAAACTTGAAGTTTTTAACAGTATCTTTGTGTTTAGAAATCTTTCCCCATCTACAGCTTGAGTATCTGTTGCCCACCTTATAAAATTTGTAACTCTTAAGTGTAATCATTAAAAAGAACAATTGGTGTGAAAACTGCTTATCTTCCTTATTGCCACCTAATACATTCCCAGCAGTAACATGTAAAACTAATTTAAAAAACATATATGCCTCTCTTACAATTCACTAATGACTCTTTACAGTAACAAGGGCTATAGGTTATAATCCCAGCAAAAAAAAGTATACACTGACTTAATTTGTTTTATATCAAACCAAATACACACTGATTCAATCTAATCTAATCCTTATAAACTTTCTCTCCACTTTTACCCTCCCCCCCTCCTACTACTAACATTTGTAGGTAATATACTCAGTCTCAAGAATTTTTAAAGTGTCATCTACTTTATAAGTAGTAGATTGGAAACAAATATTCAAAATAACATGTAATACACATTGAGAATTACAGAACAATGGTTGTTATTGCTGACATAGTTACTATTTCTTTTTTCTGCCAGCATAAAAGATTAGAAAACAATGACCACCCTGGACTACATATTAAAAGTGCTCTTGTAATGTGTTGTTAATGGCTACTATGGACTATTATTAAAAGAAGAAAAAGGGGAAAAAGAAAAAGGATATAAATTAAATTTCAATATATCATCTGACCAACATGTATAATACATGTACTTATTTACAGACACACTTACGAAATGACTTTTAGTCAGAAACATCATTAAATGTTATGGTCAGAAAATACTCTTTGTATATGATATTTACTCAATCTAAAACTTAACAGTAATAGTTTTTTGGGCACACTCCAGACTCCCAAAATTTGCAAAAATAGCAATGACTTCATTGTAAATTTGGGATAAACATAACTATATTATAGTGAAAATAAATTACATCATGTTTCAACTACATTAATAATTTTATGCAAACGGCTTAATAAATAACTCATTTTCCCTTCTTTCAAATATAAAAGTCTGAAAACCACCATATACTCATTACAAACAAAAGTGATTTTGTCTTTTAGAGAAGTTTCTGTTTATAAACAGATAAAAAAAAAACACTTGAAAATAGTTTCACAGGAAAACAAGAGTACAAAAAAATTCTCACATGTAAAGTAAAAACAATTAATACCAGTATCATATACTTATCTATTCAATTAGAAGACTTTGGAGTAAAATTTTCATGTCTTGTTCATTTAAACCAAGTTTCTTCAGTCCTTTTGAAAATTATTCCATGGACAAAACAGATTTTTTTGTGAAGAGACTGTATATCTACTATGTTGATTTTAACAACCCATCTAATAAACACAGAACAAATGCTAATGATAATTACAAATACTAAATTACACACTGTGCTTAGTTATCCCCATAGCAACACAAAAAAGTTCACAAATTACCTGGACAAGTTTATATTTTTCCTAATTTGTGCAAATAGTAATAACTTTTCTATTTAGAGTAACTACTGATTAAACTATATTCAATAACTAAAATCTAAGCAATCTCCCAGAGAGAACAGTTACAAGAAAGTAAGGAGGGCAGTTTTTTCAAATGCAGATGTATGGAGTCTGGCAAATATAAACACATAATAGTGAAAGAAAACTCTGTAGAGAGAAAGAGGAAAATGTAATTTACAGGATCACCCATGACTAAATTTCTGAACTTGGCTTTTCTGATTTTTAAAAGCTCTTATGCTTCTGTAGATTATAAGGTCTACACTTTTAGAAAATTCTAAACACCTATAAACACATACTAGTACTTGATAATATTTCGTGCATAAGAAGTCTGGCAAATATTAATTCAATACCTGAGTTTACATAAGGTATGCTGAACCTCTGATTGTATTTTACAGAAAAGAACACTGGGAACAGAAAAATTACTTGACATTTTAAAAGTGACACTGGATTAAATAATGAAATTGAGAACATAAATCAGCATTACTTTTCAATAAATATTTCTAACCACTACCTCTATTCTCACATAGCATGGCACAAATAGTTTTAAAATGTAGTCAATGTGCTTATTTTATTTGCAAGTGTTTAAAATTTAAAAAAATTCATGTTCTCATAAATTATAAATCCAACATAACGTAGCTTTTAACCTCGTTTTGCTCTGAAACTAGCAATCCTTTGAGACAGTCCCAAGATAAAAAAAAAAAACACTTTTTTTAATATATCTTATTCAATCTTTTTTTTTAACTCATTTTTTCAATTGAGGAACTAAGAGCCTGTACCAAAAAAAAATTAATGGCATGGTTCAGTCTTTGTAATCTTCAATTATGCTAAGAGGGGCAACACACTGCCTCTTAATACATATTCAGCATTAAAATAATTTCTCAAAATACTATTGAATGCTCTAAGGATATTTTTAACATTTATATGCCTGCATGCTTAGCTCTTACTCTTCAAATCCTTTCTCCAATACTGAGGGGTGGTAAGGATGTCACTCTTACCCAAGCCAGCCATGAACAGTACAAAGTAAATTAAACATGGTTAGTTATTTTTAGTAGAGTTTGTCTCCCGTTTCTCTTTTCTCCTTATCCTGCCATAAAATTTAAGCTAACCAATAAGCTCTCCTATCAGTTCACATTTCTCATTTATACATAATCAAAACAATGTATTAGAATTAAACTCCCCAACTAGGTCAGTGTTTTCTCCTATTCCAAATAAATGCAAGGCACTAACACAAAGGAAAAAAAAATTTTTAAAGAGCCCCTATGGAAGTTTAAAAAGCATGCAGTCATTGTTCTTTTAGCAAAATAGTACTTTTCTTAAGTGACCCAAATAGAATTACCGCTTAGGAAAACCAAGCCTTTAATTCTGAAGAATTTGCACCTAGAGAAAATGTCAAGGTAACTTTTTTTACCGCTTGTGGACTTTAGACCAAATCTGTTTACTTTAACTTTGCTGAAGTCTGCGTATAACCACTTGTTGGCCTCTGCTGCAGGACCACCGTCTTAGTGAGGGTGTCTGACAACAAGGTGCTTTTGATGCCTCAGTAACTAAACTACCTTGGATGGAATTCCCGACAAACCTGACTATAAAATTTTACTCGATGGATATACTCCTTAAACGGTACAGCATAAACCAGAGAAATTTTCCATTTAGTTAAAACGTTAATAAAGCAGCATATAAATGTGGGATGATGGGGAATTTAACTTTGTTCCTAGATGATTTGGGAAAAAGGAAAGTTCAAGACAATGACAACCCCTAAGTTGTACGCCAAATGATTTTCATAAATCAAGCCATATTTAATAAGTACCACATGAAAGATTATCTGAAGGTACCTTTCTGAATCCTTTATAAAACTATCATATAACTAACCAATAGTTAATTTGTTTTGTAACCCTCAACTTTTAAATATCAAATTTCTTAAAGTGGAGTACAGCTGCTTCCCTAAGCCAAACAATTCACCCAGCGTTATTGTCCTCCATATATTTCCCCTCAAGCAAGCTCTAAAAATGTCATCCAAAAAAAAAAAAAACCCAACTGGTCATCTGTGATAAAATATTCAAGGAATACTAGAAAAGTTGGAAAATTAACTAAGTAGTTTTAAAATATTAAATAGAAATGTATGTTTTTCATGAAAAGGTCAATGAACTATTTTTGGAAAAGTTCACAATAAATGCTTAGTAAAAATGATTTTAAGAACTTGAGGCATGCATAATTCAGGTCACAATCCCATGTGTCTTTATCACTTGGAGAAAACTGTTGAAGAACTGAGTATCACTAATGAGCACATGACCTCTGTGATGCCACCAAGGTCAACAAGACCTACAGGAGGGGGATATGCTGAGTAAGTTCAATTTGCCCATTTCTACAGCTCCCTTTTAAGAAAAGGCAGAAGGGAAGAAAAACAAACACATTTTTGTATTACTGGAAATAAGGTTTTTAGGTTGCAGCAACTAAGAACCCCACTATGAGATGGTATAGACACGTGTCAGTAATGAGCAATGGAAGCAAGATGAAACAGACCTAACAGAACAGGTAGAAAGTGGCTGCACAGAAAGAACTGACAAGATCCCCAGCTTATCTCCTTACATTTTGTACTGAAAACCTTCAGTACCCTGACTCCCCATCACAGGGACTCGATTTTGAAGTAATGGTTCTCTGCTCAGAGACTTTTTTCAAAGAGACAGATAACCAAAGATTCACCATCAACAGAAAAAGCACTCACATATCAGAAATGCTTAGGGATGAGGAGCAAGATTGTGTGATGAGCTTACCAGGTGACACCAACTCACAGGTGTCCTGCAGGCATTTCCTCCACTACCACAATCTGCACGTTTCACAAATCAGGAAGTTTTCTTGGATGAGACCTACATTTTAAAACACATTGCCCACTTGGCACCTGCTTTGCTAGACTAATGCTATCACTATCAATCTGAAACTAGTACTTTGGAAATTTCCAAACAACTTCCAAATATAAAGGCATATAAAGGTAGGAGTGAGTGTGTGAAAAATCTCAAAGTAGTTTGGTGGAGAGCAGTTTAACCATGGACATACCATTCTAACGTTTGGCAAATAGGTAGCAATACATGCACACATTATGATTGTGGGAAGTTAAAATGGGAAAAAAATGAGCAAAAGCACGGGTTATTGACAGCAGAACACTGGGGTGGTAGGAGTCTTCAGAGTTACTTTCAGGGCAGCTCTAAACTGGTAGATGGCACTGGGTCGGTGTGATTATTTAGCCCTGGCAGTAATAACTAATCTCCAGCTTGAGGGGCTCCAAAGCTAACAGAACGATGGTGGCTTGAGCTCATCAAGTACTTCGGGGTCCCTCTTCCTATTTCTCTCCGTGAACACGGAGCCTGACACCTGAAACTCTTCACACAAACGTTACCTTGTTTCGGGGATTCAGTTTTCCATTTATTTTAAAAGTGCACCGGGCACCAATTCAGCAGTCTGTGTGAAAGATTAACCTTATTTTCCTGCATGCACAGGGACAGAACTCACGACAATTCAAGCAGTTCCCTCTCCCCCAACTAACTTTGTTTCTTAAATCACTTAGTCCTAAAATAACCATAAGCAACAAACATTAAACACTGGCATGGCAACGCGCACACACCATGCCCCTGTGCTACCCACGGGCGGGTTGGTTCATCTCCGGTCTCCGTCCTGACCCGTCCTCCGGCCCCGGTGCCTTCCGTCCAGTCCAGCCAGGCTTCACCCGAGTTTTGCAGTAAAATCCACTCTGCCTCGTCCCGGGGGCAGAGTTTCTCAACTGACCAGCAGCGCGCCCAGAGCCCTTCCCGGGGCCCTGGCCGGTCCCCGTACTTGGCCGGCGCAGGGGCCCCACCTGCCTCCGTCCCCGCGGGCCGCCCCACCAACTCCGGCGGCGCGGCGGGGGCAGAGCCCACCCTGGCCGGAGCCCCCGACACGGGCGGCACCCGAGGGCGCGGGCCCACCAGCGCCCCACACAGCTGTCCCGCGACGCCCCCAGCGGCCGCGTCCCGAGCGCCTGTCAGCGGCCCGGAAGGGTCGCGGGAGGGGGGGTGGGGTTGAAGGGGGGGGGCGAGCGCTCCGCTCTCGCCGCACTCACCTGGCCGGACTCGCCGAGGAGCCGGGCGGGGGGTCGAGGTCGCGCTAAGAGGCCGCCGCCCACCCGCCCCACCGCAGCGCCCACCTCCCGCACCCCGCGCCCGTCGGCGCGCGTCCTGGCTGGGCCCGTCGCGCGCTCGGAGCGGCCAGGGAAGGGGGTCGCGGGGACGCGCAAGAGCCAGGGCGAGGGGCGCGCGGGGGGGCGGGGGCAGGGGGCGCGGCGAGAGCGGGAGCTCGGCGGCGACCACTGCAGCGGCGGAGAAGAGGAAGCAGCCTCGGCCGCGTCCGTCATGGCGCGCGGCGTAGCGGCGGCTCCCTCTGGTCTCTCCGCTCCCTCGCCTTTAGTTTGACCTTTCCCTCCAGTGTGTCTGAGGGAGAGCGGCCGTGCGCGCGCGTGTGCATGTCTCTGTGTGTGTATGCGCGCGCGCGCGCGTGGGGAAAGGGCCGGGTTCGTTCCCCGACGCCTGACGTCACTGTCATGGCAACGGCAGCCTCCGCCCCTAGCTTCTCATTTCCTGTCTCCGCCCACTCTGCACGTTCCGGGGTCTCACGTGCTCCCTCACACGCGCGCACGCACTCACGCACGCTCGCAGCGCGCGCGCTTGGAGCGCGGGGGTTGGAAGGTAATCTGGACCTCCTCCTCCCTCCTCCCGGCTCCTCCCCTTCGCCGCCTCCCTGAACACGACCAATCCAGTAAGGAGGAGTCGGGGGCGGGGTGCGCCGGCCAGGACAGCGTGAAAAATTTCCCGAGGCAGAGCAAAAAGTCTTCCTGAGGGAATGAGCATGCCTCGTGGCTTAAGGGGCGTGGTGGACTGGATTCCAGGGAGGAGGAGAGGGAGGTGCTTGTCGTTGCGGAAAGGGAGCTGGCGTCCCATGTTACCGGAGGTTGTCCATTTTCAAATTGGGACCGCATAGTGTTAGTCAAGCAGCTTGGAATGGACCGTGTCCCCCCCCCCCCCGTCCCCCTCTCTTTGTGACCTTGGACATGTTACTGAAACAGTCCGAAGTGAATGTCTCTGGTGAAATGCGTTAGTAAAAGTCTACCATGGTGGGTTGTGAGGATTACAAAAGATAACCTGGAAAACGTCTCACCTGGTAGAACGTAAATACCTGTTATTATGGACCACACAATCTCAGAATTTTGCAAATGAGGACACAGGGCTCAGATTAAAACATTAAATGACTCAAGGTCAGGAAGTGGCAGAGACCCAGGATTCAAGTTCAGTGCTCTTTTGTGTCTTGTAACCTTTCTTTAGGCAGGGAAAAATTAAAACATTCCAGGAGAATTCCCCTTAAAGAGCTCCGTGATTTCTGGAGTCAATTCTAGTCCCCAGCCCCTCAATCCAGGCAAAGATTGGATTTAGAACTGTGTTCATAGGACTGAACATGGTATGGCTTTGAGTAGTAGTTATATAGCTTTAGAATTTGCACCTACAACAGAGTGGCACTTTTCCTCAATTTCCTTGAGGCACCTAAATTTCTTCTAAGGTTTTGGTGAAAGTGTACACTTAATATTAGCAAGAAACTCCAGGTCCTGTAACTGTCTCCTCAATGAGGAAAAAAAATTCAATTAACCAAACATTTTCCTAGTATCCACTGAGTGGCAAGAGACCTTCCCAGCCAGCAAGGAACATGTGACCTCAGGATTTGGCAAGTGGCACCTTGGGAGTCATCAGACCTGGGGTCCCAACCCTTTCCCCTAATTAAACTCTTAATCATCTACTGCCTTGTGGTATTTCTTGAATGTTGTAGTACTATAGATACGCTATAAATATTTTTTCCCCCCTGGTACTGGGGCTCGAACGCAGGGCCTCACGCTTGCCTACAGGTACTCTGCCATTTTAGCCACTCCACCAGCCCCTGCTGTAACTTTAAAAAAAGGTATGTAAACTTTAAAAAAAAAACTTTAAAAAAAAAAGCGTGTGCCTGTCTCTCTGTCTTATAACCCCTGATCTTGGTAAAGAATATCACCCAGATCCTTAATTATGCCCTGGAGTTTCCCACTTTCTTCCCATGTAGTATTAATGTGATCCTGAAACCAGAGTTTGGAACCCAAGGCCTGAACTCCTGAGATTCCACATGCCAGGTCTAGCCACCCATCCCTAAATACCAAATAAAGACATGGTGCAGATAGAGAAAGGTTTATTACATGGCTCGGGACATGCTGTGGGAAGAGGCGCAGAATGCACTCAGCTCATCTTCAGTCATCTTTCAGAGTACAGCCATGAACTGTCAACAGTAGACAAAAGAACTGCGGGGAGGGGACAAAGGTATGCATAGTTAAACAGTCCCAGACACAAGTGTGACTATTATCTCAGTCCAAGGGTTCCTAGAGAGGTTCAGGAGAAGATGTTATCACTGTTGTCACTTGAGGGGAGTGATCTGGTTCCCATGACATGATTGTTCCTGCTCCAGGGTACAGTCTCATTATTGTAGGTAATTGTCCTTATTTGGAGGGGTGGTCTGTCCTGCAAGTCTCCACTGTTCCTTATGGGAAGTTTCAGTCCCTTGTTATAAAGATGTTATCAGTTCTGTCCTTTCTAGAATCCAAGGTTTTTGCAAAGTGACTGCAAAGAGACTAGCTTAGAGCAGAGACAGATAGAAAATGGAGGAAGAGATGCCAAATTTCTCCTGTTTTTACTTAATTTATGTGCCCAAGTAAGGAGTCAGTGCTTTTCAGCAAAAGCAATTTGAGTGTCTCTTACAACCCTTCCAAGTTCAAGTTTAAATGTAGTCTGTCCCCAAAAGTCTTGATGGAGCTATTCAGTTGGAATGAGTTAGTCCCTTTTCCAAAGCAGTTGCTATATACCTGTAAACAGACATGGTTGCTCTCAAACGTTGTGTTCTGCTGTATGTGCACATACCGCTGACAGAAGGCTGCTCTGCACATCCATATATGGGATGCTATTTGTGTGGTCCAGTGTATCACTTTTTACTCATTCCTTTAAATCTTGATTTATTTGCCTTCCTCATCAGACTGTAAAACTTGCTTCACTTGGCATATCTGGCCTCTTCCTCAGTCCCATAGAAGCCACCACTAACTAATGAGTGGCTGCATGGGCTCCCTGCCTAGTTTATAAGGTTTTTAGGGGCAGACTTCACCTCATTTATATTTCAGAATTAAAGAGGTATCAGAGGTTAGGAGTTCTTAATAAATTCTGGACTACTCTGAAATGGACTAGAAATGACATGGTCACACTGGTAACATTGAAAGAAGGCTTTGACAGTACAAGATGTGGAGCAAAGCAAGAAGTAGGAAGGGCAGTGAGGAACAGCTACCACTATGGACCTGAGATCAGAAATTTCAGATGTTATTAAGGGTGAGATGGCAAAATTGCCCAAGGTGTGTCAATGCTATTGCTCCCAGTAAAGCAAGAAATTATGCAAAGGAATACTGACATCAAATGGTGTTTACTTCTACTGAACTGGTATCATGGGTCTCTTGTCTAACTTAGCACATTGAAAGCCTAGTGGTATGGTGTCTTGTATTGCTTTCATCTTGACATATTGTTTAACTATGTGTGAGTAAAGGATTTACTTCCCAAACTGAGCCCCCTTACGTCCTTACCATGCTAACAGCACTGCCAAACACCCGGTAGCATGATGCTGGAGTCATTCTGTTTTTTTGTATTTCCTTTCTCTCTGAGTCTGGTAGAGTTTTCCTCTTCTACAGTGGCAGTCAGCCACTACCACTCTCCTTGGTCACTTCCTTGGTGTGAGCCCTCCACTCTTCTCTAGAGTTTTCCCAAACCTCCTAACTGGTCTTTCTGCCTCATCTTGGGCCTTTCTAGCCAAAATTCTCCATACCCCAGACTCCAGGGGACCATTCTGGAAGGCAGAAAACGAAGCATGTCCTTAACAGGCTTAAAAAATCCTCCTCACTCCCTTGAAAGAGATCAAACTGCTTCAGTTGCTTTTTATGCTTCCTCCTCAATCACCCTCCTCAGTCATGTCTCCCACTACTTCTGTGAGGGCTGCTTTGTTCTGTGGATGCTGAAAGTGTGCAGCTTCTCATATATATCATGTTTTTTTGTGCATATGAACCTACAGACCTAAAATTTTGTGCTCTGGCCCCTCTACTGGGATAGTTTCATTTCTGCCTTCTGTGTCTGTAAGATCAGCCCTCATGGTGTCCCTCTGGTGTAGCTGTTCTTACTTGTAAATATCTTATGATAAATTTACATGTCTTTTCTTCTCCACTAGAATGTAAGCTGGAGATCAGGGGCTTGTCTTATCTCATTCACGTACATAACTCTGACGCTACCAGACTACTTGGTATGTAACTGCCACTCCATAACTGTTTATTGAATGAATTCTTGTATTGAAAGCTCCACAAAGGAAAAAAAGATATTATATTTCTTTGGTTTTTTACAAAGTCATGACTAGTATTATGTAAGTAATATACATATATACATTGTAATATACATATATACAAGTAATGTACATATATACATTGTATATGTATTATATAATACATAATAGTATTATGTATGTAGGCACTTAAATGAACAAAAAGGTAGTAATGAGGTATTGCAAATCTGCCATGTATCAAGGACTAAGCTTAATACTTTCCTTGGATGAACACAATCCCCAACAACATTCTACCATAAGAGTTGCTATCCACATTCTGCAGATAAGAAAAACAAGACTTAAGGAGGATAAATGACTGTGGTCACACTGTTAGTTGCTGGCAAAGACAAGATTTGATTCTGAGTTCAACTGATTTGGAAACTGAATGTTATGTAAGATACTTTGCTGCTGCTGAAGTGATGTGGTGGTGGAGAGGATGATGACCACTTTTATATTTCCTCTTCTCCTTGCCTGTTTTATCGTAACCAAAGGCCTCTCCATTTTATCAGAGAAATCAGTGCTCCACTTGTGCCATCATGAAGAAATGATTGCATTGCATGCAATGAATATGCACGAGTCAGAATAAATACCGGTCATATTCTTCTCTCTTTTTGCACAATCATTTACTCATGATTGAAAGAAAATCACAAAGTTTTAGAATATAGATGTTACGTACATAAGAATAAGATGCTTAAAACTGGCCGTTGGGATCTCAAGGACCCAGCTAAAGTCTTTTTCTTTTCTTTTTTTTTTTTTGAAAAGAAATAGGAAAACATTTTTGAATTAGCAACACTGTTACTTAATGGAGAGCTACAGTATCTTATGGTACTTAAGTGGCAATCCTCAAAAAATTGGGTCTTACAGCCAATGTGTGTGTGTGTGTGTGTTTAAGTGTATTTAGGGACCCCACTGGAGGAAAGAACACTGGGTTCCTGTCTTAAGGTACTCTCCTGCTCCAGATTACTGAGAAGGCTCCAGAATTTGTGTTGTTTAAGCACAGTTATAAGCACTCTTGATTGGCAGGCACTCTCTCCAATGGGAAGGTCAATATCTTTATTAAAACAGGAACTTGTAGGAGGAGATGGTGAGTAAGGAAGAAATGGAGAAGTGAGGACCCACATCTGTCCAGTTGGCCAGACCAGCTCAGTCAGTCCTGGTGGCAATCAAGGTGAATGAGCACTTCTGCTCTCACAGCCTCTTAACACTGATGGGCTAAAATAAGGCAGTGGTGTACACTGTGCCCTGCACAACCCTAGGGGTTATGAGTCTATGTAAATAGCATTTTCTGGGCTGTACAGTGCTCACCCACCATAAACATATGTAGTAGTCATAAACATATGTAGTAGTCTGGAGCAAGATGTATAAGGCATGTGTCTGTCTACTTTGGCAATTTAAATGATCCTAATTATACCTCTGATGATACAAATAAATAAGTGTTCATGGAATACCTACCAATTGTAACCTTAAAAATGCAAATTTATTTCATTGTATAAAGTTATGTATAAAGGTTTGTGGATATTTTAAGTGCTTATTAGACTAATATCACTATCAGTCATTTTTTAATTCTAAAATACAATTGAGCATCTGCTAAATTTTAGATATGATTCAAAAGTCTGGAAAAACAAATGCATTAGCCATCAACTACTGCTCTTAGAAAAAACTATCACCTCTTTCCTTCAAAAGTAAAAGTTTATGCTTTTTGCAGTTTATTTATGACACTTTATACTATCAAGATGTTCTCCTGATTCTCTTTATTTCATGGACTTCTACTAAAAACTGGAGATGACATGGTTCACCCATTCCAAATAATCCAATATAATAGGGTGCCCCAGTGAATATAAAGTTTTAATTAATGTTATTCTTCTTTTCTTCCTACCTATACCGAGGAACAGCTGCAGGAAGTTTTGTTGGCTCAGGGTCACTGGGAGCACAATGGACAAACTACTCTAAGAGTAAGTCCAGCAACCCATCATCTAGGATAGACAGCACCATTAGATGTGGACCTCTGCAGGACAATTGCTCTCCTACCAGAAGCATTGGATTTGGATTGTTAAACACACAAGCAATAACTGAAAATTTGTGAAGTTTTTTGTTGTGCTTCTTATTATAGCAGCAAGCTTTCATTAGTGAGTTAATGGAGCAAGTAAATAAGAAACCATACTTTCACCCCAAATCTGAGGAGCTTCTTATATTAATAGTAACGATTTTTTTCCTAAAACAACTTTTTATGAGATAGCAATGCAGAATTGTGATGCAATTTTAAATGTCTGTAAATTAGGTCACAAAAAGGATGCAAAATGTTTTCAGTATGACTATTACATCTTCATACAGCTGAAAGTCATCATCACATCTTACTCTAATACATGATTATTCCATGATTAAAAGTAGCTCAAATCTAATAACCATAAACTATATTAGTGGATCTCTTTTCCTATTACAACATTTTAATAAAGTAATGATAAATTCTTAATTTTGGAACACCAAATTAAGTGACCCCTTGCCTCTTTATTATAATGCTTCCAAGTATTTAATGGCTTTGCCGTGTGTGAGTGTCCCTGTTGGAAAACTTTATGTGCAGTTTCAGAAGCTGATACTTAGTTTATTTTATTTTTTTTTAAGTTTTGTTTTTTTTGTTGTTGTTTGATACTTAGTTTAAAAGAACCAATACACCATGCATACATAGAGTCACACTCAACCAAAGAGTGGGATGCAGAGTCCCAGAACTGTTCTCATTATCACCACCATCTTCTTCACCTTTATTAATCCCAGCTACTCAGGCTCGGGAGGCATAGGTGGTAAAAAAAAAAAAAGGACTTGGACTGTGGCACAAGTGGTAGAATGCCTAGCAAGCACAAGGCCCTGAGTTCAAACCCCAGTACCACATGCACACACACACAAAAAGATGCTGAAATTGTAGTCTTGACTATGTGTAGCAACTCAGAAAGAATGAATACATTTTCCCCAGGGAGATGAGATAGCGGACTATCCTCTATGTGATCATCACATCTCTGTCTGATGTCTGTCCTAGGATGGCAGGAAATGGTCAGTGTTATAGCAAACATTTCTGCTCAAATGGCTCTCTGAGCCTTCTATGAGTAGCACAGAGTCATAGGTGGCATTTCCTGGTGTTTTATGTCAGAATGTTTTATTTCTGATGTTTTATGTCAGAGAGTGAGCTCTCCTTTCTCCCTTGGGATGGGATATAGGGTTCTGCAGGCCACAATTTTCCCCGGAGGCAAAACATTCAACCTTTCTACTGGCCTGGCTATTTAAGCCAAGCTAGAGACCAATAGACGTAATGCGCTAATGACTAGAGGGTGAGTTTTGTTAAATTACAGTAACACCCATTCTTCCAGGCGAGCTACAAAAGTCATTCCTGTCAGATGTACTCAAAATCAACAGCCAAATTACTCCTGCCAAATGCTCTGAGGCTATTGAAGAAGGCCTTGCACAATTTTAAGTAGTTCCCCCAGAACCTTTGGTCTATGCCCTAGTAATGGTCATAATTGTAACCAGTGTCCTTAATAGTAGATGGTAATGGTTATTTATTGGGTGACCACCATGGGTAAGGTAGTTTTCTGGGTCCTTTATGTATGGCAGATATTTAAGCTTCATAATGATTTTGCAAGGTAGTATTGTTATCCCATCCTATAGATGGGGATAGAGAAATTCAGAGCAGGTAAGCAATTTGCCCAGTGTCACCACAGGCATGATGTCAATATGCTTTAAAAAGTAATCTTTAAATAAAAACCTTGTGAATGGAAGAGGTAATCCCAAACTCAGGGACATTTTAAACAAAGCTGTTAATTGGAAAATTGTAAACATTCAAAACTAAAGAAATATAGTTATAAAGCAGATCCTATCAGTAATAATTTAGAATTAAGGGTTCAGAAGATTCCTACCTTATTTTGGGGGAAGGAGAATCAAGTCCTTAATAAGATGCTCTGCAAAAGAGGAACCTGAGGCTGAATTTTATTTATAGAGGCAAAGATTATTTTTGTTTCAGTCTCACATTCTTACTCTCTATTTGAATTTGCCAATTAATGCAGGAATAGCAAAGAATGAGAGACTTAATTTGGAGTTGTCTAGTCTTCCTTATTCCTGTTGCAGATGCTCAGTTTAGGCTTGGGGTGAGTTTATACTGAATCACAGAACACTCTCCTCCCTTGCTATTATCTGCAACAAGATTGCAGGTGTGCTTTACAGTGTGGGACAGGTACAGGTCAATTTGGTTTGGTAAATGATTGACTTAGAATGAGCCTGAGTCAGTAGTGTGCTGTAGCCTGCTCACATGAGGTCACAAGAGCTTATTGCACAGCTTTCTTCCTAATTTTTCATTTGATGATATCACATGGACAGCTTGAAATTTGCCATGGTGGAAGTATTTACACCATAGACTTTGGTGAATGCTACAAATCAGAACTTTTCCCCAGAGAGGCAGATGTTAAGTCCTTACCAGTACATTGCTGGGTAGATTGCATTATTTGCTGAAGAACATTTGCTCTCCTTCATAGTGGGTGTATTTCCCACTGTTCCCCACTTTGAGAGAACTATAGTATCTATTTAAGTGAGTCCTAGTGATATGAATAACTTTTGTACCTGTGTCATTTCCAAGTGGAGTGTATTAGTCAACTTCACATTACCATAGCAAAATATCAGAGATAACTAACTTATAAAAATAATAGATTTATTTTAGTTCAAATTTCTGGAAATTCCATTGCTTTGGGTCTCTGGCAAGGGCAACTCATTGTGGTCAGAGCATTTCATGGAACAAACCCACTCACTTCATGAGCCAATAGTAAAAGAGGAAGAGGAGACCAAGGTCCAATAAGAGCATGCCTCCTATAACCTAAAGACATCCCATTAGACCCCACATTCTACAGGTCCACAGCACCTCCCAATAGCACCATCATGGGGACGACATCTTAATGCATGCACCTTTAGGATACATTCAGCATACAATTTATAGCACAAAGGAACAGTGCCCATTTTTTCTTTTTCTTCTGTCACAGTTAGTGGCAGAGAGTGTCCTAGATAGTGTCTTCTGTTTCTATTGGAGTCCTAGAATAAAGGAGACATGTTGAAAAAGAACAGCTAACCTGTAGAGGACATAAAGGTTAAGCTGAGTTGAGTGATACTTATGATTGAGATGAACAAAATCTAAATTATGTGGCATTCTGGAGCTTTAGTTGGGAAGCAAAAAAAAAATGCTATTGAAAGATGAAGAAATGGCAGCTCATGTTATTTAGAGGCAATACATTGCTTTAAACTGTCACCTCTGGTCACTGGGAAGACAGGTAATGTTCTAAATGAACTTGTAGCTCTCGGTAAAGAGGTCATGAAATAGGATGTTAAAGATGAATAGGATGCCTACGTTGCTGTTGGCTGCATGTAATGAGTACTATAAGAGAGAGGTGAGCAAGGACAGAATTGTCCATTTTGGAGAGATGAAATGGGGTAGAAAGGATCCAGGAATTTGAGGATCATAGAATATAGTTGATTCTCATTTGCAAACAATAAGAGAGAAAACCAGGAACATCTTTAAGTGACCAAGTCTGATTAAAATTTGACCTTGTGTCAAGTACCAACAGAAGATATGGTCTCTCTGAATTAAGGTGACACCATGAAATCTTTTCAGTTGGACAAAATGGCTCAGGGAAAACAGATTAGAAATGTGTTTCTGCCATTGAAGCCAAAAAGTTCTGAAATAATTATATAGAAAAAGTCACAACTAGAAAAGAATTGTGGATGTTGCCATTGGCCCATGAGGCTGTTTCAAATCAAATAGATAAGAATGCGAAAAAGTTATATTGCTAAACGAGCCATCAACCCATACCAAAACAGATTATAACTATTTGAGACATGAAGTGACCTTGGGATTCCCGACTTTCTGTGGAAAGAAGGCAGTCCAAGGCATAGTTGCCAGTCTGTGCTTTAGGACCATAACTCCTACTCTGTTCACTGGGCTTGATGAGGGCAATGGCACCCCAGCAGGCCCTCCCCCCGCAGGCACAGTGCATATCCCCTGATGTGTCCTCTGCCTGCAGTGGTGCCTAGTGATTCCATTGTTTCCCAAATACTCCCTCAATTCTTCAACTCCAAGGCTGAAAGTAACCTGTGGCACTCCCCTTCTGGAAGATTTGGGAATTGCACCTTGAGGGACATTGTTCTCCTCCCCACTTCTCCATGACATTTTCCTATCTAGCATCCCCCAACTTTAACAAGTCATTTCCTTGAGTTTGGAGAATAGGTTCATTGAGAACTACATACCATTCTTCACAGAGCTCCCACTAGAAGTAGCCATTTACTCCCTCCCAGGCATCTTCTTACTTTGTCTGCAAGGGTGAGATGCTGGTCTTGCTGAAATTATTCTGTTCAGCTGGTAGAAGTGGGAGCATGGGGGACAAAGGCAGAGAAGTGGTGGCCATCTCTGCTGTCAGTTCTTTGAGCTTCAAATGTGGAGTACCAGAGAGATTAGGAGTAAGATGGTGAATTAGAAGTATTCATTGTTTTGACTCTAAATGAGAAGAATCAGGTAACACAAGAGAGACTCTACTCTGAAGACAGAGAGGAAGAGCATCGGGAATCATGAAAGAGGTGGCAGGGCAGCAGAAAAGCGAAGGGAAACTGGGGCAACAGAGAAAAGTAACAAACAGTACCAAGCCCCATTCCTGGCCCATGGGAATGGGAGAGAAAGCTGAAGACACAATCATAAACTAAACAAGACTTCCCTGGTGACAGACTGGCAATTCTAGCTGCAAGATAAGCCCATACCTCCCATAAGTCTTAAACTCAGTACAGAGACTTAGTGACAAAGTGACTGCTTTGATGTGAAAGGCCAGCCTTGGTGAAGGAAGACCTTCTGTCACTCTCCTGCAAATTGTTTGAGAATGAGATACTCTGGGGCTTGAAACAAAGACAGTTACAGTTTAGGCAGTCTTTGGACACCAAACCACAGTGTCTGAGTAGGAGGCAGCCATGAACGGTGATTTTGAGAGGGAGAGGGTCAGAAAATGGCCCCCAGGGAAAGCCAAGCAATGGGGAGTCCCAGCTGTAAAAGCATGGTGGTCAGAGGCCCCTCCTCCTTGATGAGGACCCAATCCCATAACCTGAGGATTGTGACGGAACCAAAGTACTGTGCCTGTGGCTGGCATAGTATTCTGCCTCCTGGTTGCATGTGTTGGCTACAGGTGGGTCAGAGCCCTGAGCCTAGAACCATCCACAGCCTCCTCCCTGCCCCTACAGAGAGGTAAACTGTCAGGCAGGGCATGAAAGTACTGACACCCAACCCCAAGAACTGCATCCTAACATGTGTTTGTTCTCAGGCCTTCCAAATCACGTGATTTCCGTAGCCTTCTCTTCCCAGCATGGAGGTGAACTTTTGGGAAGGGTCTGAATGAACTGAGGCCCACATCAGAAACTGTATCACAGTGTGTATTAGCTCCCAGTTCAGCCTGAGGTCCCCAAACCCAGACCTTTTGATACACATGTTTTCCATACCCTCCTCTCCCACACAGGGAGATGAACTGCAGGGTAAGGCCTGAAAGCACTAAGACTTGGGAACTGCATTTTGGATGTGTTTGTTGCCAGGCGGAACTGAGGGCCCCAAGTCCAGACCCTATAAATCACAAAACTTCCACAGCTTCCTTCTCCCCACAGCGAGGAGTACTGTTGAACAGGGTCTATAACCATTGAAGGCCATGAGGCAGAGTGACCAGGTTTCTCAGTTCCTCTCAGGAACTGAGAACTCAGTGCTCTGTTTGATCCCCCTGCTCTTGATACATTCAGAAGAAAGAAATAAAAGGGATACAAATAGTAAAGGAAGATAAAATTATCCCATACTTAAAAGTCCCTAAAGAGTTCACCAAAAAACTCTTAAATTTGACAAACACTTTCAACAAAGTACCAGAATACAAAATCAACATACAAAAATAAGTAGTTTTCTTCATACCAAAATGAACAGGCTGAGAAAGAAATCATGAAAACAAACCTATTCACAATAGCGTCAAAAAAGTAAATAACCAATAATAAACCTAAGAAAGGTAGTGAAAGACCTATACAATGCAAACTATAAAACCTTAAAGGAAGGAATTAAAGAAGATACTAGAAGATGGAATGGCCTCCAGTGTCATGGATTGGCAGAATTAATATTGTGAAAATGGCTATACTACCAAAAGCAATGTACAGATCCAATGCAATCTCTAGAAAAATTCCAATGTCATTTTTTCACAGAAATCAATCCTAAAAAATCAATCCTAAAATCCATCTGGAGGCATAAAAATCCCCCAATAGGCAAAAGCAATCCTAAGCAACAACAGCAATGCTGGGGGAATCCCATTAATGGACTTCAAATTATACTATAGAAGCACAGTAACAAAAACAGCATGGTACTGCCACAAACCAGGTAAGCAGACCAACAGATTAAAATAGAATATCCAAAAACAACCCCACACAGCCATAGCCATATGATTTTCAACAAAGGTGCCAAAAAACCTGTTGTATATTGGAGAAGAACAGCCTCTTTAAAAGATGGTGTTGTGAAAACTGATATCCACATGGAGAAGACTGAAGCTAGACCCCTATCTCTGACCCTTTGCAAAATTTCATTAAAAATGGATCAAAAATCTTAATGCAAAACCTGAAACTCAGAAACCACTATAAAAAAATTAGAGAAGACCGTTTAAGACATAGGTACAGGTAAAACCTTTCTGAATAAGATTCCAATTGCTCAGGAAATAAGAGCAAGAATTGAAAAATGAGAATAGATCAAATTAAAAAGTTTCTGAGCAGCAAGGAAACAATTACTAGAATCAAGAGACAACCTACAGAGTGGGAGAAAAATCTGTGCCAGCTATTCATTGAATAAAGGACAAATATCCAGAATATATGTAGAACTCCAAAAATTAAATACCAAAGGAACAAATAAGTCAATAAATAAATGGGTAAATGAATTGAACAGATAATTCTCAAAAGAAGTACAAATAGCAAATAAATACATGAAGAAACATTCAAAATCCTTAACCATAAAGGAAATGTAAATTAAAATGATGCTGAGATTTCATCTCATCCAACTCAGAATGGCTATTATCAAGAAAATAAACAACAATAAATGTTGGTGAGGATGCAGGGAAAAAGGAACCTTCATACTGTTGAGGGGAATGTAAATTAGTGCAGCCACTATGGAAATCAGTATGGAGGGTCCTCAAAAACTAAAAACAGACCATCCATACTATTCCTGGCCATATACCTGAAGGAATATAAGTCTTCATGAAATAGAGATATCTGCATATCTATATTTATAACAGAACTATTCACAAATTGCCAAGCTATGGAATCAGTCTACATTCCCATCAGCTGATGGATAGATTAAGAAAATATGGCACATATACACATGGAGTATTATTCAGCCATAATGAAGAATGAAATCATGTCACTTGTAAGAAAGTGAATGGAAGTAGAAATCATCATGTTAAGTGAAATAAGCCAAACTGATAAAGATACATAGTGCACGTTCTCTCTCATGTGTGACTGTAGACATAAAAAATGAATGGCAAGAGTATTAAATTGGGGTGGGGGAACTAATTGGGGATGGGAACAAGTAGGAGTGGGGAGGGTGAAAGGAGAGGGGGAAGGGGAGGTGAATATGAGCAAGTTCTTCATGGGAGAGATGACAGGATCCACTTGGGACCTGGCATCCTGTGGCGAGCAGGTACAACCATCTACAATTGGAGATGGTGTCCCATGAGTGACAGCACTTCAGGGGCAGTGCACTCACTGACTGGAGGGAGTGGTGACATTGGGAAAAGACTCTGGGAGCTACCCTCTTTGCCACCGCCCCCACCCCGGATATCTTATTGTTCTTCTGTTGCAGCTGGTTGCAGCTGTATCTGCAGCTGTCTCCCTCATGGGGTGGTGAACACTCTGAAGGACAGGATTGTTTTTCATCTGTATTTCCAGCACCTGGCATAGCACAAAGTGTAGGTACTCAGCAAATGCTCTCTAGACTCTTAAGAGATGTTGAAGAGTGAAACCTATGCAAATGAAGATAGGAGATGCATTAGTTAAAACATTTCAGGTGAATTGTACAAGCCAGTGTGGGTTTCAAATAACTGAATCATGAGGCTACTTTTGGGGCAAAAGATTGATAAGGTGGAGACAGCTGTTTCCACCTCTCAATGAGAGGCATTAGCTAACAAGGAATAATTTATTCTGACTCCTCCAACTTCAAATTCTATTCCTAGTTTGAAAACATTAGGGAATGTCTTTCAGAACAACTTGGGTTTTTTTTAAAGGGAAAGTAGATCAATTCTTAAAAGTTAATTTCCAGCTCTAGATTTGGTTGGTAAAGAGCATGTCTCAATTGTTTTTCATCCAAAATAACTATTGGTTGTACAGAGACCTGTCTTGATCTCAAAGCTGTCACCACTATGGGCTCCTGGTTTGGAAAGTCCTTGAGCTAGAGTCTTATTCTTGCAATGGAAGTTTGCCAATACAGGATGGATTTGTATCTGATGACATGCTGAGCTGTCCAAATTTGTAGCCTGCACATTTTTCTATAAATTTAGCAGTTGGTTTCAATTATAAATTATCTTGAAAACAGACATATTACCTTATTCCAACAGTAACAATAAACAAAAAATCTCCAAGGATTTCAGTATTTTCAAACTACACAGAATATTGCAAAGTGGTGTTGGCTCTCATTGGGGGTTGCTGGGCTGAGATTTCTGGCAACTATCTTGTCTACCACATTGAGAATGAAGCCAAAGGAAACCAGGAAAGACATAGTCCTGCTGGATGTCTGGGAGTTCCCAGATCCAATGTAAATGGAGCCAAGTTAAGACAAGTGGAGCTGAGAGACTGGAAGGAGACAGCCCTGATGATTCCATGGCTACTCCTGTAACCAGCCACGCTGGAAGCTATTGCACCTTGGTTTCTCCATTTCCCCAGTTGTCTATAAAATACATTTCCTCTTCCTTTCTTGTTTTGATTTAGCTTGTTTGATTTAGGATTAAAGTCACCTATAAGTAAAAACATTCTCTGTCCTAGATTGCCTTTTAGGGCTATTGGCAGATAAATTGATATTGTATAATAAAACATTTATTAGTACATAGTAGGTGTTCAATGAAAAGAAAATTTTATATAAATTTAATAGAAACTTGTTATATAAATTTCTATAAAATCTGTTATAATTTGACAATAGTTCTCATAACTAACTCAGGCCAGGGAGCAGATGGGAAGCAGCCAGAAATCTCATCCCAAATGTTCAATGCTCATGATTTCAGCAAATAGAAATGATCCTGGATTGAGCCAAGGCAGTGTGGTTGGGAGAGCTTAGGTTGTGGAATCAGATAGTTGAGAATTTGAAAATCCAGCTCTTGAATGACATTGGGCTAATTGCCCAACAATTCTGGTTGTCCATTCACTTGTTTATAAAATAGGGAATAATATCTCCTAGTGATTAGAATAAATGAGTAATTAGGCATGTAGCTTCCTTCTTGGTACCTAGACATTCTGTAAATGACAGCTACCTCTCTCCTCCTAAATAATTGCTATAACCACCACCACCACCATTATGTGCTGACGTCTCTTTACAGGATATGCTTTTATCTGTAAAGAAAAGCATGGAGGGCAGTGTCCCAGAGTATCCCTAGGACGCCCCTCAAGGTGTAGTGATGCCATCGAAGAATTGTAAGGGGGTATTCATTGTTTCAAACCCATGGTGCTTTCTAATGAATATTGTGTGATTTTCTCACTGTTTACCATTTCTACAGAATTCAAACAATTGCAGAAACTTGATTTGCTTTGGAAGAAAAAAAAAAGAGAGAATTACAACCACAGAGAGTGGAGCCCCTCAGTTCTAGGTATGAGAGACTCCTGGTTGGTGATTCCACTCCTGATTCCAGTACTAGATCCTGAGTCATGTGTCCCCTATTAACTTGTAGCATTCCCATGGATAACCCTACTGCCAAAGTGTGGTCATTTGCTTGAATTGATACAGTAAGACTGAATGAAAGTTGCATATTCCAGTGTAGTGTGTGAACAAGAAATTACTGGCTTCAAATCATTGACTGCATCTTGGAACTCAGAGGGACCCACCTTAGGAAGAAGCCAGGTGCTCAAGACAATAAGACAAGGACAGTGCTTGTGTCTGTGGTAACACTTTTTTTTTATTGTTTTATTATTCATATGTGCATACAAGGCTTGGGTCATTTCTCCCCTGTGCCCCCACCCCCTCCCTTATCACCCACTCCGCCCCCTCCCTCTTCCTCCCACCCTCTCAATACCCGGCAGAAACTATTTTGTCCTTATCTCTAATTTTGTTGAAGAGTGAGTATAAGCAATAATAGGAAGGAACAAGGGTTTTTACTAGTTGAGGTAAGGATAGCTATACAGGGCATTGACTCACATTAATTTCCTGTGCGTGGGTGTTACCTTCTAGATTAATTCTTTTTGATCTAACCTTTTCTCTAGTTCCTGGTCCCCTTTTCCTATTGGCCTCAGTTGCTTTTAAGGTATCTGATTTAGTTTCTCTGCGTTGAGGGCAACAAATGCTAGCTAATTTTTTAGGTGTCTTACCTATCCTCACCCCTCCCTTTTGTGCTCTTGCTTTTATCATGTGCTCAAAGTCCAATCCCCTTGTTGTGTTTGCCCTTGATCTAATGTCCACATATGAGAGAGAACATATGATTTTTGGTTTTTTGGGTCAGGCTAACCTCACTCAGAATGATGTTCTCCAGTTCCATCCATTTACCAGCGAATGGTAACATTTTGTTCTTCTTCATGGCTGCATAAAATTCCATTGTGTATAGATATGTGGTAACACTTTGAATTGATCATCACCTTGCACTTGGGTCTCTCTCTGCCTCTGGACTTAGTTATGTGAAGTGATGGATTTCCTGGAAACGATTCTGTAACAAGAGTGGGACAGAACCAGAGGGTAGAGTATACCAGGGCAACTGATTCACATCCCTGAATCTAGCCATCTGGGTTCAAATCCTGATCCTACCTCATGCTAGCTGTGTAGCTTTGGGAAACTTACTCAACTTGACACTACTTCTGTTTGTGCATCTGAAAAACAATGGCAATGATGTAGCTCCTGAGAAGACACATTTGCATAATGGATACAATGTAGTGCCTGGTACATAGTAAGTCTGATTCATAATATCTGATTCATAATTACAACTGCTTATGGATGTGAAAAATTACCTCAGAATCCACAGACTGATACTGAATTGGATTACCAATTCTTCCTTTCTGTCCTTGATTCTATGTTGCTTTATTACTTTTAAGTTTTTCACTCTTTCCAGAGCCACTTTGTTTTTTCAACCCTTTAACTAGCCATAATGAGGTTGAATTATAGCTTTATTTGCTATAATTTAAAATACATAATTTTAGATTTCCTCTTTTTTAATTTAAGAAGCCAAAGGGTAGAACATTTTATATTTCCTTTAATAAAGAAAGAACTTTTTGATTTGCTTTTTATATGTTCCCATTAAATTCATCTGCTTGGCTTTTGTCCAGTGTCCCACCCTGTCACAATCATTTTAAATCTTGACACTGTCAGTTATTGGCTGTGCCTTTCTTCCTGGATTTATTTCATCTGTCTTTTAAGCCTTCACCAAGTCTTTGACAAAGCCTGTAATTTAGGACTACTTTATCAGTTATCAGGTTAGTGTAAGCGCTGGAAAGCTCTAAATCCGTGCCTCTCACACTTCAGTGAGCATGAGTATCACCTGGAGAGCTTGCTAAAACACAGAATCTTGGGCTACTCACCTGACATTCCCATTCAGGAGGTCTGCAGCCTGAGGGTGGCATGCATTTGTATTTCTAACAAGCACTAAGAGCTGCTGTGGACATCCGCTCTAAGGAGTAGTGGCTCAAGCAAATTAGTAGTTTATTTCAAATGCTTACTGATTTTCAGTGTTATTAACACCGACATATCCCCCAACTCTCCAGCTGGGAGTTGCAATCTAAACCCTACTATGTGCTAAGAAATTAATATATAAAACTTTGAATTTAAAATGCCTATTTTCCCTGTATGGTAAGTACCATTTCTCTTATTTCACATTTTCAGAGATGTAGCCTCAGCGATTTACTTTCCTGAGTTCCTATAATATCTTGAGACATCTTTGTTGAGATGCTCCAACCAAGATTCAGACTTCATTCTAGCAAAGCTCAGCCTCCTCATACTGCATTCTCCATGTGTGTCTGCAGGATGAGCCTCGAGTTCATCAACTGCTGTTGTGCAATATGTGATTGTGAAAGTCTTACTTAGAGACTGAGGCATTTATTTTACTCCCTGTCTATGAGCTGCAGGAGACTGCTGGCCCAGATCTGGACCTTCGGGCTCATCAGACTGCAGCCTTCTTGAGCCCAAGTTAGGAGCCCCACATTTCACCTCTGTTTGCCATGGATCCATTCCCAGGCTGAAAGAAGGCCAAGACCAAAGTTAGGCAGTGCACTTGTCAGAGGAGGGTGCAAATACCTTGAATGTATTGTAGTCTAATTCAAGTCCTCAGGCAGTTGCTTTGGAGCAGAAAGAGCACCTATGTAGCCAAGAATTAGGATGTTGAGTTCTGGTCTCAGTTCTGCCATCAATGACTTGTGAGACTCTGCAAAAATTACTAGTTCTTTCTAGCCCTCACGTCTGTTCTAGTGATCTCTAAGGTTTGAGCATGCTTTACCTCAAAAAGCTGTGGCTTAAAAAACAAGCCAGTGCCTCTCAAACTTCTGATCTTCTCTGACTACAGCATGGTCTTTATGCATTCTGAACACACACATGTACACTACACCCCCTTGAAAACCATTAGCCTAATGTTCACGGTTCTGTTGATGATCAAACTAGAGCATAGTGCAGCTGGTCCAGTTGGTCACAGGAAGGTCCTGGAAAGAAATGGAGCCACTGAGAATCCACTGGTGCTATGACCTTCTGCTCACAGGGGCTGAATGCCAGCTGCTCCTCTGCTTAAACAGGTGAGCTCTAATTTTGGTGATTTATGATAATGCCTCTGAGTGTGCGGGTAAACATGCCATGGTTTATTTTGCAGAATTAATGAAGTCTGATTAATCTCCAGTCCCCAGCAGATTCTGTTCTGAGAAATGGAGTGAGACAGCCAGGCTTTTGTGTGAATTAGAGAGGGAGAATTCAGGGCATGGAAGTCATCTGGAATCCTCACAAACTGATCTTTTTAATCTTGTAGATCCTTTGGTGGATTCTGTGCCATTAGATCAGATGAATGCTGATCAGGGAGAAACCTTTCTACCAACAAAGTATGTAGTAGATTAAAGCAGCTGGCATCAATTAAGCTGTGCCACGTCTCAGATGCTCCATTGTCTCCTCCTATAACTGGGAAGAGCACACACTTTCCACCTGGGTCGATATTGGTTCAAATTCTGGTCTCACAGTTGAGAAGCTGTGTGACATTGGATGTGTTGGATGGACACTGTTCATGTCCTTCTCTCTCTACTCTACCCCACATCTTCTCTCTCCGTCCAAGTTCAACAGCACACACCATCCCAGAATGGATGGTTTTGGTAAGAGAGATAAATACATAAGCAGCAAATTATATTGAAAATGAAACCCATGGGCAGCTCTAAGTTGTAAACTGAGCAATCAGTTTATCCACAACACTAGGTTAAATACTGCTGAAAAAGAACTGGAGATCAGAGGTTCAGCACAGAATTTAGAGTAACTGTGTGATGAAGTCCCCAAGTGAGGTAGAGATGGCTGTGCTGTCATGGAAAGAGCATCATGACAACCATTAGGAGATCAGAATCTGAATCCTGATTCTGATGACAACACACAGGAATGATTGGAGCAAAGTTGTTAAACATTTGTAGTCTCAGTTTCTTCATCTACAAAGTGGGAACAATAATGCCTGCCTTGCCTGTGACTCTAGCCTTTTATACAGATCCCAGGATGTAAAGGCTATCAGTTATTAGTAACTCCATTTTGCAGATGGAGAAACTGAAGACAAAAATGCAGGAGAAATTCCCAAAACAACATTCTCTCAGTTCTTCTCCAACTCCACCTTGTACCACCACTTTCCCACACCACTCTTCTCCCACCTCACTGGCTTTCAATCCTTTACGTGAACAACTCAGGCTCATTCCCTCCTCAGGGCCTTTGTCTTCTCTGTTTCCTCTCCCTGGAACCGCGACCACATCTTCGTGCTCTTCACAGGAAGGGTTTGACTTTTCTGGCTAAGCAGGTCTCATGCAAACACTACTTGTTTAGAGAACTTCCACAGACACCCATTAAAGATGGTCCCTCTCCCAGGGCGGCCGGTGGCACATCATTCTGTCATATTTTTGCAAAGCATTTATAACTTCTTAAAATTAATCATATTTATTTGTTTAAGAAGAAATTACATCTCATTTTCTACTATAATGCCTATGCCAAGAACAGGATTTGGTATATAGTGAGCACACAGAAAGTATTTTTTGAATGAATGAGATATTATGGACAGATTTATTATTTTTAATGGCTTTATAATGTGCACTATAGATGTTGTTCATTGAATCAGATTTTTAGATATGGATACTCATTTGTTTTCTTTCCTTTCTGCTTTTACTTTTTAATTTTTCACCATAGCAGATAGATGAGTCTAATTTGCGTGTGTTTACTTGGTCCTATCCATGGAGCAAATTCTTAACAGTGGGATTGCTGGATGAAATGGCACATGTATTTGTAAATTATAATACGTGTTCTCAGATTTTCCTATAAAACATTTCCATCAGTTTGTACCACCACCAGCATGGGCTTCCCTTGAGTTTTTGCCCAATGTGCTATTGCTGAGAAGCTGTTGCTGCCTTCCAACCTGCTCTCCAAGTGTTCATCTCTCTCTCCTTGGTACTGTTCTATTTCTCTGAGATTTAGGTGTTCTGAATTACTTTTCCCTTTATCTAGGTTGCATTCTCTAATCTGGCGAGGCAAAAGAAGGGACATTTAAAACACACGGTAGTGTCTGTGGAGTTTAGATTATTCTTCAGTAAGTATTCACTGTCTTCTCCCATCACTAGGAGAGGACTATACTTTCTCTAGTCTCTGACTTTGGCCTTGGTCATGTGATGAGATTTGGCCAATGATATAAGCAGATGTGATATGAGCAGAGGTTTACTGTAAGCTATCATGGCAGGGCTTCCTTTTATGCCCTTGTCTTTTGTCCTGAGAATAACTGCCTTATATATCTATTAGACCCAGGAGGATAAAGAACATATGACACATATATGAACTCAGCTTGCATTTGGAGCTAAACCTAGAGGAATTCAGCCTAGAGCAGCTGTCATTTGGATGTGTATGACACTGAAATTTTTGTTCACATTTGTTACAAAGCGAAAGCTGACTGATACAAAGTCCAAGATGGAATGGTGTACCCATTTTACAGCAGCATCTGGCACTTCCAGTGTCAAATATCAAGTATCCCCTAGGGCAGTGGTAGCAGAGGAATATTTGAACCTATTAACATTTACTTTCATGTGGATTTCATTGAGCTCTGAAGAATGTATAAGGCCAAATAAGTCCTAGATGAGGTGGAAGAGCAATCCTAGTGCTAGAAGAGCAAGAGCAAAGGTGTAGAAGTAGGACTGGGCCAGGCCTGTTGTAGGGCTAATGAGCAGACTATAGGGTGTGACTGCAAGGTGGGGAGTGTCAGGAAGAAGTTAGATTTGAGTCAGGAAACAGAAATTGAGCAAGCTAGAATTAGATTTTATTCTTTAGGTTCCTAGCTATTTAAATGTAAGCTAAAGGCACCACGGATGCCAATTGTATGTGCTAATTATAGACTATAAGCGATTGGCATCTGAGGTCAAGTACGCAAGGAAGACAGCTAAGGGGCTAACAGAGGCTTCCTGTATCAAATAGAAAAGGTGTGCAGGCTACTTCATTCTTGACTCCATCATTTCAATCTAGAATATCATTATTAGTTAAACTGAGCTTAATATAGTGCCAAGCCATGTGTTTGCTCCTTAAATATATTGTCTTCATAGAAAATAGGCGTTAATTACAGTACTTAAAAGCTATTCCAAATGTACCCTCATATTTAATTTTTAGTCAAATACACAATTATTTTGTGAGTAGTTTTGACAATTCACCTAATCAATTATGCTAACATTTACTTATTCATCTTCAAATATTGAGCATGATAAGAAGTCATATAGGTGGGAGTTTGAATTCTTGGTGTGCTATTTAGTGATTGTGTAACCTTGAGGAAGTTACTTTACTTGAAGGAGACTCAATTTCTTTATCTGAAAGAGTGAATAAAATTTATCACATAAATTTACTGTAATGATTAAATTAGCTAATACATAAAGAGTAATTCCTACCCTGTCCCGAGGTAGGAATTAATAAATGTCTTCTACTAACATTCAGTTTAACATTTGTTGAGAAAGAATAGATAGCCGTGGGGCAGGCGTGGTGCTGGGCACAGTGAAGGAAAAAAGATACTTGCCCTTAAAAATCTCAAAGCCCAGGAACAAATGGCCCAGATTGGCTCAACACAGTGAGAAGTGTGCCTCAGGGTAGTGGCCCCTGCCTTTGGGACATTTTATGTAGCAATGCTTCAACCACATGGACGCACACTTGGCTGCCATGTTCTTTCAATCTCCCCTGGAGTGGCTGATCTAAGGGTAGAACCTGACCCTAACTGGGTCAGTTAGTCCTTCTCTGGGATTCCATACATAGTCTGGATGACAAATGGACTTACTCAAGCTGCCTAGTTCCTTTTTTAAAAAAAATTGAGGTTTTAGTTAACAGGTGTTTCATATGCATACCTTGAAGGCAGAGAGGATGCTTTGCCCTATGCCCCAACTATGTTCCTCCTTGGCGGGGGGAGGGGAATGTGTATTCATTGTCAAACATGAAGTAAAGATTAGACTGGGTTATTATTGCCACTGGTATGTTTATTGTGCCTTGAAGGGTATAGACCAATTTTCAAGTGTCTCTTTCTACTTCCCTTTTATGACAGGAACTGGTTGGGTAAATTGAGCTCTCCTGACCCTCTGAGACCTAACACTCTTCTCACATGTGTCCTCTTACTTCCTCTGTGGTCAGTGTGGTGTGATGAAACTTCCTGAAATGATGGAACCCATCTGTATCTCACTGTCCACTATAGCAGCCTCTAGTTATATGGCTTCTGAGCACCTGACATGTGGCTGGTGAGCGTGAGGATTGAATTTTTAATTTTATCTAATTTTAATTAACTTAAAGTCAAATATAAATAAGCTCATGCAGTTAATAGTACTGTATTGGACAGTACAACTGTGCTCAATGGAAAGGGATAGAAGACTTCATTATATATATATTTCTTATTGTTTCTATTTACAGAATCAGTATTAAATAACTGTGTTAACATAGCACCAGCCCCATATTTTTGCTTCTTAAATATGGAAGAGAGGGTGTGATGCTATTTTTTTTGTTTTTTGGCAATAGAGGCTGCAGTTAGCCTCTAGTCTAACCTGTGTGCTTTAATTCATCTTTAACAGGGAACACTGAGTTCAGGTGCTAGCTGCTGGGCAGATAATAATAAAAAGGGATTTTATTTCCTTGGTGGTCACTGTTTCTGGCAGGTCTGCCTTTCAGGACCTGCACAGTGAAGAGGGGTGATTGGTGGAACAGAATTCAGGCATTCCTGTGGGGCTCAGAAATACTACATTTGTGGGTTGGGGATGGCCTAAGAGGTAGAGTGCTTGCCTAGCAAGCACAAGGACCTGAGTTCAAACCACAGTACTGTAAGAAGAAGAAAAGAGGAGAAGAAATGCTGCATTTGTAATTTCATCTTGATTAACTGTACAGATTAGACTGTGGCTTAGAGGATGTCCTTCTATTGTAAGTGTGGCTTCAATTGTGGCTTTATTAACTGCAAATGTGACAAGGCAGGCTAAGGGACAAAGGTGTCCTAGGAGCGCTGGCCCAGTGTGGAGCTGGAATTCTGGGTCCTCCACTTACTGTTTGTGTGAGCTTGAACAAGTTAGCTTACCTTGATGGGATTCACACCTGCATTTGGACTGAAGGTGTGGGGTCTTTTGTCTCTGCACTAAGGTGTACCTCCAGCGAGGTCACAGTCTTCTGTAGAAGGTTCCAGGTGTGTGATGTCAGCATTTTCTGCAACACCTGCCTCCTAGTTTCTAGAATACTTGCCTTGTTGTTTTCATCCAATTATGTCATAAAAATTTCCTGGCTCTGTGTGTGTGTGTGTGTGTGTGTGTGTGTGTGTGTGTGTGTGTGTGTGAGAGTGTGTATGTTGCTTGGGATTCAACCCAGAGCTTCAAATGTGCTAGGCAAGCTTTCTACCACTGAGCTATACCCCCAGTCCTAGATACTGCTTCTTATGCTCTCCCTAGCACTAGTTACTTTCTACTTTCTATGAAATCGTTTCTTTAATTTAAAGTGAGTAACACTCTCTAAAATTACTATTTGAGTCACCTTCTAACATGAGCTCTTCCAGAGCAGGAGTCTCATTCCCCATTTTCACCTCTGTGCCAGTGTGGAGGCAGGTGTCTTGGGGACCCAAGAGCAAACCTGGTGCTCCTGGCCCTGCTTCATTCTGTGCTTAGCCAAAGGCTACTCTCCACCTGTTTGGAATGAGGCAGACCCAAGATCGGCTCTGCTGCTAACCATCTGAGATCTGCATTTTGCTGGATGCCTCCAAGCCTCTGTCTCTTTACCTGTGAATGTGGACAAGTAACATCTACCCAACAAAAGTGCTGTGAAAATCGGATGCCATCAGGCACATGCCATGCCTCACAGGGTGCCTAGCATATGGCAGACAATAAATGGGGATGTAACTATAATTGTAACGTCTATCAGAGCTTGCTTCCATTAGAGGTAGATATTAATCTATGTGTCACCTCTCATTCATCTGTTAGCTCTTCGAGGGCATAACATTGGTTTTTTATTCTTTTGGTTTCAATTTTCCTTGCTATCTCTAAACATTCAGTATAGAGATTGGGATATGGAGGTGATTAGTAAATATTTATTGGGCTGAAGTGATACATGTCACACCTCCTGCATGGATTGGAGAATGGAGTGGAAGTAGGCTGGGACAATTCACAGAGGAGAAGGGGAAACAATCTAGTGACAGGTAGTGTGTCTCTTTAGAAGAATATGGAGAGGGGCATTACAATGGAATTCATTTCAACCATGAAAAGGAAGGAAATTCTCACACCTGCTACAAAATGGAGTGACCTTGAGGACATGGTGCTTAATGAAATAAGTCAGTCACAAAAGGACAAATATTGTGTGCCTCCACTTATAGGAGGTCCCTAGAGCCACCAGATACACAGATACAGAAAGCAGAATGGGTTTCATTATGTAACCCAGGCCGGCCTTGAACTCTTAGTCCTCCTGCCTCAGCCTCTGAGCACTGGGATCACAAGTGTGCACCACTTTGCCTGTTCGTTACATATATTTTACCACACACTAAATGGCAGGTGTTAGAAAATACGGCAATACTGCCAGGTCTCTTTGCTGCACATGGTTTATAAAGCAGGCAACACCTTGCTGAGCAAACTGTAGGCACTCAGTTAACCTGCTGAATGTGTGTTTAGTAACCCTTTACTGTGTGCAAGGAGTCCTACTGGCTGCTGGGGGGAGGGTGGTGAATGGGCCAACCAATGTCTGGAACAAGGCCTGGCAGGTCCCCATCCTCACAGAGGTATCAATCTGCAGGGGGAGGGTTGAGGTGTGGTTTAGTTGTGAACACTTGCCTAGCATGCTTGAGGCCCTGGGTTCTCTCTCTAGCACTGAAAAAAATCTGGAAATGGAGATGCAATAAACCATTAAATGAAGAAGCAAAAAATAAAAGGGGGGGGGTGGAGCTTATCAATATATGACAATCCTTAAAGAGATTTTTTTGTAAATATACTTAAATGCCTTACGTTCTCTAAAGGGACTCTTTCAAGCACATGGCAATACTTAATTGCGTCTTCTAAAGGAACTGTTTATTTGATTTGAGAGACAGAAAGGAGAGAGTGAGGGGTGAGTGGAAGGAGGGCTGCCAAGGAGTCCATTCTGCTACCCCGAAAGGCAGTTCTCTCTTTGACAGGTGGTTCTCTCTTCCTCCTACACAAGAGATGTGATGTTTTTCTCAGGGCAGGTACTGTGTCCTTTTCAAATCTGCACCCCACACCTTTAGCAGTGCCTGGGTGGAGTAAGCTATGTAATGTTATATTAGTAATGTATCATTTAGCAGTTATTAATGAATATCATATAGGATTATGTGGGTTACTTCATCCTTGTTTTCATGTTGTAAGCAAGGTGTTCTCACCCTAATTATACATTTGAAAATACCATAGCTCTATAGACATTTTGACTTACCTAGTCTAGGAGGAGCTTGAATTTGTTAGAGTCAGCAGCTTGCCATGGTTAGCAGTGTGCCATGGTCACATCCCTGGAAGGTCATCAGTTGGTCTGTTGGTGAGGGGGAGAGTCTGTAGATCTGGATTCTGGTCCAGGCTCTGCTCTCCACTTGCTGAGTGACCTGGGGTAAGTTACTTTCTCTCCCTGGTCTTGGATTTCTCTTCTATAACATAATGAGATTTGGTTTGAGCAGGTCATTTTAATCTTTGAATTAAGGAACCCATTAAAAAGACTGATCCCTTTTCCAGGAAAATATACATATTTACACAAAACTTGCATAGCATTTCAAGGAATTCATGAAATATCTTGTATTGGTTGGTGTTCTTTGGGTCACAAGTGAGAGATCCAGTTCAAATTGGCAAATACCAAAAGGCAGTGGAATGGTTCATGGTCCTCATGAGTCCTGGAATAGATGTGGCTTTAGCTTTGCTGGTTCCAGTGGCTCAGAGAATGCTAGAGAAACTTGTCCCTATCTCTTTGCTGCTGATTTCATTTTAGGAAATGTCTTCTCAAGTGATGCAAAGGTGTCCCATAGCAGCACAAGTTGACATTCTACAAGCTGAGCAATCCCAGTAAAAAGATACAGCTTTTTTTCATGGTTCTGGTAAAAGTCTGGCCCATTCTTAACATGATCACTATTAGTAATGGAGTGAGTGCTCAGCTGGCACTGTAACAATGGATAGGCAGGCCCCACTTAAACCACATGGAGAGCACAACGGGGTGGTTTCCCCAAAGAAAATTAGGGTATTGCTACCTACCATAGACCAATGGATTCTGGGAAGGCAAAGACTATAGATACATATAGTTTGGATATTAAATGTCCCCAAAAGTCTTAAAGGCATGATCCCCAGCTTGGTGCTATTGAGAGATGATAGGACCTTTAAGAGATGGGACCTAGCGAGAGGTCTTTAGGTCATTGCAGTCATGCCCTTGAATGGGAGAGTGGGACCCTGGTCCACTGTCTTCCTCATTTTTGCTCCTTGGTCATGAGGTAAGCAGTTCCCCCATATGTTCCCTGACATTGCCTTTCAGCATCCCCATCAGAGACCTGACAGCAATAAATCTTCCTGTGTAATGGAACCTCGAAAATTGTGAGCCCAAATAAACCTTTTCTAAGTTGATTTTCTCAGATGCTTGCTATAGTTACAGAAAGCTGACTAACACATCTATCTCACCTTGAAGTTGGGCATCTTTTGGGCATATGGCTGCTAGTGTAGACCAGAGAACATGGACATGATCCCCTAGGGTGAAAAATTTCAGACATATCAGCTCTTGAAGTCTTTCTCAACATTAAAATTTACCATGATAGATAAGCATGAAGTTCTTATGAATCCTATTATCTATATCTATAGCTTTAGCTTTATCTCTATCTTTGTATCTATCTATCTATCTTTGTAATGCTTTATAATTTGTATGGAAGAAGGGATAAGGATTTTTCCTACTATGTTTAGTTTTCTATTCCACCAGCTTCTGGAGCAGCATTTGTGTGCTAGATCTGTTATCCCCATTTGTTTTGATGGCAATAATGAGGCTTAGCGAGAGTTGGACATTTGCAAAACACCCACAAAGGAAGCATAAGAGCTGAGATTCAAGCACAGGCCTTTCAATTTCATGCACAATGCTGTTTCCGTGAACATACCACTTGATGTCCTGCTGTGTATTTTTCCTGTTTTGAGATATTTGCCCGTGGAGTACTCTTTAATGGAATGCATGGCTCCTCCTTGATCATTTAGGTGCAATTGCTTTTCTAATGACAGTGACCTTGTGCCACATCATCTGATGAAACCATGTAGCTTTTGTCTGTTTAAAGTTGATCCTTTTGTTTTAAGAAAATCATACCTCCAGTGATTTTTTTTGCCTTCCTCTTGAGTCTATACTTATACATATTACTCCCTCTTACCTAGGATATGAACCTTGGCCTGGGAAGACTTTTCTGAAATCTGAGTCTGGCAATTATGGTTGTGTTCAGGAAACCCCAGGGATTTGCAGGAGTGGCATTGTTGGATTTGTTTCCCTGTAGCATCTTGGATTTCTGAAATGCTAAAACCTGCATAAATGATCTGTCTTTTTTGAGAGTATAATTTCAAAGGCAGTAGTGTAGACTAAAATCATGGACATGATTTTTGTTTGAATTGTCAAGTAATTTAGCTATTTAATCGAGGACCTCAAATGGTGCTCTAATGGAATAAAAAAAAAACTCATTGTTTTGGGTACTAAAGACTTATTGCCTAGCTTCCACAGATATTTGGAGGATGAGTTTGAGGAATGAATAAAAAGTGCCTTCTTAATGCCTGCAGAAATACTGTTGAAGGAGGAGGATACAATAAATAATCTGGAAAAATGTATTAACTATCTTTATTTGATTATAATCCACAGTGAAATACATAGATACATATTAGCAATAAGTTCTTTAGTAGGTTATTTTGGCCATGTCCCAATTCTAGCACTCCTTTCCTTATTATCCATAAATGAGACTAAGCAATATCACTGAAGAGTTACCCAAATGTCTATTAGTCCAACTTGCTTCTCTTTTGGTAGAAGAAACAGAAACTCAGATGGGTCCAATGCTCTCAGTAAGGTCTCCAAATTCACCTGGGGATCCCTACCTCTCAGTCCATGGGCTTGTACTATTGAAGATCCTCTACCAACACCCAGCAATGTAATGACTGGACATAGACTAAAACTCACACCCAGCCAAAAGTTTCCTTCGGAAGCAGAGCTAGTCTTGAAATGCCTTTGGCAGTTCATTTTTTTTTTTTTTTTTACAAATTGTCAGTGTGATTAGTGATTACTGGCTGCTGGCTGCAAATTATTTCCTGCCTACCCAAACAAAGCAAATTAAGGGGAACAAATGATGCAATTCTATTTAAAAAAAAAGTCATTGAAATTTCCTCCAATGACAGGAAACTATTATTATCCCAGACTTATAAGTGGAAGTTAGGAATAGAGAGACTGGGCAACTTGTCCAAAATAATCAGCCAGAATTAGAAGTCAGCCTTGCTAATGGCCACCCAAGGGCAAGAACTCTGGGGTGCTTGGCTTTGCCAGCTACAGGGAGGGCCAAGTTAAATAGGACAGAGGGATACAATTCCCATGCTTTCTCCTGCCCCATGACCCCCCAACCAGGAAGCTCTTGCCAAGTTTCTTGCATGCTGTCTAAACCTTCTGACCTCCTGAGGTCAATAAGATGAAGCAGAAACCATTGGGACTAGTTGACTTTCCCACTGCTTCCTAGCTGCATCTCACTGGGCAAGTGGCTAACCCTCAGGATTTCAAGTGTCCCATCTAGAGTGGCAAGTGAGACTTAATTACCTGCCAGCTCCATAATGTAAAGTGAAAAGTATATTTCCAGAAGGCATTTCCTAGGGCTGTTTTGGTGGCAGGTGACAGAATGTTGAATGTCAATTCTTTTTTTTTCCTTTTCTCCTTTTATTTTATAATTTTTACATTTATTTACATGTGTATACATTGTTTGTGCCACTTCCACCTCCCCCCTGCCAGAATGTCGATTCTTAAGAAATCAGAAAAAAATGAGAAAATTTCAATGAGAACTTATTAACTTATTATCAACAGCCTAGTAACCCCGTTTCCCTGAAAAAGCAGAGTAACACTGGTAATATAATAATAATAGTAGTAATACAGGCTTACAACTCCTATTAGACAGAGGACTCAGGTCTTGAGTGGTGATTTGTCTCATTAAACCCTTGCAAATGATGAACTGTCTGTGTTTATCAACCTTGTTTTAGCTGAGGGAAAACGGCCCAAGGACCAGGGTGCTGTCAGACTCATCTGCAAGGCCAGCCTCTCCATGAACCACACTTGAGGCTGCCAGCTCTCCTCTGCCTTCTGCTTGACACAGGCATTGGTGAGAACCTTGAATTCTGGCACTATGACAACTCTGCAAGGGAGGCATAATTGTTTCCAGTTGACAGTCAAGAACACCGAAGTTGCTCTGCAAGAGAAAAGCATTAGTTCTGGATTTAAAGGGGCAGATGGATATTCCTTCTTCTGTGTGGTTTTGGGACCAAACCCACATAGGGACCAGGATGTTCATGACTAAACAGACAGAGCTGCTTGGCTTGTATGAAGCCCTGCATGCTGAGTATGGTGGCTTCCCAGGTTTTGTGTGTATGTACCTACCTCTAGGAACACATGAACAAGTGGATGTTTACTGGGCACTCGTTCTACTGGTTGGATTAACATTTGCCTCCTCAGAGAAGGTTCTCAGTGACTCTGTGGGGTGGTGTTTTGATTTGTATTTTACAGAAGAGGAAATCAAAGCCCAGGGAGGTTAAGCTATATGCTCTGGCTCACTGATGGCAAATGGCAGACAGAGTTTGGATCCACAGATGTTGGATTCTGGATTCAGACTTTTCTCCCTTCCTCTGTGGTTTCATTTGGAATGAGTGCCAAAGACATTCTAGGACCCTTCTTGATGAGAGCAAAACAAACCACAGAAACACTTCAACACTCGATTATAGAATTCCAGAACTGGAAGGGCTGCTCAAGACTGAGAAATTTAAAGGTTCTTGAGTATTTTGGGAGTTCCAGAATTTCTTCATGCTTTTCTCAGAAAATATACACAGCACAGATACACAAAATCTTACATATAAATTTGTGAGTGGGTGGGAAACTACCCTTCCCGTTATTTTCCTATCACATACACGTTTAGAATGAGGAAAAGTCATAGATTTTGCCCAGTGGACTACAAACTCCTGTATTACAGTTCTACAGAAAAACTGAGCCGTGTGTGTGTGTGTGTGTGTGTGTGTGTGTGTGAGAGAGAGAGAGAGAGAGAGAGAGAGATTTTAATAATTTGTCTATGAGATTATGGGGTCTGGCAGGTATACACCTGCAGGTTGGAGACTCAGAGAACAGTTGATGTTGCAATTTGAATATGAAGACAGAATGAGGTAGGATTTTTTCTCTTCTTCTGGGACCTCAGTCTTTTTTTCTTAAGGCGTTCAACTGAGTGGATGAGGCCCACTCACATTATGGAAGATCACCTGCTTTACTCAGAGTCTACTGATTTAAATGTTAATTTTACCTAAAGAATACCTTGACAATGACATTTAGGCTAGTGTTTGACCAAACATCTGGGCACCATAGTATGGCCAAGTTGACACATAAAATTAAGCATTACTGCTCCTCAGAGCCGAGTCTGGGTCTGATTTACTCTGTGTCTGCAGGGCTTACTGCAGTGCCTGGCAGAGCATGGCTGCTCCCAGCAGGTTAGAAAGTGAGTGAGTCAAATTCTAAAACTCCTAGAATGACATTGGGAAAAGCATGATGAAAGGGAAAGAATATCATGCTCAGCTAGAAAATCAGATGTGGGCCCAAGAAGTAACTGGGACTTATCAAAGGCTCATGGGTTAGAGAGATGAATATAGCAGTGATGGGAAGGAATGTTGGCAGAGGTGTGGACCCTGAGTGACCATGCAGACATGTCTCACCAACCTGGTAGGGCTCTGTACGAGCTGCATATTGCAGAGTGAAGGCTAGAGAGGAAAATACCCTGGTTAGGCTGCCTGGAGGTCCGGCCCCTGAGCTATCTCTGCTGCTCATGAGCTGTGTGCCCTTGGCTGGTTTTCTCACCTCTCTGGACTCAGGTTCTGTTTCTATGGAATTTTCATAAACTGGCTACATGCAGGCACGATCCAGTCCATAATGCAGGCAACATTTTAAAAACAGCTTAAATAAATTGCCAATTTTTAAACATGGGTAGGTTTCACACACAAGCACACACACACACATACATACAGTGAAAAATTTATGGTCTCTTGAATGCTTAGGAAGAGCTAACAGCTCAGGACCTGACTTCATCTGTAACAACATAATAGATGGGGCAGCTGTTGCATCCTTGGTTGGGCAAAGCTCTTGAGCTGTCTGTCATGACGATCCTGTTACTCTACATGGTCTCCCTGACATGAGGCTAGAGTCAGCTATCCTTCATCCTGGAGCCTGTGGTGGTTTTTTTACTCTCCTACATAGCTTGACCTCTGGAGGCCTTAGAGTTTATGGACTTTGCTCTGGATGCCTTCCAAAGTCCTTTGTACTAATCTCACTATGTCCCTCTATGTGCACCCCACCATGGTATATTGTGGATTACATTAATCTCAGAGGCAACATTTCAAGTTTCTTAGTGAAAAGCTCAGTATGGAGCAAGAACGGGAGTGGGGCTGGTCCAGAATAGGAGAGAGCCAAGAGAGAAACGACATCCTTTGGCTAACTGGATATGCTTGCAGTTGGAATAGCATTAAAATAATGCTCTCTTGTGGTCCAGCTGCCCTGGGACTTCTTACATAACATGCATTCTAAATATACATCTGGATGCCTTACCCAAGAGAACTGGGGAAAGTTTTATTTTTTTTCCTCAAATCATTCCAATGCCTGAGCTGGGCATTTGCACACACAGACACGGCTATTCCCTCATATGAGGAAGCCCAGGGTAAAGCCTTGATCTCTCCTCCAGGTGACATTTTCAGGCCCACTCTTACTCAAGGATCCATGATTTACAATGACAAGGAAGTCCACATATTGTATTTTCTAGGGGCCTTTTGGTGGCAAGTTGCAAAAACCCAATGTGCACTTACCTAATAAATTAGGTAGAAGGGGAAATTTATAGGGTGAGGTTCTGTGACTCATATCTTTTGTTAAGCATGTTGGGGGACATGAGAATCATCTGATACAATCCTAGAGCTCAGTGAGCTTATGATTTTCCCCAAAGGCAAGGGGAGCCCAGAAGAAAAAAAAATTACGTGTGGGTTTTTTTTTTTTTTTTTTTGCATTGAAAGAACATAGGATTTAGAGCTAAGAAGTCCTGGCTTTGTCAATGTATTATCTTAGCAAAAAGTGTAAAATCTCAGTTTCCTTGTATTAATAGTGGGACACTGATCATCCCTGCCTTGCATGTTGCTTTTGAAAATTAGCGCAATGTGTGTAAAGTGCTCATAATATTGCTGGCACGCAGGATGAGCTTTGTAAACAGCTGTTGTGGTTGCTATTATTACAGCAGCCAGTAGATGGTCCTGCAGTTGCTGTGATCCCTATGGTTTGGTGGATCTGGGTGGTTTCAGAAAGCACATAAGCTTTTGCTGGGCCTGGAAGGATATGGAGGACATAGGTGAGCAAGTGAGAGAGCAACATGTACATGGCAGAGGAAGAAGTAAAGACTGTGTGTTCAGGGGATAGGGCTAGCTGGCCTGGCTGGAAAGGAGGCTTCACACAGGGACAAAGGTTTAGAACAACACCTGTTCTTTGTGACAGTTGGTTAGAGTTGCTCTGTAGTCCTTTCTGAAATGTCCACAGTTTGCCAAATGGCAATTGGTATCCTTTATTTCTAGCCAGGGATTCTTTTCTCCCTTGCCTGCCTTCATGTAGGTGGGGGAATTTAGAGACAATGAACTTACCTCATTCTCTTCTGGGTATCCAATTAAGAGATTACATACCTGGCATTTCTCTGGAGCTGGCTCTGGGAGTGTGTCCTGAGTGTGGATCAGGAGCTCATGGCAGGTAATGTTCATGATGATGGAGCTGTCAAGGCTAGAGACCCTCCACTTTGGGATTTCTGCTTTGTAGACTTCTATATTCCTTTCTTGGTGGACACAGGGGACTCAAAATTCAGAGAGGGACTTAATCAGCTAGAATATTGTGCTGGGAAGCATCCAGAGAAGCCATCAAGTGCTCAGTCTAACTTTGCATCTGATTCTTATTGTTAATTTTTGTGGTGCTGTGGATGGAAGCCAGGGCCTCATGCATGCTAAGAAAGCACTTTACCACTGAGCTAACCCCTCAGTATGACCTCTGACTTTTACTGCAGAACTGCCTGAGAGTTGGTTGTAACTTCTGCTTTTATACCTCCCATGTAGTGGTCTTTGCTACCTCTCACAGTGACCTTCTGTTAAAAGCTTTAGCAGTTTGAAGCTTTGTCTTTTTTTAAATTCATATGTGCATATATTGTTTGTGCCATTTCTCCCCCCTGCCCCCCACCTCCTCCTTCCCTTGCTTCTAGGCAGAACCTGTTCTGCCCTCTTGTCCAATTTTGTTGAAGAGAAGACATAAGCAATAATAAGAAAAACATAGCATTTTTGCTAGTTTGAGATAAGGATAGCTATACAGAGAGATTCCTAGCATTGTGAAGCATTGTCTTTATAGTGAATTATGTACCAATACTTCTTGTGTTTCCTTGAACCAATTTGTATTTAATTTTTGTGTATGGCACAGGTACAAAGATGGATAACATTATCTTAATAGAGCCTAAAACATGAGGAAGGGAGAATTGAACAAAAGTTCTCAAAAGAAGAAGTCCAAATTGCAAGTAAGTACATGAAAAGTGTTCAACAACCTTAGCCATCAGGGAAATGGAAATCAAAACAACATTGGGATTTCATCTCACCCTAGTCAGAATGGCTATCATCAAGAAAACAAAACAGCAACAAAGGCTGATGAGGATGTGTAGAAAAGATAACCCTTATATACTCTTGGTGGGAATGTAAATTAGTGCAGTCACTGTGGAGATCAGTGTGGAGGTTTCTCCAAAAGACTAAAATTGCAATTATACCATTCCTGGGGATCCAAGTAAGCATACAATAGAGACACTGGCATACCCTTGTTTATTATGGCACTATTCTCAATCAGCCTAGAGGCCTATCAACAGATGAATGGATAAAGAAAATGTGGTCTATACATGATGAGGTATTATTCAGTCATAAAGAAGAGTGAAATTGTGTCATTTGCAGGAAAATGGATGGAAGTAGATATCATTGTATTAAGTGAAATAAGTCAGATCCAGAAAGACAAATATCACATGTTTACTCTCATATGCAGAATCTAAATTTATAAAAAGACATCAAAGTAAAATGAAGACTATTTGGGAGAAGGAAAGGGACTGGTGGGAAGGGAGGGAGGACAAAAGAGAATAATGGTGGGTAAATATGATCAAAGTACATTATATACATGCATGGAAATGTCATAATGAAATACACTGTTCTGTATCTTTAGTAAATACCCACAAAAAGGTAAACAACAACAACAACAACAAATTCAGTGAAGGGAATTGAAAGAGGAAGGAAATAGAAAATATTCTGGCTGAGAATAGAGCTAGAATGGTGTCCATAAAACAATAATTGGGTTTTTAAAAAATGTGATATGTTCATACTCATCCTTAAGAAGAAAGCAAATTCTGACATGTCACAACATGAATGAACGTTGCCAGTCCCTCAAAAACACATACTATCCTTCTATGTATATAAGCTATCTAGAGTAGTCAAATTTATAGAAATAGAAAGTAGAATGGTGGTTTCCAGGGGCCGAAGGGAGGGGAAATGGGGAGGCATTCTTTAATGGATATAGCGTTTTAGTTTTGCAATATGAAAAGAGATCTGGAGATAGATGGTGGTGATGGTTGCACAACATTGTGAATTTACCAACATGATTGAATTGTGCACTTAAGAATGCTTAAGATGATAATTTTATGTTATATAGATTTTAACCACAACTTAAAACTTATGATCACTGTCTCTTCTGTTAGTAGTGCGTACTTCTATCAAAACCCAACTATTCTTTAAGCCATGTCCTCTAAGTAGCTATCCTTATTTAGTGGCTCTTTAAAAAATATTCTAGCTTTTCTTTGTTAGAAAAACCATTTATTTAGGGGTAAAGAGTCCTTAGGCTTGTGAGTTCTGATGTTAGGCTACCTGGGTTCAAATCTAACTCTGCCATTGAGCAGCTATGTGATCTTGGGAAAGAGCCTTATTCTCTGTGAACCTGAGTTGCCTCATATGCAAAATCATGATGGTACCCACCTCATAGCGTTGTTGTGAGGACTGAGTGATGGAAGGTATGTAAAATGTTGGGCACAGTGCCTGGCAAAAAGTAAGCAACAGTAAATGTCAGCTGCTGTTGGTACCTGATAAAAGATAACACCTACCCAGTGATCCTAAAAAAACACAATGGATCCTCATCATTATGCAGAACATAAAGAACATAATTAAGAATCTTGGCATTCAACAAACATAGCATATGGTTTCATATCTATTGTGTGATCTTATGAACAAACCACTTGTTCTTTTCCCTTTTCTTAGTATTCAAAATCAAGGGAAAATTGCCCACAACCAAAGTCTGGGCGTGATAGAAGTGGGCCATAGCACAAAGTCTTGCGCAGTGAAATGACTCAATGAGTATCAAAGCATCAGCTCTTCTTTCCTGCTCTTCCTGCTTGCCCTGGGATTGCTCCATTCTGTGCCCTGAGTCTCTCTGGAAGGCGTTGGTACGTGATGTCTTATCAGTGTTGTACAGGTCTCATCTCGCACAAAACAGGGTGTGGCCACATCAGATTCCCTTGGGCTTGACCCAAACAAGATGCAAATAAACAAGCACAAGATTGAATTAGTGATGTTTTGAGGACTTGGGGGACATAGAGTTCCCAAATACCTTGGAAATAAGTTTACTTTTTATTTATTTTTCTTTTATTATTCATATGTGCATACAAGGCTTGGTTCATTTCTCCCCCCTGCCCCCACCCCCTCCCTTACCACCCACTCCACCCCCTCCCTCTCCCCCCCCTCAATACCCAGCAGAAACTATTTTGCCCTTATCTCTAATTTTGTTGTAGAGAGAGTATAAGCAATAATAGGAAGGAACAAGGGTTTTTGCTGGTTGAGATAAGGATAGCTATACGGGGCATTGACTCACAATGATTTCCTGTGCGTGGGTGTTACCTTCTAGGTTAATTCTTTTTGATCTAACCTTTTCTCTACTACCTGTTCCCCTTTTCCTATTGGCCTCCGTTGCTTTTAAGGTAGGGGTGAGGATAGGTAAGACACCTAAAAAATTAGCTAGCATTTGTTGCCCTCAACACAGAGAAACTAAAGTTTACTTTTTAAATTCTACACATAATGGATCAGAAAAGAGAGGTATAAAATGGGACCATTTAAGAAGATACTGAGGCTACTTGTCTTAGTTGACTCGGGCTGCTATAACACTTTACCACAGAGATTACTTCTCACAGTTCTGGGACTTGGAAAGTCTGAGATCAGGATTCCAGCATAGTCAGGTTCTGGTGAGGGCTCTCTTCCTGGTTTTCAGATGGCTGTCTTCTGGTTGTGTCCTGATGTGGGCAGACAACAGAAAGAGAAGCAGCAAGATCTTGCCTGCGTGTTCCTATATACAGGCACTGCCATCTTGACTAAATCACTTCCGAAGGCTCTATCTCTAACCACCATCACACTGGGGATTAGGATTTCAACATATTAATTTAGGACAACTAAGACAAGTAGCCTCAGTATCTTCAGGTTTAAATGTTCCCATTTTGCACCTCCTAAAGGAAAGGTGTGCCCAGCAGAAGGCACACTAGTGGTGGTATTGGTGGAGGTTTCCTAACAGACTAGAAAAGGGGGTCACAGAGGCAAATATTGCTAGGTCCAGTCCCTCTTTTATCTGGACAGGAGCCATACTGATATTTGGGTCTGTTGGTCAAGTTGTGCTGATGGTGGAGATGGATGCCTGACTATGTGGCTCCAGTCCTATGCTCACCAGGCCGATTGGTTAGGCTTCCTACAGGGAAATGATGCAGACTGAAGTATTCTTGTTCTCACATTATGGTGGAGAGAATCAAAGATGTCGACATTCCAATCCCAGGACCTGGGGATGATATGGTATGGTACATTTCGAAGGAAATTTAGGGCTGCAAATGATATTAAGGTTTTTAATAAGCTGCCCTTAAGTTAAAGAGATTATCCTGAACTATGTGGGTGAGCTCAATGTAATCCAAAATCTCCTTAAAAGAGAAATTAGGGGGAAGAAAAGTGAGGTGAGGGTGGTGTGATGTGGAAGATCTAATCAGAGTTATTGGCTTCAAGATGAAGAAGGGACCACAGGCCAGAGAATAAATAAGGCTCTAGGAGCTGGGCAAAGCAGGGAAACAGATTTTCCCCTACAGCTCCTGGAAGGGCATAGCCCTACCGCACTTTGATTTTAGCCCAGTGAGACTAACATCAGACATCTGATCTACTGAACTGTGTGGTAATAAATCCATGTTGTAAGGCAGTATGTTTGTGGTAATTAGTTATAACAGCAATGCGTTATGTGACTAACACATCATGATCGTGACTTCTCCACATAAAGGACAAAATTGGCATTTTGATTGACGTTTCAGTTTCAGGGCATGAGGTTAAACTCTCCATTGGCTGACAGAATCAGATTTCTGATTTTCAAGGATGACCAGGCTTTACCCCTTGCAATAGACTGTTTCTGTCTCCCAAATTCATATGTTGACTTATAACCCCCAAGGTTCTAGGAGTTGGGGCCTTTGGGAGAAAATTAGACCATGAGGGTGGAGCCCTCGTTAGTGGGATTTTTGTCCTTATAAAAGTTACCTGAGAGAGCTCTGTTGCTTTGTCAGGAAGAAGGCAGCTCTCTATGAACCAGGAAGCAGGACCTCACCAGACACCAAATCTGCCCGTGCAGATTTACCACAAGTGTAGTGGCTTACAACAACATGGATTGATTACCACACAGTTTAATAGATCAGATGTCTGATGCCAGTCTCATTGGGCTAAAATCAAGGTGTGGCAAGGCTGTGTCCTTCCTGGAGAGTCTAGGGAAAATCTGTTTCCTAGCCTTGTCCAGCTTCTAGAGCCTTATGCATTCCTTGACTGATGACCTCCTCCTCCATCTTGAGTTCCTCAGCATCCACAACTGTGAGAAATAAATATTTATTTTTTAAGCCACTCAGTCTGTGGTACCCTTAGAAAGCTTCCCCACTGTAGGAATAATCAGCACATTGTGAGACTATCTATGTGTTGAGTTCTGCAGTTGTCTTATCTAGAATTCTCTCTACAACCCTATGAATGAAGCATGGTTCTATTTATATTATAGAGGGAAAATTGTGGTTCAAGTTAAGCCACACAGCCTGAGATGATATGATATAGATTTAATGCTGGTCTGGGTATGTCCCACCCCTAAACTTTTTTGAACACCCCTATTGTAGCTCCACAGTGCTCAGAGAAGACTCTCAGAGACCAATCCATCTGGTCAAGATGCATGAGGAGCGACAGGTAAGCAGCAGTGGGAAAGAAAGGTCTCCCATTTTCCTGTGTGGCAGCGGCTGTCACTACAGTGAATCACAGAAACATCCTCCATTATTTGTAAAATATTGGCAATATGCTTCTGCAAACTCTTGATATTTTGAAACTGTTTTGCAAACTGTATATGGCTCATTCCAGCATATGTTGTCTCTTTCAATGATTTATCATCTTCAATGTTTCTGAATGAGAGACCTCTGTTACTTAACCTGCACCAAGTATGTTTAATCTGAACCAGGTATAGTTAACCTGAAAACAGGAGGAAGCAACAGGCAAATGTTCAGAAAAAGCAGATTTGAAAACCAACATCCTATATAGCCAAGGTTCTTCCTTTTTGTGCATCAAGCTTTTGGTAGAATGCAAATATATAAAATCAGCACCAGAAAACCCACTTGTTTCCCCTCCTGCCTTTAAGAATGTGAACCATCTGCAGAACAGAGTTGGGAACAGATGTCTTTGACCATGGTCTGTTCCAGTGGGATCACATAACATGTAATAGGTCACTGTCACTCCATGAATCCTCCCAAGTCTCTGCCAAAGAGACAACTTGGCCTGAGGGTTGGAATGATTTGCCTATGATCAGGCAAAGTGCAAGGGCTAGAATTCAAACCTAGACCCAGGCTCTAATTGCACACCCTTTCAGCCATATCCCAGCTACTTCTTTCCCCACAGTGCCTTCCCTGGTGACTTGAATGTACTGGGAGCCATACAAGTGCTTTCTGAATGAAGCTGAGACTGTGCACGTGAGCACTGTGAATACACTCCTTGTCTCCAGCCTTTTGCTGGATGCCTGCAGGAAGCACTTGGCTTTCATCATCTGCCAATTGGGGATATTCACCTCTGGAAGTCATCTGATCACTTAAGCTCTCAACTCACTCAAGAGGTGGCCTGTGGGGGCCTTGCAGCTTTGATCCAAATTTTCCATCCAGACAACCATGTAAGTGGAGAGGTTCCTGGTTCCAGCCAAAGCCCAAATTGCTGCTCTCTTTGTGAAAGAAAAGAAAGAAAATGTATCCTCCACTGTGGCTGGGCTACCTGAGCAGATCAAGTGCTAGAGCACACTGATTGCTTTGGGAAACAGAATCTTTTCATTTTTCTGCTGGGCTTAAGGAGATCCAGGTCTATTACTTATCGTAAGCCTCACTGGAGGATATTCTGACCTCATCATCTTCCCCATTCAAGGCAGGTTCAGCGAATTCAGTACATCCCAGAAACACTAATTACGTGCTCATTGTGTCCTAGCCCTGTGTCAGGCAGCAGGGACACAGAAGTAAGTGAGGCAGGCACGTCTTTCAGAGAAGGCTTAGTATCTGGGCTGGGGAGAGGAAGAGACAACTGAACAGTGCTGTGTGTCCTATGCTGTGGCTAAGTGGCCTGACCTTTCTCAAACTCACAGTGTGAGGCCTGTGCCAGCTGCCTGGTATGTCTCCTATTTTATCTGAATCATTCTCAGCTGGCCTTGAGACAGAGGCAGTGTTCTTCCCATTGTACAGATGAGAAACTGAGGCTCAGAGAAAGGAGCCAGAGTACTGGAACGAGTAGGCTTTGGAGGACCTGAGTTCAGACCTTACCGCCTAGCCTTGTGCCTTTGGATGCTTTTCGCAGCTCTTGGAGCTCAGTTTAGGCATCCATAAGCTTCAGTGGCCATGGAGCTCAATGAAAGAATACACCTGTTGGTTTCATGCTGGGTAGAGTCGGTGACCAGGCAGGTCAGGTAATCCTGCCAGCGACAAGTTCAAGTGCCTCTCCCAACCAGTCTTGCAATTTTGATAGTAACTCTGATTCTCCTCTTGCCCTAGAGGAAATGCCTGCATGGATTCTGTAGGAATGTATCCATCACTGTGTCTGACATTCATCTCTCTGATGGGAGGAGTGTTGGCCCTGAACCAGGTGTGGTTAACCTGAAAACAGGAGGAAGCAGCTGACAAGCGGTTAGAGAAAGCACATTTCAAAACCACCATCCTATATTGCAGAGGATTGGCTTGGGATTGATGGATGGGAGGAGGAAGAGCAGCCTGAGGGCTGGTTTCCTGGCAGAAGGATGTCTGGCTGGGTGCAGCCACACATACCACACACACAGCTGTGGTCTTGCAGCCTTTCAGGTCCTCATCCTCATTTCCATTTCCCATGTGGGAGGAGGTGGCTGGAAAACTCATTTGCCTGCATGGGAGATATTTATTGATTTGGGTTGTTCTTTTCCTTGTTTCTTTCATTTTATTTTGTTCAAGTGGTGGGCTTTCTTCCCACTGCCTTTGAGAAGACCCTTGGGAGAGACTGACTTGGGTCTTCCGCACTATTGTGCATTGACTCAGAGCCGCCTTGATGGATAGAGGCAATTTTCCTTAGAAATCAGCTGCAGGATCAGCAGTTCCGTGGGACACATTGCATTCCTCTCACAGAAAGATTTTCCTTGGGCCCTGGAGACGGAGTTATGCTGTTCACCAGGGGGTGGGGAAGCTGAAACAGTCTGAAAGGAAGGGCACCTGTTTTATTTTTTTGCATAGCTGCTCCTTGTGGTGTGTGCGTCTAGCTGGCTCTTTTGAAGTTACTCCTTTTAGAAAACATGGGAACTTGCACACAGCTTGTTAAAGGTGAGGATATTAAAAGGAGAGGAAACAGAAACAGGTCCAAGTAGGACTCGATCTCCTGGCAGGTAGAAGGGGGCTCACAGGTCCCTAAATCTAAGAACTCTTGATTTCTAGCTTAGATCAGAAAGACACTACTGATTATGGGATGTGCCATGCACTGTGGAAGGGGCTGGGCATCTGGGAAGAACCAGACACAATTATCAACCCTCCTTGTTCTGAGTTGAGAGTTTTGTTCAGGAGGAATGCATACACACACACACACACACACACACACACACACAGCCCTCCTGATATAATAGGGCAATTATTAATAAAAACAGTTAACATTTGTTTTGTGTTTACTGTCTGCCAGTATTTAAATCATTAAGTAATTTAAGTTCACCAAAACCTCATGAGGTAGCTATTATGATTACAACCTCTGTTTTACAGATGAGGAAACTGATGCGTGGGCAGTGAAGGAACTGACCCCAGTTTATCTCTAGTCAGTGGAGGAGTTGGAATTCAGTGGAAGAATTGGGATTCAGATACAGACCCTCTGATTTCCACAGCTGTGGAATGGACAGCTATTTGTTGCTGCCTATTTCTGACCCAGTAAATATGGAAAACTTACAAGTTTTGAGTGGTGCAGTTTTTGGCTCTTAAATCCCAAATTCAGGTTGGTTAGCCTGGTGCTTTTCACCCAGGTTCTTCTTGGAACCTGAGCCCACTTCCATCTGGTTATTGCATCAGGGCTAAGAGATCTGGAGTAGGCAGAGTGCTTGTTGGAAGCAGAGACATTAGTCCAGGGAAGTTTTGTTCTTCATTTCAGGGGTATCCATCCATTCAGCCACTCTGGGCTAGGTCTGTGCTTGGCACTGGAGATACGTCAGTGAGCCAGCATGACAGTTCATCTGGACCCTACCATCTAGATGGCCATCAGGCAAAAAAAAAAAAAAAAAAAAAAACACAAGCCAATAAACAGATACTCAAATGAAAGCTGTGCATCACATTAAAACTGATGACGTGAATTGAAGGAAATGGTATCTGTTTGGGGGTTGGATGACCAAGTAAGGCCTCACAGAGTAGTGACTTTGAAATTGGGAACTGAATATTCCAGGGTGATGGAAAGGAAGGGTATTCCAGAGAGAAGAACCTGTGTGTGCCAAGGTCCTGTGGTAGAGGTAGGGTGGTATGTTTGAAGACAGAAACAGTAGCTGGAGCATGGGGAGGAAGAGGGTGGGACCTAGGAGGAGATGAGGGGAGAGAGGAGGTGCAGATGGTCATGGAGTGCCTTGTAGGCCCTGGTGACGACCTGGGATATTATTCTAATGTGTTAGGAAGCTGCAGTTGCTAGTAAAAGACTAGGCACATGGTTTGATGAAACACTGTTGTTCTTTTGTACCAGCTCCTCTGCAAGTGCCTGAGGCATCCCAGCATGAGCAAACCTCAAGAACAAAGTAGTGAGGTACTTAGAGCCTGGTCAGGGATGGTAATAGCTCTTCCACGCAATTGCTTATTCATCTGGAAAACAGCTTTGAGCACCCACTCTATGCCAGGTATTTTGCTAGGAACCTAGGGTACCAAGTGGTCTATGATTTGTGCCTAGCCTCAAGGAGTTTCCAGTCTCTGTCTTATGGGGAGGCAAGGAAACTATTGGCTGACAGAGATGTGAAGGTTGGCTTCTCCCAGGAGTAAAGGACACACATGGGCAAATCCAAATCCTCTGACCTTTGTGAGATGTACTTGAGACAAGTTAGAAAATAAGAATAATTTTCCAACTGTTGGTAAATCTTAATTAAAACAGTGCAAGTAATTACAATGCATTGTAATAAATATTAATGGAACAATTAAATTTGTCTGCTGAGGCAGACTCGCAGGGAAGGTGGTTCTGCACTAAGTAGAAGCTAGTCAGGGAAGAGGGTTGGGGAAGAATTCTCTGTAGAGAGAACAGAAGGGTGCTTGGCTTGCGTGTCTGGGATGCTGTCACTGGGAACATCAGGGAGAGGCCAGGGATAAGGTCAAACTTGGGAAAAAAAATCTGTGTCATCCCTTCATACAAATGTGAACGGCCAACCTTGACTTTCAGTTAAGTCCCTTTATGTGCAGGGCTGTTGGGAATCCTCAGAACTAGACAAGTTGCAGAAGCGAGAAACCTAACACTGTCCCCCAGATTAAAACCAAAGACGATTTTCTTCTCCTAAATGCCAACATGTATTATACTACCCTCTAGTGGCTGAATGCAAAATAACAAGCCTACAGGTCCCAAAGAAAACATCCCATTGCTCTCCAGTCTGTTTCCTTAAACTTGTTTGCTGTGCTTCACTCACTGTGCCTACCACTTGCACACCTGGAAAACATCATCTCTTCCGTGATATTCTCTTATAGTTCCATCTGAAAACAGCTTCTCAGTTGTTGCTACTTATTGTCTCATCTTTCCCTTACCTTCTGAGGAATTATGACCTCCTGGGCTTTTCACCTCTGCAGTATCAGTGGGGATGTGCCTATCTGCCTTGGTGTGCTATGAGCTTCTGGAAGGCAGTGAGTCCAATTTATCCCCCTCTGTGTTTAACAGAGGAGAAAGAAAGATAATTAGAGCCAAAGCAAAGGTGGCCAGTCACTTGTGCCTTCAAAAGGGATGTGTGTCACACAGCACACATCCAGAGGAGTAAGAAATTGTTGTGTTGGGACGGAATTGCTGCTGGTGGTAGCTAATGTTTACTGAGTGCTTAACAGACTTCATTTCTTGGATATTTTGCATCTCAATTTATTCATCTGTCAAATGGAGATAATAGTTCTATTGTGTAGAGAAGTAGGTGAGAGTTAACTGAGTTACTATAAATAATGTGCTGTGGTTAAGACTACTCTGCCATTTCCTTTGTGACTGTGGCTTCTGAGATTATGATAATAAAAGTGCCTATCTCATCAGCTTGTTGTGGTGATTAGTTATGACAGTGCCTGGTACATAGGAATAACTCAATAAATATTACATTACGCTAACAGTACTTGCTGTGAAAAATAAGTATTAATATTAATTTTATCACCTCCTTTACTCCTCCCACTAAAACACTGGATGACTACTTTTATTAGCTCTACTGTGGAATGAAGAAACTGAGGCACAGAGCGGCCAGGAGTTTGCTCACGTGATGAAGCAATATCTGACACAGAGCTGCCCTCCTTGCTCCTTTTATCTGGCTGATAGGTCTGAAGGATGTGGCTCATGAGAGCAGAGCATAGCAGGTCCCGGTGATGCAAGTATACACACAGAGCTAAGTTGGAGGGCAGTGAGCTGGAGAAAGAAGAATTGTTCAGACTGAAAAAACAGTTATTTGGAATTGTTTGTGATGTTGTTGAGTGGAAATGTGGAAGCAATTGGGGAAAGGAGAGAGAGGAGGACTGAGATAGAGTTCACACATCATAAAACACCCCCTTTAAGTCATTGAAATGAGTGGTTTTTAGTGTATTTACAAAGTTATACAACTATTGTGACTTTTAAATTTCAGAACATTTTCACCTCCTTGACATGACCCACAATGCCAAGCACCAGTGCCATAACCTAGAACCATGGCCCACAAGAATCATGCATTAAGAGATCAGGCTGACAAGTTATGGAAACAGCCAAGATGCCCCAGCACTGACGAATGGATTAAGAAAATGTGGTATCTTATACACAATGGAATTTTATGCAGCCATGAAGAAGAACGAAATGTTATCATACGCCAGTAAATGGATGGAATTGGAAAACATCATTCTGAGTGAGGTTAGCCTGGCCCAAAAGACCAAAAATCGTATGTTCCCCCTCATATGCAGACATTAATTTGTGTAGCTATCCTTATTCTAGTACCACACTATCTTGATTGCTATAGTAATCAAGTATAGTGGGATTTTAACAGGACCTATTTTAGGTCTGTAGATTGCTATGGAGAGTATTGACATTCTAGGAATATTAAATCTTTGTGTAGTCAGATTTTCCAACACCATGATAAATACCAGAAAGAGAACAAGTTATGGAAGGCAAGATGCACTTTTCAAAGGTTTCAGTCTATGGTCAGCTTGCTCCAGTGTGTGGACTGTGGTGAGACAGAACGTCATGGTGGCAAGAGTGGGACAGAATTGCTCACCTGATAGCAGCCAGGAAGCAGAAAGGAAGAGAAGGGGCTGAGGACAAGGTATATGTTTTTAGGGCATGCGTTCAGTGACCTACTTCCCCTAACTAGGCTCTACCTCCTACTTTCTACCACTTCCCAATAGTGCCAAAATCTAACAATCCATGAAGGGATTAGTCCATTAATGAAGACAGAGCCTCATGGTCCAATCACCTCTGCACACATCACTGCTGGAGACTAGTCTTCAAGTCATGAGCTTTATTTTGATACACCTCATATCCAAACTATGACAGTTTTTCAATTTTGGAATATGAGGTGTCTTTCCATTTATTTAGGTCTAATTTTTTCAACAGTGTTTCACAGTTTTTAGTTTGTATATCTTGCGCATCCTTAAAAAATTTTACCATTGAAGCATATAATTCATTCTTATACTGTTGTAAATTATTTTCTTAATATCATTTTCAGATTGCTCATTGTTGGTATATAAAAACACAACTGACTTCAATCTATTGATCTTGTACCCCACATCTTTGCTGAATTCACTTATTAGCTCTGTAAATGGGAGCATGCCATCCGTAGATAGATTCAGCTCTGTATTTCCAATCTGGATGCCTTTCCCCACTCCCTTTTCTAGCCTAGTTGTCCTTGGTTAGGACCTCCAGTGCAATGATGAATGCAAATGTTGAAAACAGACATTCTTCTCTTATTCCAGATCTCAAAAGGAAAATTTCCATCCAAATTTGAGTTTTATCATCATCAAGTATGATTTTAGCTATTTCTTTTTTGTTTGTTTGTGTAAGGTTGAAGAAGTTCCCTTCTATTCCTAATTTGTTGACTCTTTTATCTTAGTTTGAAAGAGTTTTGGTGGATATAGAATTCTTGAGGATTTTTGCTTTTAGCAAATTTGAATCTCACCCCACTTCTTCCTTCCTTCCATGGTTTCCAACCTTTCCAACCTTGATGAATCATTTCTTTCTTGCTACATTTAGAATTCTCTCTTTTTAGCAGTTTGACTGTTCTGTGTCTAGATGTGGATCCCTTTGAATTTATCCTACTTTGTTGAGCTTCTCGGAGGTGCAGATTAGTGGTTTTAAATCAAATTTGAAACCTTCAAAATATTTTGTACCCTTGACTATTTTTCATTTTCTGCAATTCCACTTAAACATATGTGAATTCAATTGATAGTGTTGCACAAGTGTTTGTGACTGTCCATTTTTCTTCATTCTTTTTTCCTTGTGTTTCTCAGACAGGATAACTTCAATTAACCTACTTTCAAGTTTGCTGACTTTTATTCTGCCTACTTAAATCTGCTGCCAATCCCCTGTAACGAAATTTTCATTTCAGTTACTATGGTTTTGAACTCCATATAGTTCTTTTGTGAAAAATATATGTTTTTATTGATATTCTCTTTTTGGTGAGGAATTGTTGAATATTTTCTTTACAGAGCCTATAATAAAGAAAACAGTTCTTTGATATGGTTTCCTTTAATTCTTAAAATAGTTGATTTTGAAAACAGTTGATTTAAAGTCTTTATCTAGTAATTTCAACTTCTGGACTTTGTCAGGGAGAGTTCTAAGTGATTTCTTTTTTCCCTGTGTGTAGGGCATGGTTTATTTTTTCTTTTCATGCTCTACATTTCTTTTTGTTGGAAACTGGACATTTAAGATAATATAATGTGCCAATTGTGGAAATCAGGTTCCCTTGACTTGCCAGGGTCTATCATTACTGTTGTTTGTTTGGTAATGTTATAGTGTTTTTATTGTGTGTTGTTGTTTCTGTTTTTTTTTTTTTTTGCATAGTGACTCCCCTAAATTAATTATGTAAAATATCTGTTGGTTGATTGTGGTCACTGTAGTCTCTGCTTTGTTAGATTAATTGTCAGTTATTAACTTGAATGCCTGAGACCAGTAAGTCTCCTAAACTATGCCAAGGGGCACCCTTTGTGTTTGGGATGTGCATTCAACGCTCATTCATGTAGTTTGCAACTCTGCCTTAGCCTTCACTTCCTGCTTGCACAAGCACTCAAGACGAGCTGGCAGTGAAAGCTTAGGGACCTCAAAGGCCTTTCTTGGGCATGAGTACTGATTTACAGACGCATGTGTCCCAGCTCTCAGGGACTTTTCAAAGCTCCTTATGGGCATTTCATTCACCCCACACTTTCCTTTTAAATTATTTGGTCAGCTTATTTTTTTCCCCAACTATTATCACTGCCTCAGACAACTACCATGTTTAACAGTTGCAACTAAATATTTCCCATAAATGCCCCAGGTCGAAGGAACTTCCTACTGGGCAAGCTCTGAATCAGTTCAAATAAGAACAAGTACTATGAATGAAAATTTCCAGGGAACTGCTAGATAGGTCAGACAGATTTCTTTGATGGTGAGGTTCTTTCCCTCTACTGGCTTATAAGCTTTTGGTTTTCACTGTATTTCAGGGCTGTAGGTTTTCAAGCCTAGTGTGGATCTGGGGAGAAAGAGATGGGGATTGGCCAGGCTAAAATGGCACATGACTAATGTTTGTTGTTTTTTACATATGATTCAGACACAAGTTTTGTCTGAATAAATGCTTCTCAGGTTGTTGCAGGGCTTTGGTTAATTTTCAGAGTCCTGAAAATACTTGTTTTGACCATCGTTGTCAGTGTTCTTTTTGCTTTTAGTGAGAAGTAGATATTCCTCCTCACCCCACCATTCCAAAGATGATCTCGCAAGTAGATTTTAGGAACAATTAATTTATGTTATTTACACTGTGGTGGTGCAGTAATTCCCTTCTTCTGAGTAGGTTCTGCTAGGACCCCACCTCTTATGTAAGCAAGTCTAATTGTATCAGTCAGGAGCAGAAGTCAAGGGGCACATATGGGGCAAGAGGTTCTAACACAGGACAAGAAGCAGTAAAGCAAGAACTTAGATTCAAAGACGACAAAGAAAAGGAAAAAAAACCAGCACAAGATATCCCTCCCAATGAACCCTTTTAGAGACATTGGGGTTCAGACCCAAAGTGAGGCACAGTCCTTAGAGATGCAGCCCTAATCAGTGAAGGTCAGGCTGACAGAATTTGTTGTAGCAGTTTGGCTTCTCTTCTCAATTCATTCTAGAATAGGATGTTTGTCCCATCTTAGCACAGGCATCACCATCACCATTGTGTTTCTGTTATCATTTGATGTAGTCTGTGATCAGAGGTGATATCAAGATGCCATTGTAAGAGAAACAACAATAAAACCTCTCATAATTTTGAAATGGCAATTAGTTTCCCTTCCTTTCCTGTCTGCTTTTCTTCCCTCCTCCCCTGCCTCCCTCCCTCTCTCCTTTCCTTCCATTCTTCTTTTCTTCCTTCCTTGCAGTGAAAGGATATAGATTAAAATTAGCAAAGGAACAAAGTGTCTTGGGCATGAGCTTCTGGGTTTCCCACAGACAGTGGTTAATTCTCTTAGCAAAGCTGACCAGTTCAACCCCAGTGAGTGTCTTCACAATGGCCACTTTGTGAGAAGCTGCTCATGTTCGACTCGCTGCCATGGTGGGTCCTCTAAGTTAGGTGACCAGGAGGTGGCCTGTACCATCGCCTTTCCTCCCATCAGCAGGTATAGGTTTCTGGAATTATACCATGAGGTGGATATTTGCATGCGGGACATTTATTGGAGCGGGTTGTTAGGACTGATATCAGGAGGGAGGGGAGACAAGAGAAGGGGCACTGAAGTGTAGTTACAAAAGTTTCAGCAAATCCTTAGACTAAAGCCAATTTTAGACTTTACAGGAAAGTCACAAAAATAATGCAGAAAATTGCCAATTACCCTTCGTGACAATTTCCCAAATGTTAACATTTCACCTCCCTCTCCCTCTTGCTTTCTCACTCATCGTATTTTTTTTCTGATCCGAGAGTAAATTGTAAATTTACTCTCATTTTTGTCATAATTACTTCAGTGTGTGTTTCCTGAAAGCAAGGAATTCTTTTATATAACCCACAGTGTAAACATCAAAATCAGGAAATTAACATTGATACTGTGCTATCATCCTTCTCTACCACCTGTCTCAATAACATCCTTAATAGCAAGATAGGATCCCTGATCATGCATTGCAGTCTGTTGTCACATATCTAGCTTCCTTTAATCCGGTACAGTCTAAGTCTTTTATGCCAGAGATATTCTTGAATAATGCAAGCTAATTGTTTTGTGTTTCCTCCAGTTTTCTGATGTTTCCTTGTGGTTAGATTCAGAGTTCCTTTTACAGAAAAGAGCAGAGAAGTGATGTTTTATTTTTCATTGTGCTTCATATCAGGAGGCGCTTGGTGTTGATTTTCCCCATAATTGGGGATGGTAACTTTCATTACTCAGGTAAGATGGTTCTGCTAAGCTTGTCCATTCCAAAGTCACTATTCTAGTGGAATAATTTAAGACTTAGGTAAAATCGTGTTACTTGTCGGCTTTTACCACTACCGTTTGCATTCATTGATGAATTTTCCCTACAGATTCCATCTTGTTTGAAAGTTAGTGTTTCAGATCATTTACTATATTATTTTTTACTTGAAAATAACTTTTGGGAAAAGAAATTTCTATAGAGATTTGTCTAATCCTAAGAAAATCTGCATCATCTTTATACCATTGATATACTAAGATTTAGAGACCCGAGGTCATGACCATGGGTTAATTTTCATAAAGCTCGTCAGAAAAGCCATCTACTTATGGTAAACATGAAACAGCTGTCAATGGATGAACACAATTTTCTGCAGTTAAATATTTGAACATACGCAGTTTACCAGACAAATATTCACCATTCCAAGGTAACAGGTCAATACCTCTTGGAGTCATTCAAATGATATTATGAGAACCAATGTTTCCTGGTAAACAGATATAGATAGAAAGGTTATTCATGGCTCACCTATAGAAAAAGTATGAATTTAAATTAAATTATTTGCTTTCTTATTGGGTTTTTTTTTCTTTTTCTAAATAAAGGGTGAAGGTTAATTCAGCATGACGAATTCTCAAAAGGATTTGGGTCCATGGCTTCTCATTAAGAATCCTGCTAAAGAACATTTGTGGATTCTGGTTGTACAACTTCAATTTTAATCAGCTCTTAGTCATAAGGGCTCAGGAAAATCCATTCTACCCTTAACAAAGATGGTATAGTTTGTTTAATAAATTGAACGAAGGAGTGAAGTACGAAGCAGAAGTTGACTGCCAGTGTTTTCAGTATCCTCACCGTGGGGGTTTCACTTGTGGCCATCAGTTTGGTAAAGTTGGCAAATCAACGGTAAGCTCAGCTCTCCATTAACATCTTTAACGGAAGGAGCAAATAAATCAATAATTGGACCTCTAACTTCTGGTGGACAACTCAGCGCGAATTGCTTAAGAGGAAAGGAAACATCACTTTCCATAACTATGATGTCCAAGGGTGGCCTGGCTTCTACCACAGCTAGACCAGGCGTTCAAATGAAGTTCTCACAGCTCTGTTTTTCTATACTTATTCTTGACTTTGTTCTGAAGGTCATTTTCTCCATATACTGGGTATTGGTTTCTTAGGACTTCCATAACAAACTGACACAAGCAAGGTGGTTTAGAGTAAGAGAAATTAATTCTCTCATAGGTCTGGAGGCTAGAACTCCTTGAAAGATTCTTTCTCTGTCTCTCCTGTCTTCTGATACTTACCAGCAATACTTGACATTCTTTGGCTTATAGATACATCAGTTCAGTCTCTCCCTCTATCATCCCATGGCCTCTTCTTTGTGTGTCCTCGCCTATTCTTATAATGACATTACTCACTGGATTTAGGACTCACCATAATCCAGTATGATTTTTGTCTTGACCTAACTAATGAAATCTGCAACGACCCTATTTCTAAATAAGTTTGCATCTGAGGTTCCAGATAGACATACACTTTGGGGACACAAAAGCTACTATACTGGGCAAGGTGGCTGCTGGCATCCTTTGATTCACACCCTCCTAACTTTGTAACCGAAGGGATGTGGAGCTTCTTCTGATGTCCAGATATGATCCTGGTGAAGTGCCTTTCTTGAGTTCCTTGAATCACATGACCTTTCCTTACTTGACCACTGTGGCTAAGAGAATGGTTACTGCCTATTCAACTGGAGTTGCATGGATGGGAGTGGAGAGAGTTTCATAGAGACAAAATGGATTTTAAGATTCCCAAGGGAACTTTAAGTGGAATGGAAAAGCATGTGTGGCCATCTAAATTGGTTACCACATCCACCACAAATCCAAACTGACCATTAAGAAACCTTATGCTGCATTGGGTACTGGTTTCCATGCAAGAGAATTTAATTTTCCTCCATCTTTGACAATAGACTTCCCAGTTTTTATCTGGGCACATGAACACCAAGAAGGGAAAACCATCTCAAAGTGTGAATCTAGGTATGGCCACTTGGGTTTATCTGACAATACCATACGGCTGGTGGAATGGTTCAAGAGGAAGAGCACCTGCCCAGCAAGTGTGAGGTCCTGAATTCAAATTCCAGTGCCAATGATAAAAAAACCTGGTAATCACCCAACCTCTCCTAACAGAATACTATAGACTAAGGGGCTTGTAAACAACAGAATTTTATTCTTTCAGTTCTGGAGGTTTCTCCAGAAGCAGTAAACAGTACTGCTTCCCCTTGTGTTTGGCCTTGAGGACAGCTGGTTTCCTGAACTTTCTCTACTTCTTGATGTTCCTTAGCTCTTCAAGACCTAACCTAGGCATCACTACCTCCACACAACCTTTGTTGTTCCAGATAGCTTCTCATCCCTGCCATCCATACTTAAAGCTAAGTTAGGTCATATTTTGAAGTCTCATAGCCCCACACTTCTATTATAGGGTATAGCTTCTATCACAGGTACATTTGCTTATTTCCCTCACTAGTGAGCTCCTTGCTGTAAGAGTCATTATTCATCCATTTGCCTACCCCTAATGCCTAGCTTAGTGCCTGAAATTTAGTAAGTGCTGAGGATATTTGTTCAGTTGAATTCACTTCACCTACAAAAATGTGATGAAATCATGTAACGATTTAAAGAGATCAGGTGAGTTTCTCCTCTGGCTTCCGGCTCCTTGTGTCCCTTTGCAAAGGTACCTCATATCTCAGGCTGATGGAACATACCTGCAAAGGGGCTTAGCCTGCTCTCAGATGCTCCTGGATAATGGGCTGTTAGGTGCAAAGTAGAAAAGAGAGAAAGCCATCAGGGAGTGCCCCAGGGCCTGGTCAGACCTCAGAGCTTTCCCTCTCCTTCTAACTGGTGCGTTTCCTCAACTGACTTCCAACCTAACAAGGATTTGAAAGCTGAAGACATATTAATTTTCCTGCCTTTCCCCCTCCCTTCTCCAATGAATCTCTAAGGTTTGTCTATTTTCCCTCCAAAATATCACCTAAGTATTTCTCCTCTTTTCTATTGTCTAGATCAAGCTTTAGGAGATATCTTCCAAGTGGATTTCCTGCCCCAGTCTTTTTCATACCAGAAAGCATCTTTGGATAGATTTATAAGAGATGGGGAGGAAAAGAACACCCTAGAACAGACTCTTTAGTTGAATGCTTGGAAAAGCATCACAGAGTCTGAAAAACTCTGAAATTCTATGCAACATTAGCCAGACAGAGGAAACAGTTTTGCACATGTAAACACTCCCAAAAAAGGACAGAATTGCTAGAGATTTGTTGACCTGATCCTGGACTGTGGAGTATTTCAGGCACTGTGACTTCCTTCTTTAGGTTTAGCTTAGATGCTACCCCAATCATTTGTCTCTCACTACGTTCTATTCACCACCAATTCTCTCAAGATTGTCTCTGTGGCTGGCATGTAGCAGGACTATGAAAATGTTGGTGGGATTTTTAGACTTGGAAGCAGTAGGCTTTTCTCCAGAATTCTATTTCCCATCTGAAAGGAGGTTCCTACAGTCTCAGTCTGTGACGACAGGAAGATGAAGCTGCCATCTCTGAGTGTGCCACTAGGCTGTGCTATTGGTCTGTACTCGGGTCCCTCATTGCCTGCATCTGCTCAGAGATAATGCATTTTTCAGAAGGGTGGCTGCTACCAACAGTTAGACTTACTGTGTATAATGTCGGACAAAAATGATCAATAATGAATAGAATGGGGGCAGACCATTAGCTGCATCCCTACTCCCTTGCATCTGTTTTTGTGAGGATACTTCCTTGCAAGTTTGAGCACCACCTTGCCTACATTCTGAAAGATTCACAGATTCATTGCGAAAACCCACAGGTTGCTGCCAACTATGTCAGAAGGCTATGTCTTCTTGTTCCGCATGCGTCATCAGGAGGCTGATGGAAAATGATTCCTTCAGTGCAAGCTGCACCTATTTCCAGTTTCAATTTTTAATTTGGCACCATTAGATAGTACAACGTAGGCGCGTCTCCCCGAGGGGTGTGCAGGGAGTTTTAAATGTGTGGGCATCAGTGGAAGACAGAACTGAGGCTGCTCTGGCTGAACGGGCAGCCTCCCAGTAAGGCTGCTCCCAGTTTCCTTCTTTACCTCGCTGGGGAGCTGCCACCCCTCTGCCAAAGCGATCGGTGGCGGCGGTGCGCTGGACGGCCTCTAGGCGGCAGCACGCGTAAGGGAAAGCATGCTGGACCCTGGACAGGGAATGGGGTCCTGGTTGGTGCTCATGGTTCTGCCTGCCCCGAGCTTCCACTTGGCTTTCAGTACGTCACTTCCTAACCCATGCCTCCATTTTCTCCTCTATTAAATGCGGGCTGTTAACAGCTGCTCTATCCGTGTATGAGGACTCTTTATAGAGTATGATGTGCTCTTCATGTGGGAGGCATTTAGACGATTAAGGAAACATGGGCTCTAGGTTTTAGTACACTTTATGGCCTCAGGCAAATCTCTGAACCTCTCTGGACCCGAAATTGGTAATTTTTATGAAACAAGGTTGGAGCAGAAGATACTTTTCTTAGCTTCTGTAACAAATACCTCAGACTGGGTCATTTATAGCTAATAGAAATTCATTGCTCGCAGTTCTGGAGACCAGAAATGCAAGGTCAAGGCACTAGGCTACCTTGAGGCCCCCTCTCATGGCGGGAGCGACAAAGCCCTCCGCACCTCTCTATAAGGTCTTTAGTCCCGTTCATGAGGAGTCTGCTCTCATGACTGCATCAGCAAGTAAGGGCACCACCTCTTGGCACCATGACATTGGCAAGTAGGTATCAACTTACAGGCTTTGGAGCGGGAAAACATTCAAATGAGAGCAGTGCTTAAGTCTGTTCCATTCAGCACTTTGTTCCTCCATGTGTTCTCCACCTCACAACTTTGACCTGTAGAATAATCAGGTAAACTAAAGAACATGGAGGCAAATACATGAATGGGCAATTAGGATGACCTGGATTATTTGTCCAGAATAATTCACCCTTTACCACGACACCCTCTTTTCTTCTTTTTCCAGTCAGCGGGTGAGTTACTTACTATAGCCACCTCACCTCCATCCTTCTGTAACCGGCCAGGCAATGTCATGGCAAGTCCTTCTGATTCTGTGTTTGCTCACTGCTCCTCAAAAGGCAAAAAATTTCCCAGTTCACAGGTTTATCTTTTTTATTTTCTTTTTGTGGTACTGGGGTTTGAGCTCAGGATCCCTTGCCTGCTAGGCAGGTGCTCTACCCATGGAGCAATGCCCCAGACCTTTTTTTTTTGGTTTGGTTATTTTTGAATAGGTTCTCACATTTATGCCTAGGCCAGACGGGACTATGATTCTCCTATTTATGCTTCCTGCATAGCCGGGATAACAGGCACGAACCACCACACCCAATTTTTATCAGTTGAGATGGGGTCTTGCTAACTTTTTGTCTGGTCTGATTTTGAACGTCCATCTCTGCCTCCTGAGTAACTAGGATTGCAGGTGTGAGGCATTGCACCTGGCACAGGTTTGTCCTTGAAGTGGGTGTTATTTTACTCTGTTCTTATTGCTACGTATTTGTTAGAGATAAAACCTCTTTTATATTGTGATTGTGTGTACATGCCCATCTCTCCATCTGTACAGCAGGCATCTATAACGGGACTGTCAATAATTTCCATTTTCTCAGAAGCTAACACAGTGTCTGACACTTGGTAATGAGTTGAGAAGAGATTTTTTTTTCTGTGAATGAATGAGTGAAGAGAGTAGATGGGAAAAGAAGTGAGTAAGTGAAAGACAAATGAGTCGTCTCTAATAATGAAGTTTCAAGTTCTGTGGCAGCATTGTGGCTGGACAGATTGTGGAATCACACAACACCCTGGGCTGCCTCCTCCACCAATGCAGACCAAAATAATCCCTTTTATGCTGTCTGAACAATTGATGTCAAGGTCATACATTTGCAATCTCAGGCTCAGTCTTTTTTTTTTTTTATTTTGATATTGTGTGTGTTCAAGTATAGACTTCATGTTCTCTTTTATTTTCCTTGAAGGTTAAACTTTTGGTTTTTTTATCTATAGAGATGTTTTAAAAATCCCATCTTGAGGCTTTAAAGATTTTCTACCAGCAGCTAGACACAGATATATAAAATCCACCCACCTTACAAATGAAAATGATTGATACACATCAAAAAAGTTATCTGCATCAAATAATAAAACCCAGCTCCAGTCTCTTTAAAAGTGCTGTCCAGGAATTTAACTGAAAAGGCAGTTTTCTTAGAGGCTCAGTAATAGGGAACTTAAGAGTGAGTTTGAGGAGATTTGATAGTGGGAAGGAAAAGTCACTTTTATTAATGTCCTAGGCACTTTAAATAGGCTGCATCCTTTGATCCTCTCATACTACAAGGTGATAACATCAACCCTAACATTGCAGGGGAGGGAAGCTGAGCCTCTGCTATGTTAAACAGAGTGTCCCTGTCACTCGTGTCCACTGGTGGTACTGGTCTCCAGTTAGGTTTCTATACACGTAGCCTCTGCACATGGGTGATTTCCCCATCATGGAACTCATTGGCAAGACTGTAGCTTCAAGAAGAAAGTGTGGGCATCTGTGGCTGAAGATCTCTTTTAACTACTCTTTGTCCCAGGTTAAGTCCTGGTGTGCCTTTGCCATTCAGAGAGGTTAAGAGTGATGGCTGACAGGTCAGGTGGGTATGGGTTCAAATCCTAGCTCTTCTATTTATTACTGCGAAGTGTTGGACAAATAGCTGTCTCTGTTTCCTCATCTGTAAAATGGGCGTTATAATGTAGCTTCCTTCATAGAATTTCCTTGAAGATGAAGCAACAGAATGAAGATAGAGGCATAGGATGTGCCCAGTAAGGCTAATTTGGTCCCTCAATGGGTTATTGAGGAATTATCAGTGTTGTTGACATTTCCCCCTTTGCTTTGTGATAGGCTCCTTCCAGTCCACCTGTGTCCCCAAAGTCACTTTGCTATGAGTTTAAGAAGTCCTTCCCAGCCTCAAAGTAATTTCTTTCAATCTTCTGAAGGTGGCCTCAACAAATACTCAACTCTGTGATGACTGTGACTACGAACGGCATCTTTGTGGACAATTTCCCTTGCCCCAGGGAGATGTGACCAGTGGATGAAGCCCAGCCCTTTCCAGATGGTCAGGAGCAGAGAATGATGTTCCAGAGAGAAAAGGACAGGAGCCCGAACCACCAGAAAGAAGGGATAAGGGAGATGTCGCAGGTAACCTTGAGATAGGAAGTGATGGGAGGACTGAGTGAACTGAGCCTCCATCCATCATGCTGTAAGCTACTACCGATATCTCCAGGTGAAGGTTGGTGGTGTGCAGAGGGGGTTGTGGTTCACAGCAGAGCCGTCCCTGCCCCCTGTACTTGATAAGGAAAGCTGCAAGATGCCACCGTGACAGTGGGAAGACCAGAGACTCTTCTCTATGTTTTTGATGTTAAGGCCTCACAGCACATGCATCATGATGTATCAGTTAATAGCATGAAGTTTAGAGCTGCGATAGCTGAGTTGAGATCTTCCCTCATCACTGCCTTGTTCTTGGACACGTTAATCAGTTTCCTCTTCAATCACATGGAGATATTTATGCTCTCTGACTCAAAATGCTTTGAAGATTAAATGAGTTAGAGTGTGTTTGGAACAACACCTGATATATAGCAAGTGCTCAATAAAATATTAACTATTTGTGTCTTTGTAAAGTCTCAAGGGAGTTGGGAGCTTTCCCCACTGTTCCCCACCACCATTATCTGAGAATAGATTTATTGCCAATCTTGGCTGATGAGGCTGAGATGGATTTAACCTGATTTTAAAATGCACAGAAACAGGAATTACTATTACTGTTATTTGCGGTATTGGGGTTTGATTAAACTTATGGCTTGTATGCTTACCAGGCAGGTACTCTACAACTTGAGCCATGCTTCCAAGTCTTTATTTCTTTGGTTATTTTGGAAATAGGGTCTTGCTTTTCTATCTGGCAGGCCTGGACCTCGATCCTCCTATTTTACACTTCCTGCCTAGCTGGGATGATAGATATGTGACACCATGCCTAGCTTTTTTTCTGTTGAGATGGGGTCTTGAGGATATTTGTGTTTAGGGTGGCCTCCAAATTCGATCCACCCTATCTCAGCCTCCTGAGATCATGAATCACCAGCACCTGACTTAACATGATATTTCCTGAACTAGAGTGTTTGTGAGGCATTCATGTGTGCTGCAGCTCTTATTATTTTGGTGTGAGTGGTATTTCTGCAGGTGCATGGTCTCAATCCCTGTCATGACCCATTCATCACCATGGTGTACCCCAAAATACAGTGTTCTCCTCTTACTTTCATATCCCCACAATCCCTGTAGTGTCTGTCTCTGCATTTCCTGGTGCCTTGGATGATGACTTTATAGGTTCTTTGAATGTTTCAGGTCTTGCTGCTAATCCTCATTGGAAAATTCAGGGAGAAGAAACATCACTGAGGTGGGTAAATGAACAAGTTTCCAGAATCTTACAAAACTATCTCAGCCATTTTTGGGTTTGTGGTTCTCTGTTTCCTGTCTGAGCTGTTGAGAAACCCTGATAATTTTCTGCTTCTCTTTCTTAATTGTGTGGGCCTTTTCTGTCCTCATTCACCTCTTATCTACTCAGTGCCCTGTTTGCTAAAGATTCAAGAGAATTCTTTGAAGGTATGTTAGGCACAGAACATAGCACCAAGGCAAAGCTTACACATGGGCTGTGTTGTGAGGTGTGATCCCAGGGCACCAGTAGGGAAGGTGAGAGGCAAGGAGGCTGGGAGAGAAACAAAGGCAAGGGGTACAGCATGAGTGGGCACTGCATCACAGGAAAGCAAACTGATTGTCTGATCATGTAGGATGTCTTTAGTGAACCACACTTGGAACCATCTATTATAGGGAAGAAGGGGCAGATTACACTTGCTGGTTCTTTCTCACCTATTGTCTCTCATTGGTCAAAGTTTGCTGCAGGAAAATTGACTCTTCTGAAATATGGATATGCCTTTCTGGATATGCCACACAGCTGGTCTGGGTGCGGATGGAGAAGCCAGAGCCTATTTCTGACAGCATAGTTCTCCAGTCTAGGAGTGACTGGGAGCCAGAGCCTGGCCTGTTCTCATTGGTTCTGGGCACTGTTGGGGTGCAGGCTCTGGCTGCAAATGTGTGGTGGATGATGCCGAAGGCAGATGCTGTTATAGGGGCTGGTGGCCAGAGCTCTCCTGTGAGGCCAAGTTGTGTCCTGGGGGAAGTTGGTAGGAGGGTTTGCTGTGGGTCTGGGAGAAGATTGCCCTCTCCCTAGTGGTTCAGTGATCTCAGCTAACTCCACGTGTGCCACCATCATCCCAACATAAGCCTTCAAAACTCACTGCACAGGGCAAGAGAACCATGGATAAGGCACTTAGATTCTTATCTCTTTTCCTAGAAAGGAACACATTTCTCTTCTACCGTTTTGCACCAGTCAGTGGACTTAATCCAGCTCCACATGAGGCTCATAAATATAGGAGGACGACCAAAGGAGTTTTGTGATTGCTCTATCATGTCCTTTTATTTGCCCTTCTGGTCCACCTGTTTATATCAGTAGTCAGTATTTATATGGTGGTGGTCCTAATCACTCACCATTCAGATGTCTCACTGACATCTCCAGCTGTTGCCCTTCTGGAGCCACCCTCACATCAGGCTTCCTTTGACTGACCCTGACCCATGACTCAGCTGTGTGGGTTTTAATTCAGAACCTTTTTCTTTTTTTTTTTTTTGCTAGAAGTGAGACTCCTTTAGTGAGGGACTTTGATGGAGGACTTTCTGCTGGTCTGGCCAGAAGGTTCTTGAGGGTCTCTTTTTTGTAAGGGTCAGGACTACATAGTGGTGTTAAGGTTCCCTCCACTTTATCCTTCACAAGTGTTCTGACAACACAGTATCTATTTCTCAGAGGTCTCAGGCTAGCACAAATGTCATGACAATGGGTAGATATTATCCAAATTGCTACATTCTCCTAGTATTACTTCATGTGTTCCCTTTAGTTTCCTAAGAATCTAACATTTACTTTTTCTAAGTAATCTAATATCACAAATTACCTCAATCCACTCTATTCTGAAGACTTCCCTCTACGGGGACTCTGGCCCCTTCCCCAGTATGGAGTGGGGTCCTGTGTGCTTTGGTATGGCACCATCTAGACCATCTCCCTGCCTGCTATTTCCCCTCTTCCTCTTGACTGACTTTCCTGTATTGCTTTAGCACCAGCTCCAGGAGCTTCCCAAGCAAGGGAGCAGAGAAGATAACTTTCTGACTGCAAAATCTGTAAATATCTCTATTTTAAGCCTTTAGCTGGAAATAGTCTGATGATATCTTGATTTCAGAGGTGGCTTTCTTTTCCTATCTGGAAGTTGGAAGGATCTTATAATAGCATGTGTTAGCATGGAGCTTATTCCTTTATTCTGCTGGGCATTGATGGCCCTCTCCTATTTGAAGATACAAAAATGATGAAGGTGACCAGTCTCCTTCCCAGCCACATCTGCCAGCCTCCCACTTTCTCTTCCTACCAGTTAGTCCTGTAGGTTCTGGATATCAGCTGTTACACTTGGGCAGCTTTGTACCCTAACATTCCATTCAGCATCATTAACAGTTCCTTAGGCCATGAAAGTCCTTGAAAGCATTCTGTAACAGCAGAACAATATTCTAATACACTGATACACCATGAAGTTGATTCAATTCATTTGCTATTGTGAAGTTTTAGATTGTTTGCTCTATACTGTAAACAGTGATGTGAAGGCATGCCTGTAGGTCTCTGTGTACATCTCAAAGTGTTTCCTGATATTGTTTTTCACATTGTTTTCCCATGTAGGATCTTAGTTTTGGGATTACAGTGGATATGTGCTTTCATATTCCCTTTTTCCCATGGACCACTGAAGATGGGACCCCATTTTATGAGTAATAAAGCATGGATGCCAGGGAACATTTGGTTGTCACTTGCCCACATGCAGAGGACAGAAATTCCCCTTCTGCAAATCACTTTTTTGCTAAAGGGATGCTTTCTCACTCATGCCAGATGACATCATCTCCAAGCCCAGCTGTCCACAGAAACTCATCTCTGTGAGCTCTGGAAGTCACGATTTCCCGATCCTTCTTTGAGCTTCTAAAGCAACGACAACAAAAAATTATATTCCTTGTTCTTTCTTCCCATAAGTTCTGAATGCTTAGAGAGTTCAGATGGTTTTAGAATTCTGCTCTCAGCTAAGTCTGATGTCCACAGGATAAGCACAATGTTGTATTGGTTGAGTGGTTTCCCTATTAAAGAATTTTTATATCTGGAAATGCATCTGATCCCCACTGCACCCCTGTAAGTCTTCAGAGTTAACCTTGCTATTCTTCTTGATGACTACAATGTCTCAGATAGAGTTAAAATCACACAGGGATAGTAGGGCAGATCTGGGTCTTGATTCCTGGTTTTCCATACCAATCTTGAGTAGATTCCACAAGGTGACATCACTGGAGTGTTTTAGAAAACAGAACTATAAGAGAATCAGAGAGATAGAATTACTGGCAAAGAGACTCTGGAGCTCTGGAGTTAGGCAGATCTGGGTCTGAGTCTTGTGTTTCTCTTCCATAAGAAGGAAATAAGCCTTCTGCCTCCCAGTTTAGTTATGAGCATTAGAACATGCTCATGAGAGCACTTGTCCTAGTCCCTGCTATATAGCGACTATCTGAGTACATTAACAGAATTGTCACATGAGGGATTTATTAATGCAAGTGAAAAGCTGGAGTCTAAGTCCTCAGAACCATAGGCTACATAGTTATAATAGACTTCCAGCATGACAATCCAGACCTAGGAAAAGGCAGGGGACTTCCTAGGGGCAGATCCAGAATTAGAACCAAATGTCCATCTTTCTGCTCGTTGTTCTTTATATTCTTCCACTGAGAGCTGGAAAAGGTTCCTCATGAAACTTAGTGACCAAATTCAATAAGCACTTCCACCCTCTTCTTCCTTGATCCTTTGTATGCAGCATTTGGCTCTCATGCTATCTATCTTCCCATGGTGTTTGCTTCCTTAGGCTTCTGTGACTTTGCATGCACCTTGTTTTCATGCTTTCTCCCTGGCTGCTCAACTCCATCTTATTGGATTCCTCTTTATTGCTTTGAAATGTTATCTTTGTGGCTATCAGAGTCCCTCATGACCTCTTCTCTTTTCATTCAAGAATGGATGCCCAATGATTCATGGCCCCTTGGTCTTGTACTTGCTGGTCCCTTAGCCTGGAAGGCTTTTGACTCAGCCCTTACAAGGATCAGGTCTACCCTTTATGTCTCAACCCAGCAGTTTGATTCCCTTATTAAAAGGAGCCTCCATCTTGTCACTCATTCGTTCTTCTGTAGTGATTTCTCCTGTCCAATTAGTTGATTTGTTTACTCAAACTGGTATTTGTGGTCCTCCCTGCTAGAATGTAAACTTGGGCACACAGAGATATTATTTGTTCTGTTTGCCAGGGTTTGGCAGAGTCAATGGTTCTTGGTTCAGATCTATGTATCTGGCTCTGTCCTGGGTGACCCCAGTACCCTGTGAGTTACCCCAACTCCAAATGTGATTATCCTCTGGACCTGGCTCCTAGGGAGAAGCACCACAATCTGCCAAGTTGTCTGTGACAGAATCTTGGTAGCACTTTTCATCTCTTAGTCACCATCATTCACCAAGCCTTGATCATCCCACCAGTGTCCCTACTTGGGGTGGGGGAGATGGTACTGCCACCCAAGAATGTGTGGAGGGTCTTTAATTGGTTGTCTCCCAGATTAGAGAATGAAAACACAATCAGTGGGCAGGGGATAGGGATCCTGCATGTTCCCCAATGTGTGAGCTCATTCTAAACCACACATCAGTAGGCCTGTCATTGGGAGATACTTGTGAGCTTCCAGCACTTTCATGTCTGTTGAATGGGTGTCTTTCCACACCATTGCCATGACTATATTTCAGGTCATCACCATCTCATGCTGGAATGTAAGCTTGTGATTTCTAGAGGGATTGAGTGCAGAGATGGAAAACAAGGGCCTAGGGTTGGCTTAGGGGAGCACTCAGAATATGTGTGTGCAGAAGAATGGTTGGTGAAGGAAGATTTGAAACAAGACAGAAGGCATCCAGTATTTTTTTTGAGTGTAGTTTTATGAGGACATAGTGGGAAGATGCATGTGAAAATGCTTTATGAACTGCATCATTTTTGACTAATGGACAGATTGTCACTTGCCACTATTGCTAACTGACTGTAAATATTACATAACGCAGAGAAACTAAAGCAGATACCTTAAAAGCAACTGAGGCCAATAGGAAAAGGGGACCAGGAACTAGAGAAAAGGTGAGATCAAAAAGAATTAACCTAGAAGGTAATACACACGCACAGGAAATTAATGTGAGTCAACTCCCTGTATAGCTATCCTTATCTCAACCAGCAAAAACCCTTGTTCCTTCCTATTATGGCTTATACTCTCTCTACAACAAAATTAGAAATAAGGGCAAAATAGTTTCTGCTGGGTATTGAGGGGGTGGGGGGAGAGGGAGGGACTGAGTGGGTGGTAAGGGAGGGGGTGGGGGCAGGGGGGAGAAATGACCCAAGCCTTCTATGCACATATGAATAAAAAAAATATTACATAGCAGTACCAAACATGCATTTGCAGGTGCACAGGGACTTTTGCCTGGGAAACAAAACTTGGAGAAAATGTTCAATTACGAAGTTTGCTTCTCAGATTTGAATACTACGTTAGTTAGTATGTGGGAAAATGAACTTCTGATGACAAAGTCATTTATTTCAGCTTTAGTTCCCTGTGTGATTCCTACTTAGCTCACTCCAACTTCTGAATCAGTTGTAGCTATTCTGTCCCACTTCCAGTGATGCAAGAACTGTGTGTGTTTGTGTGTGTGTGTAAGTGCATGTGCCTGTGTGTATGTGTGTGTGCATATGCATGGACACACATACATCTGAATGCATGCATTTGGGCACACAGGTGTGCATGTGTGTACAACCATGTATGCACATGTTCATATGTGTGTCCATGCAGGTATAAATATTGTTCATTGTTCATTCATATTTGCATATGTGTGTGCATGTGTTTTTGCACCTATATGTAAGAAGGGCGATGGGAAACCCACTTGTCATATCTTTTCTTCTCTTCCTTACCAGGACTTACGTTTTGGTGAGAGCTGACACTGTGAGGACGTTTGGACCAAGTCAGTCCTTATCTTGCAGGCCAAAAAAAAGGGTGAAAAATGAGAGAACAGTCTCCTTTTCCATTCTCATTCTCCCAGGTACACTGGTGGGAAGACTGCTATTGCAGAGGTGAGTGACCAGGGAAAATGGTTGGATTTTATTGATGACAGGTTTAGGTTCCCTAATTCTCAGGTCTCTCATGGGTGGCTATACATGTTTGTCAGCTCTCTTTAGGGGTATAACAAATCATGCCAAATGTGGTTGGGTAAGGCAATAAACATTTGCTATTTTTTGTGATTTTTTTGGGTTGACTGGGTAGTATTCTGTTCTGAGCCAGTGGCTTGACTGGCCTAGCATGGTTTCACTTAATTGTATCAGGGTTCCATTGAGATGGCAGGGACCCTCTGTGTGGTGTCTTGTCCTCTGATGGACTAGACCAGACTTGTTTGCATGATGGCAGAAGGGCAAGGAGGAGCAGGCTCCAGTGTACCTGTGTTTTCCAGTCTCAGGTTGTACCATGTAGTTAATGTCTTGTTGGCTAAAGCCACATGGCTATACCCAGATATAAGGAGTGGAGGATAAATCCCACTGTTCTTTAGATGCAGTGGCCAAGACCCACTAAAAAGGAGAATATGTCCAGTGTGGAGGGAATCTGTGGCCACTTTATAGCTTACCTGGCCATGGAGAGAGAAACCAGGGAAGTCAGGCTGCAGAAGATGCTTCCAGATAACTGTCATCCACCTGGGAAGCTCTTGATGGTATGGATTCATGCAACCTATTTGTTCTTCAAGCAAAGAGGTAAACTTTGCTTCATTCTCTTTGTTCTGCTGGATGCTAGAAAAGCAGACAGTTCTCATCCATAGCTTACAGCTTGTTGAGGAAGGCCCAATTTCAGCCAGGGAGGACCATCACAGGGAGCTCCCAGAGACTTTGAGAAAACATCTTGGCAATATACAGGAACTTTTGGAGCAGAAGACATATGAAAGGGGGTGTTGCACAGGTCAGAAGTGGCCAGGAGACTGACTTTCTGGGGAGGCCCAGAGAAAACCCTAGTAACAGATAAGGCTTGCCTTGAATATCTCTGGTTGGGGCCTGGAGAATCCCACAATAGTAGAGGTCTCCAACTGGAAAGAGTGTTAGTTTTTCACCTATTCAGTCATCTTGTTTTATAGTCCATGGATTTCAAAATACTGTGTATTTTTCAAACATATTTAGTGATCAAGAAAAGCTAACTATCATAACAAGCCAACCCCCTAATCTCAGTGGCTTAATATGTTAAATGTTTATTTCTAGCTCAAAACAAGTCTGTTGCAGACAGACTCTTGGCCACAAGATTATTCAAGGGCCCAGGCTCCTTCCATGTTGTGATTCTGCCTTCCCTTGGGCCCAGGAGCCCATGGGGGACTCTGGATTTGGCTACCAATGGAGGAAGAAGCTATGTATGCTTGTATAGCACTCAGTTTCCTGTTACTATAAAAAATACCCAGGATAATCAACTTAAAAGGAAGAAAGGTTTATTTTGGCTGGTAGTTTCAGTCTATGACCACTGGGTTTCATTGCTTTGTGTGAGCATCATGGTGATAATGTGTGATGGAGGAAGCTGCTCACCACATGGCAGCTGTAAGGAAAAGGAGAAGAGAAAAGAAGGAGTCAGGGTCCCAATATCCCCTTCATGAACATACCCTCAATGACCTAACTATCCCACTCTGCTCTACCTCTTAAAGGTTCCACCACATCCCAAGTGTGATGGTTAACTTTGATTGTTCACATGATCAAATTGAGAAATACCTAGGAGATTAGTAAAGTACAGCTTTGTGTGCCTGTGAGGGTCTTAACAGAGATGACTAAGACCCACAAATTGGCCCCTGGATGGAATAAAAGGGGAAGAAGGAGAAATCCCACTTACACCATCATGCTCTCTCTCTGTCTCTCTGCTTCTTTGCTTCATGAGATGAGCAACTTTTCTTTGTCACATGCTCTTGTCCTCATGATGCTCTGCCTCACTGCAGGCCCACAGTAAGGGAGAAAGCCAACCATAGACTCTTTCATCCTTTTAAGTTGTTTTCTTGAGTATTTGTTACAGCGAGAAGACATTGACCAACACAGAACATTGGTACCAGTCAAGTGGGACTGTTGCTGGGACTATGCCTGATGATGTGGTTCAGAAGCTTTTAGAACTGGTTTGCAGGAGGAATTTGTAAACATTCGGAGATGTGGGCTAGAGATGTCCTAGAATACTGTAAACAGAGCTTAATGGGGAAGTCTCGTCGGAGCTCAGAAGATCAGAATGTTTATTGGAATGTGGACAGTGAAGACTATGCTCCTGAGGTTTCAGATGGGAGCAAGAATTCTATTGGGAATTGGACTAGAGGTTATTGGTGTTACATTGTGGCAGGGAACATGTCTACATTTTGTCTGTTCCCTGAGACTTTGTGAGAGGCTGAGTTTAAAGGTGGTGGGCTAATTGATCTAGCAAAAGAAACTTCAAGGCAGCCAAGAATTCAGGCCATTGCATGGATATTGCTTTCTGCTTTAAGCTAGATTTACAGTGAGAATCAGGAGTAAAAAGTGGAGTGGACAGATTTGAAAAACTTTCAGTTTGCCAGAAAGGGACCATATTTAAAATTGAAGCTAAGGAAGACATACTTTTTGAAGAGATTAGCATCATTAAAAAGAATTGAATTCATGGCACCAGGACAATAGAAAAGATGCTTTGAGGGCATTTCAGGAATCAGCAAGACTCCATCCACCTTGGACTCAGGCATGTAAAATTGTAAACTCATTAAGAAGGCTTTCTCTCAAGAAGAGAACACTGCAATAGGCAGCCTAGAAAGTTGCTTTCTTAAGATCCATTTCCTCATGCTCAACTGCCCAACATCTCAGAGGCTGCTACAACCATGGTCCAGTGATCCTAGGTATTTCTCCTGCTGTTGGCAAACCTTGGCATTGTCCATGTGGTGCTGGTCTTGCAGGTATACAGAATGTCAAAGTTGCAGGGTTATGGAGGATTCCATTCAGATTTCAAAGGAAAGTCTGGGAGTTCAGGTAATGTATGGCAAGGCCAGAATCCCAGCAGGGACCCCTAAGAGGGTAATGTGTGAAGCTGTGAAGATGAAGCCAAAAGGTGCAATTGAAAACCCAGGAAGTTAGAGATGCCAGGAACATGGAATGTCCGCCAAGGAAATCACAGGTAGTGAGTAGAACCAGCTAAAAAGAGAGGCCAGTTAGGCTGTAAATGGCAAGGCCATAAAGACAGGGCTGCTCAAGAACATTGTAGCTCACATCACAACACTGTGTGCCCCAGATGCTAGACACGGAGCTACAGAATTTAATGTTTGCCCTGTTGGGTTTTGATCTTGCTTTGGTCCGATTCTTCCTTTCTATGCTCCATTCCTCCCTTTTGGATTGGGAATGTTTGCTCTGTGCCAAAATATCTTGAAAGCATATAATTAATTTTCATTTTGATTTTATAGGGCTCACAAGTAAGAGTTTGCCTTGAGTCTCGGGATACTTTTGAGCAGTACTGCAATTGTTGAGACTTTGAGGAAGACAATAGTGTGTTTTTTGTTGTATGTAGGACAGTTATTTCATGTTAAGTGGAATTATGACTTTGTTATTGCTCTTATTTGGAGATAAATTTGGTCTAAGGAGATGTGTTTGGGTGTTGAGTTGACAAAGGGTAGACTTACTGGAGTTAATCTTTTCAACACACCTGTTTGTGCCTATGAGGGCATTACCAGAGACGATTAGTTAACGGGAGGATGACCCACCGTGATTGTGGCACAATCCAACAGTCTGGGGCCTGGGTAAAATAAAAGGGGAGGATGAGGTAGTGTGACAGTGCAGGCCTTCTCTTTCTGCTTCCTGACCATTATGAGGTGAGCGACTCTTCTCCCTTACATGCTTTTGCCACTATGACATTTACCTTATCACAGGCCTGCAGCAAAGCCATGGAGCAAGCTGACTATGGACTGATGCCTCTGAAATCATGAGCCCAAATAAATTTCTCCTCCTTTTAAGTTTTTCTCTAAGGTATTTTTCACAGTGATGAAAAACTCCTCAGCACACCAAGCATTCAACACATGGCCTTTGGGAAACATTCAAGATCCCAGGCCTGACCATGGCTGCATCATGTATATCCATCAACAAGAACTTAGCCATATGTGTCACATTGCAAAGGACTTAGGACAAAGATTAGCTGTGTGCCCACAAACATAATGACATGGTTTGGGAATACATAGCAGTAGCTCTACGTGAACATCTGTGCTGTGCTTTGTTTTTGATATTAACTTTACTGGAATGAGGAATACCTAGATATCCTTTTTCTTTTTTTTTTTTCATGTTTATTAGGGCATATTCATTGCATGGGAGATTCACTGTGATAATCCCAAATAGCCTTACATTGTACATCAGTTAGATCACCCCCAGCAGCTCCCCCACCCCCATACAACCCCCACCACCACTTAAGGCAATTGTAAGAGGTTTCATCATTCCATTTCATGTATGTGTATGAAACCCATCAACCATATTCCCTTACTTCATCTCCTCCATTCACCCTCCCCTCTCCCCCAAGTACTCCACCCTCAACACTGTACCATTTTTTTTCTTTTATTCATATGTGCATACAATGTTTGGGTCATTTCTCCCCTCTTCCCCTACCCTCTTCTTTCCTCCCCCCAAGCCCCTCGCTACTAGGCTGAAACTATTTTGCCCTTATTTCTGATTTTGTTGAAGAGAGAGTATAAGCAATAATAGGAAGGACTAAGGGTTTTTGCTAGTTGAGATAAGGATACGTATACAGGGAGTTGACTTGCATTGCTTTCCTGTACATGTGTGTTACCTTCTAAATTAATTCTTCTCGAACTAACTTTTTCTCTAGTTCTAGGTACCCTTCTCCTATTGACCTCTGTCAATTTAAAGTATCTGCTTTAGTTTCTCTGCATTGAGGGCAACAAATGCTATCTAGTTTTTTGGGTGTCTTACTTATCCTCATATCTCCCTTGTGTGCTCTCACTTTATCATGTGATCAGAGTCCAGTCCCCTTGTTGTGTTTGCCCTTGATCTAATGTCTGCATATGAGGGAGAACATATGATTTTTGGTCTTTTGGGCCAGGCTAACCTCGCTCAGAATGATGTGCTCCAGTTCCATCCATTTACTTGCAAATGATAAGATTTCATTCTTCTTTATGGCTGCATAAAATTCCATTGTGTATAAATACCACATTTTCTTAATCCATTCGTCAGTAGTGGGACATCTTGGCTGTTTCCATAACTTGGCTATTGTAATAGTGCTGCAATAAACATGGGTGTGCAGGTGCCTCTGGAGTAACCTGGGTCACATTCTTTTGGGTATATCCTCAAGAGCCAACACTGTACCTTAATGATGGCTTCTGGATGAGTCTGTGAGCTGTTTGCAGAGGAGACTGAAGTCTGTATCTGAGCAAATTAGGTAGGGAAGATTTGCCCTTACGGTGGGTAGGCACCATCCAGTTGGCTGTGGGTCTGGAAAGAAGAAAAATAGAGGGAAGTTGTATTGGTTTCTCATACTGTCCCGGAGCTCGGATATTCTTTGTCTCTTACTTTGGACATCAGAACTCCAGACTTTGTGGCTTTGTGATTTCAGGACTTACAAAAGTGGCTCTCTGGGTTCTCAAGACTCTAACCTCAGACTGCTTTCCCTGGTTGAGGTCTGGAACTGAGGCATGTTACCAGCTTCCCAAGTCTTCAACTTGCAAGTGGCTTGTGGAGGGACTGCTCAACCTTTATATAGCATGAGTCAGTTTCCCCAGTTCATACCCTTTCATCTATCCATCTGTACATCTCAGTGGCTCTGTCTCTCTGGAGAATCCCAATCCCAACTAATACATGCTCTTGGCTTAGAAAGCAAGTTCTTTAGGGGCCAGGACTGTGTCACATTCACCACACAGCCCCAGAACATGGTCCAGTGGCTGGTAGGTGAGGTGCTGGGCACATGGAGAGGGAAGGTGTCCAACTTTTGGACTTTGTCCTGACTTTGGGCTCTGTCCTCACTCATTGGACTTAGTGACTCTCCAGATTTTTGCATTTCTTCTGCTTTCTGCCGCAGCATCTTCTGCACTTGTGTCAACCTGGCTTTTCCTATTTCTAGCCTCTATTCTGGCTGTGGTTTCTTAACAGCAAGTCCTGGCCCAGGACCTGTTCATCTCTCTGGAAGAAGAAGAGCAGGACATTCAGACAACCAGAAGTCACTCTTCACACTGTTCTCCCCTCCACTAGTACATTCTTAATCCCTGTGTAGCCGTACTTAATTCCTGGGTAGCCTCTCACCCTAGGCAGGCCCCACCAAGGGACAGGTCCAGAAACTTTTTTAGTAAGAACAAAAGCCTGGCCCGTGCCAAACCTACCTATGTCAGATCAGAGACAGGCTAGGCTAAGAACAGGTATCAGTCTAACCCACAAAGCCAACAGGGACCTGAGACCTTGCAGCTGTAGTGATGCCCTGGCAGACAATGCTGCTCTCCAGGCCACACCAAATGGCAGTCACTCCCTATGCCGGCTCCTGTCAGCCTCAGACCCTCAGAAAGGGCACTCTGAGGATGAGAGACAGAAAACAAAACCCTGCAGTCCACAGCCCCCTTCTTGTTTCCCAGCATGGAGAAAGGAGGCAGTTGAAAAGGCTGCCCTAGTTTTCAGCAAAAGCTTCCCTGGGGAGGAAGGGAGCATGTTGTGTGGATGAAGCACAGAGGATGCATCAAAAGAGGTGTTTTGGAGACAGCGAGGAGGTATGCTTTTGATAAAGATCTTTGGGTGCTTTTCTGCAAAAGCACATTTTTTTTTTTCAGAATGGAATAAAGATCAAGATAGCATTGGAATAGATAATAGCAACTATTTGTGTGTGTGAGTGTGTTTGTGTATGTGCGTGTGTGTTTGTGTGTGTACTATATATTAAGTACTTTACTTTTTATGCCATTGAAATAACCCCCCAAGGAGCCTGTCGGGGAGGCATATTAATTGTATTTCACAGATGAGGAATCTGAAGCTCAGAGAGGCTTGATTTACTCCATTAAGGTCACAGAACTCTAAGTAGCCAAGCAAGAGTGGAACCTGGGACCTTCCTGATTTCTAAAACCAACCCATGTGCATACTTTCCCCAGTTCCAAATTTTTCTTTCTTAGTTAGAAAGAGTAACTGTTGTCCTAATGGAGATTTTTATCATCTGGGGTGCTTTTGGACGTTGTAACACAGGGAAGCTCACAACAACCTTACGAGAAGGGCCCTACTATACACCAAGATTTTGATGGAAACAAACCTGAAATCTCGTCCAAAGTTCAGGGACTAGAAAGCAACAGGAACAGGAGTGGAATTGGCTGCCTGTGGGCCAAATCTGGCTAGCCTCCTCTTTCTGCAATGCCTGCACGCTCATTTTTTAAAGCAATATAAAGGATTGTCTTTACATTTTAAGTGATCAAAAAAATCAGAAGAAGAATAATGTTTTGCATAATGAAAATGACACAAACTTAAAATTTCACTGTTTATAAATAAAGTTTTATTGAAATACTGTCATATCTATTGGTTTCCTTAAAGTGTATGGTTGCTTTGGCACCACGGTGGCATCATTGAAACATGACAGAGCCCTATGGCTCACAAAGCCTAAAATATCCCCTATCTTTTGGCCTCCTGCTGAAAAAGCTTGCTGATCTCTGTCCTGCAGTGGCCCCTTTGAGGACACAGAAGGAAGATGGCCTGGACACAGAAAGCAGGTGTCCAGTGCTCATGAGTCTTGGGGGAGCTGTGGAGGCCTGTGGGAGCACTGCTATTTCCTGCTGCTGTGCACGGTGGCATCTCAGAGCAGGGTCAGTCCCAGAGAGACTGTATAGAGATAGGCCAGGTCACCTAGCTCTGGGGCTGCCAAGAGAGCCCAGTGCATGTGAAATGCAGAGAAGCAGTCTGGAGATGTGGAAATCAGGTCAAAGTAAGTAGGCTGGGAGGAGGCAATGATGAGAGGACCCAGTATTCTGGGGGCCAGAGCTTGCATGCGGCTATGTTGGTAAGAATTAAGGGTGAGGTGGGTCCTGGCTAGTGGAAGACCAAAGTGGAGCAGATCAGATAGGAGAAGGAGATACTGGGTGGGGGGAAGGACGAGGGCTGGAATCTAATGCCTTAAGTCCAGGTGAAGAGTGTCTAGAAAACTTTGGCCCATGTCTGTAGACACTGCACTTATCCATAGAGGCATGACACTCTGAGTTTGGCCCCAGCTGTGAAGCAGCAAGTGGGGACTGCAGACAAGGCAGGAAATGAGCACCTATATGTTGGGCTTTCTCTCAGATGGTCTTTGTAGGCAACTGGCTGTTGGATGCGCCCTCCTTTCTTTAATGTGTTAGAATGAAGGGCTTCACCTTTCCCTTCTCTTCTGGAGGAACGTAAGACTTCTCCTGCCCTCTAGTAAAGGAAGCTTTCTTTTTCTATAAAATGTGGATTTCAGGGATAGTGAGTGATCAAAACCTATTATGAAAAAGGAAGAGGGTGTGTGGGGGGGATAAGGCTCGAGATGGGAGAAACTTCCGGTGCAGGAGTGGAGGGGAGGTTTGCTAGTCTCAGTTTCCTTACACAGGGTGAGACAGAAGCAGGGAGACATCTGTGGATCTGGAAGCTGTGAATCTTGGTTCTATACCATGCCACAGTCTGGAGAGAATAACCCTGGATATTGAGGGGCTGGTATTGTCAAGTATCTCCCGGCCCAGGTTGTATAGACGCAGCCACCACTTGGAATCTTCACTGGTGTCAATGGCTTTACTGAACATTTCCTATACTCTTCACTCTGCTCTGCTTTAGTCGAAGTCAGCTGGCGTTCTGACTCTACCCTGAAGCCTACCTCCCAGGATTTGGCACATGGTCATTAAAAGCAATGTTGGCAGAAGAGGGGTAAATGGAGAATCACACTGAATGAGAAGGGGTGGGAAGAGTGGAAGGTGATGGGAGCTGGTCAGAGAAAGTTGAAAGCTGTGCAGAATAAACATTATTCCTTAATCCATTTATTTATATATTCCATGAATATTTACTGAGTCCCTGCTGCTCTGTGCAGTTGAGGGGTTAAGGAATAGGGGAGATAACTGGCATAAATTAATAGAACACAGGCAGAGAGTGCTAAACCATATTCTTAGGCATATTCTTCATGAGAATTGAAAGGAGGGATTGGTTATTTTCATCTGACTACAAGGCCTGCTTTCTGAAATGCTGTCATCAGATCTGAGTCTAGATTGAGGGATTGGTTGTAGATGTGCAGAAATGAGGGGGAGAGGAACTTAATGTGGAGTTATCAATGGGAGATTATGGGCATGTGAATTATGGGAGAATGTGTAAAGTGAGAGTAAAGATGACAAGGGTCATAGCAGTAGGACCATGGAACTGAATGGTATGTTTGAACTAAATGCATCTATAAGTAAGAATTAGAATAAAGGTCCCACAGCCATCATGAAAACAGTATAGATACTCCTAAAAAATTTAAAAAAATAGAACTACCAGGTGATCTGGCTCTTCCACTTCTGGGTGTATAGCCAAAGGAAGTGAAGTCATTATGTTGAAGAGATACCTGCACTCCCATGTTCACTGCAGCATTATTCATAACAGCCAGGGCATGGAATCAACCTATGTACGTATCAACAGATGCATGGATAAAGAAAATGTGGTACATATACACAATGGAATACAATTCAGTCATAAAATAGATGATATTCTGTCATTTGTGACAACATGAATGAGACTCAAATTACATTAAGTGAAAGCTGGGCACCAGTGGCTCATGCGTGTAATCCTAGCTACTCAGGAGGCAGAGATCAGAAGGATCGCAGTTCAAAGCCAGCTTGGACAAATAGTTCATCAGACCTATCTCAAAAACATTCAACACAAAAATGGGCTGGTGGAGTGGCTAAAGATGTAGGCCCTCAGTTCAAACCCCAGTACAGTACCACACACACACACACACACAAAATTACACTAAGTGAAATTAACCAGGTACAGAGATATCACTTGATCTCATTCACGTGTAGAATCTAAAAAAGTTAATTTCATAGAAGTTGAGAGTAGAATAGTGGCTACCAGAGAGAAGCAGGAAGAGAGGAATGGGGAAAGGTCAGTTATCGGGTACTGAGTTACAATTAGGAGAAATAAATTCTGTTGTGTTGTTGCACAGTAGGGTGACAGTAAATAATGGCAATGTATTATATATTTCAAAAAAACCTAGAAGACATGATATTGAATATTTTCATCTTAGAGAAGGGATAGTCTGAAGAGAAAGGTAAGTTTGTCCGGATTTGATCATTGTTACACAATGTGTACAAGAATGGAAGCATCACATGGTACCTCAAAAATATGTATGATTTTCATGTATCAATTAAAAATAAAAATAAAAAGGAGAGCTCTGCCTCTTACTGAGCATGTACAGTGTGCCAGATATTCTTTTAAAGTAGTAAACCTTACAGATAGGAAATTAGAGAACAGAGAAGCAAAGTGACAGCCTAAGGGGACACAGCCGGAAATTGGTGGCCTCAGGAGTCACACCTGGGCATTCTGGCTCCCAGGAGTGCTCTGCAGTTCTCCTTTTATCATGGAATAGAAGGAAATAAAGAGGCAAAGTGAGCTCTGCTTGGAGGACTTTGATTAATTCTCATTTGTTTCGTGGATTTCCCACCTTGAAACACATGACCATGGGAATCATGACTCAGTGTGCCCCTGAAGGTTGGCGGGTTGCAGTTCTGCAATAAATTAGGTGGGACTTCCAGGGCCCATGAAGAATGCCTGGGGATGGAGGGCCTCAGAAACCTGCCAGACACATATCTATCTCATAAGGGACAGCATCCTTCCACTTCTTAGCTCCCTGTCTCCTTTTGTTTATGATGACGAAAGGCATTTGCATGAAAACAGGGGTTTCTTTATCTCCTGAGGGCTCCCTTTCCTGTTGCTCTTTCTCACCTGAAACCCTAAGTTCTCCATTTGTGGCTAATTATAGGCCATATGATCCTGGGGCTGGTGTGCTGGGAAGGCAGACGGGCTCTCATCTGCCTCCCTTCTCATTTCTCTTTGGCTTTGCTGCTCCAGTCTGTCCTGCAGTGTCTCCCAGGTCCCCAGCAAACTGTTTTCCACTCAGCTCGTGCTGCCTTCAGGTGACCCCAGTTGGCATCCACAAGTGAGCATGCCAGCCTCTCAGTGTTGACCAGCTGGCAAAAAATCAACAAAAGAGCTGCTGATGTCTGCTGCTTAAATCCCAAGCAGGTGCAGTGATGAAATGGAAAGGGCTTTCTCCTGGGATTCTGGAAGTCCAGTTCTGGCCCTACCTTTGGAAATTGTGAGACTTTTGAGAAATCTCTTTACTTCTTTGGTACTCATTTTTTTTCTTATGTTAAAGGAGAGGTTATGGTTAGATCTGTGGTTTCTACCTTGTTTCTTGGGCATTTGAAAAGACAGTGATGGGCATAAGAAGCTTTAAAGCAGTTTTGAAATTCTTCCAAATGCAAACTCCTAGAGAGAAATGATTATTCATCTTCATCTTCTTGTCTGTATTAAATAGAGCACGTGGCACAGAGCATGCAAGCAGCCAGGTTTGTTGAAGCACAAAGTGTTTTGGACTCTTATGCCAGAGGCCTAAGGGGGTCCCAACAGACCCGATTTGACTACCAGCCACCATGATCTGTTGGATATGGTGTTCCTGCAAATCTTGAAAATATCTTATCTTGGTTTCTGCAGCCAGCCTTGAAAGGGGAGGAAAGAGATTAGGTAAATTTAGGGCTAATCAATCTTGTATTACCAGTTTTAGAGGAACGCTCCTTAAAGGATTAACATGGCTAGTACATGGTTGAGCAGGAATCTGACCCAAAGTTCAAGGTAACAAAGAAGACAGATGCAACATGAAGGCAGAGATGCTTAAGCTTTCATCTTGCATTTAGTTACCCATCAGACACCTTTTGGCCCAGGTGAAGTGCCTGTTACACAGGGTCTTTCAAAAAGTACAACACAAACTATTCTTTGGCCTTGATGAAGCTGGGTAGGTAAGCTTAACAAAAACCTTGAGGCTTTTTATGGTTAGCATTACGTTAAAGCTATACTCATGGATTTTTTTGTCACTGTATAACTGATTGTATAACTTAAGAAGGAAAACAGTCTTTGGGAAGGGTGCTGGTTAGATAGAGGACTGCTGAAAACCAGGCTCAAAAAATGATGGGAGACCAGGGAGGGAAAACAGATGAAAAACACAGATGAATTTTAGTATTCAAGGTGGGAGTACCTGATTAGATTCCTTCAGGTATGTGACTAACCAGCTCCTGGGTAGTGGAGGGGGCTGCCTGTCCTCCTTCGATTTCTGTGGTCTTTGCTTACCGTGGAGACTATAGTGCAGTTTAGGGATTATTGAAAACAGGAAAGAAATTTCGATTTTGTGATTTCCAAATCACAAAGGACCACTGTACCTAATGACTCCTGGCTCTGGTTGTGATTATTTGGAACTCTTGGTAACTGTGGGTGGCTCTGGTGGAAAGGAACAGGAAAACAAATTTACTCATGCATTTTAATATAAAAAAGCATCTGTGTTCCTGGAGCCCATGTGAAAGAAATTATAACAAGACATTTGTGGATAAAGATGGGCCCATGCCAGTCTGTAAGGCTGAGGTTTTCTCACTCTGCGTCCAAGATAAATCAAGGTGGAATCTTTTTTGAAGATGCAAATACAGGTGCTGAGGGAGGCCAACCTTTTTTTTTTTTTTTTTTGTATCCCCAGCTTTTTAATGAAGTCTGTGATGGCTATCTTGTACATTCTCTCCTCTCTCTGAGTTTATAATCCCAAAATGGTTTATTTCATGGGATTTCATGAGGCCCAATGAAGTAATGGGTGAGGACATTATTTACAACACTAAGGGTGTGTTCATGCTTCCAAGAATACTTAGCAAAATGCCAACAAAACCAATATCTGTCACACTAATTTTCTGGACAATATGGGTGGGTGACCTTTGGTGAAGAAACAGCCTTCTCTTTCTCACTAATTTATATCCTTTGTGCTCATTTTGTCTCGGCAGTTGACACATATCACTCGCTACTGTCTAGAATCTTCTGAATGGAAGCACTATATCTTAATTATATCAAATTATCATTGCTGCCTTTTCAAAGGGCAGAAAATATTTTTTTTTGTTTTTGTTCTTGGAGGTGGTGGTATTAGGGTTTGAACTCTGGCTATGTGCTTGCTAGTCAGGTGTTCTAATGCTTGTACCATACCTCCAAACCATTTTGCTCTGGCTAGTTTTCAGACTAGATCTTACTTTTTGATCCAGACTGGCCTGGATTGAGAGCCTCCTTTCCTGCCATCACACCCAGCCTTTTCTGTTGAAATGGGGTTTCATGAACTTCTTTTGCCTGACTTGGCCTGAAACTATGATCTTCCCAATTTCAATCTCTGATGTAGTTACAATGACAAGTGACAGCCACCACCACATTTGGCCAGAATCCAGAAAAATCTGCAGTTCACAGCTTGCTTTCAGGTAGGATAAGAGGCAGAGATCTGGGTCTCTTTAATTAGGTGCACCTGTTTGAGACTTAGAATCAGAAATGAGCAATGTGAGGCTTTGGTATGGAATGAGAAGGTTCTTGGACTGAATGTGGCTGAGCTGCTTCATTCTTTGAGGATGGCAGTCGTAGGATTTCTGCCATTTGTCTTGGCCATTAGAGCTGCTACTTAGAAATGGTTGTGATGTGTTTGTGAGAGAATCCTCACAAGTGTGGTTGAAATTGATAGACCCAGAGTCAGTTCTTTGCGCTTCTCAAAGATGTTTTAAGCTGTCTAACAGCTATCAGTATATTCCTTTCCTGCTTAGATTAGGCTGAATTGATATTGTTCAGACGGGTCTGAGCACCTCTAAGTTGTGAGTGTTCCAGGTTCTTGGTGAATTGAACAAAGCTTTGGGCAAAATGCACAGAAGTAGCAAGCAAAGCATAGATTTATTGAAAGTGGAGTACACTCCCACAGATGGGAGCAGACCTGACAGAAGAAGTTCAAAACCCTGATTCTGCCAGTATTGTAATTTAAGGCTGAAGCTGGGGCTGAGTGAGGGGGGCAGAGCTGAAAAGGGCGCCCTTCTTGTGGTTGACAGCTTTGACTGACAAGAGGATGTTACGTAACTTTTTTTTTTGATTGTGTATGTCCCTACCCATAATGCATTGTTATAATTAGATGCATGAGATGAAGTCCATATGTGTGAAGATTTAAGTAGGGGGTGTCTCAAAAGGTCATCTGAGGACAGATTCCCCAGTCCTCAGTATATGTGCTAGCTCTGAGACTTTCCCTTTTGCACAGATATCCTCCTTTATGGTGATGTCATGACTATTGAATTAACCACAAAAAGGAAGCTCCAAGGGGGTTCTCAACCAGATGTCTCCTGAAGGGGCATGTCCTAGGTGTGACTTTTATGACATTTTATCTGATCACTCTTTACCCGTCTTGACCAAACTTTACTTCTTCCCTAATTCCCTGCCTCAGAATAAATTAGGTTATTTGCAGTTAAAATTCCTCTCTGGTATGGGGACTTCAGCAGAGTGGGTTCTAAAAGCCACAAAACCTCATTTCTGTCAGGAAGTGGCTTAGTAAACCTAGGTATCAGAAAGAAGAATCGATCCACTGCCAGCTGGAAAGAGAACATTTTCTTTCTTGTGCTGGCAAAACCATGGAAGTCAGTCCCTTGTCTTCTGGTCCTTAGGATACTGACCTCTGCCAATGGAGGCTGCAAGGTTAAGGGAAATGTTGGGGTAGGGGATCTGTTCAAAAATAAAATCAAGTTCCCGTCCTTGCCTCAGAGATTAGTTTGGGCATCTCTTTACTGCCTTGGCTCCTGCTGATCCCATCATCTCAGGATATCTCTTTCAATATACTAAAAAGGTGTGTGTGTGTGTGTGTGTGTGTGTGTGTGTGTGTGTGCACATATGTGTATGCACATGTGTGTCATTCATTTGAGGTAGTGTGAGATAAATAAAAATTTTACCTCTTTTACAAATGGATATTGTAGACTTAGAAAATATATAAATAGAAAAAAATCAATGAAGGAGAGATACATGTGACAGGAAAAGAATAAGAAGATAGGCGATAGAGAGAAAGTAAGAATGAATGTGTGTGAGAGAGAGAGAGAGTGAGAGAGAAAGAGAACAAGTGGCAATGGCAGAGGTAGAAAGAGAGGGCCCTAAGTCTCTCTTTCTCCAGTGGACTGGCTTCTGTGGCAGTCAGCCTCCACTGTGGCCACAGAGAGCCCTCCTTGTAGAATTCATGCCCTGTGGAGTTCATTTCCATATCAAATCAGGGCTGGCTGTGTGGTCAAGAGAATATGGGGGCAGTAGCAGTGTGTGAGTCCCACAGTTAGGTCATAAAATATATTGTGATTTCTACCCATGGCAGTTAGGCCATTTCCTCTGAAAGAAGCCAGCTGCCATTTTGGAAGGGTACGCAATCAGCTCTGTGGAGAACCAACATAAAGTGTAAACAACTTGTCAGTTTCAACCTGCTGGCCTTAGGTGTAGAACTCAGTCCTTTCTTAAAGATAACTGGAATTCCAACTGCACTGTCACAGCAGTGACTTGAGAAAATTCTAGCCATAACTATAAAACCAAGCTACATTCCTGTCTTGCAGAGAGATAACAAATGATTACTATTGTTTTAAGCCATTGGTTATCAGGCTATTTGTTATACAGCGTTAGAAATCTAAAATAGTTCTCTTGTCCTTCCTCTTGGTAATGAAGTTATGGTCACCAAGGTATGAGCATACAATGCAGATGTTCAGACACTGCCTATCTTCTTCCTACTGACATTATTAATGTCCTGCTTCATAGTCCTCAGTCATTGTCCATTTAGCAGACATTCTTCTTGGGCTCTGAGAATTATTTCTGGTTTTCAGTACTGCTGCACTTTTAATTGTCTTGAGTCCATTTTCATAAGTAATTCAGTGGGAAGCTGGATGAGTATGAATCAGGTGTGCTTATCTTGCTCTCCTTTTAACTAAGAAATGTAAAATCTATCGCTATATCTATATGCATTCCAACAGTACACATTTTTGAGCTCATGTCTCCAAAATACATTTTCTTGCTTATTCCTTCATTTTATTTATTATTTATAAGGGCTACTGTACTGTTTTTATCATGAGATATAAGATAAGCTTAAAATACAAATTTAGAAAATATGAGAGATGTAAATGGAAATAGAAGTTCGAATATTTTCTTTTTCTATTCAAATGGTTATCTTGGGTACAGCTGCTAAATGTGCCTCTTCTCCCACTTTAGAGACCACAGGTCAATGGTTAACTTTTTATATTGTGTTATCTGCATACTCTTTAAGGATGGAGATTCTGTTTTATTTATTTCTTCCGAGATTACAGAGTGACTGCTCTATTCATGTTTCTTCAAAGAAAGAATGAATGAATGAAAACATGATTGAATAGAGGAATAACATTTATGTTTTGGCATGGTACTAAATACAAGAAAAACAAAAATTAATAAGTTATAGGAAGTACATGAAGCTTAAATTCATTTCTTTTCCTTCCTGAAAGTCTCAGAGGTTAGGATTAAGCCATGGTGTGTCTAATTCCAAAACCATACTCACCATTTAGTGTCCCCCAAATTATGGATTTGCTCTCTACCATACTAGCCAGGAATTGCCCTGTTCTAAGTCTGTATTGTTGGAGAGAAGGACCTGGACTTGTATCAAAGATGAATTGTGTTCTGTTTTCTCTACCCATCATTGCCCCACAGTGACATAAACAAGCCCACACATCATACCCCAACACAAAAGTTTTCTCCTTTTTCTTTAAGCTATCTTCTGGTGGCTCTCTGGCAAACAGCCACCCCACATAAGATCTTTCTAGCAAGTACATATGTGTGGGTGGATTGTCCTGGTCCTTAACTAGATTGCCTCACCTGGACTCAGGCTGTCTGAATATGTCTCTTTACATTTCCTGTTGCTGTGGAGCTATGGCGGACCTGATTATAACTGGCTTGTCAGGCCTATTCGTTTAGCTGGCCATCTCTCTCCCCTGTCAGTCAATGTGGCTTTTCATCCTCATTTAGGCTTCCTAGCTATTAATGAGTTAGAATCAATGCTGCTGTTTCCTTCCAGAAGTCCAGTGTCTTTCCTAGCCTGGGGTCATACAAACAACTGGGAACCTAGAATAGGGCAATGAAGGGGGTAGAATGGATAGCTTGTGTGTGTGTGTGCGTGCATGCATGTGCGTGCATGTGCATGCATTCAGGAATTATTGGAGGATGTATCAAGTTGGATTTAGGATATTTTAACTTGATTGGTGATCTCTGGATTCTTTCATTGTTGCTGGAACTTAACCAAGACACCTCATTTGGGTCCAGTAGATAAGAGTTCTTGGATGCATACTTAGAAACATACAGATACAATACAGTATATTAGCAGACATGCTTTTGGCTGCCCAGAACCTTTAAAACACTGGGATGGGAAGGTTTAAGCCTCAAATCTTAGTGACTTAAAATAAAAAAAAATCATCTCTCATGAATGCTGTTTGTCCATCATGGGTTAGCTGGAGGCTCTGATTTACTGTTTGCCAGTGGCCATTGTAGAGGAAAAGAGCAAAAGCATGGGAACTTTCATAATGCTAACAGTGTGACTGTTATCCAGAATGCCAGAATCACTTCTCCTCATATTTCAATGACTGCCGCAACTCCAAGGGCCATGGCTGCTTAGATTGAGGACAAGGAAGTAGAATAATATGTGACCAGAAGGAAAAAAAAAAAAAACCATAGACTATGCATGAGCAGCCCTATTAACAATTACCAAATCCTTTTCTGTTTTTGAAGAAGTTTTTACTTTCTACGTTCTTTCTAAGATTGAAGTCACTGTGCTAGGAAAAATAACAGCCAGCCATTATTCTTGTTCTAATCCCTAGAATGTGTGAATATGCAACCTTACATGGTAGAATATACTTTGCAGATTTGATTAGTTTAGTGATCTTGAGTTGGGGAGATTACTTTGGATTATCTGGTTGGGCTCACTGTAGTCATAGGTCCATCTATGGACATAGAGAAGAGGGAGACAAGAGAAGCAGACTTAGAGAAGATGTGAGAATGAAAACAGAGGTTAGAGAAGGGGCCATGACCCAAGGAACACAGGCAGTCTCTATAATGTGGAAGAGAAAATTAGTAGGATTTCCGTACTAGCCTAGACCTGCCAGGACTTTGATTTTAGCCCAATGAGACTTTTGATAACCAGATTGTAAGATAATAAATTTGTATATTTGAGTCACAAAGTGTGTGATTACTTGTAATAGCAATAATAGGAAACCAGTATACTTACTACCTGTAAAACCAGGACACAGCACATGATCCAGTATTTATTTGGCAGAAGAAATGATTCCAAGTGGGACATGAAGAACCAAATGACGCTTAGAATGTATGACAGCGATGGTAATGGAGAGACATTCAGCTTTCTAGTAATGCAGGGTCATAGATCTCCACAGTAGCATATGTGCTGTGAGCCAGGATTCCCATGTCCAGCCAAGGAAACAATGGGTCTCCATTAGAGCAGCTGGTGAGGTAATTAAGTTCCCTTACAGGATATGTAGCTTTCAAGTCTGGTTTTATAGCCTTCTCTGCCATTCTTCAATCTAAATTTCCTTTAATAAAATGCTGATGGATTCTGTTGTCTGCAACAGAGAACCCTTGTAGATGTGTTTCTATTATCTTTCTATTGCATAAAAAAACCACCCTCAAACTTAGTGGCATTAAATAAAAAGTTATTAGTTTTTATGAATCTATTGGGCAACTTTTCTTCTCCTCATTGTCTTCCTGGGGTGCTGCAAAGGCAGCCATCACCTGGAACTCAACCAGGAGCACAGTTGGGGCTGGACATTCAAGATGCCTAAATGTCTAGAATCATTGGGAGGCTTGATTATTGCTTAGCTGGATTGTCAGATGGGTTCAGTTCTTTGCATATGAGTTTTTCTACATGGCTGCTTGGGCAATCTTACATGGCAGCTGTATTTCTTGGAGTTCCAAGGGGGAAGAAACAGAAACTGCCAGGCTAAATTAAGAGATAGACCTAAAACTGGTCAAATGTCAATTTAGTGGGAATGGACTTCACAAGGTTATGAGTACTGGGAGAAATGGTTCCCTGATGGGCATGAAGGTATTTACTATAGAATATAGTATGTTCTCATAGGATTATGGACAAGGTCCTGTGGGAGCTAGAGGAAGGAGTGGCTGACTCTGCCCAAGGAACCAGGGATAACTTCATAGAGGAGGTGGCATTTGGAAAATAGGAACGGACTATCTGAATACACAGAAGATGAAAGATTTTTGGATACTTAGGGAACCATTTTTAGCCCAATTCTGGCTCTTAGAATATACAATGAACTATCAGTAGGTGAGGAGAGGTCAGAGAAGAGAAAGGACAGACAAAATGGAGTCACACTATTAAAAGCCAATACTGCATCATTAGGCTTTTGACACCTTACAAGTCACAGACAAGTTTAAGTAGAAAAGTGACATAATCAGATTTATGTAAAAGGACTGGAGTGGGGACTGAGTTATAAAACTTAGTTTGCTTCCTTTGTTTACTTTAGTCATTTTCCTCTTTTCACTTCATTTGAGACACATTTGGATTATTTACTCCATAACAATATAAACAACCCACACCAAGCATATGTTATCATGTATAGGAGACTTTCACTACTATCATGATTTCTGATTCATCAGCTCTAGTGCTGCCCTCATTTGATCTCTTTTACTGTGGAACAATCAGATTTCTAGTATTATGAAGGAATGAACATCCACCATCTTCCCCAGTCATGGGTCTTCTGGTTGACTGTGGATAGTCTGCTCTGGGCTAAGGTCAACTGGGCAGCTTTGGTTGAGGCTGTGGATCTGGCTGAGCCCGGCTCCTGCTTGTGAGTTGGGGTCAGGGCTGGACCCTAGTCTGAAAAACTAGAATCTAACCCAAGAAAGTTCTAGTCAAGGTAGATGCCTAGAACATAGAAGCAAGCCCAATGGCAGCTCAGTTTCAATGCAAGTCTCTCTTCCATTCATGACAGCTAAAATCCCATTGGCTAAAGTACAGCATACGGTCAAATCAAAGCAAAAGCAGACAAGGGAGATGGGTGTGAGTTCCTGTTATTGGAGTATGAAGAACTGAACCTAATTCAATCGGTCACAACAGAAAAGGACACTTAGGCTCAGAGAAATTAAGGTTATTTCTATGTAATTCATAGGACTTAAATGTCAGTCTCTTGAGTCAAGCCTCCTTCTCTATTTATTACTATGCACTGTCACCAGGACAGATCTCATGAGAACCTCCAGCAGTATTTGTCCTTCTGAGTCTGACTTATTTCACTTAGCATAAAGTCCTCTAGCTCCATCCATGTTCTCGCAAGTGACAGAATTTCTTTCATTTTCTTTTCATTTTTTAGCTAAATAATATTGAAGGTATGTGCCACATTTCCTTTCTTCATTCCTGTGTCAATGGGCATTTAGATTGCTTTCAGATTTAGGCTTTTGAGAATAATGTTGTAATGACATTATTGTGTGCAAATATTTCTTCAAGATTTGCTTTCACTTCATTTACATATACAACCCAAAAGGAATTGCTGGTTACTACAGAAGAAAAACATACTTAAATATAAAGAGGGTGGGTGAAACTTTGGGAGGTGCTGGACATGTTGTACTCTTGATTGTGGTGATGGTTTCATGAGCATGTTCTCGTCTCCAAACTCAGGCGCACACATGAATTATGTCCAGCTTTTTGTATGTCAGTCATACCTCAGTAGAGTGTTTTAAAGAAAAAGTCAGAGTAGACCTTCGAACAGATCATCTTCTGTGCCTTGATGACTCATCTTGCTCTAGACTTGTCTTGCTGTATCTGGGTGTTTATCTTCTTTCTTTTTTTCCATCTTTTTATGTTTTTAATATATTAAAAAGCAACACAGTACAAATGCTGTGATTAGTATTAAAAAGGATCCAAATTTTTTAAGGAATAAGTTTATATATATATATATGGTATATATATATATTATAAATAATTCTGCAATGAAAGTGAAATAGTGTGTAAACATATACACATTGTACATACGTATATACACTAGTTCTATTTCACTGCAGAAATATATACATATCCATACACATGAATATAAATATATGTTTATATTTATTTCTGTGAGACTGGGGTTTGAAGTCAGGGCTTCATACTTGCAAAGCAAGTACTCTAAGACTTGAGCTACACCTCCAGTCTATTTTGCTTTGGTTATTTTGGAGATGGGGGTCTCACATATTACTTGCCTGAGCTGGCCTTGAACTGTGATCCTTCTGATCTTAGCCTTCCAAATAGCTAGGATTACAACCATGAGCCATAAGGAACCTGACCAGGAAATAGTATCTTGATAGGAAAAAATTTTGTTAAATAAGGTTTTAATTTTTTAAAATCAGAAAATGACAACATGAAATTCTTTCCTATGTTCACACGAAAAATAAACCTATACAATCCCCATAATAAAATATGTGCTTGTACCCTGCCCCAGGCACTTTGAAAAAGTTGAAATTTCTAAAGATTGTGTGATAGCAGTGGCATGTAAATGCTTCAGGAATCTTTTTCCCAAAAAATACTTTCAGTAAAACATTTTACCCTTTTATCTATGTATTGGTACTTTTGTTCTTCCTGAAAAGGGAATTACATTAGCAAGTAATTCTCAATGTAAAATATGCATGTAGACATATTTAATTTCCCGAGTGACCAGTCATACATGAAACATGACTTAATGAAAAAAAATCCTAAAATTTTAGAATGAAATAGTCTGTGTAGACTTATGGTTGTATATTCAATTAGGATAAAACTCAAGAGAGCATGTTACAAGTAGGGAGCAGTGGCTCATGCTATAATCTTAGCTACTTGGGAGGCAGAGATCAAGAGAATCATGGTTCGAGGCCAGCCTGGGCCAAGAATTTACGAACGCTCATATTAATATAATAGCTATAATAATAGCTGGGAATGGTGGTATATGCCTGTCATCTGAGCTACATGGAAAGTGTAAATATGAAGATCACAGGCTAGGGATACCTAGTTGTAAATGTGTTTAAAAATAACTGAAGCAAAAAGGACTGGATCATGACTTACATGGTAGAACTTATGCCTAGCAAACCCAAGGGCCTGAGTTCAAACCCTAGTACCATCGAAAAAGAAAAATAGGAAAAAAAACCACATCACAGAATTTGTACTTAAATCTAAATTAAGCAATGATTTATACCCAAACATAGTCAAGAAGCCTTCTCAAATAAAATCTTAGTGAATTTCTGAAAAGTTATTTTTCTTATTAGCAAACTACAGATAACCATTTCAGGCTGTAAACTTGGATGTTTTCTATTATTCACATCAAAATGTGAATTATACACATTTTGGTTAACACCAAAATGATTAGTAATATGAAATTTCTTATAATACAAAAGGATAACAGATAATTAAGATATTTGTTTATAATACAGCCAATCTATACAGTCCACCCTACTGAAACTGTCTAAAATGATTAGGAATTGTGGCACCTTCTTTTGCATAAATGCTTTCCTTTCACAAAACCCTGAGGGGAAAGGCTATGCAGTAAAAGTGAAACCACAATTCTTCTCATTTCTGCATGAAACTGTAGCTCTAGATTTAAAAAATTATAAAGAAATGTGGCCACTTAGAAAGATGCTCAGTACAGTTTTAAAAAAATATTTCTAAACCAACTTAGTCTAAGGGGACTATAAAACAATGTCCTTGTAACACTTACTAGTGTTGAGGTGAGCACCATCTTTCATCTCTATCACCTTCTCTTCTGTTATCATAGTCATGGGTCCAGCCATCAGGATTTCCATCTTCATAGAAGAAATTACCTCTGTTCCCTCAGTAATGACAGTCTGATCCATGATCTGTGCTATGCTGTTCACAGCTTTCATGTTCATCTGATAGGTAGGGCTGAGAATCCTGTCTGACATTTCGCTGTGATGATGGTGTAGTTTGGTGATAATGGAAGTGTGAAGACTGGTTAGAAGTCTGATTTTAGGACTGAGCTGATGGTGAAAACCCTGACTGGGGAAAATCTCCACCTGTGAGTGGAGAACCAAATTTCCTACCATGTGACCTCTGTCTCAGAACATTATTTCCCCCTGCTTGTCACTGATAATTTTCTGGAAGAGACTGATCTTTGAATTATCTGGGACAATGGAGTCATATTATTCATAGTCCTTTTATATCTACCTGCCAGGTGATGTGGAGGTGGGACTTGAATTTCCAAATGATTTTAGTGGTATGACAAACTCACACCCTGTGAGGCTTGATTACTTCCCGATCTAAACTGAATGTTGCTAGGCCTCCCCTCAAAATTCCGTTCCATTAAGTAGATTTATTGCATAAGGAACAGACACTTCAGGTTTGAAATTCACAAAGGAAAATTGCTTTGGTTTACCATCCTTATCTTTTGAAACTTTCACCTTTATTATTGGTCTTGCCTGGTGCAATAGCTCAGAAGAAATGAGCTCCTCTGTCATGTTAGTTCCAAGGTTACACACAGAAGGTTTGGTCTGCCCCTGCTGTCACCACTCCCATTTCATAGCCAGTTTTAACAACCACAGCTCACCATTTAGCCCTCTGTGAACTTCCTCTCTCTAAATCAGTTCTATACCCTCTTCCTGAGATGACACGTCGCTCATGTCTACTCATCTGTGACAAGATCTAGTGCTCTGTCACGCAGTTGTGGGATAGCAGCTTCCTTCCCACAGAGAGATTGTTCTGTTAGTAGCTTGCAGGCTGCTCCCACACCTCTTCCTTATAGGCCCTCCTGTCCCACAGGCAGCAAGGAGATGCTGTTGCCAGAACTGAAAATCACGTCTCAGGAACCTTCAGAATAGAAGCCTGTCCACAAGGAGGGGAGGTCCTACTCTGAGGCTCAAGCCTTCGGTGGAATGCTGTGTTTAGTGGGGCCACTATGAAGTAGGGGCTTGCTCCCAGAGGGAGGGTCTGGAGTGATCTTGGGGCCTGTAGTAGTTGAAAACTATGTGGCGAGCTAAGCACAGTGGGCTCACTTCTGTAATCCCAGCTACACCTGTCCTCTCGGCAGAAAGATCAGGAGTTAAAGGCCAGCTTGGGCACCAGAATGAGAGCCATTCCAGAAGGAGAAAGAGGAGGATGAGGAGGAGAAAGAGAAAGAGAAAGAGAAAAAGAAAGAGGCGAAGGAGGAGAAAGAGGAGGAGGAGGAGGAGGAGGAAAAGCAGAAAAAGGAGAAGGAGAAGGAGAAGAGGAAAGAAGTAAAGATGCCAGTCGGAAGAGATGGAGACGCTCTTACCTTGGGGAAGGAAAAACTCAGAGGAGTAGTGACATGTCAGGTATTGCTATCGTCACATATAATTCATTTCATCAAGCATTTCTTGAAATTTAGCAACATGTCGGCATCCCTGCTGGGTTACTGTAGAGTTACAAGAAGTGCATGACACATAGAGACCAACCCTCATGAAGCTGAGGATCCAGCAGGGGCAGTGACATTCAAGAACAGTTACATTCTCTACTTCGAGCCAGGAAAAAACCATGCAAACAGTAGTAGAGGTGTTAGGGATATTCTTAGCAGATTTCAGGCCTTGTCCACAAAAGGTAAGAATTATTTTTCTGACTTGCTGCAAATAATGAATGGCTGCATGGCATGGGAACACTTATCTCCATCTCCTCCTGTTTCTGTATGGGGAATGGAAATCCTACTCCTCAAGGGGGAAATGTTTCATAGGAGCATATCTGGCAACTGTCTCCACACTTATAATCCCTTCATTTTGTCCCCAGGGAAGGAAGAAGGATTGGGAGCCAATTAAAGAATTTGGAGGAAAGAACTGAGTGGGGTCCAGAGATCCTGATGTGAATTGGAACTGCTTGGAAACTGAGGGTCCAGGAAGTGAAGCAACTTGGCCTCCTGTGATTTTTCATGTGGCAGATGAGCAGCACAGCCACATGTCCAGATTTCCTGTATGAACAAAGAAGGAAAAGGCCGTTGGGCAGGAGTCAGTTAAGCAGCTGTGGTAATGCTGGCAAGAGAGGTGGGTTCAGAGCACACGGAGGCTGGGAGATGAGCAGAGGGGTTGAATCACGGGAAGGCTCTGGGGGTCACTAGATAGGAATTTGGAAATGGACCTGGAGAGAGACTGAGGGAGAATGAGTTGACAGTGAGTACAGATTCCAAGCACAGGTGAATGTGAGGAAAAATGGAGGCATCCATGGCCTCAGAAGTGAACTCAGCATGTCTCAGCTTGGGAACTGAAGGAGTAGTGAAACTGGTCTGGGGTCCCTCTGAGAACATCTCACCCACTGAGTGACTCCAGAATAGAATTTACAGAGTGGTGAGTCCAGCCTGCCTATGTGTTTTGGTGAACCCAAGGATTTTCTAAAGCTGAATTAGCTTTGGAAAAAAAAAGTAGAGAAATATGAATAAAAATCTGAATTCTAATTTTTTTCCTTAAAAAAATCAGGATCCATTGGTCCTACATTAATCAGGATCCATTGGTCCCACATTCCTGGGGGCTCAGTGATGGTCACTCCCTGTGGTAGTGGCAGAAAGTCCCAGTTTGCTGCTGTCCCTATGGGTCCATCTTCTTGGCAGACCTGCTCAGCTTCTGTCCCAGCATCCTGCCTGGATCCTTGGGGTGTCTGAGTTTGCAGCCCTCTGCTCCACCTGGAATAAATGACAGTTTAACCCTGGATGCTTTTGAGATTGTTACCCAGATTTATTCAAGCATAATTAAAAAATAAAAATTGTATCTACTCAAGGTATATTACATGATGGTTTGATATATGTATGCATTATCCAATGATTGCCACAATCAAATTAATGTACATGTCATTCACTACCACAGATAGTTATGAGAGAGAGAGAGAGAGAGAGAGAGAGAGAGAGAGAGAGAGAGAGAGAGAGAGAAATACTGAAGATCTGCTCTCTCAGCAAATTTCAAATAGACAAAAACACAGTGTTATTAACGATGGTCACCATGCTGCTCACTAAATCCCCAGAACTTGTTCATCTTAAAACTCTAAAAGTTTGTACTCTTTGGCTAACCTCTCCCCATTTCCTTTGAGTTTTAATTTGAAGCCCTTCATTCCAGAGAGATGCCTTTGCACTTGGAACATCTGATACAGCACTTGTAGTTCTCAGGCCCCCTTAAGATGTTTTATCCTGGACCCCATGTTCAAAATTCCTGCTTTAAAAGAAGGTCCCTCAGTGTCTTTAATTGATCCAGTGTGGGCACTTCACAGTTTACAAAGTACAAGTGCTAAGTGTGGGCCTCTCTCCTCTCTCATTTCTCCTGCCAGCTCTTCCTTCCTCACCCTTTCCACTCTCCCACTTGTCTGTCCATCCATCTGTTTGACCATATAGCCTCTTTAAGTATGAGTAAGGACCTTCTACCCTCCTTTCTTCAGGAGGGTTGGGGTCCAGGCCTCTGTGTGACTCATGCAGAGCTGCACAGTTAGATGGTGGAGAGGTGCCTCTGAGCACATCCCACAATTCTGGGCTTTCATCTTAAGTCATTTTCCACTCACTTCCATTTGCCAGTCAGTTATAAATAGCTCAAAGAAGATTTTATTTCCAGCTTCCAAGTGACATGTGCTGTCAGCCACACCACAAAACACTTCATTGATGTTTTTAAGGGGGCAAGGAAGAGGAAATAAAATTGCTTATTTGCCCCAAGCAATGTTCAGTGAACTCAAATCCACTGGCCTTCTGTGGGAATCTCTGCCTTTCCCAAGAGAATGACTTCTCAAATTTGGAATGCAGGTACCCCTCAGGCTGAATGGCCAGTTCACCTTGGATTAATTCAGTCATTGCTTCAAGGAGAAAGGTTGAGGGCTCGAGCAGCCCCCCAAACCTGGGGAAAACCATGTGAGCAAGAGCAGTGAGCAGCAGGGAACGGCTGTTCTTCACGGCTTTGGGGCCTTTCTGAAAAGAGTAAGTGATTGTTTTCCTGTCTTGCTGCAGGTTAGAACCAAGGCAGGAGAGAGCAGGCATCCTCAGCATGCTGAGCCATCCCAATAGAGAAAAATTGCAAATAGGACCTTGCAATCAGAGAGAATCTGATTAGATATCGGGGTGGGTCTGGGTGCTTTCAATGAATTATCCCAGGACTAGACAGAGTGCTAGACAACAGCAGTGGAGGGCAGGACACATAAAACAAAGAAGAGTGAAGGCAAAATAACCTGTCTTTTTGCCAAGCTTGGAACATAGCCCAAGGCAGAGAACTGATGAACAAGGAAGCCCTGGCTAGGCCTGTGGCCTAAGCAGTTTCCTCTCTGCTATCCCAGAGAGGCCAAGTCATAGAGCTACTCTTTTGTGCTCAGGGTCTGTGAGCATAGGCCTCTGTCCTTGGACATGGTAATCATTGCTATCACATCCATTCTGTAGATGAGAAAGCTTGCTGCACAGGTGGCTTGGGCTAGCAGGTAGGCCCCAGTGTTCATCTCCCTAACCTTTTTGCCTTATTATCTCAATGAGCAAACCTTGCAGCAGAGAGCAGAATACCTAGAAGAAAAAGAACCAGAGAGAGCAGGAGAAAGAGAGTGAGAGAGAGAAGTCAGTTAGCTCATCTCACTTTGGATCCTGAGAAGGAAGATATACAAGAGCTGATTTGCGTCCTGACCTTCTGAAATCTCCCTCCCTGGTGATTGCGTACGGTCCTGAAATTTGCCAACTAGATTGGCCATCTCTTTCCTCCTTGGAGAGGTGGACAGGACAGGTGCGGAGAGGGACTTGTAATGTGGTTCAGAGATATTATTTCTAGTCCCCATCCCTGCCCTGCCCTGCCTTTAGCAAACCTGGAGTGGGAAAAAGGAAAGGAAGCAAACTTACTAAGTTCCTATTGCATGCTGGATACTGTGCAGGCATTTCTCCTGGCCTGGCTCATTCACTCCTCTCTGTAGTGCTATGAAGTTAGGTCAGCTTTTCTGATGTTATAGATGAGAAATCTGCAATGGTCATTTGTATTTACTGGTTTGTTTAGATTCCCCACTACACTGGGGTGTCATCTTCCATGGGCAATGACCTTGATGCTTTTATTCATTGTCTTGTGTCCCATGGCTACCATAGTGCCTGACACCTGGCATGCCAAGGAAGCTTATTTTCCTTTCTCAGTCTCAGCCTTGCCATTTGGTAGTTGTCTCAGTGTGTTCCTGCTGCTATAAAAGAATACCTGGACTAGGCAATTTATAAATAGCAGGAATTTCTCCTCTTCTTTCTTCTTCTCACCCGTCCCCCGCCATCCTTCTTCATGGTACTGGGGGTTGAACCTAGGGTCTAGAGCATGCTAGGCTCTGGTTGGTATACCCCAACCAGAAGTTCATTTCTCACAATCTTGGAGATTGGAAAGTCCACGATTGAGGCAATGGCAGATTCTGTGTCTGGTGAAGCCCCATTATTCATCATTAGTGTTTTCTTGCAGTATCCCAGGTGGCTGAAGTGCAAAAGAGGAAAATGCTGTGTCTTCACATAGCAGAAGAGACGGAAAGGTGAAGGGATGCCAGCAACCTCATACCTCTTTCATAACATCTTTAATTTCATCCCAGAGGGCTCTGCCCCTCTGACTTAGCCCTTTCCTCTTCATACCAATTGAATTGCACCTTGTGAATTTTAGGGCTACACATTTAGACCACAGCGCTAACTGTGAATTTGGGCAGGTTGCTTTACCTCTCGGTGCCTTAGTTTGTCATCTATAAGAAGGGATTTAGAACGAACCACCTTATGGAGTTGTTTTGAGTTTTAAATGACTGAATGTTTAGAAAATACTTAGAAAACTGTTGGGACTGAGTAAGTAATAATGAATGTTAGCTAATAACAATAGTTAGGTTAGTCTGCAACTTTCAGCAGGTATAGGTAAGAAGGTCTGCCTGTCACTGAAGCCACCACAGATCTAAGACATGGGGAGACTGGGTCCTGATGCTATCTCTTAAGCACCTGGATCCACCCATGCCTGAATCCTACAACATCTCTAGAATTTCCTGTTTAAGCAAGTTAGATTGAGTTCTGTAACTTGTAACTAAAAGAGTGTATTGTTATTATTGTTATTTCCATACAGAAAGGCTGATTATCAATACCACATTCGAACTTTTTAATGGTCCTTCTCAGTTTTTAGAATCAAGTTCAAATTCTTTCAGTAAGCCTCCAGTGCTGACGGTCAGCCACCTGCTTCTTCTCATTTCTCATTTCTCTGTACCTGCTTGTCCTTCACTCTCCAGCCTCTTCACACCTTCAGCATCCCGAGCTCTTCCTGCTCTCTTCTCTGAAGAGGCTTGGCACATGTGGTTCCCACTCCGAGGAACACTCCTCCCCGCTGCTTACATCTTCCCTGGGTCTTGTGGCTTTGAGAAGCTCTCTTGAACTCCCTGAGAATGGATTAGGCGCCGCTCTTCTTCTTTGTCCCATGGGCAACCATCCTACCGACCATCACGCCTTACTGCTGTTCTCTTTCCTTCTTTGGCACCTAACCTTCATTCCCAGATCATTTAGCTATGAATAAAACAGCTTTGGATGCCCAGGGTCTGGCACAGTGTCAGATATACAGAAAGTACTCATGGGATGACCCCTCAATACCCAAGAGAGTGGCGAACAAGAGAAAGAGATGAAAGACAGGTGCAAAGTGCCAGTACTTCGATACCCTAAGAACCCCTAATGTGATTTCTTTAAAAGTTGAGCCTTTTCATTGCCAAAGGAGGTGGCTCTGCAGTGGAGGTTCCTGTTAGGTGTCCGCTGATGGCTGGTTTGGCCATGTCAGTGACAATGATGCAAACTTCCACCTCACAGGTGCTTGATTTAATAACCTCTCCTAAGCTCATATCAAGCCTGACATGGCCAGGGAGTAAGACTGCAAATTAAGTAGATGGAAACTCCACTGTGGTGAAGCCAAGATTTAAAAGGCTCTCATCACCCTTATAAATAGAGTTTAGATGTCCCTTCAACCCTTGTGTGAGAATGGGACAGTTTGCTGGCCCTAAATACTAATGAATTTTGGACTGTGTTTTGGCTCCTGGCATGAAGTGCCTAATAAATATTCCCATCTTTCTATGGGGAAATTGTTCTCTCTGCTAATTGCTGTCAGCATCAATCAGGATCACAGAGTGCAGCATCCCAGCAGGTGGGCCTTGGGGCTAAGCTCTGTCACCAGAAGACAGTCTCTTTGGCAGGCTCAGGGATCCATTAGGGGCTGGCTCTGCAGGGCATCTCCACTGTAGAGACCAAGGAGTCTGGAGCAGCAGATGTTAAACTATGCTCCTTGGAGCCACAGGTCCCTGGGAGTGGCCTGAGCATGAGGCTGGAGATCCCAATGTGGCTGAGTTATGGATTTCATCAGTCTCTTAATCTGACTGCCTCCATGTATCACTTATTTCTTAGACTGATTCTAGACAGTTTGTCAAAGAGGTTCTGCTGATGTGAAGAGAAAATTTGAAAACCATAGATCTAGTCTTATACTCACCTTTTAACAGGTGAACACAGTCTTGGGGGATGGGTAAAGGTGAGGAGGGAGGGATTACAAGGTCAAATAGAGAAACTATTCTACCTGTAAGACTCAAAATGAGTGTAGGCATCTGGATTACATGGCATCATTTCTTCTTCTTCTTCCTCCTCCTCCTTCTCCTTCTTCTCCTCCTTCTTTTCTCTCTCCCTCTTTCTTTTTCCTTCCATTCTCTTCCCTCCCTCCCTCCCTCCCTCCCTCCCTCCCTTCCTTCCTTCCTTCCTTCCTTCCTTCCTTCCTTCCTTCCTTCTCTGTCCTTCTTTCTTTGTTTTCCTTTTTTTTGTCTGTTTTTTTTCATAGTTTGACTAATGTCCAAGCTCCCATGCCCTGTGTGGAACTCATGACTGCCAGTGAGGAAGAATGAAAGGGATGGAGCCTCCACAAGGAAAGGCAACTCACAGGTACTAGGTGCTGGTTATAAACTTCAGACTTACTCTCATTGATTTAGCAAAGGTTTATTGTTTGGAAGTTAAGTGCTAGGAGTGTAGGGCAAAATAAAACTTAGGTCCTGCATTTAGAGAGCTTATATTCTAGTTAAGGAACAGTGAGAGAACAAGTACACAAATAAAAACACAAAAAACATGATTACAGGCATCTAATGCAATGAAGGAGGGCAAGAATGTATCGTGATGTAGCAGAATGGAGAGCTAGATTGGGGGTGGGAACACTCTCACAGGGTGATTATAGTGCAGGGAGATCATACTCTAAGAAAGAATATTTGAATTGGGGTCTGAAGATGAGAAGCCAACAATTCAAAGCCAACAATTCAAAGGGTAAGTGTTTTGGGCAAAGGCCTCCAGGCAGAGGAGTACTGCGTATCCTCCCGCTGACCTATGCATTCTTCTCCCTTTTCCTTCAGCTCTCTGACAGCCAGTGCTCACCCTTCCAGATCACATGCACAAGGGTCCAGCTCAAAAATGGCTCCATTTCACTGGCATCCATTGTTCTGTCCCATTTTCACAATATCATATCCTTCATCCCCTCCCTTCCCCAGCAGTTCACTTTGGTTGCTAAAGACCATCATTAAAATCACTCTGTAAATTCTCCTCCTGTCCTGTCCATGTGCCCCTCATCTGACAACTGACCCAGCCAGATCTCAACCATGGTTAGGCCCTGGCATGCCTCTGTCTCCTGCCTGAACCTACACAGCTCAATAGACTGGAGAGAAATGCACAGTCCTGCAGACTGGTCCTGCAGGAAGATCATGGCCCCTAAATTCAGTTGGACACACTGGTTGACAACCATACTTTACTTACATACTGTTTCTTATGCTTTCTCCTGAACACCTCACTGCCCTTACCCACCTGCGTTCTCAACTACTTGGCTTGCTTGTGTAATCATAAGCAGTCTGACTAGAAAGCCTTCTTTTCCTATCACCAGGCCCTAGGCCCGCCATATTTCTCCCTCAGACTCTCCTTTCTTGCCAGTGGATGGATGGCCCAACTTTCACTTGTGGTCTGTGTTATGAGACTTTACTCTTACCCTTGAGATTGTTCCTTCAGAATACTTACATGTTCTAACATTGTCCACCATCACACATTCTCCCCTAGCTTCTGCTGCTTTTCTCTGTCTCTGATTTCCTTAATGTTATCTTTACTTCCTGTCTCTTATTTCCTCTTTCATCTCCTCCACTGGGCTGAATGTGGTCCCTGTCTGTATGGACACTGCCTTGTCAGGTCACCATCGCCCTCCAGGCTGGTAAGGTAAGGGTCTCCTCTCTTCCATCTCCTTTATTTCCAAGTAACTTTCACATGGATGAAGACTGTGGTTTGGAGTCTCCTCTTGGCTTTGCTCATAGACTCTCCATTGCTTTCTCTTTTCTCAAAGGCTATTTCACTCATTTTCTTAGCTGCACCTCTTCTCTGTACAGGGTCTCAGTGCTGGACTACTCCAGGGTTCATTTCTGGGTTCCTTTTTCTTCTTTATGTGCATATTCTCCTGAGGTGACCCCATCCACTGCCATGACTTTAAATACCATCTTCATAATGACTTCCAAATTTATATCTCTAGCACTGCAGTCCTGGCTGCAGACTCATCTATCCTGCTGCTTGACATTCCACTTAGATGACTAATGGGCACCTCAACTTAATACACCAAAGAGTAACAATTCTTAATTTTCCCACCTTACCTCCAGAGTTGTTCTTCTCTTCACATTTCCCATTTTGGTAAACATCACCACCATCCTTCAAATCACTCAAGCCTAAGTCCCAGGAATCCTTAATTCATGTCACCACTCCTACCCCATATCCAGCCTAAGGGCAGTGAATGCTATGGGTGCTGTACTCAGGACAGAGTCAGAATCTTTCCACATTTCTCTACTTTACCTGGTACCCCCAAGTCCCTAAACTCCACCATTCCTCCTTCTGACTTTAATATCAGCCTCTGGACAGGTCTCTACACTGCCCACTTTGACTTCTATACTCTGTTCACCACACAGCAGACTGTTTTTTAAAGCATATAAATAAGAACTCACCACTTACCAACTCAAGTATCTCCCAAGACTCCTTCTCTAAGGCTCTTTTGACAAGATCATCCCTAGTGCTTCATCAGTGTTGGACAGAGAGGCCCACAAGTTCCTGAATGGTCTTTAGAAGAGTTTCTACAGAGTTAAATGCATTCCTTCCATCTCCTCCTGATATTTGGGGTTCAGAAGACATTTTGGTATAAGAAAAATACAAAGCACTTTGGGGCTGGGCACACTAAAGGTGGAATTTTAGCTCTGTTCCTGATGAACTTTGATTCAGAGAAAACCCTTCTCCTGCTAAGTCTCAGTTTCCCCATCTGTAACATGGAGAGGGTGATTCTATTTCATAGCATGACCATGGAGGCCTTATGGTGCCTAGCACATATTGCATAACATTGGCTGTCTGACTCCTCGTCCTCCCTCCCAGATTGTTAGAGGGAGTCAGCCATCCTTGGACTCGGGTGGGGAACTAGAGATAGCTTAATAGAGTGGCCTGGATGAGGAGCAGAATAAAGCCATCCAGAGCTTTTTTTTTTTTTTCTGCCCCAGTCTCCTCAGCAGAAGTAGCACTTTGACAAATTATGAACCAGAAGTAATGCAGGCCATGGAGGATAAAGGGAAATACAAATGTTACATAAGACAATAGCACTGATCTGAAAGCTTTGCGTGCGAGGAGTTTCTCTCACTCTGTAATTGTCTCCGACTGTGTCAGTGCCCATGGCAGGGAGTCACATCGGAGGGTCTGTCAGGAGGAGAGATGTCATATCCACAGAGGATGTCTGCACATGGGTCAGGTCAGAAACACTGACAGGTCTGCTTCTGCCGCAAGCACTGCTCTGATAGCTGCTGGGGGTCGGGGAAAGCTGTGAAAGGAGACCAGCCTTTCCAGGGTGCCTGTGGTCTGGCAGTGTGCTGGGCACCCCTCCCCTGCAGCTCTCCAGCTATGCCAAATAGTTCTCACTTCTGTAATATGATCAGTTCTTGTTGACTTATCTGCCTGGAATACATTGCTCCCCACTCTTTGGCTAATGCTACAGATATTTTCAGGCTTTCCCAGTCTAGCCCACAGAATGTCTTTTCAGTTCTGTCCTCCCCTCCCTGGACTGGCCTTCTAAGCCTTCTTCTCTTTCACTGTGGTGTGATTTGCTGCCCACATATTCTGAGCGACTAGAGGCCAGAGACTATGCTTTTTTTTCCATCTTGTACCAAAACCAATCATATTGCTTGTCAATGAACTAGTGCTCGGTGCAAAGAACACTGACCTTCAACCTAGAAAGTCTCCCTGATAAACAGGTCTTGATGACAAGGGAAATTTCTTAAATTTAAATAGCTTTCTATAGCTCTGTATCTTCCCTCCAAGACCCTAATATTGTGGTATTATCTTTGTTTTATAGATGAAAAAAACTGGTATATCATTTATATTAAAGTGTAACAGATTTGAGATAACAACTTTCAGTGTGACCTCAACTAGGATGTTTTGTTGGAGCAGAAATTGAAAACCTAATAGTGAAATTTTAAGCATAAGCCCACAGGGGAGATGGAATTTGAGGATATTAGGGCTATTTTTGCCTCCCTGAGAAAAAACATATCAGACACTGTGTGCTATGCTTGTATAAGTGGACTCACAGCCAGGAATCACAGAAATTTTCCTGGATCTTTATGGGCTCTGATGGAGAATGATCTTTTTTTGCAGTTTTAGAATAGTGTGTAATTTCACAGAAAGCCTAGATCTAGAGAGAGAATGGAGTTTGCCTCTGAATTGGAAGGGAGGGGTGGTCCAGTCTGTCCATCCCTTGTTGTACCTATCAAGGTCATTGGGATAAGGGATGTCTTGGGTCAGGTTTCCCCAGTGGTAGATCTTGAGATGAGCACTTGGGTGCAGGTGACTTATTGGGACAGTGCCAGTGAGGGAGAGGTGGAAGGGAAAGACCAAGAAAGGGTGGACTCTTAAGTCCACCTTCAACTTGATCTCAAAGGGGACTCTGGGTCACTCAGCCTGGGAAAGTCCATGCCTCCAGGAAGGGAAGCTCAGTGTATTCTAAACTTGTGGTCATTGGCTAAGCTGCCACAAGGGAAGTAAGAACTCCTGGGCACTTTTCACAGGACAAAGTGGCTCTAGTGCCCTCAGGGCAATCTTCTTCCAAACAGTTTCAGGTTCATTGTTGCAACAAAAAGCACACCAAAGTCTGAGGAAGGGTGCGTTCAAAAGAGTTCTGAGGTGATTCAGGTGGAATATTTCAATGTCTGCCCAAACAAGGGTTCCATCTCCTTTAGCTGGATCTGACACAGTAGACTTCCTTCATAGGTGTGAGGTGTAGAGCAAATGCAGAGACAGACCTGGGAGGTAGAGATGATTGTATGTACCTCCACTCTCTTACTCATGACACACATATCTTGGGCAGGGTAAATAATCTGAGCATGAGGGTCTTATCTGTAAATCAGGGACAATCACACACTTAGGTCTCAGGGATGCTGCAATGGTTCAATCAGATTAAGTGCTATGCAAGCTAGTTAAACTTTAGCTATCAGTACCTTCTGCACAAAGGGACATCAAGAGATACTAGTGAATACATGAGAGTGGGCATCTAGATTTGCTGGAAACCAGACCATTTCTGTGGGAGCTGCTGAGAGCTGGGGACAGAAGTGTCCTGATTTAGATTTGGGGCAGACCTGATTAGTACAGAGTGCCAGTGAAGGAAAGTGTGAATGAAGCATCAGATGACATGCTGAGATCTGCAGGAATTATTTTCTGACTGTTCTCAACCATCCTGTAGTGACTGTTATACCTATTCTGTGGTTATGGGGACAAAGGTTTAGATGGAGGGTGTTGGATTTCTCCCATCCTCAACTTCATAGCCTCGGCTCTGTGTTCCAGAGTTGATTCCTAGGGATAGCTTCAACAGGGTCCTTTGCCCTCTGGCTTCTAGATGGGCTTGTCAGTGGGACGAAAGTGAGCTTGTATGCTTACGCTGTGGATTGGCTGTGTCTCTCCACAAAAGGCTACAGCTGTCAGGTAGCTATCCCCCTCCAGTGGCCACTCTACTTGGCCCTTGAAACTTTGTACTGTCCCTGCCTGCCATTGGCCCCTTGGGTTTCCTGAAGTCCTGATTTCTGTTCACTCTCTTCCTATTACTCAGCCTGGGTGTACCATCTGGTTGTTGCCAGGCCACAGAGAACAAGTGATTGGCCAAGTAACATGGCTAGAGGTGATGGAACTGGGATTGGAGCCAGAGTCTTACAGCAAGTGGCATGTCTGTGCTCTTTACATAACATCATAGGTCTCACGTCCAGGTTGTGTGTGGGTATCCACTAGCAGCTGATTAGCTGAAGTTTCCAATACTTATCTATGACATGTCCTTGGGTCAAATCAGAGTAAAGAAAAAAACAATCACCATTCAAGGAAAAGAGAGAAGATCTCAGTGGGATACAGAGAGAGTGACAGATGGCCTGCCATTCAGGGCCTGCACGTGTCACATCTGTAAACTGCAGCTGCTGAGTTCAGAGATGGGAATCCCTGGGAGACTGCCCCAGTGTTGGCCAGCTGTGGGTATCATTAGCTATAAGACATGAAGGACCCTGCACAGCCAATCTAGCTCTGACAGTGACAGTCTTCAATACATACAGGACAGTTTCCCCATCTCTACCCAATCTCTCACTCAAGCTTCCCCACTTATGAGCATTCTGAAACTTAGGCTGTCTCATAAACAAAGCCCATGTCCTCCTGAGCCAAAGAGCTCAGCTTGAGCAGTCCCAAACCACAGGGAAGGCCTGGGTGAGGTCATGGCTCTGTGGTAGTCCAGGGCCCCAGAAGCAGGGCTGACAGGGCAGGAAAGCTTCAGGAGGAAGAAGCAGGGCTTCAGTGCAGCAAACATTCTGATTATTTAAGACCTGAGCAGATGCCATTGCCCTTCAGGGAAGAGGTCCTTGGCACAGAGGGGGAAAGCGATTTTAAGGGAATAAGGAAAAATTACCAACACTTGGTGATATTGCAACATTTTATTTATTTTTCAAAATAGCCTCTTCCCTGACACCATACTACCTTTAATATATAAATCACAAAATGAATTCATGTGTATGCATAAAAAAAGATGCAGAGAGACAGGGAAAGGAGGGGGTAGAAGCATGGAGATGGAGAAAGGGAAGAATGAACAGAGTCAGTAAGGCAGAGGGCTCAGCACCTCCAGGAGCACTGGAAGGTGACAGTAGGTTAAAGTGTGAGGAGACAGGGTCCTTAGGGCAGGCCAGCTCAAGCCAGAGTGAAGTCAGTGCTCCTCAGGCCTTCCTTTCCATTGACCTGGAGGGAGGAATCTAGAAGACACAAGAAGACTGACAAGATCAAGTTCATAACCAATCAAAAGTTGGTCTGTAGAATAGCCATCATCAGCAACACCACCAACAACAGGTGTTGGCGAGGATGCAGGGAAAAAGGAACCCTCTTACACTGTTGGTGGGAATGTAAACTAGTACAACCACTCTGGAAAAAAACTTGGAGGCTACTTAAAAAGCTAGACATTGATCTACCATTTGATCCAGCAATACCACTCTTGGGGATATACCCAAAAGACTGTGACACAGGTTACTCCAGAGGCACCTGCACACCCATGTTTATTGCGGCACTATTCACAATAGCCAAGTTATGGAAACAGCCAAGATGCCCCACCACTGACCAGTGGATTAAGAAAATGTGGTATCTATATACAATGGAATTTTATGCAGCCATGAAGAAGAATGAAATGTTATCATTCGCTGGTAAATGGATGGAATTGGAGAACATCATTCTGAGTGAGGTTAGCCTGGCTCAAAAGACCAAAAATCGTATGTTCTCCCTCATATGTGGACATTAGATCAAGGGCAAACACAACAATGGGATTGGACTTTGAGCACATGATAAAAGCAAGAGCACAAAAGGGAGGGGTGAGGATAGGTAAGACACCTAAAAAACTAGCTAGCATTTGTTGCCCTTAACGCAGAGAAACTAAAGCAGATACCTTAAAAGCAACTGAGGCCAATAGGAAAAGGGGACCAGGAACTAGAAAAAAGGTTAGATCAAAAAGAATTAACCTAGAAGGTAACACCCACGCACAGGAAATCAATGTGAGTCAATGCCCTGAATAGCTATGCTTATCTCAACCAGCAAAAATCCTTGTTCCTTCCTATTATTGCTTATACTCTCTGTACAACAAAATTAGAAATAAGGGCAAAATAGTTTCTGCCGGGTATTGAGGGGATGGGGGGGAGAGGAAGGGGGCGGAGTGGGTGGTAAGGGAGGGGGTGGGGGCAGGGGGGAGAAATGACCCAAGCCTTGAATGCACATATGAATAATAAAAGAAAAAAAAATTCAAAAAAAAAAAGTTGGTCTGTATGTTTTAGCTCTTGAATGATACGACTAACATATAAAATTATTTTTAAAGGTACTTCTTATTCTCTTATCATGCATTGGGTGATGAAAAACATAGGGCCAGTAAATGACAAGACAAAGACAGGTGTCACATGTCACCTCCTGAATAAAAAGCCAGCTTGGCGTAGACCTGGATATGTTGATTTGGCCTTAAGCTTGGTGCTGCCACTCATAGATGGTATGACCTCAGGTAGTTGCTCAGTTTCCCTCAGCCCACTTCCTTTATCCCAAATGTTGGGCACCATGAATAGACATGTCGAGGTGCTGTCACAGAATGAATGAGCCTGGGCAAGGTATATTAGGCCTCGAGTGAACACAGACCCTGCAAGTCTGCTGATACTCTGGTCTTGGGTACAAAACCTGTGGGGGTCCAGTGAGGCTCCTGGGGAAGTTTCTTTTCTTCTGGGTTTTGTCATTGCTGCCCTCAGTCCAGCAAGGAAAACAAAACAAAGGTATCAGAGGCCTGGGTTGCAGCTCCAGGCACCACACAACACATATCTTTGCTTTTCACCACGTTTGGGTTTCCAGCTAAGGGGATAGCTGTGTGAAAACCAGAAGTCAAACGAGAATGCACAATTTCATGACTTTGGGCAAATACTTTATGATTTATAAACTGTGTGGGCTTTGTTAAACTTAGCTAGAGAGACTATGGCTTATAACTGAGGTTGAGTGGAACTTTCTACCCCTTTTCCCTGAATTGAAGGAATCCAGGTCCATAGAGCAAGTGGGGCCAAAGGGGACAGCCGCCTATGGGGGTGGGGAGGTGGCAAGGGATGGAAGTGGAAGTCTGGCATTTGAATCCCACTTGCTGGCTACCACCATTTAAACATCTTCAGTTTTCAGACAAGTTCTACTAACACAGACCCTAAAATATTCTGGGTTGGGGTCTCATTCATTTTCTTCCTAAGGGTTTCTTGGGAAGGCTGTTTATCTCAGGTGTAGGACTCAGTGAGTTGGGTTTGCATTACCTGTGACTGAACTTGTTCTACTAGTTTAGAAATAAAGTAAGAGACCAGGAAAATTTGTGTGATGGTTCTGGGGTCAGGGACACACAGGGAGAGGGGCTGGAAAGTTTCCACTCAGTTCCTTCCTATGTGAAACAACCAAAAGTGTTCCCAGGTAGGGTGTGATGGAGCAGAAAAAGCATGTAATTCTAGGAGCATGGACTTGATTTCCATATCTCCCTGAGTCCTGGCTGGGGCTCTTTGGAAAAAGCCACTACACTGTTTGAGCCTCAGTTTTCTCATTTGTACGATGGAGGAAATATTGAAATATTGATACTGTCGGAGGGTGAGATTCAGTGCTCTGGGCGCTGTAGATACTTGCAAGCCCCTAACACAGCAGGCTATCAGGGCCCTGCAATTTCCCTCTGTATAATGCTGTAGTTTTTCATTTTGTTTTCTTCAACAGTGGTTACATTTGCACATCTGAATTTTACTCATTGCAATGTGCTACCTTGGGCAGCATCCTATTTCTTTTAGGAAGGCATTTGCCTTTGGGTGCAAGTGGCTGCCACGCCAAGAAGTAGCTGATGTCTTAAAATTGTATGTCCAGGCTTCGTGCCTGCTTGACCTCAGTTGTCTCAATAACCCTCCGAGGCAGGGTTCATGGTTTCATTTAGATGGAAAACTGAGTTTCTGCAAACATGGTTGACATGTCTTGAGTCACTCAGCTGGCAAATATGGAGCCCAGATTCAAATTGCAAAGCCCCATTCTACAAGTGGAAGTTAGGGATGTTGGCTTAGCCTTATGGCTTCACCCAGGAAGAAATACTGATATCCCAGGGCTTCTGGGAGCAAGCAGGTAGGTATGATTGCTCTCATTCCCTGTCTTCAGTGACCCAGGATTCTTTGGTGCCTCTGATGTGAGGTTTGCAAACAGCTTTCTCCCTCGCCTCCATCTGTGTCTCTCCTGTGCTCTGCCTGAGCTAGTAGGAAAGGCTCCAGTCTCTCCCTAATTAAGTCTTCCTCTTCACTGTCCATACACTAACAAATCTGCATCCTCTTCCTCCCACCTCTCAGAAATGGTTGAGCTGACATCTCAAAAGCAAAGGGGACTCAGGCAGCAGCAAACTCCTGGCAGCTGGTGGAGGGCACTAGAAGGGGAGAGCTGCCTATATCTGCAAGGAAACCAAAGTCTCACCAATTTTTTTTTTAATAAAGAAAGATTTGAACAAGCCCCCACACATCTTCTTAAGTGGAATAAGATTACAAACGGATATACTTCCCTGGGGAAGACTTGATTAACTCTTTGCTCCCTGCTCATGGCAGGGCTGTCTAGGCTGGAACCTGCCTCCACTGTAACTATATATCAAATATATTTGTGCTGTTTTATATATAACTATATCCTAAACCCCCCACACACTGGGCATAATGTCCAATATGAAGGTGAATAAGATACATTCCTTGTCTTTAAGAAGGTCATAGCTCATGAGGAGGCAGGATGGGAGACAAATGGGAGACTGTAGTAAAGAATGGCCCAAGTTTAGTACAGAATGCCATGGGACAACAGAGGGAAGCTGAGCTGGTCAGGCTGCTTTGAGAGAGGTACAGAGTAACCTGGGAAGTGGATGAGAAGTAGGAGCTAGCCAGGGGCAGGAGAAGAATAGGGCATGGGGAGGAAGGAGTAGAAGAAACAGCCCAGCCAAAGGCTCAGGCAAGAAAGAGTATTGCTTTGGGGATGTGAAAATAACTTGGTTAGTACTCAATGTGTTACTCTTTTTTTTTTTAAATGTGCTACTCTTTTTAAAAATAACATTACTTTCACTTTTATTATAGTTGTTAGTTTCACTGTGACATTTTCCATAAATGCATATACCATGCTTTGATTATATCCACACTCCCAACCTCCTGCTCTTTGAAAAGGCTGTGTATGTTAATTGCACAAAATAATGGGTTTTGTTATGACATTTTCATGCATACATATAATGTACTTTAATATTTCCCCCATTACTCTCCCTTATCCTCCTTCTCCTCTCCCCTTTCTCTTCTCTAATAGTTTCCCTTCTAAGTTTTTTTTTATTTAGATTTTGCATATGAAAGAAAACATGCAATACTTGTCTTTCTGAGTCTAGCTTATTTTGCTTAGCATGATAGTCTCCAGTTCTATCTATTTTCTTGCAGATAAAATGATTTCATTCTTCTTTGTGGTTGAATAATATTCCTTTGTGTATCTATGCCACTCAATTCATTATTCTTTCTCAATGGATATGAGGCCCAGACTAGGAAATTTGTGGTTTTGTGTGTAGGAAGTAGGATGCTATCAACTAGCAATTTAATGACATTTGACATTTGACATGCAAACCTTTTCACAGCTAATGCCTCCCTGGGTCTCCCAATGATCCTATAAAGAGGTGTGTCTGATCTTGCTATAGTTTCAGTTACATGCTTGGGAAAGTGTGAGATGTGCCTGTGGCTTCTGGGCTTAACAATGTCCATTGCTGACTCCCACTTTGCATTGGCTTTCTACTGCTGCACAACAGATCCATACAAGCATAGCAGTGCTAAACCACACACTTACTTTCTCACACTTTCTGTGAGTCAGAAGTTACAGTTGGGCATATCTGGGTTTCCTGCTTCAGAGTATTTCCAGGCTGCAACCAAAAGGTTGGCTGGGCTGCGTTCTCATCTGGAGGCTCAAACAGAGAAGGATCTACTTTCAAGTTCCCAGTCATTGGCACCATTCATATTCTTGTAGTTGCAGGATTTATAGCAGCTTGTTCCTTTGAAGTCTGCAAGGAGAACAAGCCCCCAGGACAGAGATGCTAGCCAGGAAGAGTCTTACCTAATGTTACCTAATCACAGGACTTAAATTTCATGCTTTTGCTGTGTTCTCTTGGTTACAAGAGCCTCTGCTCACATTCAAAAGGAGAGGATCACAAAAAAAAGGCATGAATATCAAGAAGTGGGTCTTAGAGGCCACCATAAAATCTGCCACACAATTCCACCCCTCGACCTATGCTGTTCCTTCCCTTGGTTCTCTGTGGCACTCTTCCTGAAAATTACAGCTCAAATATGACCCTTTAGAAGCCTCTCTATCCACTTCCTGCTCCCTGTGCAGGGATGATGCATTCCTGTCTCTCACCTCCATTGAAGCAGCTGCTATGAGTGTGGAACTCTTACCACTGACTCACAAGTCCCTCTCCCTTCCTCCACCTTCTCCTGTTTCTTTTTCCTCTCTCCTTCCTCACTTTTATATCCCCAGTGCCTAATGCATGGTGGTGCTCAGCAAGTATTTATGACCAGATTGATGAATTAAGTTATTTGCTTCAAGCCCTAAGAACTTGTCCCAATTCTAATCCTCATTTCACTGTTCCACTACCTCTCCAGCTGCTCAAAAACCAAGTCAAACCTTGTTAGCATTGTTAGTATTCTTATTGGTGCTATTTGGATTTAAAGAACCAGTTCCTAATAAGGCATAATGGCAATGGGTAATTATATGTAACATCTTAATTGTTTTTTTAAAAATTTCTCAAAACACTATTATGCTCATGCTGAGTATACCACCCAGTTCTTCAGTACACTGTTGGATTTGGTTCCTGTATAGATGGTTTAAGTCACTGAGGCTCAGATAAATGAAATTATTTGCTTAAAGCTAAAAAAATACGTGTAAGAAAAATTTCAAAGTTGTTACTCAACTGAGGGCTTATAGGTGTGGGAAGGAGGGTACTTATGTTTGAACTCAGGACTTCATGCTTACAAAGCAGGCACACTACTGGTTGAGCCACACTTCCAGTCCATGTTGCTCTGGTTATTTATTTGTTTATTTGGCAGTACTGGGGTTTGAACTAGGGCCTCACTCTTGGGGAGGTGCTCTACCACATGAACCACTCCATGGGTATTTTGGAGATAGGGTCTTGTGAAATATTTGCCTGGGCTGGCCTTGAACCATGATTTCCTGATCTCTGCCTCCTGAGTAGCTAGGATTACAGATGTAATACAGGTAGCATTACCAGCACCCAACATCTCTGGTTATTTTGGAGGTGGAGTCTCATGAACTATTTGCCCAAGCTGGCCTCCAAACATGATCCTCCCAATCTCAGCCTCTCAAGTAGCTAACATTTCAGGTATGAGCCATTGGCTCCCACTTCAATCCAAGGCTTTCGACTCCAGTCATTTGTGAAACGTTTACAGCATGCTGATTTTGTGTTAGACATCATGGAAGATGCAGGCCTAGACAGGGTTAGTCATATCCATGGAGAGTTTGTGCTCTCATGATGGAAATAGATAGCTAAGACAAATTGTTAAGTGCAGAGGTAGGAATTATACATAGTAGGTTTTGGGAATTCAAAGAAGAAATACAACACCTAGGTGGAGAAGGGGTATCTTCAAAGTCACCTTATGATGTCACTAACAGTTGATAGATAAAGGAAGTAAGGGAACAGAACAGAAACCTGCGAAAAGAATTTTAGGATGATGTATTTGTTTGAGTTATGAGCAGTTCAGTGTTTAGTTGGAGACAATGCAGGCAAGCATCAAAAAGTACCCTCTCCTTGCTCCTTTACATTTGTTTCTTGAGCCTCTTCTTTCACCAAGGTTACCCCTATATCTGTACTATAATGTACATCTGTTAGGAAAAACGCCGCTCTTAAAGAAAGCTCACGAGAAAACTCACGTCCGTAGAGCAAGGTTTAATGGCAGGCCCAAACTGCCAGGCTGGCCAGGGAAAAGATGGCGCAGCCCAGAGCCTGGGAGAGCAGTGGCTTTTATAGAAGGGGGAGGGTAAGGAAGTTAGTAAAGGTGCTGTAGTCTCTGGTAGTGGTGGGGCTGTCTTAGAGCGCGGGAATTTGTTTAAGGGCGTTTAAGGGCGGGGCTGCCATTTTGGCTGATTCACAAAATGGCGACATTATTCTATCAACATCCTCTTCTGCCTCCTTACCACATCACCCTTCCAGTTTCCCCTTTCCTCTTTTATCTTCAGTGTGGTTCTCCCACTCTGCTTGCTCCAGTTCTTTTCAGCAGGCTTTGACCTTCCCAGACTCCAACTTCCTCACCCTCTGCAAACTAGCAGGACTAGTCCTGGTGTTGAATCCTTGAGTTCTTTGGTGAGCTCTCCTCATGCCATGAGCCCTTCACTCTCCTATTCCTGACACCTGTCAGGATCTCACCAGATTCCTGACACCACCTTCTCTTGGCCATTGTTCCAATATCCTGCTGCTTACAGCAAGTCTCCTTTTTGTGCTTTCTCTGCTATTCTTTGGAGTGCTTTAGATTTCCTTCTTTGCCATCTTCTCTCATCTCAGGAAGAGGGAAGCAGCAGGTACAAAGGCTCTGAGGTGCAAAAGACCTTGTCATGTTTGGTGACATGGCAAGACAAGGTATGTGTGACAAGAGCTCCAGTGGCAAGAGGGTGGGATTCAGTGGATGGGGAAGACATAAGCAGAAGCCAGGTCATGATGGCTCTTGTAGGCCACTGACAAGAGCTGAATTTATTTAATATAATCTGACGCCTTTGAAGATGACTTGGAAAGCAGGGCTTAATAGGCTTCTCTATATGTTTTTGGAAGATTGTTCTGGTTTCTCTGAGGAACCTGGAGAGTAAGGGGCAAGAGTGGAGGCAGAGAGGTCAGGTGGTATACTTTAAAGGCAGAATTGACAGTATTTTCTGATGGATTAAATGTGGCACCAGTCAATGAATGGCCTCCCCAGCCCCCACATTATTCTCCCAATTGCACAAAATACTTCCCTTGACTTTGTTAAGTCCAAAGTGAAGGGAGAAGCCAAAGCCAGTTCCTGATAGATACAACAAACCCTTTAGGTTGAAACAATGCATGACTTTCTTAGCTAGTGAATGAAAGAAGAGCTGAAGATACTGATTTCTGCGGCCTTGCCCCACACAACAAGGAAGGATACCTCAAACATTATGGGGACCAGGTGACCATACAGCAGTGTGGGACACTGAATGCTGCATGTGGCCATATGGTTTGAGAGTCTCTGCTCTACCTTATGGAAGCCTCAGACCTCATCAGATCTTAGTAGCTCCTAGGGGAGGTCAGGAGCTGAGCGGGATGAACTTTTAGTGACTCCTTAAAGGCCATCCTCTCATGTTCTGAAAGGATCATAGAGTGTTCTGTCAAGACTTACATTAGCTATGATTTGAAGCTCTGTCTGCTGGGTTTAGGTGGGAATGTGTAAAGTCACCAGGGTGCCATGTAAGAGCCTACATGCTTTACTATCTCTTATTACAATGGGGATTAATCTGACAGCAGACACATGACACGCTGTTCTAAATGCTTTGCACATATTAACTCATATATTTAATCTTCATAGCAATCCTATGATATAGGTTCTATTTTTACTCTAGTTTTCAGATGAGAACCTTAAGCCATACAGAAAACAAGTAACTTGGCCAAATTAGTATGCTATGGAGTTGGATTTGAATCTACAAGGGCAGGAAAAATGTCACTTTGTCCACCACAATAGAAAAATGCATAAAACACACAAGAAACTCAATAAATATCAAGGAATTAATCAAAGACTACTAAGACAGAAGCTAATAAGAGTTAAGGCTAGTGAATATTGGGCATGAAGGGATTAGACAGGTCAAAGGTAACTCCTCATCTTCTTACCTGATTAGGATATTTGTGGTGCCACCAATTGAGGTAGGATACTGGGAGGAACAATAAACCTGAGAGGTAGGTAAGGAACTGACTTAAGTATTTGTTTCCAAGATCTCTGTGGACTACTTGTGTGATGTGGAGATGTTCAACAAATCATTGAGTAAATAAAGAAAAATGAGGTGCATTTTCTCCCTTCGGGATGCTGACCAAAGTACTAGAGGTATTACCACAATTCACTTGTACAATGAGGCTGGGGAGAGAAAAGGAGGAGAAAGGGTGAAGACAAGCCTTTCATCCTGTATACTTTCTCATCCTATGGTGAAGTTCTTCCACAGCACTGAAGAGGAAGTAGAATCATTGATCAGACTTGGGGAAGCTATTTTGGTCTTGATGCCTAAGCAGTGGGGTGTCTGGCATTGAATCTATTCTGGTTAATAGTTCTTCTCAATTGTTCTCCCAATTAGGCAATGTTTCATCTCTCTGCTATACTGGATTTCCTCATTTTTTGAATAGATCCTCCCTATAATAACCTGCTTTCCTTAATTAGCTTAAAAAAGCTCCTTTCCCACCTCCTGAGTGATGTCTATGCAATCTAGGGAGTAAGATGTCCTATTGAGGTGGACATGAGGGAGGACCCAAGATGTCTATGGAGAGACAGGTCCTCATGCACTTAAGGGTTCCTGGGTAGGTGTATTCATCATGGGAGACTCAGAGTACCACAGAGAAGGATGAAGACTGAGGCTAAATACAGCCCTCAGGAAGGAGGGTAAAGATTATGGTGAGAAAATTTGTTATCATCTTGGACCATATTCTTCTCTATCCTTATCAAGAGAGTTTTTTTTTTTATGATGGGAGAGTTTGAAATTGGGGGAGATCTTGGAATGATCAAAACAGGAGACTTTTGATTCACAAGGATTCTTCCTGCAAATTAGACTTGAGGGACCACATTTCAGCCTTTCTGTGTCACCTTTCTTCTGAGACTGTTGGAGAATCCCCCAAATCACTACAAGCCTGATGAACATTTGTCTCCATGCGTCGCCCTGCCACTCCTAGGGACATAAAAGATGGGGATAATACTTCCACAATACACATGGTTCCCATTTTAGTCACACAGCAACACTGCGAGGAAAATTGTACTTAACTCAATTTATTGAATCAGAACTTGGGTGCTCAATTGAGAAGAGACTTCTCGGAGATGTTACAGCTGATCATGGAAGAATCCAAGCTTGTTCTTAGGTTTCATGATTCTTGGTTCAAAGCCTGTTTCCAGCACACCAGTGTATTGAGGTCTGCTCATTGTGCACAATTTCCTGGGTATCTTCATTCTTTCTCTCCTTTACCTCAACGGCTCACCTTACCTAAGTAAGTTAGGTGTCTGTCAATCTCAGTGTGGGACTTGGAGGAAGCGGGATTCCCATGCCCACCCAATAATCTGCCTGAAGCTCAGATGGACCTGCTGTGTGGGCTGACCATGTTCACTCTGCAGGGTTACTGGGAGACATGCACATTTGCAGATGCCCAGATGGCCCTCATATGAGAGGAAAGGGTGCTGGACAAACAGTTAGGAAGCATGGGCCCTGGCTTGCATCTTGCCTGTTCTAGCTGTCTGTCTCATCCAGGTAATCTCTTTGGGACTCAGTGCCCTGGTGTGTCGCTTAGGAAAGCCAGCCTGCCCATCTCACAGGCAGTTGAAGGAACTAGGTAATCTGTCAGTCTCTGACTCAAAAGCAGAGCTGTAATTATCCTGGAGGCATTTGAACAGGAAACCTGCTATATAATTGCTTCTCTCCACGTGGGAAATCTGATGAGGCACTTGCTCATTTCTTTTACCCGCTAGGGAGTAGCGGTTATCTAGGGGCATCTGGCTTGACTTTTAATCATGGTCAGGTGTTGTAAGAGTCTGGCAGCACAGGGCTCTTTAGGTGCCCCTTCACAATCTCTGCATAGAGACAGAGATGAGATTATTTATCCCCCATTCCATTATTCACAGCCTCTTGGAATGTAGCATTAAATAATTCAGAGACCATACAAGCTTTGGGATTGATGGTGAAGCTGATAGTTTTGCAAATACAACATCAGCCGTGGCAGAAAAGTCCAGTTCCAATACAAACACACCTGAGAACACTTGTGGGGTATCAAGTGTTAATCAGGACCCCGGAGAGGGCATCCCTGTGGTCAAAACAGACTGGCATCCCAGACAGACTTTTTTGTAAAGTGTTTGATGACTTTTTCTTGAGACAGGGTTTCACTAGGTAACTCAGACTGTTCTAGAAGTCATGATCCTCTTTCCTTAATCCTTCTAGGGCTGGGATTCAGGCATGGACCACCACGCCTGGCAACTCTTTTTAAAACACAGTATGATCCTCATTCCATTAGATGCTTATTGTCGATTCTCCAACAGAAATGGATTAAGCAGAGTCATTGTGAGTTAGAAGATCCAAGTTCCCCCCACCCCATTCTTCTACCTACTGCTAGCCTGGTGATCTTATTGGCAATATGCAGTCCCAGAGGGAGACAAGGATCCAGAGAAGAGGCAGAGATCTAGGAGGATATAAAAGAGGAGAGAGTTTCAGGTTGGGAAGAGTAAATGGTTCTGCATTTGAAGAGGGTGAGTGCTACAAAGAGACACTGGGTTTGACCATGAGGAGGTTGTCCTTGCCCACCTCTGGCATCTCACCTAAAGCCTTTTCTCTTAGGTATTGCATCATGGCAGGCACAGGTGGCCCATTTGGGCTCATCCAACCCTGGGATGTCTAAATCTTACTCTGTAGTTGGTTCCTGGGCTCCAGGAGTTCCCAGCCTCACTTTATGATTCTGATACTGTTTTCTGGACCTCCTCCAACTTCGCAAGTTGTGCTGGGGCTTGCAGACTGCTGCTGCTCAACTTGGATTTTTCTCTTGACTCCAGTGCTGCCTAAGACTCAATGAGAGACTGCCTCTCTGCCAGACTCCCAGCTCCATGGAGTCTTCCAGGGGCTGGGTGGCTGGCTGTGTCAGACTTCTGGCAGGCATCACTGATGACCTCCAAAATCTAGTGACTCATTAGCTAATCTGCTAGCTTTTAAGCAGCTAGCACTCTTAGGTTATAAGTGACAGAAAGTTAGAGATGTAGTAGAGTCCCAGGAAAAGTGTGGGGCACTCTGCCAGAACTCTTCTGCTCTGGGTGGGGGTATGGCTGTGCTGGATGTGTGTGTTGAGGAGAGGCCAGGGCAGGCCTATTGCTTCCTGGAGAAAAAAGGAGCTGAGCATTGAGGCTGGGGTGAGCAATCTAGGCTACATGAAGGATCTAGACATAAGGGGACAGTCTGGAGGCACAAGTCCAAAGGAACTAGGCTGAGACGCAAGAAGGGGGCGTGACTTTGGCAACAGACTAAGCTGTGATAGAGGAGCATGGAAATGAGGTGGAGGTAGGAGAGACCATCTGAAGCTTATTAGCCAGAGAGGTGTGTAGGGGAGGTGTCTGAAACCTTGCTGGAAAGTGAGGAGGGACTCAAGAGGACACTTAACAGGCTTGGAGCAGCTGGGACTAAGGTTATGGGTGGAAGGCTTGTTTTAGCCAGAAACAAGGCCCCTGTGGGGAAGGAAAATGCAGAGGGGAATAGCAAGGAGCCCAGAGGGGGTGCTGTTGATGGTGTTTCTCAGGGAGAAACATCGCTGGAGATGTGTGTGAGTTCTGGATCAGGCAGTGCATGCCCTGTGAGGTCATTAGGAAGCTGACACACACATCCAATGGGCAGCAAGGAAGCTGACATCACTCATAGTATTCACATGTGTTTAAGTGCCTACCATATTTCTGCACTTGACGTGGACTTGTTACTTCTCAGCACAGAGAATTTATTGTTCTCCATTTTTCAGATGAGGAAAGGAGGGTCAAAGAGGTTAATTAACTTCACCAAGGTCACAGTGCTGAGTGACCTATATGGGATTTTAACTCTAACCTTTCTGACTATGATGACTGTGGTCTTTCTGTTGTGGTCAATTAAGAGAATAGGGAGTGACGTTCTTCCTTGGCACATCTTTGCCATGTTTTGTCACAAATTCCATTTAATAGCATGGTCCAGTTTCTGGACAACAATGATAATGACAATTACAAGAACATTAATCACTTCTACCTTGATGATTTTCCATGGCTTGTAATTTACTTGTTTTCTCAAACTCTGTTCTTTACAACAATAATTGACACAGGATGAATCACATTACCCAGTTGAAAAGTAAAAATAAAATTGACCAGACAGCCTCAATGTCACATAGCTGTGATGTGAACTAGAATTCTTTTGTATTTTAATCCAGGCCTCTTGGAGCCTCATCTGCTTCCCGTGCATTATCCAGTTTACTATACTTGCGTCAGGACTGATTAAAAGAAGGGGAGTGCCTGGGTAGCGTGTATGTCCCCAGTACCACTCCAAGCTCAGGCCTTGCAGTGCTGTCATCTGCATTTGTGGATGTAGAGGACAGGATTAATATGAATTGAGTGTCTATTGTGTGCTAGACTCAAAGAAGATGTCATTTCATTTAATCCTGGGAGGTAAGTCCTGCTCTTGCCCCTATTGTACAGGTAGGTGTCCAGTAAACTTGGTGCCTGGTCTTGTCTTAATCTAAAACCTGTCTTCTTTGCACTACCTCTTGGTTTTGGATGTTGACTGGCTGTCAACAGCCTGGAAAAGAATTGGAAACATCCCCCTTGTGGTTTAAGAATTTTGCTTCCTCTTCCCAAACACTTCTGATATGAATTGTAAGAGCAGATTTCATGACTTTTCTTTCTTGTGAGATTGTACATTATATGAGAAAGGGACTAAGTTTGTGTTATTGACCATGAATTATCTGTGTTTGGCACATTACAGGGGCTCAAGAAATATGTGTTGAATGAATAAATTCCATTTATTATTATTTATTCCATCTCCAAGATGTTAATAAAATGTGGAGCTGGATTTCAAATGTGCTATCCCTTCAGGAGTTGGATTAATAGGATTAGTAATTAGTTGGGTTGGTGTTTTGCAAAGAGGGAGGAAGAGTGAAAGAAGACCCATGGGAGACTGTATGTCAGAAGTTCTTCTGAGTGAAGCTCTAGAAAGTTGGTCAGAAGACCCTCCCTGGGATCTCTGTGCTGGGGGACATGGAAGTCCCAGGCCTGTGTGCAGAAAGGAGTTCCACCATCTGCAATGTCATAGGAACTGGTGCTCTCTGTCCTGTTGGCCTCAGTTGCTCTCCATAGAGATTTGGGCTGTATGGGGCATTTTTGAAGCTGCTCACTCTAGGTTGCATAGTAGAGTATAAACAGCAAGAACATTGGAGATGAGGTTCCAGCCCTGAATTCACATCTTGCTTTGTATTTTCTGGACCCTTTGTGGTTAGGCATTGACTCTTTGAGCCAGTTTCCTCATCTCCAGCTTCAGTTGGCCCTGGCTTTCACCTGCCTCCATCCTTCTCAGGATAGCAAGCATTTACAAGGGTTGCAGAGTTGGGTCAGTTTGTCTCATAACTTTGAACTTAGGTACTTCATTAATCTCTGGAGGGTAACTGTCATGCTAGCAAGAACTCATGAATGTGCTTTGTTTTGTATCATGGACTGTCTGTGCATGGAATGGTGTGAGGGGGGGTGCCTTTTGGAGCCCATCTGCCCAGGTGTGAGTCTCAGATCTTCCTTCTCCTGCTTTCTGACCTGGAGCAGGTTGCCTCTGCCTTAGAGTCCTCGTCTGCAAGATGGGGATAGGAGGGAAATCTGCAAAGGCCTGGTAGGAAGAATGAATTAAACGATTATTGCAAAGCCCTCACCCACTTGCCCAGCACATAGCAAATGTTCTCCACAATTTCTGAGCCCATGAGCTTTGGACTGTTTTTGATCAAACAAGATAGTGATTGTGGAAACACTTTGCACAAAATCACAGGTGCTGCATGCCACCCCATGCACCACTTGACCTACCTGTCAATCACCCAAGGTCTTCTAAAATAATCAGGATTTTCACACCTTGTGACAATGTGTTACTTGTGTTCTCTTCTCATAATGACAATCCACTTCTTTGTCAGCTCAGCAAACCCCTGCTAATACTTCAGTGTCCATTAGTGTCACTGCCACTGAGAAGCTTTCCCTGATTTTGCTAGGTTGTTTGGTCCTTTGCTTTCACAGCCCTTGGTATAGACTGCCAGATTCTCAGGAACTGTGTAATTCTGTGGTGGTCTGGGTGCTGTCAGAATCTAGCCCCCTCAACCCCAGGGTCTGAACTCCGATGGCTCAGTGCTCTTGGGGTCTCACATGAATCCCATTCAGCTCCATACTCAGCCTAGGGGTTGGCACATGGGAGGCCTGCAATCCATGCTGCCTTGAATCAAAGGTCACATGATTCACAGGAGACAGGCTTCATTGTAGAAATATGACTGGAGATTTAAATTACTTGCTTTCTTCGATTTTCAAAGAAACCATTAAATAATGGAAGAAAAGCCACAATGGGTTGTGTGTATATTTTTCTGCTTCATTAATAGAAACTCCCACACATTGCAAGAGAACCTTTTCCTCCCTTTTGCTGGAAAGGACAGTTCAAAAATGACTTGTGCTCTATTTTTTCATGAGCTTGGAATAGGTAATTGCTTAAAGCTGGATTTTTGGGCTGCTGATAATCCAATTAGGGTTTTGGTCATAAGTTGTTCCTGTGTAACCTGATGTCTTTTTATTCTCCATGGTTCTGACTTGAGAATCTGGGTATCTTGGCAACAGCACATCTATCTGTGGGAGAAGGGAAGATAGCCACTGGGGTATTCTTTGCTCAGCAGATAAGAATGAGGTACCACCTGAGAGAATAGACAGGAAATTGTGAGCATTATTGGAAAATGGTTGAGAATTTATGCATATGCAGACATATCAATATCTGAAACAGAGAGAAACTTCCTGTAACTCTGATGCAGGCCCAGTGTTTTCTCCCTCCCACTAGTGACTACCTGGCATGTCACCATGTGTGCCTTTTGCTGTGGATACACTACACTGCCAGGGTGAGGGGATCTGTGGTCTGAGGTTGGCTGTGTTGAATTATAATCTTCCTTTTTTTAGCCCTCCCCAGAGACTCAAAGAGAAGGGGCAAGGTGCAATGGAAAAGCCCAGAAATGGGTGGCGGTACACCTCTGTTCCAGTTCTGGAAGGAAGAGGCCACTCTATTTATTTCATCAGACCTCTGTGTCCTCACTTGGGATGGAGGAGGTGGATTAGGATAGGGCCACAAGCCCTTTGCCCATGGGTCACATATCACCCTCAGAACTGTCTGTTTGGCCTATACAATGCAAAAATTTTGAGTTAATTATCAACATTGAAAACTCAGAATAGGTTTCACAAAGCATCAAATTTTGGTAGTGGGAGAAATATAGACCCTTGGGTCCTCATTCTGTACAGAGTTGAAATTCAACAATTCTTTTGATGAGTCTCTTTAAGTCACCACAGTCCTACCACTTCCAACTTTCTTATACTGAATTTGCTTTACTCATTTATGTTGTCTCTATAGGCAGTCATTTTGTGACACCTAGACTAAGGAACCTGGAAATTCCCTTCTAAATCTGTCAGCAACTGGTTAAGACACATGGGAGTGATACCTTTGTTTTTTTTTTTTTTTTTTGTTATTTGGTATCAGTTCTCATTTTATGGGCACAAAAAATGAGGTACAGCAGAGTTGATGACTGTGTCTGTGGTCACAAGGGTAGTGAGTGGTGGAGAAGGAGCTCCTGACTCTCAGCTGAGTGGTCATCTTAGAGTTATATCTTCCACTTCATGCCCAGGCCCTTATCGATCCCACGTTCAGGAGAGCTAAAATCAAGTGACCATTAGAAATCACTTGGAGTGAGCCTGAGCTGCCATTTAGTGAAGGTTCTGAGATGAAACTGCTGACTCAGATTGATTTTGCGTCTGGGGAAACCCCCAAGCACTTTGGATATTTATGAAAAAAAACTAAATCCTTAAACTTTGAGTGCATGGCAATGTTTGTAGTATTTTATTACTGGTTTTTAAAGTATAAAGGAGTATTCCTTATTTAGATGGTCAGTGTTCAACAGCTCCAGCTCTTGAATTTGTGAATTGTGTGTAAATTTTGACTCTGATGCTTCCTAGTGTTGTAGCTTTGACTTCTTGGTTTGTGACACAGGGACAATAATGCATCTTGCAGTGATTTCCTCTGTGTGTGTCACATGCTTGGCACAGGGTCTAGCTGATACTGAGACCTGGCTGTGCACACACAAGTTGCTTATCATTTTCTAGACATTTGCTCAGTGGACTGTATTATCCCTATTTACGTTTGTGGAGATGAATCTCAATGCCAATAAGACATAAGGTTCATATGGCTAAGAAGAGTTAGGTTTCTGCATGATTTCAAACCATCTAATTTTTAATGGTCCTCCAGTTGTTCCTGCTCATTTTCATCCTTATGTCATTTTCCTTACTGAATTCTTAATCAAATAGGAATTGAGCCTCAGTTTCTCCTGTACAAAATGAAAGGATTGGACAAATGAACTTGTAGACTCCCTTCCCTGATACTAAGGTTTTTTCTATAATTTAGATAATGCACAAAAAGGAAAAAGGTAGCATTAAAAATAAAAATACAAGCTTTAACTATATCTTACTTTTGCTTAAAAAGGATCAGATAACTGGGTGTGATGGTACACATCAGGAACATGAGGTAGGAGGACTGAGAATTTGAAACTAACCTGGGCTTACAGTAAGACCCTGTCTCAGAAAACAAGCAATGGTATAAAAAAAGATCAGACAATTAAAATAATTAGTGTGAATATGAAGAAAATAGTTGTTTTTCTTACTTTTTTTTTCATTTCTTTCTGTGAAAGTTCATTTGTATAGGACAAATACTTGGGCCTGATCAAAAATCTTCCACCTCATCTGTCCCAGTTTAGATTCAGAAAACAGTTCCAATAAACTATTGTTGATGAAACTAAGTCCAGGGTTATAGGAACAAAAGCCTGGCTCCTTGTATCAGCACTCAGCCAGCAGGAGACAAAGGGGGAGCTGTCTAAAAAAGAATTCGAACACATCCTCTGATTTGTAAAATTAGTCACAATGTGTTCTTTTCTCTTTTTCCCAGGGAGATTATTACAGGGATAGCAATGAATAGTCCCTTGTAACTTCCTTTTTCTTTTTTCCCTTTGTTTTGTTGGTAAAAAAAAAAAATTATTATATTTAGCATTAGGCAGCTGGACCCAGTTTAGAAGATCCCAGTTGATTCTAGTTGGGGTCAACTCCATATCCTCTTCTTTATTCCATCAGATTTGACCAATACAAGTGTTGACCTTGGCCAGCCAAGGCCATAGAGCTTTAAAACAGCTTGTTTGATCTGGTGCTTATAGGCCTGGATGTTGACAATGAACATGAATGTGTGGCTGTCTTTGATCCTCTTCATGGCTGACTCAATGTCAAGTCGGTTTGTGATGGAGCAGTGGTCAACATTGTTTCTTCTTAGAACATTTGGCCTGCCTCAGAGCCACAGAATCCTGCTCCTCTGGAATGTGGGTGACATGCATCTCTTTTTCCTTTGTTCTGTGAGTGCTTTTCAACATTGCCTTCTTAGCTTTCCGAGCTTTTGTGTCAGCTTCCATTTTGGGAGGGTTACAGCTTCCTTCTGTGCTTTCAGCAATAAATTTGTAAAAATATAATGCTTTTTAAGAAATAACATTTCTTTTAAATAACATTTTCTTTTAAAAAATAACATTTTACCTCCATAAAATAAATAAAAGGAGTATTATTTGTGGTAAAAAAGACCACTGAAAGTTCTTAAAATTTGTCTGCATATTATCAGATATAAATGTTGATTTATAATATATACTTATATGTACATATAGATAGATGTATCTCTTTCCAAGTCATGTTTCTAATTATTTATGACAAAATACACACACATACATATACATACAGATCTCCTACTGAATATACAGATTTGTGCTCAGATTTTTTACTTAGCTTTACATGTGAGCATTTCCCCATGTCACTGTACTTTTTTTTTTTTTAAACAACTTTGATGCCTCCATGCTTGGCTCGACAGCATGTTCTCAATCTTCTGCCCCCCACATAGCTCATTTGTAGCTTTTGCCATCATAGATAATGTTACCATGCATATTCTTGTATATTTATTTTGGACTCACATTTCTGACTACTTGAGCTGAGAATGATTTTTCAAGAGTTAAAGTATAGGACCAAGAGAGTCCTGTTTTCTCAGATCCAATCCTGATAACTTTCCTGTTTCTATTCTCTCCCTCATGCTCTGCCCCTGGGAGAAATCTCAAGATATTTGGCAAGTGCTTAACACTTTGCATGATATGGTCCCTTGTAACCCATCTAGATTCCTCCCCCATGATGTCCCTACAGTTTGCTTGTGATTCTACCAATTTAAATTGCAGGTAGCCTCTACTTCACTTTACTTTTTCACATCTCCTTGCCCCAGGTCAGTGTTTCCCAAATTCTAGCCATTCAAACATCACCTTCACAATTTTCCCATTTTCACATACAACCTATACCAGTTAATATCTATTTTTAAGATTAACTGTTGCTTTAAAAAATAGATTTTAGCTTAGGAAGAATAGGTGCGATTGTATAGAAGTTTGATATACTGGACATGTGTGTGCATCAGTGTGTAAGTGCATGCCTGGTTATTTTTCTAAGTCACATGAAAATAAATTCATAACTATAAAAGTAAAAAATAAAGGTGTTTCTCATACCATCAAAATAATTTTCCATGCTGGTGCATATGGCCTACTTTGGGAAGCTCCATGTTAGCCCCATCTTTTCTGGTATAGTACCCCATCCTTTCTCATATACTGGTTGGTATTATCTCTTTAGTCCTCGAAAGGCTTCCTGACTCTAAGTCTGTGTTAAATATACCCTTCAGGTCTCTCAGCACTTTTATCATCTCAGCACTCAGTATGCAAAACTTTAATTGTCTATTTGCTTATTATCTTTGCCACTAAACAAGTGTATGCTGAAGAACTCTATGTACTAGGCTGCATGTGAGGAGTAGCAATGGTAACCCAGTGGTTGATACCTGGGGGAACCCATAGGGCAGTGCTGTTCCTGCTTTGGAACCCAGAGGAATGCTTCCAATCTGATCAGAGGCAGGGAATGAATTATGGTGTGTCACAGAGTCTTTCAGGTGGAGATAACTCTGGGCTAAGGTTTAGAGAGGAACAGGTTAGAAAATATCTACCATGAAAGAAGGAAGCAAAGGAGAAAAATAGGACAAAATGATAGGAGAGATATAGAAAATAAGGAGCAGCATACACAAATCCAGCCACATAAATTAGTACATTAAGCCTTCTAATTAGGAGGCAAATATTGTAGACTATATAAAAAACAAAACAAGATCCAGCTATCTAGTGTCTAAAAAGAACTGTAGACTCAAAATACAAATAATTTGAAAGTTAAAAAAAAACGGAAGCATACACCATCAAACAGCAGACTACAATGGCTTCACTAACATTAGACAAAATAGATTTAAAAACTACATTAATTAATGTAGAGTTTAAATGAGAAGTTATAACAATGTCAGTTTGCAAGGAGGCAACGTTTAAAAGGATAATGACTGAGAATTTTCCTGCACTATCAAGCACACACACATCTACAAACATGGAAAGTCTGATGAATCTTATGAAGGATAAAATAAAATTAAAACCACATCTAAGTAAAGCTTGACAAAACTGCAGAGTGCCAAAGATAGATCATAAAGACACACAGAAAAAATACAGATAGTTCACAAAGGAATAGCACATACTCCAACAGCTGATATCTGAGTAGCACCAATGGAATGTGGAAAACAGTGGAATAATATCTTCAAGATATTATGCAAAAATGACTAATCATAGAGATTTCACTATTCAAGAAATATCTGTTGAAAATGAGGGCAAAACGAGGAAGGACATTTCTTAGATAGACAAAACTGAAAGTTGATCTCCAACTGACCCTAGGTAAAGCAATTATAAAGACTGTATTTTCCTAAGAAGGAAAGTAATCCCATATGGAGTATTTGGGATGCAAGGAGAAATGGTGATAAGGGAAGTGGTAAATACACAGATAAATAAAACCAGCTTTAATACATAGAAAGCAAAAATAATACCTTGTGGAGTTTTAAAAAATAGATTTAAAATACACAAGCATATACAAGTATAAGCTGGGAGGAAAGTGAAAGGAATAAAATTATTCCAAGCTTTTATATTCTGAAATGCTAAGAAAACATGTTAGACTTTCTAGGATGGTAATAATAGATGGTCTGACTTCTAAGCCAGTACCTTTAAGTATCTGAACTGAGGACAATTATCAATTGAAAGAAATTGCAAACTAATATAAGAAAAAGCAAATGAAACACACAAAACATAGGACAATGAGCACAGAATATGAAGATAGAGATAAATCTAGTGTATCAACAAGTGCAGTAAATGTAAATATAGAGAAACTACTAAAAGATGAAGACATCATACTTGATTAAAAAAATCTATCAAGATGGTATTCACATGGACCACAAACTATGGACATGGAAAACTGAAAAAAAGTGTCTCAAATGATGTTCTTGGAAAATGCTGAACAAACAAAATTGGCACAACTGTTTGAGTGTTAGCTAAAAGTGAATACATAAGACAAATTATAAGGCAAAATGTTACTAACAATGAAGAGGTTCACTACACAACAGAATAACTTTCCACTCCTAGGGAGAGAGAACCAATTAAACTTTTATGCATCCAATTACACAGGCTCAATATACTCAAAGCAAAGACTGACAGAACTAGCAGAACCCAGATAATTCTGGCATCACAGGAGATTTTTAAAACAGTTTTTTCTCAATAATTGATCATGTAAGTAACCAAATAATCAGCAAGGCCAAGGAAGATTTGGTCAGTTCAATGATCAATCCTGAGCTGAACAAGATATCTAGAGCATTTCACCCAATATTGCAGAAGTCATCACTTTTTTTCAATCATACAAGGAACATTTATGAAACTGTCCCATATTGGACCACAAAAGAAGACAGGATATTCAGATTTTGGGTGTCATGAAGACCATGTTGTCTGACTTCAATGGGATGAAGTAGAAATTATTGAAAAATTAACCCAAATTCCCATCTGTTTGGAAAATAAATCTCTGATTCTATTATAGTCCATGGGTCACACAGAAAAATGTTTAGGATAAAGCAAAATAAAAATATTCCATTTGAAAACTTATGGGAAGCATCAAAAATGATTACTTAGAGGTAAATTATAGGGGGGAGGGGGGCGGAGTGGGTGGTAAGGGAGGGGGTGGGGGCAGGGGGGAGAAATGAACCAAGCCTGTATGCACATATGAATAATAAAAGAAAAATGAAAAAAAAGAGGTAAATTATAGGCTTAAATATTTATATTAGATAAAAGATAAAAGATAAAAAAAAGATAAAGCCTAAAAATTAGCTGAGATTCCAAATTAAGAAGTTAGAGAAAAAACAACATAAACCAGAGAAGTGACAGGAGTGAAGTAATAAAGCTAGAAACTCAAAATCAACCAAAAATGGGAAACATCAACAAGTCCAAAAGATTTAGATTATTATTTTAAGAATAAGAAAACTGTCAAGTCTGTGGTCTGGATGATTTAGAAAGAAAAGAGATTAAAAATATTCATTAATCTGGGTATGGTAGTGTATGACTGTAAGCCCAGTACTCAGGAGGCTGAGGCAGGAAGCTCATGAGTTCAAGACCAGCATGGGCAACATAGGGAGACCCTGCCCCCCACTATATATATAATATATATGTATATATTTGATATTAAAAAGAGAATATTATGATAAACTCATTCCAATAAATCTGAAGATCTATATTAAACAAATTATTTTTTAATAAAATGAGTTAGTATTATACAAAGAGGAAGATGGTGCATGCAATCTGTCTTAGTTGGGAGGACAATTTTTTTACTGACATTGTTCAGAACTGCCAGAACATGGTGATGATGAGTAGCAGACAGACATTTTGTCAGCTTTACTGTTGGTTTTAAATTCTCTGCAGGTAAGATGCCTCTCATTGCCTGAAACTGAGCCCTTCCTTTCCCATCTCTCATCTTGGCACTTTACAGCAAAGGAAATACACGAATGCCAGCTACACACAATAACATACCACTTGCAAACTGAGTTATTTTTCCTGAGTCAACTTTGTGGGCTTCAATTTCCTCACATGTAATACAAACAAGTATTTTATCTGCCTGAGTTTTTCAGAACCATCTGACTCTATTTTCTCTACAATGGAAGACATGTGTTCTGCCTTTCCTATAGTGGGATCCAGGTAAATATTGTAAGACTGGGTCTCTGAAAATAAACAACCAGTTTAAACAAAACAAACAAACAAAGAACTTGAGCTGCAGCATCTGCCAGTATCTGTGGTGTAAATTCTTCTAGCAACAATTTCCAACTGCCAACATGAAGTCACTTGACTATAGGATGAGGGTGAGTTGTGCACGATTCAGTGTTCCTGGACTGATATGAGCTGCTCCTGTCCTCCACTGCCACCTCTTCATGGAGTGGTGACAAACACTTTTAGCAGCCTGCAGGATGACATAATAAGGACAACAACGTGTGAACTCCTTAATCAGACAAAATTAAATTTGAAGTTTGGCTCTATCTGCAGTTAATTGTAATCCTGGTTAATTCACTTTGTTCTCTAAACTCTAGTTGTTGGGTCAATAAAATGAAAATAGAAGCAGTATTTTCAACACAAAGTCCGCTCATTCCTTCATTCAGCAAGTGTTAATTGAACATCATGATAAGATAGGCATGGTGGAAGATGTGTTAGGAGATTACACTGAAGAGCTTAGCTAAATGTCAGGTGCCTTAACTTCTCCCACTTAAGAGACTTCCCTTATATTTTGTCTTGGCTGTTTTTCCTTCTTATACCACAATCTTTCTTGTGCAGTGTCATCTACCTCATTGCATGGTCTGCATCTTCCCATGCTTGGGTCACTTCTTAGAGTCTCCATGCCATGTTTCCCTTAAGCTCCAGGTTCTTAACTCCTCACCTGTTGGCGGCCTTCCTGAAGTGCATTATAGACCCCCGACTGTACATGCTGCCAAGTAAAGGCATTGTGTCTTTCCACCCTCTGCACCTGTATCTTCTCTTGGGTTTGCTCTTTTTCTCAGAGAATGACAGAGATTCCTAAAAGCCACCTGTAGCTAGCTGTCTCCTTCTGTACGAAGATGAGCTTCACCCAGAGCTTTGCTCAGACAGGCATGCTAGCTTGGGTCCAACTACAATTTCAAGTTTATCTCATAGAGTTCTCTGTCAAAATCAATATGTATTGAATCAAATGAATAAACTAATGGTGAGGATTTCATGCACCATAATGGGATTTGAGGGAAGCTATTTTGGGGTGTAGAGAGAGCTATTGATCTCTCTGAAATCACATCATTCTGACAGCTATACATTTTGTCATTCCTAAGCTGAGAGTGGAGACTGAATGAGATTGGCTCAAAATTGATTGATTGATTGATTGATTCATTCACTCATCTATTCATTTTTTCATCTGGTGTATGCATTTTGAACACCCATTAATGTGTCAGACACTTTTCAGGGTTCTGGGGATAACAAGATGAACAGAACAGTACTCCAAGGATTTTGGTGGAAGACTCAAAAGACATATAATTAAATATGTGCACTGACGGATGGTTATTAGAAATGCTATGCGCACACGGAGAGTGACAGCTTTTGCCTCTGAGAATGAGGGTGAGATTTACAGAGGCAGTAGTATTTGTTTGGGGCTGTGTAATAAGGAGTTTGCCAGGGGGAGAAAGGAGTGGAAGGTGTAAGAGGAAAAGGAAATTTGGTGAGAGAACACCGTGGGTACAGTGTGGAGCTGGAACGTGATGTGGCCTTGGGATCCTAATGAGAATTTCTCTTATGATGTGTGAGTTCATGGGTCAGGAATGACGCCAGTGTGGTATGTTGGAACCAAGGCTGTATCTCCGCAGTTCAGGGGTTCTCAGAACCAATATGCATCAGGTATTGTCTAAACATGGATTCCTGGGTCCCATCCAGACCCGGGAATCACAATCACATGGGGAGTATAATGGGGAAATTCTCCAGAGGTGATTCAGACCTGGAGGTGTGATCAGCAAGGTTTCTGCATGTCCGTGGTCATGCAGAAAGTGGCAGAAGTGAGTGTACCACTCAGGTCCCCTGGATGACTATTAGGAATACTGCGGTCTAGGCTATTGGACCCAGATGCCTTTATGGACAGGGAAGCTGCCTGCTGGTTTATACAAACTGTCACATATCCTGATTTTCTTTGAAAGACAGCAATTTCCCTTGTCTGCCCTGAGGTAAGGGCTGCAGCTGATTCCAGAAACAGTGTTCTTCCCAGCCTCATTGAGTCCTCAGATAATGATAAATCCCTTTCGTTTGCTCCCCATTATTTCACTGTAAATGAGAAAGTAATAAAGCAAGGCTGCAACTGGACTAATTAAATCAGCCATTTCTAATCCCATCGATCCAGGGAAAACCAGTTGTGGAGGACAGGAAGGGAAAGAGGCTTTTGATTCAGAGGAAGTCAAATCCATTTCTGTCACAATATGGGGACTGAAGGGTTAGAAAGAAACAGCTCTGACTTGGGATCTGAATCCTGCAGAGGAAGGGCCTGCCTGCCTGCAGCTGGGGATGGAGCTGGTGACAGAAGCCCCTGGTTTTCATTTGGGACAAAAGGCCTGATTATGTCTGAGTCAGAATCTCAGCCTTTGTTGCAGGGGGATGAGCAGTGAGGGGTGGGCAATCAGCACGAAAGGTGGCCAAAATAAATACATGGATAAGTAAATAAATGTTTAAAAAGGGACCTGCAGGAAGCCAGCTGGTGTGGTTTTATGGGCCAACTAAGCCGCACTGACCAGTGTTGAATTTATAAGTACCTTTTCTGTAGCAGATCATTTTTATCTGTCACATGGACCAACCCAGTAACTGCCAGCCAGAGCTTCCAGGTGCATCTCTGGCTGCTCCATTCTGAAGTGCTGATAACTCTTTGAAGGTGCCAGTGACCCACGGACCCTTGATTTTATACATGCTGTACCCCCTGCCTGGGTTGCTTCACCCTCCTCCATGGTTTCTCAAAATGTGCTCTGTGTATCATTTGACTTTGAAAAATTTAGGGATTGTGCTGAAAATGCTGCCCCTACCCCAAGTGCATTCCTGCAGAATCACTCTTGGGGGTGAGAGCTCAAGATTCCTAGCAGCCTAGGGGTTTTAGAAGCCTTTCTCTCTGTGTGGGAACACCCATTCATCTCTCTTCACAGCTCCAGCACATTGAAATATACACAGGGCTCCCTGTGGCTGCAGGTTTAGAAATGGTCAGAAGCATTTTTATTTGATTCAAGCTTGTTGTAAATTTCTGCAGAAAGAAGACAATGAATTGTAACGTCCATCTCAGAAAAGAGCAGATTTTATAGTGGTTGGAGAGCAAACATCTAGAGAGAGAGAAAAAGAATTTATTTTAAATGGGGTAAGTTTGAGTTCAGTTGTGCCTGAAATGAGTAACAGTAAGTAGAATTTATGAACTATCATTGCCTCTTACCTTAGAGATATTTTATGACTTCCCAAAGTAAGCTAAAACATATCTTACAGACTTTGACAACCATCCAAACATGGAGATTTACAATCTAGGTGGATAAAGACTGGTTCTGCAATAAAATAATTTCACTGCAAAAGTCTTTGCCTTTCCAGTGACTAATCCAAGGCCATGCAGCCCTGCAGCTCATGAACTTTTTGGTAATCTCACCCCTGACCCAGACGCTGGTCCTATGCCTTCTGAAGATCTGCTATGGCAGTGGAAGAATAGATGGCCTTGCCAGTGGGTGCTGGGCCACTTTGAAGAGGGGTGGGAAGGATGTTGCCATTTAGATGTGTGACTTCTCCCCTGCCGGAGGGACAAGAGAGTGAGACAAATCTGTGGTCTTGGATACAGCACAGGATGGTGGCTCAGGGTGAGGAACTCTTCTTTTAGTGTACCCTGGTCCAGGTAAGGTTTCCATAAGTCCTGAGGTATGTTGTGACCTGGGGTGGGGCCATCCACACTGGGCCATGGTAAAGAGACATGCTTTCAGCCCCCACTCCACCTCACAGGTGAGTCTACCTAAACTGGACTATAGGCCCAGGACCAGAGGCAAGTGGCTGATATAATATATCAGGAGTCTTTTTGGTTCACCTCCTCCAGGACTATCATGCTCAGCAGGGCATCAAATGGACACTCTGTAAGGTCCCTGTTCATTGGAATTTTGCAATTTTACCAATCCTTGCCTAGTTTCTCAATCATTCCTCACTGTGTTGCTCCTTGTTTCAATGTTAATTAATATTTCAGGAAACCTTGGTTTTGAAGCTTAACCTTGTGATTTTGACTATTTGGGAGAGTCTCTGAAGATACTGGCATATGGTAACTTGTTTTTGCTGAGGCAAAGTTTGAATTTCAAGAGCTGGGAGACTGGCTTGCCAGAGTGAGCACTTAGCTGGGGATCAAGCTTTGGGTGCTTCATCACACTACCTTGGCTGTATGACATCTACACATTATCATGGACTAATTAAGAATAGCTCAGGGGTGCTCAAATGTGTATGTAAGCCAGACATTGTACTACACACTCTACACAATATCACATTTATTCCTCACCAAATCCAGGTGAAACGGTGTGTCTCAATTTGCAGAAAACAGAAGCCCAGAGGCTTTAGGTAACATTCCTGTAGAGACACAACCGGTAAGTGGCAATTATTCAAACCCAGCTCTGTTTCCCTTCACAGTCTTCCTTCAACAGGATTTCTTTTGGGATTCAGGAAGACTCATGGTTATGCCATTAGGATATCATAGAATTTCTCTATTCAACAAGCATTGAGTGCCAGGCTCTGTTTCATGACAGTGTTATAGAATTGAACAGAAAAGGACAAACAACCTGTCTTCCTAGGGCTTCCATTTCAACGGACAGAGATAGACAAGCAACATAAACACCAGAACATTCTGTGTTGGATGGTGACAAGTACTTTAGATAAATATAAAGCAGTGAAAGGGTAGCAGGTACATGGCAGGACTGGCTGAAGGCAGTGACAAAGTTTTAAATAAGGGGGAACAAAGCCCCTCATAAAGAAGGTGAAATGTATGCAAAGGTTTAGAGGTGAAGAAGTATACCATACACTGGGTAGAATATGCTGGAAAGAGGAGCAGCAATGAACAGGCCCTAATGTAGGCAGTTCCTGGAGTATTCAAGGACAGCAGGAGGTCTGTGTGGCTGGATTGTGAGACTAAAGGAGGATGTCAGGGACGAGGGCCAGAGAGACCACAGGAATGAATCATTTGAACCCAGATGGCTTCAACTTGGAGGGAGAATGGAGGGCTGAGAGAAGTTTTCTGCTCTGCCTCCTGTTTGGAAGAAATCACTCTGGCATGTGGAGAATAGATTAAAGAGGAGTAAAGACAGAGAGCTACAGAGACTCCAATGGGAGGCTACTGCAGGCATCTCTGAGGGACAGAATGGTGATTGAGATGGGGAGGCCCTGTGGGAACTGAGAAGCAGTCAGGTTGTAGATGGATATTGAAGGCAGACTCAACAGAATTCATTGGATGTGGAGAGAAATGTTGAGATTTTTCTGTGACAGAATTTATTGAATCAGCTTTATAAATGTCCTTCATACTATCCAAAATGGATCACTAGAAGTGTAATGATGTCTCTCAAATGTTTTGATATTATATTATTGCATTTGGAGGAAGAAACAATTTGCTATCATAAATGTGTGTACTAGTGAACGTCTTGGCTTATAATGGTCACCACAGAGTCTGTTACCTGATCCTGGGTCTAGGCCAGGGACAGGGACAGAGAAGATGCTGTGAGGAATCTAAGAAACCAAAGTAGCAGCTCATCTCTGAGGGATGAAAAGCCAGAAAGCACACTGGGAACAAGCTGAGGGGGAGACAGTTGCCTTCTGTGCTGGGAAAACCAGAAGACCATTGGCTTAAAAAGATGCCTGTGGAGGGGCTACAGTCTTAGCAGCACAGACCAGTAGATACCTTTAAGTTTCAAGGCAGCAGATTTAAGAAAGGTTGCATGGCTCAGAATGATAAGGGCAGGACAGGGGAGCCCAGGCCATTAGTTATGCCAGCCAAGCTGGCTAGAAGGAAAGATCTCTGTAAGAGCACTGTGGCTGTCAGTGTAGTCTCTGTGTAGCCAGCACAGGGATGTGTCACCATGAGAAGTGAGGGGACCTCCTTGGGTGTCTGCTATAGCATTTCTAAGCCATATGGTTACGTCAATTTATCTTAGGTTACAGAGAAAAATACCATAGATTTAAACTTCAAAATCCTGATTCCAAATTTCTGTTCCATCATCTTCTAGCTGGGTGACCTTGAACAAATCATATTACCTTTTTAAATCTCAGCTTTTTCATCTGTGTAATGCAGTAGTAGAATTTATCACTGATTATCTATATAATACATTATTATCTCTATAAAATCTCTTTTCTGTAGGGGGATTATATGTGGGAACATGTGATTTATGTGGAAAATAAAATATGTGCAAAAGTGACATGTGACCATTTTGAACAAAAGTTTTAAGGACGACCTGTGAAAGATATGTAAGTGTGAGTGAAACAAACATTTCTTTGCTTTAAACCTTTAAAGATTTATGGGTTGTTTGTTACTGCAGCACAACCTAGCCTATCCTGACTGATATACATGGAAAGGATAAGGCAATTATTTCTTCTCTCTGGAAGTTTCTGGTCCCTTCCCTACTCCAGGCTAACTTCTGTTCACTAAGTGTCAGCTGAAATATCCCTTTCTCAAAGAGGCTCTTTCTTCCACCTTAAATCTCTCTGCAATTAGAAATTCTTTTGTAATCTTCACCCCAACCAGAATCCCTTGGATAGATCATTACACTGCTTTTTTGCATGCTCTGTGAGGCCCTGCCTTTCTTGTTCATGGCTGTACCCAGAACCTTGCACAATGCCTTGCATGGAGAAGCTGTCTGACTTAAGCTTAGCAACCCTTAAATAGATTACATAAATTGTCCAGGTATAGCTAGATGGAAGCACGACCAGGGTGGAAATTTAGGTCCTCTGCCTTACACTGTGTTCCCTATAAGATCCCTGGGGTTTGCCCCTCTGTTGGGCAGTTTCTTTTCCTCTTTCACCTCCCATAATTCCCTTATATTACTCTTCTTCTTTCAGGGCCTCCACATTTGTAAACATTTCTGTCTACTAAATGAAGTGCATTTATGACAAAGCAATCCGTTTGACCATTTCTTATTCGGAAAAGACACATGTAGCTGCTGCTAAGAGCTTTTGATCAGCAGGAGATAATCACTGTGACCACATCAATGGATGTAATTCCAGCCCCAAGCAAAGCAAACAGATGTTTGTATTTGTGTAGTCTTACAGAATCTTTGACTAACAGTTGCTTCAACCAAAAGGACATTTCAAGTTTAATAAGAGGCCACCAGAGAGGCATATTTGGGGGTCTGTCAGGAAGTTCAACCATATCATGGAAGATGTTGGTTTCTCCCCCCCCTCCCTCCCCGCCATGCTTAGCTTTTGCTTCATGATGGCTGCTTCTTGGTTTTCCCAAAATGCCTGCAGCTGCCTCTGGGACACTGAATGAATGTATGCAAGACAGGGTAAAGGGACAGAGCCAGAAAGCGCTTCTTTTCTGTTTGTTATTTTCACCAGGGGTCAGCAGCTCTCCTGAATCTCCTGATTAGAGTTGGCTTTATGTTTCCTCTTTCAGAACTGGAGCCCATGGCCACTCTTAGCCACAAGGGACTCTTAGAAGGTGTGTATCTGGCAAAGGGCCTTGGGAGTCCTCCTGAGTCATCAGATGGTCTTCCTGGACAGACTATGGATCCATTAGCAAGAAAGAGTTGGGGAGGGCTTCTGCATAAGCAATCAGCAGAGTCTCCTGTGTCTGATCAAGAGACAAGAGCTTCTGCCCCATTGTTAATTTTTCAATCATTTAATCAAAACCACTCATTTAACAGGTGAAAAATAAATCCTCCAAAAGGAGGAAATGTTCAAGGTTTCACTGATTTCAGGGAAAATAGGTGAGATTATAAATCTTCAAGATTTCATTACTCTCTTAGAGAAACCATCCACAGAGGGCTAAGACCCAAGCCAGTTGCTCAGAACAGACAGAGGGTCAAACCTCAGGTGTCCTGAGGGAGCAGAGCATAAAGCAGAAGTTCTGAATTTCTGATTCCAAATAACTGTAACTTTGGGCACGTTATGTAATCCATATAAGGGTTTATTGCTTTTAAATTTAGAAATTAATCCATTTAAGGCTTAATTATTTTTAACTTTAGAAATTAAATATTGGTTTGGATTGGTAAATGATAATTGTACATATACATTATAGGGTACATGTGTTATTATATTTCCATACTATATTACGTCCTTGAGGAGAGAATGTTCAAAATCCTCTAGCTAGTTTGAAATATGCAGTGTACCTATAACTATAGTCACCTTAAAAGTGCAGTACAATGCCAGAATTTATTCCTCCTATCTTTGTATCCCATTGCCTATCTTTTCCTACCCCCTTCTCCATCTTTCTGTGTCCAGCCTCTGGATTTTCCAGATGAGGAAGCTGAGCCCCAGTTAAGTGCCCAAGAGCAGATGTCCTGATTTCCTGTTTGTATCCTTTCCAAAAATGGGTGAGCTCCAGCTACTGCCTGAATAAGGCATTAGGGTTGCATACCTTCTCTGCTTTTTAGGACATAATAGTAACTATGTTAGGAGGAAATGTTGACATTTTTTTCTGTTCAGACATAGACCTATAATACTTGGCTCTTATGTTGTGAACAAAGAGTGTCATCCCTGGATGGCAGGTGTCCAAATGTCACAATTTCTTTTGTTAAATCAGGATTCCAGGGCCTCATTCCTTGGAAAGCCCAAAAAAGGCCTACAAAAGTGTATATTTACCAAGATTTTATAGGCAGTAATGATAATTGGCTAAACATTTTAATCATTGAGTGTGCAGGATGGAATTTTTTGAAGCAGCGCTCAAACATCTTTGAATTGTTGTTCATCTGCTTTCAAAGAAAATGTGTATTAGCACCAGGTGGATGTAACAAAGTGAGGACCAGATGGTTCAAATTATAGAACTTCTCAGAAGCAATCTTAACCACGGAGGTGGTTTGTTTTTGCTTTAAAATATATACTTTTAATACATACATATTTCCTAATTAAGGGAACTAAATGTAAATATTGAGTATCTTCATTATTCCATTCAAATAGAGATGCCAGCACAACAATGGTTAGGAAAACACTGACGCTGAGCTTATGAGATGCTATTGGTTATCATTTGTGATCAGGTGTCCTCAGCAGATGTGGCCACACTGGATGGTGCCTGAGATGCTTCTGGTTATCCGAACTAGATAGGAGTCTACTGGCATCTATTGGGTGGAGACCAGATATACTGCAATGCAGAAATAGCCTTCCTCCCCTGCACAAAAGAAGCATCTGGCCCCAAATGCCAGATGTTGAGGATAAGAAACACTAGCTTGGGTATGATTCCCTTACCTCTAATCTTCCAGATTGACATATGTGTGTATATGTACGTATATATGTACCAGTGCTTGTGTGCATACATATAGGAATATGTATGTGTAAGCTGTAGACTATTTCATTCATCGATGTTCTTATGTGAATTTATATGTGAAACCTGCCATCCTTAGTCCCTGCTAGGAAGTGTTCTGATTGTTATTCCTCTTTCATTCCTGTGTGGTCATCATGACTACTAGGTAGATGGCTATTCTTCTTTCAGTTCTTAGAGCTATTGAGACCCCTGACACTTACTATCATTGCATAGGTGTTGTCTGCAAGTTGCCCCTTTTCCAAGGGGAATAACAAGCTCTACCTCTCACTGTTACTCTGTTAAGAGATCTTCCTGCTCACTCTCTCTGCTCTGGCCTATGTCACAGCATATACTTACAGTTTCTTGTCAATCAGAATTTAGTAGAAAATATTTTCTTCAGGTTTTTAGTGATTTCAAAACACCCACACAAATTAGAAATGTCCAAACAAACACAGGAGGTATATTAGTCACTTTTCTACTATAGCAAAATACCTATGATAATTATAAAGAGAAAAGATTTATTTGGACTCATGGTTTTGGAGGTTCCAGTCTGTGATCAACAGATCCATGGCTTTTAGGATTCTGGTGGAAGTGTGAGATGGCAATGGTGGAGAACATGTGCCAGGGAAAGCTGGTCACCTCATGGCCAGGAAGCACTGAGAGAAACAGAAAGAAAGCAAGGTCTCACAATCCCCTTCAAGGGCACATTCCCAATGATCCAAGCATTTCTTACTAGGTCTCACCTCTTAAAGTTTCCACTAACTCCCAATAGTGCCACACTAGGGATTAAGCCTTTACACATGGACCTCTGGGTGATATTTAAGATCCAAACTATGGCAAGTTATTTAAGGCATCTGTTCTAAGGAGTGCAGAGTCCACAAAGTTGATGGCAGAATTTTGCGTAGGGAGTCAGGAGTCTTGGGTTAGAGCTCACTGTTCACTACCAACTTGCTCTGTGACCTGGGAGATTTCCTTTCTTTCTCTGGTCCTAATTTTATACTTTGTTCAACAGACCACTGCCTAAGAAGAGTTCTTTGGTCCCTTTATGTTCTTATATTGAAAACTCTGATGTTGGAAGGGTTTGTCCCCACAGATTGGACCCACAGATTGACCAGAAAGGGCACATTCTGTGAACCACTAACTGCATGTATGTCTCCTTCCTTGGCACTAAGAGGAATGCTCAGGCTTGTCATTCTGGCAGGATCTCACATCCCCACTGATGGATGTCAATTCTGGCATTTATTAGAGTGCCAGTAAATCTTGCAAACAATAAATATCTCATTACTTTGCTGATGATGTGTCTTTAAGTGCTACTTCAAAATGCCTGTCGTTACCATGTTGATTTATAACGAAGACTCATTTTAATCTTGCAGTCTTTCATCTTTTGCTAGCGCTTTGCTGAACCCTTATCAGATTTTTATAAATCCCCTAGAGCAACTGGCAGGGAGGCCAAAGGGGTAGCCCAGTAGTGGTGTAGTCCCATAGCATGGCAGGTTGGAAATCTGATTTCCTGGCCTATCAGTATAATGAAGATTAAATGATTCACACCCCATGTTCCACAGCAGTCACAGGCTAGGGGGGGTCATCTTCCATAAACTAACTTCACCTCTCAGAGCCTTAGTCTCCTCACCTGTACAACATGGGATAATGCGTTCTTTGCAGAGCTGAGGTTAAGAGGATATGAGGTTGGATGTGTCCATCCCAATGACCAGAAGAGAGTAGATGCTCCACAAATAGTGAACTAATAAAATGATTATTACTCTAAAGAAAAAATTCAGAGCTCCTGTTCAGAAAGCCCTAGAGGCCAATGTCAGGGGTTGTAAATCAAGGCTTCTTCTGTTTTAATACTGATTAACAACCAGGCAGGGGGAAAAATGGAACATTTAAATATTTAAGCCAAACATTTAATTTTTAAACATGAACATTCTTTTTATAACTTGGACCTCTCCTCAAGGCCTGTGGAAATTCCCTGAGCCTGCCTATCTGCCCTCATTCCTGGTGCATGCTAAAAAGCCCTGAAAACTATGGATGCTCTGATCATGGCAGGGGATAATATACTTGCTTTATTCAAAAGGAGCCACACTTGTGTCCTAATAAAGGTATTACTGACGAGTTTTTATAAAGAAAGGGGACTGAATCTCTATATTATAAAAAGAAAACTAAATCTAAAAGAAATTATTTCATGTGACTCTTGATTCCTGCTTCCTGTCAGACACCATTCTGTCTTTTTTATATGCTATCTCTTTCAGATTGCACAAGCAAAATCCTGCAAAGGTTTCATTATGATCATCTCTGTATCCATAGGAAAACAGGTTCAAGGAGGCTAGTGAAGTAGCCTAGAGTCTCATGTTTAGGATAGCAGATGTTTATGCCTTGTCTCCCCAGCAGCTGTCCCCTCTTCTTCTGGGAGATCCACTGTCTTCTTGTTCTTAGTATTTTTCTGGGACTAAATGTACCTATAGTTCATATGTGTACTGGGTCTTATGACCTAGAACAATAGCTACAGTGATTGGTTGAAGAATGAAGATGTGACTAATCAGAACCAAGCAGAGGCATTGGGATGTTGCTGGGATACTGGGAAAGCACAAAAATGCTGCTTTGGCCATTTTGCCAAAGGAAGGGAAAGCCTGCTAAGGAACATACTGGGAAAAGCTAAAGAAAGTGTTTATAGATAGTTTCACTGAATCTCTGGAATCATAACAAGAAAAGGGGTTTCTCCCTTTTTGATGGCTGACCTCTTATTTTTTCATGTATTAATTTCACCTATAAGCAAATGAAACAAACTTTGACAGAGCATCAGATATATTTTGGGTGTTCTACTAGAGCCAAGTTTCAACAATCTGTGACTACAGAATACCAGGGCATCCGCTGTTTATAACCAAATTACTGCATAAGCTCCTCATCTTTTCTTGTCTTGCTGGTGTCAAAGCCAAGGGTGCATAGTTTGTTGCCTGTCTTTTAAGACACAGTGCTCCTCTTAGGTCAATCAGCATGGTTATACACGTCGGCCTTAATTAGAGAGGGGTATCTCTCTTCACTGGTTGCACTCTCTAAGAGGGGTGCAAGCTTTCCTGTTACTGATGCAAATGACTCTTTGTAGTCTAGAGACTGAAACAGTGACTCATAGTTCCTTATGCAGCTGCTCTCCCCCACCCAGCTCTGGCCTTCCCTGTAAGGTGGGAAAGCTCTCTAAATCTCTATCCCACACTTTCTCAGACCTCCAAGTCATCTCTGTCAGAAACCTGTTGAGATGAGTCCTGAACGTTGATGCTAAGGGTCATTTTTCCAAGAAAGATGGCTATGTAGCTGCCAACCTAGCAAATCTCTGAAGATCCTTCTAGAACAAGGGGGCACGTTGTCCCAAAGCAAACAACTCTCCAACTTAGAAGGCAGATATCACTTCTAAATTTTAAAATGTTTGCTCCTTGATGGTCAAACCAAACAGCAACAGACACACAGATTTTCTGCCTAGTTGCTCTGGGCAACTCTGGATTGACAAGTAGGTGCCTTTAAGGCTGCTACTCCTTCCCTCCCATGATGCCTGTGTTCCTACTTTCAAGCCATGACATAGGGCAGGCTTAAGCACAGAGCTGCTTTCTGTGAGAAGGTGGGGTTGTTTCTGGAAGTGGGTAATTCTCTAAGTACTGTTATAAATGTAAACTTAATAGAGAACATCTTGTACCCTTAGTGTGTTTTGACATCTCTTTCCAGGTATTTAACACATTGGATCTTACTTTTCTGCTTGGCTTCTCTCCTCTACTGGACTTTGAGTGTCGAGGGGCAGGTGTCCATCTTCCTGGCCTTAGGGATCCTCCTCAGCATTGAGCAGAATGTTTGGCCAAATTAGCATCTTTGTTCCAGTCCTTCTGAGTTTGTGCTGTGTGGCCTTGGACAAGTCACTTACTTCTAGGAGCTATAATGTCCTGAGATGTGACAGGTGGATAATACTGTTGTTCATCCTTCTCCATATTCAAATCCTTTGAAATGTGCTTTTGCAACATTTTCTTTCAAATCTGTAGTTTGTTCCTTCCAATGATTGTGTAGAACAGGCTTTTTGACTTGTTTTTGTTAATAAAATGCAATGGAAATGACAGTGTTTGGAGCCTCCAATTCGGCCACCTTTGCTAGCTCTCTGGGAACCCGCCTGCTCTGAAAGAACAAGTCTGTGCCACACTGCTGGAGGAGCCCATGAGGAACAGTTATTCCAGGTGAAGCTGTCTTAGGTCAGCCAGTCCCTCTGAGAATGAGTTATCCAGTGTAACCAGAGAGCCTCTCAGCTAGGTCCAGTCTAAACTTCCAACCTGTAGAATTAAGAGCTAAATGAAGGGTGCTTGTTTTAAGTCCCTGAGTTTTGGGTGGTTTGTTTGATATGCATCAAAAACTAACCACTACACTCACTTCTCAGATGATTTTATTAGATGAGAAATGTGAGGATGGCTTAGTAAACTTAGTTAACTTCACCTTATCCCCCTCCTCTTTCTCAAATATCCCTTCGCCTATTAGTGGACTCAACCCAGCCCTTCCTTAACACTTGAGAACATCTCTGGACAGAGGGAGAACTGTCCACAGAATCTGGGTGACATCATTGCCTTCTCCCTCTGATGCTCAATTCTAACTTCTCATCTAATGGAATTTCAGACATCTCATCAACTCTAGACGCTACTAATTGCTTAATCTTTAATATCTGCTTTTTGAGCTGATTTTCTCCAAATTCTTGCTTGTTCTTAGACTCTGGCAGCTTGAAGAATGAAAAGTATCTCAAAAAGATAGCAAAAGATGTTTGTTCAAGTTTATAAGTTTAGCTGTCTTACTCGCAATTGTGGGACCTTGGATAGCTCTCCAAGACTCAGTCTCTTCATATGAAAACATAAAACTAAGCCTCTTCCTCATCTCTCACAGGGGTGCCTTGGGAATCATATGATAATCATACATGTGAAAGCACTTTTCAACTATAAAATCCTGTAAACATTACAAAATTATTTGTCCATTCTTCATGTATTTTTTAAGCATGACTGTCTCCAGATACTGTTCTGGAAGTTTAACTTAGATCAAAGGTGAAGCAGACAGCAATCTTTGGTCACAATATTGTTGGCTGGACTTGCCCGGTCCTCCAGTGACTGAGGCCTTTGTATGTTTTTCACTCAAACTTACCTGTGTCTAAGCATGGATTTCTTAGGAAATAGAGCCTAAGGCAAAACTTATATGCAAAGTCTTTATCAGTGAGTAAGATATCAGAGATGCAAGATCAGGGCAAAGCAAATCAGGGGAGGTGGGAGAAAAAATGTAAGGTGTGACACTGAGTTGACCACAGCTTCACTAGACACCAAAATGTTGGTGGGTCAGACAGGGTAAGATAGACGGAACTGCAGGGAAACATTGCATCTTAGAAGAGGCCATCTATTCAATGCTTGCTCCTTCATGTTTTCTTTCTCACCGTGCTCACAGGTCACCCACTAGGAATTAATTCTCCCAATCTGCTGGGTTGTCTCACTTGTTTTCTTAAAGACAACTATCCTCATAGCGGTAGTCACACTAGGAAGTGTGAGTCTACTACATTTGCTGCCGGCCTGCAGCCTGTAGCCTGCCGGGCATAGCTGGGTGAGCCAATAAAGATGAAGAAGTACTATGGCATGGGGCACTGGGGCTTCAGAGGGCTGGGCTGGTGGAGCTCAGGGACTCCATAGACATAACTGCTGTTTAGCTGGTGGGGAACCAATGAGTCTCTCTGGAGTGAAGATGGAGTATCCTCTTTTGGTCTCCAGGAATTTGATTGGTGCCAGGTGATTTTCCTAGAGGCAAATCATGGCTGAGCCAATTTTGGGAGGGGTATGAGAGGAACTAGTAAGCCTTTGAAGACTCATTTGAACAGAACACCAAGCCTGGTCTGACAGACTGTGAGACAGAGGCCTTGAGTCCTATTCTCACATTAACTTGCTTTGTGACCTTGAGCACATTCTTAAACCTTTCTGTGCCCTGGATTCCTATGAGGGGCCCCAGGCAGAGCCCCTCACACCTCTACCATTCTAGAACTCCAGAGCCTAATCCAGAAGCAAAGGGCTTCTGTCCCTACCTGCATCATCTCTTTTTTATATACAGAGAACAAAGCAGGCTGGAAGAGTTGCAGACTCACCAGGAGAAAGTCAAAGAGGGTAATGAATGGCCAAAGTCATGAGCAACTTCCCTCCTGACAGAATTGTTACAGTCGAAATTAAATATAGCCATCCAAGACTTCCATCTACCACTGACCAACTACAAATATGTAACACATCCTGCGGTGGAAGAAATGGCCAGCAATCACCAGCAATCATCAGCAGTGACTCTGAAAGAAGCTGAGGGCAAAATTTCATTGGTGTCAACATTCTCAGTTGGCATCTGTGATGACCAAGAAATGCCTGAAGCCCCTGCTGACCGTGTATTTAAAGGTGACTGTTTATTTATGAAGCTATTGAGTCCTTTACCTTTTGAACTTTTTGATGGGTTAAGACTGCCAAATCATGATGCCAGAAGAATTTTGAGTAAGTATTTTTCCAAAAGAAATAATATGACTACTGATTCATGAGCTCACTCTGTGCCAGGCACACATTTTTATGAGCATCTGTCCTTTCACCCTCACAACAGCATATGAGATGGGTCCAAATTTGTCCTAACTTTACAGATGAGGAATGTGAAGTTCATAGATGTTAAGTATTTTGCCGAGGGCCACCAAATACTAGGTGACAAATTCAGCATGCAGAATCCAAGCCTGTGGTCAGTTTTGATTCTGTCTCTTCATCAAAACCAGATGACCAATGTAGGGTCATCTATCACTAGGTTGACTAGATAGCTTATGATCCAAATAAGTGTACTCTTGGAAGGAAAAAGGGTGCTATTAATTAATACCCCAACATAGTAGGAGTAAAGTCGAAAATCTTTTGACTTTAGAAGAGAGATGATTCTTCCATCAGGCCCCATCCTGGATCTCTGTTTCCAAGAGCCCTTGTTTCTTGATATGACAATGGTGCAGATATTAAGCAAAAGCCCATTGTCACTTTCTGCCTTTTCTGGGAGACTTCCTGTGTGAGCCTAAAAGATAGCTTCCAGTGCTTGGTGGGCCATAAGATTGATGGAAGGCTTCAGGCTAGGGTGGGAGTTACTGCAGTGCTCTTAAAAAACTCCATATGTAAGACAACATCCTGGCTTTAGAGAAAGTGTGAGCCTCAGGGAACTGGCTCCAGTTCTGGTCCTATCACTAACAGGCTCTGTGATCTTACAGCTCATGTTCTGTCCCTAAGCCTTGGGCACAGAATGGCCTTCTTTTTTATAGAATTCAGAAGAAAGCTGTAAACATGTCCATAGTCTTCAACTCCATAATTCCATTACTGATAATTTATCTCGAGTGGGTAATCTAAGTGGTTTCCTGCAAGAGAGAAGGGGGCCAAGAGAGTCAAGTTGAGTGGAGGATGCAGCAATGTGAGGGAGAGGGCCCTGGTGGGCAGTGGAGAGAGGGCCGCTAGGGTCAGATTGATGTGTGTTTGAAGTTCACTCACTTAAAACACCTGTGAGGCTTCAGGAAGGTCATTTCCCTTCCCCAAGACTGTTTACTATACATATAAAATGAAGCTAAAGATGGGTTTTTTCCAGGGCTGCTAGGAGGATAAATGAGATTATTGATTGGTTAATAACTAACTTTGCTTCACAAAATATTTGAGGTATCCTATCAGAATTTACATAACAAAATTGAAAGGGAAAACATAAAGAAGAGAATATGGTTAAAAGAAAGAGAAGGGATAAATATGAGAACCTTGTTATCACAAGTAGCCATTGAAGTCGGCCCAGGAGTTGAGTTATTGCCTTCTGCTGGCCACTGTACATGGTAAGAGTAATCAATGGCATGTTTCCTCTGATCCTTGATTCCAGAAGGGCACAGAACACATAAGAGCGTGCCTGGCGTAGAACTGGTGCCCATTAGTGCTAAGTTTTCTTCCCTTTCCCTCACCTGGTTCCCGAATACCTTGTGATCACTGGTCTATTTACGACTGACTAGGTTTCTGTCTCAGAGCTGGTGTAGACATACAGCAGCTGGCCTTGGGAGGATCTGTTTGTGGGCGTTTTCTTAGAGGAGTCCCCAGAGATGCCTGACCGAGAAGCTGATCTCACTCTCAAGGGATTTAGAATGCAGGCTGCATTGATTTTGCTATTGTAGCTCCTCTGATGGGACACCTATTCTGTGTCAGGTGTTGAGCGACATAAGTGTCTGGATTCTTTATTACACTAACCCTTTGAAGGAGACACTTTTTATCACTCCTGTCACATAAGTGGAAAATGGAGGCTCAAGGATGTTAAATAAATAACATGTTTAAGGCTAAGTGGCCCAAGGATGACAGAACTGGGGCTGCAAACCAGGCTATTGGGTCTGAGGCTCTTGCCTGCCTCCTTGGAGTGCTAATCTGATGAAAGAGGGAAACAGAGCTTTTGTGATTGTAAATCTTTTGACTTTCTGACCTCCTCTCTGAAAGAAAAGAACCATATTTGCATACTCCACTATTCCAATGACCTAAGAGTAATCCATCCATCCAGTCAACAGATGGTATTGTTTTTAATGTCCAGGCAAGTTCTTTCCTCTATGGAGCTTGCATTCCACTGGGGGAACTTGTTCATGTCAGGAAAATTCATTCTTGTTCACTGGTGCTTAGACAATATCCCTCAGGACTGTGAATTGTATAATATTTATCTTCTGTTTAGTAACTACTATGTGACAAGAAGTCTGGCAGGTGCTCTCTATGTGCTATCACACTTGAGTATCACAATGACCCTATATGAGAGGTAAGCCATGCCTTTTTAAAGAATGAACAAGTAAGACGCACAGAGGTTGGGTACTTGCCTAAGGTCACACAGAATTTGGGTACTTGTCTAAGTTCACACAGCTCTAAGTGGGGGAGCTGTGACTAGAACTGAAATATGACTAGAGGCCAAACTTAGGGCTTTGAGCTTGCTAATCAGGCACTCTATTTGAAACATGCCCCTATCCCTTTTTCCTTTAGTTATTTTTCAGATAGGGTCTGGTGCTTCTGCCCAGGCCTGGCCTTGAATCATTATTCTCCTACCTCTGCCTCCTGAGTAGCTGGGATTACAAGCATTTACGACTATGCCTGGCCCAGCTTTTTGAGATTAGAGTCCCATTAACTTTTATTTGCCCTGGCTGGCCTTGAATGGTGAACCTCCTATATCTACCTGCCTATTAGCTGGGATTACAGGCATGACCACCATGCCTGGCCCTCTCAATCATCACTTCTATATTATGGAACTAGACATGATAGTTTTCGGTTTCCAGTTTTTCTCTGTCGATGAGTCTTAGAAAAAGTAGGGACCCCTAAAGGTGCTTAAACCTTCTGGAGTGGCCTGTAAGACTGGAGCCATGCAGAAATTTGCTTCTTTTAAAGTCAGTCAGGTTCCTGCTCCCAGAATTGATGGAAATTATAACCCTCTTATGAAGAGGCTTGAGGCCCACTAAACAACTGGGGTTTCCACCTTTCTGTTAAGATCGGACTACTTTTAGAGCTCAATCAGCCACCTGAGAACTCAGGTGGAGTCAGAACAACCATCACCCGGGTAACCAGGAAGCAGGCTTTATGCATCTGACTTGTGGATCCTTCTTAAATTACTCAACTTTTTGGTTTGTTGTGACCTAACATGAACCACAGATCTAATTTGCACTAATTAGGGACTCCATGTTTGAAGAACTAGACCTGGGAAGTGCAACATCAAGCTGTGTCTGCCTCTTCAGCAGCCCTGAGCTACCATGGATAATGAGGGAGAGAGAGGACATTTCCATCCATGTGCAGACTTCATGAGGTTTGGGTTCATCAAATCTGCTTTTGTTTTTCTTAAGGTAGAAATATGACATATAAAAAGTGGGCTTCAGTTTTCACCTTAGTGAGGTCTGGAACTGAATCCTGGCGGGCATCACCAACTGTGTGTGACAGAACTAGTTAAGGTGACACTAACTGCCAAGGAATCGGTCAACTGTGAAAATGGGCCCAGTTACTGACCTCTCACAATGTGATCTTTGTTTATCTAATTAAGAGATCCACTCTATTTTCTCACCCCATGCATGTGGCTGGTTGGGTGACTTTCTTCAGACAACAGAATATCAGAGTGGTGTTGACTGGTTCCAAGCCTAGACATCAAGAGGCCATACACATAGCCACTGTATCTTTTGGATTCCTATTTCCACGAGGATCAGCCTGGCTTAACTTTGTGGAGTATGAGAGACCACAAGTTGAAAGAGAATAATCTTAGACCAAGCAACTCTGGACTATTAGCCACAGCACTGAGCAACTGATCTCTGATTAACGAATGAGTCCAGCTGAGGTCAAATAAAGACAAGTCAAGAGAAATAAAACTGCCTTTACCATGGGTGATTTGTGAAATTCAATAAATAGTTTGTTTAAAGCCACTGTTAACCCCAGTACCACCAAAAAAAAAAAAATAAAAAAAATAAAGCCACTGTCAAGTCATTTTTGGATTCTTTAACAAGATACCATAAACTGTATGGTTTAAACCACAGATATTTTTCAGTTCTAGAAGCAGGGAAGTGCAGGATCAGGCTATCAGGAGGGCTCCCTTCCTTCTTGCTGAGCCCTCACACAGCAGAGAGGAAAGACAGAAAACAGACTCTCCCATCTCTTCCTGTGAGGACACTAATCCCAGCATGAGGAACTGACCTTATGATCCTATTATCTCATCAAAGCCTTACCTCCAAATTCTACTATGTTGAGGGGTATGGGTTCAGCATATGAATTTGGGGAGATATAAATATTTCATTTACAGTAGCCACTAACCCTTGGGGTAGTTTGTTTCACAGAAGTAGCTAACTGACATATATTATAGGAAATAAACTCCCAAATCATAGTGATTAAATACTAGTGAACGTTTATTTCTTGCTCACGTGAAGTTGAATCGGTTGAATTCCCTGAAGAGTGTAGATAGAAACTCAAACTGAAGGACTCCTGTGCATTCTGGGTAAAAATGGCAAGGGTCAAATGGTGGAGTGGAGGATTACCTGGGAGTTTCTGATGGGCAGTACCTGTGTTTTCTCTGCTCATATCTTTGAGATCATCCAATTACCTAATTTTTACAATACCTATGGGAAGTTAAGTGTTGTCTCAGTTGAGATAAAGAGAGCCTAAAATAATTAGCAGAAGCTCCATAGCAATTGTGGGGCACCAATGCAGGGATTCCAAAGATTTGTCCCATGATGCCTCTATAAATAGAACTTGACTAGACTTTGGTTACTGCCTGGAGTATTTCAAAGAAATATGGGAGAAAAGTACTGATTTATGCAGGACCAGGAAACTTTGAACCTGCACTGCCTTCGACAAGTAATACATGGTAAGATGTTCTCATTAATCACTGCTTGTGTCTCATGAAGCTACTGAGGTGAACGTGGCCACCATCTGAACTTCTGATCAGGTGAACTGTTAGAATCCAACATGGAACCTTCTACCGCTCAAGGTGAGAGTGGGTGGAGGAAATTAGAAAATTTCTTTACAGGTATGGTCCTAAGTTTAGTCTCATTTGTAGCCCTTACACTTCAGTAAGAACTTTTCAACAATGTTCCTGGGAGGAGGAAGGGTGCAGAAATTCAGAATTTCACTTTGCAAGCACAGACATTGGGAAAGCATTGCTCAGAGCTAAGATGGTCTTATAATTTTGCATCCAAACAGAGACTGTTTTGAAACTGAAAGAGAACATTACTACTAGTTATACTAGGACAACAAGTATAAACTAGAAAAGTAGAACAGTCACACCATTCATTGTGGACTTCCACGGGGCCAGAGCTGAGATAACCCATTGAGAAGTGGGAACATATCCATAGACTGGGAACTGGCTCTACAGAGATGGACTGCAAGAGGCTCAGGACTTGCGGTCAAACTCAATGCCTAATTAGGAACTTAGCAAAGTGCTTATCTTCTGTGAGTCTCACTTTCCTCATCTGTGAAACTGGGATCACAATAATCTCCAGGGTAAGAGGAGTTGTCAAGATTAGGCTACAGGGGCTGAGAAGAGATTTTATAAATGTAGTTACTCTCCAGATATTCTGCCCCACCTCAAAGTTCTTCCCAATACATTTCATTGCTATGTATATATATATTTTTGGTTGTAGTGGGGTTTGAGCTTATGGCTTTGCACTTGCTAGGCAGGTACTCTACTACTTAAACCACACCTCCAGCCCTTTTGCTCTGGTTATTTTGGAGTTAGAGTCTCATTTTTGCCTAGGCTGGACTGAGATCCTCCTATTTTACTCCTCTTTCCATAGCTGGGATGACAGGTATGTACCACCATGCCCAGCTGCTATTTTGTCTTCTAAATTCCTTTGGCATTTTTGCCATCTGTACCACAGGATAAGTATCTCTGCTGGGTAATACTCTTCTCTACTCAACTCTCAGGTTTTTTGGTTTTAATAATAATCATATATAAGTGATAATCCTCTTCTAAAGTTTATGCAGCATTTTAAGCCCTAGCATTCTGATTAGTACTTAACAGCTGTGTGACTTTCAAAAAATAATTTATTCTCCCATGCTACTATTTCTTCACAATGGGGATAATTATGATATCTCCCTAACAGGGTTATGGTTTAGACTTAAAGAGTAATGCTTATATAGCTTGCTATACTTAGCCCAGTTCCTGCCATGCTATCCACACTCCAGAAATTCTACATTTGGCGGTTACTGTTAAAATGGATTTCTGGTCTAGAAGGTACTTACTCCATAGCTTCCAGGACCCCTCTATCCAGAAAGGCCTCAGTATCTCCAGGGGTTCTCTATTTAAGAAGGGTCATTAGGGTCAAGCCTAAGCACTATATAGTCCCCTAGTTATTATCTTGCATTAACTCCAGAGGAAGGACCTTTCTCCCCAGGAACTATGCCATTGGAACCAACAAGCAGATTGTGTTGCCTCCTCAGGAGTTTGCCATTTTGTAAGGCACCATGTTTTCCAAAAAGGAAAGCTGAGTTGATAAAGGATGTGACATTGTTGGGCCAAGTGGGACCTCACAGGGGTGATTTGATCACTAGCAGTTGGGGGTGAGTGTCATTATTTGAGCACCAACTGACAGCAGAGGGAACCCATTGGCTGATTAATTACCCTTGAAAGAGTAAGGAGGTCAGAGGAGGGCATGGCTGACAAAATCTATTGAGCTTGCTGGATGGAGGCCAAATCCAATCTACAGTGACCTCCTCTTTCTCCTCTGGTGGTAGCAGTGGCTGATCAGGGAGCCAGCAACAAACAAACACTGAAATTCTCAGAGGTGGCTGGTATGTGGAGCTACCAGGTCAATGTATGACCTTGAGAAAATCCAGTCCTGTGCATAAAGTCCAGGATAAGGGCCTTACTCTTTTCCCCCAAAGATGAGGGGTTCATGTAAGATGGTGCTGAAAGGGCCTTCCTGTTCTCACACTCCTTGACTGTTGGTGTTTGTTCTCTTAGGTTCCTTGTCATCAACATGTGAACAATGTGGAATAGGGGTCTGTGATGGGTCCCATGAAGTAATGATAAGCCAGGACAACCAAAGCCCTAGAGATGAGAGTTTAACCATGATCATAAAAACCATCTGGGTACCCACACCTAAATTGCTTACCCACACAGTAGAGAGATGAAAGAACAAGTTTTGATTTAAGCCAATAATATGAGATGGTTGATTCTGGAGAAAATCTGATACATCAGATATATCAGACTTTCAGAATATTCATTCTTCTATTCTTCCTTGAATTTGTCCATTCTGCCTCCCATCTTTTTTTTTTTTTTTGGCATTTTAAGACATCCATTTTTTGTTTGGAACTTTCTAAATTACTTAGTGCTTGGCATAAGAGACTTATTCTGTCTGTTCTTGACTTCTTCCTACTAAATTCAAACCATATGGTACAAAAGTACAAATAACTGTCCAAAAAGTCTTTAGAGTCTCTTTGGAAACTTAAAAAAACTCTCACCCTAGGTTTTTGCAAGAAAATCGTGCTTGGCTATGGAGAAGGGAATTTGAACAGATTGAGTTCTGTTTAGCTCTTCCTGTGAATGGTAAATTATTCTATACTTAGGAGAATTTCTTCTCTAGGTTTGAATTAATAAGGTGGCCTTTGCATGACATCCAATCGGTCTGCATAGAATTAAGAAACAGAAAGAAGCCTCAGATTTTCTTTGATCCAATTCTATCTTTTAACATATGGAAAAACTAAGATTATGGTAACAGGCTGTAGAAACCAACACTGAAATAGAAGGATGCCAGGTCCTATGAATCAAAGACAAGTGATTACTGTGGTTATATCTGAGTTTCTATGGACAAGGTATTCCTTATCTGAGGGATTAGGCTTAGATAAGTGCATAAGAGTTTGGGAATGCAGGCACAAAGGGAAGGAATGAATTGTTGCCAACCTGATAGCCATGCAGGGCCATGAACTCTTTGGGAGCAGGGAAGTGGTTTATTTTTCACTACATCTTCATGTTTGGTATGATGTTTGGCATAGGTGAAGACATTTTGGAGTGTGCAAAAAAGCTATAGGTTATGTGGCCATATCCCAGGTCAGGAACCTGGCACAGCTCTTAGCAATCATTGGATAAATAGTTTCTTTCCATTCTTTCTGACTTAGCATATTTCTAAGGTAGATGGAAATGACTTATTGCAAATGCAATTATCACGATACTTCTGGGGAGGAGCTCATGGCCTATTAGGGAAGACAGATGCTTGAAGAAATGAATAAAAGGAACCCTTGGCAGAGGTATTGCATCTGAAATTTGACAGTAAGAATCTTGTATTCACTAGAGAATTGCTTATTCCCTTTCTTTGCCATATGTAAATGCTCTATCCTGGATCTTCTTGAGACACAAGTGAAGAATGGGATTTTAGACCTGGCAGAAATTTCCACAGACTGGGAAGTCATAAAAAGTAGAATGATAAATTGAAAGGATACTAAAAAGGTCATAATTATCTTAAATACCCATTTCCATGCTAGGTTAATTTTGAAATTACTTAAATAAGCACTTTTTTTTGAGACAAGTCTGGATTTAAACCCAGAGTTTGGCATACACTCACCATCTGAGTTTTCTGAGCCTTGGTTCCTTTATTTCTAAAGTGAATTTGATAGTTGACTTATATCAATTCTTTAAAAGTTTCATCAGTGAATCACTTCTTATCCATTTTAAAATACAAATTCCTGGAAAATGCTTTAGATTACTTTTTTAAATAACCACAATATTTATCAGAATACATTGAAGTTTAAGAACTATTTGTTGTTATAATGGGTTTATTAGATAAAGGCAAAACAATAGTTAAGATGGATAAAGCAAGAACATCTATTCCCAATGCAAAAGTCATCCATAAGAGGAGGAAAGGCTAAAGAAAGAACCCCTGGTCCTATCGTGATAACCTCAACATGTGGAGGCACATTGCTAAGTTATGACCTGAGAGGGACATGGTGGTATTTGTGCTTTGGCAAGAGCTCAAGGACTAGGAGGATGTGTGACAGGGTGTTGATGTACATCAAATGGTCACGAGCTACTCTACATTTCCAGACTTTCTCTGAAAGTAAGCTGAAGTCATATAATGGGGTCTGGCCAAATGAATGTGAGTGGAGAATCTAAGCCATTTTTAAGGCTTTTCTTACTAAAATCCTCCATCTCTTTCTTCCTCTTCTATGAAGATCTTGGAGATCACATGCTTCGGAGGATACAGACAAAAGGTAAAAGAAACTAGCCTGCCGTGTATCAGATGATGGCATAAATTGGAGTACTCACTTGTTATGTCAGGTGCCTGAGATTCCAGGATTTATCTGTTGCTGCAGCAGAGTTTCTTCCATCCTGGCTTTCCTGTGGGGCAAAGAGTAGAGAGACCAATTAAGAGCAAGATGGAACAGCAAAGTCTTGAGCTATGATAGAGACAGTTGAGATGATGTAGTAGACACAAATTCTAAAACCATCATGGAAAGCATAGCCAGTTTTTCACTCTCCCAGGCAAGTTGCCTGGCTTAGTATAACAGCTCAGGACCATACTCTTCCTTCCACCTGTTGTCTTTTACAGTCTATTTTTAACCCAACAATATGAAATAGCTGGCTAAAATGCAAGTCATATTATGCCATTCTTCTACACAAAACAAATCAATTACTTCCCATTTCTCTGCAAAGTAAAGCTGTGAAAGTCTTATAAAGCCAATATGATCTACACTCTTTTTACCCTTCTGACCCAATTTTCCATGACTGCCTTCTTTGTTAACTGCACTTTTTCATGCTGATCTCTTTGTTCTTTGAACCCATAGACATGCACATATCTCAGGTTCTATGTACGTACTGTTCTCCCTACTTAAGGTAGTAGACCTTTAGGTATTTTAGTCATTGTTCAAATGTATTTTCAGCCCTTCTTGAATGTTCTATTTAAAATTACATACAGTCTTCCTCCAACTCTCCTAACTTCCACAACACTTAACACTTCCTAAAATATTGTGTATTTTACTTATTATTTTCTTTAATACCTGTCTCCATCTGCTTGATTTTAACTTCCTGTGGGGGAAGAATTGATGTCATTTTTTGTACTAAAGCCTGCAGCAGTGACTGATATATAGTAAGCACTCAACAAGAATTTAGTGAATATTCACTAAATGAAGAACCTGAAGAAGACCATGGACATTTAAGCACGGGTAAAAGGCATATGCTTTGTAAACAGAGTGGGCAGCAGTAAGAAAGGTCATGAGGTAGAACTGGAAAGTTTGATTTGCCTTTACTTGTATTGTGTTTGACAATTTCTTCTACTCAACACAACTTCTCCCATTAGTGATTGTGGGTCAAGTGGCCAAGAGATCAAATCTACTACTTCCTTATTGTCTTTATTTCTTTCTTTCCCTAGAATCTCCAGAAATGTCATTACTAGTTGGTAATGTTGGTGTGTATGTGTGTGGGAGACATCTCAAGAGTGCTCTAAGGGGTCATGTGTAAACTCACATTTATAATAGTGCAGGCCATATGGAAGTCAATCAGTTGACCTTCATTTTTTCTACACTTTTTTCTTCATTATTTCTTCCTCTCCATCATGTTTTCTTCTTCCTTCCTTTTTGCTTCTATCAGCCACCACAACAATAATAATAATAATACTATACTTATTCCCAGATTAAGCATGTATGTTGAGGAAAAGGGAAGCAAAGAAAAAGAGAGGAAGGGGAAAAGAAAAGGTTGAGGGGTTCTGAGAGCATTGCTTATGATTAAAGTTACTTGAGTGCAATGTCAGTGGGCTTAACTGAATGTTAGTATGTGTAGACATGGTTAAGAGGATTTAACTCCAGCTTTAGAAAGATAACAGTACATTCCTCAACCTCTGTGACAGTCTACCTGGACTGTTGAGAACCTCAAGGCAGCCATCACTGAATTATCCCAGTCCTGATGAATTCTATCATCTCCTTTCCAGATTCAATTTGGATGAATGTGGATGAATCTAATTTCATTAATTGAAGCCTCCATATTCCACACTTTCAATAAATATTGACTCAGTGTGTGATGAAAATGTATGTAGCTGGTGGCATTTTCCCAGTCTCATTTTGCCAGTATCTTATAGAGCATTTATAACAAGATGAAGCACTGGATTTAGCTAGAGAGGCTTTGGATTCAAGTCCTGCCTCATCAGTTAATGGCTGGGTGAGACAGAGCTATATTTTTTTTCACCTATTAAATGGAAGACTGTATCAGTTCATCAGAGGCTATGGCAAACAAAATGTACAAAATGTCTGGCATTTTGCCTCTGGTACGTGGTAGTTTTAAGATGTGATTTCCCTTTGCTCTCTCACCCTGCTCTAATGACTTCGAGATTGTCCAGTTATTTGACCATATTGACAAAGAAATTGACCTCTTGTTACTCAGGCCTGAGACCATCAACCTGGGGTTGGTGGTCTACATCTGGTTGGGGTTCTACCTACAAATGTTGCTCCCGAATAATGCTGAAACATGTTCCATCTGGAATATTATGTGCCTTGATAGAATATTCGGCATCAGAGATAAAGTTTTGAGTTGCTTTCCAGGAGTAAGTTTGGGCAGTTCTGAGCCAATTACATTTCTGCATCTGATCCTGCTATGGCTCTTCCTATAAGTCAGGATGCCCAAATAATGCAGCATTACCAACCAACCCCAAAGTCTTAGTGGCTTACAACAACAAAAGTTTACTTCTCACTCATGCTTCATGTTTGCCATGATGTGGTTATTTCTATTCAAGGTCACCCTTGATTAAGGATTCAGACTGAGGGATAGGCTCTCCATGTAACATGGCTTGTCTCATGGAAGAAGGAAAGGAGACACAGCAAACCACATAATGGCTCAAAGTTTCATCCTAGACATGACATGTACTATGCCCACCTAAATTTCATCATCCAAAGAGACATGTCCATTCCTGAGTTCATCAAGGGAGGGCTGGGTAATCTTCAATAAGTAAGGCCTCTTGGGGAGAGAGAACTAAAAATTTGGCAAAGAATAATATCATATGAGTTACTTTTGTGTAGCTGTGACCAAAATACCCAAGAGAACAACTTAAAGGAGGAAAGATTTATTTTGGTTCATCATTTCAGAGGATTCATTCCATGTTTGTTTGACCTCATATGTTTGCAAAAAACACCACGGTGACAGAAGTCTGTGAGGAGGAGGCTGTTCACTTCATGGTGGAAAGGAAGCCTAGAGAGAGGCAGGAAGAGGCTAGGGACAAGGTACCTTTAAGGACCCGCCCCCAGTGATCCACTTCCTCCATCTAGGTCCTACTTCCTAAAGTTTCAAGAACCTCCCAAAATAGCACCACCAGCTGGTTATCAAGCCTCCAACACATTAGCCTTTTGGGGGAGATACAATCATATCCAAACTATAACAAAGTCCTTGGCATTCTTTTTCTAAAATTCAAAAATTTATACCCCACCTTTACAATTTCATCATGCTTATGGGTCAGCTGTCTTATTATCACAGTAAGCCCACCTTATTCATGGACTTATTACATGTGCTTCTGACCAAGCACAGTCAGAAAACCAAATCAATCAAAAGAAACCTCAGGAACAAAAATTTTAAATTAGTGTGCATATGTTATGTAGCTCAGATAATGTGGAGAAGCTGTCAGTCCTGCATTATTGTTAATTGTGTTTAAATTGTTGTGTGAGTTGTTGAGTGTTTCTCTGCCCTTAATTTTGGAAAAATATGCCTCCCAGGAGTAAATGGCACCCCAAAAGCAACATAAAAGTTAATGTGCTTAATTTAAGTGATAAAGTGAAAATTTTAGATGTTTTGAAAAGACAGCATGTCTTTAGTGGTTTCCCTCAATGTTGTTCTCCTTGGAACCATATACGTGGAACAAGGGTCTACTGTTCTTGTCGTTTTTTATTTAAAAAATTAGCAGTACTTAAGGAGGGTATCATAGAAAGGAAAATTAGAGATACCAAAACAATAGCATTAAATTCCCCCAGGATATTTTACTTTTGAGGGCTGTGTACTTAAAGGATCTCTCTCTCTCTCTCTCTCTCTCTCTCTCTCTCTCTCTTTCTCTCTTTCTCTCAGTGTTTCTTCTTCTTTTGGACATAGAATATAGCTACATATCGAAGACTGCCCTTGAACTTGCTATATAGCTCAGGATATCCTTTAACTTTTGACTTTTTTGCTTCAGCCTCCCCAGTACTGGCCTTACAAGTGAACACTTCCACACCTAGATGTTAACAGGTCTAAAGTAGTTCATACCATAAGACATTGGACAAAAATTTTATTCTCAATTCCTCAGGGTTTTTGGAAAAGAAGGAGTGACTCATCCTATGCAATACAGATGTTTAATACTTTATCTGAGCACAAACAAGAACTCTATGTAGAACTTAAAAAAATTAAAGTCACATGTGTCCATTTATGGTGAGTTCCATGTGCTCAGGAACACTGTGACATGTGGACAATGGAATGGCATGGAATGTGAGGGACTTCTTTATCTTCGTACTCTCTCAGAATGCCTGGCAAGTGTGTGCTCCATAAATGTTCACTGCACAAAGTGATGACTAATTCTTTACCTGGTATATATTCTTGCATATGAGATATGCTAAAAAAAATAAGTATTTGTTAAGTAAGTGAGTGAAAAGCATCAGCATCCTCATAGTCCTCTCTGCTTCTGCAAGGTTCAGGCTCTCTTGCCATCCCCCTTGTGCTTCTCTCTGCCTGGCCCAGTGGCTCAGAGCAGTCAAGGTTTGAGTGGACTTAGATCACTACCAGCCATAGAGGCATGGACCTGCTGTGATCTGACCTCAGGAGAATAATTTCCAATGAATTGTGCATGAGCTGAGATCTGGTGTGACACTTCCATGAAACAGAGCCACAGGTGTTTAATCAATTTATAGAACCCCTTTCGTCAGGTCTCTCAGAACTCATGGGTTTGTAAGCCTGTGTTTTGAACCAGATGGGTCTTTCCACCATTTCTATGTCCTTGGTTATAGACAGTCCAGGTCTAGAAAGGAGTGAGGTGGTTGGTAGTGGCACCAGGAAGAGGCTGAGTGACTGCTCATGTGCCGCATGTGCCATTGCCTGTGTGGAATCTGCTGCAGGATCTTGAACAATTTATGAGCACAGCAAGGGATATTTCGATGATGAGCTGTCATGGACCAATACACACACACACACACACACACACACACCCTGCACACCTCAAACTAAATGTGAAAATGCTTATTTACAAAGATGGTTATTCCTTTTCAGTGGGAACTGTTCATATTCTCTACCATGCTGCATATGGCTTGCTGCATTCTGGGATGTGCTCCCGTAGTCCAAAGCCACTAGTGCATCCTTCCCTCAGTGGATCCCATTAGTACTGCACAGACAAGTGTGACTGAGAATTAAGTCTTTGGTTCTTGTCAGTTTCTAGAATTCCATTGCCTTCATGCTCACTTGTCTGAACTCACATAGTTCATAAGCAGAGGATTTGTCACTTGAACCCACTCATGCCTGGCTCTGAAGCATGTGCTCTCTTGCAAGCCACTGTACTGCTTCTACAGTGACAAGAATAGTCTTCTCCTCAGTAGTGGTATGTGTGGGGCAGTGTTGGGCATACCCAGCTAAAGATGCTGAATGCAGTGGTTAATGATTGCTCACCAAAGTACCATTGATAAATGCTACCTCATGGGCCTTACAGAGACATTGTATCTTCTTATTATGTATTTGCTTATTTTGCTTAACTCTTGGAGGATGAATTGGGCTAGAAATTTTTGTTTGTAAGGAAAGGATACAACTCCTGCTGGGACGTTATGACCACTTATTTGAAAACAAGGAGTTAAGGTTTCTGTCAAGAGGCTTGTTCAAGGGCTCAGTGATTTCACCAAGTACTTGGTGTTCTATGGCTCCATGCTGCCTTCAATGGTCTCTCCATCCTAATGTTGGCTTTCTTCATGAGTCCAAGATGATTGTTCCCTCTTGCTAGCACTTCCATTGTTTGTTATTTATAAATATCTAGCAGAAAATCTGATCATTTATATTCTGGAATTCTAAGGAAAAGTCACGTAGTCAAAGTGGCCTGGCTCAGGTAGAATGCTCATTCTATTTCCAGGTCAATGAAATGTTCTTATCAGATTAGCCAGCTTGCACCTTGCACTGCCATAGCTGGAGTCAGCTTCCCAAGAGTTTCTAAGAAAGCTGGAGGGGAAAGTAATTGTTGACAAGGACACAAACAAGTGTGTACTGAAGATGCTAAAAGTATTTCCTCATCTCTAAACAACTGGTTGGGGTGTGGAAGAAAGGACTCCCTGCTTCTCTCCATCCTTGATTCTACCCTGCACGTGTATGAATTACAGAACTGCCAAACAGTGGGGTCCAGACCACAGCACGATGGGAAGTCTGGGATGTGTCTTCAGAGACTGGAGGAATATATTCTCCTTCACTCTCACTTAGAGTAGAGTTTGTCCAGTAGGCAGCCCAAGGAGGAAATTGGGGGGAGGGAGGAGAGTGAGGTTAGACACTTCTCCCTGGAACTTTGTTTGTGAAGAGCCTAGTTCTTTTTGGGAGACTCTCTCTGTGATGGTTAATCTTGACTGCCAACCTGATTGGATTTAGCGATGTCTGGGAAATTAATAAAGCACAACTTTGGGTGTGTTTGTGAGGTCATTTCCAGAGGTGATTTGATCAGGAGGACTCTGACTCAATCTGTGGTTAATTCATTGATGTATTCAAAATTTGAATGGACTATTGGGAGGTGATGGAACTGTGGAAGGTGGGGCCTAGTTGGAAGGAAGTGTGTCCTGGGATGTGCCTTTGAAGAGTACATCATGGCCCTGACTTCTTCCTGTTTCTACTCTCTGCTTCCTGGTTACTATAAGAAGAGCAGCTTCTGCTACCTGCTCCTGCTGCCATGGTGGTCTGCCTTACTATAGGCCCCAAAATAGTCAGCCAGCCAGCCATGGGCCATGAGCCCATGACTCCATTGAAGTCACTCTCTCAAATACTTGATACAACAAGAAGTCTGAGCAACTCACTCTCCATGTAAGTACTCTCTCAAGATTCTGGTAATTTGTCTCCCCACCTTCTTTCTTTGGACTTAGGGGTGGAAACAATTCCTGCTTTTGCTTAATCATGGTTCTTTGCTGTTTCCTGCTGGTTTTCTTCTTGTCTGCAGTTCCCCTGTTAGACTGTCCTGTCTCCAGCTTGCACGTGCCATCATTTCTCTGCCAAGACCCATCATTTATTCAGGGTTATTGCAGGGCAGGTTAAATGTGCCATCTTTTTGGCTATGTTCTTTCTCAGGGTCTTACTTTCTTATTGCTTCATCCATCATCTTTTCATTGTGATTGTAACAACACTGTTAACTCTAACACCGTAGTCTTGAAGACATCTTTCTTTAAATTAGCTACAAGGACACCACTTTTAGAGAACATGCCTCTCCCCCCCACTGTAGTGACTGGAACCCATGCAGTTAGTCATGGCTGACTTGTAACCATCAGGCAAGGGCTGGGTGTGAGTGGATTGACGGAGCGAGCGGATCAGTGGTCAGAGAAAACATGCATTTTGATATTTTAAATGTTGACAAAAGGCTAAATCTTGTGCTTAAGGGCAAAGCCAGACAGCCTGAGTCAAGGATAGAGCCTCCAGTTTTAAGCCTCAGGAGCTTCATGTTTTAACTGCAAAATGTACCATTTAAATGAGCAGGGGTGCACAGGTTGGAAGAGGGAGGCTGGGTTGATGCCTGGGAAACTGTCAAACTCACTCAGTCTCCATCCCTAGTCCTGGGAGAGGTGACATGTCTCCCTTTGACACTTGGTCCCTTGTCACCAGAGCTCATTATCTGCTCAAGTGTGAGTCACCATGTCCCACTCAACAGCCCCCACACTCCTGAGCTGGAGGAGGCTCTGTGACCCTTCCTGGTGGGAAGACCTGAACAGGCAGAGCCCCAGGCTGCAGCCTCCTGGGACCCAAGAGGAACTTTGGCTTTCTCTTTTCTCCTCTTTAGATAAAGAGACTGTGGGGCAATGGAAGAACAGAAAGGAGCAGGAGAGTGAGAGGAGGAAGATCTGCATGTAAGGACCTGGGCTGTTGCCTCTGGAACATTTGAATCACGATGTAGCAGAACAGAAGGGGACCTGCTGCTTAGCTCTCTTCTCACTGATGCAGGTGCAGCCTCACTTGCTGCTCCTCGATTGTGTTTCATCCTGCATGGCAGGTGTCCAATGTCTGTTCCCTATCACATCCTGACACCCCCACTCTTGCCCATTCACTAGTCATGGCAACCTGCTCACTTCATTCCCTACTGCTTATCTTCTGTTTCATTCATCTCACTGCAGTCAAAGCACTCTTGAGTACTAGGTTAGCCCAAATGCCAACTGCTCTTCAGCTGCCTAAAGGAATATAGGTCCTCATGTCTGTGCCCTTAGCCTGGAGGCCTCAGAGGGAAAGCCTTGTCCCATTGGTATCTATATCCTCAAATCCAGAAGAGAGCCAAGCCAGTGTTTTTTAACTGGGAATGGTTGTGCCATTAGGGGACACTGGACAATGTCTGGAGACATTTTTGTTGTTAGAAGTTGGAAGTTGTTACTGGCATCTAATGGGTAGAGGATAAAGATGCACTAAGCATTTTATAAATGCATAGGGTGCCCTCACAACAAAGGGCTCAAATATCACTCAAATGTCAGTGGATCCCAGGTTGAGAAACCCTGCTCAAACCCATGGGAACTGCTTAATATTTGCTAAATGAGTTCATAATATAGAATACAGTCAAGCTGGGGTACCAACACCTGCTGGAGGTTGTATTGGGTACTTGTCCTGTCTTGTCTTGAATCTTCCTTCCAACATGAAAGGTGGTAGTCACTGTGAGGATAAGGTATACCTTCCTTACACCCTGGTACCCTTGTGCTAAACACCATGCCTGTCACATCAGAGGCTCAATAATATTTGAAGAAGTGACAGCCAAAGAACTCATCCAACCTAGCTGGGGGAATCTTCCCATTATACAGAGTCAAAGAATAGTTGCCTATAATTTCAATGACTCTAACACTCACAGGCTTCCTGATCTTCAGGAATTTAAGGAATGTGAGCTTTTCTAGGCCCCTTTTAGAACTGAGGAAGTTGGATTTTTGAGGGGGAGCCCCAGTGGCTTGGGTCTTTCAGGAGACAAGGTGGTGCACCACAGACCTCAACCTTTTTAGCAGAATTAATAGGTAGTTCTATTGTTTGAATATTGCTTTTCTCTGCCAGATTGGTCCCCAATGCAATGATGCCAAGAGGTGGCAGATCTTTGAGAGGCTTGTGGTCATAAGGGATCTGTCCTCATGTGTGGATGGATTAATGTTTCTCAAGTAGGAGTGCACAAGTTCTCATGAGAGCAGGTTGTGACGGAACCAGTAAGCTCCTTTGTCCTCTCCTCTCTTCTGCATTCACCCACTTTCCCCTGCACACCATGCATGCAGCACCATGTGGCCTTCACCAGAAGCCAAGTAGATGCTGACACCATGCTTTTGGATTTTCAGAACCATGAGTCAAAGTAAATCTCTTTCCTTATAAATTATCCAGCTTCAGTTGTTTTCTTATAGAAACAGAAAATGAAATAAAACAATTGGGAATGGGGATGGATTTGGGGGTCTATTTCCTTGAATGCTGAATAATATTTTTCCATGCCTACCAGCATGCTTATACTAGAAACTAAAGAAGTCATGTCAGGATCCTATGTTAACCCTTGGGGTGGTGCTAATGGGTGTGGTGGCTTTGTCCTCCCAGCTAATGACTTTCAGAAAGGTTCTGGTACTGGGTTTTTTTTTCACCATTTCAAGTCTCAGGAGTGAAATAGAAAGATCTCTGAGTTTGAGTCAGAAGATCTGTGTCACTCTCTGGCTGGCTTTGACCAGATTACCCAAACTTGCCTCAGATCATTTTCCTAGATGGTTAAGTGCAGATAATATTCCAACACTGGGAGGTATAAAAGAGGTAAGTCATGTGATTGCCCTCACAGTGTCTAGAGTTCCATTCTACAATGTGAGATTCATATGAGGGGTTGATCTTTGCGTTCAAAAGTGATTCTAGGTTTGCTAAATGAAGCAAGTAAGACACAGAAGGATGTATACTATGTGATTCCACTACAGCAGCCAAGTTCATACAGACAGAAAGTAGAATCATAGTGGTCAGGTGCTAGGAGGACCATCACATAGGGTATTAGTGTTTAATGGGTTTAGAGTATTTAATGCTTAGAGTTGCAATTTAAAGGGATGAAAAAAATCTTTAGCTGCATGATAAAGGATGGTTACCTAACAATGAAAATGTACTTCAGACCATTGAATCACATGGTTAAAATGGTTAAATCTTATGGTAGGTACACATTACCACAATAGTGCCACTGTGCCCAGCCATTAGCTGAAATGGGGTCTTATGAACTTCTTGCCCTGGCTAGCCTTGAACCAAGATCCTCATGCATGATCTCGGCCTCCTGATTAGCTAGGATTACAGGCATGAGCCACCATGCCTGGCATTCACAGGTTTATTGTGAGAGGTAACTATAGAATGTGATAGGCTTACAATGATTTATAAATCTGTCAATACTAAGAAATAACAAGGCATTTATCATGTTGGCCAGAGGACTCATCTCTGTTAAACATGGTGCTGTGGCTCCAGGCTTTATAGGACACTCAGGACAATGGAGGAGATGCACTGTGCAGAGTGACACAACTGGAGGGTGGTACAAGAACAAGTTTGACCACAGGTGTCTGAGGAGGTGCAGAGAACATGGAGCTGGGCTTTGGTCCAATCTTTGGCTTTGTGATCTTAGGGAAATCTACAGTGATTCTGTGACCTTCAGTGGCTTCAATTGTAATAGAAGCATTATGTCCCTTTTCTACTTGGCTGGTGCCTTACGTTGCTCCAGTAGATAAACTCTAAAGAGGGTTTAGTGAAAGGTGACACACCATGAGGTATGGGTTATCATGTCGAGTGCCAGGTCAGAGGGTTGAGCCACCATCAGTGGCTTTATGCCTCTGGTTTCCCATATTTGCAATGGGAAATGGGAGTCCATTCCCCAAGAGACTGGGAGTCCAGCTGAGCTCATTCTCCATGATTTCTGTCCCCAGAATAGCAATGCTTCCTAACTTCTCAGGAGAAAGGCTCTGCCTGCTTGCAAGACAAATCTATAATTATAATTTTTGATTTAGAAAATAGCATGACTCAAGCTTGAAGTGGCGGGCGATGTGGGTTGGTGCCTTGGTTTCTTTCCCAGAAAGTCCTCTGCTAGGTACAACACACCTTTGATGAACGTACAGTGTAGTTTTCTCTTTACTTGATTTCAAAGACCTCATTAATGCGTGCAGAATAGTAATTAAGTCTATTTTCATTCAGGAAGCATAAACTTGAAGCTGAAACTTTTCTGGACCTTTCCACCCCAAGGGATTTTCTTGACCAGTCATCCTCAGCATGGGTCATATCCACATGGGCAGGCAGTGAGCACAGGAGGGGACCCTAGCAGGGAGCGAGGGCCCGCTGTGTGGGCAGTGCTCTGCAAGTGCTATTTCTTAAATTCAAAGACTTCCTGAACGGCTGCTATTTTTATCACTGTTTCAAGTGAGGTAGTCAGCACTCAGGAAGTGCAGTAACTTGACCAAGGTCATGTGGGTAGAGACAGATCAGCTGGAGAGCCAGGTCTGTGGGGCACAGGACTTGCGCCCTCTCTACTATACCAACTGCCTCTCAGGCCTTTGCAGCTGGCAATGGAGTGGGGGAGAGGGGAGGATGCACAAAGTGGATGCTCTAAATGAATGGCTGGCAACAGAGACAAAGTAGAAAAGCACCCCAGACAGTCTGGATTCAGCTGCTTAAAATAGGCAAAAAAATTCTTTGGCTAATGCATAATCACCACAGGGATTAATGCAGCTCAGTTCCTTGGGGTTAATTTATGCTCCACGAGCCCCTATTAGATAAGATTTCCAAAATGCATAATAGCACCAGGCTCGTTAGGGACCTTCATAAAAGCCTGGTACAGGGAGAAAAAAGGAAGTCTGGTGCCATGACACTAGTCCAGAATAACCTGGGTGAGGCGGCCTCAGGAACAGGTGGAGAAGCTGGTTTGTAACCTGGCTGTGCCTTTGGCTCTTGCTGCATGTGGCACTGGCCCTCATCCTGGGCTCATTTAGCACTGAGGGAGGCAGCCGGAGTGGAGACCGAGGTTGGGCTATCATCAAATCCCAGAATAGTGGTGCCAGAGGGGCTTTGAGGGTCGTCTTGATGACTCTTCTTTTCCACATGCTTCTGGACAAAAAGAGAAACTGAGGTCTGGAGAGCAATAGCTCATTATCGATCTCCCTTTCTTTCTCTTCACTTTTGATGCAACCGGGGACTCTTAGGGTCTGTTAAGTCACCTTTCACTCCTGGCTGCTTCTCTTCCTCTGTGCCTATTCTAAGTTCTGGCCCTCAGGAAGGTATTGCTTATCTTTTTGTTCACTCACGACTCATCTGCTCATTCAGAATGATTGTCCCAGTCCCTAAGGAGGTGCTGTGTTCAGCTCCGGGGAAGGCAGCTGAACCACACACTACATTTGCCACAGAGAATTCTGTGTGGTGTGCAAGGCAAAGTTACCAGCAGTGATTCTGTGCTCTCTTCCAGCTTTTCCTGTGCAATGTGTCTCTGCTGAATAATTAAGGTATCTCCCCATTGTTTGCCTTCTCCACTCTCTGTCAGTTCAGGAAATACCCACTGTCACATTAATCTTCCAGAAGACAGCTGTGATCACTCACAGTCCTCAGTGACTGTCCATGACCTAAACAAAATCCAAACTCCTGAGTCTCTTTAGTTCCCATGAACCTCATGTTCTTGGTGACACAGCATTCTTGTCTGGCTGTGGACCTTACCCTCTGCCATTCTTCTTCCAACATTGGTGGTGGGGTCCAGCTGGTGAGCACCTGGCAGGTTTCCCTCCCTATGACCACTTGTGGGAATCAGACCCAGTCTTTTCAGTGGTACTGGAGTTTGAATTCAGGTTTGCTAGGCAGACATTCTACTGTTTGAATCACACACCCATCCCTTTATGTCTTTAGCTATTTTTAGGGTCTGAGCTTGCATTTTTGCCCAGGGCAGGTCTTGGACTGGAGCAGTCCATGAACTTCCATGTATCTGGGACTCTAGAAATGTACCATCACCCAACATGTTGCCTGAGATGAAGTCTTGCTAACTTTTTCCCCAGACTGGCTTCCAACTGTGATCCTCTTGATCTCTACCTCTGTAGTAGCTGGGTGTGTACTATCTTGCTCAGCTGCAGATCTACTCTTTAGGGCTTATGTGACATGTCACCTCCTCCACTAAGATTTTTCTGAACACTTCCAAGATGGGAGATTCCTTACATCTCTGACTCTTCTCTCTCATGACAGAGACAGCTCCCCTCATGGTGGGCAGGAAGCAGAGAGAGACAGGAGTGGACCAGGACAAAATAATGCTCTTCAAAGACATGCCCCAAGTGATCTACTTCTTCCAAATAGGCCCCCACCTTCCACAGTCTCACCACCTTCAAATAGTCTACCCAAATTTTCGAACCATTAATGAATTAAACTATTGATTAGGTCAGAGCCCCCATGAGCTAAATCTCTCTGGAAACTCCCTCACAGGCTCACCCACAGGTGTGATTTACTAATGTCCTAGGAAATTCTCAATCCAATCAAGTTGACAATCAAGATTAACCCTCAAAAAGTGAGACCTGGCCTCTGATTGTTAACTGAGCAGAATTATGATATACACCTACTCATTGAAGATGCTGTGCTGGTTTCCTACAACATACTTGGTGGTGAGGGAAGGAACCTAGGCCTGCCCTCCAGGTGCTCACAGTCTGATGAAAACTAAACCCAGAGCACAAAATAGGGATGGTCTCCAGTGGCGTCAGTCTGTGGACAGGGTACTTCTGAGGGGTACCACGTGCTCCATAAGAGAAGGGTGAGCCCTCAGACACTTCCATAGTAGCACCTCTGATGCTGGAGGTCAGCTTGAGTTGAAGAGGACATTTCCTGCTCCATCTCTCCTCTCAGGATCTTCATTTTTTCCTCCTATCAGCCCTGGAGCACCCAGAGGCAGCCTAGAGGGAAGAGGGGGAGAGAGAGAAGATGAATACACATAGTGACATCTGCCTCTTTCCCAGAATGGGTAGCTCAGCCCAGGACAGGCAGATGGCTACCTATCACCTTTGGCTCAGCTCAAGCTGCTCTGCCAGAATGACTTTGGGGATAGAGCTGTCTCAGCAAAGGAGCGGCTCAGAAGAGAGGAGAGAAATGGGTGCTTAGCCCTTCTACTTTTGTCTGTTGTGCCAGGCTCCGTGCAGGGCCTTAGGAACACAAGCTTGACTTAAGGCACACTCGGTCTTCACTCTCAAGGCACATACTCTTGTCTTGTCCTGGAACAACCTTCTGCACTGTCTCTTCTCCCTTCTACCTGACTCTTACAATGTTCTGCTTGGATGTCATTCTCTCTGGAACGTACCCTGATGGCAATGTCTTTGCTTTCTATTCTGGTCACATGAAGAATTAGGACCCCATCTTGGGTTCCCATTTCTGCCCTAGCAACCCTCTATCTTGACCCTTCCTGTGCTCCTTATAACCGTTTCCTCATTCTCAGTGTCCCTGCTGTGCCTGAGACTCCAGGGCTGTCATCTTCTCCCTTAGTGTGATGCACACACCAGCCTGTACCCCACTTAGCTTGTGGTAACGGTTATGTGTTTGCTGTTATTCCACCCAGGAAGTTAAGTAAACTGTAGTTCCACAGCCAGAAAGGGGCCAGTCTGAGGCCTCCAACTGACCTTTAATTATCTGAAAAGTGAGGGTGACAATGCTCTTTAAGATGGTATCAACCATGGGAATGTTGGGGAGAGTGATTTCCAGGCATTTTCTAGCACTTCAGTGAAGAGCTTTTAACCAAAGCAGTGGCTGTTGACATTGATACTATAATCACTGGAGAGCCTGCCTGCCAACACCTGTGAGAACAGAGATGGAAGGGAAAACCCCAGGGAAAGAGGCAGCCAAGCTATCCAGTCAGTTTGGTAACACCAAGGGCTGAATTAGGGGTGACTGGGAAAATAAGGCTGCATGAAATGTAGCCAGGGCAGAGTAAAGAGAGAAGCCACCAGATCTAGGGACCTGCAGCTGAGCCAAATCCCGAGGAGACAAGATGGAAAAGACGTTCATAGCCCTTAAGAACCGTCAGGTGAGTTAGGGAGTCAGAGAAGTGAACGGCAAATTACAATATAGAGTAATAAGCATGGAGAACATAGGGAGTGTGGAAACCCAGAGGAAGTGCAATTAAAACAGAGGAGAGAATAGTTCTCCGCCCAGGCTGCATATTAAAACCACCTGGGGAGCTTTTAAACAATATTGTTGTACAGGTCTCATCCCAGACTGATGAAGCCAGCATCTCTGATAGGGACATATTTTTAAAGTTCCTCAGGAAATTTTGTTTTGCAGTGAAGACAGAATTCTGGGCTGAGGGATCTGGGCAACTTCTCAGAGAAGGTGGGTATCCTGGCAGAGGCAGGAGTTGGATGAGGAAAGCTAGGTGACAGACTTTCTTGGAGGAAGAGTCAGGCAAATGCATAAGTGCAAAGTGGACATGCCAGGACACACTGGAGGAATGGCAGGAGAGATTTCAGAGGGAGGCAGGGCCACAGGAAGGGCTGAGTGGGAGGCTAAGGCTATAGCAAGAAAATCTGTGTACTCAATCCAGGAGGCAAAGTGTTTGGAAAACCCTGGGGTTCCACCCTGCCATTGTAAGCCAGGGATGGGTCATCAGACTTACACTTTAAAAGGCCACTCCAGCAGAAGCGTGAAGGGGTTCACTAGTGGGCATAATGATGCAGAGGGAAAGGGGGCAAGGCTTGAACAAGAATGCCAAGGCAGTCAGAAGAGGTTAGATTCAAAAGATATTGAAGAGTTAGGATATGCAGGATGCAGACTAAGTTTATTGCAGTAACAAACAAGCCCAGATTTTGGAGGCTTGTAATACTATTTATTTCTGGATTAATTAATGTCCTTTGCAGACCAACTGCATTTCCTTCTGATTGGAGACTAGAGATGAAGCCCCATTTTAGGAAGCTATAAGCTCATGGCAGAGGCAAAGAAAATGACAATGATGCAGTGGCCCTTGAAAGACTTCTGTTTAGAAGTCATAACTTCCACTCACCCACCATTGACCATGCAGCCAACCCAACACCAATGGGATAGCAAGTATGATTCCCACAGAGAAGAGCAGTACATACTTAGAACAAAGAATCAGTCTATGGCAGGTGCAGGGATAGGGGGGAGACTGCATAGGTTATTAGCCCTGTGAGTTCAGTGACTAGGATGCCATCCCTCTGCTGGACTCAGATCCCTCCAGAATAAAGTCCATTTCTCTTTGCATCCATGGTACTAAGAATAGCCCGAGCTCCCCTATGTTCCATGGGGCAGCTGTAGCAGCCAGGTAGCTTATCTTTCCTTAGGACCAGCAAACTAGCTGTAGACCTTGCTCTCATGATAAATTGGAGGAGGAACTTTGAGACCTTTTGATCTTTGGTTCAGGCCTGGGGCTGAGTCACTTCTGCCATTGACCAGATGAAGTCAATGGGGAAGCCAGTCTAGGTAGAGGGCAAATGGTCTGAGGACAATGTGGCACCAACAGGGAACTACAAAAAGTTATGCAGGCCTGGGGTGTAGAGTAGGAGGGTACCAGGGGCTCCAGATGGGGATGCTGCTGTAGGGGGGGATAGGAACTGACTTGTGCATGGCTTTCTTGGCCACTATATCCTTTTCACTGCAGAATTTACCGCTGAGTTATTATCACAGATGTGAGTTGGTTCCCAGCACAGGGCCTGGTCCAGAAATTGCCTCTTAATACAGAACTTATTTATGACTCAGTCATTTTGAGGGGCCTCTCCTCTGTTCTCTTCTCCTGCTGTCACTCTTCTGTTGCTCATCTATTTCTACTGAAGTGTGGAAATACCCAACTGCCTCAAGTCCTTAGCAAAGAAGAAAGTCATCTCACTTAAAGACAGAACATCCATAGATTTTGCCACCTGGTTCCTTCCAAGGCAGGTAGGGATTGGTGCAAAGAAAGAAGGTCTGTCTCCTGACAAGTGGATGACATTTTATGGAAAACAATCAGAGGATTTCTGTCAAGCAGTCATGATTGGTCCTAACAAGCTTTGGGTGTTTTAAGTGGTTGAGTTAAAGCAGCAATAGCAGAGTCCATGGGTCAGAATAGAGTCCTTAGGTAAAAGCAGCATCCCTGGCACAGGGAAGGGTGGATTTCTAGTGCAGAAGAGTTTGACTTTCTTAACACGGATCATACCCTGGCAACTGGGGTTTCCAGGTATAGAAAATGAGCCACACAGAGGATGACTGGCCTGCCGAATGGTCTGATGATAAAAAGATTAAGAGTCTCTCACTGGACCATCTCTGAGTTCCCAGCTCTGGCAGTGTCTACTTTGCACTAGAGATGTTGCTCTTCCCCATGAACTGGAAGGAAAGGCCAAGAGTTGTGTATCTATTAATAACCTACCAAGGTGCTAGCACTTCCGTTACCATGAGGATGACGCCATGAATGCCATTGTCCCCCATTGAACAGAAGAAGGCATTTGAAGACCAGAGTGGAAGGTTGAATAAAATTCTCCAAAGCTGCAAGATTTTCCATTTTCCAAAACAGGATTTGTATCCAAGCTGGCCTGAGACCGTATCTTTATGATCCCCTTCTCAATATCCCTTCTTCTTTTCTCAGGTGGTCAAATTAGATCACACCTTGACATTTCTCTATCCTGTCTAAAAATAAATGAGGTTCCTGTGCTTACTTTTAGATCTTCCCTTTTTAACCTGCTCTGAAACCCCATGCCAATTAGCAGACACAATCCTGGGGACCACAGGCAGTTGCTACCATGGATTCTGAATGACCTCATGGGCCTGAGATAAAATTATGCAATGACTTCTGAAACTGGTGATGTTTATAAATCTCAACCAACTTAGAACTGATTTTCAGAGAAGGGGAGCACGAGGACTCCCCGTGGTCTTTATAATCATTTTATAGCCGTTGAAATCATGTGATAGTTAAGAACATGTGCTCTGGAGTTAATTTCCTTGCCCTCAAATGCATGCTACTCTCCTCAATGTCATGTGACTTTGGGCGAGTTTCTTAACTGCTTGGTGCCTCAGTTTGTTCATCTGTAAAACGAGAATAGTAATGGCTCCTGCCTCCTAGGGTCATGAGTAGTAAATAAAAGTGTAAAGCACTAAGAACTTGGAATATTACGTAAGCACCCGGTATATATTAGCTTAATTTGTGCTTCCTCTTTCCCTTTCTTCTTCTCCTCTTTCTCTACATCTTCTTCATCATTATTATCCTCATCCTATCGCCTACCTTTCTACTCCCTAGAGGTGTCTTATCGTGAAGACACCCCTGCTCCATGCTCCCAGGAACCCCTTGGGCTTTCATTGGGCTCCTTTCACACTGAATTGCAGTTTTCTGCCCACTTGTCAGTGTCTCTTTTGAAAAGTGCACTCTTCTTGAGGATAGGGAGTGTTGTCTGGATGGAGGTCCTTATGATGGATCTATGGAATTCAGAGCTTTTGCTAATTCTATTTTCACTTTGAAGTCTATGATTTTCCAATGAACAGAATCTGGGAAATCAGTTTAAAAAGCATAAAAAATTTATTATGGAAATTTATAATAAAAGAGTAAGAATGGCAGCAGCAGCAATACCATTGCTGGTTGTGTCTGGGGCTTACATTTTTCTGAGTTCAGTTTCCCAAACCTTTTGTGCTTCACCCTTTGCCTCAGACCTCAGATACAATGTGTTCATAGACATCCTTGTTTTTTACTCAACAAGGTCTAATGAGCGGTTCTGGGTTCACAGTTGTGAACAAGGTGCACAGAGAAACTGGAGGTGGACCTTTGCAGCATTGTAAAGGCGAGGACTCATTTCTTCATCTTATAAATGAAGATAGGGAGGATGAAAAAGCGAAATAACTCACTTGTGGCCTCAGGGTCAGAAGGACAAAGTCTGGCTGGAGGTCTTGGTTTCTGGTCCAGAGCTATTTATCCTTAAACTCCTCCCCTTCTCAGCATTTCTCTAAAATCACCCAGAAGATTTCCTTTTCTGTCTCCTGATACCCAGGTGTTGGACTAAAAGGGAGCTGGGAGACAAAAGAAATGAAGTAGATGACATTTTCAGAGGCAAAATAGTTTTTTAAAAAAGAATTTTTCCACCACTTGCAGGAGAAGTAAAGCAGGTGAATGCGGGTGGGGGGAGATAATGGGTGTGTGTTGGGGGGGAAATGAATACTAACTTTTGCCTCTGAGTTAAGAATAATTTTTCTGGCTGTTTCTCTCTCCAGACAGCTGTGTACCGTAGAAAATGATCTGTTAAAAAAATCAACACATGAAGAATAAAAACTCTGCACTTTGAGCTTCAAGTCAGAACTGTGAAAGCTCAGGCTGCATGGCTGGCAGGAGCTTGGAGATGCTCCCTGGAAATGAATCACAGGCCATTCAGTCAAGGAAACTGGGACTTGGTTGGGTTGATGTTTCTGGTATATGAAAGTTCTTGAACTGTAGTAGAAAACTGGCAAATTGATTAATTTGTAATATAAACCTTTATGAACTGCCTATCTGAGTTTGAGATGTTTTGAACTTGAAATTTTCCCTTATTTTTGGGCATGAAGTTGGGCCCTAATGCAAGGTTTGGTATGTTGTGAGTGCTCAATAAATGTTTCTTAGAAAATCAGATAAAGAGGGTTGAAGGTGGTAAGACGCTCTTAATCCCAGTCTGCTTCAGAGATTCCTGGGTCAACGGTATTTTCCTTGAACCCCTTTCTCCTTCCCCTTCCTCACCCTCTTTTGCAACAGGTCCTTATGGGAAAAGTATAAATGACTGAAAATAGCTTTCACCTGTCCCTCCCGAAATGGTTTGTAGAGCTGTCCCTCCATGAATGGTTTATAAAGTTACAGAGAGAACTATGTTCTGTGACTGCTTCCTCATTACCGAGGAGGTAGCCAATCTGAAATAAAGGTGTAGACTTGGAGCAGAAGCACTCAGGTCTGCACATGTCTAGATGTGAGCTCTGAGATTATGGCATGTCTCCAGGTTCTCATCTGTAAGTTGGGTGTGGTAGGCAGTAGTGTGCTTCCTCATGATATGAGAGTATGCCAGGCATCAGTAACAGTCAATGTGTGTTTTCAGGGGCAGTATCTTTACCTTAAGGTGACCAGTGTAGCTGATGATGTTAGTGTCTCAGAATATCCCTAAGCATGCATTCCTGCCAACATCTACTCTGAGAACCTTATCTCTAGGCATGAGGACATTTGTCTCAGGAACCATGAATGGCTGCCCTGTCACAAAGGCCAGCAATTATGGGCTGTTAGTATGCCCTAAAGGGACCTCCATCTTGCACATCATGGTTGGTGTGTAAATACCTCATTTCCTTCAACCTTTAGGTGGGATATATCCGAGCATGTAATTGGTATCATTTCTTAGAATTTCCTAGAAGGATTAGGCTCCCATCCCAAGAGTAACTAGAATTATTCTCAGTGTTAATAACCTGCTGTGCATTGACTGCCTTCTCTCCCCTCCAATTGCTTCCTTAGTCTGGCACTCCTGTGTTCCTTACACTTTCCAAAAAAATTGGTTGCCTCAAATCCTTGTTTCAGAGCTTGCCTCTGGGACAATCCAAATGAAGACACCCTAAATTCTTATTGCATGGGCTACTGCTAATGTAGGCCAGGATGCTATGCCATATCCAGGGTCTGGATTTTGTTTCAGACTGTAAGCAAGCCACAACATGAGGCAGAAAGACCTCGAAGGTGAGTGGACTGGGTCCTGGGTGGTGCCTACATGCTTCATTCCCACTTATGGCAATTTGGGTCCTGCTTTGGATCACAGTGTTCACAATGAGGCACCTACTTCTGGAGGGGTGACTCGGTGTTGGCAAGAATTAAGCAACAGAGAGGAAGCATCCAGTGAGCCTTTGGTAGGGTGGGACAAATCCCTTTGCTCTAAGGTGGTCCACAGGGACAAGGATCTTGCTATAGACACAGAACATTGTGCTGAGAAGAGACTGCAGACTGTGAATACCAGAAGGAATGTGGTCAGGGTCTAGGAAGAAGTCTAACCATGCCCTCTGCCTCTTCCACCTCTGTCTTAGTGGACAGGTGGAGCTGTCAGGCACACAGGGATCTTGGCCCAATTGCTGCTGTGGATTGAGAGGAAGCAAGCCAGGCATTGGGGCCAACTGGCTATACAAGGAAACAGGACAGAAAATGTTTCCTTGGGGACTGAGAGGGAAAATGGCCAGAGAAATATCCAAACAGATGTGCAAGAGAGGGAAAAAGCACAAATAAAACCAGTGAGCAAGACATGAATCTGTAATTACTGTTATGGCATGGCCTATGAACAAGAAGGGTCTCCAATGTGAAGGATGAGAGGCCATCCATGTGCCAGTCAGGGGAAGGGTATCAGAGCAGAAGGAGCAAAGTGGATGGCCCTGACAAAGAGAGGCTATGGCCAGCTTCCCTGCCACACTGAGAAAACCACTTGCCAAGGCAGAGAAGGCAAAGGGAACCTCCTAGTCACCCTTGTCTCCTCCAAGTGTTAACCAAGCCTGGACATTTTCTGTAGCCTGCAACAAGAAGATGGAAGGAGGAAGGGAACTAACCTTATTTGGGTGCTTACTATGCATCTGCTTCTTGGAGAGACATTGTTCCTTCACTATGAGGAGATGGTTTTCACTTCCATCCTGACTTTGCAACCTGGGCAAGAGTTTGTCAGTGCCTTAAACGAGCAAAGCTAAACAGGAATGTTAGAGGTAGCACAGCTGCTAGGCACTGGATCCCAAATTGATCTGTGATTCTATGTGACTCTAAGGCTGTCTTCGCACTCTCCCTTCACTTTCTGTAGAAAGTGTAAGGGGGGCAGAACACAGAAACAAAGGTTTGGTGCCTCCTGTCTAATAATATGAGGCTCATAATCAGATTCTTCAACAGCTTTATCACACACCTTACCTGTCTCCTCCCAAAGGTTCTGGGTTTCTTGCCTACAGCCTATTATCCTGTTAATACCTTCTCTCACCTCTGATAGCTATTCCCTCTGTGGTCCTAGGAGTCAGAAAGGGGTCATAGGGGATAAAGATGTGTAATAGAATGCCACAGAGATAATACTAATCTCTCCCCAGAGAGTCTGCTCTGAACCACTCTAAGTATTTCTTCTTCCTGAATCCTCAAAGTAGCTGGACAAGAAGTTATTATTTACCCTAATCATTAGCTTTATCTCCTCTGCAAGTGGTAGAAATAAGACAAAACTAATTTAAACTCTAGAAAATATATTTGTGGGGTTATTACTAAGATAAAAGAGTGTCTCATGCAGCTTAAAAGCAAAAATCAGTAAGCTTTAGGGAGGATCTTGAACCATAACCATCAAGCTGGGTAGACTTGCCCCCTGCTGTCTACATCTGTGCTCCTCTGAGCATCTCAGGACACACTTTAGTTCCCTTGCCTCCAGATACACATGCCCTAAATCCCACTACTAAAACATGATGGCAACATGTCTGTTCTGAGATTCCATGTCCCAGATTCAGCTACTCAAAAGACCTTTCTTTTTATTCCAATTCAAAATATCTAGAAAATGGACCAATTAGTTGTACCTGGAGAGAGAAAAGGTATTGCAACAAAAATAGGACTGCTATAAATCCCTTGGGGGTGGAGTGGCAGGAAGGGAAGAGGTATGTGGTGATGCCTGCCGAAGAAGGTAAGTAGGGGCCAGGCAGAAATGGCAATAGGTGTCCATCAAAGCCCATTGTATGGACAGCAAACACAGCTGCAGAGAGCTCAGGTTTATAATGTCACACAAGTTGTCTGCAATAGGAGGAGGATTTGCACACTGTCTATCTGATTCCCAGGCATTATTTTGTGCTTAGCTTTTCAAAATGGGAAATATGCCAAAGATAGTATTTGGGATGATTTTAGGTGTTATGCAAATGGACATTTTCAATTAAATGCATATTAGGATAATAATAAATACCATGTGAAATCAACAAAAGAAAAAGGCAGTAGAATAGAGGAAAGATAGCCAGTTCAGCTAATAGTGCTGGAACAGCTGGGTAACCACATGTAAATAATGAATCTCAACAAAGCAAAAACAAAGCCAAGGTTGTGAAAATAAAAAGGGGACTAAAAGAGAGGTAAAATGGAAAGGGGGAAGGGAGGGGAAGGGAGAAAAGTGGAATAAGAGAAACAGAGGGGAGAGTACGATCAAAATCCCTTATATGCACATATGGGAATGTCATGAAGTCCCTTACTATGTAAAATTTAATACATGTCGATAGAGAAATGAATCTCAGTACATAACTTCCACTCTGCATAAAAGTTAACTCAAAATGAAACATAAACCTAAATGTTAAAATGCAAAAGTATGAAATTCCTAGGAATGGATATAGGAGAAAAATCTAGGTGACCTTGAGTCTGGCAACTTTTAGCTACAACATTAAAGGTACAATCCATGACAGAAAGAACTAATAAGCTAAAACTTCCTTAAAATGAAAACAAATGTCCTCTCTGTAAAAAACTGTAACAGAATGAAAAGACAAGACCATAGACTGAAAAGAATTCTGTATGAAAGACATATCAAAGAAAAGATTATTACTCAAAGTATGTAAAAACTCTTAAAACTCAACAATAAGAACACAACCCATTTCAAAAATGGGCCAAACCCTTTCGAGGATATTTCATGAAAGGAGATCTGAAGATAGAAAATAAGCAAATGAGAAATCAGTCCACACAATATGTCATCAGGAAAATGTAAATGAAAACAACAGGATCCGCTACACTCTGATTACAGTGGGCAAAAATACAGACCACTGACAACACCAAATGCTGGTGAGGACGTTGTGGAGCAACAGAAACTCTCATTCATTGTTGGTGGGAATGCAGAATGGTGCAGCCACTTTGGAAGACAATTTGGCAGTTTCTTACAAAACTACATAAACCCTTACCATATGATCTAGTGATTGTGCTCCTTGGTATTTACTCAAAAAAGAGTTGAAATCATGTTCACACAAAACTCATTTTGAAGTAGATTTATTTACACTAGCCAAAACTGAGAAGGCCTTTATTGAATGAATAAACTGCAGTATATCTAGATAAAAAATATTCTGTGCTAAAAAGAAAATGAGCTATTAAGCCATGAAAAGATATGGAGGAATATGAAGGAAGCCAACCTGAGAAGGCTACATACTGCATGGTTATAACTATGTGATGTTTGGAAAAGGCAAAATTATGAGGCAGCAAAAGATCAGAGAGGCCAGGATTAGGAGGGAAGGAGGGATGAACAAGTGGTGTGCAGAGGATTTTAGGAGAGCAAAGTTACTCTGTAGGATAATCCAGTGATGGAAACATGTCATTATACATTTATCCAAACTCAAAATGCAAAACACCAAGAGTGAACCCTACTGTACTCCGTGGATTCTAGATTATAATATTTGTGTCAATGTCGCTCATCACTTATAACAAATGTACCACTCTGGTAGGGGGTGTTAATGGGGAGCCTGTCATGTATGGGGCAGGGGCTATATCATGATCCCTGCACCATCTGATCAATTTTACTGTGAGTCTAAAATAATTTTTTTAAAGTCTATTAAAAAATTGCAAATGGTAAAAAAAAAGTCAATTAAAATATACATTAAATAAATGATAGCCTAGGTGGCATAGTAGGTAGATATGACAAATTGTAGTCATTTGCAAATAGCTGAAATTTGTCAAATATCAGCAGGGACATTATTATTTTGTCACTGGACTATGCTTTCATCAATGTCTATGGGCCTTTAGTCCATGTGTTTCATGTTCTCTCTTTAAAAACAACAAAATGGAAGATGGCGGCTAGAGGTAGGAAGCAGAAAGCGAGCCTCCTATAGTGAAATCTTGGAGAGACGCTGGAGACACACTTTGCAGGCATAATCACTGAGAAAAGGCATAACTTTGACCCCTCCACACCTCCAGCCGGCGCAGAGAATCTCCACTTCATATTAAACGGAGAAACGAGGAGGGCCCTTGGGCCGCAAGTGGCCGGCACCCACTGGGAAGACGCGGACCAGGTGAGCCTCGCGGTACCGCGGTTCTCCCACAGACAAGCCTGGGCCAGAACAGCATAGCCCCCTGGACAGACTGACCTCCACCCAGGGAAAAAGAGAGAAACTGATTAATAAGCAATAAGAACAATTAAGACACGCTGGAAAGAGGGTGGGGCACCCTGAGTCATTTACCATGACCAAATAGGCTTCATCCCAGGTATGCAGGGGTGGTTCAACATATGAAAATCAATAAACATAATAAACCACATTAACAGACGCAAAGACAAAAACCACTTGATTATCTCAATAGATGCAGAAAAAGCCTTTGATAAGATCCAACACCATTTTATGATAAAAGCTCTAAGAAAACTAGGAATAGAAGGAAAGTTCCTCAACATTATAAAAGCTATATATGACAAACTTACAGCCAGCACTATACTTAATGGAGAAAAACTGAAACCATTCCCTCTAAAATCAGGAACCAGACAAGGATGCCCACTATCTCCACTCCTATTCAACATAGTACTGGAATTCCTAGCCAGAGCAATTAGGCAAGAAGAAGGAATAAAAGGAATGCAAATAGGTAAAGAAACTGTCAAAATATCCCTATTTGCAGACGACATGATCCTATACCTTAAAGACCCAAAAAACTCTACTCAGAAGCTTCTAGACATCATCAATAGCTATAGCAAGGTAGCAGGATATAAAATCAACATAGAAAAATCATTAGCATTTCTATACACTAACAATGAGCAAACTGAAAAAGAATGTAAGAAAACAATTCCATTTACAATAGCCTCAAAAAAAATCAAATACCTAGGTGTAAACCTAACAAAAGATGTGAATGACCTCTACAAGGAAAGCTATACACTTCTGAAGAAAGAGATTGAGGAAGACTATAGAAAGTGGAGAGATCTCCCATGCTCATGGATTGGTAGAATCAATGTAGTAAAAATGTCGATACTTCCAAAAGTAATCTACATGTTTAATGCAATTCCCATCAAAATTCCAATGACATTCATTAAAGAGATTGAAAAATCTACTGTTAAATTTATATGGAAACACAAGAGGCCACGAATAGTCAAGGCAATACTCAGTCAAAAGAACAATGCTGGAGGTATCACAATACCTGACTTCAAACTATATTACAAAGCAATAACAATAAAAACAGCATGGTACTGGCACAAAAACAGACATGAAGACCAGTGGAACAGAATAGAGGACCCAGATATGAAGCCACACAACTATAACCAACTTGTCTTTGACAAAGGAGCTAAAAATATACGATGGAGAATTAGCAGCCTCTTCAACAAAAACTGCTGGGAAAACTGGTTAGCAGTCTGCAAAAAACTGAAACTAGATCCATGTATATCACCCCATACCAATATTAACTCAAAATGGATCAAGGATCTTAATATCAGACCCCAAACTCTTAAGTTGATACAGGAAAGAGTAGGAAATACTCTGGAGTTAGTAGGTATAGGTAAGAACTTTCTCAATGAAACCCGAGCAGCACAGCAACTAATAGATAGCATAGATAAATGGGACCTCATAAAGCTAAAAAGCTTCTGTTCATCAAAAGAAATGGTCTCTAAACTGAAGAGAACACCCACAGAGTGGGAGAAAATATTTGCCAACTATACATCAGACAAAGGACTGATAACCAGAATATATAGGGAACTTAAAAAACTAAATTCTCCCAAAACTAATGAACCAATAAAGAAATGGACAAGTGAACTAAACAGAACTTTCTCAAAAGAAGAAATTCAAATGGCCAGAAAACACATGAAAAAATGCTCACCATCTCTAGCAATAAAGGAAGTGCAAATTAAAACCACGCTAAGATTCCACCTCACCCCTGTTAGAATAGCCATCATCAGCAACACCACCAACAACAGGTGTTGGCGAGGATGCGGGGAAAAAGGAACCCTCTTACACTGTTGGTGGGAATGTAGACTAGTACAACCATTCTGGAAAAAAATTTGGAGGCTACTTAAAAAGCTAGACATCGATCTACCATTTGATCCAGTAATACCACTCTTGGGGATATACCCAAAACACTGTTACTCCAGAGGCACCTGCACATCCATGTTTATTGCGGCACTATTCACAATAGCCAAGTTTTGGAAACAGCCAAGATGCCCCAGCACTGACGAATGGATTAAAAAAATGTGGTATCTATACACAATGGAATTCTATGCAGCCATGAAGAAGAACGAAATGTTATCATTTGCTGGTAAATGGATGGAATTAGAGAACATCATTCTGAGTGAGGTTAGCCTGGCCCATATGTCTCCCTCATATGTGGACATTAGATCAAAGGTAAACACAACAAGGGGATTGGACTATGATCACATGATAAAAGCAAGAGCACACAAGGGAGGGGTGAGGATAGCTCAGACACCTAAAAAATTAGCTAGCATTTGTTGCCCTCAATGCAGAGAAACTAAAGCAGATACCTTAAAAGCAACTGAGGCCAATAGGAAAAGGGGAACAGGTACTAGAGAAAAGGTTAGTTCAAGAAGAATTAACCTAGAAGGTAACACCCACGCACAGGAAATCAATGTGAGTCAATGCCCTGTGTAGCTATCCTTATCTCAACCAGCAAAAACACTTGTTCCTTCCTATTACTGCTTATACTCTCTCTACAACAAAATTAGAAATAAGGGCAAAATAGTTTCTGCTGGGTATTGGGGGGGGAGAGGGAGGGGGTGGACTGGGTGGTAAGGGAGGGGGTGGGGGCAGGGGGGAGAAATGAACCAAGCCTTGTATGCACATATGAATAATAAAAGAAAAATGAAAAAAAAAGAAAAAAAATAAAAACAACAAAATGAAAAAACAAAACACACAATACACACAACACACACTGAGACACACATATACAAAGTAGTACAGAGAGTTGACTTGGTTTTCATCTCTACTTTTGTTTCTGGAGTTAATCATCAGATATACACTGGGTACCTTCTCTGTTCATGTGTCACTGTAGAGCAGATCCCAGAAAGACAAATTTTACAAAAGCTCCATTCTCCATGAAAAGGGTTTGGCTTGTGTCCTCATTTGAAGTACAAATATGTATCCTTATTTATGCAAATAAATTTATCACAGTATTCTCCAAACTTCCTCAAAAGGCAGTAGCTTCTTCTGGGAGTCTCCGAGTGCACCTTAGGGCGAGGCAGGCTTGTGAGCTTCAGGTGAGGGAGAGCTGGAAAGTTGGAGTTCCAACAGCTGCTACTGTTGCTCATACAGGAGAGACCAATGGAAACTCCCACCCACTGTTATAGCTGCTGTATGGCTGGTCCAGATCTCTGAGGGTATCACTGGGGTTACACCAAGGGGGCATCAGAGGCTGAGGTGGTGAAGCCTGACAGTGAGGGCTGCGTCTGGAGTAGCTTCCATGCTTACCTCTACTGTGAGGCAGATTGTGTCTCTCATCTGCCTTTGTCTAGGAGTGTATTCTGTGCTCATCCTCAGAGTGACTTCCTAGGGTCCTTTGGGTACTTATCTGTCAGGTGCCATTGGCTAGGACCATCTCATTTCAACAAGATGTTTCTTTAAATTTTCATTTCTAAATGGGATGGGGCTTTGGATGTTTATCTCCAGAAAGGTCTCTGGCTCTTTCTGTAAAATGGCTTGCAGAGCTTTGCAAACTCCTAAATCTTTCTTTTCTTTATTTTTAAAAATTTCTTTTATTCATATGTGCATACAATGTTTGGGTCATTTCTCCCCCCTTCCCCCTGCCCAATCCTTTTCCCCCACCCACTCCCTCTCCCCCCCCCCCCCCGCTACCAGGCAGAAATTATTTTGCCCTTATCTCTAATTTTGTTGAAGAGAGAGTATATGCAATAATAGTAAAGACCAAGGGTTTTTGCTAGTTGAGATAAGGATAGCTATACAGGGAGTTTACATGCATTGCTTTCCTGTACATATGTGTTACATTCTAAATTAATTCATCTCTAACTAACCTTTTCTCTAGCAAACTCCTAAATCTTTACAAGATCCTGGATGAAAATCCATCCCCACTCAGTTCAATAGTGTTCAATTTGCTGAAAGACCATTTTCTAAAATTTTCAAATCTCCTGATTAATCAAACACCGATTTTAGTGATTCGTCAGTTTGAAGAAGTTAGAGGCATGTGGCATGACTCCAAGACTTGTTTCTTGAGAACCTTGGTTGATTGTTTTCTGTTTAAGGCTGTATTGCAAGCAGTGTGCAGTAAGTCCAAAGTTCAGAGTCAGAGCAGAGTTTGGTCTTCTCATGAGGTGCTCATTTTTCTTATGAGCATTTAATATACAGCCCTTTCAACACTTAGCTTTAGCTTCTAAATAAGTCTTTAACAGTTTGATAGGTTATAAATAAAAGAAAGTCCTAAACAGGATCAATCTCACTAAACCCAAACCATGGAATATAAATTATGTGCACCAGTTATCTAACCTAAACATGATCCTATATTTGAGGGTGGTCATATACATAAAATTGGACAGAGGGCTGGTGGAATGGCTCAAGTGATACTGTGCTTGTCTAGCAAGCATGAGGCCCTGACTTCAAACACCAGTACCCCTCCCCACTCCCCAAAAAAACTGGACAGAGATCCACCCAAATGTCAATAAGTTTTTTAAATGTAAAGCTTCAATTAGCTCCACTTATTTTGTAAACAACAGAAGAGTGCACATTGACCATGAGAAAAGAACATGATAGAATTTTTTCTGTATCTTAACAAAGTCATACTTCTTAATTAATTAATTAGTATTTATTTATTTGCTGATGATTTATGCATGCTGAGCTTGTACTTTCCTACTGAGCCACACCACCAAGCCCTCCCTTCTCAACACTTTAGAAGCAGATCTCTAGAGAGGGTTGAACTTATTTACTGAGAATGTTTAAAGCCAGGTATTTGATGCAAGACAAGCAAGTGTTCCAACATCCCGCTCCTTGTGCCCTGCAGCAGGCATTGACAATTAGTTATTCTTCCTTCCTACCAAAACTAGTGCTCTTTTAAAATTTTGCTTGAGCCTTTCTTCCAGATAGCAAAGGCCAGCTGGTGAGCTTTGGGATGGGTAGAATCCAGTTGCTATTTTAGCACCAGGTGTACAAGATTGTGTCTTTCACTGACCTGGCTATTTGTTGATAGTCTTCTACACACATACTCTATTTTTTTGCTTGCTATAATGGGTGCATTCTTGCATAAGAATATGCATACCTATGGCAGGGAATTATCCATCATTCTGCCAGCCTTTGCTCATCCTTCTAAATTTATGTGTAGAGAATTGACAGCTCCATTTCCCCTTCTTCTTTACTTGCTCCTGAAGAAACAGAGCCCAGTGTGGGAGCAGATTCATGCAGAAAGTGCACCTGCATTTGTTTTATGACACACATGATATTACCATTGTGTCTTAGCAACACACCCAATGCTGTAAGTCTCAGGACCCCATCAAGCTGTTTCCTCAGCCACAGCCTACACTCAGATTCCATGTGCTCCAGGTTGTGGACCTTTGGTCCTTCTATTTATAGAGAAAGCTGAAGCTGCAGAATTACCTTACTCTGTGTCCAAAGAGCCCTCTTGGGGGTAAATAAATTTAGCAGACAAGAATTTATTTGCCTGGTCCTGCAGAACTGCTCACCTGCTCTGGGGAATCAGTCCTTCTGGAAAGTCATGAAAGTCTCCAAAGATACATGCCAGGTTGTTTCTAAACTCCTCAAGATTCACACATAGTTTTGTTTTGGTCTTTTTGGCATTGTCTTTTAATTATACTTGTGTATATCTCATCTTCCTGATCCATGCAGCTTGGGATGTCCAGATTTTTTTCCACTTCTGGGTCCTGAGGTTAAGCCACAGTGTCTACAGGAAAGAACCCAGGCTTAAGCATAAAATAGTTCCAGAATCAAATCCCAGTAATGACACTTACTGATTGTGTGGCAGTATGTAAATTACTTATGCTTTTCTAACAACTTGAATAGGTCATCTGACACTAAAAAATTACACAGAATAAAATTTTTGATCAATGATTCTCTGCTTTCCCTTTCTCTGTCCTGCATTTTAGTTAGCAACCACTTCAATGCTTTGAACTATTTCTTCTGGTGGTTATCACGTCTCTCTAAATAATGTGCTTAAATTGCTCTTTGTGCTTTATACAGTCAGATACTATTTGCTAGCACATTGCACTAATTAATTTATATCATAACACTTATATTTACTTAGCCTTTTAAACAGTTTACAGTATTGTAACTGAAGTTTTTTCTAGAGCCAGGTGATAGCATTATGATTTTGTTTCCTTTCTTACGTAGCTTATGTCTTGTTTTGTTTTCCCTAAAACTTCTGGTTATCATTCTTTTTTTCTATTGTAAAACCTTTTTAAACAATTTCCCTTCATAGTTTTCCTCCAGAGATGCAGCCAATCAAATCTTTTGCTGAGCCTTTTTGTTAAGGTCCTCCTTCCAGGCCGAGACACATGGCCACCGTACTGTTCACTCTCTCCTGGGTGGGGGACTTAGCTTCCAGCATCACAAGGTTCCCTCTTCTTGGTTTACTCCCCTGTTTTACCGGAGTACATCTTTCTTTGCTTGCTACAAGGTAGGTAAAGTTTTAGGGCTCTTGTGTGCGGCATGATGTTATTTCCTGGTTGAGTTAGAAAAAGGTTGTAAATGATCGACTTCGGTATCTAGAACATGCTGCCTGGTCCTTAGCACTCTGGTCAGGGTAAGGCGTCTGTCATAGTTCTGATAGACACTCCTTTATATGTGACTATCATGAGTTAACTTTTGAGGGTGTCCCATCAAAAGATATGTCTTAAGACAAGTATCTCAGAGTGTGACCTTACTTGGGAATGGTGTTTTCGTAGATAGAATTATTTAAGACGGGGTTGGACTGGAGCAGGGTGACGTTTTAATCCAATATAACTTAGGCCCTTTCAAGAAGAGGGAAAAGTAGACAGACACAGACACCCATAGGGAAGAGGGCTAGGTGAAGATGGTGGCAGAGACTGGCATTATGTTTGGCCACAAGCCGCAAGTCAAGGAATCCCTGGAGTCACCAGAAGCTGGAAGACAACAAAAAAGAATCTTTACTTATGAGCTTTGCAGGGTGTGTATGAGTCAGCCAACACCTTGATCTTGGTCTTGCAGCCTCCAGGACTGTGAGAATAAATTACTGTTGTTTTAAGTCACCCAGTTTGTAGTATTTTGTTATGGAAGTCATAGGCAACTAAACTAAGACAGGAACTTTTTGTTTTTCAGTTTTCTAGAAGCTTTTCTTCACCTTAAAAATGTATTCCTGTCATTGAAACATAGACAGTTTTAAAAGTCCTTGATTGAAGTCAAGTCTCCTAGAACTCTTTAGAGGCAAAGCCCAAGACAGGGATTCTTTTGCCAGTGATTGACTGAGAAAGGGGTCTCAGGAGAAAACACTTCCTGAAGACGGGGGCATGAAATGGGGCAGGAGAAGGAGCAAGGTTTCTGCTATAGCTTCCCTCAGCTTGGTCCTTTAGAGAGCTTGGAAGTGCTAGAGCACTGCTCCTCAGGAGGCAAGCACCTCTGCAGCCCCTAGTCTTTGGCTTGGGGAGTCCCTTTTCATAGGGGTACAGGGCTAAACTCCCAGATGTTTCTAAGTGAAGCAGCTCCTATTAGCCAAAGGCAATTATGTCTAGAGGGCTGCAGCTGTGAATGGTCAGCATCTGGAGAATGGGTGCCCTGGCCAGTGCTGAGGGGCTGGGCAGAGCATTGCCAACATTTACTGTAGCCTGTTCTTCTTCTGCCTAGATATATTGGCTTTTCACAAGAAATTTACTTCATCCGTACACAGCTTTTTAGAATTCGTATTGGTTATGATTTCTGGAGAGACTAAGGCGAGGAGAAGATATAAGTTACATGCAGCTGTCTTCCCCATGCCCCTGGCTGTGATTGGACCCAAGTGATCTTTATTACTTACCACCCATATCTCTACTAATTCTGGTGGCCAGAGCTGATGACCTCCATCAGCATGGCATGCCATACTGGGTTACTGGTCTACTGATAGAAGGTGCTTGGACTGCCCTGGCAGCAGCCATAAAACACAGGAGCTCCCACCCTGATCTCAGCTAGATGTAGCCCATCCTTCACTTTGTAAGTTAACATCTTTAGTCTCATTGAGCCCAAAGTTGCAGGAATCAGAAGTTCAAATTTCCCAGTTAAGTCATAAAGAGTGTTGCTGGGTGAGGCCATTTCTGTTTCTTCCACTTGTTTTCTAGGTCCAAATATTTTAATCATTGAAGTATATGAGCCCAGGGAATGACTGTTGGTTTGTGCATTATCCTGTTCTCCAGTGGATCCTTTCCAGGATGGCTCCTTAGCTTCTCTTCCAGCAAGCCATATCTGTGGCCTTTTAGGCCCAACGTTATTGGCTGGCGTGGGGTACAATATACAGCAGGCCTAATGGTTTCCCTGTCATGTGAGAACCCTTCCTCTGCTACAAGGTGTGCCCTTTGGTCTGGGCAATGGTATGTAGTGGTCCTCAGGTTATCAGTCAGACACTCTGTGAGCCCTCAGATAGTGAAGCTGACACCCTGAAGCAGGAAAAAGGGGCTCATGATCAGTGCACAAGTCCATCCTGGTCAGGATTCACTATTGTGTTTTCTAGATCAGGGAGGGGTAAGCTACCATAGAATTTTGAGCTAATTGCTGCTTTCTTAGCTCTTGAAGTTCCTGTTGAAACTAGTTCTTGTTCGTCAGTATGGACAAATAATGGAGAATTGCTGAGAAGAGTAAGCATTGTTTCTGTGTTTGCTTTTATCATTTGGCTAAGTTTTTCTCACCCTATAACATCTCTATTAAACCATGCAGAATCAACTCTTCATGTTGTTGAAATGGCCAAATACTCTACCTATTGTAATTTTTCTCTAGAGCCTCCTGGTGGCTTCATTCTGGGATCCATAGCTTTCGAAATGTGCTCCTTAGCTGTGATCCCAGTCATCACCAGTTGACACCAGATCCCTGTAGTGGGGTCTCTGTCCTTTGGTTTACCTCTGTTTTGTGGGGTATAAGAAAGAGTAAGGTGAGTGGAAACTCTATTTTTGAGACTTGGTATGTTTAAACGTATGTTTGCTCTATGCTCACATTTGCTTTACAATCTGGGTGGTTATAGATATCTAAGGTGTTAGAATTTTGAAGAAAATGCTCCATTTTCTTTGCTTCCTATGTTCCTTTTGGAAGTCCAGTGTCATTCAATTCCCAAACCTTTAATTATAACTTTTCCCTATAGAAATATTTAGCATATTCTTTTGTTCAGAAATTTCACAGTGATGTGCTTTGGTTGGGACTTCAGACTGGTAATTCCTTTTTACTTATTACTCAGAGAACACTTGTGTGTCTCTATTCTGGGAAATGTGCTTGCATTTTTCTGTGATAATATCCTCCCCTCTATTTTCTCTGACTTCTCAGGAAACTCTTATTAGTAGGATGTTCAACCTACTGGATTGATCTTCTAATTTTCTTGTCTGTCTTCTTTCATTGTTCATTGCTTATCCTTTTATTCTACTTTCAGGGACATTTTCTTGACTTTATTGTTAAGCACTTATTTCTAATTTCTTTGAAATTTGAGTCATCGTATTTTTTAATTTCCAAGAACATTCACTTGTTCTCTACAAATACGTTTTATGAATGCATTTTTCTTGTTTTATGGATTAAAACATCTGTTATTTCTCTGAGGATATTAATTACATGTTCTTTGAAGATTTTAATTTTTCATTGCATCTGTATTCTTTTCTCTTTGCTCATGACCCTTTATTCAAGTGTGACGATTTCTTCACCTTTTCGTGGTTCAACATAACCTATTCATGCAAATGTGTAGCTGCATCAAGACAGATGTAATTTTTTTTTTGGTAGGACTGGGGTTTGAACTCAGGGTTTCATGCTTGCAAAGTATGTGCTCTACCACTTAGCCACACCACCAGTCCATTTTGCTCTGGTTATTTTGGAGATGGGGGTCTCCTCTCATGAACTATTTGCCCAGGCTGGGCTTAACCATGATTACTCTGATGTCAGCCTCCTAAATGAGGTATGAGTCCACTGGGGCCCTGCTCAGATGGAAACTGCTAAGTGCACTGGGGGATACACTTCCAGGTTGTAGGAGGCCAGATGACATTTCCATTAGGGATTTATTGCTTAGTGCTAGCTTACTGTTCACCAGAAACATCCTCAAATCATGGGGCTGTGGATCTCCTCCCCCACTTACATGTGTAAACTTTTACCCTCTTCTCATAGACTCATCAGTCAACTTAGTGCTATAGGGTATTGTGTCTATGATACTTTGGGTCAGAATGGGACCTGGGTATTTAGATTGCTATGATTCAAACTTTTCAACTACTCTTCTGTTCCCAGCTTCCCCTCCTCCATTCTACTGTTACCCTCTGTGGTACCCAGTGCTCTCAGTTGCTAAACCATCCTCTGTTCCTGGAAGGGTGAATTGGACTGATTCCTCTCCCTCAGGTACTTAGGGTTGAAGCATTCCCTTTGTTAAGTCATTCGCTTTCTTCCTCTGTGTTCCATTTTCCTATTGAGTGTGTTAAGAGTCTCTTAGTTTTACTGAAGATGAAACACACGGCCTTTTTTTTTCTAGTTCTTACGACTGGAGGATGTTTTTGGAAGGAGAAGATGGAAGAAATGTATTTATTTTGGCATCTTACAAGGAGAAATCTCTAGAAGCTTTTAGGAACTTTTCTCTTGGAAACTTTTCTTTATTGTGATGTTTCAAAATGTGATGACTGTTAGTAAAATATTGGACCAAGGCTCTGTTTCTTTTCTTTTCTTTCATCTTTTTTCAACCCTTTTGTGCTTGAGTAATTCCAAATTTCCAATAAAGACTCCTTTGCAGAAGTAACTCAATGTTTCCAGTGGGGAACCCCACCCCAGATATGCTGTCTGCAGTGGGGGACATTGTTCATAAGGCAGATCACACACTTGATGGCCAGTGCACTGCTTACTGTAAGTATAGCTAAGGGAGAAGAGAAACTATTTTGGACCACGTTTTTTTTTTTTTTCCCCAGCCCTTAATTGTTGCTGCTCTTAGTCTCACTCAACACTCTTGAATTTTGGGCTTCTCCTGAGTTTTATGGTATAACATGAAAATGTTCACATTTACCTCACTCTGTTAACACAGAGGTGAGATGTATCTACCCTGTGATATCAATTACTGTTTTCTGTGCTGTTTTCCAGAACTTTGATGAAGTCATTCAACTTCTGGTACTGTTTTAATTGTGAGTTTAATGCTTTTTACCCCTTTGATCACAGGAATTATGAGCATAAATATGGGGCTGGCAAAATTGCTCAAGGCCCTGAACTCAAACCCCAGTGCTGTTACCACCACCACCAACAAAGAGCAAGAGTTTGAAGATTCAGTGCTTGGAAAGTGCCACTAGTGCTTAACTGTGTATCTTCGGACACACTGCTTAGAATCTTTGCTTCAGTTTTTTATCTTTAAAATAGGAATAATATGACATTCCTGGTAGATTTTTTGTGATCATTAAATGAGGTCATTCAGGCAAATAAATCAAAATATGATATGTAGTAAAGTGATCCATCGAAGCCTTTCAAAAAAAGTCAGCCATTTTTATTATTTTAATGAAAGATTAAGATTGGAGAGAAAATTAAAGTCTATTTCAATCCTTTGTTAATTGGAAGCTATATAACTTTTGCTGGAGACACATTTCATGCAGTTTCTTGAGGAATAAGTGAGAGCTAAGGCATGGAGAACATATGGTACATGGAAAGTTCAGAGTTGTATTTTGTGTTAGATGCTCAATAGGTGAATGTTGTTTCTATTGAAGAAAAATTATACACTTGAAAGAAATCCAAAGTCTGGATGTTAGATGACTGAATTTAGCCCTGACTGCCACTCTCTTTCTGTGACTTAGACAAGTCGAGGAACCTCTTTGAGCCTCAGTCTCTTCATCTAGAATAGAGATAATAATGGCAGATACCAGACTGGGGGTGTGGCTCAAGTGGTAGAGCACCCACATAGCAAGCATGAGGCCCTGAGTACCCCAGCACCATCAAAAAATAAAATAATGGCAGACATCTAACAATGCTATAGAGTTAATGCATATGGCAAGTGTTGTACAAACTATGAAGTGATTTATAATTAGTATGATATGTATATGTACTACTCATGAGCTTGTTAAATAGCCCGAAAGACACAAGGAGAAGGGGGACTGCCCACCTGATACTATCTGAGATGACAGGAAATTCCACCTGTTCTATAAAGGTGTGGTCACCCAGACCCTTATGCCTAATGAGAGTAAATTAGTGTCAGAATCTCCAGACTGGCTGTTGGGACTTTCCTGTTGCTTTCTGAGTCTAGTCCACAGGAATTGGGGACATACTCACCAGTCGTGGGTTGGGGGGAGGTGCTTCCCACCACTGATCACAGTGGAAGACAAGTCAGTCCTGCCTGTGTGCTTCCTTTCCTGAAATACACTGAATGTAATTTTGATGAAAAGGAAAGGACAGTAAGCCACCTATCTTGTCTGAGTCTCTGCACGGAGATCCAGGATTAACAATCAATGTCACTGAACCAGGAGAATTCTGATTGGTGATAGGATTCTCAAAGATGAGTTTTATTTTGTAATTTTCCTCAGCTGGCACTAAGCAGTGTTCAGAATGACCAGCAAGAGAATAAGACACTGAGCTGGAAATCAAATCTCATCACTCAAAGCAGCTCTTACTCAGCTCCTTGAACCCGCACTGTAAACAGTGAGGGAGCCTCCCTAGCACCGCCGTAAACCTCCTGCCCCCCCTCACACATACCCAGCACTCACTTCCTCGTGGAGCCTGTTTACAGGAAAGCTAATTATTTTTCCTTGTGCAAAAGCCCGCTTTTGACTTTGCAGCTGCGCTTAGCATCCTAGGGGAAAACAGATTTGAATTGCAGCATTCCTGACTGTACATCGGGTGGCCTAAAAATACTCACAAATTGGTCTTCTCTTTCCTAACCAGGCTGGGCCCTAATGGAAAGACAAACTCTTCTGAGAATTCTGAGGACTGTTGCTTCCCACGGATGGCATTATCTATAAATAGTAGTGCCTTCCAGGTAGTGAGTTGCTGGCTGGCAGAGCCTGCACTTGCATTATTCCAGGGAAGATTGAATGCCACAGGAGGATTCTGGGAGCCAGAGGGGCTGGCCAGGATCTCCAGGGCTTGGAGAAATTTGCTCTGAGCTTCCAAAAAGCCTCTTCTCAGCATCCGGCTGCTGTCCTGGGTCCTGGGGAAATCACATTTGCATCAGGCAAGCTGGGGTGCTAAGGATCTCATAGCAGAGAGCAGTGCTGTCCAACAGAAATACAGTGCATTTAAAATTTCCTAGCAGCCATATTAAAAAAAGCTAAAAGAAATAGGTAAAATTAATTTTAATAATGTATGTTGTTTAACCTACTATATACAAAATATAATTTTTGCATGTAGTAAATGTTAAAATATATGACATATTTTACATTTTTATGCTATATCTATGAAATCTGGTGTTTATTTTAAGCATTTCGTACATTTCTATTTGGACCGCAACTTCTCATTGGAATTACTTTATTTGTATTTGAATTTCATAAAATTGATGGAAAAAATTCACAACAACCCAGGTTGTTTCAAATGTTGTTAAAAAAATTCCAATAATTAACTTGAGTATTGATGTCAAAATTTATATTTAAAATAATTTCAATTAGAAATCTAGTTCCTTAGCTGTATTGGCCATTGTTTCAAGGGCCCAATAACCACAATGTGGCTGGTGCACAGTGTTAGCATAGTGTAAAGAGGCAAAGGGATGAGCCCACTTACCTGGTTAGGTCGGAGGTCTACTACTCCCTGACTCAGTAAGTGTCTTGGGCAGCATCTCAACCATTTTTGTGTATCAGTTCTATCAACTGTAAATAAGGGACTATTATAATGCCCACCACTGGGATTTCTGGGTGCTTTAAATACATTAACGATGTCAGCATTTGGCATGTAGTAAACATAGAAATTTACTAGCTATCATTAGTACCATTGAGAATGGGAGATGGTGGCAGACATGAATTAATATGCAATGTGTGATATGAGCCTTGGTCAAATACGAGTGCAAGGAACAAATAGAGAAGAACATTTAATTCTGCTTCTGCAGAGCAGAGGATTCTTGAAAGTGGTGGTAATGAGCTTGATCTTCAATGATTGTCATGAGTTTGCAAAACAGAGAGGAAGAGCTGAGTTGGGGAGCACCAAGGAAAAAATGTGAAAATGGGAGATCTGCCTGTGCTTAGGTGAAGGAGGAGAGGAGAGGGGTTTCACTTATCAACCACATGGTTGTTGATCTTTAAAGCTGGATCTGCATTCTTGCATACTCTGGGGGCTTGTGAGAAGCCATTCCTTGTGTCCACCTTTGCCTATAACATCACAGTCTCGGTGTGGCTGTGGCAGTCTGTACTTTACTAAGCCTTCCAGCTGATTAGGATGCAGGCTTCAGTTTCAGAACCTTTGTTAGGACAAGGCAAGTCATGGAGATTTTGAGCAGGGAGTGTCATCATCAGAGAAGTGATTTAGAAAGGGTGTGGTGCTCCTGCAGGGTTTTGAACAGATGAATGATTCATACTGTAGAGTACATTAACTATTTGTCTTTACTGGTCTGTGAGATGCATGGAGGGTCTAGGTGCAAGAAGAATATTCAATTGGTGTAATGGTTTGTTTTTTTTAAACTATGGAGTATTTTCAGAATGTGAGGAGCTGTGGCTCCCCCAGGTTTACAGAGACCTGAAGGCAGGAAGTGAGGTCATTTGTGCAGCCACCCGATCTGGATGTGGAACCTCTGCATAAGCAGGAATGGCTGGATCAATCATAAACTCCAGTGGTCAGCAAATTGGGGAATTGACCCTTACACAAGGAGTTAGACCTTGTGTTCCAGAACCAATGAGACAGGGCAGACTAGTGGAAAGAATACAGACTTTGCAGTCCCAGCAACTGGGTTATATCCCAGGTATGCCACTTACAAGCTGTGAGGCCATGGGTAAGTTACTTTACCTCTCTGAGTTCCAGTTTCTTTCTTGGTAGGAAGAGACAGGTGCCCATTTCATAAGGTGGTTGTGATGGGAAATACCCCACATGCTGAATAAACAGTAGTTCAGGAGTTGTTTGGTATTGGATGCAGCCCATACAATGCTTCTTGTTCTTTCAGCCTCTCCTCTTTTCCCAGCCTTTGCACTGTACTAGCTCCCACCACCTTCAGTTCAAGCTGCAACCTGACAGCATCTTGCGTGTGACTTGGGCTTCTGCCTCTTGCATGCTGTCCTGGAACTTCTCTGGGATCCCATTGTAACCTGCTCAAACTTACTCATGAGTGATACAGAAATGCAAAGGAGATGACACCTTATGGGTCTATTTTTGACCAAGGGAGATGGAGGCCAATGGAGAATGAGCACTGGTTATCTTCAGTTGTGGCCAGTATAGCAATACAATGTATATCAGTTTTCCTCCTAATGACTCCAGCTCCTGTTCTGGTGTCCTAGGGCTGCTGAAACAGTCCCACAGACACAGTGACTTAGAACAACAGAAACTGATCCTCCCACAGTTCCAGAGGCCAGAACTCCAAAATCAAGTCTCTGGCAGGGCACACTCCTTTCAAAGGTTCTGATAGTCCTCTTTTCTCTCTTTCCCTTTAGGGTGGTGCTCATTGATACGTGAAAACATCATTCCAGTCTCTGCTCCATAGGCCTGAGTCTCCACATGGCTTCTCTGTCTCAGTGTGTCACATTTTCCTCTCCTTTCTCTTAACATTGGATTTAGGACCACCCTATATTCTGTATGGTCTTACCTCAAGATTCATAACTAATTACTATCTTCAAAGACTCCATTGCTAAATAAAGTCACATATATAGGCATAGGAGGCAAGGACTTGGACACATCTTTTAGAAGGACACAATTCAACCTGTTATCCCTCATCTGTTTTACCCTGAATGGCACGCCTTTATATGTAACACACACATAAGCCTTTTCTAGAATTTGACATCAGGGAAACACAGGCTATGATAATGAGGCTGGCTGCTCTCAAATGGAGTATGGAGTGTAGACTACTCTTATTTTCATATGCTTTTAAGGACAAATGGGTGGAAATTATAAAAATACAGTTTTCATTCATTTATTCCTTCAAGTAGTTATTGAGCAGTTGCAATGTAATGCTTGCAGCATAATGGTGAACAAGAAAGGAACTTTCTGTCAGAGTTTGAACTTTATCACTTTGAAGGATGCTTCCTAAACATAGGAACTGTCCAAACATGGTGTGATTTCCTTAGGAGGCAAAGGAGTTCCTCTCTTGGTTGTCCTACCAGTAACTGGGCATATATAGGCCTTGGATTAGATTTATTCCTCCTTTGTTTCTGTTTCTTGGTTTTAAATCAATCTAGGAGTTGGATGATAGGCAGATATCTAGGAAGGAACCCATAGTATTGACTAAAGAAAATGTAGCATATATATATATATATATATATATATATATATATATATATATATATATACAACTGGTTATTATTTAACTATGAAGAAGAATGAAATCATGTCATTTCTAGGAAAATGGATGGAACTGGAGTGATATCATAATGTGCAGTAAAATAAGCCAGACTCAGTAAAACAAGTATCACATTTCTACTTTTATATGTGGAATCTAGAAAAAATAAGAAACAAAGAAAAAAGAGCAATGGTAGATTGAGCTTCAGTTTCCTGTCTACCTTCTGCTGTTCCTCTATGCTGCTGAGGCAGGAAAGTTACAGCCAGTGTTCCCAGACTCCCTTTCAGCTAGGATCCTCTGGCATGGGATTTAAGAGGACAGAGTGAGGTGAAGCCAGCTTCTTGTTGCTCCAGTTGTTACTGCTGTCCTTTGTGCTCAAGGAGATGCTAAGTTAGGCAATGAACACATTTCAGTGTCCAGTAGTAAGCTTTGTGAGTGCTGAGAGGAAACTGAGGCAGCAGTGGCTTTCTAATCCATAAACAGAAGCTATGGGGTGGGGTGTGTTCTTGAACTTTGTGCTTCCAGCAATGGTCTCTTGACTCCGTACCTTCCTGACGGTGACAGAGGTGGAAGCTGCCCTGGAAGTCCAGTTTGGTGGTGATGCCATCCTGGACTGGAGCTTACTCTTCTAACTTGCCCCATGGGTTTTAAAAGAACTACTCACTTTTGCTAAAAATACCAAGAGTGACACTGTTTCTCATAGGTAAAGTAATAGAGAGGCATTTAGTCCAGCTTGAATTAAGAATGAGGGAAGAGAAGCCTCATGGAGGAGGGAGCATGGGAGCAGAGTCCTGATGGTTGAGTAGGCATTAGGCAAAGAGAGAAAATGGACAGATGTTCTTAGCGGAGAAGGATGAGTGAACTAACACTGAAGACTGGCAGAAAGCATGGAGTGCAAGTATCTACTATAAGTTTGATAGTATTAAAATGAAAAGGGCAAGAGAGGGAAAGTAGGATATGAGCCTAGTGGGGTGATAAAGGAAAAAATCAAGGAGGGTTCCATGTGCTGAGTTTGGGAGCTTAGATTTGCATCTGATGAGTGATCCCAGTGGCAGCTGGAGTGAGTCAGCTGCCCCTGTGTCTGGACGGGCATCCTTTGTCTCCAACCAGGCATAGAACCAACTCCATTGGACATTAGGCCTCAGTAGAGCTAGACCTCCCCTCTGGGCTGAAGATGTTAGATTAAGCATGTTCCTTCCACTTTTGCTCACCCCAAGTTGCTGATGGTGACAGGAAGGTTCAAGGACCTATCCACATATAACCAGGTTCGAGAACTGGAAGAAACCTTAGAAGATTGTTTACTTTTTACAAGTGGAAACTGAGACTTAGACAAAAGAAGTGAGTTCCCCAGAGCCACTAGGTACAGGGTTCCCCAATTCTCAGGTCAGGGGTCTTTCCCTTCACGATCTATAGCTCAGTGAGATTCTCTCTCTGAGTCCTCATAACCTTTAGGGGCAATTCTGATGAGACCAGGCACATCTGTGCATCCTGGACCCAGAGTGGACCTATTATCTTGTTCTCTTCCATCTGCTATTGCTGTCTGGCCAGGCAGGAATGGGAACTCTGAGGACTATCTGGTCTCCCACATTTCCAGTTGCCCTTTGGAAAAAGGTGCAGCATGGGAGGGTTTGTACCTCAGTTTCTCTCTGTGTGTTGCTGCCAACAAGCCAATTTGAGCCAATCCAATGACAAGCTGTGCTTAACAATTCTTCCTGAAGTTTACTACAAAAGAAAAGAAAGCATTATTTAAGGAACACACTGGTAAGGATTTCCCTCGTGCTTCCCTTTGAACTTTGGTCATTTGTAATGACCTCTAAAAGCCCACAATAAGAGAGCTACATATTTAGTGAACATCTGCTCTAAGTGGGGGCTTGGGGTATTCTCAGAAACAGAGGACATAAAGAAGAACAAAGTAGAGAGATGTCAGCTGTGGGAAGTTGGGGAAATCTTTTCAAAGCAGGAGGTAGGACTGATGAGGTACAGCAAGTTCTGAAAATGTGGCTAGCCAGTTATAAATTGTGAAGTCCTCATGCCCTTCTGTTGACCCAGTTTAATATACAGACATCCTGGACCATTCAACCATGTCTCCATCTTGAGGAAACATACTGATTCAGAGTGAAGGTCTCAATAGTCTCCTTAGATTTGGGACTCAGATACCTCTAATACTTCCCACTGTCCCTCCCTCTTTCTTTTCTATTCTTATTTCCACTCATCTATTAATGATGTCTGGGCCATTAGTCATTCACCGTACCCATACTATATGCCAGGAGTTTATATGTTTATCCATTATGAAAGACAGTGTGGTATGGCCAAGGGCCAGAGGTATTAGCACCAAGGTAGAATTCTAAATTCATTATTGACATTGGGCAGGTTATTTATCAATCAGAAAGTCTATGAGCTCTGCTCCCTCCTCTCAGTACCTTGATTGCTTTAAAAAAGTCTGCAGAAACTTAGGTGGCATCATCTTACCTTGCTGACAGCGCCAGCTCATCAGGGCAGGGAGGCCAGCTGTCAGGAGGTGGAAACAGATGAGGGAAAGTGGAAGGATGGTCAAACAGTCTGGGGGTGCTGATTCTCAGGGGTGGGAGAAACTTGGCCAAGAAGCTCACAGCAGATGTCCCAAAATAAAAAGTCCTTCTTGTACCACCCCCAAGACATAGTACAGCACTGAAAGGACTGCAGATGGAGTCCCAGTCATTCAGAAAAGCGAAAGGGCAAGTCAGTGTTCAGACAGCTGGGCTGCATCGGAAGTGCTGCACTAAACCCACTCACACATGTGCTTGTGGAGAACCACTGCAGAGCCTGCTTCATGTGGGAGTGCCCCACTGAAGCCCCACTGAATTTCTTATTCTATAATCAGCTGCATGGTTCCTCATAATTGAAGTGAGAGTTATTATTTGCCATGAAAATCAGGCACTTTACGTGTCCCGATTGCATTTCTTTTTATCTTTGCAATAAACCTGAGGAAGAAATTATTATTCACATCCTACCAACAAGGAAACCAAGGCTAAAAGAAATGCAGTAACTTTCTCAAAGTCCCCAGTCAACCAGGTTTGAATACAGGTCTGTTTTACCCGCAAGGTCTGTACTTGGTTCTTTAAATAATTTGTTCATTCATTCATTTATTCAAAGAAGTAAGGAAGACAGACAAGTTTCCTGTTCTCAGGAGTGTTTTTTTTTTTTATGATAACTTCCTATCATATATAGACATTGAACAAGAAATGAAACATGGACATAAAAATTTATCATTTTATTTGTGATAAATTTTATGAAGCTAAAAGTGACTTGGTGGCAGCAGGGGAATATTTTAGATAGGTGATTTGGGAAAGTTTCTCTATTGATTTGGCATTTGAGCAGACATATAAATGAGAAATAGTAATCAGCCCATGGGACGATCCCATCCCATCCAATCCCATTTCCTCCTATATCAGATAGCCTTAAAGGCACACTCTATAGACACAAAGGCTGTCTTTGCGTTCTGATCATGTAGTTCTCACATAATCATGGCCACTTAAAAGTCAGGAATGGGAGGAACCTTACCTGGCATTTCACCACAAATGATTGAATTTCGGTGTAAGACTTTGCAATGTATTAATTGGCATGATTTTCAAGAGGGCCTGTATTTTTCCCATTTGTTTTCAGCTGAAGAAACAGGAACATGATTCATTGACACTAACCCTTGCTCCTTTGGGTTAGCTCTTTGCTCTTTCAATTTCCTACCCACTGGGTGGGGCCTGTACTGATTTGTTATACCTGGCATGAGACCAGTTTGAACTCAATGGCTGTTTGTTGAATATGGTCACTGGCACTTACACTCTGTTCTGATTGCCCAGGTAATGCATCTTTCCTCTTAACATGCAGAATACATCTTACCTTGGAGGAGGTCACCCTGCTTTAAATCTATGCCTCTCCTCTTTCTTTCACTGAAATTACCTGATCCATGCTCAGTTTCTCGAAAACTTGAAGAGCTGTGAAACTGTAAAATTCATCTTTATTTACTCTTTCATTCATTCTAAGTTTTCTTTCCCCTAAAGGAATTTGAGGTAGCTTAAAATCAAATTTTCTTATACAACAGTGGTGTTACAATTCTTGGGCAAGGTAAAAGCAAGACTACAAACTCATCCTAAAAGGATTACCTCTCTTCATCCCTCTTTATAACCTCCACCTTTGTTCAGAACCTTCTTACATATTCAAAGAATCATTTTACAAGGGGTTCTCTTTTTTCCTAAGTATCAATTTTCCCTCTTTTAAATGGATTAACTCCCATCAGCATGTAAACACATTGTACTTTTGGTCATTAAAAAAAGCCCCAACCCTTTCAAACCTATTTTCTTCTCCATTTACTGACATTTTTCCTACTTTTGAAAAACTCTGATACACACAATGTCCTACTTTATCCCTAGTACTTCTTTATATTGAAGTCATCTGATGTTTGTTAGATATTTGAATGCTATTTGCTTGAAATTAATATTCACTAGAGCTTCTTTTTTTTTTTTTTTGGTATTTGTATGGTATATATTTTCTCTTTCAAAACCTTTTGTTTTAACATATTCATATTTAAAGTGAGATTCTTGTAGATATCATATAAGTAATTCTTGTTTTAGAATCAATTGAATAATGTTTATCTTTTAATGTGTATATTTAGATCATTTATGTTCAACATAATTATTGATACAGTTGAATTTAAATTTAATAATTTATGTCTACTATTAGTTTCATTTAGTCCTTGTTCCTTTCTCCTTCTTTTTATGCCTTCTTTTGGATGACTTGAAAAACTTTTGTACTTAGATTGTACATATTTTGTTGGCTTTTAAACCTACTTAAAAATTTTCTAGTGGTTGCCCTAGGGCATACAATATATATTTTTAATTTATCACAGCATACTTCAAGTAATTATAATATATTTAACTTGCTTTTGTTTTAACAATTTCTAGAGCTCTTAATTTCTTTGCGTATATCCAGATTTTTGTCTCATACCATATTCCTGCTGCCTGATTAATTTCATTAATGCTTATTGTAGCACAAATCTGGCAATGGTTTCTCTTAGTTTGATTTTTTATGAAGAAATCTTTATTTTTTTTAACTTTTGAAAAGAAAAAACTATTTGCTACATATCCAATTCTGGTTAAGAAGTTTGATTCCATTTAGTAATTTATCATCTTTTGTATTGCATTGGTTCTGATGAGAAGTCTGCTGTAATTCATTTTTGCTCCTAGTAATATAATTTGTCTTTAATTTTATCTTTGGTTTTCATGAAAAGTATGATTTAACATGCTTATCTTTTGGGGGCTTTTCTGCACTTGCTTGATCTGTGGTTTGATGTATTTCATTGTTTTGTGAAAATTTTTGGTGATTCTCTTCAAATATTTAGTTTTTGTTTTCTCACTCCTCAGATTCAGTAATTTCGTTAAGAACATGTTAGACCATTTGGTATTTTCACAGTGCTCTTAGATGAACTGTTATGAGTTTATTTTATTTTTGCATTTTTTTTACCTTTTTGTTTTTGTTTGAGTGATTTCTAGTGAAGTAAAGTTCACTTTATGTCAAATGAAATAATGAGTGTATGAGAGACATTATTTATGCATGTGGTTGCATTTTCTTCTGACCTTTAGCATTTCAGTTGTAGTGTTTCTTAGAGTTTCATTCTCTCTGCTGAAACTCTCCATCCTATCATGCATCTTGTTCAGGTTTCTAACTAGAGCACTTGGCATTTAAATCAGTATTTTTGCAGCTCTTCTTTAAGAGTTACTGTATTTGGGTCTTTGTCTAGCTTTGTTCATTGACTCATATTACAAGGGACTACTTCTGTGGTTTTTATTGTGTTTTGTTTTGCTGTGTGTGTATCTCTTTTTTTTTGTTTATTTGTTTTTCTGGATCTCAGGAGAAAAACTTTAGTTTGTTTTGATTGCCATACAGTAGTTTTTGTCCTGACAAGTATAAAAAAGCATTCATGACAAATCTTTAAGGGGACTGGAGGTATGGCTTAAGCAGAGATCATCTACTTTGCAAACATGAAACCCTGACTTCCAACACCAGTTCCACAAACAAAAAATCTTTCAAGCATAAAAATGTATTATTTTAGGATACATTTATGGAATGAAAATATAATTTCAAGAAGAAAAAGGAAAGATGTAAAATTTACACCCTAGTAAAGAGGAGCATGTCAATGCATTTTTTAAGTAGATGATGGTACGTAGCAGATCACCCTTACAGTTAGTTTCTATTGGATGTATTGAAATGAGTGATGTGACAACTTTCTTTTTTTTAAAATGTCAATATTCAAGATGCATTAAAAAAAATTCAAATTATAATAAATAACTTCATATATGTACTTAATGTTGTACAATTCCCTTATTTAAAATTCTGGAACAGGCAAAATTAACCTACAGTGAAAGAAAATCAGAGCAATGTTTGCTTCCAGGAGAGAGGTGGGGTCATAGATTACTTGGGAAGAGTACAAGGGAACTTTCAAGGATATTAGTAATGTTCTGTAACTTACAGAGTTTAGACATTATCAAAAACTATCATATAAGACAAAAACCACTTGATCATCTCAATAGATCAGAAAAAGCCTTGGACAAGATCCAACACCACTTCATGATAAAGGCTTGAAGAAAACTAGGAATAGAAGGAATGTACCTGAACATTGTAAAGGCTATATATGACAAACCGACAGCCAACATCATACTTAATGGTAGAAAACTGAAACCATTTCACCTAAAATCAGTAATGAGACAAGGGTGCCCACTATCCCCACTCCTATTCAACATAGTACTGGAATTCCTAGCCAGAGAAATTAGGCAAGAAGAAGAAATAAAAGGAATACAAATAGGTAAAGAAACTGTCAAAATTCAATATGATCCTATACCTTAAAGATCCAAAAAACTACCCAAAAAGTCCTACACACCATAAACAGCTATAGCAAGGGGGCAGGATACAAAATCAACTTACAAAAATCATTAGCTTTTCTATACACCAAAAATGAATAAACTGAGAACGAACATATGGAAACAATTCCATTCACAATAGCCTCAAAAAAATCAACTACCTAGGAGTAAATTTAACAAAGGATGTGAATGACCTCTACAAGGAGAACTACAAACACCCTGAAGAAAGAGATTGAGGAAGACTACAGAAGGTGGAAAGATCTCCCGTGCTCATGGATTGATAGAATCAACATAGTAAAAATGGCTCTAGTACCAAAAGCAATCTATGTATTTAATGCAATTCCCATCAAAATCCCAATGACATCCATCACAGAGATTGAAAAATCTATCCAAAATTCATTTGGAAACAAAAGAGACTACAAATAGCCAAGGCAATACTCAGCAAAAAGAGCAATGCTGGAGGCATCACAATACCCGACTTCAAACTATATTACAAATGAATAGCTATGAAACAGCACGGTACTGGCACAAAAACAGATATGAAGACCAGTGGAACAGAACAGAGGACCTGGATATGAAACCACACAACTACACTCACCTTATTTTTGATAAAGGCACCAAAAATATACGATGGAGAAAAGACAGCCTCTTCAACAAATGTTGCTGGGAAAAGTGGTTATCTGCAAGAAACTGAAACTAGATCCATGTTTATCACCCTGTACTAGTATCAACTCAAAATGTATCAAAGACCTTAATATCAGACCGGAAACTCTGAAGTTAGTACAGGAAGGAGCAGGAAACACTCTGGAAGTAATAGGTATAGGCAAGGACTTTCTCAATAGATCCCCAGCAGCCCAGCAACTAAGAGAAAGAATGGACAAATGGGATTTCATAAAATTAAAAAGCCTCTGCATGACAAAAGAAATGGTCTCTAAACTAAAGAGACAGAGTGGGAGGAAATATTTGCCAGCTATACATCAGACAGAGGACTGATAACCAGAATATAGAGGGAACTTAAGAAACTAATCTCTCCCCAAATCATTGAACCAATATAGAAATGGGCAACTGAACTAAACAGAATTTTCTCAAAAGAAGAAATTCAAATGGCCAAAAAACACATGAAAAATGCTCACCATCTCTAGCCATAAAGGAAATGAAAATCAAAAGAGCACTAAGATTCCACTTCACCCCTGTTAGAATAGCCATTATCAAAAACATCACCAACAACAGGTGTTGTTGCACCTTGCACACTGCTGGTGGGAATGCAAGCTGTGCAACCACTCTGGAAAAAAATTTGGAGGCTTCTTAAAAATCTAAACATAGATCTGCCATGTGATCCAGCAATCCCACTCCTGGGGATATACCCAAAGGAATGCAACACACGTTACTCCAGAGGCACCTGCACACCCATGTTTATTGCAGTGCTATTCACAATAGCCAAGTTATGGAAAAAACCAAGATGCCCCACTACTGATGAATGGATTAAGAAAATGTGGTACTTATACACAGTGGAGCTATGAAGAAGAATGAAATCTTATTATTCTCAAGTAAATGGATGGAACAGGAGAACATCATTCTGAGCAAGGTTAGCCAGGGTCAGAAGACCAAAAATTGTATGTTCTCCCTCATATGCAGACTTTAGATCTAGGGCAAATACAGCAATGTGGTTGGACTTGGGTCACATGACAAGGGGAGAGCACATAAGGGAGGTATGGGGATAGGTAGAAAACCCAAAACATGAACGTGTTTGATGTCCCCACTGCAGAGGAGCTAATACAGAAACCTTAAAGCGACAGAGGTCAACACGAGAAGGGGATCAGGAACCAGTGTAAAGATCGGTTAGACATGAATCAACTTGGATTGTAACACATTTGTACATGAAAGCAATGCTAGGAATCTCTCTGTATAACTACCCTTTAATCAACTAGCAAAAACACTTTGTCTTTCTTATTATGCTTATGTCTTCTCTTCAACAAAATTAGAGATAAGGGCAAAATTAGAGATAAGTTCTGCCTGGAGGCGAGGGGGGGAGGGGGGAGGGGAAAGAGGGTAGGGGTGGGGGGCAGGGGGAAGAAATGACCCAAACAATGTATGCATATGTGAATAAATGAATTTAAAAAAGTAAAAAAAAAGCAAAAAAAATAGAGGCATAAAAAACAGACATATTTAAATGTGTTTTTTGCTTTTTGAAGGGATTGCAAATCATTATTATTTATGGCTTTTAGTTAAAACCTGATTTTGTGGTTTGTTTATTATTTGTCATTTTTTAAAAGGCAGTTTTATATGTAATGACATAGATATTTAAATTAATAAATCTTATTTACTAAAAAGAGCTTACAAAGTATCATGTTTATTATTAAAATGGAACAAAGAGAGATCAGATTTACCCTTCCAAAATTAAATTCCAAAATTAAAATAATGCTTTTTTTTAAAGATATTGGATGTTAAATAGTGATGGAAAATTATTGCAAAATTCTAGAAACAAATGATCTGAGCCCTAAAATTTCTTCATGTTACTGCCTTGAGTGAGTTTTTTTGGCAAAGAAAAATAAAAGAAACTCAATGTTAAAAAAACAAAAACAAACAAAAAAATACCACTATCATATAGTATACTTAAAATGTGTACATCTTGTTCAGGTAAATTTATCTGAAAAAAAAAAACCCTGTAAACAAGTATTTGAGTTCCTAATGTCATGTATACTAAAGAGATGAAGGACAAAACATTGTATTTGGAAATGCATAATACATGAGATAGACTGGCAAATGGGCAGATGTATAGAGAAGCAATGCAGCTAAAGCAAGTTGTTTATTGCACAACTTGGTGGTAAGTATACGGTGCTAATTGCTTAATTAGATTTTGCTGTGTTTTTTTTTTAGTATTCATCATAAAATATTGGAGAAAAATGAAAGGGGAATTTTTCATAATACTTTTAGGAAATGCATGGAAAAATGTTTGAAGATCATTGGTTTTCCTTGATCAGCATTTGTTGATGAATGTTTTATAGCCCAGACCTCTCTCCAGAATCCCAATCATATTTCTAGTTCATGTAGATTCTCCAACAGCTCTAAAAATGAATTTGCGTTCTTCACTCCAACAGTGAGAACTATCTTTAGCTACAAGTAACACAACACGACAGAGTTAAACTCAAACAGGGGTATTCTTCTTGCATAACAAGGAATCTGAAAGTAGGTAGATGCTGTGTGGGTTCTCTGGTTAACCATGTTCCACTGGCTAAGTCTACAGCTGTCTTGGCTGTTCCTCATTGGCACAGTATATTCTAGAGCTTTAGGCTTTATGTCTGAGTTTGAGACGGAAGAAAAGAGGATGTAGCAATGCCAGTGACAGCTTAAAGGCTGATTTCCTTATTATACTATTAAAGGCAGTATTCTACCTGAATTTAATCATATATTCTTTCCTTTTTTTTTTCTTTCAGTACTGGGGATTGAACCCAGGGCTTCACCCTTGCTAGACAAACTCTCTGTCACTTGAGCTATACCCCCAGCCCAGGAATGTATTTTTGAAAATATTCTATCAGCTAGGATGCTTTTCAGCCACAATACATACATACATATATGTATACATATAAAAGCTAGACTATAATTGGCGTCAGAGTAAGCTGACTCGATGGAGTACTGTCCTTAATATTCCAGGTTTTTTCATCTTTTTGCTTTGTTGTCCTCAATGTTGTATCTGTTTTCAGGCAGGTCCCATGGCAGGCACAATAACCAAGTATAACACTCAGACCAAACAACTTTGAGAGGAAGAGGAAAGACCATCTGCACCCCAGGAGACATCACTTCCACTCACTAAGTTCTGACTAAATACTGCACATTCTGTTTAGAAGAGCAGGGACAAAGGCCATAGTAGTTATGCCTAGAAACAGGCATTCTTCTTATGTAACCCATGGTGTGGGTGTGAGTCCAGCCAGCCAGAAGTTGGTGCTATGGCAGCATCAGTGCTGCCTTGAGCTTAGGATGACAGCTGGGATTCTGGAAGGTTTCCTTCAGTGTTCCTGTGGTATCCTCAGATGTCTGAGCCATGGGTTGAGGCTCCTTCCATGTTCTTGATCTTTCCATTAGAACACTGTTGGTTGATGCTGAGAGCTTCCTAGCCTGTTGGAAGGTTGTGGAGGTGGTGGGTTGTCTACTGTTTAGGTCTAGTCTCAGTATTAGGTTCTGTGTACCTGGGTTTTAGGATTGGGAATTTCTCATTGACTTTTTTTTGCACACTAGTCAAAGTCTGTCTTGTTGGTTCTTTTGTATGAGATTTTTCTGCTTCTTCCCCAGTGGTTACTGACTTCTAATGGTACTTACAAATGATCTTGGGCAGACAGAACTGCTTTGTGCCCTTTCCTTAGGGTAGAAAGTTTAATCCTCAATCTTCTCATAGCAGAAAAAGGACTTCCTATGTGACCTGAGGCACCGGGTTTTGTTGTTCTCCCAAGCAAGCGTCTTCAGCTTTTGTTCACAGGGCATAAGAACCTGAGTGGTATCTTATTTCTTTCCGATTAGCAGGATCCAAGATCTAGGATCCAGCCCGGGAGGAAGTTCTCTTTGCCTCTTGTCTTTTCTCTAATCTTTCTTGTGAACCCCAAGTGGAGGTCTGTGGGGAAAAGCCTGAATGTGTATCCTTGTTGGTGGCTCTCAGCATTGTGTACTCATGCATTAACCCACAGTAAGCCTTTAGCAATTTCTCACATTTAATTAGCAGCTTATGTGGTGCCCAGCATCTCTTCCACCCCGGGGTCTGTCATAGGTACACCAGTTTGTATTTCAGTTTACTTTGTAACATTGTATTCTCAGTTATCTGATGGGCTCAAGAAAAATTATAATGTTGTGGGTATTTTCAGTTTTTTATACTGTCAGGGTTTAAGTGATGTATTTATCCTAGGCCTGAATTCTTTGCTTTTTTATGGCAAAACATCTGGAAAGATATGTCTTATACCACAATCTGCAAAACAACTCTTTTCATTCTCTGTTATACTCACTATAATAAAGCCGTACCCTTGTTCTTCCACAATAAATTGTTTTTTCAATGTTATTAATTAACTCTGTGTTGCTAAATTCAGCATTTCTTTCTACTCCTTACTTTGCTTCTGTCAACATCATTTTGCAAGATGGTCCCTTGTTCTCTCCTCATTGAAACACTTTATTGCCTTCCAAGACACCCATCTCTTGGATTTCCTGTTTCTCAGTGGCTACTCCTTTGTAATCACCTTTTGGGTTCCTTTTCCTTTCCTGACTTCTAAACATTAATTGCCTAGACCTCAGTGTCTGGCCCTCTTTTCTTCTTTAACTATACTTAAACTCTTAAAGAAGAGTTTTAAAAAGCATCTATCCACTGACAACCTCTTCTGAACTTCACATTTCTACACTACTAGACATCTCATTTGAATGCCTAACAGACATCTTAATTTAACATGTCTAAAACCAGATCTTCCCCCAACAAACCTGTTCATCCTCCACATTTCCCAAACTTAGTAAATGTGTTCTCAGTAAGTCCTTCTGCTTGCTCAGACTAAAAATCTTGGAGTCATACTTGGCTCCTTATCTAAGACTCCATATCTAATCCATTAGCAAATCTTGTTGACTATCCTTCAAAACATAACCAGAACCTACTGCTTTCACCAGTCTCCTCTGTTCTCATTCTTATCTGAGCCACAGTGGACTTTGGTTTGAATTTTTGTAAGAGTTCTACTAGTTTCTATTTCTGTGTCTTCCTTTCCTAATCAGTCTATTCTCAATACTCTAACAAAAAACAATAGTAATCATTACTAACAACGCAGTATTGGGAAGGTTATACTTTCCTATATTTCATTTGCAAAATAGGAATGTGGGAAGATTTCTAAAGATATCCCTCTAAAATTTCCCTAATTATTCAACTAACATTAACCAAGATTCTGTTTCAAAAGGATTTTGCAGATGTAATTAACATCCCAAATTAATTGATATTGACATACAGTAATAACTGTCTGGCCTTGCCCAATCAGGTGAACCATTTAAAAGCAGAGTTTTCTCCAGCTTGTGGCAAATAATTCAGAGATTTGAAGCATGAAGGAAATTCAATGTGTCATTACAGGCTTTGAGGATGGAGGGACCATGTACCAGGGACTGCAAGTGGCCTATAGGGGCTGAGAATGGTCTGCAGAGGATACACAGCAAAGAAATGAGAACCTCAGTACTGCAACCACCAGGAAATAGATTACAATAACAACCTCAATGAACTTGGAAGCAAATGCTATCTCTCTAAGCCTCACTTTTCTTTTTTGTAAAGGAGAATGGTGGGATGCTCACTCTAGAACTGCTGTAAGTACCAGACAAAATTCAAAATCCTAGCTAAAACACAGCTGAATCAATTTTCTGCCAATTACAAAATGCTTTTATGTGCATTTTCATCTACCTTCACAATGGTTCTAAGATATGAGTGTTTTTATCACTCTCTTTGTTTTCCAAATGAGGAAACCAAACTAAGAGGCCCAAGCAGAGCTATAGCCTATTCTCTGTCTCTTGATTCATGTGCTTTGCTTTCCAAACCATGAAGCCTTAGAGAGAAGAAGGATTCTCAGGTGGTGGAAACTCAGACATTGGGAAGATTTCAAAGGTTAAGTTGTCCTTTCTGATTCTGTTGTGGTCACTTAATGTAGACCCAGACCACCTACTACTACAGATGTGAAAGTATTTAGAAATTCCAAGAACTGGTTTCATCTCAACACCAAACCCAAGGTCTTGGGTCCAGATGAACTTTCCCAAGTAATGAGAACTCTACATAAACTGCTACTTTTTCTTAGGAAAAAGGCAAAATTATTAATTTTCCTTCAAAAATCAATATTTGATCTTTTCCTGGAGCTGAATGTAAATTCAGATAATTTACATCTAATGTCTGATTCAATAAGTTGACTCCATCCTTCGAATCTGGTAATGGCTTCCGTCTACCAGAGTATGAGAAATCCTTTACTGATATCAAAGGCCTCACAAGTGTATCTCCCTAAATGCTAAACCTAGAATTGCCAGGACTCTGGGGAAGCAGATCTTCTTGTCGTTCTGGCCTCCCTACTGGAGGCTATGGTGCTGTCTTTGGCAGGGTTTTCTAAAGCACCAGGACCTCAGCCACTGCCGTTTTATTTCTATTCCTAAGATCTAAGGAACTAGGAGCAGATGAAGCATTTGTTTCATGGTCTAACAGATTGGCCAGTAGCTCAGAAAAGCCAATTCCTTTGGAAAAAAATATTCCAAGAAAATGCTGTTACATTTAGCTGGAACAAAAAGCCCCACACAATACAGTAATGATATTATCATTTATTTTTCATTGTTCTTTTGCCAAATACCATATGTGCACTTTATATCATCTAGTTCACTGTGTCTCATAGTCTCTATATAATGTCATCCTGTTTACAAATGAGCCTTTGGAAAGGAAAGTGGCTTACCCTAAGGTCACAGGATGGACAGGAGGTGGAGCTGAAATTTCAATCCATATTCTGTCTACACCAAGAGTAGTACTCTTTCATGCTGCCATTGTTATTGTTCATCATAATAGTAATTGTTAGCATTTTATCGTTTGCAGTAAGTAGCCTCTAAGAAGGCCCCAGTGATCTCTGCTCGTGGCATTCATATTGTTGCAGGGTTTCCTCCTGTTGAGTGTGGGTTGTTCCTAGGGACTGCCTTTACCAATGGAAGACTGTAAAGTGGTGAGCTGAAACTAGAAAGATAGAGTTACAAAAAGACTACAACTTCTGTCCAAGCCCTCATTCCTCCCCTTTGTTCCAGGAGAAGCTTTTGGAGAATCCCATGGGACAGTAACCAATGTCCCAAACAGACAGACAGTAGCCAGGACCTGATTTGCCAGCAACCCCATGAGGGAGCTAGGAAATAGGTCTCTCTGAGTCCAGTCTTGAGATGACCATAGACACAGCTCTCACCTTGGTTTTAATCTTCTGAGAGACTTTAAGCCATGACTACCCAGCTAAGCAGCTCTCAGATTCCTGACTTACAGAAACTGAGGTAATAAGTGGAGATTATTTTCAGCTATTTAGTTGTGGAGTAATTTGTTATGTGGCAAAAGATAGCTATAATAGATAAGATATAGCTACTCCTAATACTAATACTGCTATAAGAATAGCTATTGCATTTTATTATTTTACAATGTGAAGAGCACATTCTAACTGATTTAGGTGCAGTAACTCACAGCATCATTTTGATAACACATTTCAATATCTACATTTTAGAAATGAGGAATAGAAACACATCACTGTTTCCAGTGCACTGGACTCCAAGCCTCAGACATCTAGTTCCATGTCGGAAAATGAGACCTTACATGGGGTTGTTTGCCATCAAGAAGGGATACAATGAGGGGAACCAGCAATGTTCCCAAAGCTACCTGACTGTAAGTTGGCTGGGCTTGGCTGGACACCAGGTACTCATTCAGCATGAGATGGAAGTTACCTCTGGGTTTTCATCACATGTCTCTCATCTTCCTTGAACTAGTGGAAGATGATTTCCTTCATTCTTATTCTGAGGCCATGCTGAGAGAGAGTGGCTATCTGTGATTTATACTACCAAGGTGGGAATCTGAAGTCCCTTGAAGGACAAAAGGAAACAGATGAGGGAGGTTTCATAATGCCTGGCCCTTTCTGCCCACATTTAATCAGCCAAAGTAAGTTACCTGCCCAGTCTCACCTTAATAGGTCAGGAAGTACCTTCTTCCATGGAAGCAGGTTGGAGAAAGGGGCTACTGAACAACAATCTCAGCTCTACATCCTGGTCTACAGTTGAGGAAACACAGAGCCCAGGACATGTGTGTGTGTGTGTGTGTGTGTGTGTGTGTATAGCCAGTATACAGACACAGATCTCTGTGGTTTCAAATCCAATGCTTTATCTTGAAGAAAACCTTCCCCAGTTCCAACATGGTAAGGTTCTTGTATTCATGGTTCAATAAAAATAAATTAGAGTTAGCAATAAGGTGCTCTGAGAAAAGTCAATAAAGTTTGGGTTAGTTGGAAAAGGAATCTTAACAGGGACCAGTCAGGGACCTATTTAGAGTTGAGTAATGGAAAGATCAGAAATACTGAGCAAAGTGGTCACACAGTGAAATGAGAGGTTCCCAGGTCAATTGGGAAGGAAGACCTTAAAAAGTGCTTTACCCAGGCAAAGAGTGTGACAAGAGCTTCCTCAGAAGAGGAGTCCCAGGTACCATGGCAGCAACCTCCAGGGATTATTCTGGGAACCACATGGCAGATGGGGTTATGAGCATAGCATAGTGAAAAATTCTGCAACAGAAGTAATAATTTCCATGAATGATTACACCAAACATGCTTTCCTTCCTTTCCTAGCGCCTGTGATTTAGAAAACCAGAGAGAAGAGACTTAGAAAAAACACTGAGAAGAGACTTAGAAAAAACACTTAAAAGAAAGATAATGTTGTTGAATTAGATATTCAAGCTTGTTGAGTTCACTTATTCTTTTGTTCACAAAGCATTTATTCTTCTAACACATAGGTTATAATGTCTGTTATGTGCTAGGTAATTGGCTAGTAGGCTGGGAGGAAATCAGGCTACCGACTAGGCTGTGGGTCTTTCCGCCAAGGAACCACAGTCAAGAGGGTGAAACGTACAAACATTCAAATACACTGTAGTAATTCCTGGAATGGAGGTGAGTACAAAGTGCTATGGGGGAGCTTAGGACCCAGGGATGGTTGGGGGAATCCTGGAGAACAAGAGAAAGAACACTGAAAGATGAGGAAAGCAGGGCCAGGAGGATACCATAAAGGGAAGGGAGAGAGAACTGTGTGTGCAGAGGTGTGGAGGCATGGAGTCTACTTTGTGGTCTAAAGAGAGCACTCAACATGATGGGAATGTAAAATCCTGGCAGGAGACATGCGCCGAACCAATGAGAGATAGGAACCAGTCCAGAGCAGGTAGGCAGGATGGCTTAGACCTTCCTGTGGTTTCCCACAACTAGCTTCCCAGCTCCTACAATGTCCATTCCTCTCTTTCCCCTTTTTCTTCTTCAATTTTCTTGCTGCTACTGAATTCATTGAGTGTTTGGATACACATTATTGCTGATAATCATCTTTGAATATTCCTTCCTACACTTTAAGGCAGTTATGAAACCCACTGGTGACCTCTCTATTGGGTTAAGTAAAGCCAATTCCCTTCACTTTTCCTTGGGGCTTTGGTTTTATTAGAAAAATTAATGAAAAATATAGTTTTTTAAAATGCAAATGTCCTCTTCTCTGGGTCTTTTGACTCTTTGGACTTTGAAGTTTTATTCTCATCTTCAACATATAAGATCTGCCCAAGGGCATGTCAGGGGACTTCACTGAATGAGTTAGGAACAGGCTCTGTGCAAGGTTCTTGGAATGTGGGATTTTTCTGTCATCCTCTTAGCATCTCTGAGACTAAGTATTACTCTCTTTAGGTTGTATTCAAGTAAATACAGGCCCAAGGAGATTTATGCAATTTGTCCAAAGTCAAACAGCTAAGAAGGGGCAAAACTAGAGTCTTCATCTGTGTCTGTCTGAGCTCTATGTCAGGGTCTCATTAAACCCTGTCTCCCCTTCATTTTCCCAAAACAGGCTGCTGCACCTGCCAAAGCTTACCAAATCTTGGCCAAACAACTGCCTAGTAATAATCATGATGACAACAAGAACATGTCCTAGTTAACTGCAAAAGATTTTACTTTACTTTTCACAAAAGGCCACCCAAACTACCTTCACTTCAGATCCCCTCAGCTCTCTGTGAGAAAAACACATCTGTGATTACCATCATTTTATACAGGAAAAAGCTATTATAATATCAGGACAATGAATTTTGTGTTTAATGGGTTTTTCAATCATTTACTTATTTCTGGGTTCTTAGGACTTGCAGAAGGCAGCCTATTTAAAGTGCTTTAGACAATGAAAAATAGAAACCTTAGGATCAGGGAAACTTTGGAGGTGTGGGACCTTGGGTTTGTCACTAACCTCTTCGATCCTCAAATTCCACATCTTGTAGAGAGCCTACAAAAATAGTTCCCACCTTTGTTGTGAAGTCTTATACACACTGAGTTGTGAGACTGGCAAAGAGAGTACAGCAAGCCTTGGACCTTGGAAGCCTCAAGGCATTGTATCGATGCATTCAACACAGGGGTTAACCTCCCCACTTTCTTCAACACCTTAAAACAGAAGTAAAGAAATAAAGATACATAAACGCACAATCAGGAAAAATAGGATTGCTGCTGACATAAGATGAGTGGTAATAAAAATGTCTGGACATTTAAAAGTTAAAGAGAGTTAGCAAAACAAAGGCAAGTAGTAAAAGCCTGGCAATGAAACATAGGCTGCTTTGCCCCTACTGAAACTCAGAAGTGCACTGAAGTTGGAGGCACAAGGTAGAGAAAGGTGAGCCTGAAAAAGGGGAACTCATGAGCCCGTGTGAAGAGCAGCAAGTCCTTCCCCACATGCTATCTGCACCCCTCAAAGCCAGGTCATTATTTTCTTCTCCCTGGAAAAAGACCACTTTTCTTGCAGATGTAGCTCCAGACTCGAGACAGTAGGAAATGCAAGGCAGTGTGCAGTCAAACTCTTCCACTTCTGCTGGACTCCGAAGAAGATAGAAGAAACAGAATAGTTTCAAGGGGGATATCTGTAGATATCTTTCACCCCACCAAGAAACTGCTGGAGCTTTGCCAGTCATCCTACAGTGAGTGAAATAGTTGTTGGCCAGCACTGCCCAGACATAGGAACCCCAAGGAAGGAAAAATAACTTAAGGGCTGAGGGTAAGGCTTAGTACTACAAGTTCTTAGCAGGCATGAGTCTCTGTGTTCTATCCCTAGCATCTCCCTCCCTTAAAGCAATCTAGAGGAAATAGAAACAATACAAGAATCAGGAGAAAACTTCAAAATAACTATAATTAGTATCTCTAAAGAGAAAAAAGGACAGTGCATTTATGAAACAGGAGGAATAGAAGTCTATAGAATTTTTAAAAATCTGAAAATGAGGAAAGGTTGTTGTAAATTAAAAGCATTATAGCAGACATCAGTCATTCACCAGAACAGTCATAAGATGAAACAGAAGAAATTTAGAAAGTTCTGAAAAAAGATAATATAGATAGAAGGAGAAGAAGAAATAGGACTAAGATGGAGGAGCCATCCAGAAAGCACATCTGATTGAGTCCAGAAAAAGAGGAGATAACATTATTTTTAAAAACATTTTATTAGCATATATTAGTTGTATAGGGGGTTTCATTGTGACATTTCCATATATGGCTTACAATATACCTTGATTAGATTTGCCCTCTCCATCATTCTTCCTCACCCTCACTCTTCCCTTCTGAAAAACAATTTCAACAGGTTTCATTGTTCTATTTTCATACTAGTACATAAAGTACATTGACCATATTCACCCTTCCTCAACTCCTCTAGTCACCCTCCCTCTTTCCCTCAGTACCCCTTCCCCCAAACAGGGCTTGTTTTAAAAATGAGTATTTCTGCCTCCAGGAGATGAGGTAGGTATGCTTTTCTTTATTTTTCTCACATGAATAACTAACAACCTGGGGATTTCATATAAAGCAAACATATTAAAACTGAAAAGTGGAAAGAAAGATGCAGTCCAGCCAGGGACTCAGGACATGAGCAAAGGCACAGTGGTGAGTTCTCATATATCCCAGACTTGGAGTTGACGAAGTTGGCAACACCAGAAATGCCAGCAAGTGCAGACAAACAAAGAAATCCAACTCAAGTCTTTTCTCTGTAGCCAAGGAGTTAGGAAAAGGCAGCTTAGAAAGCCAGAAAATATTCATTAATTAACTGTCCCACTTTGGCCAAACACTACAGAAAAAAAAACTGCCAGAAAGGGCTTAGTTTAGACTCCACCCTCATGAGTCTGTGAGGGACACCCTAATAGTTCAGCTGTTATGGTTTCAGTAAAAACCAAAGAGGGAGTCTGGATTTTTATCCCTGCTGGTCAGTAAAATATATTTTCTTGTCCTTCACAAAGTTGATGGCCTCTCCCAGCCAGCAACTCCAGCAAAGGAAGCCCTCCTCTCTTTCCCTGTGGGGTGTGTCCAAGGAGGCCTAGTGGAAAGTTAGGACTTCGGTCATCACCCAACAGTATGTGGTGACCCCCGCCCTGTCACTTGAAATCCTGGGGAGCTGGAACCCCATGCCAGCCAGAAGTGACCAAGAGCCCCACATGGGTGTCAGTAGAGGGTGACTCAGCACTTTGGATTTCTAACTCTACCTGGCAGTAATTAGGTGGCAGTCTTATTTGTCCCCTGCTGGAGCAGTGTCCAAAAGAGCCAGTTAAAACATGAAGTTTCAGTAATACCCAAAGTCTTAAAAACGACGTGAGAATGTCCAGGATCCAATGAAAAATCAGTCATTATACCAACAACCGGACAGTATCAGACTGGAAAAAAAAAAAAGGGAAATACATGTCAATAATGTGACTGTGAGATGTTAAAATTACCTGACAAAGGTTTTAAAAAGATGATAAAAGTGTTTCAGAAAACAATTAGAAACTCTATTGTGGTGAACGAAAAAATAGAAAGCCTTGGTAAATTAAAAAAAAAGAAACATGTAGAAGATATGGTGAAGAACCAAATGTAAATGTGGTATTTTAGAATGGAAAAAATGTAATAACCAAGATTAAAAGCTCAGTGAATGTGTTCCAAAGTGGAATAGAAGGAACAGAGGAAAGAATAAGTGCCCTAGAAGACAGAACTATAGAAATTATGCTAAGAGAACACAGAACAGACTGCAATGGGACCTGTGTGACCAATAAAAGACATAACATTCCTGGCATCACAGTCCTAGAAGGAGAGTAGAAAGAGGGAGGTACTGAAAAATTGCTTGAAGAAACAATGATTGGAAACTTCCTGAATGTCACAAGAGACATAAACCTACAGGTGCATGAAGGTGAGTGAACCCCAAATATGATAAGCCCAAAGAAATATGTACAAAGACACAGCATAATTAAACTTCTAAAATCTAAAGACAAAGAAAAAATCTTAAAAAACATCCAGAAAAAAGCAAAACAACAACATCTTACCCACTGTGCAGAGCAGTTGCTGTGATGGTGAACTTGTTCTTGGACACCATAGCAGCCAGAAAACAGTGGCACACTTTTCAAACCCTGAGAGAAAATTATTAAACCAGAATACATGGTTGAAAAATTGTGGTGCATTTATGCCATGGATTACTATCACCAACAGAAAGGGATAAGCTCTTGATAGATGAAATAAGCTAACTGAATATCCACAAAACTATGCTGAATGAAAAATGCCAATTCCAAAAGATTATGTATTGTATAATTCCATTCATATAATATTCTTGAAAAAAAGAAATTATAGAAATAAAGAATAGATTAGTGATTATTAGGAGTTAAGAACATGGAAAACTAAGTGAATTGCCACACCAACGACCAAAAAAGAAGCAACTGATAACCCCTTGGGAAAATTAAAAAGCTATGCATTAAAACAGAAACAAAAACCTTGCATTCTTAGTTCAGGACTTGGCATAGCTGTGAACATACTTACATCATCATAACATAATACCACGTACTGATTTAACTATAAGTTGTGTCAAAAATATAATGGGAGACAGGAAAATAAAAGTTAAAAGTTGTGTAGGGACAGTTCAAGAGTGTTAACTTATATATTATACAATAGATTTAAATAACATCCCAAATTGAGAGATCAAAGATAAACATTTTAGGTAAAAATCTAATAGGAGTGGTAGTAAATGCAGAACGTAGCTGAGGTATGAATAGAAATTGGTGAACAGAGAGGGCAGTCAAGTGCTGATTTGATTATACATCTAGTAACTGATTTTAGCCATGAGCATGTATTACACTGATTAAAAAGAGGAAAAAAAGGAAAGACACCAAAAGGAATAATCTGGATACACTTTTCTTTCATTCAATTATCTACCGTATGGAGAAAGGTTTGATTGGGTCAGACATATTCATTCATCTAAGAATATTGTAGAAGACATAGGGCTCACCTTCCAGAGAATTCCCCAGCACCTCCCCTTTATTAGCACTAGTAATAACCATGGTAACGTGATTAGATGCTCCAGCAACTGGAGCCAACCAAGGGCAAGGGAGAAAGATGGCAGACACACTCTGCTGAATGTCTTCTTCCCTCTTTTTTTGGCTCCTTGCCTTTGTGAAGATGAAGGATTTGGGACTGTGGTAACAGCACAAATCCATGTACCACCTTAATGATCCTGTTTTTCTCCTTTATGACCTGCTGAGAGCTGAGTGACTGAAAAACAAGTGTGTTAAAATGCAGCCACCAGAACAGCTATACCAACAAAACAGGAGAAAAATCAGCCCCCAAAGATATTTTTCAAATCGGATCAAAGAAGGAGTCATTTATTGCTTCCTCTGCTCTGGTACAGACTAAGATTTCTGATTTGCACCATGCTGTTCTCATAATTTGAAGGTATCTGCCAACAGTAGATAATCCTTCATGTCTCATGGAGCTGAAAGTTCACAATGCATCAGCTGCCTTGTCCATGTGGAAGCAAAAGAGCATCGGCATTTTATAGATGAAGAAAGTGAGATTTAAATTCATTTGTCCCATATAGTGAAAAATTTAATGGGTGCCAACTATGAGGCAGACCTTTTCCTGGACACTGGAATATGGAGATCAAAGTCAGGATCCTTATTTTCCAGAGTTCAGAGTGTTAAAGGTAGAAATGGAGGGTTTTTAAAAAAAAAATGCAGAGCAGACAAAGTACAGAGGTAGCAATGCACAGCCTGTGTATGTGTGTATGGGCTCATTACTTAATTAATTCATCCATTCCACAGATACTTACTAAGGTCTTTGTGCTAAGTACTGGCTGGATGCTGTAGACACATCAGGGAATCAATTAAGTTTAGTCCTTGCTTTCATGAAACTTGGGGTCTAAGCTAGCAGTTCTTATCCATGCACTGGAATCCTCTGGGGCAGGGGAAGGTTAAAGAGCCTGATGCCCAGGTAATCCCCGACTCACCTCATCTTGGGACTAGGGAGGGGTATCTGGGAATCAATTCTGCCTTAAACTCTCCCAGTGATACCAACGAGCAGGTGAGGTTGAGACTTTTTAGCCCAAAGGAACAGACTGATAGGAAATAAGTGTGTGATATCAAATGGTGATGAATGTCATGAAGGAAATTCATAGGATGCAGTGACAGAGAATTAAGGGAGAGATTTATACCAACCATGTTGGCAAGAGAAGGCTTCTCTGAGAAGCTTATACTTCATTTAGTACCTGAAAGGCAAGGGTCTGGAAAAAGCAAAAAAGGAAGAGAGAAGAATGAACACCCATGAGGCTTCAAAAGGAGAGCACTTGGCTGTGCCAGGCCCTGAGGCCAGAGGTTCCTGCTGCCATTTTGGTCTCCTTATCTGTGCTGCAGAGGTTGCAATGGCTCTTATCCCAAAGCTGTTGTGAAACTCTGATTGACACTGTGCGGCAGGATCTTATGATAGAGAAACAGTAGAAATGAGACCAAGCAATATATTACAAATAAAGATTGGTAAGGATCCTTTACTGGGACTTCAGTTTAAGCTGGCTAACTCCAGCTGAACAGAGCTAGCATAGACCAGAGGTGACTGGATGGCTCACATGAAAGAAGCAGCAGGCTTTTGTTGAAATTCTGGGACAGGGATGAAGTTGGATAATTGCCCAGTAGTCATGGACAGGGCTTTAAAGGTGTTTTTCTTCTTGTGTGTAATCATCCTGCTCTTGTACTTGGTGGGATACTGGACAGTGACTGAACCCAGAAACTGCTGAGTTACTCCTGTTGTTGATGTCACTGTTTTGCATAAATATTCTGGCCTTGTGGTTAGGTCTGGGTTTTATAATAAAGCTGAGGGACTATAGGTGCCTGAGCAGCTGAGAAAGCACAGGGGTTGGGTAGAAGAAACAAATATCCACTCTAGTGAGGGATAGGCCAAGTTAATTCTGTGTTAGAGTTCTGAACAAAACATTTTAAAAATGATCAACACATTCACATGCAGATTTGAGTAGCATATAACTCAAAAATTGAGGCAGCAAAGGAGACAGACATAATGTAATGACAGAGTTGCCAAACCTTTCATCTCATTTTGTCACTCATCAGATCACTATAGACTCTGTAAAGAGGCAGTGCTTCTAGCAAAAGCAGCTTTCAAGCTTCTGCAAAGTAACCTGGAAAACTGTTACCATAACCCATGTGTCAGAGATGCTATCAACACTAGTGGAAAACTAATAATGTATTGCTCAGTTATGTGACCCCCTGAAATTAGTGAATTTTAAACCAATTAAAAGCAAATGCTGTCTGTGGTTTTGTCTGATATCTGAGTTAATGCTGGTGGCCTTTTATGTGAGAAGGTTTTTCCTTTTTAACAATTTCCCCTTTGTCATTTGTGTTGCCATCTCACACTCCACTAGTTTTAGTTAGGTCTAGTCAGGAGTGACTCCCACTCTGTAAACATTATAGCCTTGTGGCCTACTCTGGTGTTTTATGACAAAGATGCTGAGAGAGCACAAGGATGGAGGAGGAAGAAAGTACACATCATGCTTTTAATGGGGAACAGGTCTAGAGTTTGTCTCATGTCCCCTTGCAAAAGTCCCTACCTATTTCACAATGGCTCCATGCCTGGAAATGGGTCAGTCCTCTGTGTGGATAACAGTAGTTCAGTAAGGGCAAGGTCACCTGCTGCTCCCTCAGCTTTGCATGAAGTCCTAAAGCAATGCCTCTGCCCATGGAGGAACTGTACTGCCTTACATAGAGAAGTAAGGTCCTAGACATGCTTCTTACTTCCATAGGAGGAAGAAAGGAAATAGCAATTCTTAAAAATAAAATTCAGTATAATCTTCCTAGAAAACAAATATTAAAATATTTGAACTATTTTTTTAAAAAGCCAAAGAAAGACAAAAAACTAACTCATGATCCTGCCCAGAAAAGGTAACCATTGTTAAGGCAAGGAGTTGACTACTTCCAGTTGTTTTATTAATAGTAAGACTTTTATGCTCCTGTCTTCCTTGATAGTTTTCATTTGTAATGATCAGTGTCCAACTATGTTACACCTGAATTTGTTCTATTTAACATTATAAGCTAACCATTTCTTTGTATTTAACAGTGTTAACTAGTATTTATAAGATGCTCATTATTGTTTAGAAACTACTTCAGGAATATTACACAAATTACCTCATCCTACAAGGTGCACGCTATCTGCATTTTGGGGTAGTTGATGCCAAGTCTTAGTGAGGTTCAGTAAGTTGTCAAGGTTATGAAACGTAGAAGCAGCAGAACAGGGTTTGGGGAAAGTTCTATTCAGTTAAGACCCTGAGTGCTCAGTTCCCACCCCTTCTCCCTGCTACAGACTTTGTGTTAGGTGTTGGGTATATAATGTGTAGGAAACCAGCTGTGGTAGAATTCCAGAGAGTGTTCCCACTCTGGGTGCCCCTGGCAGTTCTCTCACATCCCCCACTGGACAAATTCTAGAAAGGAGCATCACTTTCAGATCCTTTTTGTCCTGCCTGTATTAACAACCACAACTCAGTTAATGCCAGGTACTGCTTCTGATTCAATAGCCTGATGCTGTTTTGATTATTTCAGTTCTGAGGGTTACTCTTGGAAGTTTAATATAGAGATGCTTCTTTCTTTCTTTCTTTCTGTTTTTTTTTTGGTCAGGGCCCAGGCAGTACTTTTGATGTGTCTATGTTACTTGGTGTTGTCTATGGTTCCTGGTGTTTAAAATATGTCTGGTTCTTTCCCAGTGCCATGCAAGAGGCACCAGAAAGAAAAAGCACTAGTTCAAGGTATTCAGGATGCATTATACCTGCTCTCTCATGATCTTGATTTAGACCAACCTCTTCAACTTGGCTTATTAGAACTTGTTTTGGTTGAAAGTGGCAGGAAAACCAGCTCCAAAATGCTAAGCCAACAGAAAAACATGTTAGCTGTCTTAACAGTAAATACAAGGGGCAGCTACAGACATAGCTGGCACAGGAGCTCAGAAAACATTAGTTTCCCTATTGATCCTCCTTTTTCATATCCTATCCTTTTCTATGTCTTGACTTCAACCTCAGGAGCAAGTTGGTTTCTTTATCTGTCTCTCTCTCAGACCTGCTTTTGGTGATAATAACTATGAGTTTATAATAGCATAGCTGTTTTATGTGAGCTAAATCACATAATTTGGGGGAAAGTTCTAGAATTCACTATAAGCTATGGGATCATGGCATCTTCCCAAAATGTTGAGGCCTGTAAAGGAAGGAAGAAGTGGTGAGAGAGAGAGAGAGAGAGAGAGAGACAGAGAAAACATTTTCTGTGGCTATGCTCTATACCAGCTATTTGACTCATGTCTTTTCACTCAAGCCTCCTAGTGACCATGAGAGGGAAGCATCAGCACCTCCTTTTATCCGTTGAAGAAACTCTCGCTCGGCCAGGCCAGGAGAGCCTGGGTTTAGACTCAGATCCATTGACAGTGAAGCTTGTGCTCTGAACAGCTGCTCAACAGAAGATGCTGAATGGTACACAGAAGAGAAGGCCCAGAGGTGGGCTGACATATGATTTATTCTCCAAAGTAGAGAGCCTTTGATATAAAAAGAAGTGCTGTTATTAATTTTACCTGGTTAGCAGACATCTGCTGGGAATGCTCTGAGCTGAACAAGGGTGCAGGTCATTGTAACCAAAAGCACATGTATGAAGGCCACAGGAAGACTAGGAAGTGGTTCCAAATCAGATCTGAGGTGTAGGGCAGCTGACATTCTTGCCTAGGTTTTACTATTTCCAAGTTCTATGGTCTTGTTACAGCACAAATTTCTGCCTTCTGAAAACCTGGAATTCCACTTCTTTAAAGTAAATCTCCTGTCGGGGCTGGAGGCGGAGCAGTCATTGCCAATAGCACCCCTCCTGTGCCAGTACACTAGGGACACCATCTTCTCCTCAAATCTGTTTATTCTTAAAGACATCCTGTCCTCGCTTATCCATATGGGGTCTCCCTCTGTGCCTGGACTCTGGGAACTGGGTAGGAAGAGAGATGCTTTCCTTGTGCCAAGTACAGACAGCTCTGTGGTCTTGGGATTCTTGTTCCCATCTGACTACCCCATGTCTGCTGTTCCACACAGATCCATGTGTTTATCTGTTCAATCAATAGTTTGCTAATTACTGTTTTAATTCACTTCAAATTTGTTGAGAAATAACTCTGGGTCTTTGTTAAGTGTTGGGCTAAGAGAAGGGTAAGGCATAAGTTCTCTGATCTCAGAGTCCTTGCTGACTATTGGAGAAGGCAGACAGCTCCCAATGTCCAGTCAAGAATGTTGTGGGAGCACAGGAAGTGAGTGACCATCACCACTTGGGTAGAGGTTCCGTGACATTTTCCTGGATGAAGATGTAGCAATACTGGGCAGTTACATCTATTTATCTCTCTACTACCCACCCAGCTACCCCTATGACAATTGTGCATAAAATAAGTTTGTGCCTTATGATCTCTGGCAGCTCAGTGCAATGGTTTCTCAAAAACTTAAGGTATTCTACCTGCTGGCTTCCATGGCAGGCAATAGGTTAGGAATGAACTTGTTTTCATGGAGCTTTAAGTTTCCTGAATTTAAATCCCTAATTGTGGTGAGCATAATAGTCAGTTGGGGAAATTTATTAACGCTGCAGATTTTTAGACTTCACTTATAAAACCCTGCATCAGAGTTTCTTCTGATCAGAAGAGCATCCTCTGAATCTTCACCATTATGTGGGAAGCATCCCAGGTGAATTCAGGTAGGTCACACCTTTGGAAACATTGTCTCACTGGTGTATAATGGCTTTGAGAGGTGACAAGTTGAGAGCAAGAAGAGACACATGAAAAATGAAAAAAAAAAAAAAAAAAAAAAAAGAGGAGACACATGAAAACAGCCTCAGAAGAGTGAAAGAAAAGGGGTGTATTTAGGGAAGAAAAATGACTCAATGACCAGGAAATAGGGGCATAGGATTGGAACAAACTGTGGGTGGTATGAATTGACAATGGTGGAAAGTAGGCAGAAGACATTTGGGATGCAGGGGTTGGAACTTATGATGACAAGTTTTGGCTTCATCTTATAGGCAATTGGAAGTGTGGAAAGTATTTTAAGGACTCACTTTAAAAAATTCCTATGATGTTACCCAAGCTGGAGGGCTCAGATACTTTAAAAACTTCAGTGTCTTTGTGAACAGCAATTTCCTTCTCTTAGGCATAGTGATATCTGCCTTTAGGTAACTTTAGGAAGTTGATGAGATTAAGTGGCTCGGTAAATAACAGTTTCCATATTTTCATTATCATTGGTTTCAGGGCAGGCATTGGGCATCATGGGAAATGGGCACAACCAGGGAGTCATCTCACACTGGACTGTGAGGCTCCAGGGACCTGACACCATGGACCTGCTTAAGTGAATGGAGTCAAAGGAGATGGGAAGTGAGGGTCCTTCCTCCTAAGACTCGTCTGTGTGAAGAAGAAGAAATGAAAAAAACAGCAAAAAAATTGGTGGTGGTGGTGGGGTACTTATTCCATGTGTGGCTCTTTATAGATTAGTCTTAGCCTCCCAAATTTCCTTGAGCTTAATAGTGATAAATACTCATAATCATCCCAATCCCAGTACAAGAAGAAATTTGCTCACCCCAGCCTGTGCATGGCCCTCCCCTCTTTATACTGTCCACCTCCCTTTCTAGTGCTCCTCTCACTCCTTTCCAACCTCTGCTCTTACTGCCTATCCTGGCAGCCAGTCTATTCCAGTCACGGTCCTGAGGGTCATCAGCAGGAGCAAGGCAGACTCCAGCCCCTGAAGTTCCTGCAGGGCAGACTGCTGGGCATCTCTTGCCAAGTGGCAAGAATCTTACCTTCTTCAGTCTTTTTCACTTTTTCAGACTCCTGTCAGCTGGGTGCTAGGTTGTGGGAATTGTACCCACTATGGTAGGGCCTATTTCTCTCACTAATGAATGAACTGGGTGGGTGCCTAGAAGCCTATTCTTTCTCTTTCTTGGTCCAAAGATTCCAACACAATTCCATTATAATTTGGTGGCTGCCCTTGAGTGATTAAGCAGAAGGGGGAAAGCCTGGAAGGGAGAGGATGTAGGACTCTCCAGTGCAGACACACCTTCCTTCCTTCCTTCCTTCCTTCCTTCCTTCCTTCCTTCCAGAGCACCTGGATGGGTCCCTCTCATTAGACAGAACCTGCCAATCTGCTTTAGAGACCAGTCCTTAGGCAAAAGGAGCCTTTTTGCCTCCTATGCTCCACTTCTGGAAGGGCCTGAGGACTTACTGACCATCAGTCTTTGACCAATAGCTTCATTATTGTAGGTTGGGACAATTCTGAATCTATATATTAGTTCTTTCCCTGAGGTTGCACCCTTGTTTAGCTTCTTCCATGTTTTGCTTCCCTATCAGTCACCTGGGAGCAATGTCCATCAATTTTCTCTTCACAGAAGTTCTTATTCTAGGGTCTGCTTTGATGGAACCCAATCTAAGCCAGATATACCCAAGTAAACAGCAAATTCAGAAGAGATGCATTGTAACTAAGTACCAGGAAGAAAGACTAGAAAGAGAAGTATAGTCAATGTGTATTTTTAGAATTCCATATCTGAAGTTTCACCTTCTCAAGGTCAAAACCAGAAGCCACCTTCCCAGGCTCCATTGGAGTCCAGTCCCAGCATATGCTCTAGACATGGCCGACCTGACCCACTCATACTGGACTTTCACCTGGAGCAAGAGGCATGTTGACAGAGACAGGGGAAGCAGAGAGTTCTAGGCAGAGGAAACTGTGTGCAAAGGAAGAGATCCCAGCATGGACCAGTGCCAGATGGATGCCCAAGGACCAATGACTGCTTTCCACTCTATTCCAGTCCTGATTTATGGACAAGTCACTTCTTCTTCACAGGGTATCAGGTCTTGTAACCTTCTCCAGAGTCATTTTCCTCTGAGCTGAGCAGTGAATATTGACCTCCTTTGCGCTGTTAGTTTTAGAAGGGTAGAAAGTTTCTATGGCCAGAAAAAAATCACCTCAGTTGATGATTAGGTGATATGTGTGGCTCAAGGATTCTATGGCGAGTTTTTATGTTTCCTTTCATATTGACTCTATGTCCATATTTTGTATTTATAGAAGGGGGTTCTTTCTTGTAGGCATCACCTTCTTCCTCTTCTCTACCATCCCAGTCTCATTCAATTCCTCTGTCCTCCTCATGATGCCATTTCTTCATCCTCCCACTCAGCTCCATCAACCAGTTCCCTCCAGTCTTTGTCTCAGCTTTGCTGGTGGTTGGTGAGCCAATGGAGAGCGTCAAGTTCTTTAATTCCTTTCTAAGAAGAAGGTATACTGAACAGGACTGGGTTCAGCAGCACATGAGAAACTCAGGGGCATGGTGGCTCTAGTGAGGCAGGTCCTATTTCACCAGCATAGCTCTGTGTTGGCCTTATTCCTCACAGATAGCCATTTGCTGAGGGACTTGCTCCAAGAAGGGTTGGGAGGAGGATGTGAGGAAACTTTCTCCCATCATCTTGAGAATATAGTAACCCCGGAGCTCCACTGCCCATTCCAAGCTGCCCTCAATGGCCTGCTCCACTGGCTCTATATACAGAGTGCCAAGTCTAGCTTTACCTGCTTCAACCCAACACTCCAGTTGCTTTTTAAGATATTAATGAGTGGAGGGACTCCATAATCACCCAAGCAAAAATTCAGGAATCCCTTCCAGTCCCTCTCTCCCTGAGTCCTCCTTTCCCTACTCAACCCATGGAGAACCAAGTTGTGTTCATGTTCTTGTTAGTTTACTGTGGCTGCTGAAACAACATGCCACAAATAAAGTAGCTTTAAATCACAGAAAATTGTTGCCTCATGGATCTTCTAGAGGGCTATGAGGCAGAATCTACTCCATGCCTCTCTTCTAGCTTCTGGTTTTGCTCACAGTCCTTGGCTTTTAGCTGTCTCACTCCGGTCTCTGCCTCCATCTCCCCACGGTGCTTTTTTCCTATGGGAATTCACATGGCCTTCTTACAGGGACACTACTCATTGGACTTAGGGACCACTGAAAACCAGCATTACCTCATCTTAATTAATTGCATCTGCAAAGACCTTGTTTCCAAATAAGGTCACATTCTCAGGAACTCATGATAGGACTTCAACATATCGTTTGAGGGGACACAATATCAACAGCCAACACTCAGAAATTGTGAGGTGTGACCTCTATGCTCTTCCCTCCCACTCTGGTTTGTTAAGTCTCTTTCATACATAACCCAAATGATTCTAAGAACATCATTTTCAGACCTCATCCTACAGTCTCTTTTACATCTGTTCCATACTTCCACACAGCCACCGGCTCACACTTCCAAAAGGACCCATGTGACCATGAAGACTCCTGCTTAAAAAGTACAGGCACATCCACCTGAAATTCGAATGCCCTCCCTGGAGATCAGGCCTCAATCCATTTCCCAACTGCATATCTCCTTCAAGCTCCAGGTAAGGTTTGCAGCTCGACTGCTCTTCATTCCCTGCCCACCCCATGTTCAGATGCATTTCCACATCTCACCCAGGGGAATCTCTTCCATATGAGGGTTTTTCCACTCTTTTCCAGCTAGCCAGCTCTTTCTCAAGCACTGGAGCCCAGTTGGAATGTCACCTGCCCTGTGACAATTCCTTTGCTCTCATCTCCTGCCCTTACCTAACTCCAAACAAATCAAAGCACAATTTGGCATTTTCTAAATTCCCATAGTTTGTGCACATTGATGGTAGAGCTCACATCATTGTGCACTATGGGAATGGATGCCTAACTCTATCATAAAGAGAGTTCTTTCATTTCAGGGGCTGAATACCACTCAGTTCTGAACCCCCAGTACTTGACATGTGACAGACACTACAGATGTTTGAAGGGTGGATGAATGGGTGGAGGGAGGAAGAGCTGGATGAGTGGTTTGATGGCTGTCTGGCAGTTGGGTGACTAGCTGGATGAGTAGATAGATGGATGGGTGGTTGGGTAGGTGGTGGGTAGATGGATGAATGGATGGATGGATAGATGGATTACTGGTTAGGTAGATGGGTGGCTGTATGGGTGGATAGGTGAAGGGAGCTCTGACCAGTTTCTCTGCAAGTTTTGTTACTAATGCAGCCAAGCTGTAAGTATATGAGGAACTTTAACTCACTGAAGTCTTAAATTTACAGTATAGATTCTAAGCTGCAATGTTGGCATAGCGTGCTACTACTTTCAATATTGTATTCAACATATAATTATTATACACAAATCCAATAGACAGAAAAGTCAGAATGATGAATTAATATATTTTAAAAACACAAGGCAATATTCTTATGAGGTTTCTGTGAGAGCAAAGGTGGATCTGAAGTTCCAGCCAATTCATGTTCTCTGAGAAAAATAAGAATGGGCCCAACAGCCAGGGTCATTTGGAGCCTCCTGGGATTCACCCATGAGAAGATCTGGAACCATCCCAGGGATAAATGATGTAGTTTGAGAACCCTCCACACCTCGCAGAGTTAATTGATTGAAAGTAGTGAAGACCTCAGGGGGCTACTTGCTGGCAGGAACTCTGTTCACTTCCAGCCTTCAGGTCCGATAAGCAAGAAGAAATATGCATAAGTGAAGGCATTCATGGGAGAGCTAATGAGTGCACTGAGGGGAAGGGAGGAAATTAAGGGGTTGGAACAGTCATCAGTAAAAGGCTTGGAATGAAGCTTGGGTGAGATAAAGGTACCTTCAAGAACACAGATGCACCAGGAGCACATCCATGAGGCTCCCAGAATTCCCAGAGTGCTTTAAGAGAGAGGATTTTTCAACTTCACAAGGTCCCAGAGAGTCCCAAAGAGAGAATACTTCAAATTGAAATTACATTTTCTCTCTATGACCACCACTTCTTCTCCTCCAATAGCTAACTTTCAATTAAATTTCTCCAAAGGGTAATCAGCAGATATTTTCAGAAATTGTCTTCTTGGAGAAGTTGAGTTGCAAGGGTGAAGCAATCAGGCCAGGGCCACACTGCCAAGATGTGGCCACACAGGGTCAAGGAATTCACCATTCTGTCGACCAATGAAATCTCTTACAACAAATGAGCTAATTGTTCTCAGAATGATTTGCTTCAAGCAGGAACATGTCTTTAAAAATGCTTTATTGAAACACAACATACCTAATGTACATATAGAAAAACGTACATCATATTATACAAGTTAGGTATGTTTTTGTAACCTGAACACACCTGAGTAGCCAGCACCTGATCAATAAACTGAACACAGCAGTGCAGGGAAGCCCTCTGGTGCCCTCCTTCTAGGAGCTACTCCCAAGGATAACCACTCTTTATTTCTCACAGACTGTTAGTTTACCCTGTTTTTGTGTATTAGATAGATGGAATCAAGCAGATCCTTGCATCTGTCTTTTTTTACTCATTGTTCTGCTTGTGCGATTCTTCCAAGTTCTTGCATATGGTTGTAGCCTGTTCATTCTCATTGCTGCTAGTATTCTACTATATGATAATGTCACAATCTATTCATTTTACATTGACAAGCATTTGGGTTATTTCTAGTTTAGGGCCACCACCGTGTGACCATATCTCTTCATGAGTATAGATATGTACGTTGTTCAGAAGGATCCATACTTAGGAGTGGAACTGCTATGTTGTGGGTTGTGCAAATATCTACCTTCATTAGATGCTAACATATTTCAAAAGAAGTTGAGCCAGTTACCACCAGCAATGCATGGTTATTCCTGCTGTTCAACTACCTCCAACATTTGCTGCTTTCTATGGTTTAAATTTTGGTCATTATTGAAGGTAATAGTGGCATTGTACATAATTTTAATTTGAATCTCCTGATGACTAATGAAGCCGAGCCCATTGCATATCTTTCTTAAGTTCACAGTCAGTGTCTCAGTTAGCTAAGAATACTATAACAAAACGCCCTTAACTGGCAGGCTTGAACAAGTAAGATTGTTTGTCACCGTTCTGGAGATTGTGAGGTACATGGTTAAGGTGCTGGCAGATTTGATGTCTGGTAAGGGCCTGATTTCTGGCTTGCAGATAGCTTCCTTCTTGTTGTATCCTCACATGATATGGGGAAAGAGAGAGACACAGGGAGAGAATATGAGGCAAGCTGGTCTCTTCCTCTGCTAATAAGGATACCATTCCCATCATGAGAGTTCCACCTGCATGACTTTAGCAGAACTCAAATGCTTCTCACATGCTGCACTTCCTAATACCATCATAATGTCACAGGTGGGGATTGGAATTCCAACATATAGAATTCGTGGAGAAGACATTCAGTTCTTAAGTTAGGAAAGAGCTTTGTCTGTCCTCTTAAGGCACCAGTCTTGACCACAATTGTATTAGGAATCAATTTGGTCCAGCTATTAATCCATAGGAAACTTGTAGGAATTTTTCAGCACAGGAAAATTTCCCTCATCAAAATCAAATTCATCAAGGGTTGGGGAGTGGCTCAAGTGGTAGAATTCAAAACCCCAGTACTGCCAAAACGTATCAAATTCATCAAAATTGTTTAACTTAATTTGCTAACTTTTTAGCCTTTACTATGCACCAAGTAATGTGTGAGTCTCTTTATTTTAAACCATACTATGAGAAGTTTGCCAAACAGTGACATTAAGCAGATATCCATGCACATGTCCACATACAGGTGTGTATGTACAATCAGCATCCACCCCTCACAGGGACGTTTTGCTCCTGGCTTCTCTTCCCCATACTTTCTAAGCCCCAACAACAGATGGATTTGTAAAGCTTATGGCAAGACATGGCATACACATGGTAAAGGAAAATAATTCCTTCCAGATGACGCAATGTCTGTGCTTCACTCACTACACATCTATTGTGGAGGGCTGTCTAGTGCCACACTTTGTCCTGTACACAGAGTACATTAACGGACAACCCAGGGAAAGTCCCACCCTTACTGAGTTTATAGTCTGTATCTTTGTAAGCTGTAATTAAAACAGAAAGTGCACAAGAATGATCACAGAAACCAAGCTGTAACACAACACATCTGAGTTTTCTGCAAATATTAAACCTATAAACTGGCAAGTTCACAATAAAGCCAGATTTATACTTATTTCCAAGGCTTAGGAGATGGTTCAGCTCCCTCCCACCTCCCTCCATCTCCTAGCCCATTAAGCTGGGGCTACACTGTGTGGGAGAAATGGAGACAGTTCTTCGGAGAGTTTTGTTTTTAAATCCCAGAAATGAAGTAAATATTGGAGTAAAGTACTGTTTAAAAGTGCAACTATATATTTGCAGAAAGACCAGCTTTAGGAAAGGGAAGTGACTGATGAAGTGTGGGAACTCTGAATGATCTATGAGAACATCTTATGCAATTATTTATGGAGTTCTCAAGAATCTTGCTTCGCTAATGAAGGATACAAAGGGGAAATTCACACGGCTCATCTCTAATGCAAGGTAACATCACATTATCCTCATGAAATTCTGGGAGAAAATAGCTTGGTTTCACCGTCCCAGAGCTGTAGCATTTCAGAGGAGGGGAACTTAACCAAATTTTGGAGGAGGGTGGTGTACAGGCAAATTCCATTTTGAGATCTGTCTATGTTATAAATCCAGAAAGGGAGGGCAATATCTCTTTAGAATATCATGAAATTTGTAATTTGAAAGAAAGAAAATTCTTAATTGGTCAGTTTCTTCTTTGTGAATTGAGCTATTTGATTAGATGATTTTCACCTCTAATTCCAGCCTTAATCCTGCTTCCACATGGCCTGACCATGTCATGGCTTTTGGCTTTTGTTAGCATCAGCCCTGCCCTCTCATTCAGAAACCACCCACAACTCCACATTGTCCAAAAGGATAAAGTCTTAACTCCATATGGATTTATTTAAGTCTGGCTTCCACTTACTTGTCTACCATTCTTTCCTGCTGCTGGCACAGCAGAAAGTCAGGGATTATTTCCTTGGTTTGAAAGTGCCTTTGGCTTCCATCTTCACATCAGTGCCGGCCCCTCTCCCCTTGTGAGCACAGTCCCGTGTCCACTGCTGCTTCATTTTCCCTGCTATGCTTTGCTTAGGATCTTTCATGTATTTTGTTCCTCTAGTCTTTAATTTCATTGCAAACTTTTTTTTTGAGGAAGGCCTTTACTCTCCACTGGGCCCTGATAAAAACACCTGCCCCAAACTACACCAGGCCACTCAGCTAGGAGTGCCTGAGAGCAGTATAAAGCCTGGTCTACCTGATCCCAATTAGGCTTTTTGACCTTGAGAACAATCGCAGACTCTCAGTTTCTTCATCCTTAACAGGAGCCTGGTAATGCCTGTAGTATTCTTGTGAGAGTCAGGCAAGAAAACCAAAGTATTTTGCAGCATTCCCACCATGTTCTGAATGCTGACAAGCATTTGTCACCCGTGGCCTTCTTCAATAATTCTTTACATAGAATTCCTACTACTACCCTACGATCTAGTAATTTACCAACAGCATAATATCCAGAATAAATATTGTATTATTACTTACTTATTATTGTGGCACATAAAGAGTATCAATGAGAAAATGGTGGTGAGGTGTATGAACACTGTGAAGTTTTAAGCAAAGGTGGAGCCCAGGGCAGAAAGAAAGGATCAGTCAGGGATCTGATGACAGAAGATTCTAAAGGAAGCTCCACGTGGGCAGGGCGGGAATCCACCCCTTGCTGTTCTTCAAGTTCTAGTCAGTGGAAATGTCACCTTGCAGACAAACCCAGAGCGCACAGGCTTTGAAGGGGTTTCAGAATGTCCTCACCTGCTGTGAGGGAGGGGGCAAGGAAAAGAGTGGAGAACACATCAAACCCCATGACTGTTGGCTGCCATAACAGCCTAGAGCTTTGGTCTCGCTGGACAAGTTTTGATAATGTAAAGGCAAGAACTCTGCCATTTTGCTAGCTCAGGAAAAGAGGCTGAGCTTTTTACCAAAGTCAAAGCAGAAATGAACACTTTCTCTGTTTGACAGGGAAAAGAGTGACCCACAGACCTAAAGACTGAGGCTGAGCTATGGAGAGATTGCTAGGGGCAAAGCTAGGAAATTGTGTGACTTTGACAGTGGCTTTCTACTGGCCCAGTTAAAGGACAATTCAGAGACAATCTTCAGTTAAGTCCAGAGTAAGCTGTGTTGCATGAGGAATGTCGGAACTGAAATCACCCAAAACTCCATCATTAAAAATCATGCCCTCAAATGCCCAAGGTATTTATTAATTCACGGACTAACTGTTTGTTTATATCTGGTTGCATACTATAAAGAATGTTAAGTACCTTACCGGCACAAGCTAAGGTTTAAGGAAGAGTTTAAAAGGCCCAAGTGGAAGTAAAGGAAGAAAATCATGCAAACATGAAAGGCATCAGTGTCTAGCTAAATGCTATAATAAATCCAAAATTTATCTCTTGGCTGAGAAAACAAAATGGAAGAAAGTTGGTTATACAATGCTACTAATAGGGAGGAAAAATGTTTATGTTAGCAGAAAAAGGTTCTGAGAAGTCCTGCATGGAATAACAATAGCAAGGGCAAGAACAACTGCTTGTGGCTCTTACTACATTCTAGGAATTGTTCTGAATGATTGTCTCCATTAACTCATTTAAACTCATAGTGACCCATGGAGTGGAGTGCTAGATGGTCAGTTGGAACCACTGCCCCCTCTTTCTTGGTCATCTTCCTAGTTGGGACTGGGAAATGGTATAGTTCTTCCTCTCATGGACATGGGCTTGAAGCTTGTAATGGAAAGGGCCACTAGCAGGATTGTACTGGCAATGACATTGGGTCCTGAGTTGTGCTCAGGTACTTAAGAAGCTACACTGTTCTGATCTGTAGAAGCTGTGGCTTCCTGGGCAGTCAGTTCTGTCTCTTTCTCCTAGGAGTTGTCTTCAGGGTCCAACCTCGCTTGTCTTCTGCCTTCTCCAGGTTTTGTAATCCCCTGCTTCCCTGCGTTAGATTCTTTCACTCTTAGAACACCAGGAACACTGTTTCCTGCACTGAACTTTGACTGGCTCAGGTACTAATGTCTATTTTATGCAGAAGAAATTGGATCACAAAGAGCTTCAACAGTATGCGCAAAGTCGCAAAACCAGTAAGTAGCCAAGCTAAGCCACAAGCCTGGTTCCATTTGATGCTAGACTTCTTAATTTTTTTTTTTAACTTTGAAGTTCTCAGGTGACTTGATTCTAGGCGCTGTTTCTGTGTAATGCCTATTACTAGTCTATAGGATTCATCTTCAGCTAGACTACCTTCAGGCCTCATTTTAACAGCTATTTTATGCCCTCTAGCCCATATGATGGCTAGTAAGAGAGGAAAGAGAACACACCCTCACACTAGACGATAGGGCACAAGGCTATCCAGTAGCACCCAGAAGACCTCAAAGTTGAGAACATGAGCTCAGAGTGGTCTATGTGTGTGGTACAATTTGCAGTGTCCTAGAGAAAATGAGTCATAATACATTTCATTCCCTGTTGTTGTTTTGCAATTGAGATGACAGTCACCATACTTTGTTCTGAATTCTTTCTGGTCTGAGCCACAGAAGTCCAATTTGTAAAGCAACTAAAGGAAAAGACACATTTGGCTCCCAGATTCTAATTCCTGTTAACTAAGGTGAGCATCATCAATATATTGGTCCACAATTCTCTCTACTTTCAAGGCAGTTTTATTTTAGGAGCTTCTTTGGCTTTTTAACTCAGGGTAAATTCAATTCACTCAACTGGTTTCCTTAACTTTGAATTTTGGAATGAAGGAGTGGAGGTCATTTTGTTTAATTAATACATAATCATTGTACAGGGTTCATTGTGATACTTCCATGTATGCCTATAATGTGCTTTGATCAAATTCACCTGTGTCACTCTTATACCCCTCCTGAGAAATTTCTAAGGGGTTTCCTTATTCTACTTTTATATATACATGTAAAGTACTTCAATCATATTTACCATCCAGGAGGGGAGGTTTTGACACAATCTCTCCAGAAGGCATCTGGACACTTTGAGCAAATTGGCTCATTTCTACCTAGAACTTTGCCTGCCAACGGGATGGTCACACACACACACACACACACTCAGTGCTGCAATTTATGGTGCATTGACTATCCTGGGCTCTTCCACGTTGATATTGGAGATTGTTTAGAAGAATATTGGAAGAAGTGTGGAAAAGAAGGCAGAAGTGTTGGGGAAAGGGATAGAAAAACCCCCTCCTCAGACTTAATCTTATGATTTTTTAGTTGTTAGCATAAATATAAAACAATGCTCAATGGATGGTAGGCTTTCTTGGGAAGCCTGTATGTTTTCTATCTGCTGTTCTGGCCTCCCTTTCCCACAAGCTATGTCTTGTGTGTGCCAGCCCTTCCCTTCTCCCTTAGTCTGGGATTCGTGATCATGTTTATGTTAACCTTTTCAGGAGGAAGCAGAGCTTGACCCTGACTGGAGGAGACATTAAGTCTGATACTCCCTCTGGGAAAACTTCCTGTACTGCTGCCCACAGAGCTTCCAGGGCTTCTGACAGGAGGCTGGATGCAGTGCACCCTCAGGGCTCCATGGAAGAGAGAGATGCCTGATTACCTGTTAAATTGGAACATGTAGTAGGACATCTGAAACAAGAGAAAGAAAAATGTCACCAATGTCAGTGGGACAGGACAATTGAAGCACAGTTCTGGAAAGAGGAGACCTGAGCTGCCTCCATCACCAGCTAGTGGTGTGACCTTGGACAAGTCCTTTTGACTTCTGGACCTGGATTTCCTTCTCCTGAAAATGCAGAGGTTGGACCATGTGAACTACAAAGTGTCCTTCATCTTTGGGAGAAGGTTATGAAATAATTACTCTGTTCTGGAATTGTAACCTAATGCAATGGGTTCACATCTTGGTGAGTGCAAAGCCAAAAGCAAGCATAGCCAAGAAACAAGAGTGGAGAAGGATTTACTCCCCGTGACAGGTAAGGAGAGTGCAGGAGCTATTTCCAAAGCAATGTCCTCAAACAAAGGAAGTGTGGGGATTTTATTTGAGGTGCCTATACCTATTCATATATGTAAGCACTTTGTGGGTGGGCACATTCCTGAACAAGCTCAGTTTAAGGTCATAGTTCAAGAAGGAAAGGTAAAGGACATATTTTAGGGAATGTTCAGCTCAAGATGATGGAACACATGTTCGAAAGGTTAAAATGGTGGAAAGGACACTTTGGGGCACGCTCACCTCATGTTGTAAAGATGGTAGACAAGAATACCTCTGGGCATGCTCAGGTTTCTCCAAAAAGTTTTAGCTGAAACAAAAGGAAAATTCACTTTGAATTGTGTTAATATAGGAGTTTTCCCCTAAAGGTGCCTGACTCACTTAGCAGATAACAGAAGTTTTTTGAACACAGTCTGCTCCAGACTTTTCAGAGAGCCTATGAGCTCATCCCCCTTTTAAGCAAGGAAGCACAGAGTGTTGTAGAGATTTGCAAGAGACAGCTCAGGGTGAGTATGGATGGCAAGGGTTCCAGCCTGGCTCTGCTCATCGTGTGCCTTTGTATCCTCCTGTTGCCACCCTGCCTCTTGCACCATCCTTTGACTGAGTTCCCACCCACCATGCAAAAACCAACCTAAGATGAACTGCAATGTCAGAATAGTGGCAGTAACTTGCCGACTTCATCTCTTGATTATCTAGGGACCATGAAGAAGAAGAAGGAGGAGAGGGGAGGGGGAAGACGAGAGGAAGAGGAGGAGAAGACCATTACAACAATGATGATTTTTAGCATTTCAACTTTTTCTGGAGAAAAAAAGACACACTGTCTGTCTTAGGACATTAGGCCAGTGGTGAGAATCTCCTGAAGATTTCAGAGCTCTTGCAGGAATTTGGGTTTCATTATTAAGCTAGGACTATGCTCTCCTCTACCTGCTCCTGAAGTTCTCTGAATAGCTCAGTAGAGCTTCCACTATCTTCTACCTTAACTGCCAATTTCCTTAACTGTCTGCTCAACAAACTCAAACCTCACTTCCTTGCTCCCTGTCCCTTCTCTCTCTTCCTTTTGTCCCTAATTCATTCTCTCCTTTTCCCACCATTCCTCTCTCCTAACCTCCTTTCTCCTAGGTCATTTTCCCTTTTGATATGGAGCTAAAGGATGTCACATTGACCTTGTCACTGAAATTCTTGGAAAATAAAAGAACTAGGTGTGGCTTTACAGGAAAACAGGCTCAAAAGTCACCCATGCTCAGTCTTTGTTCACCTGTTCTTTAGGTGTTGACCTCCATATTTCTCCCATCCAAGTACTAACCAGGCCCGACCCTGCTTAGCTTCCGAGATCAGACGAGATCGGGCGCGTTCAGGGTGGTATGGCCGTAGACGACCTCCATATTTCTCAATGGCACCCTTAACCAATGCTGCTTCTTGATTTATTACTGTGGTTGTTATTTTTGTTTGAGATCTAATCTATTGAATTCCCTTCTTGCAAGATAAAAATCTTAGTTTTCTTTTGCTACCCTACCTATCAACAATAAACATCTTCAATATATACAAATGTTCTGCTCATAAACCTCCAGAATTGTACTTTTGGTTAGATCATTATTCATCTTTTATATTGTTGTAACTATAG